>NC_090265.1:1153721291-1155021291 GCF_040414725.1 Anabrus simplex | reverse complement strand
ATTAAAAATTAATATACTGTAAAAATAAAATATTTTTTGAATTTTGTCCGCAGTATTTTCCAACTGTACTAATATTAATCGAGAATAGTACTTTGGGTTTCTTGCTGTTTACCCACGTGAACGATCGAGGCTCGATAATAATAATAATAATAATAATAATAATAATAATAATAATAATAATAATAATATATGGAACTGGGTAAACCGACTGGTGGCCATGATCGTTAAGGCGTTGAATTCTAAACGGTCTGACACCTTGGTTATCCGGTTCGAGTTCCGTTATTCGAAAAAAAACGTTTCACCATCAGAATGTTGTCCGGCAGGGTAGGGGAGGTAGTGCGTGCCAAAAGCCTGGATTAAATTCCAAACCCCTGTGCAGTGATCATACGGAGTGAGGGCATATGACGCTGTTGAAGGTGATTCTTCCGTCGGATGGAGACGTTAAGCCTTGAGCAAACCCCTTGGCGCTATTCGACAGCAGTAGGATATGTGCCGGCAACGGATTTCACCCTCTTGCTTTCTACTGTAATATATCACACCATTCATTTCATCTCATTAACTCCTCCGATAAGGTTGACGTCAGGAAGGGCATCCGGTCATATAATCCCGCCACGACAGATTCATTTCACTTCATACCAGACCCCGCAGAGAAACGGAGCAAGGGTTAGACAAACAAACGTATGGGACTGGGTAAAGGTGACCAGTGCTTAAGAGAAGATCCACAAGTCGAAACTAAGATGGTTTGGCCGCATTAAAATGATAGGAAGTGATTATGAGGGAAGAATCCCTTTAGCTATGCCAACGTTTGGGAACAGAAGAAGAGGTAGGCCTCCAAGGTGATGGAAATACTTTGTCGTCTCGTATCTCAAAGAGCTGGGGTTGGAGGAAGACCTAGTATTGAACAGAAATGAATGCAAGAGACGGATTCGCACCTGCGACCCCGCCCGTCAGCGGGACTAACCATGCCGGAAAATGAAATTATGGGTTAATACTACTTTTATAGCTTTTTGAACCACTAAGTTGGTGAAGTTTCATCCCACACGAGTTAATTTAGGCGATGGTAAATTTACCGACACGAGACTGCATATTTGAGTAATTCCAAATACCACCGCAGTGAGATGCGATAGAACCTGACAATTTTTTCAAGGTAAGACAGGACAATGCCGTCAATACGGACGTAGATACTCCAACGATCCCATGAATAACTGAGATAGTCTAAGTTGAAGAAAGTCATTTTAATTATTAATGGGGATAATTTATCATTACTTTTAGGCCTCCTTTTAAATAACCTCTGTTTATGTGCACTTACGAGTAAAATCTATTGCTCATACCTGTAGATTGAAATAGTAATTTTTCCTTCCACACAGTTTACGCATTTATCTAACAGCTTAATCCATCCAGCCTTTACTACCTATTTCCATGACTAGTTTGTAGTTAACGCCGGAAATCAAATGTAAAATTAAGTTTTTGGCAGAAATAACCCCTTAAATTTGCTGTGATTGGACAAAATAAGGGGAGGTGGGTTTGCTCTAATTGTAAGTATTATGGTCAGGAACTCGACCTCGTAGAGAGAGAAGTGAATGTTACCCACTACACATCTCTTGCGGGTGGGGCGGGGAGAGGTAATTAACTTATCAGTCATGTTTTCAGACTTTTTACGGCTAACAATCTAAACGTACGAACCTGTAAAGAAAGGTTTGTCTAACCCAAGATATTTTAAAACTCCTACAAAAAGTCAAAGTTGTCTACAGAATTGGGATATGGCGTATACAGTATACGTATCATTCCTTACAATTAATTCGTAATAAGACATCGAATATTATTTTTAGTTTATCTAATGTGCGCTTATGGCTTAATTCATGAACTCTGAGTAATGAACTCGACAAAGTGAATTAAGTGTTAAATCTTCTCTGTCCCACTGAGCAACCTTAAATATTAGCCAACTAGGTGACATCTCTCCTAATTATAGAATAGAACGCTGTGTACACGCTTGTTTACTCAACGGCGAGTCCATTGTTTAATTCATTATGAGGCTTTATTTCGCACGTCCCCCGATAGAACGCAGCACCAATCCCACCATGAATCTTAATTACTGTTGTCTTGTAAATTGCAAGAGCCCACGAACAAGGTACAAACCCGTTGAGAGTTGGAAAGCGCGAGGGCATTGTCTAAAACTAGAACTAGAATAAATACAACAACAGACAGTCTCCCTCGAGGGTAACATTTAAAAATTAAGTATGAAAGTATAATGGACGGATATAGTGTTAAAGAGTAAAATAAATCCAGTTAAATTGAGGCATTTTAATTTGTGGTAAGTCCTGTACTCTGGTTTGTTTCAAACACTTCTCTGAGATATACCAGTAACAAAGAACTCACCTTTATACTATAGTGCGCTCCGCAATAGAACCGCGAGGCTGCATCTTCCTGAGAGGAGAATTTAGAGCCTAATGTTGATAGCAGCTACCCCGTCCTCATTTTGCATAAATATATGTCAGCAGGTGTTCTATTCCTGACCTTCTACTCAGAAAATTGTCGTCCATTTTAAGAAAATAAAGAGTGCAAAGTCTTACAATTACTGTGATTACTGTATAATGTACAACAACCTAAGGACATCAGTTCCCGCCAACCTTCAACACGCCTGTAACGCATGTGTTCGTTTTATCCTCGATGTACCTTTGTTCGATCACATATTTACAACGTTCTCCGAACCCACATGTTTATATTTTAAACAGCAGCAGAATATTTATTGTGGCACCATGTTACACAGCATACTGACCCTAAATTACCTAGAACACCTTGTCTGTCAGTTCAATTACTTGTTTATAACCAGACTGAGAGCGAGATCCTTACCTGGACTTATACTAAATATCCCCATTCACAAATCAGCTCGCTACAGCAAATAATTGGTAGTCACTGCAAGCCATACCTGAAATTCATTACCTAATGAAATTGGCAAGTTGTCAACATGGTTTATTTTTTCCTATATCTGGGTGACAGCTAATACGTATTAGGTATCCTACTTGCAACCATGTTGGTCGCCAGTTTAAATACCTCTATTCTACTCATTAATTTTATTAGCTCCACGTTTGGGCGTTAATTGTAATATAACTGCAATACTCTCCTCCCTTTTGAGCGCCAGTTCAAACATCGCGTATTCTATGTATCCATATAATCAATTTTATTACAAAAAGTCCAGGTATATAGACACCAGAGTTCCCCAGACTGCTCCTTTTAAATAATAATAGTGGTAGAGCAAATTAGAATCTCATCCCAGATTGCGTTAATGAACTGCAAGTCTGGTATTCTGTTGGAGCTTACCTAATTCCCTCTTAAAAGGATAGAATTGAGGAACAACATGCCACAACAATTACACCACGAAGAATGGACAGGCAAACAAACAAACGAACTCGGAAAAATAAATGTATACACATAAACATTCCAAAACAACACTGCATAAAAAGTAATCAACAGGATCAGATCAGAACGGTATTCACAATAATTTATACACTTCTCCCCTCTACTTCCGTCATAAAGATATTGATGTACAGTATTTTAATTCGATATTTTATCAGGTTCACATTTTTTCTCCCACATTGGTCATTAATTAATGATAACTAAGACGTCTAGTTGTTGTGTATCACTTCGGATACGTTTGGTATCTCCTTCCACCCCTGTGAGTAAAACAACACTATTATTATTATTATTATTATTATTATTATTATTATTATTATTATTATTATTATTATTCGTGGGTTTCCGGTGTCCAAAGATGAATAGGAAGCGCATGGATTGAATGGCTGGATAGGGGATTAATTAGAGCAACCTTTAGTATAACAAATTTGGAAGTTTTACTTCTTTCCTTTCTTGAAATTGAGAGATAGAAAATTTAATAGAATAACAAAGAACAATTGGAAAGGTTAACAATGAGCTTGTTAGCTCTAACAATGACTTGGACTTGGGAAGTCCTAAATCAGGTACAAGGTAACTTTGGATAAACACTCAGACGTTAAACTGCACAGAAAAGAGCATAATTGCTCCTCACAAGTACAACACTGTGAAAGAGCAAGGTTTGCTCTTAGCAGATACACTTCATAGGAGTCTCAGCTCCGAAATACAAGAGTCTAGTCTCTATCAGGCAATCAGCTTCTTTTGACACACTTAAATTATACTAGGTAACCCATAGGCTGACCGCACTTCAAAGTGTTCATACACGGTTCCCCATGGTGGGCTTATCAATTGCAATGCTCCACAATAAGTTCAATTACTGGTCCGAAAGGGAACAAAATTAAGACACAGTTACCTCAAAGAATAAATAAGGATACACAGGGGCATAATTATCCGTAACTACATGGCCTTAAGGATAAAACAAGGCTACGCATAGCAGGCCATTGACAAAAGGTAAGGGGGCGAAACAGCAGCACTCCTCATAGAAATTTCTGGAAACCTAAGTGGGCTTAAGGCCCAATTGACGTAGAGTCTAATCCCATACTGAAAAGGATGACTAAAGGAGGAACATTAAAAGCCGAGGCACGGTTTTCAAAACGTATAGGTTAAAACTTTAGTCACCCAATTCAAAACGTGAATGGGAGACGACTGAGGGTCACCACTCGCGTTCCCTTACATTACATATTTCCCAGTAGCAAACAGAAGTAGAGTCCGAAGTCTTCGCCGAAGATCCTACATTTAAACCACTAAAATATAAAATTACCGAGCTCGATAGCTGCAGTCGCTTAAGTGCGGCCAGTATCCAGTAATCGGGAGATAGTGGATGCGAACCCCACTGTCGGCAGCCCTGAAGATGGTTTTCCGTGGTTTCCTATTTTCACACCAGGCAAATGCTGGGGCTGTACCTTAATTAAGGCCACGGCCGATTCCTTCCCATTCCTAGTCCATTCCAATCCCATCGTCGCCATAAGACATATCTGTGTCGGTGCGACGTAAAGCAAAATAGCAATAAATAAATAAATAAATAAATAAATAAATAAATAAATAAATAAATAAATAAATAAATAAATAAATAAATAAATAAATAAATATGAAATTAAATTAAGAAACGGCTCAAAGCTTCCCCTTGAACTACTCGCAGGAACGATCATATAATTGGGTAAATTCTTCCATTACCTCGTAACGCTGGATCTCCTTCAGGCAGGCCGCGCCTCTGCCTCCGTCCTTCTCTATGACCTCCGTCAAGTCGCACTCACAAACACTGGAGCAATTCAGACCAGACGGCCCTAAAGTGCCCTGCTTATATAGTTCCGTAAGGGAAAGATAGCCTACAAATAAAATTGAACTACAATAAGCCGATAGGCTGCATTTCCATACACATCCCCGTGTTTGATTGGCTAGAGAACATATTTCCAAGCATATGATACACTGAAGAAAATGGTAATTGCAACACCCAGAAGGAGTGGTGCTACATTACTGCAATTGAACATGCAGGACGAGTGTTTGGTTGTGATACGATATTTACACTTTCAGGTCCCTCTGACCGCAAGTTTGGACAACAATCAATACAGGATGTGCCCACCACAAGCTGCAATACATTGATGAATTCGTCGAGGCATGGAGTCAATAAGGCCCTGGATCGCTTCCTGAGGAATTGTGGTCCATGCTTGCTGCACTGCACGGGTCAGTTGTACCAGAGTTGTGGATAGATGAGGACGGTTGGCCAGTTGTCGGCCCATTATGTCCCACACATGCTAAATAGGACTGAGGTCCGGGGATCTGGCGGGCCATTCTAAGGTTGTGATGTCGTGGAGAGCTTCTCTGGATATGCGTGCAGTGTGAACCCGGGCATTTTCCTGCTGAAACATCCCATTAGCAATGTTCGCCATCATAGGGACAACCACTGGATTGAGTACCCTATCAACGTACTGTCGAGCAGTCATAGTGCCCTCAACAAGCACTAATTGTGATTTCACATTAAAGCCAATAGCTACCCAGATCATAATGCTTGGTGTTGGCCCTGTGTGCCTCTCGGCAATAAGATCTGGGCGGCCCCTCTCCCCGGTATGTCGGCGCACACGATTCCGGCGATCACTGCGGGCAAGACAGAAGCGCGATTCATCACTAAAGACGACCCTATGCCATTCGTCGACCCACGTCGATCCTTCTCGACACCAGGCCAGCCTTACGCGTCGCTGTTGTGGGGTCAGTGGAACACCTTCTGCAGGGACACGGGCTCGTAAGCCAGCTGCACGCAGGCGATTAATAACTGTTTGTTGTGAAACGTGGGGTCCCACAATTGCTGCTGTTGCATGGGGTTCCATCCGGGCCATCCGAATGATGCGGCCATCCTCTCTCACAGTTGTCTGTCGTGCTGGGCCTTTGCAGGTCTACGAGTGTGGGTACCTTCATTTGACCACTGCTGCCATACACGTTGTACCGTAGATGCCTGTCAGCCAACACGTGCAGCGACAGTCCTTAGCGATAATCCAGCCTCACACACCCCAATTATCCGAGTCCTCTCAAATGGCGACAGTGTTGATAGCGTGCTCTTCTCTGTCGCCGAGGCATGTTTGACGGGGAACACTTCACTGTACAGCCTGCAAGTCAACTGCGCTACGCCAGAGTCCGTATACTGAAGATGATTCCTCCGCGAACAATCACGTGGGAAGACCTGTAGCAATAATCCAATGGATCTGAAACTTTGATCGTTTACATACCCACATGGCGTCGTTCCACGTCTTGAAAATCAACACAAACGACCAAACCCTTCATGGTGTTGCAATTTCCATCTTCTTAAGTGTATGTAGATTACAATATAGGAGGAACGATCTGAAGTGTTGGCAACTTCGGTACATTAAAAAACAATCCTCAAGGAAAGGTGTACCAACTCCCTCAGAAACATTTCTCTTTTAATTAGTATGTTTCTAGTCAAAAAGAGTGCGTGGTAGAGTCATCTAACTGTAGAAGAAGAGAGCCTTTGGGAGTGTAAAAGTTCAAGTCCGTTGGCATAGATGGCCGTAGAAAAGGCGCGCAGTTTAAACACCCGGGGAAGGTGTGCCTCTGATATTATTATCATTATCATTATTATTATTATTATTATTATTATTATTATTCCGAGGTATCTGTGGAATAGCAGGCGTGAAAGAAGGTGCGGGCTGGAATAGGTCTCAACTACAAAATTAAAACTTTAACAAAGGTTATATTTTATTTTCAAAATCAACAGATAACAACAACAGAGTAACAGGTACCAAGTAGCAGGAAAACAAGTTTAGAAATTACAATAGTTACAAGATTTGGGCTTCGAGCCCCAAGATTAATTTCTGAGCTCTCAGCTCACCACCACAATTGCTAAAGGGCAGAAAACGCCTATGTACGAGGAGCACTTGCTCCTAATTACAATGTTAAGAAAAAGAGCAAACCCGCTCTCAATTTTACAAGCCTATCGAAGGCTACAACAAACCTTCACTTCAGACTGCCCTCACGGCACACCAAGAAACAGGGGTATTAGATACCCAACCTACAGGGCCTTTACATGAGGAAAATAAACATCAAGTTAAGTTACTGGCCCATAGTGCAAAATAGAATGGAGGCGATGACTTGCACTCCAACACAACGTTTGTGTCAAAAAACCTATGTGGCGCTAGGCCGATAATACAGGGGCTAATCCCAATCTAGGAAGGTGACACGTATGAGAAAACTTACTATATTAAAGAAGAGAAGAACGGTTATGAAAACGTAGTCACCTCCTTTTTCAAAAATGAAGGGGAGTTCGAGAGGGTGAAGCACTCTCTATCGCCGCTTTACAGATTTGTAATTTATAGATAGAAAAGAATTTACATTTTAAAAAGGTAGGTTACATACTAAAGGTTTCGAACCCTCCCCGAGAGTTAAACTGCTGAGCTAGCACGAAATGAAGATGTTAACAGGCCATTAACTTGTAGATGAACTGCTGCTCGAAGAAAGATGCGCTTCCCGCCCCCTGCTATATATTCACACACTGAGAAAGATGTTACTGAAGTGGCACCGAGACAAGAAAATCAGCAGTGTATATACCCTCGTGGAACATTCGAGACCTTTCATGAATGATAACAACCCGCCCACAAACTTTTGTTGGCTACCAGCAAAAAATACACAAGACGATGAAGAAACACCTTATTGGTGGGAAATTAATTACAGAAATTTATGATTGGCTAATTTCAAAACTGGCGGAAGGAAAAGATTTATATTGCCAACCCACAAACCACAGAATAAAATTTAGTAAAGTAAAACTTAGGAATACAATATTTCTTCAAGAAAGTTCATTCCATTGCACCAGAGTGTGTTAGCATAGTTTTGGGTAGCGACATCTGTTAGAGAATGTTCAAACTTCTTGATACGGAGCAAACAAACACAAATCAAAATAGACACAGTTCAGAACACTTCCAAATTACCAAATTTACAGTAGTGACATCTTCCGAGAAACCATAGAGTTAATACAGTTTGTTAAAGTTCAGGCTTTCTCCTGTAGAGGAGTTTCAACTGGCGCAATGTTTGAATTAGCGGCGTGGAGGTGTACCATCCGGTACAGACCTCCCCCCCCCCACCCAAAAGTCCTTCCAAAGGGGTGACACAGAAGAAAACAAAAAATTTGTTTAAGAAAAGTCCAGGTTTTCCTGAGGTGTTGAAGAATTTAGAAGAGAAAAATCTAACTTTTCAGTAGTCGGAGGTCTCAGAAGTTGTTTGATATAAGTGGGATTAAATAAAATCCAGTTTTGGAATTTCTTTGTAGTAGTTTTTGATGAAAGGTCTCTATGGTTGTAGTAGCTGAATTTCAAAGGAAAACTTTAATTCTTGGAAGAAAACATTTTTTTCTAAGTCCACCAGATGATGTTGAATCCAAAAACGCAGTAATTGTGGATATGGAATGTCCATGTAGCTGAATAAGTACATTAGTTGTTGATTAAGTTTGACGGCCAGACCAGCCGCCGCTGCTAGTGTCCAGAGGAGGCCCCCCGGACCCCTCAAGTACTCTGAGATACACCTCTCCCGCTACTATGAGAGGGGTAGTGGTGGTGAAGCACGCCGCACACGCGACGATTGTTTACAGTCCGCGGGCAGTTTGCAGGTGGTGCGCCGCACATCAGCTTTGGCCGGAAGGAGGACTCCGACTCGCCGTACACTGGTTGACCTCACTGGAGAGGAGCGGGCCCGTACCCCACCTAAGTGGCGATACGGCGCCGCACGGCTGCGGGGGCACTGAAACATGAAGATCTCGGCGGCAGAATGTTTGTTGGACAGAAATGTTTTTAGGGCACAGTCTTTGTGGTGAGGTTGAGGGGCCAGCGGCGTGGAAGTTTTTATTTCATTTTAATTAGCCACTGGTGTGGTTTAGCAGGAGACGGGAGCGTGGTAATGGCCGTATGGAGAGGACAGCAGAGTAAACTGGGAGGGGGTTTTAGAACATTGATACAAGGCAGATTCAACCAAATGTAAAACAATAAGGGGCAGAACGCCTTAAAACGAAAACCCAAAAAATATAACCTTCAGAATTCTTACAAAATTATAAACACAAGGTTAGCCCTGAAATTACACAGGTTTCACCTGCGACAGGTGAACCCTAAATATCCTCTCGGTGGCTGGATTGCTTAGTAACAACGTCACCGGGGTAAGGAAATCTAAAATGATGCACGGCCCATGAAATCTGGGGGCAAGCTTGCCCGCGGGAACAAAATTCTTGACCATAACCTGGTCGCCTACCTTCAAATGGGTGGGTCTCCGTCCACGATCATATATTTCCCTAACCTTTTCATGAGACACTTTAAGATTGGCCTTAGCCTTCTTCCAAAGATCTTTAATGTTATCAGGATCTATTGCCTCAGGTAGAATATCACTAAGAGACCAAAGGTTAGAAAGCGGCGTGTTGGGAACAAACTTGAACATCAAAGAAGCTGGAGTAAATTTATGAGATTCATGAACCGCCGAATTCAAAGCAAAAGCTAACCAATGCAGGGACTGTCCCACCTAGAATGATCGTCGTGATGATAGGCAATAAGAGCCGACCTCAGGTTACGATTGACCCGTTCAGCTAAAGATGGTTGAGGATAATAAGCAGAAGTAGTTACATGAGAGGTGGACAAATCAAAACAAAATTTACGAAAGAGATTGGATGTGAAAGCTTTCGCATTATCGGACACAATATATTGACACGGAACAAAAGAAGCAAAAATAGAATTTAAACAAGAAATAGTGGACTGAGCGGTAGCCAGCTTAGTCGGAAATAACCAAGAAAATCTTGTGAAGCCATCTACACACACAAGGATGAACTTGTTGGCATTCCCCTTTGACTGGGGGAAGGGTCCTACGTAGTCGATGTAAAGACGTTCCATGGGGCGCGACGCTTGATGAGAAGCCAAAAGCCCTTGCTTAGTGGACATGGTGGGTTTACTAAGCCAACAAGATTTACAAGCTTTAACTAGTTCACGAATTTCACCGTCCATACCTTTCCAAATGAACATCTCCCGGATCTTTTCTCTAGTTTTGAAGGTACCTAAATGCCCCCCTAATGGGGTCTCATGATAGTACTTGAAGATCATGGGCACAAGAACGGCTGGAACCACCACCTTCATCTTATTATCATGCCTCGACGGGCAACATAAAACACCATTCCTCAGCACATAAGGGACAACATGTTCTCCAGAAGAAAGGGTTTCCATGATAGGGGCCAGCGTCGGATCTTCACGTTGATATTTCTCAAGATCCCTAAACAACATAGGAGCATCAGTTAAAATGGAATTAACCTCAGGTCGTATGGACTCGGGAGGTGAAGAACTATCATCCAGTTCATGGGTCTCTACATCATTGGAAAACATGCGGCTTAGTCCGTCTGCCACAACATTTTCAGTACCTCTGATATGCCTAACGTCAAATTGGAAGGCAGAAATTCGGATGGCCCACCGCGCTATACGACCAGTACGACGCGGCCTACCTAAGACCCAGCTTAAGTCTTGGTTATCAGTCTCCAAGTCGAACTTGACATGATCCAGATACAGGCGGAACTTTTCTAGCGCAAGTAATACAGCCAAACTCTCAAGTTCATAGATGGAATACTTGGCTTCTTGAGCCGAAAGAGTCCTAGATGCATAGGCGATGGGTCGCCTCCCTAGTTCGGTCTCTTGAAGAAGGACCGCAGCCACAGCCACAGCCGACGACGACGCGTCGGTTTGGACGATGAATTTCTTCGAGAAATCCGGCATAGCCAGAACAGGGGCATTACACAGAGCAAATTTGAGATCTTCAAAAGCGGCTTGTTGAGAAGGTACCCACTCAAAATTGATGCCTTTCCTACGAAGTAAGTTCCAGGGCGCCGCTCTATTGGCGAAATTTGGAATAAACTTCCTGAAGAAATTCACCATACCAATGAATCTAGCAATCCCCTTGATGTCCTTGGGAGGTTTGAAATCACGGATGGCCTGTGCTCTAGAGTGATCAACAGCGACACCATCGGGCGACACAATATGCCCTAGAAACGACATGGAGGGATTAGCGAATGCAACCTTGGACAACTTCACCGTTAACCCTGCCTTACGAAGGCGACTTAGGACCTCTTTCAGATGATCAACGTGTTCTTCAAAGATCTCAGAAAACACGACGACATCATCAAGATAATGATACAAGTACTCAAATTTGATGTCGGAGAAGACCCTATCTAGCAGTCTTGTAAGCACAGCTGCTCCCGTGGGGAGACCGAAAGGCACGCGGTTGTATTCGTACAAGTTCCAATCTGTGGCAAAAGCTGTCAGGTGTTTGGATTCCTCTGCTAGCGGTATCTGGTTATAAGCCGGATTGAGGTCTAATATGGTGAACTTAGCTTTACGAAACCATGAAAAACAAGAATGAAGGTCGGGAAGGGGCACAGATTGTAACACCACCTTCCGATTGAGAGCCCTATAATCAATCACAGGCCTGAAGCCACCTTGGGGTTTCGGGACTAGAAAAATCGGCGAAGAGTATGCCGACTTAGATGGGCGAATAATACCATCTTTTAGCATCTGATCAATGATTTCTTTCAGCACCTTCATTTTCGATGGAGATAGCCTATAAGGTGGAAACCGTACGGGAATTGAATCCGTAACCTCAATCTTATATTCGATAAGGTCAGTAACACCAAGAGTATCAGAGAAAACCTCTGGAAACGTCTGACATAACTTACGAATACTCTCTGCCTGCTCCTCAGGTAGATGTCCAAGGTCTAACAACATCTCATCCTGGGTAGGCGAAATAGATGAACATGTTACAGAACTACATTTTAACAAAGGAATTTTGGAATTACTATCAAATTTGAAAGTGCACGACTTGCTCTGAAGGTCGAGCACTAGACCGGTGTGAGACATGAAATCAGCTCCCAATATAATGGGGCAAGACAAGTGCTTAGCCACAAACAGTTTTATTTTCCAAGTGAATTTCAAAATGTGGATCTTGGCATACAGAGAACCTAAAATTTCTAATGGAGATGAGTTGGCTGAAACATATTGAACCGAAGACGAACAAAAATCAGGAAGTTTACAAATAGATTTTAATTTGGAATACCATTCAGCCGAAATAATTGAACAAACACTGCCTGAATCTAAAAGAGCAGTTACGGGCTCATTATTCAATTCAAATTTGAGAAATGGAACAGGTGCGGGGGTATCCGCCGCGATCCTAAGACATTCTTTAGGACCTTCAAAAGACGAATTAGAGGAACAAAATTTCTCTGAGCTTTCGGCAGATTTACTTGGGGCTGAGCCTCGCAAAGAAGAGTTAGTCGACTCAGCCAAAGCCACTACTCACTTATGATTGTTGGTGGAAGTTGCACCCGAAATTGAGCAGGAGGGGGTGCTGTTAGCATTAGGGCAGTTCTTGGCAATATGTGAAAACGCACCGCATTTAAAACAGCCTTGGGATGACCCTGCTCCATTCCTTATCCCACTAGATTTAATTAATGGACACTTGTTCCGAAGTTGGTCAGGCGACCCACAAGCGTAACATTTACGGGGAGTGACTGGTCGGCGAGGTGGAGGCTGAGGATTACTGAAAGCAGGAGGGGGCTCCCTCGCTACACGTAGTGTGTCGGCATATCTAACTCCTTCGGCTGAGACAGCCATAGCCTCTAACTCGGCGAAAGTTTGCGGACGCGACGCAAAACACAAGTATGATCTGTAAGGAGGTGAAATTCCTCCACAATGGCTTGAACGATTTTATCTTCGGGAAAATGAAGGGCGAATACCCTAGTATAGAATTTCATGTCTTGTATGAAGTCAGCCAGATTTCATCAAGTCGCTGCACTCTATAATAATACTTCTGAATTAGAGATGACCTAGCTCGAGCCGGAATAAAATTAGCTAACAGATGGGCGTGGAAGTCTTCTATGGATGACTGTTCAGCAATTGCCCTAACTATCTTGTCGGAGAGAACACCAATTGCATAGGGATAAATGATCTGCAAAATTTGACACGGAGAAAGAGAAAAAACAGGGCATGATCCTGAAACTCAACTAAAAACCTTAAGAATGAAATTACGTCACTGGTAGAGTTAACGGAAAACTTAGAAATACCTCTGAGCAACATTGCTAAAGGATGGGGCAAACTGCTGAAACCCGGGGACGTAGTAGGAAGGGGCCTAAGTGGCGGAGAAGCAGATTCAGAAGGTGCATTATTTAACACGAAGGGTGGAATGGACGTGCGACGATCGGACTCAGTTTCTAATGGGGCAGATGTTCGTTGGGTAGCCTCCGCAGTACTACCTCCTTCCTCTTTAGAGGAATCTCCCCACTTACGATATTTACTACCATAGGCTGGTCGGTTTTTGGAATAGCAGATCCAGATAACAAATGGCTAATTTTACTAGACATTTTAGACAGGTTTTCGGCAACAGCACTAGCTTCCTTACCCTGAAGCTCATTTAACTTCAGGGACAATAGATCACATATCCTATTATAAAACTGGTACAATCTAGCCTGTACTCTTTTGAGTTGATTAGGAGATTGATCACTTACTTCAAAAAAACTAACTACAGATGCTAGCTCAGTAGTATTGTCCGTGATCGTGGAGAGAGCATCGTCAATCTCTTTCTCTCCCAAAGTGGGGATGGAAATAGGCAAATCAAGGGACTCCTTAAGCTTATTGGAATCTACTGCAACCGTGCCTCCAGATTGCACATTTCTAATTGTCAATTCATAGATCAATTCCTCCTTGCGCAAATAGCCTGGATGGAGGACGTCGCGAGGGCCGGACATAACGACAGAATGTTTTTTAGAAAAATAAAAAAATTCCAGCAACTGAGAAAATTGTTAGAGTTCGAATCGAAAACAATGTTTAGCCATCAAAAGGGGCTAAATTGAGACCCATTCAACCACGCTCTGCTACCAGTTGTTCCGAGGTATCTGTGGAACAACAGACGTGAAAGAAGGTGCGGGCTGGAAAGGTCTCAACTACAAAATTAAAGTTAATTTAAAACTTTAACAAAGGTTATATTTTATTTTCAAAATCAACAGATAACAACAACAGAGTAACAGGTACCAAGTAGCAGGAAAACAAGTTTAGAAATTACAATAGTTACAAGATTTGGGCTTCGAGCCCCAAGATTAATTTCTGAGCTCTCAGCTCACCACCACAATTGCTAAAGGGCAGAAAACCCCTAAGTACGAGTTGCACTTGCTCCTAATTACAATGTTAAGAAAAAGAGCAAACCCGCTCTCAATTTTACAAGCCTATCGAAGGCTACAACAAACCTTCACTTCAGACTGCCTTCACGGCACACCAAGAAACAGGGGTATTAGATACCCAACCTACAGGGCCTTTACATGAGGAAAACAAACATCAAGTTAAGTTACTGGCCCATAGTGCAAAATAGAATGGAGGCGATGACTTGCACTCCAACACAACGTTTGTGTCAAAAAACCTATGTGGCGCTAGGCCGATAATACAGGGGCTAATCCCAATCTAGGAAGGTGACACGTATGAGAAAACTTACTATATTAAAGAAGAGAAGAACGGTTATGAAAACGTAGTCACCTCCTTTTTCAAAAATGAAGGGGAGTTCGAGAGGGTGAAGCACCCTCTATCCTCGCTTTAAAGATTTGTAATTTATAGATAGAAAAGAATTTACATTTTAAAAAGGTAGGTTACATACTAAAGGTTTCGAACCCTCCCCGAGAGTTAAACTGTTGAGCTAGCACGAAATGAAGATGTTAACAGGCCATTACCTTGTAGATGAACTGCTGCTTGAAGAAAGATGCGCTTCCCGCCCCCTGCTATATATTCACACACTGAGAAGGATGTTACTGAAGTGGCACCGAGACAAGAAAATCAGCAGTGTATATACCCTCGTGGAACATTCGAGACCTTTCATGAATGATAACAACCCGCCCACAAACTTTTATTGGCTACCAGCAAAAAATACACAAGACGATGAAGAAACACCTTATTGGTGGGAAATTAATTACAGAAATTTATGATTGCCTAATTTCAAAACTGGCGGAAGGAAAAGATTTATATTGCCAACCCACAAACCACAGAATAAAATTTAGTAAAGTAAAACTTAGGAATACAATATTTCTTCAAGAAAGTTCATTCCATTGCACCAGAGTGTGTTAGCATAGTTTTGGATAGCGACATCTGTTAGAGAATGTTCAAACTTCTTGATACGGAGCAAACAAACACAAATCAAAATAGACACAGTTCAGAACACTTCCAAATTACCAAATTTACAGTAGTGACATCTTCCGAGAAACCATAGAGTTAATACAGTTTGTTAAAGTTCAGGCTTTCTCCTGTAGAGGAGTTTCAACTGGCGCAATGTTTGAATTAGCGGCGTGGAGGTGTACCACCGGGTACAATTATTATCTGTACGCTAGCACGCATACGAGAGCTGACTTATCCTTCTGATGAAACTGTTGAAAACCTTGAGATGAGCTCACTCGACAATATACAGATTGTTCTCTCAAAATGATCTACAAGTCTTGAATATTAGTGGCATATAGTGAATGCCGTTTACGCTACCGTGTCACTACACCAGAACTGTTAGCAACAAACTAATCTACACACTGCGGAAATGGGTTATATATAAAGATGCTTTAATGGCAACATTAAATCACACGTTAATAACATTTGGACGTAATTATCACCTCAAATTTCCTGCACCCTTTCCCAACGAACAGCTTGCTATGTAGGCAACGTCACAACCTCACTCAATCACTGCTGCAATATAATGTCATTTACTGATTACATCGTACACATGTTTATTCCTGTAGGCTCGGCCACGCTGTAGGTTTGCAGAACTAGGTAGTGCAACCGAAGCGTTCAATGCAACTTTTCTTGCAGAAAATGAACTTCCCATCTGATTCATAGAATAACCCAAGCATTCATCCCAAAAGTACAACTTGCATAATTCCTATCCTCTTACAAATGAAAAATGAAAACCTACAACCTGTTTTCCAGTCATTGACCGGGTCAGGGATGTAATGAATGAATCATATATATAGCCTATTATTATTACAATGGGGTCGCCACTCCCAAAGTGATTTATTAATGAATGATAGATGCTATGAAATGAGAATGGAGAGTGTTGCTGGAATGAAAGATGACAGGGAAAACCGGAGTACCCGGAGAAAAACCTGTCCCGCCTCCGCTTTGTCCAGCACAAATCTCACATGGAGCGACCGGGATTTGAACCACGGTATCCAGCGGTGAGAGGCCGACGCGCTGCCGTCTGAGCCACGGACGCTTCCCTCTTAAAAATATAATACGCAAATAATATGCCGTCTGACTTCAGCCAACTACAATATTAAAACTTTAATAATTTAATTTCGTGTGGCTATTTCTAGCCGAGTGCAGCCCTTGTCAGGCAGACCCTCCGATGAGGGTGGGCGGCATCTGCCATGTGTAGGTAACTGCGTGTTATTGTGGTGGAGGATAGTGTTATGTGTGGTGTGTGAGTTGCAGGGATGCCGGGGACAGCACAAACACCCAGCCCCCGAGCCAATGGAATTAACCAATTAAGGTTAAAATCCCCAACCCGGCCGGGAATCGAACCCAGGACCCTCTGAACCGAAGGCCAGCACGCTGACAATTCAGTCAACGAGTCGGACAATATTAAAACTTATATTTATAAACTGTATTTAATCAAATAACAATACAGCACTTTATAAAATAATGTGCGAACGTAGACGTAACTTTCAGCGATTGTAAGGGGTTGTAATACGAACATGATACAAAGTATATTAAACTTGAGAAGCTATGCAGGAAATTAATGTTCATAAATACATGAATACGTGCTGTCATAACATAAGTTGGCCACACCAGCCCAATGATGATTCCTCAAACACTGAACTATGAACAGAGACCCACTCTAAGTAAGAAGTGGAATCAGAAAAGCAAAGAATAAGTGAACTTAAGAAGTTCAAACGTACTGTCTTGAAACTTGATCGAGCTATCTTGACCCCGTTAGACGCTGCGAAGCAAGGGTAAGGTCAGGCTGCCAATCAGCGAAAGACAGTTGATACAACCATACAAGGGGATAGTGCAGAGGCATTGTAACGTTCCATGAAGAGTACAATGTTTCTATACAGGTAAGATTCCGTGCACTCGATTTTGCAATGAATGTACAATAGTTATTTATGCATCAACCACGGAAGTGAGGCTTTACCTTACGAGTGAGATGTCGCTACGTCTCATCCGCAGACGAGGACAGATTTCGAATCGAGTAAGGACAACATTTCAATGTTCGTTAATGTTATGCGAGGGAAGTCGCAATTTCATATTTACTGTGTAATATATATGTTATAAAGTTTATCATTAAAATTCCAACGGTATAGACCTGCAGAAACATAAGATCCCGTCAGATCTCAAAGAACAGTCACATCAGGCGTGAGAATGGCTATCATAATGAAAGTTCATCCCAGGTACCTGACTACCTGTCCCTTGACTAAGCTTCTCTTCCATACAATGTTATACTTCACATAAATCAACCAATCACTACTGATCTGCATTTAGGGCAGTCGCCCGGGTGGCAGATTCTCTATCTGTTGTTCTCCTAGCCTTTTCTTAAATGATTTCAAAGAAATTGGAAATTTATTGAACATCTCCCTTGGTAAGTTATTCCAATCCCTCACTCACTTCCTATAAACGTATATTTGCCTTAATTTGTCCCCTTAAATTCCATCTTCATATTCATATTGTGATCTTTCCTACTTTTAAAGACACCACTCAAAATTATTCGTCTACTAATGTCATTCCACGCCATCCCTCCGCTGACAGCTCGGAACATACCACTTAGTCGAGCAGCTCGTCTTCTTTCTCGCAAGTCTTCCCAGCCCAAACTTTGCAACATTTTTGTAACGCAACCCTTTGTGGGAAATCGCCCAGAACAAATCGGGCTTTGGAATGTTCCCAGTTCATGAATCAAGTATTCCAGATGACGGTCCCAAACACTGGAACCATACTCTAGTTGGGATCTTACCAGAGACTTATATGCCCTCTCGTTTACGTCCTTACTACAACCCTTAATCACCCTCATAACCATGTGAAGAGATCTGTACCCTTTATTTGCAATCCCATTAATGTGATTACCCCAATGAAGATCTTTCCTTATATTAATACCTAGGTACTTACAGTAATCCCCAGAAGGAACTATCACCCCATCAATGCAGTAAATAAAACTGAGATGACTTTTCCTATTTGAAAAACTCACAACCTGACTTTTAACCCCGTTTATCAACATACCATGCGTTTGCTGGCAGGACCTATTGCTTACAGTGCACTATGTTTTCTGGTATAGCCTAGAGCAATTTTGTTACTTTCATAAATCTGTCGCTGTCTTATCCTTGGCTTTGACAATATGAAAGTGACTGAGGTATGAGCGATGCTAGTAATCCCAATCCTTATGCAGCCAGCCCCTGCTATGAATGGTGTGAAAATATTGCTCATAGGGTCGGTTGGTGTATGCATTTCAGTAGGCTTGGCAGACTGATATGTAATAGCAACTCTGGCTCGGTGAGGAAAGCAACGGGAAACTACCTCACTCCTCAATTCCCTAGTACGCCTCTCCAGTGATGCCTAGGCCATCTATGACAGCTGATGGCAGAGCTGTTGAGGATCCCACGGACTGAACATACATACAAACATCATCATACCATTGCCTGCTGTCCATCTCACAACATTACCGAGGTCATTTTTAATATGCTCACAATCTTCATCTCTCAGATATATCATTGTGTGTATTGTATTTCATGGAGAAGAATGTAAGAAGCTAGGTGTTAATATAAGGAATGACCGGGAGAGTTGGCCGTGCGGTTAGGGGCGCGCAGCTGTGAGCTTGCATTCGGGAGATAGTGGATTCGAACCGCACTGTCGGCAGCCCTGAAGATGATTTTCCGTGGTTTCCCATTTTCACACCAGGCAAATGCTGGGGTTGTACCTTAATTAAGGCCACGGTCACCTCCTTATCATTCCTAGCCGTTTCCTATCCTATCGTCACCATAAGACCTATCCGTGTATGTGCAACGTGAAGCAAATAGCAAAAATATAAGTTATATAAGGAATGATCTTCATTGGCGTAATCGTATTATCGAGGTAGTTAAGGAAGGTTACAGATCTCTTCACATGGTTATGAGAGTATTTAGGGGGTTGTAACAATGGTGTAAAGGAGTCTGTGGTAAAACCGCAGTTAGAGTATGTCTCCAGTGTACGGGATCCTCACCAGGACTACTTGATACGAGAACTGGAAATAATTTTTAAAAAAGCAGCACCATTTGTTCTGGGAGGTTTCTGACAAAGGAGAAGTGTTACAAGAATGTTGTAAAGTTTGGGCTGGGACGGCTTGGGAGTAAGAAGACGAGCTGCTCGACTATGTGGTCTGTTTCGAGCTGTCAATGGTGAGTTGGCGTGCAATGACGTAAGTAGGATAAGCTTGAGTGGAGCTTTTAAAAGTAGTAAAGATCATAATATGAAGACAAAATTGGAATTCAAGAAGACAAATTGGGACAAATGTTCATTTATAGGACGAGGAGTAAGAGACTGGAATAAATTATGCAGGGAAATGTTCGATAAATTTCCAAGTTCGTTGAAAATATTTAAGGAAAAGCTGAGTAAACAATTACAAATAAATATAAATATGAGGCAAAAAACTGATAGGAAATCTGCTACCTGGCCGATCACCCTAAACGGAGATGATTGATTGATTGATTGATTGATTGATTGATTGATTGATTGATTGATTGATTGATTGATTGATTGATTGATTGATTGATTGATTGATTGATTGATTGATTGATTGATTGATTGATTGATTGATTGATTGATTGATTGATTGATTGATTGATTGATTGATTGATTGATTGATTGATTGATTGATTGATTGATTGATTGATTGATTGATTGATTGATTGATTGATTGATTGATTGATTGATTGATTGATTAAACTTACCTGTTTATTGCCTGTTGAGTACAATAGTTTATTCCATACTATGGCAAATTTACTTATTTTAAATGAAATATTTCAATATAAATAATTTTGACACTTTGCCACCAAAATCATGCATGCTTGAGTCGACCATGAGGAAAACAATCTCCACAACGTTACATGAACAAGTGATAAACATGGATGGAAGTCAGAAAAGTCAATAGTGGAGAGAAAATGTGAACCATTCAGAGAATCTATCGGTAAGCGTACCGGTGACTTTGAAATAAAAATCTACGGAAAGTAGCTTCTGAAGTGCGAAGTGACATTTTCCATACACTTATGAGTTTGGGAAGCACATGAAATAGTTATTATAAACCTATATTGTGTACTAAGTTAAAGTCAACTGGTTATAGTTATAAATTAAGTAAAATAAGTTCGACATACTTTAAAAGCAAGGGTAGTATGTTCGGGTCTTCCTTCTTTTGTTTCGGCTGGTTTAAATCCTATGGCCTCCTTATTCCTGCCATTAGTGGTTATTCTCCTGCACTAATGGCGATATTCATGTACTTCCTTAAAGATTAAATTTCCTGGTCTGAAATTTCTGCCACTACATGACTTTATGTGACTGCACACCATCATAATTCTGGAGGTCAGAGGTGAACAATCTTAAATACAAAAATGACGATTTTGAGGTTTTTATTGTATGTGACTTGTTTTGATCGTTCCTTCTTATGGGTGCATTATTGTATGTGTGAGTTTCACAGGAAGCTGTGCGATACTATCGTATGTGTAAGGAAAAACCAGCGATAAACAATGGTAAGTGATCATGCAACTGTTTAATCTGATGTACTCCTTATCATATTGAATCTTACGATAGTTTACTGTCGATTCGCCTTGCCGTACAGGTAATAACATATGTGCCTCAGCAGCTTCTTTCTTCTCTCCTGTGAAGTTAGTGAAACGTCACTTACAATAGTTTACCTCTGACGTCCAGATTTGTTTTAGATTTATTTACTTTTGTCTAGTATTCGTTCTCTAAAACTATGACTATACAATATAGAACTATATTGCCTAAACCCAGATTATAAATAATACCAAGTGTGTAGAAATTACTGGCAATACCATGGTGGTAAACTTCTCTCCTTTTTTCTTCCTTATTTTTTCCCCCATTCCGTTGGGGTGGACACTCGGTGTGGATGAAGCTTACTTTTACGGCAGAATACTTTTCGTGACGCTAACCCTATGTGGATGGATACATTCACTATGAGTACCCCTGTGGTGGTTAGTAGTATGCTACGTTTTATGAATATGAATGTTTCCGGACAGGGACAAACTTAAGCACCCTGTCCCTGAGCCACACGCAGAATCTCCGGTCCAGCCGGAAACCGAACCTGGGCCCTTTGAATCGAAGGCTTCGATCCTGACCACATAGTCAAGGAGCTGTACAATAAGAATACCTTAAACTCTGTGGATTAAATTAATTTAGATCAATAGAATTACTAATCAATGAAATTACGTACAGTAATTCTGTCACTAACGGAGGATTTTTGTTTTTGATATCTTATTATCTTGGTCACACTGTACTGCAGTTGAGGAAAATAAGACGGTAAAAGTTGAGGGAAAGCACCCCAACATAAATCACATTATTTCCTTAAGATGAATCATATAAACGTTACCTCGATTGATTTGCAGGAGAGCCGTTGTGGGGTGCCTTCCCTCAACTTTTCCGAGTTAGATAATAAATTATAATCCATGCATATCTTGAAGTAAACATTCAGTACATGTAAATTAATATACATAGTTGTTCATTCACGCAAACATTAATCTGGATCAATCACGTACAATAAAGTGTCCTAAACACTAAAAATACAACCGCAGACAGTAATGTCCCCCATTCTTTAAACCTAGATGTTACGTACATATTTCCTCGTATTACAAATTACTGTAACGGTTGAACTTTCGAGAATATAGTTGTGATTTATTCGCATAAAATATTGTATCTCAGACTAAATGTTACGACTTTTCAAATTATGGACTTTCGTTCGTAAAGAAGAGAGTAGATTCACAAATCCCTCAAATTCATATCCGACGAATCATCCTATCCACAGCTTCACAGTTTAATGTAATTTGATCCCCACAGATTTACGAATTCTGTGAACACGATGTTTCAAAATAAAGCATTTAATGTCCTGCTTTTTCCTGAAGCGTAATACTTCTTCATAAGTGTACACAAAATATAAACAATGATTTTCAGTTTTTAAGTATTGTTTATTACGATTTTAGGCGGTCTGCAAGTCAGCCGAACATTATACAAATTATGTTCTTTTCCCTTGAACGATGCATAGATATTTATGGAAAGTATTTGGAGTAGGCCCTATATTGAAAAATATACGATAACCTTCTTCTTAATTTTATTGTGTATTGTGCTTCTTCTTTCTATTTCCTCATTTCCTAAACAAGTATACCCTATGAAATACAATTCAGTATACGTTAGAATGTTCTAAAGCAGTATTGTAATTGTACCGGGCGGTACACCTCCACGCCGCTAATTTAAAATGCGCGCCAATTGAAACTCCTCTGCTGGAGGAAGTCTGAACTTTATCGACGGTATTAATTTTCAAGTTTCCCGGAAGATGTCACTACTTGGAAAGTTTGGAGTTTTTGAACTGTGCCACTTTTGATGTATTTTTGTTTTACCGGTAGTAAGAAGTGTGAACTTTCTCTTCTAGAGGACACTACTGAAGAACTACAATAGTGCACCCTAGTGCGAGGAAAAAGAACTGTTCTTTTGGAGAAAATTTAATTTTAAAAGTTTGTTCTTTGTTAAATTTCCTTCTGTCATTGTTTAAGTTGGCAATATTAACCCTTTCTTTCCCCTTGTTTTAAATTTAGCCAATCCCGAATTTCTTTTATTAATTTCTGACCAATCGGATGTATCTTCCCCCAACTTGAATATGTTGCTGTATCCTACCCAATAAAGAGTTTGTGGGAGGGTGTTCTCATTCCCCTAACGCCTCGAACTTTCCGCGAGAGTATATAAACTGCTGATTTTAGGGTCTCCGAGCCACTTCTGTTCCACCTTTTCGTGTGTAAAGTACATAGCAGGGGGCGGGAAGCGCCTCTTTCTTCGGCGGCAGTCAACAACCAGGTAATGGCCGATTAATTACTTCTTTTCTTGCTTGCTCAGCAGTTTAACTCTCGGGGCGGGTCCGAAGTTTTTCCATTATGTAACCTTCCTTAAAATGTAAAGAAACTTGTATCTATTCCATCTTTTAAACTGCATATCGGGATAGAGAGTGCTTAACCCTCTCGAGCTCCCAATCATATTGTTTTGAGGTGAACTTATTTTTCTCAACCTATTCTTCGTTAACGTAAAGCAAATTGTTCTTTTCTAAAGTCACCTCTGTAGTATGGGATTAGCCCTTGCATTAGTGGCCTAGAGCCAGATTAGGTTTTAAAAACAAGTGTATTAGGAGTGCAGATCGCCTCCTCTCAAATTGTTATTTTAGAGGTCATGTAATTAACCTTCTTGTCATTTAACAGACCTCAGTAGGTTGGGTATTTTACCCCTGTGTATATGTCCTGAAAGGACAGCTTGAAAGTGGAATTAGGTGGGGCCTTTGACAGGCCTGAATTTTGAGAGCAAGTTGCTCTTTTTCTGAAAATTTTGTTTTCTGCGCGCCTCAAGGAGGCCTTACTGTGTATTTTGGAGCAAGTGCTCCTAGGCATGAATGGGGTTCTCTGCCCCTCTGTTGACACTTGTGTTTGGGGTAAAACTGAGCTAATTGCTCAAGGATTGTGATCGCGGGGCTCGAAGCCCAAATCCTGTAAATACTGTAATTGTACTTTTGTTGCCTTGCTACTCTGTACCTGCCATGTTTGTTATTTCTTGATTTTGAAAAGAAAATATAACCTTGTTAAATTTTAAATTCACTTTAATTTCGTAGCCTGAGACCTATTCACCACCCCGCACCTTCTTTCACGCATAACTACCACAAAAACACGGTAACAAGTGGTAGCAGAGAGTGGTTGAATGGGTCTCATTTTAGCCCATTTTGACGGCTAAACATTGTTTTGATCCGAACTCTAACCATTTTCTCAGTTGCTGGAATTTTTTGACTTTTTCAAAATTGTTCTGTCATCATGCCCGGTCCTCGCGATGTTCTCCATCTTAACTATTTGCGCAAGGAGGAGTTGATCTATGAATTGACTATTAGAAATGTGCAATCTGGAGGCACGGTTGCGGTAGACACAAACAAGCTTAGAGAGTCCCTTGATTTGCCCATTTCCATCCCCACCTTGGGAGAGAAAGAAATTGACGACTCTCTTTCCACGATCGTCGAGAATATTACTGGGCTAGCATCTGTAGTTAGTTTTTTTGATGAAAATGATCCTTCTCCTAATCAAATTAAGCGTGTGCAAGCCAGGCTGTTTCATTTTTCAAATAGAGTTAACGATCTGTTGTCTCTAAAGTTGAATGACGTTCAGAAGAAAGAAGCTAGTACGCTACTTGAAAATATTTCTGAGTTATCTAGCAAGGTCACTCAATTGTTAACTGGGGAAATTCCTCCCAAAATTGATCAACCCACCACGATGAATGCAGGTTCCGAGGAAGAGCCTCCTAAGGGAGAAGTTAATAGGATAACCGTTGCTGCTCAAACCATCTCTGCCCCATTGGACAACGAGTCTGGACGCCGTGCATCGTTGAATAATATACGTTCGGAATTAACTTCCTTGCCATTGAAACCTTTACCTACTATGTCACCCGGGTTTAGCAGCTTGCCTCATCCATTGGCAATGTTGCTCAGATGTATCTCTAAGTTTTCCGTTAATACCACCAGTGACGTAATTTCATTCTTAAGATTTTTAGTTGAATTTCAGGACCATGCCCTTGTGTTTTCTCTTTCTCCATGCCAAATTTTGCAAATCATCTATCCTTATGCAAATGGTAATCTCTCTGACAAAATAGTAAGAGCCATAGCCGAACAGTCATCTATTGAAGATTTTCATGCACACTTGCTTGCAAATTTTATTCCCGCCCGCGCGAGGTCATCTCTGATTCAGAAGTACTATTATCGAGTACAGAGATTGCATGAAAATCTGGCTGATTTCATACAAGACATTAAGTTTTATACTAGGGTGTTTGCCCTTCATTTTCCTGAAGATCAGATTGTACAGGCTATTGTAGAAGGAATTTCACCACCCTATAGGTCATATTTGTGTTTCGCGGCGTGCCCGCAAACTTTCTCTGAACTTGAAGCGTTGGCCGTCTCAGCGGAAGGAGTGAGGTACGCCGATTCCTTGCGTGTCGCGAAAGAACCCCCACCTTCCTTTAGTAATACTCGGCCTCCACCTCGCCGACCAGTCACACCCCGTAAATGTTATGCTTGCGGGTCGCCCGACCATCTGCGCAATAAGTGTCCACTGATCAAGTCGAGTGGGACAAGGAATGGGGCTGGTTCATCACAAGGCTGTTTTAAATGTGGGGCTTTCTCACATATCGCCAAAAATTGCCCAAATTCAAATAGCACCCCCTCCTGCTCAACTTCTGGTGCAACTTCCAACAACAATCAAAAGTGACTAGTGGCTTCGGCTGAGTCAACTAATCCATCTTCCCGAGACTCAGCCCCGGGTAAACAGGTTGTAAATTCAGGGAACGATCAGTCTTCAAATTCGTCTTTTGAATGCCCTAAAGAGTGTCTTAGGATTGCGGCGGGTTCCCCCGCGCCTGTTCCTTTTCTTAAGATTGAGTTAAATAATGAACCTGTAACAGCTCTCTTAGATTCAGGCAGTGTTTGTTCGATTATTTCGACTGAATGGTATTCAAAATTGAAGTCTGTTTGTAAACTACCTGACTATGTCTCTTCTCCTGTTCAATATGTTTCGGCTAATTCATCTCCATTGGAAATCCTAGGTGCTGTAAATGTCAAAATTCGTATTTTTAAATTTACATGGAAAATCAAATTGTTTGTGGCTAAGCACTTGTCTTGCCCCATTATATTGGGAGCTGACTTCATTTCTTACACTGGTCTTGTGCTCGATCTCCAGAGTAGGTCGTGCACATTCAAATTTGCGTCCAATTGTAAAATTCCCTTGTTAAAGTGTAATTCTGTATCATGTTCATCTATTTCGCCTACCCAGGATGAGATGTTGTTAGACCTTAGACATCTACCTGAGGAGCAGGCTGATAGTATTCGTAAGATGTGTCAGTCGTTTCCAGAGGTGTTCTCTGATACTCTTGGTGTTACTGACCTTATTGAATACAAAATTGAGGTCACGGATTCGATTCCTGTCCGTTTTCCACCTTATAGGCTATCTCCACCTAAAATGAAGGCTCTGAAAGAAATCATCGATCAGATGTTGAAGGACGGTATTATTAGGCCCTCTAAGTCGGCGTATTCTTCGCCTATTTTTCTAGTCCCGAAACCCCAAGGAGGCTTCAGGCCTGTCATTGATTATAGGGCTCTCAATCGGAAGGTGGTGTTGCAATCTGTGCCCCTTCCCGACCTTCATTCTTGTTTTTCATGGTTTCGTAAGGCCAAGTTCTTTACTATCTTGGACTTGAATCAAGCCTACAATCAAATTCCACTGGCGGAAGAGTCTAAACATCTTACGGCGTTTGCCACGGACTGGAATTTATACGAATACAACCGCGTGCCTTTCGGGCTCCCCACGGGAGCAGCTGTACTCACTAGGCTGCTAGATAGAGTCTTCTCTGACATCAAATTTGAGTATTTGTATCACTATTTGGATGATGTCGTCGTATTTTCGGAGACCTTTGAAGAACATCTAGATCATCTGCGAGAAGTTCTCAATCGCCTTCGTAAGGCTGGGTTAACTGTCAAGTTGTCGAAGGTTGCCTTTGCTAAGCCCTCTATGTCATTCCTAGGGCATATTGTGTCACCTGATGGTGTCGCAGTCGATCATTCTAGAACACAGGCCATCCGTGATTTTAAACCTCCCAAGGACATTACAGGTATCGCCAGGTTCATTGGTATGGTGAATTTCTTCAGGAAGTTTATTCCTAACTTCGCTAATAGAGCGGCGCCCCTAAACCTTCTTCGTAGGAAAGGCATCAAATTCGAGTGGGGACCTTCTCAACAAGCCGCTTTTGAAGATCTTAAATTAGCTCTCTGTAATGCCCCTGTACTGGCTATGCCAGATTTCTCAAAGAAATTCATTGTCCAAACCGACGCGTCGTCATCAGCAGTAGCTGCAGTCCTTCTTCAAGAGACTGAACTAGGGAGACGACCCATCGCCTATGCATCTAGGACCTTGTCGGCTCAAGAAGCCAAGTATTCCATCTATGAGCTCGAAGGTTTGGCAGTCTTATTTGCCTTAGAAAAGTTCCGTCTCTATCTGGAACATGTCAAATTCGACCTGGAGACAGATAATCAAGCCTTAAGCTGGGTCTTAGGTAGGCCGCGTCGTACTGGTCGTATAGCCCGTTGGGCCATCCGTATTTCTGCCTTCCAATTCGATGTCAGGCATATCCGAGGTACCGAAAATGTTGTTGCTGATGGACTCAGCCGTATGTTTTCCAACGAGGTCGAGACCCATAATCCGGTCGATAGTTCTTCACCTCCCGAGTCCATGCTATCTGAGGTTAATGCTATCTTAACAGATGCTCCCATGCTCTTTAGGGATATCGAGAAATACCAACGTGAAGATCCGACGCTGGCTCCGATAATGGAAACCCTTTCTTCTGGGGAACATGTTGTCCCTTATGTTCTGAGGAATGGTGTTCTATGTTGCCCTTCGAGACATGATAAAATGATGATGAAGGTTGTCGTTCCTGCTGTTCTTGTGCCTATGATCTTCAAATACTATCATGAGACGCCATTAGGGGGGCATCTTGGAATCTTTAAAACTCGTGAAAAGATTCGTGAAAGGTTCATCTGGAAGGGTATGGACGGTGAAATCCGTGAACTAGTAAAAGCTTGTAAATCTTGTTTGCTTAGTAAACCAACCATGTCCACCAAGGTAGGCCTTCTGTCTTCGCATCAAGCGTCGCGCCCCATGGAACACCTGTATATTGATTATGTAGGACCCTTCCCCCAGTCAAAGGGAAATGCCAACAAGTTCATCTTTGTATGCGTAGATGGTTTTACAAGATTTTCCTGGTTATTTCCGACTAAGCTGGCTACCGCTCAGTCCACCATTACTTGCCTAAATTCTATTTTTGCTTCTTTTGGTCCGTGCCAATATATTGTGTCTGATAATGCTAAGGCGTTCACATCAAATCTTTTTCGTAAATTCTGTTTTGACTTGTCCATCTCTCATGTAACTACTTCTGCTTATTACCCTCAACCATCTCTGGCTGAACGGGTTAACCGTAATCTCAGGTCCGCACTTATTGCCTATCATCATGAAGATCATTCCAGGTGGGACACGTCCTTGCATTGGTTAGCTTTTGCTTTGAATTCGGCGGTTCATGAATCTCACAAGTTTACTCCAGCTTCTTTGATGTTCAAGTTCGTTCCCAACACGCCGCTCTCTAACCTCTGGTCTCTGAGTGACATTCTACCCGAGACAATAGATCCGGACAACATTAAAGATCTTTGGAAGAAAGCTAAAGCCAATCTTAAAGTCTCTCATGAAAAGGTTAGGGAAAGATATGATCGTGGACGGAGACCCACCCCTTTGAAGGTAGGTGACCAAGTGATGGTCAAGAATTTTGTTCCCGCGGGCAAGCTTGCCCCCAGATTTCATGGGCCGTGTACTATTTTAGATTTCCTTACGCCGGTTACGTTGTTATTAAGTAATCCAGCCACCGAGAGGATATTTAGGGTTCACCTGTCACAGGTGAAACCGGTGTAATTTCTGTGTTAACTTGTTTCATATAATCGTGAAAGGAATATGAAGGTTATATTTTTTTGAGTTTTCACTTTTAAGGCTTTCTGCCCCTTCTATAGTATTTTGTTTTATATGTAAGCAATTTTGTGAAACCTGCCCCGAACCATTAAACTGCCATCCTGTCCTTGCCACGGCCATTACCACGCTCCCGTCTCCTGCTCCACTCTACACAGTGGCTTAATTAATGCAATGAATTTCTGCACGCCGCTGGCCCCTCAACCTCTCCACAAAGCCTGTGCCCTCAAAAAAAGATGATGGTCCAACAATTCTGCCGCCTAGCTTTAATGTTTCAGTGCCCCCGCAGCCGCGCGGCGCCGTGCTGCGACTGGGTTAGAGGAAGGGCCCCCTCTTCCCCAGCGAGGACCACATGTGCACGGCGAGCCGGAGCTCTCCTCCCGGCCAAGGCTGATGTGCGGCGCACGACCTGCTACTTGCCCGCAGCCTGTATATGTTCACCGCGGGCGCGGCGTGCTTCAACACCTCTGCTCCCCTCATAGTGCGGGCGAGCGGTATCTCAGGGTACTTGTGGGGTCCGAGCGGCCGCCTTTGGACGCAAGCTACAACGGCCGGTATGGCCATCCAACTTAATCAACATCAACTATATGGACATTCGAGATCAACCTTACTACCTTTTCTTGGGTATTCTACTGCAATATTTGGTGGACTTAGGAAATTTTCCTCAACTTTAAAACTAAAGTTTTCCTTCTCAATTCAACCTTCTACAAATATTAAGACAGTACTTCCGCTGTTACTAAAAGAAATTTTGAAACTGAATCAAACTAAATTTCAGCCATTTCGATAAATACTTCGGCAATTAATCTCCGTATCAACATCAAAACTTGGACCTTGTTTTCAAACAAATTTCATGTGTCACCCCTGGAGGAACTTTTGGGGGGGGGAGGTCTGTACCGGGCGGTACACCTCCACGCCGCTAATTTAAAACGCGCGCCAATTGAAACTCCTCTGCTGGAGGAAGTCTGAACTTTATCGACGGTATTAATTTTCAAGTTTCCCGGAAGATGTCACTACTTGGAAAGTTTGGAGTTTTTGAACTGTGCCACTTTTGATGTATTTTTGTTTTACCGGTAGTAAGAAGTGTGAACTTTCTCTTCTAGAGGACACTACTGAAGAACTACAATAGTGCACCCTAGTGCGAGGAAAAAAACTGTTCTTTTGGAGAAAATTTAATTTCAAAAGTTTGTTCTTTGTTAAATTTCCTTCTGTCATTGTTTAAGTTGGCAATATTAACCCTTTCTTTCCCCTTGTTTTAAATTTAGCCAATCCCGAATTTCTTTTATTAATTTCTGACCAATCGGATGTATCTTCCCCCAACTTGAATATGTTGCTGTATCCTACCCAATAAAGAGTTTGTGGGAGGGTGTTCTCATTCCCCTAACGCCTCGAACTTTCCGCGAGAGTATATAAACTGCTGATTTTAGGGTCTCCGAGCCACTTCTGTTCCACCTTTTCGTGTGTAAAGTACATAGCAGGGGGCGGGAAGCGCCTCTTTCTTCGGCGGCAGTCAACAACCAGGTAATGGCCGATTAATTACTTCTTTTCTTGCTTGCTCAGCAGTTTAACTCTCGGGGCGGGTCCGAAGTTTTTCCATTATGTAACCTTCCTTAAAATGTAAAGAAACTTGTATCTATTCCATCTTTTAAACTGCATATCGGGATAGAGAGTGCTTAACCCTCTCGAGCTCCCAATCATATTGTTTTGAGGTGAACTTATTTTTCTCAACCTATTCTTCGTTAACGTAAAGCAAATTGTTCTTTTCTAAAGTCACCTCTGTAGTATGGGATTAGCCCTTGCATTAGTGGCCTAGAGCCAGATTAGGTTTTAAAAACAAGTGTATTAGGAGTGCAGATCGCCTCCTCTCAAATTGTTATTTTAGAGGTCATGTAATTAACCTTCTTGTCATTTAACAGACCTCAGTAGGTTGGTTATTTTACCCCTGTGTATATGTCCTGAAAGGACAGCTTGAAAGTGGAATTAGGTGGGGCCTTTGACAGGCCTGAATTTTGAGAGCAAGTTGCTCTTTTTCTGAAAATTTTGTTTTCTGCGCGCCTCAAGGAGGCCTTACTGTGTATTTTGGAGCAAGTGCTCCTAGGCATGAATGGGGTTCTCTGCCCCTCTGTTGACACTTGTGTTTGGGGTAAAACTGAGCTAATTGCTCAAGGATTGTGATCGCGGGGCTCGAAGCCCAAATCCTGTAAATACTGTAATTGTACTTTTGTTGCCTTGCTACTCTGTACCTGCCATGTTTGTTATTTCTTGATTTTGAAAAGAAAATATAACCTTGTTAAATTTTAAATTCACTTTAATTTCGTAGCCTGAGACCTATTCACCACCCCGCACCTTCTTTCACGCATAACTACCACAAAAACACGGTAACAGTAATTTTTAGAATTTTACTCAGTCCACAAATAAATTCCCATCATATCTAATTTTGATGCTTTTGTATGCTAAGTTAAAGGCAAATGTATAGGCCTATTTAATTTCCATTCTAAATGTATTTCCTGTGAACAAACATACTTTCTCTCTTTTATGATATGCTGTATTACCATCGTACAGTCCGGATCCATTATTGGCAAGACGTAGTGTTTATAATGTACTGTATCTTCTGCTATGGGCAAGAACAAATGCCTTACCTTAATTGGCTCATCTCAGTTTCATTCTTGGCATCGACAAACAATATAAAAGTACAGACATATGAGCGATGCTAGTAACGTCATTCTTTATCCAGCCAGTGAATGGTGTACAGTACTAGAGTTGCTCGGAGGGTCAGTTAGGTGTGCGTTATGGTGGGCTTAGGAGCTGATCCAGCTGAAAACTCAACATACGATATAGCAGAGAGCGTATTATTACATCTTCTCAAGTTTAAGTTCATATCCTTCTCACATTATTTTAATACAGTAGTTATTTATGCAACATGTGCATAAAGTAGATATCTTCTGTTTTTGCAGGATTGGTAAAAATTAAGCATGAGAAGTTAGCCAAGTGCTTAAATTACACGAGTGCAAAACAATTCATGCCGCACGAGTTGCATTCATAACTGTATCTGTTGTCACAACAAATAATATCAATTCTATACATGACCGAGCGATTTGGCTACGCGGTTTGCGTCACGTAGATGTGAGCTTGTGTTCGGGAGATGATGGGTTTCGAACCCTGATGTCGGCAGCCCTGAAGATGTTTTTCCATGGTTTCTCATTTTCAGATCTGGCAGATGCGAGTGCTGTACAATATTGAAGGCCACAGTCATTTCCTTATAAATCCTAACCCTTCCGTATCCCACCTTGGCGATAAGACCTGTCTGTGACGGAGAAACGTAAAGCAAATAGCAAAAAGATAGCTATGGAGAGAAACATTTTGGGCCGATGACCTCGATGTTAGGCCCCTTTAAACAACAAAAATCAATCAAGAAACATTTTGAAGTAAGATTATGTATAATGTCGGCGTTGTGCCTAGAAAAACCGCTATGTGATAATATTTAGCTGAGAAATCTGACCAGAAACGTTCTGTCATCTAAGGTTCAGTATTGCATGAATTGTATCAACAAATTTTCGTTGGAAGTGATATGTGTGCTGCGGGTCAGTATATCTCCCCTCAACATTGTCACATACTCGGTATTTCGAGATGCAACGTGGACATATTTTTTGTAGAAATTATTAGAGAAATCTTACCTTCATAGTATAGAAGTATCTTTAACCTTTTCCATCCCATGCACGAGTTAACTCGGATGTCAACATGTCTCGCGTTGCCCCAAACACGAGTTAACTCGGGTTTCAAACTAATCATTCTTCTCCACTTCCGAGTTCAGTCTGACGCTGTAGTTATGTTGTTCATCACACGTTCTGTTCAGACAACGGACGATTTATCAATCGTCTTGCCGTATTTTGATGAACATTATGTGTGTAGTGTTTTTGTTTAACAGCTGTCTTCTGTCTTCCAAGACAGAAGTGTAAATTAAGCATGAAGGAAGATTGTATTTTAGACATGTTAGGGAATTGTGATGAGTCTGACTTAAATGACTATAGTGAAGTTAAGTTTTAATGTATAAAGCTGTATACATTTATCACACCATTGACAAGTTGTGGCAAAGGAAAAACAAATGAAAATCCACAGAGCCTGTTTCCAGTCATTCGAGCGGGTCAGGAATGAAATGAATGAAGCGCCCATCTAGCGGCGAGGAGAGGAGTTGTGCCGGCTGCCGAAGCCTGTCGCACTCCTCTCGAGCAATGATTAATGACTGACAGATGAAATGAAATGTTACTGGAGAGTATTGCTGGAATGACGGATGACCGGGAAAACCTGTTACCCGGAGAAAAATCTGTCCCGCCTCCACTTTGTCCAGCACAAATCTCACATGGAATGAGCGGGAATTGAACCGTGGAATCCGGCAGTGAGAGGCCAGTGCGGTACCACCTGAGCCACGGAGGCAACATCTGGTAAAAGAGCCAAGAGAAAATTTTGCTAATATTGTCTCTCCATGACTGTTTATTAGCTGTGCAAATAGGCCTACAGGCAGTTTTTAGCCTCTTTCTACCAATGTCTAAACTTCCAGAAAATACGGCAAGACGATTGATAAATCGTCCGTCGTCTGAACAGAACGAGTGATGAACAACAGAACTACAGCGTCAGACTGAACTCGGAAGTGGAGAAGAATGATTAGTTTGAAACCCGAGTTAACTCGTGTTTGGGGCAACGCGAGACATGTTGACATCCGAGTTAACTCGTGCATGGGATGGAAAAGGTTAAAGATACTTCTATACTATGAAGGTAAGATTTCTCTAATAATTTCTACAAAAAAAATGTCCACGGTAGCCTGTATATCTTTAACACATAACCCACTATAACTGTTATTATGTTACAGTTTGCAGTAAAAAAAAACCTCAAATTTAAAACTGTTAAAATTAGTTAATCCATTTTTTCGTGCCTTTGTTTTACGCCGCACCGACACAGATAGGTCTTTGGCGACGATGGGACAGGAAAGGCCTAGGAAGTGGAAGGAAGCAGCCATGGCCTTAATTAAGATACAGCCCCGGCATTTGCCTGATGTGAAAATGGGAAACCACGGAAACCCATCTTCAGGGCTGCCGACAATGGGGCTCGAACCTACTATCTCCCGAATACTGGATAGCGGCCGCACTAAAGCGACTGCAGCTATCGACCTCGGTAGTTAATCCTTATCAAAATAAACTGTTAACTGAATGTTATTCTCATCTAGAGATATCGTCGTTTTCATTCTTTCACGCAATCTCCATTTCGGAATATGGAAATGTAAATGACCAGTTTCAGTGCGACTGAGTAGATTGCGAGCGATCAGCGACTTCGGCCAGCATTTTATCAACATACTACGCTTCCAGTGTTTTTTCGTTATCTACATAAAATCTATGATAACCCATCATGACGAAACAGAAAGCGAATATAGGTCGCAGTACCTTGCAATCGAAAAGTGCGTTTATCACTTAGCAATGAAACTCACCAACAAAGAGATTCTCGAACGGCATATAAAGGAGAAAGAATGTCTTCGCAAAGACAACGTCATCTTTATCTAAATTCACTGCCCAGGTTCAAGTTATTACTCAGTATACCCAGCAGTAGATAGTGTAGGAGCTGTTCACCGAGCAGCTTGATGATGTGGTTAGGAACACACAGCTGTGAGTTTGCATCCGGGATATAGTGGGTTCGAATCCCACCTTTGGTAGCTCTGAAGATGGTTTACCGAGGTTTCCCACTTTATCATACAGCAAATGCTGGGGCTGTACCTGTACCTGTACCACGGCCGGTTCCTTCCAACTCCTTTTGCTAGTTGCTTTACGTCGCACCGACATAGATAGGTCTTACGGCTACCATGGGATAGGAAAGGCCTAGGAGTTGGAAGGAAGCGGCCAGGGCTGCCGACAGTGGGATTCGAACCCACTATCTCCCGGATGCAAGCTCACAGCCGCATGCCCTTGACCGCACGGCCAACTCGCCCGGTCCTTCCCACTCCTAGCCCTTTGCTATACCATCGTCGCTATAAGACCTCTCTGTGTTGGTGGGACGTAAAGAAACTACTAGAAGCTGTCCATTACCCTACATAATTTCTAAATTCTTTATATCCTTCCAGCTTGCCAGCAAAATAGCTGATTTTGAAAGTAGAGGCTGACTATTATATCATTACGTAATCAACCCCCACCAAAGCGAAAAGTTTGAAAAAATATTTGATTGAAGCTGCTAATATTATTGGCTATGGCACAGAAGAAACGGTCTTAATAACGTCACTCCCTATGATTCATTCAGATTTGCCTTTTAATTTCAAACGAGTCAAATTCTTGGTAAAAGACTGCTTTGGAATGACAATACCAGATGTATGCTTAAGTTTTTGCCGGTTTTTAGGTAAAGAAAACCCATAATTTTCAAGGAAAATTCATTTTTGTTTATTCAAAACATTGGCCATCGGCTTGTACACACTTAGCCCATCTTTCAGGTAAGTTATAAATACCATGCCAGAAAAACTGCTTGTCATATGCGGCAAACCAATCGTCGAGCTATTTTTCAACTTCCTCGAAATTGCTGAAGTGCTGCTCTGCGAGGGCGTGCCCCATTGATGCGAAGAGGTTATAGTCAGATGGCGCAAGGTCGGCTTAGTACGGCGGGTGCGGAAGGATTTCCCATCCAAGCGATTTTGCTGTGTGAGAGGCCTCATTGTCGTGTAACAAAATCACATTGGCATTTCTCCTGGCCCATTCCGGTCGTCCTTCGATCAATATGTGATTTTAATTAATTATTTGCTGGCGACAGTGTTGTGCCGGGCTTCAGGAGTTCATAATACACAATACCACTCTGGTCCCACCAGACACAAAGTATGGTCTTCTTGCCGAAGCGATTTAGCCTTGGTATTGAAGGACCGGCTTCGCTGGGTGACAGCCGCGATTTTCTCCGCTTCCGGTTTTCAAATACATCCATTTTTGTCACCCGTCACAATTCGGTAGAGGGATGATTTTCATTCGTACCGCTAAAGCAGCGTTTCACAAGTGATTTCGCGATTTTTCATTTACCGTTCATTCAAATCGTGTGGGACCTATTTATGGAGTAAACTGATCTTCCCTATTGCTCGTAAACTTATGCTGATTGTTTCTTGTGACACATTTAACGCTTATGCTAATTGCTGTTGAGTTTGACTTGGGTCATCATCCAGTAACGCCTGGAATTGCTTGTCTTCGCATTGTCGTCTACCAGAGCGCGCACTGACTTTCGCAATGAATTCACCACGTTTAAATTTTTGAAACCAAGTCTCACATGTTCTAATCGATGGAGCGTGTTCACCATATGTTTCTACCAGCAAACGATGACTTCCCACAGCCTTTTCCTTTGGATTAAATAAGAAAAGCAATGCGTGCCGCAAATGTTCTTTTTCAGGCACAAACTTCGACATTATCACTGAACGATACAACACAGACGCTAGTGTTTGGCGGACTCAACTTGTGTGTGTTGGTAGGCTAATGTCAGACAAACAAATCTCTCAAATTCATACGCTGCGTACTGTTCGGTGGCGCTATCTCTTAGTGAAACCGGAAAAGGCTTATGCATACACCTGGTAAACAAAGCACAGTGTCAGACACTTAGCGTGGCTAGAGTTGATCTCCATGGAGGACGTTTTTCTCATTGACAGCTTAATGTGACCCTTTTCGTGTCCATTATTGGAGGAAAAACGATGAAAAGTCGTGTGGCTTCCGGAGTGCCCTGGTGCAGGTCTTTTTTTTGACTCCCGTAGGTGACCTGCGCGTCGTGACAACGATGAAATTATGATGAAGACGACACATACACCCAGACCCTGTGCCAGTGAAATTAACCAATTATGTGACCAAAGGCCAGCACGCTAATCATTTAGCTATGGATCCGGACGGACAAACGGCAGTACAATAATACAAGGAAAAATTGTAAGTCCTCAGTTACAAGTAGCCTATCAACTGCTCATAACCACTCTCGTGCGAAACGGGGACGTGTATCTTGTTTTAATTAAATGTTTTATTATAAATAGTTTTGACCTGTTAACATCCGTTGAGTATTGTAAATAGATAGTACCATATACCATCTACTCCGACAACGCGAAGACGTTCCAGGAAGCTAATAAGATACTGGCCAGTCTCACCCAACTGTTCATTAGTCCATTCACGAACCAGCACTTCCAAAGACGTTAATATTACTTCACTCACCTTCAGGTCTCCTCGAAGTTTATTGCTCCACGGGCGACTTCGTGGGGAGGCTGGTGGGAAAGAATGGTTGGAACGACCAAACGATGCCTGAGAAAAGTGTTAGGACGGTCGCAGATTGATGAAGAGACGCTTACAACCTTACAATCTCAACTCTCGACCTATTATTCAAGTTGGCGCCAAGATACTGACACCAAGCCATTTTAAGTAAATAAGTAAGTAAATGACTTTATTTTCCTCCGATCTACAGCATTGAAGCCTTATTGATCTATTAAGGAGAAAAATAATAATGCCCAACCTAGGCAGCTTAATCTAACATACACATGTAATAATTCCTGTAAAATAAACATATCTGACACCAAAGCAAGGAAAAAATCCATATTGATATAAATAATAAAAATCAAATGGCAACGAGGCACAATGGTCTGTTGTCCCTAGTATAAGACAATATGGCAGTATGGCAATGAAAAACTAACTGGTAACATATTGCTATGTAGAGTACGATGTTGTGTCAGATTTGCTTCTGCACTTTAAACAAGACAGTATGACAGTATGGCAATGAGAAGCTAAACTGGTAACATATTGCTATGTAGAGTACGATGTTGTGTCAGATTTGCATCTGCACTTTAAACAAAGAGTATATCACTTCCGGCCGGGTTCGCACTCAGCATATTCTTTCTTGAACACTGACCTCTCTGGTTCTCTACTTAAGTTGCAAACCTGGCTTCGTATTTCCTCCACTGTAGTGCCGGTGTGCAATTTTTCACCTTACGTTTCGTTACTGTTGACCACTATTTGAACTCTATTGTCTCACTATATTTATTATCTTTAGAATCCAGACAAATCACTACCTTAACTGAAACCATATTCGCTCACCATTAACTTGGATCCTGAGCTCATATACCACCTTAACACCTATCCAATTTACAATCACTCTCTTCCTCATTCACTGCACACTTTACCGCCTACGAATTTAACTATTTAATCACTCCTGTCATAGTTACGAATAACACACAAACTCCGCAATTCTCATGTGCACACCAATTTACTTTCTACTGCAAATTGCCTTTTTTTGCTTCTTGTCACTATGCCTTCGTCCAATTTGTTCTTCTTACCCCATATCTCCCTTAGGCTCAAACTTTTCCCTTTCGCCAGGGTAACCCTTGCTTCTTCTTCCTGTCTCCCAGCCGTAATTTCACTTCCTTTATGTGCTCTTGTCACATCTTGTGTTTCCGCCCCCACAATCACTTCCTGTATCTTCCTTTCTTCTCTCCCACAGGCCTTCGTCCTCTACTCCTTAAATAATGCCCTGGTCTCGCTGGTTTCCTTCCTTATTTCCCTCCTCATCTCAGCTGTTACCTCTCTGGCTCCTTCTTCGATTGATTTGTAAATAGCTCCTATCAAGTTAATTTCTTCTTGGTGCGAGCTTTGGTCCACTGTTTTATTTTCTTTGGTTCTTTCTTTTTCTCCAGGTCCGTCTTTACCCACTTTACTGTCTCTGACTTGTCTTTCTTCCACTCTCTTTCCCACTACCCCTTCGTTCTTCCTATTCTCTTCCTTTTCCTGTAATTTCTTCGTTGTCCACACTCTGGTCCATAGTCCATTGGATACTACTAGCTGTTGCTCCTTACTGTAGGCTCTTAACCCTTGTATTTCAGCCCTAACTAAATGTTTTTTCAGGGTGTTTATATTCTTTATCCCTTCTCTTCCCATGTCCCTTTTAATCCAAATTTTTGTGCTACGTATATTATCTGCGCCTCTTATCACTACTTCCGCCATCAGAGTGGAAAACAACTTCAGTTTTATCGGCCTATCACCCCGTTTTTTACCTATCCTTTCCACATCATCAATATCAACTTCACTAAAGTTAATTTTCATCATTTTCTGAATAACTTCAACTTTGTAGGTTGTCAGCACTTTGTCTTCCCCTTTGTCTTACGGCACTCCATATATAAATAAGCATTTCTTCCTGCGTTCTCGATTGCTGTCTTCAAGTTCTGCTTTCAGCTTCACCACCTCTTCCTCCATCTCCCTTATTTTTGCCTTTAGTGATATCATTTCTCTCTCGCTGTTTTCCACTTTGTTCATTGTCTCGTCTGTTTTTCCCTGTATCCAACGCCTCATATGTTCAAATTCCTTCATTTGTTCTTTCATCATATTTTTAATCTGCTCAAACGGGCATACTTCTTCCAGCACTTCTTTCACCACTCTTCTTATGACCTCCACGTCTTCCCAGTTCATGTTGCCACTGGAAGTCGGACCGGGGTTCACCTCCACACCTCCTATGGCTAACGGTACTATAATCACCGCTGCCACCAGTATCATCTCGCCCATCATTCTTGTTTCCACTTTACCTCCTTTATTTCTAACTGTTTCCTTTTTCCATCTCCCCTGCCATCTTCCAATAGCTGCACGATATTTATCCACACCAATCATCTTCCTCTTCCCTCCCGTCTTACTTTTCCACTCACCGGTCACACCCCACACCGGCTCTACCGGCACCTCACTCAGCACGTCCGTCACCGAACGCTGACTAGGTTAGACTGCACCAAGCCATTTCTTAAATAGTGAACAACTTACGACGTTTACCACTGGTCTAGAGCTCAATATTCTCAAAGATCTCAGAAAGGAAGTGAGACTTATACAAAAGCTGCATGACGACTTTCTGAAGAAATGGAAACAGGAATATCTTCTCGAACTCCAGAACTATCATGAAGTCCACAGCCTGTAAATAAGATTGACGGAATGCAGAGTAGGAGATGCTTTCCTTCTTCAAGACAATTTGAGACCAAGGCATATGTGACGGAGGGCTTGCATCACCGAGAAAGACTTGGATGAGACGGGAAGGTGCGGACACTCATTTTAACGGACAGTTGACGGGACTACCATCAGCAGGCCCTGGTCATCCCCCTCGAGATTGACCAAGCTGGGGAGGATGTTGAGGATTATAAACAGATCATGTTCCGTCATCTATCAGGGAGTCTGAGAACAATTAATGTATTGACATACCTTATCGATTGTATGTATCGAATGTTAATTAACGAAATATGTATTGAAGGTATGTACGGTGTGTCGTGGTTTATCCACCAACACAATCCAAATCGTGTATGATCCAGGTGGCCGTGACCGACACAACCGATACAACAATACGTAAAAAAGTGACAATCAGAAAATGAATACTCGAGAGGAAATTCGAATCAATCATAGAAACTCTAAGTAACCAATCGGAGACCACTTTTTAAAATAAAAGTGTACGGAATGTAGCTATCGAAGCGTAAAATGTGTCATTTTTCGCACACTCTTGAGTGTAGAGAGAAGTTAAATTAGTCATAGTATGGAATAAACATAATTTATCACACACGTGCTGTAAAGTAACTTCATTTCACAGTGTCCAGGAAAGAAGTAATTTTCAAACGCAAAACTGTTTATAAACGCCTAGTTTCTGCTGTGGCTGTACACCAAATAATTATTTACTCAGTGAAGATGCAGATTAAAGGAATTTTAAGTCTCTAGTCAACTCAATTCAATTCTATTTTACCCCCTCTATATTAAAAAATTCCATCTTGTTTATTACTACTTGTTGTAACCAAACATTGAGCTGATAATGTAAAACCAAAGTCTCTGAAGTTCTGGCTTGTTTAGCAGGAAGGTCCCCTGCCTCTGCATACTGGGTTTAATAGGGTCGTCCTTTCATTTAGTGAGCTTTCACCCTGGTGTGTGTCTGATTTTTGTTTCATTGTTATTTCTTGTCATAATAAAACATCTTTGTCCTAATTTGTCGAAAATCTACTTTGTGTGAGGGGTAAATTCAACCCATTTAATTACAGCATGGGAGGAAGAAGGGCAAGAAGGATGGAAGGGAAAGGAAGCCAATTATCGCCAGACTAATCCCCTATTTTCTAGTCCCCATTTTAATTACGAATCTGCAGGGATGAAAGGTCCACTCCCCGGGATTGTAACTTGACAAGATGAGCTTCACAGAATCCTTATAATTAAAAATAAACTTAATGGAAAGTAACAACAGGAAGTACATTTTTCAGTAGAAGACGTTAATATTAACGAAATAAAAGGACTTATCACAAAAGGAAACATTTCCTACATGCTTGATGTTATTCAGCTGCATAGTAGAAAAGAATGTCATGTTCATCATCAATGGTTAACTTATCATACATAAGAGTAAATATTCTTACACATAATCAAAACTGCCAACGGCCGTAGCCGTGTTGAAACACCGGATCTCGTGAGATCTCCGAAGTTCAGCAACATTGGGCGTGGTCAGGAATTGGATGGGTTGCCACGCGCTGTTGGTAGGGGGTAAGGGAATGGAGGAGCGGAAAGGAACTGGCCACCCTACCGCACGTAAACTCCAGCTCAGGAACACCTCTGCGGAGATTCGGACCTGCCTTCGGGAAAAATAACCCTTACCTTACCTAATCGAAACTATCAAATATATATTTTTTCGAGCATAAATTTTCATCTTTTTTAAAGGGTTCTTCATTGTATAATTCGTCTGAAAAGCACCACCAAAAATTAAAAGTTTAAACAACTTATACGTTAGCATAGTTCAATCAGATAAAAGCACTGGGCATTCTTATTAAAATACGTAAAACTAGTTTAAAATAAAAATTAAATTCACACTGTAAAGCTATTCTAATTATATCATCACCAATATCACCATCATCATCATCATCATCATCTTAAACAATCTCCAGTTGCCCGGGTGTAGTATACGAAGCCCCTCCACTCTTCTTCCACTAACTTGTCCCAACATTTTCCTCTCTACAGTACGTCCTTCTACACTAAATCAATCCATTTTCTTCTCGGCCCTCCCATAAACCGACTTCTTCCATCTCTCCTTCAAATTCCCTGCTTGCAATTATGTTTGTCATTTATTTATTTATTTATCAATCAGTTACTACTGATCTGCATTTAGGGCAGTCGCCCAAGTGGCAGATTCCCTATATGTTCTTTTCCTAACATTTTCTTAAAAGATTGCAAAGAATTTGGAAATTTATTGAACATCCCCCTAGGTAAGTTATTCCAATCTCTAACTCCCCTTCCTTCTTTTTCTTCTCCTTATTTATCGGTTTACCCTCCAGGGTCGATTTTTCTCTCGGACTCAGCGAAGAATCCCACCTCTACCGCCTCAAGGGCCGTGTCCTGGAGCTTCAGACCCTGGGTCGGGGATACAACTGGGGAGAATGACCAGTACCTCGCCCAGGCAGCCTCCCCTGCTATGCTAAACAGGGGCCTTGCAGGGGCATGGGAAGATTGGAAGGGATAGACAAAGAAGAGGTAAGGAAGCGGCCGTGGCCTTAAGTTAGGTACCATCCCGGCATTTGCCTGGAAAAGAAGTGGGAAACCACGGAAAACCACTTCCAGGATGGCTGAGGTGGGAATCGAACCCACCTCTACTCAGTTGACCTCCCGAGGCTGAGTGAACCCATTTCCAGTCCTCGTTCCACTTTTCAAATTTCGTGGCAGAGCCGGGAATCGAACCCGGGCCTCCGAGGGGGGCAGCTAATCACACTAACCACTATAGCACAGAGGCACAAATCTCCCCATTCTATAAACGAATTTTTTGCCCCAATTTGTCCTCTTGAATTCCAAGTTTATCTTCAAGTTGCGATCTTTCCTACTTTTAAAGACATCACTCAAACATATTCGTCTACTAATGTCAATCCACGCCATCTCTCCACTGACAGCTCGGAACATACCGCTTAGTCGAGCAGCTATCTGCCAAGTTTTCCCAGCCCAAACTTTGCAATATTTATGTAACGCTACTCTTTTGTCGGAAATCACCCAGAACAAATCGAGCTGCATTTCTTTGGAGTTTTATCAGTTCTTGAATCAAGTAATCCTGGTGAGGGTCCCATACACTGGAACTATACTCTAGTTAGGGTCTTACTAGAGACTTATATGTCCTTTCCTTTACATCCTTACTACAACCCCTAAATACCCTCATAACTATGTGCAGAGATCTGTACTCTTAATTTTCAATCCCATTTATGTGATTACCCCAAAGAAGATCGTTTCTTATATTAACACCTAGGTACGTACAATGATCACCATAAAGAACTTTCATCAGATCAACGCAGTAATTAAAACTGAGAGGACTTTTCCTATTTGTGAAACTCACAACGTGACTTTTAACACCATTGCCTACTGTACATCTCACAACATTATCGAGGTCATTCTGCAGTTGCTCACAATCTTGTAACTTATTTATTACTCTATACCAGAGGTGCTCAGCTGGGCGCCCGTTGAGGCTTGCCCAGTGCGGCCGGGATGCCGTGACGTAAATGTGTGCAGCTTACCAGTAATCATACGTCACGGTGAAGCGAGAGAGCTTACACACTTTGCAGGAAGGGAACGGTAACGTTCGATTGTCATTATGAAGCTCTCCTCCACTACTCAGCGAAATGCTGAATGGGGTACAGTATTTAAGAAAAACGCTGTAATCGCAAGAAAACTGACCTCAAGATATTCTGGTTTGATTTATACTGCGCTCGATATCAACAGTCAATTTTATTTTCTTATATTTATATATTCTAAGAAAATTAACACGTTATAATTTTTGTGTTACAATTTACAATTCCTTGGATTGAATGACAGTTCCATGTCCTAAAAGGTAAAATTCCTATTATTCATTTAGTAAACAGTAACATATTTACATAATTCAACAAGTTTACTGCTTGATTTTGCACAGTGTTGCAGTGTTGCTTGAATTTCCCTGTTCACCGAATTTGAAAATATTATTTAAAACTTATGAGGCGTCGGATGATAATAGCTAGCCTCTTAATGGTGAGAGAGTTTCATTGCGATTGGGGGCATAGATATTTACTATCCAAGATTAAGGTACAACAAAAATGTAAATATATCTACCAGATAGATGTACAGTATGCTTTCAAATAAATAACCAACCTGATATTATTCCCGGTCAGTATGACTGGATTGTTGGTGAGTTTAACAGAGTTTAACTCCGGTATCTCCGCAGTGGTTGAGAGCGTTTTGGAGAACTTTGCCAAACTTCATGGTCTGTAACGTAGCCACAACGTCACTGGCTGGACTAGGGCTCTCTAAAGACTATTTTTGACGTGGTAATCGGTTAGTGTCGAAGGTATATAAATCGTGATAGAAGGTTTTGATACCATATGATCTCAGTCGATATTTCATACTTACGTGAAATTTATTCAGGGCGATTTTCAATGTTGTCGTAATAATAAGAAAAATATTCTTCAAACAAATATAACGCTGAAATGTGATGTACGGATACGAACACACCCAAGTAACTGGGATTCTTTAAGTTTATTTCTTTCTTCTAAAATGTAGTCCCTTTTCTTATTTAGCAGTATTTTAAAATATACATGCTATGTGTAAAATGAACTTAATTTTTGGTGAGTGTTACATATCTCATCAGCTTATGCAGTTGTAATGAACAGAGGATTTTAGTTTATTCAACCGAACATTCAGGGAACAAATGTTATAGATTACATTTGGGAAGAAAATAGGAATAGTGAAGGGCTAATTACTTCTATAGCTGAAACTTCTCTCCCAACCTTAAGTATTCCGCTGATAATCAGTTACTAGTGAATTGCAAGGGGAGTGACCCACGAGCTGTGGTGAACAGTGAAATTATTTGACTTTGGCAAAGTTACCAGTGCTTTATTTTTTTACAGATATTTCTTTGGTATGAGGAGAAGTAGCATGATTTCTCAACATGACTCACCTTATTAAACTTCAAAGGTTTGCAACATTGGTTAACTTGCTCAGACAGCACATTAAAAATGATATTTAAGTAATATTTTACAAATTGACTCTCTCCTTTTTTACAGTATTTACAAAACAATAACATTTCATTCCTTGTTTACATTTTTCTCTTCTTTTCCGAAGCAGACCCATACATTTTACCTCGTTTCCGTACATTCTTGTTAAAGTCCACAACAGCATAGGATCGAATTTTGGAAATGTGTCCAACATTTTTTCTTTTAAATTACAGCACGTTGGAGAACATGTAAGGTACCATGTACATTTATCATTCAAAATTTTCTCCGTTACAAGATTTGCACCATTTTGCTTTATGTAATGCTTATAGTCCCTATAGAAGTCCTCACAGTTACAAATTAATTTCATAACTTCACAATTTAGTTTCTTTAGACCACCCAAATTTAAAAAAAGAATACGAATGTTTCAGAGCTTGAGTCAGAAAGCTCATAGTTTAAAACTGTCTGAATATAGACCTACCACATATCTTGGTTTTCAATAATGCATTTGTTGTACTACCACCAACGTTAAACAAAATATTTCTGCCATATGAAGTCAGTTTTGTCAAATATTGTAACCGTGGTGTTTGTATCTTGAACCCCTGTTGCCGGACTTTGGGGGCAGAACTGAATACTGAATGATCAATGTGAGTGAATTAAGGGGTGTAGTAGTGTCAGTGGGAGCTGGATGCAGGTTTAAGTCAGCAGTTGAAGTGGATGTAGCAAAGGCAGTGGAGGCATAATGCAGACCAGAAGAGAATCTAAACAACCTGTATCCTGCAATAGAGACATTACTACAATTAGATGCAGAACAAGCCATCATGTAATAAATATCCACACAAATATAGCACTATTCTCTCCCTGCACGGGGTGATTAAAGCAATACGTTCAATGCGACCAAGCGAGCGCTCGTAGGAGAAACTGGAGTTTGATCACATGGCCATTGTGCATGCATGAACCAAAATGGCGGCTAAGCATACCCATCTTATAGAGCCTTAGGCTGAACAGCACAAGATCATCGCCTGCCAGCCCGCCCGCTCACAGTGCTGGGCACCCGCGGGACGAAATGCCCAGCGTGAGCACCTCTGCTCTATACAGAATAACATCATCCGCAAAAAGCCTTATCTCTACTTCCACTTCTTTACTCATTTCATTTATATACCGGGTGGTTCACCAGCCCATTGTTTTTTCGGAGAGAGGCAACCCAAATAACGCGTATAAGCCAAATATCCCTATAATTCAGTTTTATAAACACCAAATAACTTGAAATTATACCCTAATTGTCGAAAAGCCTCCGCTCTACCTGTGTGTCATCACTGTAAATTCATCCACTGAACTACCAAAGGAAAAACTACTATGCACAATTCCGCGCCAAATATAACGACCATTCTGCTAACATGTTATATATTACGCCTTGAAATAACACAGGGTCCGCCTCTGTGGTGTAGTGGTTAGCGCGATTAGCAGCCACCCCCGTAGGCCCAGGTTCGATTCCCGGCTCTGCACGAAATTTGAAAGTGATACGAGGGCTGGAACTGTGTCCAGTCAGCCTAGGGAGATCAACTGTGTACAGGGCGGTTCGACTCCCACCTCAGCCATCCTGGAAGTAGTTTTCCGTGGTTTCTCACTTTTCCTCTAGGCAAATGCCGCGATGGTACCTAACTTAAGGCCACGGCCGCTGCCTTCCCTCTTCCTTGGCTATCCCTTCCAATCCAATCTTCCCATCCCTTCGCAATGCCCCTGTTCAGCACAGCAGGTGAGGCCGCCTGGACGAGGTAATGATCCTCCTCCCCAGTTTTATCCTCCTACCCCAAGCCTCACGCTCCATGACACTGCCCTTGAGGCGGTATAGATGGCATCCCTCGCTGAGTCAGAGGGAAAAACTAACCCTGCAGGGTAAACAGATTAAGAAAGAAAAGAAAAGAAACAACAGAGGCACCCGTAATATGAGCAAATTAACAGGTTATGCCACATGCTCTGTAATATATATTAAATGAGCACTGTAAACCATCATCGAAGACATCGACACGGATATTAACGTTCGAGGTGGAACGGCCATACTTGCGGAATAAATCTCCAGCAAGCATGCTGTACTGTTGGTTGACTTCGTGGCTGAAGCAGTTGAGGGTTTGAGCACAAGCTGTGTGAGTAACGGCAGCGTAGTTGTTAGAGTCAAGCATGGGGCAAAGTTTTCGAACCACACCCTCCCGAGTCTAACGCACACAAATAATAATTCGCACTTAACAGGTCAGTCCGCCTCTGTGGTGTAGTGGTTAGCGTGATTAGCTACCACACCCCGTCGGAGGCCCGGGTTCGATTCCCGGCTCCGCCACGAAATTTGAAAAGTGGTACGAGAGCTGGAACGGGGTCGACTCAGTTTCGGGAGGCCGACTGAGTAGAAGTTGGTTCGATTCGCAACTCAGCCATCCTCGAAGTGATATTCCGTGGTTTCCCACTTCTCCTCTAGGCAAATGCCGGGGTGGTACCTATTTTAAGGCCGCGGCTGCTTCCTTCCCTCTTTCTTGCCTGTCCCGTTTAATCTTACCATCCCCTCACAAGGCCCCTGTTCAGCACAGGAGATGAGGCTGCCTGGGCGATGTACTGGTCCTCATCACCAGTCGTATCCCCCGACCCAAAGTCTCAAGCTCCAGGACACTGCCCTTGAGGCGGTAGAGGTGGGATCCCTCGCTGAGTCCGAGAGAAAACCCAACTCTCGAGGGTGAACAGATTAAGAAGAAAGAAAGAGCCTACCAGGTCACATCACAGCACTTATTCATTTTCCTACGACGTATTCCTATGAAGAGTACGTTGAATTGTTGCTAATTTATGGAGAAAGCAGGCCGATTTAATATGTATGCTACCTGCTCCATAACGGTAAAAAGTCAAATTACACTGTTAAGCATTATTAAAGACTGACTTTGACACGGATATTGAATTTCGATGTGGAACGTCATACATAAGTAATAATCCTTTAGCGGAAAATTTTATGTTGTGTTTTTGGCTGAGTCGGTTAAGGGCCGGTTGACACAAGGTGTCTAAATCTGACCGTCGGTAACGTAGTTGTTGGATACCAACCTTACTCTTGCTTTATTTTTTCTTTGACAGATCGTGCCCCAATTTTTGCTATTTTGCTTTACGTCGCACCGACATAGATAGGTCTTATGGCGACGATGGGACAGGAAAAGTCCTAGTAATGGGAAGGAAGCGGCCGTGGCCTTAATTAAGGTACAGCCCCAGCATTTGCCTGGTGTGAAAATGGGAAACTACGGGAAACCATCTTCAGGGCTGCCGACGGTGGGGTTCGAACCCACTATCTACCGGATGCGAGCTCAAAGCTGCGCGCCCCCAACCGCACGGCCAACTCGCCCGGGATGCCCCATTTTAACAAACACGCAATATTTATGGACATTTACTAAGTCACATCACAGCTCGTATTCATTCACTCACGTACGTTGTATTCCAGTGACGAGAACGTTGACATGTTGCTCATTTATGGGGAAATAAGGCTAGCGCAGTCAAGTCGCAACGTCTCTATCACGAAAGTTTCCGTGACAGAAGACTACCGACTAGCAATACGTTCTGAAATCTTGAACGAAGATTGCGATCAACTGGGACACTTGGAAGGGTAACGAGTGGGTTGGCCGTGCGGTTAGGGACGCGCAGCTATGAGCTTGCATACGGGAGATAGTGGGTTTGAACCCCACTGTACGCAGCCCTGAAGATGGTTTTCCGTGGTTTCCCGTTTTGACACCAGTCAAATGCCCGGAGCTGTACCTTAATTAAGGCCACGGCCGCTTCCTTCCCAATCCTAGGCCTTTCATATCCCATCGTCTATGTCGGTGCGACGTAAAGCAAATTGTAAAAAAAAATAACTTGGATGGGTACCTTCTGTTAGAGATGCTCCAAATGAAGAGGCTACCGGGCGAGTTGGCCGTGCGCGTTGAGGCGCGCGGCTGTGAGCTTGCATCCGGGAGATAGTAGGTTCGAATCCCACTATCGGCAGCCCTGAAGATGGTTTTCCGTGGTTTCCCATTTTCACACCAGGCAAATGCTGGGGCTGTACCTTAATTAAGGCCACGGCCGCTTCCTTCCAATTCCTAGGCCTTTCCTATCCCATCGTCGCCATAAGACCTATCTGTGTCGGTGCGACGTAAAGCCCCTAGCAAAAAAAAAAAAAAAAATGAAGAGGCTGTTTGGAACGCTGTCCAGAATAACTGTTATATTAATACACGGGCGTACACTACATAACAATAAATTCACCCATACCATCTGCAGTTACACCAGCAGCTCCACGGACGTGATTGCGATGCTAGAGTGACATTTTGTCAATGGGCATTATGCAGAGTGACCAACAATAATGCAGCCTTTGTGTCAAGAGTTCTGTTTCCAGACGAATCACGATTTCACCATGACGGCGTCGTGAATCGGCACAATATGCACCATTTCAGCGCGGAAAATCCGCATTGGATTAAGACGGTCCATTTCAAGTGTAGAAGTGTGGGATCTTGCGTAACAATCTCATGAGGCCATATTTCTTCGACGGACATGTCATGGGAGCATGCTCCCACAGTTTCTGGAGAACGTGTCACTACGCGAGCGATTACCAATGTGGTTTCAACAGGGTGTGGCCGCACCTCACAGATCAGCAGTCGCCCGGAACCATCTTCATGCTTCATATCCAAATGAATGGATAGGAAGTGGAGGAGCCGTTCTTTAGTTCGCCAGTTCACCCCATCTAACGCGGCTTTACTGGTTCCTGTTGGGTCACCTAATGGAGGTAGTGCATGCGCAGGAGCATGAAGATCTTGGTTACTTTCGGCAACTGTTCACCGAGGCATGCCAAACTGTTACACCTGACATATTACAACGTGCAAGAATGTCTTTACAACGTCGTGCTGAAATCTGCACAAACCAAGATGGTCAACATTTCGAACACATGATACACTGAACGTGCAGGGTACCCTGCTTCCTACCTAGAGACCATTATGACGTAGTCCAACCTGGCTACGTAACATCGGACAAAACTGTCCTTTTCAGGATCAAATCAAAATTTACTCTTTCGAAAAGTGATATTCGGCCATATTACTGTCACCAAAACGACGTTAATCGAAAAGAAAAGGGCCACAAGCCTGTGAATCGAACCTGCTATCAGACAGCTTGGTGGGTGCAACAGCAAGCCGTCGGGTGTAGTTAGCATATTGTAATCCTAGACACTTCCTGTCCAAACGTCAGATAGCTTTATTCGAAGCTGTGATCCAATATTACTGCCTAGAGGATTCCCCTCTTGATTATTACAGGATCAGATAAAGCTTCATCTTCTCTAATTATCTGAGTTCTATTTTCTAGAAATATAGCCACCCATTGAGGCACTCCTTTGTGTAGTCCAATTGCACTCACTTTTGCCAGTAGTCTACCATGATCTATTTATTTATATTCTTCTTCTTCTCAAACTGTTTACACTCTGCGGACTCTGCGAGGGATTTCACCTCTACCGCCTCAAGGGCAGTGTCTTGGAGCGTCAGACATCGGGTCAGGGGATACAACTGGGGAGGAGGACCAATACCTCGCCCAGGCAGCCTCACCTGCTATGCTGAACAGAGGATTTGTGGGGGATGGGAATATTGGACGGGATAGACAAGGAAGAGGGAAGGAAGCAGTCGTGGCCTTAAGTTAGGTACCATCCCGGCATTTGCCTGGAGGAGAAGTGGGAAACTCCGGAAAACCACTTCGAGGATGCCTGAGGGGGAATCGAACCCACCTCTACTCAGTTGACCTCCCGAGGCTGAGTGGTCCCTGTTCCAGTCCTCGTACGACTTAAAATTTCGTGGCAGAGCCGGGAATCGAACTCGGGCCTCCGGGAGTGGCAGCTAATCACACTAACCACTACACCACAGAAGCGGACTATAAGAAAACATGGCCCAATATTACTACCTTGAGGAATTCCCCTCTTATTTATTACAGGGTCAGATAAAGCTTCACTTACTCCAATTCTCTGAGTTCTATTTTCTAGAAATATAGCCACCCATTCGGTCACTCTTTTGTGTACTCGAATTGCACTCACGTTTTCCAGTAGTCTCCCACGATTTATTTATTTATTGATTTATTTATTTATTTATTTATTTATTTATTTATTTATTTATTTATTTGTAGACCTACCTTCAACAGAGCTTAAGCTTCAAATACTCCTTCTTCTGCTTCTTCTGTTTACCCTCCAGGGTCAGTTTTTCCCTCGGAATCAGCGAGGGATCCCACCTCTACCGCCTCAAGGGCAGTGTCCTGAAGTTTCAGACTTTGGGTCGGGGGATACAACTGGGGAGGATGACCAGTCCTTCGCCCAGGCGGCCTCACCTGCTATGCTGAACAGGGGCCTTGCGGGGGAGGGAAGATCGGAAGGGATATACAAGGAAGCGGCCGTGGCCTTAAGTTAGGTACCATCCCGGCATTTGCCTGGAAAAGAAGTGGGAAACCACGGAAAACCACTTCCAGGATGGCTGAGGTGGGAATCGAACCCACCTCTACTCAGTTGACCTCCCGAGGCTGAGTGAACCCATTTCCAGTCCTCGTTCCACTTTTCAAATTTCGTGGCAGAGCCTGGAATCGAACCCGGGCCTCCGAGGGGGGCAGCTAATCACACTAACCACTATACCACAGAGGCACAAATCTCCCCATTCTATAAACGAATTTTTTGCCCCAATTTGTCCTCTTGAATTCCAAGTTTATCTTCAAGTTGCGATCTTTCCTACTTTTAAAGACATCACTCAAACATATTCGTCTACTAATGTCAATCCACGCCATCTCTCCACTGACAGCTCGGAACATACCGCTTAGTCGAGCAGCTATCTGCCAAGTTTTCCCAGCCCAAACTTTGCAATATTTATGTAACGCTACTCTTTTGTCGGAAATCACCCAGAACAAATCGAGCTGCATTTCTTTGGAGTTTTATCAGTTCTTGAATCAAGTAATCCTGGTGAGGGTCCCATACACTGGAACCATACTCTAGTTAGGGTCTTACTAGAGACTTATATGTCCTTTCCTTTACATCCTTACTACAACCCCTAAATACCCTCATAACTATGTGCAGAGATCTGTACTCTTAATTTTCAATCCCATTTATGTGATTACCCCAAAGAAGATCGTTTCTTATATTAACACCTAGGTACGTACAATGATCACCATAAAGAACTTTTATCAGATCAACGCAGTAATTAAAACTGAGAGGACTTTTCCTATTTGTGAAACTCACAACGTGACTTTTAACACCATTGCCTACTGTACATCTCACAACATTATCGAGGTCATTCTGCAGTTGCTCACAATCTTGTAACTTATTTATTACTCTATACCAGAGGTGCTCAGCTGGGCGCCCGTTGAGGCTTGCCCAGTGCGGCCGGGATGCCGTGACGTAAATGTGTGCAGCTTACCAGTAATCATACGTCACGGTGAAGCGAGAGAGCTTACACACTTTGCAGGAAGGGAACGGTAACGTTCGATTGTCATTATGAAGCTCTCCTCCACTACTCAGCGAAATGCTGAATGGGGTACAGTATTTAAGAAGAACGCTGTAATCGCAAGAAAACTGACCTCAAGATATTCTGGTTTGATTTATACTGCGCTCGATATCAACAGTCAATTTTATTTTCTTATATTTATATATTCTAAGAAAATTAACACGTTATAATTTTTGTGTTACAATTTACAATTCCTTGGATTGAATGACAGTTCCATGTCCTAAAAGGTAAAATTCCTATTATTCATTTAGTAAACAGTAACATATTTACATAATTCAACAAGTTTACTGCTTGATTTTGCACAGTGTTGCAGTGTTGCTTGAATTTCCCTGTTCACCGAATTTGAAAATATTATTTAAAACTTATGAGGCGTCGGATGATAATAGCTAGCCTCTTAATGGTGAGAGAGTTTCATTGCGATTGGGGGCATAGATATTTACTATCCAAGATTAAGGTACAACAAAAATGTAAATATATCTACCAGATAGATGTACAGTATGCTTTCAAATAAATAACCAACCTGATATTATTCCCGGTCAGTATGACTGGATTGTTGGTGAGTTTAACAGAGTTTAACTCCGGTATCTCCGCAGTGGTTGAGAGCGTTTTGGAGAACTTTGCCAAACTTCATGGTCTGTAACGTAGCCACAACGTCACTGGCTGGACTAGGGCTCTCTAAAGACTATTTTTGACGTGGTAATCGGTTAGTGTCGAAGGTATATAAATCGTGATAGAAGGTTTTGATACCATATGATCTCAGTCGATATTTCATACTTACGTGAAATTTATTCAGGGCGATTTTCAATGTTGTCGTAATAATAAGAAAAATATTCTTCAAACAAATATAACGCTGAAATGTGATGTACGGATACGAACACACCCAAGTAACTGGGATTCTTTAAGTTTATTTCTTTCTTCTAAAATGTAGTCCCTTTTCTTATTTAGCAGTATTTTAAAATATACATGCTATGTGTAAAATGAACTTAATTTTTGGTGAGTGTTACATATCTCATCAGCTTATGCAGTTGTAATGAACAGAGGATTTTAGTTTATTCAACCGAACATTCAGGGAACAAATGTTATAGATTACATTTGGGAAGAAAATAGGAATAGTGAAGGGCTAATTACTTCTATAGCTGAAACTTCTCTCCCAACCTTAAGTATTCCGCTGATAATCAGTTACTAGTGAATTGCAAGGGGAGTGACCCACGAGCTGTGGTGAACATTGAAATTATTTGACTTTGGCAAAGTTACCAGTGCTTTATTTTTTTACAGATATTTCTTTGGTATGAGGAGAAGTAGCATGATTTCTCAACATGACTCACCTTATTAAACTTCAAAGGTTTGCAACATTGGTTAACTTGCTCAGACAGCACATTAAAAATGATATTTAAGTAATATTTTACAAATTGACTCTCTCCTTTTTTACAGTATTTACAAAACAATAACATTTCATTCCTTGTTTACATTTTTCTCTTCTTTTCCGAAGCAGACCCATACATTTTACCTCGTTTCCGTACATTCTTGTTAAAGTCCACAACAGCATAGGATCGAATTTTGGAAATGTGTCCAACATTTTTTCTTTTAAATTACAGCACGTTGGAGAACATGTAAGGTACCATGTACATTTATCATTCAAAATTTTCTCCGTTACAAGATTTGCACCATTTTGCTTTATGTAATGCTTATAGTCCCTATAGAAGTCCTCACAGTTACAAATTAATTTCATAACTTCACAATTTAGTTTCTTTAGACCACCCAAATTTAAAAAAAGAATACGAATGTTTCAGAGCTTGAGTCAGAAAGCTCATAGTTTAAAACTGTCTGAATATAGACCTACCACATATCTTGGTTTTCAATAATGCATTTGTTGTACTACCACCAACGTTAAACAAAATATTTCTGCCATATGAAGTCAGTTTTGTCAAATATTGTAACCGTGGTGTTTGTATCTTGAACCCCTGTTGCCGGACTTTGGGGGCAGAACTGAATACTGAATGATCAATGTGAGTGAATTAAGGGGTGTAGTAGTGTCAGTGGGAGCTGGATGCAGGTTTAAGTCAGCAGTTGAAGTGGATGTAGCAAAGGCAGTGGAGGCATAATGCAGACCAGAAGAGAATCTAAACAACCTGTATCCTGCAATAGAGACATTACTACAATTAGATGCAGAACAAGCCATCATGTAATAAATATCCACACAAATATAGCACTATTCTCTCCCTGCACGGGGTGATTAAAGCAATACGTTCAATGCGACCAAGCGAGCGCTCGTAGGAGAAACTGGAGTTTGATCACATGGCCATTGTGCATGCATGAACCAAAATGGCGGCTAAGCATACCCATCTTATAGAGCCTTAGGCTGAACAGCACAAGATCATCGCCTGCCAGCCCGCCCGCTCACAGTGCTGGGCACCCGCGGGACGAAATGCCCAGCGTGAGCACCTCTGCTCTATACAGAATAACATCATCCGCAAAAAGCCTTATCTCTACTTCCACTTCTTTACTCATTTCATTTATATACCGGGTGGTTCACCAGCCCATTGTTTTTTCGGAGAGAGGCAACCCAAATAACGCGTATAAGCCAAATATCCCTATAATTCAGTTTTATAAACACCAAATAACTTGAAATTATACCCTAATTGTCGGAAAGCCTCCGCTCTACCTGTGTGTCATCACTGTAAATTCATCCACGGAACTACCAAAGGAAAAACTACTATGCACAATTCCGCGCCAAATATAACGACCATTCTGCTAACATGTTATATATTACGCCTTGAAATAACACAGGGTCCGCCTCTGTGGTGTAGTGGTTAGCGCGATTAGCAGCCACCCCCGTAGGCCCAGGTGCGATTCCCGGCTCTGCACGAAATTTGAAAGTGGTACGAGGGCTGGAACTGTGTCCAGTCAGCCTAGGGAGATCAACTGTGTACAGGACGGTTCGACTCCCACCTCAGCCATCCTGGAAGTGGTTTTCCGTGGTTTCTCACTTTTCCTCTAGGCAAATGCCGCGATGGTACCTAACTTAAGGCCACGGCCGCTGCCTTCCCTCTTCCTTGGCTATCCCTTCCAATCCAATCTTCCCATCCCTTCGCAATGCCCCTGTTCAGCATAGCAGGTGAGGCCGCCTGGACGAGGTAATGATCCTCCTCCCCAGTTTTATCCTCCTACCCCAAGCCTCACGCTCCATGACACTGCCCTTGAGGCGGTATAGATGGGATCCCTCGCTGAGTCAGAGGGAAAAACTAACCCTGCAGGGTAAACAGATTAAGAAAGAAAAGAAAAGAAACAACAGAGGCACCCGTAATATGAGCAAATTTCCCGTTTTGACACCAGTCAAATGCCCGGAGCTGTACCTTAATTAAGGCCACGGCCGCTTCCTTCCCAATCCTAGGCCTTTCATATCCCATCGTCTATGTCGGTGCGACGTAAAGCAAATTGTAAAAAAAAAAAATAACTTGGATGGTTACCTTCTGTTAGAGATGCTCCAAATGAAGAGGCTGTTTGGAACGCTGTCCAGAATAACTGTTATATTAATACACGGGCGTACACTACATAACAATACATTTCACCCATACCATCTGCAGTTACACCAGCAGCTCCACGGAAGTGATTGCGATGCTAGAGTGACATTTTGTCAATGGGCATTACGCAGAGTGACCAACAATAATGCAGCCTTTGTGTCAAGAGTTCTGTTTCCAGACGAATCACGATTTCACCATAACGGCGTCGTGAATCGGCACAATATGCACCATTTCAGCGCGGAAAATCCGCATTGGATTAAGACGGTCCATTTCAAGTGTAGAAGTGTGGGATCTTGCGTAACAATCTCATGAGGCCATATTTCTTCGACGGACATGTCATGGGAGCATGCTCCCACAGTTTCTGGAGAACGTGTCACTACGCGAGCGATTACCAATGTGGTTTCAACAGGGTGTGGCCACACCTCACAGATCAGCAGTCGTCCGGAACCATCTTCATGCTTCATATCCAAATGAATGGATAGGAAGTGGAGGAGCCGTTCTTTAGTTCGCCAGTTCACCGCATCTAACGCGGCTTTACTGGTTCCTGTTGGGTCACCTAATGGAGGTAGTGTATGCGCAGGAGCATGAAGATCTTGGTTACTTTCGGCAACTGTTCACCGAGGCATGCCAAACTGTTACACCTGACATATTACAACGTGCAAGAATGTCTTTACAACGTCGTGCTGAAATCTGCATAAACCAAGATGATCAACATTTCGAACACATGATACACTGAACGTGCAGGGTACCCTGCTTCCTACCTAGAGACCATTATGACATAGTCCAACCTGGCTACGTAACATCGGACAAAAACTGTCCTTTTCAGGATCAAATCAAAATTTACTCTTTGGAAAAGTGATATTCGGCCATATTACTGTCACCAAAACGACGTTAATCGAAAAGAAAAGGGGCACAAGCCTGTGAATCGAACCTACTATCAGACAGCTTGGTGGGTGCAACAGCAAGCCGTCGGGTGTAGTTAGCATATTGTAATCCTAGACACTTCCTGTCCAAACGTCAGATAGCTTTATTCGAAGCTGTGATCCAATATTACTGCCTTGAGGATTCCCCTCTTGATTATTACAGGATCAGATACAGCTTCATCTTCTCTAATTATCTGAGTTCTATTTTCTAGAAATATAGCCACCCATTGAGGCACTCTTTTGTGTAGTCCAATTGCACTCACTTTTGCCAGTAGTCTTCCATGATCTATTTATTTATATTCTTCTTCTTCTCAAACTGTTTACACTCTGTGGACTCTGCGAGGGATTTCACCTCTACCGCCTCAAGGGCAGTGTCTTGGAGCGTCAGACATCGGGTCAGGGGATACAACTGGGGAGGAGGACCAATACCTCGCCCAGGCGGCCTCACCTGCTATGCTGAACAGAGGATTTGTGGGGGGATGGGAATATTGGACGGGATAGACAAGGAAGAGGGAAGGAAGCAGTTGTGGCCTTAAGTTAGGTACCATCCCGGCATTTGCCTGGAGAAGTGGGAAACCACGGAAAACCACTTCGAGGATGACTGAGGGGGAATCGAACCCACCTCTACTCAGTTGACCTCCCGAGGCTGAGTGGTCCCTGTTCCAGTCCTCGTACGACTTAAAATTTCGTGGCAGAGCCGGGAATCGAACTCGGGCCTCCGGGGGTGGCAGCTAATCACACTAACCACTACACCACAGAAGCGGACTATAAGAAAACATGGCCCAATATTACTACCTTGAGGAATTCCCCTCTTAGTTATTACAGGGTCAGATAAAGCTTCACTTACTCTAATTCTCTGAGTTCTATTTTCCAGAAATATAGCCACCCATTCGGTCACTCTTTTGTGTACTCGAATTGCACTCACGTTTGCCAATAGTCTCCCACGATTTATTTATTTATTTTTTTATTTAATTTATTTATTTATTTATTTATTTATTTATTTATTTATTTATTTATTTATTTATTTATTTATTTATTTATTTGTAGGCCTACCTTCAACAGAGCTTAAGCTTCAAATACTTCTTCTGCTTCTTCTGTTTACCCTCCAGGGTCAGTTTTTCCCTCGGAATCAGCGAGGGATCCCACCTCTACCGCCTCAAGGGCAGTGTCCTGAAGTTTCAGACTTTGGGTCGGGGGATACAATTGGGGAGGATGACCAGTCCTTCGCCCAGGCGGCCTCACCTGCTATGCTGAACAGGGGCCTTGTGGCGGAGGAAAGATTGGAAGGGATATACAAGGAAGCGGCCGTGGCCTTAAGTTAGGTACCATCCCGGCATTTGCCTGGAAAAGAAGTGGGAAACCACGGAAAACCACTTCCAGGATGGCTGAGGTGGGAATCGAACCCACCTCTACTCAGTTGACCTCCCGAGGCTGAGTGAACCCCGTTCCAGTCCTCGTTCCACTTTTCAAACTTCGTGGCAGAGCCGGGAATCGAACCCGGGCCTCTGGGGGTGGCAGCTAATCACGCTAACCACTACACCACAGAGGCGGACAGCTTCAAATACTTAAGGCGTATATTGTACTGTGTTAAATTAGTATTGATTTGTCCGGCTCCATGGCTAAATGGTTAGTGTGCTGGCTTTTGGTCGAAAGGGGGCCCGGGTTCGATTCCCGGCCAGGTCGTGGATTTTAACCTTCATTGATTAATTTCGATGGTTCGGGGACTGGGTGTGTGTGCCGTCTTCATCATTAGAATTCATCATATGTAGGGCCCCATCCTCATAGACGTGCAGGTCGCCTATACGGGGTCAAATTTAAAGACCTTCACCAGGCCTGTTCGGAGGCCACACGCCTAAAAGTATTGATTTAACAAGAGAAAGGAATAGAAAATACAAAATATAGCCTAATACAAACAAAAATGGAAAGAACTTACAGAAAATATTTGAGGGAAATACTCGTACACTACACTCTGAAAACAATCTGAGACATGATGCACTGAATGACTTAACTGAACATACGTCACTCTATAGCTCAGATATAAGTACCAAACATATTCACAGACCAAAATTACAGATTACTTTATGTAGTTGAAAACATACTGTATCTTGTAATCACAGGTGAAACTTTATTTATATTTAAGGATGGTAGCTCTTAAAACCTATACAGACGTCAATAATGCAGAGCTGAATTCTAAACTACTGTGATTTTGGCAGGTTTGCTGTACATTAGACACATTTTTATTAATGGTCAACTCTTATAACATACTGTTTTCGGTATTTTGTAAACTAACAGATCTTGATTTCATAAGTTTCCTGCTCTGGCATTAAAATGAATCTGTGGCCGTAAAACTTAAACTCATTACTCCAACTTTCCATTCTCTTCCAATTCATCTTATGATTCACTTCAAATGGCAAGTCACTTGCAAATATGAAGGCTTGGAGATCATCCTGGCCCTTTCCTTTAAGTGGTTTCATTATGAAATCCATAATGATGATGAATAGAAGAGGGGACAGAAAACTTCTCTGCTGCAATCCCCTTCTCGTTTCAAAATAGTTCGCAAACCCACGAACTACTTGAACACATCTTCACTTTGTCTATAAATTTGTCTCGCAAGTGCAATTATTTCATCCAACACCAAATTCATTCCCCCGGTACACTGTCATGGGCTTTCTCACCGTCCAAAAATACTGAAAACAGAGGCTTTTCCTTCCTACAGTATTTGTCCATTAGCTTCCTAACTGTAAAGATAAGGTTTGTAGCTGCCCTTCCTGGCCTAAAACCGTGCTTTTTCTTCCTCCAACACTTTAAGACCTGGAGACAGCGGCGTAATACCGCGATAGGCGGTGCATTTATGGCTGCTTCCTTTCTTATACAGAGGAACAATTATGCCCTTCTTCCAATCCTCTGGAATGGTGTTTTCACGACATGTCGTGTTGAACAGCCTGTACAAACACTGCGCTGTCAGAATCCCGCTGCTCTCACGTGGTCTACGTCTACTGATTATCATTTCCTCAACTTTTCGAGCGCTATCTCCAACGATGTGATTACTAGTTCAGTGTCTCAACTTGGCTCCTCTTTTTCCATAGTTGCATTTTCTGTATCTTCGCTCATCCGCCTCTCTATATGTCTCTCATCTCACGCCAAATTTCCTGCGTCCCGCCCTATCGGCTGTATGGGCTCTTGATCGCTGTTTGTGTGCTTTATTACCTTTTACAGCATTTCATTTTTCCTCTACTGCACCGTAAAGTCTGTCTGCAAACTCGTTCCATTTATTTTCTTTTTCTTCTGGGCCCTATATAATTCTTGGTATCTCAAGACCTTGATTATTACGTTGTTCCTCTAATTTTGTTTTTCGTCTAGTCCACTCTATATTTGGATTCTCTCCTTCATAGCTGCTGGGAGTCGATCGTTCCACCTCCGTGTCTCTTCTTCACTCTTGTTTATTAAATTATCATCTATATCCACTTCACTAAAGTTTAGTTTTAGCTTATTTTGGATGAGGTCCACCACTTTATAAATAAGCTTCACTTTGTCTTCGTTTCGGTCTTCCTGCAGCCCATAGATGTATATACTTTTCTTCATCCTAATTTGGTTGACGCGTCCGAGCTCATTCTTTATAGAAAGAGTAGGAACAAAGAAAGGTAAGAGACCAGTGAGAGTGAAGATGATATCAACGATAATGGCGGACATAGTATTAAAGAACGCAAAGAACGTACAAGGGGAAAGGATTTGGATTAACAAAGACAAAGACTTAGGAAAAGACGGGATAGAGAATAACAGAATCCTACGAAAACATTTAGGAAGAGCCAAACATCAGGGACTGAAAGCTTTTATTAAGAACCAAAGGCTAGTGGTAACTAATGGAGTATGGTGGCGCGTGTGGACTGTAGCAAAACTAAAGAAGATGGAAGAAGAGCTGAAAAAACATGAAGAGGAAAGCGCGAAACGGCCCAGAGAGAGACAAGTGCACACGCAGGATGAGGGAGGAAATGGGGTATCCAGAGTTGAAACACAGAGGCAGGAAAACAGTACAATGGAAGATAGTGGGAGTGAGCAAGTGGTGCAAAGTGAAGTGAAAGGAGCAAGTGAAGACAATAGGAAGCAGGACAAGGACTCAGCCTCACCGATCAAAAGTAATGCAGAAAATAAAATGGAAAGAAGACAGATACTAAACAAGGAAAGATCATTGAGTTTAAAGGATTTATGGGGAAAGAAAACAGGAGTAGGCACGGAGAAAGGGAAGGAGGAAGAGGGGAAGGAAGAAGGGGTGAGAGAGGGAGAAGTCTTGCAAGAAAGAATGACTAGGAGCAAGGGAGGAAGTGGGGAAGCTCAGAAACAGAGGGGAGGAGGTAAAAAATAACTAGAGATGACGATAGGGTTGTGGAATATTGAGGGATTGATAGGGAAGTTAGGAAATAAAGAAATAGAAAAATTAGTCAAAGAGTTTGAGATAATAGCCTTTGTAGAGACTTGGTTAGGGAAAGGGATAGAAATTGATTGGGAAGGTTATAGAGTAATCAATGTCACAAAGAAAAAAATAGGGAGGAGGGGAAGGAACCCTGGAGGAATAACTGTCTTAATAAAAAATGAAGTAGTAGGGAGAGTGGAGAGAATACAGAATGAGGTAGAAGGGGTGGTGTGGTATAGAGTGAAAATGGGAAGTGAAGAGGAGGAGGCAATATGTCTAGCTCTTTTGTACAATCACCCGAAAGATTCAGTGTATGCGAATAAAAACTTTTTTGAAGATCTGATGGAAGAAATAAATAAAATTAAAGGTACATATATGGAGGATGGAATGATATTATTAGGAGATTGGAATGCAAGAGTGAGCAATAGAGTACCGAATTATGGAAGGGAGGATACTGAAGTGAGGGGTTACAGAAGAAGCAGTAAAGACAAAGAGATAAATAGTAATGGTCTAAAATTGATAGAGCTGTGTGCTATAGAAAAATTATATATTTTAAATGGGTGGATGGAGGGAGACAGTACAGGAGAATTGACGTTCATCACATCGAAGGGAGGGAGTGTGGTAGATATAGGAGTAAGCTCGGAAACAGCTTTAAGGAAAATTATAAGTTTTGAGGTGATAGAATGTGGGTCAACAGAGCACTTGCCCATTAAGATGAAATTAAGAGAGGAAAATGGTGATGAAAAGAGAGGGTTAGGAAATAAGATGAAACATAAAGAGAGATGGAAGTATATTTGGAATGATGATACGATCGAGAAATTGAGAAGGGAGCTAAGGGTGAGAGGTGATAGTATAAGAGTAGAAGCTGAAAGGGTACTGGAAGGAGAGAACATAGATAATGCGTTAAAAGTAATAGAACGTCCGGTATGGGAGGTGGGAAAGAGAGTGAAGATAAGAGAGGAGGGAGACAAAAGAAGAGCCATGGGATGGTTTGATGAAGAATGTAGCAGAGAACGGAAGATAGTGATGACAGCACTAGCAGAATTTAAGAAAGGAGGGAAACAGGAGAAAAGAGAGGAATATTGTAAATTAAGAAGGGAATACAAGAATTTACTGAAAGAGAAAAAGAAATGTTGGAGGGAGACGGAAGCGGAAAGAGTGAATAGATATTGCAAAGAGAAAAGATTTGAGAGAATATGGGAAGCCATAAACTATCTTAAGAGAGATAGGTATACGGGGAAGGGAACAGACATAGAGGAAAAGGAGTGGGTAGGCTACTTTACGGGTCTTTTGGGTGGGCGAGGTGACTGGCAAGAGGAAAGAAGTATGACATCAATACGAAGAGATTTACAAGTAGGAGTACAGTTACTAGATGGAGAAATAACAATACAAGAAGTAGTCAGTGTGTTAAGTAAAGTAAAAACGAAAGTAGCGGGCGGGGCAAATGGTATAAACAACAGAGTTTGGAAGGAAGTAGGAACAAATGAATCGATGCTGAAGGTGATGGTGAAATTTTTTAACAAAATGTGGGAATCGGCGAAATTTCCTAGAGAATGGAGAAAAGGAGTATTATGTCCGATATACAAGAATAAAGGGAGTCGGAGTGATCCTAATAACTACAGAGGAATTACACTCCTGAACTCGCTATCGAAGGTGTACACAGGAATTTTAGCCAATAGGATCATAAATTGGGCAGAGAAGTATGGAAGGATTTCGGAGTTTCAAAATGGGTTCAGAAAAGAGAGGAATACGGTAGATAATATATGGATTGTGGATACCCTAATCACGAAATATGTCAAGATAGCAGGGATGAGATTGTATGTAGCAGCAATAGATTTGGAGACAGCCTTTGATGCAGTGAATAGGGAGGCGCTGTACCGTACCCAGGGGTAAATACCCTCTAGGACGATGCCTCCATTCCTGTATGAACATCCGACTAACTCAGGGTTGGGCAGAGTGTGGGTTGGTTGTCGATTGGGTCAGGATAAAAGTCGAAGTTCAACACTAAAATAGCAATCAATGACAGGAAATGGAGGTATAACACGAATGAGAAACAATCATAGGGGGTAAGATGGATTTATTAACAAATATCCCCGATCAAATCACACGAAAATAATTGAATAAAAAAATAATAACTAGTAAAAAAAATGAACTCAAAGTAATAAAATAAATCGAAATCAGAAACGTTAAATGAGTGATAATATAAATTTGACATTAAAAGAAAAACAAGTTCAATAAAGAACATATATAAAAATCAAGACTGAGTATCTTCTCATAGTCCAATGTTTATGTTGTATGGCAACAAGTGTACGCAAACACTGCCATTGGTATTTCGGTATGGAGTTTCACACTATCGCATCCCAACGATACGGTTTCAAAATTAAGTTACTCCCGAGAGTCGTCAAACTATTTCCATAAAATCAAAGTTACAGTATAAGAAAAATTACGACGGAAAGAAAAATAATTAAGACGCACTGGACGCTATGTAAGGTATGTAAAATACTAGGGGCAAATCCTACACTATATTTACAATAATTCAAATCATCAAACTAAACATATATATACATCGGATATCGAGTAAAGTCTTAAATGCTACACTGCTTCTAATGTGAATCCCGGTTCACAACAAAAGATCTAGACAGAACTAGATAAACCAACAATACATCAGCACTCGGGCTGTTCCCTTTAAAAACAACGAGACAAGGTATACAATCACAAAATAATAAGGTAAAACCATCCTGTAAGAGAAAAACATATAAATAATCCTTGATGTCATGAAGAAAGCAATGGGCAACATTGCCTCCTTCTGCTGCGTTTGAGCGCTCAACAGCGCGATCATCCGTCATGTACTTCCGGGTAGATTACGAGCTGTAAAGAAATATAGAACTCCACTACGCTAAAGATTGGATTTTGTCTCCCGTGGCCGCCGCAAGGAAATACTGTCTCTTTCACACATGCCGATGACACAGGCCAGGAATTAGCTTGTCATGAGATGACGCCCATCATCAACTACACGGAAACTCCCGTATATTAATTGCTTCTTAGCATGCTTGGGCCATTTAACAACATCAGACTCAATAGTCTGGAATTAACACTGTCCATTCTGATCACAATATACTCAGAAGACACTAAGCAGGCACACACATCTGCATAATATTCTATCTTGTCAGGCTTACATCAGCCTGCACCAATACATTATAATTAAGCATGCAATTATTATCTCATCATTCCTCATGAATCCTACTGGCCTTTCCACATAACGAGACGCTGTTCGAGTCCTTGGCAGACCATCAGGCAAACAGAATCCAACTTAACTTCAAAGATCTTAATTTAACAACGACGTTCCGCAGCTCCTTCTGGCAACTTCTGTAAGACCATGCATCATGCAAAATAGCTATACCTGTCTCTCTGAATAACCGAAATAAAATGAATTGATACGTGTTTGACGTAATACAAAATGAACCTGTCGATCTAGCCCTTCTAGCATATGTTTAAGGAAAACTCGGAATATCCTACTCTAAGTACTATATTTACAACAATGACTGATCCTATCAATCCCTCATTTTCCCAAACACCTAATCATAAAGCAAAATGAAAATAAAATAAACATGCATTAATCTCGTATCCGAATCTACCATAGTAACAAAATTAAACCAATACATGCCGTCAGGCTTACTTTAAATGAAAATAAAAATTCTATCTACACTGCCCCAGTACCTTAACATAACTTACATATCATGCCATATATAATACGTGCATCTTACTTTATGATGACTCTCGGGATACCAGGATAGCAGCTTACATCCCCACTAATTTTTGGGATCTACACCATGTTAATCACATCCTTAACATGTGGGAATGCACTTCCTTCCTCTGCAGGTGTATCCATCATCTTGCTGGAAAACAATTCATTTATGATGACTCTCGGGATACCAGGATAGCAGCTTACATCCCCACTAATTTTTGGGATCTACACCATGTTAATCACATCCTTAACATGTGGGAATGCACTTCCTTCCTCTGCAGGTGTATCCATCATCTTGCTGGAAAACAATTCACTGGAACACAGAAGATTATTATTGATAACCTCTTCACTGCTTAATGCCGCGAGCCGAGATACCCTTTCTTTTACCAGATCAGCTAACACACTGATTCACATATATATAACACACTTCACTAAAAGGGTAAAAAATAGTTTAAAAATCAGCCCACGGTACGGTACGGAAGTTCCACGCGAATACGCGCCCGTCGCGAAATAGTGAAACACTCGCACGTTTCTACAACACTTGTTATTCAGCGGTCACTACACCGTCTTTATCGATTAAAAGTAAACTCTGTCAAAGCACAGTAAATATTACGACTGCACAATTTGAAGCATCAATGAGAACCAGTTACTATTTCTGGAATAACGCCACGTTAATTACAACCACCAGTCACAGAGTTGGTACATCCGCACTGTTCAAACTTTTCCTACAGAGTGCCGAGTTAGTACATCCGTACTGCTCAAATTTCAACTACAGAGTGACGCTCTTCAGAGCTTGGGTTACTGAGGAGGCTTCGGTGACGCTAATAATGTTGGGGTTCCCGGGTATCTGAACCAACCACCAATCAGAGAATTCGTCATGTATGATGATACAATACTTATTGTGATATATTTATAAAACACAGCTCAAACATTAGCAAATCTCTTCCACCAATTTCTATAATACATTTCCAAATATATCTAACTTCAGAAACTGTGGAAAACCGATTGTCTACAGAAACTGACTTTATCCACAGAGCATGTTGGTCATCCTGGAATTAATATTTAGCGCGGTGTAGCCTCCATGTTTGCCAAATCCTTAAGTTCCCATTGGCTGAAATATCTTGCTTGGTCAGCATGTAATACACGTGTCGATCCTTGCCCGCGCGTGGGTACGCTTACTTTCTCACGGTCATACGGAAATATGAAGCAATATCCAGCGACTTACAGTCTTGCTCAACATCCGGTATTAACTATCTTGGGATACGATGCTTTAACATATTAGACTGTATCTTTTATTAATAAATTTCACATATTTGGTCAAATAATGTTCCAATTATTATTATGGGCCGGTCGGATACGGCTCAGCGCTGTTTACTAGGCTAAGGGATATTGGGTTATCAAGGAAAATGAGGATGGCAATAGAAGGGATATATAAGGAAGTAATGGTAATGATTAAGTTACAGGGGGGTGGGTTGAGTAAATGCATAGAATCCAAGAGGGGTGTAAGGCAAGGTTGTAAACTGTCTCCGATTTTATTTTTATTGTTTATTAACAATATATTAGATAGTCATGGAGGGGAGGGCTGGCAATGTCCTTGGATAAGGAATCGGGAAATACCGGGTCTGCTTTTTGCAGATGATCTATTGATTATGTCGCTAACACCAAGGGGGTTGAGAAAAGGACTAGAAGAGGTGGTGGAATATACTAAGAGATGGGCACTTAGAATAAACGTGCAGAAGACACAGATAATGATATGCAGGAAAAGAAAAGGCAAGAAAGAAAAGAAATATTGGATAGTAGAACAGGAAGAAATCAGAACAAGGAATAAAATTGAGTATCTAGGAGCGATAATTAGCAGCAATGGAAAATGGAAGGAACAGACCAAAAGAGCTTTATTAAAAGGGAGAGGAGCACTTGCAGTAGTGGCGGTTTTAGAAAACAAATTCCCGGAAATTAAATATAAAATTCAGAGAATGGTGTTCCAATCAATGGTGAAAGGAAGAATGCTATATGGAGTAGAAGTGTGGGGATTGGAAGAAAATAGAAAGGAATTAAACCGGGTGGTGGCAAAATTTAGTAAGATTATGATGGGGGTTCCTAACTGTACAGCTAATGTGGGTTCTAGACTAGTATGTAAAGAATCGGTAGATATTACGATAGCAAAGAGAATAATGAAGTATTGGATGAGATTGGAAGAAGGGAAGAGAGGAGATTTAGTTCAAGAGGTGTATAGATTCCAGAAAAATATGGAAAATGAGGAATACTGGGTGAATAAGTGCAAAACGATATTACGAAGGATAGGGTTAGGAGAATGGACTGAAGGATGGGGAGAGAGGAAAGATTGGGTGTTGAGCAAGGTGGAAAAGAGAGTGGCTGATATAGAAAGACAGAGTTTAATAATGGAATGTAGGGAAAGGAACTCATTATCAATATTAAAAAAATTAGCAGAAATTACAAACCCGAGAACTGAATTTGAGGGTAGGAGGGATAAAAGAGGTTTATACTGGTGGGTTATGGGAATTCCAAAAAATATAGGATGGATAGGTAGAGAAAATAAGAATAGATGTATTTTATGTGGAGAGGGGTGGTCGGATTTGCATATATTTTCCAAATGTAGTGAATTAGAAGAGTTGAGAAAGAAAGTGTTGAATAAGAAAGAGATAGAGAAAGTAGAAAAGGATTATAAGATGAAGGCATGGCTATGCAGAGAATGGGAAAGAGGATCGAATTTATCGAAATATTTAAATTTGGTTAGAGCTAGGTTTATAAAGAAATTAAGTGAACAATAGAAGGATGTCATGTACCAGTAACTGAGTGACAGAAAGAAAGTTTGTAAAATTAAAATAGAAATAAGTAGTGGATCTTTTTATATCATTATGACGAAGAGATGTAAATAAGAAGAAAGATCGGTGAGGAACAAGAAAATATAGACATATTGACAATTTATGTAGATAAATGATGTACAAAATATGAACCTCGTGTTGTAACGTTGTCAATATAGTGGATAAGCTATGTAAAAGTAATATAAGAGAGTTGAACAGCTGTAGGGATAGAAGGGAGCTGGAAAGATGTGGAAAAGGGAGGGAGGGGGGACATAAGAGGGAAGGATGGGGGGGAAAGACCCATCCCTAGTCGAGATAAACAAACATGTCCGCATATTAACGGAGAGTCATGATGGGAGAAGGCAGTGTGTAGTAAGGCGATACAGACTAGTAGACGGGGCAAAAGATAAGAGCGAGACGAATCGCATGATGGTCTGGGTTCCAGCTCAGCGATTCGACATGAAGAGAAGGGGAGGGAACACATTGCGATAGAGATTTAGGTGGGTATGACATCTGACCCACGCATGTGGCTGTCAGCGGCATCATGGGTGGAAGGGGTTCCCTCATTACCAGGGGATGCTGCGAGCAGTCAGTTGCTTTCCTTTTAGCAGGTATTTTAGATGTATGTAGTATAACTTTAGTTTTAGTGAAAGGTGGTGCAGCTTATGGTCCGGCTTTCCGCCTCTGCTGCGCCACCAAATTAGAGTAGTGAAGGGTGGTGCTGCTTATGGTCTGGCTAACCGCCTCTGCAACGCCACCAAGGTAGTTAATGGTTTGTTTAGTGTAGGATGGAGTTACCCATGGTATGGTTATCCGCCTGGGTGACGCTACTAAATTAGGAGGGACGTAGGTAGTAGTTCAAGGGGTGTAGAGTAGTGATTGTTTATCTATAGTTTTGTTCTTTTATTTCTATGTATTTTGCATTATTTATTACCTGTGATCGTTTGGTGCCCTAACATATGGACAGGTCATCCGCCTTTGTTAGGAGCATCGTAGTAGATTTAGTGAGGTAGTTTAGGTAGATTTTAAGAGAGGATAGTAGATATTGTATGTTTGCCTTTGTATTTTTGTATCCATTTTGTCTTTATTGCTAGTAAGCCGAAGGTGTAAACTAGGGTGGCAATAAAGAAATGTTCTAGTTCTAGTTCTAGTTTATTAAATTAAGTTATTAAATAAGCATAGGAAATGAAATTAAAATCAAGAATAGGAAGCTGAAGTACTGTAACATGCCTTATGTATTTTAGTTCGTTAGTCCAAAATATACAGTGCAAAATTGAAAAACGTAGATCATTTCAAGTACTTAGGATGTGTATTCTCCCAAGGTGGTAATATAGTGAGTGAAACTGAATTAAGGTGCAGCAAAGCAAATGAAGTGAACTCGCATTTGCAATAAACGGTTTCATTTTTTATTTTAATATAAGCACCTTCTTGGTGTAATACAGAGAAATTGCAATGACGACCATTTTTCACATTAAAATCACAAAATAAAGTGAATATATAATGTACAGTGATGTAATACCGCAGATAATACAGGAAACAGCTTCATTAACATAATTACTACACTACTTTAAGTATTTAGTTACATTACACTTGAAAGTAGACAAAGGTACAACTTTGATATTATTTGGAAAAGAATTATACTGTACATAGTTATAACTTTTATTATGATTTGGGTCCACCTTATTCAATACATAAAAATTGTTTCTTAGATGTAATTACAACAGATATTTCAATCAGAACTAGTTTCTACGCCCCTCAGCGTCATCATCAGCTGATATAAGTTTGTGGAAAAATCGACAATCATATAAGTTTATCTACTTCAAATTGATCACAGATTAAATTCGATACATTTACATAGTTAGTCTATCACAAAACACCATAGAGAACTTTGACCATATCTAGTATAATGAACCTGACTTAAGTGGATATTATAATGCTTGTTTCATAATTTGAGTATGTGAATTGATTTTTCTTTAACAAGTTTACAATTATCTTCCTTTGCTCGGCGTTACCTCCTATTCCTTTATCAACTGTTATTTCTTGTAAAGCATCTTCATGACCATACCTCTTCATAATTTCCTCTGTTAGCTGCATTAATTTTTCTATTGAGGTACTCATAGTCCTTTGAAGCTCACACATCTTATTTTCGATTTTGGCCGTGACACGTGACTGTTCCTCATTATCATTCCTAATTCTGATTTCCTCTCTGTTCAAATCGATAATAATATTATTCTCTAGTATGAAATCGGAACCGATGATCAAGCTATATTGAATCTTATCCATCACTAAAATGGAAGTTCAATTGTGATGCTCCCAATTTTGACAGGCAAATACGTCTGTATTTTACATTTGGCAACTCTATCCGGTATTATTCCTCTTATTTTTACATTCGCCACCGGAATTACAGGAATTTTTGCTCTGTCTTGTAACTCTGAGAAAAGTACCTTAGAGATTATGCTAATACTTGCACCTGTATCTAATAATGACGATATGTGAATGCCAAATATGGTTACTGAAATTATGGTAAGTCCCCTTTTTGCTTCTATTCCATCTGATTGGCGATCTTCTAATAATTCATCTGGTTCGAACTCCCACGATTCAATATTTGTTATTATCAAATCATGTTGCCTATCAGCTTGTTTTATTCTATCTAATTCATCTTCTTCTGCTCAAAAATGTTTTTTTCACCCCGTTCCTTTCCTTAGTATTGACGTTGAATGGTATCGCTCCAGGATTAAGCACTTTGTTCGTACCATCTTTCTTCTGGTTCTGTTGAAACTGTACACTTGTTTGCACCTATATAGTCAGCATTCATATCTTGGCTTTAAATTGCGTCTTCCCATTGTTTTGCCTTTCGCCGCCTTTTCAATTCTTCAACATATTTCTTCTTTTCTTGGTCCATTTCTTCGTCTCTCTGATTCTAGCAACATCTTAACTTGCGCAAGTGATGCCATATTTGTGTCGTTATCCAATAATTGTTAGTGACAGTAAGGTTTCTAAAATGTCTCTATATCTTCTCCTATAACTTCCTCAAATGTCAAATCTATAATTACACACTTCTATCTAACTCCTCTCAAAAAACTATCAATCCATTTGTTAATTGCCTAGGTCCTTGATGGGCCCGAAATTCATGTTGGAATGATCAACAACCAAGATGACAGACATGAATGAACGAATTTGCAGATATCTAATTTAAATAACCCACAACTCTTAACCAATAAAGATTAAAATTATCGGTTTATCCTTCCGATTTCCCATTTACCTACCTGAGCCTTACTGTTACTGTCGTCTCCATTTCGTATTCATATGATTTCGAATCATATATGCGAGCCTATCATCATGTTAAATGATTGCATCCAAGCCTGAACTCGTATATTCTCATTGTCTGCATTCCTGTTCTCTCGGTGGACGTAAGAAATATGCTCTGGCTTACACGTTGTGCATCAATTCACATGTAATCACGTAAGAAATGTACTCTGCTCTTCACGTTGGGAGAGCACTCTAATATATAACCGTTCGTGGATGTGGATGGTTCGAAGTGATATGCTTTGTTTTGAATTAAACCTCGGCTAGTGTCAACGGATTGCAAGAGATTCCACTCACGGGTATGGTCATTCGGCGAGTACCGGTTATATCCTTCTCATTCAATGTCAGGCTCATGTACACAGAGTACATTCTACGTCCCACCTATCTACATAAGGCTATTAAACCATCATTTTATGGAATGAGAAGATCGCAATATAATTTTAGAAGGATATTCCACTTTAATTAACCATTCATGTGAAAGGAAATAATAATAGTAGTAGTAATAATAATAATAATAATAATAATAATAATAATAATAATAATAATAATTGTTGGTTTTCATTTAACATATCATGAACATTTATCTGACGTTAATTTCTTAACATTCCATAAATAAATTCATCACAACATTTCTGAAATCTTGACCACAAAATAATGAATTATTTAACAGTTCTTAGAAAATCCGCCGATCATAAATATTAATTCTGTAAGCATTCACTTTGTTCATTCATCTATATCACATACTGGCCCCAAAGTTTGTCCTCCAATATTCTATCTGTTTTGGTCGTCTAACTCTCTATCTATCTAACATACAACTTGAATATCCCAATGATCCAGTCTTCCTAACGTTGCATGATAATGTAACCATCTGCTAATCAGCCAAAGTGACCAAACAAATTCAATAAATAAATAAATCAATCGTGGTAATAACAGCACGCATCTGGAACCTTCAACTTCGCCGTACCTAGAATAAACAACGTCTAACTACTGACATAATCAATGCAAACGGTAATACTGGCATGTCCTCACAGCGTCTGCTCTCCTCCAAAGACTTCCTGTAAATAATACTACTGCCTAAGAAATCAACTACTACAAGCAACTACTCTGAATTCTAACGTACTGCAACAGGTGACATTATCCTCCTAAACAATACATCTCATTATTTATTCATGTCATTTTATCGAAGATCCTCTCAATACTCCATCCATTAATGCACTCATCTTACCTTCTTGCCGTACCATAAACTCATATTTTAATGATTTTCTCACACGCTCGACATTTATAATCTCCGGGATACCTTTTGAAATACTATCAGTACATCATATCCCTTGCCTATCCGAAAATCCTTTAAACATTACATTATGAACATCTCATTCAAACCATCATCAATCTAGGTTCATTGACATTCTCGAAGACTTACTACATTACCGTAGTATCAATCTCAACAAACCACATTATAACAATAATCGCATTACATCACCATAATATTCTCGACGACCCTATCATTTACGATACCTTACCTCAAAATGTGCACCTTGCCTACACTTTCATTCTAAATACACAAGCGCATGTATCCGAAGAACCTCATGCCTATTCGCGTACAAAATCATCTCATAATTGACAGCATAATCGCACTTCACTAAGTTATTACGCGACATAAATCATTCTATAGAAGATCTCGACACTGACACATTAACTACATATAATCAGGGCCGGATTAACGGGGGGCTAAAGGGGCTGCAGCCCCGGGCCCCGCGTGCTAAGGGGCCCCGGCACTTGGCCGAACCTAAAATTGTACAAAAAGGCCTGCTACTCCACCTCCGTGCATGTATATGAATATTTACGCTCGAAAAATATCGAACATGCACTCTTCCTTCCTTCCTTCCTTACTTTCTTCCTTCCTTCCTTCCTTCCTTCCTTCCTTCCTTCCTTCCCTTCCCTTCCCTTCCCTTCCCTGCCCTTCCGTCCTTCCGTCCTTCCTTCCTTCTTTCCTTCCTATCAGCTGTCCGCGTTAGTATTTCATCACTGCTAGAATCAATTACCATCCGGAGACACAAATCCTCGCTACTTACGCACTGTAATTATTGTAAAGGTTATTGCTGACGAAAATTTAAATCTGGCAGCTTGCGAGTACGGGCAGAGGGGGAAGGGGTGAGTCTAGGAAGTGAGCGGGAGGGGACAGGGAAAGCACGGTGGAATGCGCATGCTATACTATACCTTTGCATCAGGAATAGAACTTCCAGTTCACCTCTGATTATTGAACCATTCGTAAGTTACAACTGTAATGTTCTTGTAAAATGGATAGAAAATATCCTAGAGGTGCCGAAACACGTAAGTTCTGTTTTGTATGTCGATTTCATAGTGATGATGAGACAAATGTAAAAGATGTTTTGGCATTATGAAATTTTAACATGAAAAATAGAGAAAATTGTAGTCTATTTCAACACTTCCCTATTCATCAATTTAAGTGGAAGTAGTTCTATAACGACTTCAGTATGCTAGTCTTATGTGTTGTTACGAAGAAGGGGCCCCACATTTTTAAATAGCCCAGGGCCCCCAAACACCTTAATCCGGCACTGCATACAATCACTCACTAGAATTACACACGCGGCACTCAATATTACCTTATTTACGAACAGACTCTTGCAAACACTCGGACAGTATCAGGAAATTCTATAAAACATTTCCATAATTGTATGCCTTCATCACCTGAACATGCACGGCAATCCGAATTGCTACTCTTACCAATGATCGGGTTACCACTCTCTGACAGATACACAATGACGATCACATTAGGTTACTCAAGTTGTATACCATTTAAGTCACCTTGTTACTGCTTATAAGCTCTCTAGAGATAGAATAAAGGAACGACAATGCCTCGGTACTTATCGTTGACGACTCTGGTGTTTCATCCCATCTTCTTGGTTGCTTTAGCCATGGACATTCATTTCCATATCATCTCAGGTAATTGGGTAATTCCACATGAACTCGGACCCATCAAGACACTAGTCTTGATTTAGGCCCACATCTCTGTCTTGTTTGGATTCATTATAATAATAAACCAGGTCCGTCATCCTTCCAATCTGAAACTTGTACAAGTAATATTAATACAGTGCAATAAGTTTTTTAAGTATCTCAGTTTTGTTTAAGACACTCGCCTTATTTTCGCGTATTACTGTTACACAATATGTTATCGAGCTCTTAAAACACAATATCTTTCTATTATAATTTCCTCAATTCCTTCTCTCAACGTGCACCAGAGCTGTTCTTTCAGTCAACCTTCTATCGATGTTTTCTTTACATTCATTGTCATAAAAACAAAATATTATTTTTATAATATTACAATAATACATCAGTTCGCATTTCATGATTCCTACCAAAATTACCTCACTCTAGTCTCCCTTCCATTTGTTTTTGACATTTGAAGAATATCTTATCTAACACGGTCACTCTCTTCATTTCAAGAAAATATGCAAAGGAACACATTCTGCTATTCATTCATCTTCTTAATGCATACAATCCATTACTCCACATACGCCTTCTTGATAATTAAACTTGCACTATTCAAAGACTGTTCCATGGCCTCCGCCGCGTGACGTTCCTGGACCTGAATGTTACGTACAAGATTTGACTTCTTTTCAGCTGTTGAGGTGATCTTTTATTTGTTGGTCTCTATTCGTATCCCAATTCATGCTTTCTTAACTCAATTATCTGAACACCACGGGGTTCTGAGCTTATGAATTTCTCCTCATTTTATTTCCATTAAATTTCCTCTTAAATGAGCGAGTTATCTCGGTTTACGGATACGGATCTAGTTGGACGTATTCTTGCTGAACGTGTACTTCTGCGGAGTTTCTGCTGATCTATTCTTATTTTAACTTTCAATGGCTCTTTCATACTCGACCTAGAGACCATTGAAAGGTTATATGTATGTATGTATGTATGTATGTATGTATGTATGTATGTATGTATGTATGTATGTATGTATGTATGTATGTATGTGCCGGGCTGAGTGGCTCAGACGGTTGGGGCCCTGGCCTTCTGACCCGAACTTGGCAGGTTCGATCCTGGCTCAGTCCGATGGTATTTGAAGGTGATCAAATACGTCAGCTTCGTGTCGGTAGATTTACTGGTACGTAAAAGAACTCCTGTGGGACTAAATTCCGGCACCTCAGCGTCTCCGAAACCCGTAAAAGAGTAGTTAGTGGGACATAAAGCAAATAATAATAATAATAATAATAATAATAATAATAATAATAATAATAATAATAATAATAATAATAATGTTGTGTTCTGTTGAGGAAAAAGTGGGGTAGAATTTTGTATGATGATGATGATTATTATTATTATTACATTCTATCGTACAGGTAATCATGGTAGGGTTCTGTAAAGCGAAATGTGAACAAAGACATCTCGTGTTTGTTTTCGAAGACCTGTTTTCGTTTGTTTTTTACTATTGACTGCAGATTATACAAACAGCCCAATAAATTGAGAGGTGAATATGACACAGAGGGTGGCACATTACGTGTCGAACAATAACTAAAATATATTATGCCTTTGTTATAGAACAATAATAAACTGATAACGAGTTTAATACAGCACTTTTGTAACAAGCTCATTATAATCATTATGGGTATTACATTTAACAACAAGCACTAATATATTTATAAAACCCACCACAATTAATATTTTGCATTATTAGCGGGACAGTACATTTCAAAACATTTCCTGCCCTACCTACTAATTTACAATTTTGAATTGAAACCATTGTACAGTTTTACTGGGCGCATAATATTCATATGAACAAAATCTGGTATGATTTCAAAAAATTAAAATACAGCTCAATGTGATGGTGATGAAAAGTCTCGCAATGATGCCACCACCAGATGGTAGTGTATTCTTTGTTTCATATCGGCTTGATGCGAGGTCAACTTTAAATTGAATTGACGAGCGAGCGCGCCAATCTGATTGTGTTTGGCCACGAACAATACAGCTGTCTGTCCATATATCGCGCTGACAGAGGCATGTGGTGTGGGACCCATCTAATTGTGATGCTTTTATTTCTGTTATTACGTTTCGCTGAGTGTCGATTGGATTACAAGGTTCCAGTATCGCCCGTCAAACAAAACGAAGATAAGTACAAAGGTAGTTTAGTGATTTACCTGGAAAGATTTCAGAGTAGCTTCATTTCGTTTGACAGCGTTCATAATCCTACACTGGTACGAAAGATTATTTCAGGACATTACATGATGAGGCAAAAACAATCAAATCGTAATTTCTGAATCTGTGTATTGTGAATAGTTATACCCTTCTTTTCTATCCTTTTCTGTTTCGAGAAACACCGGAAACATTTAACTAAATATTGTAGGAACAAGGCTGTCTATCACATATCTTTACCTAGAGCAAAATATAAAATAAATTAGAGCCCCATTATTCTGAAGCCCGACAATCCGTAAACTAGACCAACCCACACTAAAATTTTAAAGTACCAAAGTTGTAAAGAAATGAAACATGCATTTCTGGACGAAAATTGTTTGTATTTTTACTATTCAAGTATGAAATTAATATACAGTGTGATTCAGCAGCCCCTTCCAATATCGTTTGCTGCAGCCCAACAAACGTGCACATGGTTCTAGGGGTGCTATTCCCCTGCAGGTGTACTGTATGGTATTAATGTTCAGTGAGCACATTTTGCACACGATTCTGAACCCTAGCGAAATACCAGGAACGGTATCCCGACAGGTGACACCCGGCTGTTACGACATTCAGCCGTGTTGAAAGACGCCTCAGGACAACAGGCGTGATTTCCAACCAGCCACCAGTTCGCGATAGGCCCGTTACATCAGGTGAAACAGGGGAGCTGTTCTGGTGGCAGCTCGTAATAATCCACACATCAGTACAAGGGCTATTGCACGACAGGTGAACACCAGCCAGTCGTCCGTGTGGCGAATACTGCATGAACATAAATTTCACCCATACAATCTTGAGCTACACCAAGAGCTCCATGGGTGGGATTTCGAAACTCGAACGGAGTTCTGTCGGTGGCTATTAGGCAGACTGGACAATGATGCAGCATTCTCGGACAAATCGCGCTTCCACAATGATGGGAACGTCAATCGCCACAACATGCACTATTGGAATCCGGACAATCCTCACTGGGTGCGACAGGCGGCCGGTCAAGTACGATGGGGAGTGAATAATTGGTGTGGAAGCTTGGGGGATCGCCTGATTTGACCTTATTTCTTTGGGGGCCCACGCTACCTGCACTCTCTGCGTCAGGAACTCCCACTGCTGCTGGAGGATGTGCCCTTGCACGATCGTTTGACGATGTGGTTGCAACAAGATGGAGCTCCACCACATTCGACTTTGCCCATACGTAACCGTCTGAACGAGGAACTGCCAGGGAAATGGATAGGATAACGAGGCCCTGTTTCTTGTCCCGCCAGATCACTGGATGTAACGTCGTTAGACTTCTGAGGACATTTGAAGAAAGTCGTTTACACTCAAGCGCCGGAAAACCCCGACCAGTTCCGGCAACTTATCACGGACTCCTGCCGAGCAATTACACCTGGAATTCTTCAGCGCGTAAGATCTATTGGACACCGGGCCCGAATGAGCATAAACTAAAGTGGTCATCACATCAAGCAATTGCTGCGATAAAACATTGTAAGGGCAGTTGTGTTCCTAATATTTCCGGTCTGTATGTGTCCGGCATTCTAACTAATCGGCCCTTCTTAGGGCCAGAAACACATTCATTCACACACAATTCGCATGAAAGCGGGTATTGAACTTGCATTGCGTGCGGTACGTATTAAACAGATATTTTAAATATTTCAATTTGCAATCTTCGCCCCGGACTCGAACCTCCCACCTGACATTCAAGACCGCCCCGCTCCGCCACGCCTTTACCAACGACACTACGGCTCCAAACGGCACGTTGGGCAACTTACAGCAAGTATTAGTTTTAATGCGGTCACAATATCAATTTAGTGTTTCGCCGGCGTGTCAGGTTCATATGATCTAGAAGGCACACGCATGTCTTCCAGTGTTTAATACGAGTATAACATAACGTCGTCCTATCATGGCGAGGCGGTAAATAACAAGATATCCGCTTGTGTTGTCTGAGCATACCGGCAGGGCAGATGTTTTCAGGGCGGAATGAATATTGTGGGTTGCATAAATCTACATTGGAATGGGCGGCTGAATCACGCTGTATATTGTGACATTACAGCCCGTATTACTACAGTATTTGGAGGGAGAAATCGAAGTAAATGTAACAAAATTCATAGGGCTTCATAATATTTAATTACAGATGAACTTAATAAAATATAACGATTCACACACACGATTCACTTGTAATTTTTGATTTCAAATTCATTTACTCCTGTTTGGTTATTATACGCCAGTCTTCGCAGTTGTAGCACAATGCTGGATTTCGTAAGAATATTCAGATAATCTGAAATTTTAAACTTTTATTTATTTCAGTCTGTCAAATCACGAAATATTATATTTAAATCACTATGACATACCTGTAACATGCCTCCACAGCGTAACGGTTAGCACTATTAGCTGTCATCCTCGGGGGCCTGGGTCCGATTCCCAGTATTGTCAGAAGTTTAACAGTAACAGTAGGGCTGATATGCGGTTAAAATGGTACATACAGATTATCTCCATTGAGGGTATGCCTGAAAAGGGCTGCACCTCTTCTGGACGAGGACACGAGCCTACATTATTATTACCTGTAAAATAACATTAAAAACAAAATGGCATGTTTTATTCCACACAAACTTCCTCAGATTCTCTCCACTTTTAAATATACCTTATACCGTGTGTACAGTATTGATTATGTTGCGCAAACTAGTCAATGATCGTCAAGGGGTGATATGATGTACAAGTGTGAAAAATTATATGAAAGTTGAAGTTCGTTATTGACACTTTAATAGATTTTTTAAATGTTTTTTTTTTTATACTTAAATTCCGCACGTCTGTCATCCCCAGTGTCAGTGCTTGGACTGATTTCAGGTTGTTGCCCATGCTCATAGCTTCATAACACAAATCAGTCAGAAGGCGAAGGGAGGGATTAACGGTAAATCTGGGAGAGTGAGGGAGAGGGGATGATATATGGTAATTGCCTATTTGTTTTTACTTGTAGTAGAAAGGGAATGCAAATGCATGAGAATGTATTCCGGAAGAACTTTGTAAGTGCAGTAATAAATAAAAGAGTAGTCTACACTGTATGGTAAAATAATAGTCTACGATATTGTCCTGTGTGACAGATCATTGCCTAAATGCAAAGAATTTAGTACAGATAGGTAGAACCTAACCCATATTCCAGACGTACTTTGCATCGAATTACCTCCAATGGGATTAATTAAGAGCGAAAGAAAACTAGTTTCAAATGTTATTTTAACGAAATTTGAATGAATTTAGTAGCGCAGAGTTTATATCCATCTGTACAAAATTACTTTGAGAACAGTTCAAATGAATCATTATTTTGAAACCAACAGCTCATTGTGATATTTGGCCTTGTCTCTTGGAGTAGAATAAGTGTATTGTTGGCCACAACACTGACAGCCAAACACAAAGTTCTCCTTCGACAGACAAAAGCTTATTTCGTTGTTCGGTTTTAATGTTCACCAAACACGAAAATGCTTGTTCATACAAATGAGATGTGTAGAATTGTAGTAATAAAGTTTAAAGACTTCTGCACGATTGCAGTAAACACTTCTTTCACCTCAGGGAGTGAGTTCAGAAGAGGTATCGGTGAGGAATCGGTACGGGTCACTGCAAGCAAAACAGCAGTGGGAAGATGGGAAATAGGGAAGTGAGACAGATGAGGGAAGAGGAAAGGGAGCGCCAGGAAATGGAAACGTAGAGTAGAGGATAGGAAGAGGATGGTGGAGCAGGGTCATGAGAGGCAGAAAAGGAAACCGGGTACAGTTTCATCCAGGAATTGGGTTAAGGCGGTTGTTGAGAAGAACAGAATGGAAGAAGGTTGGTAAGAATAAGATGGTAAATTTCCACATTGGTGCCAACAACGTAAGGCCAGCAAGAATAGGTAATAGCATAGTAGGGGATGTATGGGATCGGGATATGACTGTGGGAGAAGTTTAAGTGAGCGGAGATTGTTACCAGCGGAACACTGTCTAGGAGGAATATTGAATGGAGGGTGATCGGGAATTTAAATGAGAATGTGAAGTAGGCATGGGGGAAATTAAGACTGAGATTTGGACATTTTAATAGGTGGGTAGTCTACGCTCAGCTGGCCTTCACTAGAACCGCAATGGTACGTATAATAGGAGGTTTGTTTAGAAGAATTATAGGGAGGTACATTCATGGAAAAGTGGTGGACCAGGAACGGTGAAAAGAGTATAGGGTGCCGGAAGATCAGTACGTAAGTATTCATTATATTAATACTTGTATACATTTTTATTTTTGTCATTACTGTGTCATGTTATCACTAAACTCTCTATCATTGACAAGTTTACGCTACGTAAAGAACACTGTACATATATAAGATTGTTTTTAAAAGTGATTTGATAGAATCTGAGGATGTTCTTGTAGAACGAAACATGTCATTCTTTGTATGTTAGTGTGTTTTTTACGGGTATGTTTATAGTATTATAATTTACATTGTATTTGCTGTGTGTTTGACAGACTGAAAAGCCTTTGTTACATTTAACTAAGTCAACACTGGAAAACATGGCTTCATTCGTAAGAAATGAATCAGTCCCGCACTGCCTCTTGAGGTAAAAAAAAAGGCCAATTTACTGCTGTCATATTTCAGTAGAAAAAGAGAATTGCTCGTAAATAAAGTGATAGCCAGTAATGTGTAGGATGGGATTCATGAAAGCAGCAATGAAGACGACTAGTTGACAACAGTAACTTCTGGATGAACCGTTCTCCATGTAGTCACTGGAAACTTAATCATATATGTAGTAACTCCCCGAACAGAATCCTGTAACACCTCCGTAGCTACACCACTTCACGGAATATGAGGACACGTCTTTATGACTCAGTGATCGGTATCTTGACTTTCGGCCTCGGTGTCCTGGGTTCTATTCCTGGAATTTTTCGGTATTTTTAGGGTACTGGGTGTTTCTACTGTCCCCAACATTCCTGTAACCCGCAGACTACATTTAACAATATCCTCTACAACAATGACGGGCATTTTCCCGTGCACGACAGACGCCGCCCACCCTCATCATAGAATCCATCTCATATGGGTTGCTATGACAACCATATGAAATTATTATGATTGATTGATTGATTGATTGATTGATTGATTGATTGATTGATTGATTGATTGATTGATTGATTGATTGATTGATTGATTGATTGATTGATTGATTGATTGATTGATTGATTGATTGATTGATTGATTGATTGATTGATTGATTGATTGATTGATTGATTGATTGATTGATTGATTGATTGATTGATTGATTGATTGATTGATTATGAGATACTTCGGAGAGCATTCAGGCATTCTAGATCCCAAAGTCGCAAAATACAGCGTGTTTTTAAATTACATTCGTTTCATTCTAGTTCTTTATCAACTGAAATATGTGTTATCGACACACCATTTTGTTCGTCTCCAAATTGCATTTGTTCTCATACAGATAGAAAATCTAATACCGAAGACTTTTGTAAAATTGAGAGGCAAATTATTGATAACTTTGGTCACAGACCTCAAATAACCTGCACATGCATATTTAATGCTGCCTGCATTATTTCATTTGATCCCCTCGACGTTATTATCAACAGCAGGTTAATGCCATGTGGGAGAACCAATGATGTTATCCCGGCAATTACAGGGGAATTATTCTTCGTGTCAACCGCTGATCCGGCAACATTACATCAGAGCAATCGACCAGAAGAGAATTACTACACGTTACCTCTCACATTTCTCTACAAATATTACACATTTCGTTTCAAACTCAGTAAAGTATAAAACTTCGTTAACATTCATGAGAGGGGGTTGGAACATGACTTTCTGCAGCAATAGGAAGATAACATCTCAGAGCAAGTGTCTAATGAAGATATCAGTGCTTAGTACTGTACTCGTCCTACCATTATCTGTATGAGTGGAGAGTGAGTTCTTGAAGTTCCCGGCGCCGCTCGAATATTCACCTATCTTCTTTTATCCCAGGTGGTGCGCCATCCACCATATCTTAATGTGGTACATCAGGTGTCTACTACTCTACTAAATAAATCTATAGATTTATTCTGTTTTATAATGACATTTAGTTATCCAAAAGAACAAAATGAAAAAGGATTGAACTGAATTAAAATAATAAAAGAGATGAAAATGCTATAAAGATGAGTGACATTAATTTAAAATATGAAAACCCAAATGAAATGAAATTAATTAGAATCGAAGAAATACAAATTAAGTTTACGAAACACATATTGTAATATATTCTTAATTCTTAATCTGCTTACCTTCCAGGGTCGGCTTTTCCCTCGGACTCAGCGAGGAATCCTACCTCTACCAGTACCTCGCCCAGGCGGCCTCACCTGCTATGCTGAACAGGGGCCTTGTGGAGGGATGGGAAGATTGGATGGGACAGGCAAGGAAGAGGGAAGGAAGCGGCCGTGGCCATAAGTTAGGTACCATCCCGGCATTTGCCTGGAGAAGTGGGAAACCACGGAAAACCACTTCGAGGATAGCTGAGATGGGAATCGAACCCACCTCTACTCAATTGACCTCCCGAGGCTGAGTGGACCCCGTTCCAGCCCTCGTACCACTTTTCAAATTTCGTGGCAGAGCCGGGAATCGAACCCGGACCTCCGGGGGTGGCAGCTAATCACGCTAACCACTACACCATAGAGGCGGACATTGTAACATATAATCATCGTAACACATTCATGGACTACTTTCAGCATTATCATAACTCATCAGTTACTGTTTGAGAGTCGAACCTAAGGCTCTCTCACACAGTTATGACAATAATATTTGCATGGCCTGTTTTCCACATGGATCCCTTTCCAAAGTTTAACTCATTATAACATTTTTCTTACGCGAGAATTGCAATTACATCGATTAATATTGCCGTGATTTGGATTCTGCAAGAATCGTCAGTTAAAAATCACCTGATAGTAACAATACCTCAAAACCATAAACATTAACACCACGTGCCTTGTTTAGCACTGACTAAACAATTCCTTAGTCAGCTGAATAGATCTACAATGTTATCACAATTTAATTAATTATATACGATTAATTTAACATCGTTCTTTAACAATTTAATACTGAAACATTGAACATTTGAATGCGGTTAACACAAGAAAATAAACTGTCTGTTCAGGACGTTGTTGGATTTAACCGTTGCCTACATTTAAATGAGGGCCTGCCTGGCCGAGGCGGTAAATGCGTGCTCGGTTCGCCCGGAAGGACGTGGGTTCGAATTCCCGTCAAGAAGTCGTAATAATTTAAGAAACGTGATTTCCACTTCCGGAGGTGCACATGGCCCTGAGGTTCATTCAGCCTACATCAAAAATGAGTACCAGTTGATTCCTGGTGACAAAGACGGCCGGGTGTAGAGCTAACCACTCTACCCCATCAAGTGCCGAGGTTACGGGCAGTGGAAGCCTGTACATTCCAGCCCTCCAAGGGCCTGTACGGAGATGACTTTGCTTTGCTATATTTAAATGACTAAGCTAGCTGCCGTATTTTTCCTAAATTATTCTATAATCTAGTCACCAACGTTAATTCCCAAGACACAACAGCGAAAAATCACTAATATCAATCATAAAAAGAAAGCAAAAACATCCACAGGAAAAACACTGGGATACATGCAAACCTACTCTGACCAAGAAGAAAAGACATACCTATAAATTCCTATTTACACTGTGCAATATTCGTTGGAGTTCCATGTATCTGATTTAAATATTTAGTAGCCCAAATTAATGACACTCATCATGATTATTATGGTCCTAGATGATGATGATTATTATTATTATTATTATTATTATTATTATTATTATTATTATTATTATTATTATTATTATTATTATTATATTCACTGAGGTGGGAAGCAAGACCTGGTTTCATCATCACTAAGTTTCATTGGTTTACTCATAACTAATTTTGCAGCATGCATGACCATACCACATGAAATTATTATGATGATTAATTTATTTTAAATTTATTAAATGTTCGTAAAACCATTGAAAAGGGCAGGACCTGGCGAGTTGGCCGTGCGGTTAGGGGCACGCAGTTGTGAGCTTACATCCGTAAGGTACACGATATTATTTTGTATTCATCGGGTATAGATACCTCACCTTCACTACATGTTTTCTTGCAGTATTGTTCGGCTTCAGTAATACAGTCTCTTGTTGTGGTAATAATCCTACTGTCATTTGTAATTAGCGAGTGAATGTATTTAGTTTTCGCGTTATTCTTTTCGGAGGCAAGGTGGTACAATTGTGCTTACTCTTTGTGTATGACCGATATTGCACGGGAGCAGGTGATTGCTCTCGTAAAATAGTTTCCTGAATTGAGGTGATTCAGCGTTTTACTGCGGTCAAATGAATTGATACGTCATTTCTGGCTTGCTGGCGGCTGAAAAGATCGTTAAGAATCATGTAATAAGAATACAACGTACGCCATCTGTTGATTGCCTTTTCTACTCCCTTACGTTTGAAAAAGCCTCTTCGCACTGTAGTTTCCAGATCATTCCGCACAAGGGAAAATTCAGTTTGTATATCTTCGTCAAATAATAACGAGGTATTCATTTTCCAGTAACCCCTTCCAATCTGTGCCGCATGTATGTGCCCCGCAGTCTTGATCACTACTACATGATGACCTCTGAATGGCGCAACATTAACAGTTACTGCTCAGATGTGATTAGATGATTCTTTAGTTACATAAAATCGGTCGATACGTGAAGCAACCGTACCTCTTAATAAATTATATTCGACTCTGTTACCATGAATAACTTCCCACACATCACAAAGTCTAAATTCTCGATATACTCGCCCTAATGCCGGGGAGGGATAGAATTCACCTATCTGATCTTTTGCATTTAATACACAGTTGAAATCACTTCCGAAAATAATGTTATCATAATTGTGACGCAGAGGGTAAGGCAATTCTTTCTGAATTAAATATTCCCGTTCTTGGCGGTTGTGTGTTCTTGAATATAGATATATATATATATATTAATCATCAGTGTATTATCTTCGGTAAGTAAGCATGAGATTCTTCCACTCGGGCATGAGATATGACGGATATGATTTTGGTAGTTATCCCTGATCTATAGACTAGGGCGGTTCCTTGTAAGTGTTCTCTTGCATTAACTATGTAATTGTATTTAGATCCAAGGAATGCCAATTTCGTGACGTTAAACTCTTGCAAGAAAACTACGTCTAGATCATAATATTTAATAAGTTATTTTAGCAATACCTGCTTGCTTTGACTTCGCAGACAGTTCACATTCAGAGTATCGTAGCAGCTAACTACTGACACCACAGCTAAGGTTACTATGAAGAATACATTAGCGCCTTCCATAGTCATTTGGCATTATCGGACCGCACGTAATATATTACAGATCATGTCTGCGGAAGACATTCACTTAATGTTGGTACTTTCTTCCTGTCATTCCCCTCAATCTGCATTTTTAATCTTGGATCTCTTTGACTAACTGCATGGTGGGATTTTGACGGGTTGGTATCTGTTTCCATTAAACTATCTTCATCATCGCCTTCTTTATTTGCATATTTTTGGGAATGTGTCTGCAATGACGGTTGTGGTGGTATTTTTTAAGCCCTCATTTCATTGTTATGTGTCGGGAACTATTCGCTGACAGGTCCACAAGGTTTAATCTGTTTCTGTGAGGGTGGCTGTGATAGTAGACCCTACCGGTACATCTTGTACATCTTTGGGAGATCGATGAGCTTAGCGACTGTTCCACTGGGAAATCTCTAGCGTCTCCTCCAGGTGGTTGTTTGCTGGCTTGTCTACTTGTGTCTCTTCTGTGTTCATTTCTACCTGTTGTGTGGACGGTGTGTTTACATGTGATTCTGGTGTACCAGATGATCATGTTTCCATCTCTGGAAAATTTGGGGTTGTGTTGTGTTGATGTGAGAGGTACGCGTTGTGTGGGTAACTTCCTCGAGGCTGAAGTGAAGATCACCCAGGTTGAGTTGTCGGGTGTTGCAGGTGTTTGTACTGGTAAACGTCGCGTTGGGCATTCACTACAGCAACGGCTTATCTTACTGCAACTGGCACAGGTTGGCAGTTGGTTATCATAACTGACTAATGCCTTATCCCCTGCAATGTCTACGTACGAAGGGATATGTTTTTAAGCATGATACGTACTGCACGTATACCATTGTTCACCTTATATCGCAAATTTGAACTCCACGTTTCATCAACTAAGGAAAGTATAGTCCCGTATTTACACAAAACTTCTGAAATATGTCCATGAGATATTTCAGGGGGGGGGGGAGGGGGGAATTGAAAATTCTCACCAGTTTGATCACTAGGACGGCCGAATCGACAGTTATTTTGCTACGATAGGCATTGCTATGCACAAAGTATTGCTCACCTGCATAGTTCTTGAGGAGATGATCAACTGTCTCCTGCCTCCTGCACTTAATGAAGACTTGATGGGAAATTCCGTTGAGCTGCAATGTTTCATTGTCCGCTTCATCCAGTTTCAATTGTTTTTAAATCCACTCGTGGATTTCGTAGGGTGCTGGTCTTGGAATATCTCGTTCTATGAATGTGATGACGATTGTATTTTTCCTTTCAACTATCATCTTTCCGTAATGCCTTTGTTTATCTAAGCATATAATACGCAGAACACTTAAACCAAACAGGCTTTCCCCACTTCATTGTAAGGCTCCATACTTTTACACACTTGCTCGAGATACAGTACGTGTTGCTCGTGCTGAGGCTTGCGGGGAACTACTATAACACTCCTAGAAACTAACACACCTACCACCAGAAAAGGAAAACCCGTACAATATACTGTCAAGAGGTACTGTGTGTGTCTCTTCAGAGTAATAAGGGGCGTTATAGCAAGGGAACATCTAAGGTGACGTCAAAACTTGAAGACAAATACCTGTTAGTCACTAGTAAACTTGATCGCTTCAAAACAGCCCCCATACAACAAGAAGGCGAATTTAAGATGTAAATCTTAAAGAATGAATTGCGCCGGAGAAACCCTCCACTGAGGGCTGTCAATGAGAGAAGACTATATTTAGCCAAACAGTACTAAAATTGTGCTGTCAGTCAGTGGAAAAATACGTTATTTTCAGATGAATCGAAATTCGAGCTTTTCTGGCACAAAACGCCGTAAGTTTGTTTGACATGTAAAAGAAGAACGCGTGACACCTCAGTGCATATCCACCACTGTCAAGCATGGAGGGGGTTCATTGGTAGTTTAGGACTGCTTTGGCGGCTTAATACACGGAATAATTACATAACATTTCATAACATTATCCAATGGGAGGCGAAAAATCTAGGAAACGTCTAATTGACAAGGGTTACATACAGCAGCAAGATAATGATCCTAAACATTCATTTGCACTAAGAAGGTGGTATTTTGAACGATTAGAAGCGAAAGAAAAATTGGATCATGTGATATGGCCTCCTCGAGGCACTGACTGTAACCCGATAGAGCTTCTTAGGGATCGTTTGGATTGATAGGTCAGGAAGAGAACCTCCATTAACGTAAATGACTGTAGAGCAATTTTCAGAAGAATTTTCCATTGAACTTCACCACATTTGACGGGATGTATGCCTACAGTGTGCAAAGCAAAGTCTACAAAGTACTCTTTAGTTCATTAAACCACTCATTATAAATTAACCCTTGTATAAATCTTGATAACTAGAGGTGTTCAAAAACTTTTGAGTGGTAGCGCATGTGAGATTTTAGAAGTAACTTATAACCAATATTTCCGCAACATATCAGACTTTTGCGCTTAGGCAAATCCTGAAAAAATGTTGTCAGTATCATGTGGATCTGTATCAGCTTTTTACTAACTTCAAGCAAGCGTATAGTAATATCATAAGAGATCAGGTTACACAGTAATTGGCTATGAAAGGGGTGGGGTTGCCACCCAAACTCATAAGACTGGTTCACATGACAATCTCAAGAACCGGATATAGGGTAGCGGCCGTGGCCTCAATTAAGGTACAGGGAAACCATCTTCACGGCTGCAGACAGTGGGATTCAAACCCGCCATCTCCCGAACTCAAGCTCACAGCTACGCGATTCTAACTGTACTGCCAATTACTGTCCCCTTGAAGAGTTCCTGAGCCTGTTCGAGAGACCATCCCCGCATTCAAGTGACATGACTCTCCGGCCTGATCTCGAGAATGATGCTCACCCAATATTTTTGCCGCCGTGACCAGTCTATGTGAGTTATTCCCGTAATCAGCTCGCTGTTGGAGCCCCGCTTAAATCACGGCCAGAATCCGGCCTGTCATCTCGCTTCACGTTACTCACTCCACACGATTTATGTTCTTCACCTGCAGCACCTCGCTCCCACCAACACCAAATATGCTTCATTTAGGTTTAGTTAAGATGGAGCATTCTAGTGGCTACAACGTAAGTGGGCGTGAAAGAACATGATCAAGAGAGCAGTAAAAGCTGCACATTTCACAAATTGCTTCATAAATAGTATAAACGGGGGAAAAAATCCTAATAATGGAGGAGAGTCGTTTACAGCCTACTACTGCAGTAACTACTCTGACAAATACCTGGAAATGATCCTTCCATTTAAGTTAGCTGGTTTTTACTAGTCTTGGTGGTGGTGGTGGTGGTGGTGGTATTTGTTTCAAGAGGAAGTGCAACTGGAAAATCCTCCTGTAATAAAACTAACCAGAAGAAGTAAAGAGGTCCATAACTTCGAAAAATGAAGACATTGGTAAAGGGAAGGGCCAAGAAGGCCTCCCAAATGTAACACCATCCGGGTCAGAGGAGAACAAGCGTTGTCCAAGAGAGGCGGGATAGGGAATATGAAAGTGATGAGCCTAACACAAGTAAGTGGAAGTAGGAGACCCGTGGCCGTCATCTCGCGCTACCAAGTTAAGGGAGCTTAGAGTACACTTTCTGTCAAAAGGTAGGGGGATCCATCCCCACCCACAGAGGGGTTTACCGTCCAGGGTTGGTTTTCCCTCGAACTCAACGAGGGATATCACTTCTAACACTTCAAGGGCAATGTCCTGAAGTGTGAGAGTTTGGGTCATAGATACAACTGGGTACGAGGACCATTTCCTCGCACAGGCAACTTCACCTGCTATGCTGAACTGGGACCTTGTGCGGGGATGGGAAGATTGGAAGGGATAGACAAGGAAGAGGGGAAAAATCGGCCGTGGCCTTAAGTTGAGTACCATCCTAGCATTTGCCTGGAGGACAAGCAGGGAAAGCTACTTGGAGGATAGCTGAGGTGGGAATCGAAACCTCCTCTACTCACTTTACCTCCCAAGGCTGAGTGGACCCCATTCCAGTCCTCGTAGGCTACCACTTTTCAAATTTCATGGCAGCGTTGGGGATCGAACCCGGTCCTACAGTGTTGCCAGTTAATCACACTACCCACTACACCACATAGGCGGACACAGGGAGATTTTACTGGTCTTAAATCGAGGTGTTGCTTAGAACGATTTTTATATTTCATTTGTTCCATTGCCATATGAAAATATCGATGATACATTTTTTTTAATACAACACTTGCTTTAACTCACACTAACACATCAAAGGTTTACGGCGAAAGGGATAGGATTGAGTGCATGAATTTTCTCCTAAAAAGGTCAAAATATGCAAACATAAAACGAATATTTGCAAAGTTTGAGATGTGTAACAAGTTTATTTAAAAACATGCATTTGCATGGAAACCCGGGCTCTAGTAATAATCAACACATTTTAAGTGATATAATGATGTTCGTGTTCACGTTTCCCCGAGGCTATATCGATTTCTATGACATCCATAGCAATCTCATGAACAGTGTCACATTACCACGCGTCTTATCTGGTGAGATCATCAGATAACCAGCTGTCCAACTGTGAACATAAGGAGGGCTCGTCATTGTTGCTGTGACAGCGCCTTGGACGAGGTCCCCAAAGATAACATCTGACAAGTTCACAAGAGATACGTCACCACAAGTAACTGTGGTGGCTGGCATTGTTTGTCCCTTGTCGTCCTTTATACTGATACACCTTGACTCTGACTAGATACTAAAACTGACAGTTATTAAATATCTGAAGTTAATAATAATGCAGTACTTTGCCAGACTAGTGTGTATAGTGGCAGCGGAGGGCCCCATGACTGTTTCTTAATTCAGTAGCTGAAGAGTGATTTTACATGTTGATAAAGCTACAACACACAACACGGTATTATTTGTATTACGGAGGGTTATTCCAAACTTACGCCGTCGTAGAGCAGAGCTTCTTTCGTCAATAGGAGTATGGTAGTTATTTCTGAAAGAATGTGGGTTTCCAAACCTGTTCCAATAATAACCATCCGTTGCTGCCACTCACAACAATCAACAAGGCTTTTGAAGTAATAAGCCAGTTCTGAGAACTAGTAGTCAGCGGAGATGTGATAACAAAGACACCCTCCTTATCTACACTCTAAATACTCAAGTTTCGAGCTTGTTTATAACTCTTGGCAGTCAGTGTGGGTAAGTAGGCTTACGATGGACGGCTGAGTTGTAAATTATTTAGGCCTAGCAACGAGATTATTTCGTAATATTGTGACGGACAGCGTGTTTTGGTTACTATAATTGGAATATGCACTTCCTGTGTTTGTGTCAGTACCATATAAGTGTATTAATTTAATTCCTTCGAATTTGAAAAGTAAAGTGTGTTATTATTATTATTATTATTATTATTATTGCGTCGTTGTTGCTCATTTAAATAATATACAACCCTGTACTACGAAATAAACTTGTAAATTTCCTTATTAAGAGACGAGGGACCCTTTTTTTTTTTTTTTTTTTTTTTTTTTGCTAGTTGCTTTACGTCGCACCGACACAGATAGGTCTTATGGCGACGATGGGACAGGAAAGGGCTAGGAATGGGAAGGAAGCGGCCGTGGCCTTAATTAAGGTACAGCCCCAGCATTTGCCTGGTGTGAAAATGGGAAACCACAGAAAACCATTTTCAGGGCTGCCGACAGTGGGGTTCGAACCTACTATCTCCCGAATACTGGATACTGGCCGCACTTAAGCGACTGCAGCTATCGAGCTCGGTGGACCCATTTTCAATTATTGCCCGGGTCTCCCGAGTTTCTTAGCGCCGCTACTGATTGTGTAGTGATAGAACATCTGCCTCTCACTTGTAGACACTAGAGCTCAAATCTCGTCTCGTTTAACAATTGTTCCCTCCTTTGAGATTTTAAACTGGCTTCACTCATCCTCGTGATATCAAGTTGAGGTCCTTCCTGCGGTCTAAATAACTGAGTATTGAATATGGTGTGTAGTTAGCTCCACTGTTGTAGTGTTCGATTTTTCTCTTGCAAACATTAGTGAAATTATTTAGAGCTATAAGTAGGATAGATGAGGCGTTCAGAAGCCAAGTCGACTAACTCTATCAAATACAAATGTTCAGTACAAACAGTTGAAGTTATTGATCTGTAAAAAACTCAATTTATTTTTCAGCATATTTACAATACACTCACTTATATTCTTACAATTAAGGTTATGTATTCGGCCCTTTTTAATATATAAAAACATTTCAATGTCTCTGTCCCCCTAAAGATGCCACTTCCTATGCAGTTAGTCACATTTCCAACTGAAAGTTTTGACACAGTATTCTGAGTGGTTTGTATACAAGTAATTTTATGAAACAAATATGCACAAACAAAACCCTTTTACACGAACAATGCACTAGTATTATTGTGAGTCATTAAGTGGTACTTAAAATACACATAAAATGTGCCTAAAATACAAATACGTTATTCGTTGTCTCTATTCTGCATACGTGATGCAGTCTTCATCACTTACAGGTTCATCTCTTGCAGTCTTCAAGTTTTTATAGTAGTGGTGATGAATAGGAGGTATAAACTTCAAGATGTCCATTACATCCTTCTTTTTTGCCATGGAGATCGGTCTGGATGTGTGGATGTGTGGAGTAAATCACTTTGGCCACTGAAACCACTGGTAGAAAGTTCCGTTGCCAGAGCAGTTAGCGTATTCTGGCGGCGAAACATTTAACTGTGGAGTTAGTTGTTTTGAGTAGTATAATAAGCGGGTTCTGCGGCACCTCCGCCGCCGCACGCCTCCGCCCGCCTCCTCCTCCGCCGCCGCCTCCGCCTCCGCCGCCGCCGCCCGCGGGAAATTTGAATTTTGGCGGGAAATTTGAATTTTGGCGCGAGATTTGAATTTGTAAACAAAGCCACGTGCTTTTTGACAGCTGTCATCGACAACAACGCATCGCTAACCTCACTGCTGCCATCTTGACGGGCCTAAACCTCACTAGTGCCAACTTAACCTAACTAGCGCGAGGTAAACAAAGCCACGTGTTTTTTGACAGCCACGTGCTTTTTGACAGACAACAACGCATCGCTAACCTCACTGCTGCCATCTTGACGGGCCTAAACCTTAGTGGTACCAACTTAACCTCACTAGCGCGAGGTAAACAAAGCCACGTGCTTTTTGACAGCCACGTGCTTTTTGACAGATTTGTAAACAAAGCCACGTGCTTTTTGACAGACAACAACGCATCGCTAACCTCAGTACTGCCATCTTGACGGGCCTAAACCTCAGTAGTAATAACTTAACCTAACTAGCGCGAGGTAAACAAAGCCACGTGCTTTTTGACAGATTTGTAAACAAAGCCACGTGCTTTTTGACAGACAACAACGCATCGCTAACCTCAGTACTGCCATCTTGACGGGCCTAAACCTTAGTGGTACCAACTTAACCTAACTAGCGCGGGGTAAACAAAGCCACGTGTTTTTGACAGCCACGTGCTTTTTTGACAGCTGTCATCCGCCATCTTTGAGCACTGTGCTGCCCTCTATATCGCAGTAGCTGCAAAATTCGTCACCTGTCATCGGCAGTGCTGCCATCTTGACGGGTCTAAACCTTAGTGCTACCAACTTAACCTAACTAGCGCGAGGTAAACAAAGCCACGTGTTTTTTGACAGCTATCATCCGCCATCTTTAATCTATAGAGCACAGTGCTGCCCTCTTTAGCTACTTACCTTTGAAATGTGGTGGCGGATAATTTGAAAAATGCTTTTTGACAGCAGCCATCTTGCATCGCAAACCTCAGTGCTGCCCTCTTTAGCTAGATACCTGTGGTGGCAGACAATTCCACGTGACAGCAGCCATCTTGCATCGCAAACCTCAGTGCTGCCCTCTTTAGCTAGATACCTGTGGTGGCAGACAATTCCACGTGACAGCAGCCATCTTTAATCAAGAGAGCACCGTGCTGCCCTCTATGTGGTGGCGGCAAATTGAAAAATTCCACGTGCTCTTGTTTGGAAACAAACTCACGTGCTTTTTTGACAGCTGTCATCTGCCATCTTTAATCTATAGAGCACAGTGCTGCCTTCTTTAGTTTGAAATGTGGTGGCAGACAATTCCACGTGACAGCAGCCATCTTTAATCAAGAGAGCACCGTGCTGCCCTCTATGTGGTGGCGGCAAATTGAAAAATTCCACGTGCTCTTGTTTGGAAACAAACTCACGTGCTTTTTTGACAGCTGTCATCTGCCATCTTTAATCTATAGAGCACAGTGCTGACTCTTTAGTTTGAAATGTGGTGGCGGCAAATTCCACGTGCTCTTGTTTGGAAACAAAGCCATGTGCTTTTTTGACAGCTGTCATCCGCCATCTTTAATCAACAGAGCACCGTGCTGCTATCATGCGGGCAATTTCATCACCTGTCATCCGCCATCTTTAATCCACAGAACACCGTGCTGCCCTCTTTATGGCTACTACCTTAAGCACGTAGTAGCGGGTAATTTGAAAAGTTCTGCTAGCTATCATCCACCATCTTTAATCAAGAGAGCACCGTGCTGCCATCTTTAGCTAGATACCTTTGAAATGTGGTGGCGGCAAATTGAAAAATTCCACGTGCTCTTGTTTGGAAACAAACTCACATGCTTTTTTGACAGCTACCATCCGCCATCTTTAATCAACAGAGCATAGTGCTGCCCTCTTTAGTTTGAAATGTGGTGGTGGCAAATTCCACGTGCTCTTGTTTGGTAAACATAGCCACGTGCAGCTGTCATCCGCCATCTTTGAGCACCGTGCTGCCCTCTTTAGATGTAAATTCGTCACCTGTCATCCGCAGTGCTGCCATCTTTAGCTAGATACCTTTGAAATGTGGTGGTGGATAATTAAAAAAGAGAAATTCTACAGCGGCCCTCTCTCGACGCTAATTGCATAAGATGGCGGCTATACATGACTCCTTAAGGGTGCTTACGCAAGATGGCTGCTATACATAGACGCCCTTGGGATGCTTGCTCAAGATGGTAGTTATACATGGCTCCTTATGAGATGCCCTAGGGATGCTTGCTCAAGATAGCGACTGCTCTTATGGGACGGCTTAAGTGTCCTTGCACAAGATGGCTTGAGACGCCCTAAGGATGCTTGCGCAAGATGGCGGACACAAGATGGCGGCTATACACGTCTCCTTATGAGACGCCTTAAGGGTGCTTGCGCAAGATGGCTGCTGCTCTTAGCTTAGAGGCTAACGTGTCGTGCTAGTTCGATTCATTAAATTTGGGGCTTAAATGCATAATGTTAAATATCTCGAAAACGGTGCATCGTAGAGCAAAACGGACAAAATTTTTCTGCCCTATACCTCGGTTCGCACTACGAGGAACATGATAGCATAAGTCTAATGATCAGATCGACGGTTCGGTTCCTACTTAGGCCCTTTGGCATTCACTCTGTTTAGCTTGTATTGAAGCAAGTCTTCGTAACATGATCAGGTCTAGCTATGGTAGAGAGTATAACGTGCCGTGCAGGTTCGATTCATTAAATTTAGGGCTTAAATGCAAAATGTTAAATATCTCGAAAACGGTGCATCGTGGAGCAAAACCTGATACCTAGGTTTTCAGTATCAGGAACAAGAAAAAAACATAGTCTAATGATGAGATCGACGGTTCGATCCCTACTTAGGCCCTTTGGCATTGGCAGCTATCTAATTCTACAAGATGGCGGCTATACATAGCTTCTTATGAGACAGCTTAAGAGCGCTTGCACAAGATGACTGCTGCTCTTATGAGACGCCCTAGGGGTACTTGCGCAAGGTAGCAGCGACAAGACGGTGACTATACACAGCTGCTTATGATACGGCCTAGAGGTGCTCACACAAGATGGTGGCTGCTCTGATGAAGAAAGCTAGCTTTGCATCGTGCAGGTATCTTTACAGCACTAAACCTCATACCTTTGAAATGTGGTGGCGGGTAATTTGAAAAATTCGACGTGCTTTTTCATAAGCTGTTAAGGCCTCCTCTTATGTCAAGGCATAGCTCTATCGAACAAGTTTAAACCTGCATCGGGATAGCTAGAGTAAGCATGTGCTGCAGTGATGACGTCATTATGCATGTTTAGACTTGCAAATCACTAAAGAAACATAACAAGACTAGAATCGAACACCGCACTCTATGCCGTTAACTTTATCATGTGATCGGAACATTGATTGAAGTGTTTAGAACACTAAATAAGTGATCAAGACTATAATAGAACACTGTACTCGATACAACATGTGTTTAGAACATGTCAGGGGATACCTTTGTTCTAAGAAGATTAGATTACCGCACATTCCTTGGCTAAAGGGCTAATGGGCTAAAGGGCTAATGGGCTAAAGGGCTAAAGGGCTAAAGGGCTAATGGGCTAATGGGCTAAAGGGCTAGGGCGCCTCTCCTCTCTTTATCCGGGCTTGAGACCGGCTCTACAACTAGAGGCGGAGTTAACACCCTAAGGAAGGGAGAATGTTGGGAAATAATCTATACGAATATAGCTACTCGATCGACTATATACTACAGATGGATGACTTAGGTGAGGGCAAGCGCTTACTTAATAATACCTACACGACGTAATTCATACTCTATTTCAAAAATATCTTCTTTGTACTGTGTGTAACCAGCATCATGATAGGCTCTTAGCAGTTGTAAACGTTTTACGAGTACGTTGGGGTCTTTACAGTAGCTTATATCTACATAGGGTAACAGAGGCTTGTTGTGAACTTTGAGTCTATATGCAGACAGTTGATGTGCAGGGATTTGTTTTGATGTAATACGTGCTTCAGCAGTAGCGTTTCTAGGTACAAACATAACTTGTTTCGATAGCGATGAAGCGTTGAAATTTCCTTCTTCTTTACCTTGCATCTCTTCTTGAGATGTTTGCACTTCGACAGAACGTGTAGTAGGCTTAGGAAATGAAGTAAAATCATCAAGCTGTAATGGCAATGAATTTTTTTCTTCTACTTTCCCTTTACTACTGTTTTGATCAACATCATTATCCTTATTATCATAATCATGATCTTGCCTCTCTTTATCTTGAAGTTTGTGCTCAGTAACAGAACTTGCAGCAGGCCTAGACAGCAAGGGAGAATTAAAAATCTCTCGCAGAGGTGTACTTTTTAAACATAAATCAGTGTTCGCTGGAATATGGTTGAGCTCTTTGTATTTTGTTCCCGATGAAGCTACATTACACGCGGCTTCATGACGTTGAGCGTTGTATGCGTTCTTGAACTCTCTTCTACAATGTTTGCATTGAAAAATCGTCCTACATGATATCTCATGACGTCTCCTGTGATAGCTTCGGGAAAATGCTTTTCCACACTCTTCGCAAATATACCTAGAAATAGGTTTTTCCATGACGGACTTTTATCTTCTGCTAACAGATTCTTCTTTAAATCTACTCGACATTTGTTACTCTCTACTTCGATGATGCGAACAGCTTAGCGATTAATAGTAAACTAACACAAAAGCGTATAACCAAGGTAGCAACAGTAAGGTTTAAGCCCATCAAGATGGCAAGAGTGAGGTTAGCGACGTTCTGCTGTTGGATTTTAAATTCCGCGCTGTAACATGCATAAGGTGGCAGCCTTGAGGTTTACTGCCGTAAAGATGGCAGCGGTGAGGTTAGCGACGCTCTATTGTCCTTCAAAGTGAGGTTAGGGTTCGTCAAGAAGACAGCTGTCAAAAACGCACGTGGCTATGTTTACCAAACAAGAGCACGTGGTCGTAACGTCACGGTCACGTAGTATGCTGCTTCAGCATGCAATGTTCAATGTCTACACCTACGTAGTAAACACTCTGCTATGTTCACAATATTTTTACTCACAACTACTTTTTATGCTTTAAGTTCGTGCACATAGGTTATGTTAAGATAGCAGCACACGTACAAGCGATGGTCACGTGCTCTAGTAGAAGATGCATGCATTATCAAAAGGTGATACGTACACGCTTTTGAACCTTGCTATTCTTACTGCTACTATGTTCGCAAGATTTTCAAAGATCGCTATTCTTTGTGCTTTAAGTTCGTTCGCATAGATCATGCTAAAGTAGCAGAGCAAACACATGCGAACGTTGTACATTCTAGCGGAATGTGTTTAGTACGATAGTTGATGCATGCAAAATCGATAGGTGTTGTGTACACGCTTTGAAACTTAACTATTCTTCGTGCTTTAAATCCGTGTACATAGGTTATGCTAAGATAGCAGCACACTCTAGCGGGAGAAGTTTAGTACTCTAGTTGATGCATGTATAATCGATAGGCAATGCGTACACGCTTTTAAAACATTGCTATTCTTACTGCTGCTGCTATGTTCACAAGATTTTTATACATCGCTATTCTTTATGCTTTAAGTTCATGCGTATAAGTTATACTAAGTTAGCAGCATACTTATAAGTTTGTTGCACGCTCTAGTGGAAAAGTTTAGTAAGAAAGACGATGCATGCAAAATAGATAGGTGATGTGTACACGCTTTGAACTTGGGTATTTTTTATGCTTTAACTTCGTGCACATAGGTTATGTTAAGATTGCAGCACACACAAGCGATGATCGCACGCTGTTGTGGCAGAAGTTTAGTACAAGAGTTAATGCGTGCAAAATTGACTGGCGTTGTGTACACGCTATTCTTTGTGCTTTAAGTCCACGCATATAGGTAGCAGCACACAATTGCGAACGTTGTACACTCTAGCGGTAGAAGTTTAGTACGATAGTCGATGCATGCAAAATTGATAGGTGATGTGTACACGCTTTGGAGCATAGCTATTCTTTGTGCTTTAACTTTATACACATACGTTAGCAATACACATATGCGATCGTTGTACACTCTGGCGGTAAAAAATAGTCGATGCATGCAAAATCAATAGGTGATGTGTACACGCTGTTAAACATCGTTATTTTTGTGCTTTAAGTTCGTGCGTATAGGCTATGCTAAGATAGGAGTACAATCTAGCGGAAGAAGTTCAGGGTGATCTGTACACGCTTTGAAACATGATTATTCTTTGTACTTTAAGTTCATGCACATAGGTTATGCTAAGATAGCAGCACAATCTAGAGGAAGAAGTTTAGTACGAGAGTCGATGCTTGCAAAATCGATAAGTAATATGTACACGCTTTGAAACATGGCTATTCTTTGTACTTTAAGTTCATGGGTATAGGTTATGCTAAAATAGCAGCGCAATCTAGCGCAAGAAGTTTAGTACGAGACTCGATGAATGCGAAATCGATAGGTGTTGTGTACACGCTTTGAAACATGGCTATTCTCTGTACTTTAAGTTCATGCTAAGATACCAGCACAATCTACCTGAAGAAGTTCAGTACGAGATTCGATACATGCAAAATCGATAGTTGATGCGTACACGCTTTGAAACATGACTATTCATTGTACTTTAAGGTCATGCGTATAGGTTATGCTAAGATAGCAGCACGATCTAGCGGAAGAAGTTTAGTACGAGAGTCGATGCATGTAAAATCGATAGGTGATGTCTACACGCTTTAAAACATGGCTATTCATACTGCTGCTCTGTTCCTAAGATTTTTAAACATAGCTAATCCTAATGCTGCTCTTAACGACGTAGAGCTAAGGATTGATGAAGTGACCGTGACGTCACGACTACGTGCTCTTGTTTAGTAAACATAGCCACGTGCGTTTTTGACAGCTGTCTTCTTGACGAACCCTAACCTCACTTTGAAGGACAATAGAGCGTCGCTAACCTCACCGTGCCATCTTTACGGCAGTAAACCTCAAGGCTGCCACCTTATGCATGTTACAGCGCGGAATTTAAAATCCAACAGCAGAACGTCGCTAACCTCACTCTTGCCATCTTGATGGGCTTAAACCTTACTGTTGCTACCTTGGTTATACGCTTTTGTGTTAGTTTACTATTAATCGCTAAGCTGTTCGCATCATCGAAGTAGAGAGTAACAAATGTCGAGTAGATTTAAAGAAGAATCTGTTAGCAGAAGATAAAAGTCCGTCATGGAAAAACCTATTTCTAGGTATATTTGCGAAGAGTGTGGAAAAGCATTTTCCCGAAGCTATCACAGGAGACGTCATGAGATATCATGTAGGACGATTTTTCAATGCAAACATTGTAGAAGAGAGTTCAAGAACGCATACAACGCTCAACGTCATGAAGCCGCGTGTAATGTAGCTTCATCGGGAACAAAATACAAAGAGCTCAACCATATTCCAGCGAACACTGATTTATGTTTAAAAAGTACACCTCTGCGAGAGATTTTTAATTCTCCCTTGCTGTCTAGGCCTGCTGCAAGTTCTGTTACTGAGCACAAACTTCAAGATAAAGAGAGGCAAGATCATGATTATGATAATAAGGATAATGATGTTGATCAAAACAGTAGTAAAGGGAAAGTAGAAGAAGAAAATTCATTGCCATTACAGCTTGATGATTTTACTTCATTTCCTAAGCCTACTACACGTTCTGTCGAAGTGCAAACATCTCAAGAAGAGATGCAAGGTAAAGAAGAAGGAAATTTCAACGCTTCATCGCTATCGAAACAAGTTATGTTTGTACCTAGAAACGCTACTGCTGAAGCACGTATTACATCAAAACAAATCCCTGCACATCAACTGTCTGCATATAGACTCAAAGTTCACAACAAGCCTCTGTTACCCTATGTAGATATAAGCTACTGTAAAGACCCCAACGTACTCGTAAAACGTTTACAACTGCTAAGAGCCTATCATGATGCTGGTTACACACAGTACAAAGAAGATATTTTTGAAATAGAGTATGAATTACGTCGTGTAGGTATTATTAAGTAAGCGCTTACCCTCACCTAAGTCATCCATCTGTAGTATATAGTCGATCGAGTAGCTATATTCGTATAGATTATTTCCCAACATTCTCCCTTCCTTAGGGTGTTAACTCCGCCTCTAGTTGTAGAGCCGGTCTCAAGCCCGGATAAAGAGAGGAGAGGCGCCCTAGCCCTTTAGCCCATTAGCCCATTAGCCCTTTAGCCCTTTAGCCCTTTAGCCCATTAGCCCTTTAGCCCATTAGCCCTTTAGCCAAGGAATGTGCGGTAATCTAATCTTCTTAGAACAAAGGTATCCCCTGACATGTTCTAAACACATGTTGTATCGAGTACAGTGTTCTATTATAGTCTTGATCACTTATTTAGTGTTCTAAACACTTCAATCAATGTTCCGATCACATGATAAAGTTAACGGCATAGAGTGCGGTGTTCGATTCTAGTCTTGTTATGTTTCTTTAGTGATTTGCAAGTCTAAACATGCATAATGACGTCATCACTGCAGCACATGCTTACTCTAGCTATCCCGATGCAGGTTTAAACTTGTTCGATAGAGCTATGCCTTGACATAAGAGGAGGCCTTAACAGCTTATGAAAAAGCACGTCGAATTTTTCAAATTACCCGCCACCACATTTCAAAGGTATGAGGTTTAGTGCTGTAAAGATACCTGCACGATGCAAAGCTAGCTTTCTTCATCAGAGCAGCCACCATCTTGTGTGAGCACCTCTAGGCCGTATCATAAGCAGCTGTGTATAGTCACCGTCTTGTCGCTGCTACCTTGCGCAAGTACCCCTAGGGCGTCTCATAAGAGCAGCAGTCATCTTGTGCAAGCGCTCTTAAGCTGTCTCATAAGAAGCTATGTATAGCCGCCATCTTGTAGAATTAGATAGCTGCCAATGCCAAAGGGCCTAAGTAGGGATCGAACCGTCGATCTCATCATTAGACTATGTTTTTTTCTTGTTCCTGATACTGAAAACCTAGGTATCAGGTTTTGCTCCACGATGCACCGTTTTCGAGATATTTAACATTTTGCATTTAAGCCCTAAATTTAATGAATCGAACCTGCACGGCACGTTGTACTCTCTACCATAGCTAGACCTGATCATGTTACGAAGACTTGCTTCAATACAAGCTAAAACAGAGTGAATGCCAAAGGGCCTAAGTAGGAACCGAACCGTCGATCTGATCATTAGACTTATGCTATCATGTTCCTCGTAGTGCGAACCGAGGTATAGGGCAGAAAAATTTTGTCCGTTTTGCTCTACGATGCACCGTTTTCGAGATATTTAACATTATGCATTTAAGCCCCAAATTTAATGAATCGAACTAGCACGACACGTTAGCCTCTAAGCTAAGAGCAGCAGCCATCTTGCGCAAGCACCCTTAAGGCGTCTCATAAGGAGACGTGTATAGCCGCCATCTTGTGTCCGCCATCTTGCGCAAGCATCCTTAGGGCGTCTCAAGCCATCTTGTGCAAGGACACTTAAGCCGTCCCATAAGAGCAGTCGCTATCTTGAGCAAGCATCCCTAGGGCATCTCATAAGGAGCCATGTATAACTACCATCTTGAGCAAGCATCCCAAGGGCGTCTATGTATAGCAGCCATCTTGCGTAAGCACCCTTAAGGAGTCATGTATAGCCGCCATCTTATGCAATTAGCGTCGAGAGAGGGCCGCTGTAGAATTTCTCTTTTTTAATTATCCACCACCACATTTCAAAGGTATCTAGCTAAAGATGGCAGCACTGCGGATGACAGGTGACGAATTTACATCTAAAGAGGGCAGCACGGTGCTCAAAGATGGCGGATGACAGCTGCACGTGGCTATGTTTACCAAACAAGAGCACGTGGAATTTGCCACCACCACATTTCAAACTAAAGAGGGCAGCACTATGCTCTGTTGATTAAAGATGGCGGATGGTAGCTGTCAAAAAAGCATGTGAGTTTGTTTCCAAACAAGAGCACGTGGAATTTTTCAATTTGCCGCCACCACATTTCAAAGGTATCTAGCTAAAGATGGCAGCACGGTGCTCTCTTGATTAAAGATGGTGGATGATAGCTAGCAGAACTTTTCAAATTACCCGCTACTACGTGCTTAAGGTAGTAGCCATAAAGAGGGCAGCACGGTGTTCTGTGGATTAAAGATGGCGGATGACAGGTGATGAAATTGCCCGCATGATAGCAGCACGGTGCTCTGTTGATTAAAGATGGCGGATGACAGCTGTCAAAAAAGCACATGGCTTTGTTTCCAAACAAGAGCACGTGGAATTTGCCGCCACCACATTTCAAACTAAAGAGGGCAGCACTGTGCTCTATAGATTAAAGATGGCAGATGACAGCTGTCAAAAAAGCACGTGAGTTTGTTTCCAAACAAGAGCACGTGGAATTTTTCAATTTGCCGCCACCACATAGAGGGCAGCACGGTGCTCTCTTGATTAAAGATGGCTGCTGTCACGTGGAATTGTCTGCCACCACATTTCAAACTAAAGAAGGCAGCACTGTGCTCTATAGATTAAAGATGGCAGATGACAGCTGTCAAAAAAGCACGTGAGTTTGTTTCCAAACAAGAGCACGTGGAATTTTTCAATTTGCCGCCACCACATAGAGGGCAGCACGGTGCTCTCTTGATTAAAGATGGCTGCTGTCACGTGGAATTGTCTGCCACCACAGGTATCTAGCTAAAGAGGGCAGCACTGAGGTTTGCGATGCAAGATGGCTGCTGTCACGTGGAATTGTCTGCCACCACAGGTATCTAGCTAAAGAGGGCAGCACTGAGGTTTGCGATGCAAGATGGCTGCTGTCAAAAAGCATTTTTCAAATTATCCGCCACCACATTTCAAAGGTAAGTAGCTAAAGAGGGCAGCACTGTGCTCTATAGATTAAAGATGGCGGATGATAGCTGTCAAAAAACACGTGGCTTTGTTTACCTCGCGCTAGTTAGGTTAAGTTGGTAGCACTAAGGTTTAGACCCGTCAAGATGGCAGCACTGCCGATGACAGGTGACGAATTTTGCAGCTACTGCGATATAGAGGGCAGCACAGTGCTCAAAGATGGCGGATGACAGCTGTCAAAAAAGCACGTGGCTGTCAAAAACACGTGGCTTTGTTTACCACGCGCTAGTTAGGTTAAGTTGGTACCACTAAGGTTTAGGCCCGTCAAGATGGCAGTACTGAGGTTAGCGATGCGTTGTTGTCTGTCAAAAAGCACGTGGCTTTGTTTACAAATCTGTCAAAAAGCACGTGGCTGTCAAAAAGCACGTGGCTTTGTTTACCTCGCGCTAGTTAGGTTAAGTTGGCACTACTGAGGTTTAGGCCCGTCAAGATGGCAGTACTGAGGTTAGCGATGCGTTGTTGTCTGTCAAAAAGCACGTGGCTTTGTTTACAAATCTGTCAAAAAGCACGTGGCTTTGTTTACCTCGCGCTAGTGAGGTTAAGTTGGTACCACTAAGGTTTAGGCCCGTCAAGATGGCAGCAGTGAGGTTAGCGATGCGTTGTTGTCTGTCAAAAAGCACGTGGCTGTCAAAAAACACGTGGCTTTGTTTACCTCGCGCTAGTTAGGTTAAGTTGGCACTAGTGAGGTTTAGGCCCGTCAAGATGGCAGCAGTGAGGTTAGCGATGCGTTGTTGTCGATGACAGCTGTCAAAAAGCACGTGGCTTTGTTTACAAATTCAAATCTCGCGCCAAAATTCAAATTTCCCGCCAAAATTCAAATTTCCCGCGGGCGGCGGCGGAGGAGGAGGCGGAGGAGGCGGCGGGAGGAGGAGGTGCCGCAGAACCCGCTTATTATACTACTGTTTTGGCTACTGACAAATATTCAGTGATGCTATCCAACCATGTTATTACTTGCACTTGTCAAAATTTTGGAGTTAGTCGGCTTGGTTTCTGAACGCCTCAGATATTCTTGACACGTTGTCTCCTTGCGCCCGTTATAATTACCAAAGCGACGTTCTCGCCATCTGGTTTCTGTCATCACAACTAACAGTAAAAGAAATGTGCTTATCTTGGTTGGCAACCCTATGAAGGTTTATGGTTGTCTCTCCTGGTACCAAGCCCATCTGCCCGCTAGCTAGCGTTTGAAACTGGTGTGTCCTTAATGTGTGGTAGTTGACCGAGACGGTCACGAGACTTCGCTGAAGGGCGGAATGAATTGCATTAAATATTAGCCATCTTCCTGTTGATCATGCTAAGAAAATCCAGGATCTGTGAGAGACATATTCCGATGTGCTTTTCGACAAGTTAGGGGTCCCGAGTATCATCAGATATAAAATAGAAGTTCAGTGGCGTAGATATGGGAGGGTTTTGGGATGAAAGCCCCGAAGAAACCAAAAAAGTAAAATCTGAAATTAATCCCATACAGCCAAATATAATGGTAATAAAAATAATAATATATATTTTTAATTTTTTGATACGTTATGCCTAACTAAGGATCATGTTTGAACTTATTAGCACTTTTTTTGTTTTTCTTCTCTTTCCAGTACCTCTTCATCCCCTCGCTGTGTTCCTTTTCATGTTGTTCAATCCATTCTGTTTTTAGTCGGGTGGCCTGTACAGAAAATATGTGTTTGTGAATTAAGTTTCTGAATTTTATTCTATCTTGAATTGTTTCTTCATTAATGCCAATTTCATTTACGTCTTCAATGAATTATTTAGCCAATTATTGTTTGTTTGTTTTTTTCATTGATAAGGCTAGGTTTAAAATTTTCCTTGTAAGCCTGTTATTATCCATTCTATATAGCAAAGCGAAGTAATCTCCGTACAGGCCATGAAGGCCCTTGGAGGGGTGGAAGATAAAGGCTTCCACTATCCGTAACCTGGGCACATGGTAGGGTAGAGTGGTTAGCTCTTTGTCCACAGGAATTAACCTGGAACTCATTTTTGGTGTAAGCTGAGTGAACCTCAGGGCCATATTCACCTCCGAAAGTGGAAATCTCGTTTCTTAAATTTTTCGGATTCCTGAGAGGGAATCGAACCCACGTCCTTCCGAATGAACCGAGCACACGTTTACCGCCTCGGCCAGGCAGCCCCTATTCTATGTAAGTGACCATAAAATTGTAATCGCCGTTTTCTAATGGTATCTATGATTTTTTCTGTAACTTGTTAGATTCCATGTGATTTCTTTTTCATCCAAATTCCATTTTCGCATTTTGGTCATAAGATTTTTCTGGAGATTTTCCTTTCTTGCTTTTCGATTATCTTTATTCTATATTTGTCACCAATTATAACAGTTTCAGATGCATAAAGTGATTCTGTTTCAACTACTGTGTTGCAAATTTCGTAATTTTGCCTTTTTTTTGTATACTGTAGTCATTTTACTGTATCTGTTCCAAGTAACTTTGTATGCTTTTTAAAGTTTTGCAGTTCTTTGTTAGCTTGCTGGTTTAACCCTGCTGGTTCAATAATTTCTTCTTCTTCTCCTTTATCTGCTTTCCCTCCAGGGTCGGTTTTTCCCTCGGACTCAGCGAGGGATCCCAACTTTTCTGGCCTCAAGGGCACAGTGTCCTGGAGCTTCAGAATCTGGGTCGGGATAAAACTGGGAAGGATGACCAGTACCTCGCCCAGGCGGCCTCACCTGCTATGCTCAATATGGGCCTTGCGGGGGGATGGGAAGATCGGAAGGCATAGACAAGGAAGAGGGTAGGAAGCGGCCGTGGCCTTAAGTTAGGTACCATCCCGGCATTTGCTTGGAGAATAAGTGGGAAACCACGGAAAACCACTTCCAGGATGGATGAAGTGGGAATCGAACCCACCTCTACTCAATTGACCTCCCGGGGCTGAGTGGACCCCATTTCAGCCCTCGTACCACTCTTCAAATTTCATGATAGAGCCGGGAATCGAACCCGGGCCTCCGGGGATGGCAGCTAATCACACTAACCACTACAGCACAGAGGCGGCTCAATAATTTCACCTAATACTTACATTTGTCTACTCGGGCCATATTCCTATATTTGGTGATAAACGGTTGACTGTTGAAACCAGATCTAGTCCCTTCCATATACCCCTTTGTCTTAAGAAATTTAGAGTCCTGGTTTGGCTGCTATTGCATGGAAATTTTTCTACAGACTGGATTGCCTCCTGTCTGTTGGTGGATAGTATCGCAATGTCATCAGCAAATGCTAGGCAATTAAGGTGAATTTTGTTTTGGAGACATCTACCAATATTTACATCTTCAGATTCATTTTTGCCATATTCTAATCACTTTTTCCAGAACCTAATTAAACCAAAAAGAGATAACCCATCTCCTTATCTGACTCCTGTTTTGATTTCAAATGGTTTAGAAATTTATCCTAAAAATTTTTCTATAATTTTATTGTATCGGTTTATAACATATTTAATGTGAGCCTCCACGTCTCAGATGCCAGAGCGTCGGCTTCTCACCACTGGCTTCTGTGGTTCAAATCCTGGTCACTCCATGTGAGGTTTGTGCTGGACAAAGCGGAGGCGGGATAGGTTTTTCTTCGGTTATTCCGGTTTTCCCTGACGTCTTTCATTCCAGCAACACTCTCCACTATCATTTCATTTCACCTGTCAGTCATTAATCATTACCCCAGTGGAGGGCGACAGGCTTCGGCAGCCGGCACAATTTCTATCCTCGCCATAAGATGGAGGCTTCATTCATTCCATCCTTGACCCGGTCATTGACTGGAAAACAGGTTGTAGGTTTCCATTCATGATATATTTTATTTATAACAGAAACTTGACAGCTCAATGTTGATCGTTCTTAGTCATTAAATAGTCCTTAAATACAGGTAATAAATACTGATCTTTGGTTTTTCACAAAAAGCGACTGCATGTTGCCCTGATTTTATGTTTACTATGCGACTTCTTACTGTCTGGTTCTGAAACGAACGTGAAAACTTCCGTGTTCAGAACTTGAATTCGGTCGGAGGAGAGGGAGGGGCAACAGCTGTGAGGAAGCCGATGACATAGTCGTACGGGGTAGGGTTCTGTAATATGGGTATGCTTAACCACCATTATGGTTCTTACATACACCAAGTACCATTGTACAGAGATTTTTAATAGATTTTTGCTCTTGTGTTCAGAGCATTGTGAAGGTTAACTTTGCACAGTTAGTGTGTCAAGTCCCAGTCGTATTCGAGTTACGTTGTCATCTGAGGAATTGTTTCATTTGATGTATTGCTTCGAAGTTTGACATGGAGTTTGGGTTATAATATTAATTCTCATTTAAAATAATGCTGAGTTTGATTTTTATTTGCATACTAGCTGATGTACCCGTGCTTCGCTAGGTTAGGTATTGTACGCGTTGTGAGTAAGATTGTGTTAAATTGCATAGCTCTTAACGTTACCTTAGAAACGGGACGGGGAAGTCACCAAACGTCTCTTCTTATGTGAAGACGTTAGGGAATTTTCATTGTAATGGTAGGCCCTCTTGCCTACCATCAGTCACAATCAAGTTGGGTAATTTTCATTATAATGGCAGACACTCAACCTCCACCTGTATTTTACATCCTCAGAAAACTGTCTTTGAGGTCTTCCCAAATGAATTCAACATAGATCATTACAATGACGCCGGTAGAAATGTCGCGATTAAAAGCAATGCTATCGTATTAAATACTTGATCAAATGAAAACGCACACATTTTCTCACTTTGAACGAACTGCACTACGATGCCGATCTAATAGTCCAAAGTTCCAGAGCTGGAATGACCAGGCCCCAGACAACCGTGGGCCGTGAACACTCAATTTCGGGAGGGGGTGAGGGGGGCGAATAGTGTAGAGTCCCAGGGCAATAACTGTGCCCTTTTACTCATCTGTTTGATAGAAGTATCCGATGAGACGGAAAATCTCAATTCAGTACACTGGTGGGGAAAACTATCTGACTTGGAGGCAATTACTTCCTCCACACCAGAGGAAAAAACACCTCTTGGCTGCTAATTTGGAATAAAATGAATGTAGAGTTTAATAAAAGTGAATAGGAAGGAAATTCTCTTAAGAAACAGCTCTTTTCAGGGTTGAGTTTTGAGTTGTTCACTGAATTGCGGTGCTGTAATTTGAAATAGGCCGAGTAGGGATCGAATAGCTGGAATACTATGATGAACCAGTGTGTTACATACCAGCAGTACGGTATCATAAAATGTATGAACCAGAGAAATGGCATGCTAAAGAAGAAAGTTATATAACTTCCCAGCTATTTCCCGCCAATATTCAGGCAGGCTGTTATACTCGGTACTTAGCAGTAATCCCATCTATCGGAGGTGAGTGGCAGCATAAGGGATAAAGAATATCAAAACGAACAATGGTCAATACAATGTTATTTTTTATCAATGTTATGAGCTTTCGATATTGTAGGCCTTCACATTTAGTTTTCTCCCGACTCTGAAATACTACTCTTATAGTCGGTAAGGTAAAACTGAATAAAACATAAATGATCGGAAATTGTATTCTCTATAATTTGTTATGTAGCACTTTTCGATAGGACCAATAACATAGGTATTTAAAAATTAAATGTTAGGCGCCTTCCCTTAAACTACCATTTTATCCAGGGTGAAAAAAATTGTTTATAGCTTAGACTGTTGTTACTTATTCCCCAACTCTACATACCGATTTTCATTAAAGTCTGTTGGCCCATTTTCTCATGGCTCGGCGTTGATATGGACTTAGCAACAAAAATACTAATTCATGAATATCTCTGTTATCATAGCCGGTACGGTAAAATTGTGTAAGACATAAATGATCGGAAATATAATTCTATATAACTTCAGTTATGTAGTATTTATCGATAGGACCACTAAGGTAAGGGTGTTTTCTGCCCGAAGGCAGGTTCAAACCTCCGCAGACGTGTGCCTGAGCCGGAGTTTACGTACGGTAGGATGGCCAGTTCCTTTCCGCACCTCCATTCCCTTACCACCACCAACAGCGCGTGGAAACCTATCCAAATCTTGGCCACGCCCAATGTTGATTAACTTCGGAGATCTCACGGGATCCGGTGTTTCAACACGGCTACGGCCGTTGGCTGATAAGACCACTAATAACACAAATTCATTCATTAAATTATCTTCAGGCGTTTTCTCGTGATGTGCGTACAAACATACAGACAGACAGAAATTACGGAAAAGTAAAAAGCCATTGTAGACATGACCGATAGGGAAATACACTACCATTCTTTTTAAATTTTGAGCAATGTACAGCCGAAAATCTTATTTTATGTATATAGATTGTTTATTTTAGTTATGTGTATGATAACATGTGTCATGGTAATCAACAGGTAGTCTCAGAATTATAGTCAACAAGGTCAACCGGCTGTTCGATTTTTTCAAGTTGGTGACGTAGAATTTTACGCTATTAGCGTGTGCTACCATATCACATGGAATTACATATAACTTATTAACTCTCGAGATAGTTGAAGACTTAGCACCTTCATCAGTGTATTCCATAGCTCATTTATTTAATTTTCAAGACCGGCCAATGGAATAGTATGATCATGTCTGTTTAGAGAGGAATGATAGACGAGTGTGGTCTAATAAATATATTTATGTGGTGCTTCGTTGTTCATGTTGCTTTGGTAGCCATAAGACTCGATAAAGGAATATGAGCTGTGTGAAATCAATTACATTGGCCTCTAAATGAATAACTTATTTCCTGTAAGCGTGGAATTGGTATTAAAGTGTACGATTGGATAACGTGGAGTTAGAATCAAGACTGCAGTATTTATTCATTGAAATTTCAATCCTGTCCGCCTCTGCGGTGTAGTGGTTAGCGTGATTAGCTGCCACCCGTGGAGGTCCGGGTTCTATTCTAGACTCTGCCAAAAATTTGAAATGTGGTACGAGGGCTGGAACGGGGTCCACTCAGCCTCGAGAGGTCAACTGAGTAGAGGTGGGTTCAATTCCCACCTCAGCCATCCTGGAAGTGGTTTTCCGTGGTTTCCCACTTCTCCTCCGGGGCAAATGCTGGGATGGTACCTTACTTAAGGCCACGGCCGCTTCCTTCCCTCTTCCTAGTCCATCCCTTCCAATCTTCCCATCCCCCCACAAGGCCCCTGTTCAGCATAGCAGGTGAGGCCGCCTGGGCGCGGCACTGGTCCTCCTCCCCAGTTGTATCCCCGACCCAAAGTCTGAAGCTCCAGGACATTGCCCCTGAGGCGGTAGAGGAGGGATCCCTCGCTGCGTCAGAGGGAAAAACCGACCCTGGAGAGTAACCAGATAAAGAAAGAAAGAAAGAAAGTTCAATCCTACAGCTAGGACTGTGTTAATTTACAATGTTTTTATTTTTCCATGATTATTTGACAACGTTTGAGTCTTCCAGTGGACATCCCAGTGAATGTTATGTGGTATCCTGCTTAATACTTGTACATCTCCAGGTGTACATTTTTCTGATTAGTATTTGATATAAAATCCAAAGGCAGGCATTTATACAAGTGGGGATACATGCTTCCCCTAGTGCACCGTCACTGCATTGTGCTACAAGCGAGGCTTGCAGCAGTGTCTCAACGGCGCACTAACCGCCAGCGTCCTGGAAAGGTGTGGCAGTTCAACAGATGAGCCCACTCTATATCGGGGTGAAACACTGGCAATTTCTCAATTGGAAAGGCCTACAGTTTTAAAGGTTTCCTGATTTGTTAAGAACACCTCTGTGCTACTCTTAAATTTAATTTATTGATGGTTTTATAAGCCATATATTAGGCATGTGAGTTGTATTGGAGTAATATGAGTTGAACTGAGCTAGTAATGCTCTATTCAACTTGGGTAAAATTCTTATTTGGCACCATTGATTTCAATTATACTGTGATAGATGTTGTATTTGTGAATTAGGATGAGTTTATTTAACTTTCATGTCATCCAGATTTGAGTCTTTCGAGTGTTTATCAACCAATATTGGAGTGCAAATATTTTTATTTGTGAGTTCTGTGGAAATACGTCTGTTTACTGGTGTATTTCAGTTACATTAGTAGGTTTTACTCAGTATTGGTTAGTGTGTCATCATGGTCCACTGGGTTAAAAAGCAATGAAATTAAGTACATTAAGTACTGAATTGAGTAAAACTTAATACTGAAATATAACTATGATAACAAAGGCGTTTTAATTACTGCGTTGATAGATTGAAATTTCCTTATGGGGATCACCCTATTATGTGCTAACCATTTCATTTCAGCGTAACTGCTCCCGTTTCAGATTATCTAACCTGCCACAACGATTCAAACTTCTAACATTCTACGCTCCGACTCCCAGAATGTCTTTATCCATATTCCTGATGTTTGCCCACTTTCGTGTAGTCGCCACCCAGAGTTCCGAATGAGGAACTATTTTACCTCCGAAATATTTTACCCGGGAAGAAGCCATCGTCAATACATCGTTCATACAGACAGCTGCATGTCCTCGGGAGCTAGTTACGGCTGTAGTTTCCCGCTGCTTTCAGTCGTGTAGCAGTATCAGCGCAGCTAAGCCAGGTTGAGTAATTTATTATTACAAGGCCATATCAGTCAATCATCCAAGACTGCCGCCCTTGCAACTTCCGAAAGGCTGCTACCTCTCTTGCGATGAACCGTGCGTTAGTCTGGTCTCTCGACAGATATCCCTCGATATGGTTGCACCTTCGGCTCGGTTAACTGCTTCATTGGGACAAGCAAGACTCCCCACCGCGGCAAGGCCACATGATTTGTGAAATTGAATTATAAGTGAATTCGGTAGGCTCTAATTTAATAATAACAACCATTTAGGTGACGTATTAACTTGTAAGGGCCGCAGATGTACATTTCCTCGGACTTAGTTCATACTTTTTCACTGCATGGCCCCCTTAAGGGGCAGCGTGATAGTAAGTAACCTATACGTTACCCCAGGTCATACGCTAATCATCTAAGAAAATGCTGATGAAGAAATTCGTTCGAACATGATAGTTCCATAAATATATTCGATCCCTTTATCTCCCAGAATAGTAAACTCAATGGGGAGAAAAGTGCACAGTACTTGGAAATGAGTTCCATTCGACATCAATAAGATCTCATAAATGTACATGTGAATATTAAATTACTTCATCTGGTATCGCTCAACATGACATAAACAAATTTATCGTGCTAGAGAACAACCCAAAATCTTGATTAAGACAACCACTCACGAAACTCAGTGAATGGAAAACCGCACTGAGATCGCACTCACGAAATAAGAAGATATTGATTCAAACTGTTAAATGTGTCAGTGCATAAGAAACCATACCAAAAGTGTCCAGCCTTGATTTTACAGGAGTGATAAAGAACGAGAGTCGTCTCAGAATTATATCCCGCTGTGGGTGGGAGCAGTAGAATAACATGCACGGTACCCCTGCTGTCGTAAGAGGTGACTAAAAGGGGCCCCAGGGGCTTTGAACTTTGGAGCGTGGGTTGGCAATTACGGGGTACTTGGCTGCTGAGTGCTGACATTGCTTCCACGTGCTTGTACCATTCTCCTCACTTTCATCTATCCTATCCGACCTCCCTTGTTCACTTCTTTTTCGACTCCGATGGTATTAGAGGAGGCCTAGGGAGTCTTTCATTTTCTCGCCCTACGTGGCCCTTGTCTTTCTTTGGCCGATACCTGCATTTTTCGAAGTGTCGGATCACTTCCATTTTTTCTCTCTGATTAGTGTTAATAGAGGATGGTTGCCTATTTGTACTTCCTCTTAAAACAATAATCCCCACCATCACCACCTGTCAGAAATATACATTTTTAGGTTGCAGTGTCCTCTGTTAATTTGATTCGTCAACTACGACGCGAATGTGACAGCAGTGTTATCAGTGCAATGAACGCGGACAGAAAGAAAAATGCAGTATTAGTAATGCTAATGGTCTTAATTTAAGGGTTTTCGGAGACACCAACGAGCCGGAATTTGTTCTAGGGAGGTTTGCTTAAGTATATTTTAAGCGTGGACGTATTTTAGCTCCTTCATTTACCACTGGGCTCAACCGGAATTGAACCCACCAGCATGGGCTCAGAATCCTAGCAATATGACTCACATTCATCCCACTGACACATTCTTATATAGTGTTTATTTAACCCTCTAGAAACATATCTCGAAAATAACCGTTTTCCAGAAAACAAAATTATTATGCAAATGTTTCTTCATTTTAGAGTAAAAACAATTATGTGAGTTACGTGTTATTTAGTGAGGATTTTTCAAGCTCGTTTCAAAGTCAACATTTGGATTTAAATGTTAGCCCCATTTTTTGTCAAATTCTGGTTTTACGCAAGAAAGCGAATAAGTTTTGTGTGAAACCTTCGTTATTAAACCAACTGTTATTTTACGAAGCACTAGCTAAACCCGGCAACGCTTCGCTGTGACTCAGTCTGATATGAAATGAATGGGTAAGTAAATAAGTGCATTCTAGCGAACATAGATTCACCGAGAAAATACATCATTCAATTCAATACCTTGCATTGCCTTGCTCAGTCTATGCTGTGGAATAAAGGGAAGGGAAAAAAAGATGTTTTTCACAGAAAATCATTTTTATTGCAAAGCTAGTGGATTGACTACATTTTGTTTGTCCGTTCTTTTTTCTGTTTTGTTTTTACATGAATATAAAAATCTGATGGTTTGCCGACTCTACAGCATGCGACTTATAATTACCCATGAGAGAAGCAATCGCTTTCTAAATTCAAACCGCACACTTGGAAAGATTGCCCTTGTGCTATATTGATAGTCATATCATAACGAACGCAAGGCGTATTGGAAAGTGAAATCGCTTGAACTCGAACGCAATGTCGGTCAGAATGAGTGGTATTTGTGGAAGTAGTACGTCTTCGCCTTTATGAGGTCCAAACAGTACTGTTGCTTCAATTAGATTGTTCTTCAGTTTTAAACTACTAATCGTGTGCAGTTGCATAATATTGTTTGATTGATGTTTCGGAGTAATATAATTTGCACTCCAATTTCCATATTCAGAATGTGTGACGGTAATCCGAGAACATCAAGAGAATTAAGAAACTCCGGTGGAAAATTTACTACTTAACTTTGGTTCATCACGGAGTCATGGAGTTGCATGTCACGTTTACAATAATGTTCATATGCTGTGCGTCGACATTTTTTGCCGCTCTTCCGCTCAACCACGCGTGATTTCTATAATTTGTTTCGATACTTTTCAAGCCGTGTCTACTAATTCTTCTTTTGATTTCACGATGTTGCAGAAAATAGATAGGAAGGTGATTTTTCATGTTTCTGGATTTGTAGGTACAGTGCCGTTACGGACCTCGAGTAATTGTCTTGAAAATATGTTAGTTGTTGGATCGGTTCGAAGCTGAACTCTCGTATTTGTTGTTAAATTCATTTCTTGACTGTGTTCCCAAAAGTTCAATATTTTAAGTAGGCATGCAATTCATCAGCTGGTGTTGATCGAGGTATAACTGGAAGCCGTTTGGCTGAAGTCACCGGATAGTAACACCAATGCTCCACCAAATGGAACTTATTACTTCTCAAGTCTTTCAATGTACAGTGTAATGCTTCCAATGACTACTTGTGAGCCATTGTACACTCATCCCATACGATGATTCTGCACGCCTGAAAAACCTCCCCAATTCCTGATATTTTTGAAACGTTACTTGTTAGGTTGCATGTTTAGTGAGAGTTTAAGAGCTGAATGCGCTGTTCTCCCTCCTTCCATCAACTTGACAGCAGTGCCTGAAGAAGCAGGAGCTAATGCAATATGGCCGTTTTAACGGATTTTAGCCAGGATCAAGGAAATTAAGAAGTTCCTTCCAGCTCCACCTGGAGTGTCCAAAATCTACAATCCTCTGGATTGGTCGGGCACAGTTTGTATGGCAGTATAAAATGCTATCTGTTGTCCTGGAAGAAGTTTCGAAGTATTTTCTTGAACGAGCAGCTGTAAGTCATTTCTGTTGTTTGATTGCTCTGTCGAATGTTGCATTGATGGAACGATTTGGTGCTGTCATTCACAATTGTGCCAAGAGCTTGACGCACATTGCAAGGCAAATATCCTCAATGAAGATTAGCGCTTCATTGTATATCGTCACTCCTATTCCAAAACCGCAAATATGGCAATGCTCTTCCTATCCATTATTTCCATTAAAACTGGTCACGCCTCCCACCCACATATTGATATACAGACCATCAGAACAATTTTCGTTGAGTTCATTTTCCTATGTGCAGGTGTAAAGGAAAATGAACCTTAAATACATCTTACTCTAGCAGCGGGTAAATATATCATGCAAACATATATTCCGACAGTACGGTACAGTAAGGTAAATTTGTCCCTGAATTTTAAATGTTGGCATAAAATGCTCCGCTATATCTGAAAACAGAAGTTATAGTTTCTTATGTTATGAAGAAATGTTTTGAATCGTCAGTAACTTAATTCCATTTAACAAATATTTCAGTTGTTCTTTTGGCTGCTCAAGTTCAGGTAGCTTCACTTTTCCGCTCGCGCAACACATTCCCGGGGTTTCTCATTTGTGTGCGGTGAGGACAAACTTCCTCCATTTTTCCGATTTGAACGAATTTATGCGAATTATTGTATTGAATTTACGGTTCGTATGGAAAATCAATTCGGTGATATGAAGGTCAAATATTACAACTGCAAATATCTTCGCTGTTGATCTAATTGTGCTTAGCGTCGTTGAGACGATTGTGCTGCTCTTCTTCTCGATTCAACTTGTAAGACTTCAAGCCTTTCTTCCCGCTGATCTGCCGATTCTTCTGCTCGCCTTTGAGAACTTCTGACTCTAATACATTAATTGTCGTCTAAACGTTTTGATCAATGCGGTTTGATATCCATTGACGTTGCGTGATTGCGTGTCGAGAACGGCGTCCTATGTTCGAACGTGGGCGAGGCATTGCAGGTGACTAATGTATGTGGTACTATGATTTAAGACTAAAGGTTGTCGTACTATGACTCTTAATATAACCTTAGAATATGATCTCGGTCATTCAGACATTGCAACTGTATACCTCTTAGCTGTTAATCTACTATACGCGAACCTTTGCTTGAGCCCTGAGCTCCCTAGTGCTGAATCGGTAGACCTCGGTTATCTTCGACATCCATATAGGCAACCTTTGAAACACAAACTATGAATCGCTATGCGACATCTGGCGTACACTTTACGAACTAGTACTGTTGTTGTGTACACAGCAAAGCCAAACTATAGAATTCATGCTAGGAACAAGATTCGCATCGAGAAACGTTAAATAATGTATTTGTGACACAGTTGTTGGCGTAAGATAACAAATGTTTAGAAAATTCATATCGATCAATCATATTATCGGTTCAATTCAGATTTCATTTCCATCCAGTTGGCAGTATAACCGGAACCGACAGCGCTCCGTCTTTACTCCTCACCCCGTAAAAATCTGGCTCAAGAAAAGGTTCGCGTATAGTAATTGTTCTTGGAATTGTTGAGACGATTGTGCAGCTCTTCCTATAAAACCCATACTATGCCTCACGAAAAGACAGACGACGATCGGCTACTTTATGAGTTTTGTAAGCACAGGACACATATTCATTTTTATTCACATCTATTCATATTTACAATACAGGCAATGAGTTGCAAAGTTACACGAAAGTACATCTCGATCACGGCATGTTTGATTCCTATTTCCAAATAACAGGTAATGAGTTGTCCAAGTACATGAACCTCCTAGCAAGAAACATAAAACATAAACTTCATAGACTAGGCTATAATAATACAGAGAAAGGCGCTTTCGCTTAGCAACAATCTGTCCATGAAGGTTGATTCAATCTTGGTACGACTTTGTAATTCAATTAATTCCATAAAATTACTCATTATAAAAATCTATCAACCACTTCCTAAACACGCGCGTAGTCCAATTCAACGTTGTGTAAAATTTCAAGTCAATCGACCTCCTACCTTTGGAGTTTTGCGTTCACAAACATACGCAGACTGAATTTTTATATATATAGTTGAAAAAACATTGAGCCTCCGTGGCTCAGACGGCAGCGCGTCGGCCTCTCACCGCTGGATACCGTGGTTCAAATCCCGGCCATTCCATGTGATATTTGTGCTGGACAAAGCGGAGGCGGGACAGGTTTTTCTCCGGGTACTCCGGTTTTCCCTGTCATCTTTCATTCCAGCAACACTCTCCATTCTCATTTCATAGCATCTATGAGCCATTAACATACATCACTTTGAGAGTGGCGACCCCATCGTACTAACAGCCTATGTATGAATCATTCATTACATCCCGGACCCGGTCAATGACTGGAAAATAGGTTGTAGGTTTTCATTTTCATTTTCATTTTTTGAAAAAACATTATTACACGCTAATACTTTGAAAGACCGCTTCATTTGTTTGCATTTAATAAACCATAAACGTACTTTAAACACAGAAGTTACAATGCTCTTAACGTCGCACCGACACAGATAGGTCTTATGGCAACGATGGGATAGGAAAGGCCTAGGAGTGAGAAGGAAGCGGCCAAGGCCTTCATTAAGGTACGCTGTGCCTGGTATGAAAATGGGAAACTACGGAACACCACCTTCAGGGCTGCCGACAGTGGGGCTCGAACCTACTATCTTCCGCATTGAATATCACAGCAGCGCGCCCCTAACCACACGGCCAACTCGCCCGGTCCTTCTAAACTTAAAAAATATAAAAAATTGACTGAAGATGGTTTTGATCGTAGAATTGAATCTTACGCGATAATGCCGGAGTAATAGAGAGAATCAAAGCAAAGCAATGCCATCTCCGTACAGGCTATAATGGCCCGTGGAGGGGTGAAAGATAAAGGCTTCCACTATCCGTTTCTTAAATTTCACGACTTCCTGACGGGGATTCGAACCCGCGTCCTTCCGAGCAAGCCGAGCACGCCTTTACCGCCTCGGCCAGGCAGCCTCTAATAAAGAGAATCGCCTAAATTATTAAGAAATATTTGCTTTTCAGGTAAGTGTACATTTACCTCAGCAGTTTTTTTTTAATTTGCTTTACGTTGCACCGATACAGATAGATCTTATGGCGACGATGGGACAGGAAAGGGCTAGGAGTGGGAAGGAAGCGTTCGTGGCCTTAATTAAGGTACAGACGCATTTGTTTGGTGTGGAAATGGGAAACCACAGAAAACCATCTACAGGGCTGCCGACAGTGGGGTTTCAACCCACTATCTCCCAAGTACTGGATACTGGCCGTACTTAAGCGACTGCAACTATCGAGCTCGGTGACATAACAGCTCTGTATATCAACATAACTGTAGGTGCTGTAGTAATAACAACATTGTTCTTCGGGAGAAGGCCATACATAGTGGCAGAATAAAGTAAGTATTTGGGCTAATATTCCAGGTAACACAATAATAGTCCATTATTTATTTACTTTTTAGGGAAATCTTTTATCTTCACATTAATTAAAATATTGAAACTCAAGAAGTCCGCCTCTGTGGTGTAGTGGTTAGTGTGATTAGCTGCCACCCCCGAAGGTCCGTGTTCGATTCCCGGCTCTGCCACGAAATTTTAAAAGTGGTACGAGGGCTGGAACGGGGTCCACTCAGCCTCGGGAGGTCAGCTGAGTAGAGGGGTATCGATTCCTATCTCAGCCATCCTGGAAGTGGTTTTCCGTGGTTTCCCACTTCTCCTCCAGGCAAATGCCGGGATGGTACCTAACTTAAGGCCACGGTCGCTTTCTTCCCCCCCCCTTACCGAGCTCGATAGCTGCAGTCGCTTAAGTGCGGCCAGTATCCAGTATTCGGGAGATAGTAGGTTCGAACCCCACTGTCGGCAGCCCTGAAAATGGTTTTCCGTAGTTTCCCATTTTCATACCAGGCAAATGCTGGGGCTGTACCTTAATTAAGGCCACGGCCGCTTCCTTCCCACTCCTAGCCCTTCCCTGTTCCATCTTCGCCATAAGACCTATCTGTGTCGGTGCGACGTAAAGCAACTGGCAAAAAAAACTGGCTTTCTTCCATCTTCCTTGTCTATCCCTTCCAATCTTCCCACACTCCCGCAAGGACCCTGTTCAGCATAGCAGGTGAGGTCGCCTGGGCGAGGTACTGGTCATTCTCCCCAGTTGTATTCCCGACCCAGAGTCTGAAGCTCCAGGACACTGCTCTTGAGGCGGCAGAGGTGGGATCCCTCGCTGAGTCCGAGGGAAAAACCGACCCTGGAGGATAAACAGATTAAGAAGAAGAATGGTTGAGTTGTTTTAAATGAAAACTTGCTTACATTCCAGTATCATAGAACACCACCACATTATACACAGAATGTTCGACAGTAATAATACAATCCCGAATGTATGGATTGACAGAAGGGAGAATACCGAATGACTTGCAAGATCCCCTGACTTAAGTTCCTTACTTTTTTTTTATGGGGGGCACCTTTAATCAGCCGTTTTCTTCCTAAAATACAGCCTGCTACAATTGAAGAACTCCGACAAATGACAAACACAGCCTTTGGGAATATTCTGAAGTGCGTGTTTCAGAATGTTAGATTGACATCAAAAAATAAACTATGTTATATCAAGCAAACTGGAGAACATTTCGAGCACGTATAATTCTTATAACTAGAGCTCAGATTTCCATGCACTATCGAATCTCAAAATATGCATTCATTCATTCATCCACTATCACACAGCAAAACATGCTCAGTAAACTAAAAAATATGCACTATCAAAATCCAGTTCCTTTTGAAACGCTGTACAACAACTAATTTCTTCAAATTATCATCCGTTTATGTGTCAGCACATTCTTAAGCACAGAAAATGACCTTTCTACGTCACAGGAAGTGACAGATGTATTGTTAAATGAAGACATTTGGGGCAAAGTGAGGTCACCTTATATGTCTTTTGTATTTTCACCACAATACATCTTTCATAAGCTTGACGAATTCAAAATCGGGATTTGAAAGGATCACTATGTTCAACCTATCTCTAGCTGCCGCATCTACTTCTTCAGGCGATGATTGCAGACACATTTGAATGTCCTCAACAACTGGTAACAATTGCCTCCTGCGATAATAAAGATGTGTGAGGAGTGAGAGTTCTGGGTAGGAAAGTCCAGGATAACAACGGAAGAGAATTCAGTGCAAAACCATGGTTTGTAAGCTGCTATTTCAGTAACGCGGCGTCACAGAAATGTGATACAAGTTTTGTTTTGTTCGCCTAACAGAGACTAAGAAATGAGCCGCCAATGAGTAATGCACAATATTACGGTACAATGTATAGCAATGTATAACTGGGACCAGTAGCGTAGCCAGGATCGGCCAATGGGGGGGGGGGTTACAGTTACAAAATTAAGATATAACATAATGAAAGTGCTTGTGCTTGTGCTTGTGCGTGTCTGGTACGCGCATGCATGACTGTCATAAGGATACTGATACAAGAGTGAATTACTGTATGTGATATTCAGATTGCAATACACTACACAATTCTTACTTTAAAATACAGAACAAGAACAATATGATCAAGGTCAGTAGTTTTATCTCAAACGGTATGTTCAGTTTGCAATCTAAAATCTAATTTTTGAGGCTTCCTAGAAAATAAATTTAACACATCTGTTGGTTTTACAACTATGTCTCTGTGAATGTTCAAGGGAGCCAACCCGTTGAGTCGACTTTCACTTGTGGTATTTCTGAGGTAGGTTTTAAGGCGTCTTAATGTTGAAAATGATCTCTCACTGGCTGCAGTGGTGACAGGTAGGCTGGCAAACACTCTCAACAAGCAGTAGATTGCAGGGAGTTTATTTTGATCACATAAAAGAAGTTTATTGTTTACTGTCAGTTTCTATTTATTTTCTTTTTGTGAAAGTTCAATGGGGGGGGTTCTAACCCCCAGTAACCCCCCTCTGGCTACGCCCCTGACTGGGACACCTTATTCCTAAGAATTACAGAGATCGACGTGGGGCCTTCCGTCTTACGTCAATGTTTACCGAGGACCTCTTCCGTATGTACTATTTTTGGTTGTCATATCGGATGCCAGTAATACATTCTCCTCGTCTCTCAATAATAGACATGCTGTATAATGTTGAAAAATGGTCCCAAATTCTGCAAACCAACATTTATAAAAGGCACTATCATGCAAGTTAACATTATATATGCGCCAAAGTCAGAAGAAAAGTAATATTATGCAAAATTAAACGTCCAAATATTTGCTATTAAATTCAAAACCTTCAAAACATACATTATGCATGAATTGTCTCCTAAAAAGAGCAAAACATGCAAACATGCAGGGGAAAATAACGCTTATCTGGAACCGTTAAGTCATGAAACAAATATTTACAAAGTTTGAGAAGTGTAACCAAGTTATTTAAAAATATGCATTTGCATGGAAATTCGGGCTCTACTTATAATATTGATTAATGATGAAAAGTTTTGTTTTCGAAAGATATTTAAATTTTATGTATGTTATGGCAAATGTTAAACAATATAAACTTAATTATGTGTTTAAAATGCATATGTGTTTTGTTGAATGCAAACAAATGAAATCTAAATCTCACAAATCATTAGCCTGTAATAATGTTTTTCAATAATATAAGTATTAGTTAAATAAAAAGATGTTTCAGACAAACGTTGTTTGCATTTTGTGTAGAATCAGTATGTGATAAAAGAAGATTGGGTATCTAATTTATAAAAACTGAGATGACCTTAAAATGGCCTTGAAACCATCACAAAATATGTAACTAATATCATCGCTTTATCCCCTCAAATGAAGATAGGCCCTACATTTTGTCAAACATTTGTTTTCTTGAAAATGCGCTGCTAACGAGATAATCATCTGGAAACTTAAAAATCACCCTGTAGAATATCCCTGCATGTTTAAATATGTGTAAAAATTTCAAATTCATGAAAATATTCAGCTAGAGCTCTGATTTATTTTTAAACAGAAAATAGCACTGCTCAGTTCAATTCCACAATAAAACTAAAATAGATATTCCCGACCATTCAAATTTCCCGTACACAGGCACATTATAAAACATTGCAAAGGAACATATCAATTTGTTATACCGTACGATACCTAATAGTAATGGTGCGAAGATGATTCCGCACTATTTTCAAAATAGACAGAAAAATACTATATTTGACTTTACTTTGAATTTAAAATATCAAAAATAACGCTGAAATGATTTACTAAGGCGAAAATATACCATCTTATTGGGACTTTTAAGCATATTTTATCAAATTAAGTCTGTTTTCCTCATTAAAGAGATATTCTAAATATACATTGACATTTGGTGAGTTGTTAAGAAATCAGCTCGTGAAATTTTCTCTAGCTTATCCTAAACAAAGCTTACGGTATTATTTGTATAATTATATATCACATATATATCACGTCTTCTCCCGCAACTTGAAGTAATATTTTTATATGTAGGCCTACAATATTGTTTACATTGAGAACACTTGTCAATGATTGTGGACTGGTGTTGTTATGAATGTAGAAGAATGTTATTGACACTTTAGTAACTTTGAGAAAGTTATCTCTACTTATCGATCACCTCCCCTTCGAACCATGTGACCATGCTGCGGTTGAGAGACTTGCGCGTCCCAATGAAGCAGATAGCCGAGCCGCAGGTGCAACCATATCGGATGGGTATTTGTTGAGACACCATCCTAACGAATGGTTCGTCGTAAGGGAAGTAGCAGAATTTCGGAAGTTACAAGGGCGGCAGTCTAGATAATTGACTGATATGGTCTTGCAATAATACTTAACATGACTCAGCTATGTTGATACTGCTACACGGCTGAAAGCAATGGAAAAATACGGCCGTTACTAAACTCCCGAGGACATTCAACTCTCTCTGTATGAATGATGTACTGATGATGGCTTCCTCCCAGGTAAAATATTTCGAAGGTAAAATAGTCCCCCTTTCCGATCTCTGGGTGGGGATTACACGAGAGGTGGCGATCATCAGGAAGATGGATACCGACATTCTGCGAGTCAGAACGTGGAATGTTAGAAGTTTGAATTGTTGTGGTAGGTTAGAGAATCTGAAAAGGGAGATGGATAGACTAAACTTATATGTAGTTGGTGTAAGTGAAGTACGTTGGCAGGAAGAACAGGATGTTTGGTCAGGCGATTACAGGATTATCAACACAAAATCAAATTGGGGAAAAGCAGGAGTTGGTTTAATAATGAATAAGAAAATAGGGCAGCGGTAAACTACTACGACCAGCATAGTGAAAAAAATTATTGTCGTCAAGATACACACCAAACCAATGCCCACCACAATAGAGCAGATTTATATGCCTACTAGTTCAGTGGATGATGAGGAAATCGAAAGAATATGTGTAGAGATAGAAGATTTAAAACAACATGTAAAACGTAACGAGAATCTAATTGTTTGCTAGTGACTACGTCGCACCGACTCAGATAGGTCTTATGACGACGATGGGATAGGAAGGGCCTGGGAGTGCGAAGGAAGCGGCCGTGACCTTAATTAAAGTAAAGCCCCAGCATTCGTCTGGTGTGAAAGTGGGAAACCACGGAAAACCATCTTCAGGGCTGACGACAGTGGGATTCGAACCCACTATCTCCGAGATGCAAATTCACAGCTTTGGGCCCCTAAACACACGGCTGACTCGCCCGGTGAGAATCTAATTGTGATGAGAGACTGAAATGAAGTGGTAGGCCAAGGAAGAGAAGATAATACAGTAGGAGAATTCGGATTGGGACAAAGGAACAAAAGAGGAAGTCGGCTGGTTGAATTATGCACTGATCATAATTTCGCCCTTGCTAATACTTGGTTCAAGCACCACAAACGACGGCTGTATACATGGACGAGACCTGGAGACACTGGAAGGTATCAAATATACTTCATTATGATTAGGCAGAGATTCAGAAACCAGGTGTTGGATTGCAAAACTTTCTCAGGAGCAGACGTGTACTCGGACCACAAATTGCTGGTCATGAAATGCCATCTGAAGCTGCAGAAATTGAAGAAAGGAAGGAATTCAAGGAGATGGGATCTAGACAAGTTGAAAGAAAAGCGTGTGAGGGATTGTTTCAAGGAACATGTTGCACAAGGACTAAATGAAAAGGTTGAAGGAAACACAATAGAGGAAGAGTGGATAGTCATGAAAAATTAAGTCAGTAGAGCTGCTGAAGAAATGTTAGGAAGGAAGAAAAGATCAACTAAGAATCAGTGGATAACTCAGGAGATACTAGACCTGATTGATGAACGACGAAAATACAATAATGATAGAAATGAAGAGGGCAGAAAATAATACAGGCGATTAAAGAATGAAGTGGATAGAAAGTGCAAGTTAGCTAAGGAAGAATGGCTGACGGAGAAGTGCAAGGACGTTGAAGGTTGTATGGTTCTAGGAAAGATAGATGCCGCATACAGGAAAATCCAGGAAACCTTTGGGGAAAGTAAATCTAGGTGTATGTATATTTAGAGCTCAGATGGAAAGCCTCTTCTAGGAAAAGAAGACAAAGCAGAAAGATGGCCAACAGTTGTATCAAGATAAAGAAGTACATGATAGTGCTCTGGAACAAGAAGAGGCTGTTAATGCTGATGACATGGGAGACCCAATTTTGAGGTCAGAATTTGACAGAGCTGTGAGAGACCTAAACAGGAACAAGGCACCTGGAATTGATGACATTCCCTCTGAATTACTGACTGCGTTAGGAGAAACCAGCATGGCAAGCTTATTCCATTTAGTCTGTAAGATGTATGAGACAGGAGGAGTGCCATTCGATTTTCGGTAGAATGTTGTTATACCTATTCCCAAGAAAGCCGGTGCTGACAAGTGTGAAAACTACCGCACCATTAGTTTAGTATATCATGACTGCAAAATTTTAACACGTATTATTTTCAGATGAATGGAAAGGCAATTTGAAGCTGAGTTGGGAGAATATCCATTTGGCTTCAGAAGAAATGTAGGAACACGTGAAGCAATCCTGACTTTACGTCTGATCTTAGAGGATCGAATTAAGAAGGACAAGCCCACATACATGGCGTTGTTAGATGTAGAAAAGGCATTCGATAATGTTGATCGAACCGAGCTATTTACGATTCTGAAAGTGATTGGAATCAGATACCGAGAACGAAGAATCATCTACAATCTGTATAAAAATCAGTCTGCAGTGATAAGAACCGAGGGCTTTGAAAAATAAGCAGTAATCCAGTAAGGAGTCAGGCAAGGCTGCAGTCTGTTCCCCCTCCTCTTCAATGTTTACATAGAACAGGCAGTAAAAGAAATCAAAGAGGAATTTGGAAAGGGAATCACAATCCAAGGAGAGGAAATCAAAACCTTGAGATTTGCCGATGATATAGTTATTTTTTGGGAGACTGCAGAAGATGTAGAGAAGTTGCTGAATGGTATGGACTAAGTCTTGGGTAAGGAGTACAAGATGAAAATAAATAAGTCGAAAAGAAAAGTAATGGAGTGCAGTCGAACGAAGGCAGGTGATGCAGGTAATATACGATTAGGAAATTAAGTCTTAAAGGAAGTAGATGAATATTGTTACTTGGGTAGTAAAATAACTAACGATGCCAGAAGTAAGCAGGACATAAAATGTAGACTAGCACAAGCATGGACGAGCTTTCTTAAGGAAAGAAATTCGCTCACTTCCAGAACATTGATATAGGAATTAGAAAGATGTTTCTGAAGACTTGCATCTGGAGTGTGGCATTGTATGGAAGTGAAACATGGACGATTACTATCTCAGAAGGAAAGACAATAGACGCTTTTGAAATGTGGTGTTACAGGATAATGCTGAAGGTGAGATGGATAGATCGAATCACGGATGACGAGATACTGAATTGAATTTGCGAAAGGAGATCGATGTGGATACATTTGAGGAGAAGAAGAGATAGAATGATAGGACACATCTTAAGATACACAGGATTTATGCAGTTGGTTTTTGAAGGAAGTGTAGGAGGTAAGAACGGTAGGGGTAGAGCAAGGTATGAATATGACAAGCAGAGTAGATGTAGGAAGCATTAGTCACGTAGAAATGAAAAGGTTAGCGCAGGATATGGTGACATAGAGAGCTGCATCAAACCAGTCTATGGACAGATGACTCAAACAACAGCAACAACAACAAAAACAAAAACATTTTAAATCAGTGGGTCCGTTACTTCCAGCGACGACTGCTGCATTATTATTATTATTATTAAGCGTATGGAATTTACAGAATGGACAAGTATATACAATATTATACAAAAGAAAAACCTGCAAAGAATACAAGGTAAGTAGGGAACAATTACACATGAATATCTAAATTGTTTATCCACTGCACTAGGGATACTGAGACATCAGCAAAGTCTTTTCGGTCTCCACCATAAGCACGCAGAGGGCATTCGTCCATTATATGATGCATGGTCTGGACTAAAGCACCACAATCACACGCTGGAGAGTCCCTGAAGCCCCACTGGTGAAGGGAGAATGCAGATCTTCCAAAATTTGTGCGGAACCTGTTTAGTGATGCCCACGTTCTTCTTGGCAAGCTGAAACCAGCTGGGGCGTGGTTTGGATTAAAGAGGCTTGGACACTCCGGAGCTGTACGAATCCATTGCTCTCTCCATTCCTCTTTTAAATTGAAACCAGCATCCATTAGATTCTTAGCTGTTTTCATCGGTGGCTTACGGGATTTCAGCCTTTGTCTCCAGAGATCTGCAACATCTCTATGGATAGGTAGAGTTGGATTGGACATGATACTGCTGCATTGATTCTAGGTCTATTGCTTCGGTTATAGCTACAACGCATGGAATTGTAGCTGCAACCCACATTCCAGACGTAATTCACGTTAGAGAAACTTCCAGTGGCATTCATTAAAAGCTGGTAAAAAATGGTATGAAATGTTGTTTTACGAAAATATAAATTAGTTTAGTAGCGTGAATTTTTGAAACATTCAACAGTTTTGCAATTGTTCTATGAGTTCCATCACACATGAGGGGACGGGACAGGCAGATTAATATATACGCATCCATGAATCATGATCAGTGGTAAGTTCTAGGTGTTACTGTATATTTTGTATTTCAACGGACTGAAAAATTTGTGTTAACTAAGTTCTTCTTTACATTTATTTTTACTTCAAACTAGAGAAGTTGATTTGAACGAAGGCAACAGCGAGAGCATTTATTTTCATATAAATAGCTAGAGATGAACATCCATTCACCGGTAGGCGATATTTGGAGCGTCTGAATTGTCTACTAAACCACCTGACAGTACGGTTATGACAAGCCATTCTGTATAAATGACGACCATTATATTTTTTGTTGTTTGAAATGTGTAACAGCGGAGAATATCCATTAGTGTGGAAAAGTGGCGAAGGTCAATCCTCTTTGTACCTTAGGGAATTATTTCAAAGTTGACTGTCATGAGAGTTTTTATTAAGTTACAGGGAATGAGGGGACAGGCAAATAATATATGCACATCCATTAATCATGAACAGTGGTTGTAATGACTGCGGTAATAAGGTATCCTGCGTGCACCAGATAAATGTGTTATCTGAACCAGCTGCATAACACAGAGAGCCTCCCTTCCAGCCAGCTGCGATAACACACACTGGGATATGAATTTAAAATGGCAATACTCTATCTGCCTCCAATAGAGCTTTTCGTAGCTCAACAAACTTTATCCTGGAGTATGTCACTCAATGAGAAAAGCGCGCACTGAAGCACTATAATAGTTTCGTGTGGCTATTTCTATCCGTGTGCAGCCCTGGTAAGGTAGACCCTCCAATGAGGGTGGGTGACATCTGCCATGTATAGGTAACTGCATGTTATTGTGGTGGAGAATAATGTTATGGGTGGGTGTGAGTTTCATGGATGTTGGGGATAGCACAAACACCCAGCCCCCGAGCCATTGGAATTAATCAATGAAGGTTAAAATCCCCAACCCAGCCTAGAATCGAACTCGGGATCCTCTAAAACGGAGGCCAGTACGCTGACCATTCAACCAAAGAATCGGACACTAGAGAACTAATGTCGTAAGATGTCCTTACCTGGTTTTATTTTAGAATCAAATCCACTTCCGAGGGTACGTACGACTGTGGAAGAGAGGATGATAATGATTCTGACTACCTGTAACTTCGGCACTAAGAAGAGAACTGTCTGAGTTGGACCACAAAAATGCAACGCAGTAGTTAGTTAGTTAGTTAGTTGAAGATGACATCGAATGACCTAGTATTCATCTGGCAGGGATATAACGACATTTATATTCTAATGTACATGAAACACTTTATACCTAAAATGAGATTTTTTACAACTCGATCAGAATTTTTCGCACTACAAACAAGTGCTATTTATGAATATATTGGAATATTAGCATTTCAATACGTCTGCATCGTTTACAATGCAAGCTAAAATATAATGTTTTATGATATCTTGGTCATCTATACATATATAAGGACTGAATAGCTGGCAAACAGTTCGTAAGGGTATGTGTGATGAGACTCATAGAATGTGGGTCACTACCGTGGAAATTTTGGACAGGAAACGTCTTACATAGTCGGTATTTTCGACTTTGGGTGTTTTTAAGGTTGGTAGAAAATAAAAGAGCGCAACGAACTTCCTTTTTCATTTTTATTTTTATCACAAAGCTAACTAATTTAGATTGTTTGACTAAACAGGGTAACCAAGCCTTCAATACGCATTTCTTAACGCAGCCGCTCATGTATGCCGACTTGTTGATTATTCCTTCACTTTTTAAGCGTTTACAATACGCATCTACCTCTTGTCTTTAAAATATTTCCACATATTTTAAATTTCATGGAAAATGTGTTCAAGTTCAAGAATTTTTCACTGTATATTTTTTCAACTTCTTTCACTATTGTCACTATTAACGTTTGCACAACGTTCTAAGCCTACGGGTTCTCGACCTATACTAATTTTGCCGCACCAAACCGGTAACTTTCCACCACAAATTAACGACCAACTTGTGGTGCCCAGTGACGTCACGTGCTAAAGGTTAATGTCACAAAATGATATTCCATCCATGCTTTGTTTGTATATGGTTACAGTTTTAAAATAATTAGTATTTGTGTGGTATACACAATATCGGAACATCACATTTGGCAGTTTCCTCCGCAACTTGAGATGTTTTCCGTCGAAGAATAACCATGAAAAGATGCAGAAATAGACAAGAATTTCTAAATATTTTCTTTGGTGAAAAGAACTACAGTCCTTAACTATGTATGGAGATGTAAACTGTTGTAAACACCCTGAATAATTTGTGAAAACATAAATGGAATTTTTATGAGTTACAATTAAGATTGTCTTCTTTGCAAAACAGTTGTTTCATGGTCACAGTGTTGCGTTATACCATTGGAGTTAAAAAGTAGTTGAACATGTATACAATCTTTTATTGCAGAGAAAACGAACCATTTTACACAACACCATCTCCAGAGTAAGCACCTTGAGCAGTGACACACTACTACTAGCGTTCGTATCACTTTCCGAAATATTCCTGAGGTCTGGTCACTTCCTGTAGACAACATGTCTCACTCGTCTTCATCTCTTCCGCTGCTTGAACAGGGCTTTGACATTCGAAAACAGGGAATAATTCGCTGGAGAAAAATGTTGGGAATACTGAGGATGAGGAAGGACAGTAACCGGTGCGCTGAAGCGTTGTCTTGATGGAAAAAGTATTCTATCCTTACCACAAAGGAGACATTTACTGTCACACTGCATCAGGAAGGAATCGAAGATTGGCAAAATGTGTCTCCTTAATTAGTACTGAATATCTGTTAAGCATCAGGGGCGTTAGAGTTTTCGTCGCAAACAGTTCCTCTAAATCTTGTAACGCATGGTCACGTGATTACAGTCGCGAGCCCTCAACACTGTTACGCACTTCCATAAAGTAACTAGACTGAGAATAAAATATCGCTCTTGAACAGTTGTTAAATCTTCTTAATTTTCTGACGTCCACAAGAGAATAAAACCGTTGCTAATTTTGGGCCACAACGAGGATCAGCCGCAAAATCTCGCTCTTCCCCGAAAAGAGAAGTGACAGTCGAAATCCTGTGATAGGTTGCAGTTTTGGAGTTTGTGACCATTCCAAGGAGGTTGCACATTTCCTTTCTCTCTCTAACAAACTGTGTCTTGCATTTTAGCGAACAAAAGCCCGAGCTGCCTTGTTTACCGGTAACAAATGTTGCCGCATCTGGCGATATTCGTAATCTCTACAACAGCAAACAATGTGTGACTTAAAACACTGCTTCCTCCTTTTGCATAGACCACCCCAAGGCTTTTTAATATGAATTCCATGAAATTGTAGAATTAATATCTATAAACTGAAGGATATTAGGTGCAATACCGTCATCAACATTACCATATCTCAGACCGCTTAGTTATACAGATCACCGAGCTCGATAGCTGCAGTCGCTTAAGTGCGGCCAGTATCCAGTATTCGGGAGATAGTAGGTTCGAACCCCACTGTCGGCAGCCCTGAAGATGGTTTTCCGTGGTTTCACATTTGCACACCAGGCAAATGCTGGGGCTGTACCTTAATCAAGGCCACGGCCGCTTCCTTCCCACTCCTAGCCCTTGCCTGTCCCATCGTCGCCATAAGACATACCTGTGTCGGTGCGACGTAAAGCAACTAGCAAAAAGAAAAAGTTATACAGATCCCACAAACGACGTAAAATTTCAAGATACACGAGCTTGTTTACTACTTTACCCTCGGGAACTAACTCTGAATGCACAATTCCCTGTAAATCAAACATACTTCCAGCATGACATTCCCTTTGGTAAGATTCTGCCAGATTTTCTTCAGTCACGATCGAGACGGCGATTTTCTCGTGGAAGACATTTTTCCTAAACCCTAAAAAAAAAAAAAATACTTACGGAGGTACCGGGCGAGTTCGCCGTGCGATTAGGAGCGCGCAGCTCTGAGCTCGCATCCGAGAGACAGTGGGTTCGAATCCCACCGTCGGCAGCCCTGAAGATGATTTTCAGTGGTTTCCCATTTTCACACCATGCAAATGCAGGGGCTTTACCTTAATTAAGGCCACGGCCGCCTCCTTCCCATTCCTAGGCCCTTCCCGTCCCATCGTCGCTATAAGACCTCGGTGCGACGTAAAGCAAAATAGCAAAAAAAAAAAAAAAAAAAAAAACAGTATGGAGGTAGAGGATGTTAAGATGCATTTCAGACACAGTCACTTAACTACCTTAAATAAGTTAGAATGTAAGTCCGACTCCTTACCTGAATGGTCAGCGTTGTGGTCACCCATCCAAGTACTGGCCACGCCCAATGTTGCTTAACTGTGGTGATCGGACGAGGAACGGTGTATTCAACATGGTATGGCCATTGGCGGTCAGCGTTGTGTCCATTGTTTCAGAGGGCCCTGGATTCGATTCCTGGTCAAGTCGGAGATTCTAACCTCGTCTGAAAAATGTCTTTGACTTGGGGACTGGGTGTTTGTGTTTGTATGACTACACTATTCTTCATGCACTCGCAGCACACCATATTACTAACTACCAGAGAAACATGCAATAATGAATACATCCCTCTATACAGGTTTGGGTCAGGAAGAGCATCCAGCCATAAACAGGATGAAGCCCACATGTGTGACACAGTTCACAACTAACACCCCACCATTGTGTCGGAAAGCGTCGGAATAAAAATAAGAAGAAGATATGTCAGAAAGTTTCCCTACATTTTCGTAGGTAAACGGGTAAAGATAGGTCGAGGTAATAAACAGTGTTCTATTTCGATACCGCTCCTTCATTTCTCGACGAAAACGCAACAGTTATTCAATCATCTGTTGTAGCTCAAAGGTGTCCTGTTCGTTGAACACCTACAACTGGTTCAGGGTTAATCGACTGTCACACACACACACACACACACACACACGCGGCAGAATTTCATCTACAGCATTACCTTCTGATAATGATGTCCTTTACCCTTCGCAATCATGATTTCTCCGGATTCATGGCACCATCTCACACTTACTGGATTAACATCACTTTCTCTTCGTTCACAGGTTGCGTGTTTTCTACCAGCATAAAACAACGATTGCACAGGTTACCACTCTCTCAGTACTTGCACAATTTCGCAACTGTCACTCAACCAAGATTTAATTTCCCGACTTGTAACTTTGACTTACTCGGCGATATAGATTTATCGCATTTGAATCCGTTGACATGTAATACGTATTAATTCCCTCCATGAATCAGTCGCAGCGTGTCACTCTTTGGTTCCCGAGATTACAGTGGTAATCGGATTTTTGAAGGTGGAAGAAATTCCATCTAAGTCGTACAACGATGACACGAGTAAGATCTTTGGTGGCATATTTTCTGTGTTTTACTCGATAAAGAGCGTGATTGATTCCCAGACAGCCTAAAGTACGTAAAACCAAAATGTCTGCACACTGTAGCTGGAGTCAACATTATTAATATTTAAAATATTTCAATTGTAATATCACTGCAGTTCCTTGACTGAATGGTCAGCGTCACAGGCATCGTATCAGAGAATATCGGGTTCGATTCCCGACCGGCTGGATATTTTAGCCGCATGCAGTTAATTTCTCTAGCTCCGCGTGTGGATGATTTTATTTGCCTTAACACGTATCTCTTCATATACACACAACCAACCTCCAGAGAAGCAAACAACAGTGAAATATCCCTTCAAATACGATTGGCGTCATGAAGGGCATGCTACCGTAAAACAAGGCACAATTCCTCGAGCGCACCAAGATTTGATAAACAGAAAATATTGAATTATAGTATTGAAATAAGACTGTATTTTCAATGCAATATTTGATAAGAAACAGTGGCATGATTCAATAAATAATAATGTTATTTGCTTTACGTCCCACTAACTACTTTTTAAGGTCTTCGGAGACGCCGAGCTGCCGGAATTTAGTCCCGCAGGAGTTCTTTATCGTGCCAGTAAATCTACCGACACGGGACTGTCGTATTTGAGCACCTTCAAATGCCACCGGACTGAACCAGGATCGAACCTGCCAAGTTGGGATTAGAAGGCCAGTATCTTAACCGTCTGAGCCACTCAGCCCGGCGTAGCATGTTTCAATGATAAAATTCAACACAAGGTATAAATTCACATCATAGTAGAGTTTAAAATGTTATTTTTAATCAGGAAGTATTTAGGAAAGCTCTGAAATGTTAGCATCAAGTAATACTAGAGCTAATATGTCACAAAACAACTGAGCTTTCAGCTGTAAATACTCCAGTCGACTGCAGCTCTTTCTATTAGCGCCCTTGTGGTAAGTATTTAATTGTTGGAGCAATTAATTTTATTGCGCTCTCCTAAACGCCAATAGGAGTCAGTTGGCCAGTGAGTTGGTAGAACTTCGCCAGATGTCAGTTACTAACTTCATTGGCTGGAGAATTAACTTCAAGGCGAGAGAGAGGGAAGAACTAAGGCAATAAACGCCTGGCACGCCCCCTGTCCATAGCTGTCGGAGTTGAGAACAAACAAGTGAAACGTGGAAAGCGCTTCAACTATCTAACAAATGATACACTTCAGAGAATACGAGGTCATCATTTAATTTTATGTGTATATTTTAAATTTGTGAATTAAGCACGATGAATTCTAATTGCCAGTAGGTGAATAAAATTATGAATTAACAATACCTCCCAGTAGATTGAAGTTAATAACGATAATGGCGAGTGGACTCCGAAGAGGCCTGGTGCAAGTCTTGTGAATTACACGGGCGACCTGCTTGACTGTGAGTATAGGGCCCTAGCTAGGATGATATCTAAATACACCCAGTATCCGAACCGGTGGAATTAACCAATGGAGAACAAAATGCCAGACCCGACCAAGAATCAAACTCGGGACCTCTTGTACCAAAGGCCGTCATACAAACCAGTTAACCAAGGACCTGAACTGTTTAAGGCTGAAATATTCACATACATTATCAAACAGATGTGTGCCTGGGTACAGCAGTGATTTTTTAAATACTAATGTTATTGGCTTTACGTCCCAGTAACTACTTTCTACGGTTTCCGGAGACGCCGAGGTGCCGGAATTTTGTCCCTTAAGAGTTCTTCTGCATGCTAGTAAATCTACTGACACGAGGCTGACCACCGGACTAAGCCAGGATCGAACCTGCCAAGTTGGGATCAGAAGGGCCTCAACCATCTGAGCCATTCAGCCCGACAGTAATATTTTAATGAAGAATAAGTTCAGTATATTAAGTCCTTAGTTTCACGCTACATAAACCTAAAAGGTTTTCCTTGTATATTATTGTGGTTTTAAAAATAGGAATCAGATTACATAACCATTTGTGAATTGTACGACAGCCACGGACCACCTGCATTGCGTCGTGTAATTGGTAAATAATGCCATTCGGTGCTAATAATAATAATAATAATAATAATAATAATAATAATAATAATAATAATAATAATGTGTAAGTTTCTTCAGCTTATTTCGGTAATTTTTTGGGTCCTGGACCCACTCAGACTCATTTTGGTTCTAGCCGGATGCCCTTTCTGATGCCATATGATTTTGGAAATGGAAATCTCAACCTAGGATCGACCGGATTCTAACCTCAGCCTTTCTGTGTGGGTATCCAGAAACTAAGCCACTGAACTAATCACGTTCCCATATTAATATGAATCGTCGCCATAAGACCTATCTGTGTCGGTGCGACGTGAAGCCACCAGCAAAAAAGTATATTAATATATTAATATGTGCGCACATCGGATAATACCACACAGTCCAGAATAAATTCTGGAACACTTTCGAATTAATACTCGTAAATACGTTTTAAATAGCTTTGATAAAAACAAACAACCAGTTTTTTAAATCGATTCATTGATGACTGAATTCTTGTAAGTTTGCATTTTTATTTGTTAATTTTTATGTCTGTTTTTATTTTGATACTTGTTTCGTTGCTCATATCTTTGTTTATTGGATTGGTTTTATTCATTTGTTTGTTTTTTGTTTACGTGATTGGTTATTTGATTGATTGATTGATTGATTGATTGATTGATTGATTGATTGATTGATTGATTGATTGATTGATTGATTGATTGATTGATTGATTGATTGATTGATTGATTGATTGATTGATTGATTGATTGATTGATTGATTGATTGATTGATTGATTGATTGATTGATTGATTGATTGATTGATTGATTGATTGATTGATTGATTGATTGATTGATTGATTGATCGATTGCGTATTTTTAGATTTTGTGTTTGTGTCTTCGTTTCTTCGTTTGATTAGTTGATTAGTTAATTAATTTTCTTGTTTGTTTAATTGTTTGTTTGGTGGGTTTTTTTTAAACACTGGTATCTCAGAAGTCATGGGATAGGGGCCTAGTACCGTGTAGGCCCTCCTCTAGCTCGGACAAGTATAGCAACTCGTCGTGGCAGACTCTCTCAATCTTACTGTTTGCGTCACACGACTCGTTCAACTGCCCTCATATCAATCGATTTCCTAATTTTCCTCATCGAGCTCCGTGAATACCCTTCCAGCTCTTAGGTCACATGACATGCAACTGCGACCAATTATATCTACTGTACTTTGCTTTTCCAACTTCAGTCTACCAATAAAACTCATTATTTAGTGATCAATGCTCTAAAACTACAAAGTGGAACGTTAGAGAGTTCACTTGATTCAATAAAGTGACACCCAAGAGTGCTAGATCTTAACGTGGTTAGACTTCCATTCATAAAGTACTTGTTTAGCAGTTTTATCTCTTTTATGACGTCAAACACTAGAGGAATTTACATCAACTCTTCTTGTACAGATGTTCCCTTAGTCCACAGTGACCAGTGAACAGAGCAGTTGACAGTTTGAGTCTTCTTCTGTTCATATTAAGTAGTTTATTATCCTCACTTGCATTCGTCTTTCTAATATATAAACTTTTGCATACTTGCATCCTTCAACTGATTCGCATTACATTTTATGACTGTTCACAGTCAGAATTTAATTTCGCCTTAATTGGTCCATAGCAAAGACCAAATACAGCCTCAGCTCCTATAAATACTTTAGTATTTAAATCCTAACAAAAACCGAGAACCGATACTGGAACACCCGACAGGAGGTAGAAAGTTATCCCTACATCACGGACTGACATGCACTAGTAATGCTTGCAACTTCAAATCCATGAGGTTAAAGTTAGTTTACTTTAAAATAATTCTGAAAACTTCTACTTTTACCCATATTTCATAGTTGTGAATAAAATTCTATAACTCCACGCGAGATGCCACAGCTCCGAGAACGTGTTTGAGGGACTCTCACTCACCGTCATATAGTTTTGGTACACAGGTGTAATTAAATCTTAACTCCACGACGTGACTCTCTGACAAAATTGTATGTACCTTGCCGACACTCCTTGCGAAGTGGAATGAGTTAACGTGAAGTATATTCAATTCCCAATTTTTTTTTTTTTTTTTTTTTTTGCAATTTGTTTTACGTCGCACCAACACAGATAGGTCTTATGACGACGATGGTAGAGGAAAGCTTGGAAGTGGGAAGGAAGCCACCGTGTCCTTAATTAAGGTACAGCCTCAGCATTTGCCTGGTGTGAAAATGGGAAACCATTGAAAACCATCTTCAGGGCTGCCGAAAGTGGGACCCTAACCCACTATCTCCCAGATCCAATTTCACAGATGAACGCCCCTAACCGCACGGCCAACTCGCCTGGCAATTCCCGGATTGGAATGCACGATTCTTAGAGATAGCCCTCATCTAAAAGTACATTAGAATTACGATGAGCAAACGTGTTGACCGTCGGGAGTGGTTAGTACATAAATAAAAGAAGAAGAAATTCGTCTGGTTGCTAATAGCCTCGGAAGAGACTGGACGATATCTACGTGTTTGGGAAACTGAGTACAAGTGTGGTGGAGGATTGTAGTGTGCGAGTGGCAGAAATGTTGTGGACAGCATGGACACTCATATCTTGAGACAAGGAAATTGACCATTTGCGATTAAAATCCCTCGACCCGGCCGGGAATTAAACCCGAGGCCCCTACGGCCAATACGCTCTCCACTCGGTCATGGAACCGAACATTATATAAATTGACGTTTAATCATTGTAGTAAGGTCCTCTGCACTTGGCAATTCTTCAGAAGAATAATGTGTTGATTAGGAATGAAGTAAGATAATAATAATAATAATAATAATAATAATAATAATAATAATAATAATAATAATAATAATAATAATAATAATATGAAGGGGAGCTCGAGCGGGTACATCACTATCTCCGATTTACAGCTGACGATTTTATGAAGTTATTACATTAGCCGGCAGAAAGTTACATTTTTAGAAAAGAAGGTTACATGGTTAACAATTTCGGACCTTTCCCTCGGATTAAACTGCGGAGCTAGCAAGAAATAAAGATGTTATGTGACCATTACCTTGTAGAAGTTCTAGCAGCTGACGAAGAGGCCTCCCGCCTCCTGCTTGACACACATACACTCAGTAAGATGACAATCAATTGGCCAAGAGACGTGAAAATCCGCAGTTTATAAACCCTCGGGGAAAGTTCGAGACCTTTCAAGATTAAACTAGCCACCGCCTCTCATTGTATTGGGTAATTTAAAAGTTACACTCAAAATCGAAGAAGAAGAAGAAGAAGAAGAAGAAGAAGGCTGTGATTGGAAAATAATTACAGAAATTAGGGATTGGCTGGATTCAAAACTGGCGGAAAGAAAAGATAAATATTGCCAACCCAAAAATAAATGAACATCAATTACGAAAAAACTTATGAATACAAAACTTCTTTAAATCAAAACTTCTTTCACTTCACACCAGGGTGCATGATCATAGTTTTTAGCAGTGATATCTATGGAAGAATGTCCAAACTTCTTGATGAATGGCAAACAAAACAAGTAGAAATACAGTCAGTTCAGGAAACTTCACAATACAAAATTATATCATATTTTAGTGGTGACATCTTCTGAGTAAATTTATAAGTTGGTCTAGTTTCAATTTCACTGTTTCACCAGTAGAGGTGTTCGAATAGGCGCTAGATTTAAATGCGCGGCGTTGGGGTGTACCTCCCGGTACAACAATAATAATAATAATAATAATAATAATAATAATAATAATAATAATAATAATAATAATAATAATAATAATAATAATAGCCAGGCAGATTGGCTTAGATGATAGAAGCACTGGCCTTCTAAGTTGGCGGGTTCTATCCCGGATTAGCCGTAACATAAAAATGAAACTAAAATGTACACACAAAGTGGGACACAATGTTTAATGCAAACGTAGGAACCATGCCTACGGGTCTTAACGAACGTATTTGTAGACTGATTTCGCCATAGGTTGATAAGGTTTGATTTCTAAATACCAGCATGTAATTTACATTCTGTAGCAATTAACTGTACAATTTGTACAATTTGTTCTCACGACTTGCTGCGGAAAGATATTAAAATAAATTAATAATTAGAGCAAATCCATCAGTCGCGGGTTTACTCTCAAAAAGTGGCGTTAAATCTTCATGAAACGTCAAGTTCTTCACGTTTTTCTAGTTTCACCCAGGAATAGACTATCTTGTTTCAGGGTACACGTAGGCACAAAACATGAAAAAAATCACAAATTATTTGTATTGGTTTTTCTTCAAGGTATATATGGAGGAGAATAAAATCCCAAAATTTTACATTGAAATTCGAACCACAAATGGCATTTAAAAAAATAAAGAATCGTGCACTGCAGTATGACACGCCCACTACTCAGCTTCTGTGACAGTACAAGATGTCTTCTTACACAGTTCTGTCAATTAAACTAATGGCAACAATTTATAGAAGGCCAGATATTTTTTCTAAAGGACTTAATTCAATAAGTGTGTGTGTATATGAGTTTTATAATTGGTGTAATTCAGTGGTTTAGTGATCCCTTGGTGTAATTTAGCGGTTTAATGATCACCATAAGCCTGGGATTGGTGAAGTGTATAAGAAGTATAAATAATCACATATAAACAACACAAAGTGAAGAAGACATGGTGAGGTTAGGTTCAGACATGAAATTGTGAACCTGGATTCATCTGTAAGTTCTTCAAAGCAGAAAATCAGACCAGGCATTCTGCCAGAAGAAAATCGATGGAGAAGGGAGTGGATTTATAATTATTGATACTGATTTGTTAGCAGAAGTAATACAGAAAACTTGTAGATGTTCTGCTTGTGGTGGAAAGGTGACTTTGATGGATGATGAGAAGAGAGAAGGTTTAGTATGTACATTACACATTTTGTGTGAAAATTGCAACATTGATACACCATTCAAAACATCCAATGCCAATAACAGAAGTTATGAAGCAAACATTAGGTTTGCTTATGGCCTAAGGTGTGTTGGTCTTGGTAGAGAAGGCTGGAACTTGTTATGTGCTATTATGAACATGCCTGCTACAACAGCAAGATTCACTGCTATGAAAATGTCACTTTTGAATGCAGTGAAAGAGGTTAGTGAAGAGAGCATGAAAGTAGCTCTTCAGGGAGCTGTTCTAGAGAATAATGAAGCAGAACCTAAACACTTGGCCATTTCTTGTGACAGCTCCTGGATGAAGAGGGTACATACATCGTTGCATGGAGTGTCATCTGTCATTAGTGCTGACACTGGGAAAGTGTTATATTTACAACATTGCTCTGTATGTGCCTTGCACAAGAAGGACATGGACAGTGAAAAGGAAAAAAATGTTGGCAAGATGCTCATAAAAGTGTGAAGTAGGAATTATTCAGCTTCAAGTGGTGGGATGGAAGATGCAGGTATGAAGCTAATTTTCCATCACTCCCTACAGGAATATGATGTAAGATATGTAAAATACTTGGGGGATGGTGACTCAAGTGCTTTCAAGACTGTAGCTGAGAGCCAACCCTATGGGAATTACTGTAGTTTGGTAAAGTTGGAGTGCATTGGTCGTGTCCAGAGAAGGATGGGTGGATGGTTGAGAAGATTTGTTGCAGAAAATAAAGGCAAGTTGTTCGAAGATGGCAAGTCACTTGGAGGAAATAATAGGCGGCCAAGAAGAGAATTGATAGCCTGCAAGATTATTATGACGGTGCCATTATAACAAATGCAAATGACTTAGAAAATATGAGAAGAGCTATGTGGGCTGCATGGTTTCATTGCCTGTCGACTGACACTACACCTCAGCATTCCCCACGTTCTGATAAGTGGTGCAAGTTTTTGAAATCCATGGAAGCTGGTGAGACTTACAAACTAAAAAGCCGATTTTCTGGTTATTAAACCAACTTTTAGGGTTCTAGCTGCACCAGAGTTGTTGAAAAGATATTTACACGGCAAGACTCAAAATCCAAATAAAAGCTCCAATGCTCTCATTTGGAAGAGGTGTTCTAAGACAGTGTTTGTTTCCAACTTGGTGGTGAAGATTGCTGCTTTGGATGCTTCAGAAGTATTTAATGATGAGAATTTGGCCAGACTTCACATTCTTAGGAGGCTGGGACTTGAACTTGGAGTCTTCACAGAACAGATTCATGAACAATGAGTTGCAAAGGCAGAGGCATCAATGCAGACCATTCAACAGGCAGCTAGGCAGAGAAGCAGAGCAGACAAGAGAGTAGCAAAGGATGCTAATGAAGAAGAGGAGTATGGTAATGGGCAGTTTAAGGAGATGTATAGTCTTGAAATTTTATTATGAAAAGTTTTCTTAGAATTTCTGAATTTCACATTTTTCATACTTCAGGTACAATTATCTCAAGAACTACTTGATTTAATTTCACAAAATTCTGAACACAAGTCACCCAAGTATACACAAATCTTGAAGTGGAGCAGAATTTTAATATGTTGAATAAGAAAGAATTTATACACAAAAACATATTTTTAATAAGAAAAATTACCATCAAGTGCAAAAAATTACAAAAATCAAGAAAAATATTTAGGAAAGACTTACTGCACTTTAAAGTCTCTATACTTGTGTAAATGATTCATGTATTTGAATTTTTAAATTCGATGTCATAACTTACTCAAAATGTGTACCGAAAAACTACGCCGTATAAAAAAATTAAAACTTCAATAACTTACGAGAAAATCACCGCAATGTCCCTTAAACATACATAGAAACCCATCAGGGCATTTTAAATGAGTACAGCGTAATTCATTGAGATGTGATGAAAATTGTGGAAGATGTGTGTAATCAAACATGTGACTGTAAATCTGCCTACTTACTTACTTACTTACTTACTGGTCGGCGCTACAGTCCTTGTAGGTCCTTGGCCTCCTTTATCACCTGCCTCCATTCATCTCGTTCCTCAGCTTTTCTTCTCCAACGTTTAACTCCTAACTTTCTAAGGTCATCCTCAACATCATCAATCCATCTTTTCCTGCGTCTTCCTCTCCTCCTCCTTCCATCAAGTTTCCCTATAAACACCTTTTTTACGGTACAGGTTTCTGCCATTCTCTGAACATGACCGGCCCACCTAATTCTTTAACATTCCACGTTGCTAATATAATATCCTTTTTCCTTCTCTTTAGCCGTTTTTCTCGCCGGTTCGTCACCAAGTTTTTCAGTCCTGCGTTATTCATTCTTAAGGTATCCGTAACAGTTGGTTTTTTTTACGAGGTAGGGGAGTTAACCCTACGCTCAACCCCCAACCTGGAGGACCAGGGTATCACTCTTAGTCTGGATCATCACCTTAGACCTGTCCGGCTTGGGCGGCCCTACCAGGAGCAGATGCTCCCGCCGGCACAGCTCTAAGGATCATTTGACCACGCAAGCCTCCAATAAACACCCGGCAAAATATATTTTGCCTTCGTCAAGGTGGTGATACCTTCGGGAGGAAATCTGCCTACGTCTCTCCTTAATAATAATAATAATAATAATAATAATAATAATAATAATAATAATAATAATAATAATAATAATAAGGTTTTCATTCCACCGACTGCGTATATAATATCAATACTCAAGCTCTTTAGAATTTTTCAATCGTGAAATTACTAGCGTTTCGCCCCCAGTATGACCTTGGGCTCATCAGTTACAGTTAATTTCCCTATAATCTGTGTAATCTTAACAGGTGCCTGCGAACATACAGTAATAATTCCCCCAAGGGCTGGTGTCATAGGTCGGCTTCATCGAAATGTGCAACTAGAGAAAGTTGCTGATTTTCGTTACGAACATTTAATAAAGAGGAGTTGGAATTTCCAGTCATCAAAATTGAAAGTATCGCATTTAAGTCCCAGTGTCCTTGGACACGATAGAATTAAAAAGTAACCAGTTTCACTCATGACTTCTTTAAGTAAATACATCAGTTTCACTCGGACCATTTCGTTGATCACACGTCAGTTGCTCTCATAGCATACTATTATTCCCAAGAAGTGGCAACACTAGCCGTTGATAATGTTTGCTACTGGGACAGCATGTAGTGCGCTTGTCACTTGTCATTTGCCACTCTCCACTGAGAATGTTTACTATATTGCCAATACGTGGCGTGCTTATCGCCTTAGTGATTATTCTAAACAAGGATTAATTTTGTTCCAGTTATTTTATCACCAAATTATCGGTACAATTATTTCGGACTCTTTGAAAAGTACCAAGTTACTGATACGATTAATGTAAACACTTTGAAAAGTACCAAGTTACATGTGCGATTATTATTTTAAACAGTATTTTTAATAATGCTATTTGCTTTACGTCCCACTAACTACTTTCACGGTTTTCGGAGACGCCGAGGTGCCGGAATTTTGTCCCGCAGGAGTTCTTTTACCTGCCAGTAAATCTACCGACACGAGGCTGACGTATTTGAGCACCTTCAAATACCACCGGACTGAGCCAGGATCGAACCTGCCAAGTTGGGGTCAGAAAGCCAGCGCCTCAATCGTCTGAGCCACTCAGCCCGGCAAACAGTATGTTTAGCCACGTCAGGCGATAGGAAACTGCCGCACGGAGAGCCCTAAGTCTCTATAAAATTGGAAGAAGGTTTGGAATTTGAGTACCGTTTACAACTGATGTATAGGGCTACCCAAATTTGGCCACTGTGGGCGATGGATGTATCCAAATTTGACCACCGTGAGACTGACGTAGGGCATATACCCAAAGTTTACCACCGTGAGACTGACGTATACCCACATTTTACCACCGTGTGTAACTGATGTATACCCAAATTTGACCATCGTGCCCAACTCTTGTATACCCATGTTTAACCACCGAGCGAAATTGATGTAGACCCAAATTTTACCACCGGGTGCAACTGATTCGTTCCAATCAGGTACCATTTTATCTTGAATGTAACTGATGAACTCCTTCTGCAGCTAGAAACTTTTAAATGCATATACCGCTCTTGCACGTACTAAAATTTCCTTGAGCGATAAGAACTAATGAATATTCTTCATGTTTTATACCTGCATATTCTACCCGTAGTCTGTGGTGGGCATTTCACAAACATGAAGCCTGTTCCTGGATCATCAAATTTGAAGCTTTGGCACAGTGGCTAGTTTTGACTAGCCTTGCGGGTCTACATTCGGGAGGCGGAGGGTTTGGTCCCAACCGTTGGCTGCCTTGAGAATGGTTTTCCGTGGTTTCCCATTCTCCTGCACTAAGTCGAATGCAGGAACAGTTCCTTTATAGCCCACGGCCTCACTCACCTCGCCCTCTCGTCAAATCAAATCACCAACACAAATGTCCTTGGCCTGAGAGACGTCGTAACCGTCTAGGAGGCTTTTACCCAACCCCCTTGAAGGAGTTGCGGATATACTTTCCTGCTGTACACACGTGCACAATAAATAGTCTACATAATCGAAGCACGTTGTTCGTACGAGTGCAGCGAAACTAAGCAGAGATTTTGTGTGAGTTTATGTGCAGGACATGAGGATATCGGAATGTTGTTTTGAAACTAGCTCCAGAATGAAGTGCGAACTTACTTTTTTCTGTCACTGCAGATTTTCATAGGACAAGAACACCATTTCCAATAAAAAGGAAATTATAGTGTAGTTTGTATACTAAACTGTTTGGTAAACAATTTATTTCTATATCTACTCCTAGTTGTTAATCATAAACAATATAAATGATTCCGCAGAATTTATACTGAATTTTTCAGTGCGAGAATGGCTATTTCTTGGCTTTATAACTTAGAAATCGGAAATAACTTCTTTGAATATTCCACGGCTGCTGATCATTAAGCCAAGAGAGAGAATCTCTCCGTTGCGTATCTATGTTTGAAATATTTATAAATAGTCTTCAAAACAAACGGATTAACTTTCAATGGAAGAAAAGGCATATATGATTGCACACGTTATTCAACATCGGTGCTACACGTTGAGGATTCAGTTCGAGATACAAATATATTATCTAATAAATGCGAAATACAAGAACAGCGTTTCAAAATATATTATTTATGTATTAGTGCCTTTTTACAGTGGCGACGTTAGGTCTCGAGGCTCTCTCTTAAATTTAACCACATACTAATTAAAATCTCCAATAAAATACTAAGATACTTAAATTAGTTAAAACTACATAAATTAATAGAATTAAAATGAATTACATAAACTACTAACTAAATTAATATTAAAACTAAATTTAACCACATACTAATTAAAATATCCAATAAAATACTAAGATACTTAAATTAGTTAAAACTACATAAATTAATAGAATTAAAATGAATTACATAAACTACTAACTAAATTAATATTAAAACTAATTAATTTTAAAACTCTTAAAACTGACTAATCCTCAGGCACGCACACATTCATACTTCAACCATTCAGTCAGCTGTCCTCAGCAGGTAGTCTCGGCGGTGTCGTTTGAGTTGCGCCGAGTAAAACTTGCGCCGTGTTAAAATCAGTAAAACTTGCGCCGTGGTCATTAATCATTCTAGGAACTAGAGGTCTTGTTTGGGAATTCGACAGGGAATAAACAACGCTGATAGAATGAACATTTGCGACGAAAAACTGTAAATTTCAGTTATTGTTAAGATTAAAAAAGCTTCTTCATGACGCTGATGGAACGTAGGTTTCCCATCACTGCTCCGGGGGTTAAATCTACGATCACTTTAGATAGCGTTTATGCTGGACAAAGCTGGCGTTCAACATTTTATTTCTTATTTCTTCATATTTATGTCAGCATCACTGTTTGAAACAATTTCATTTGTCATTTATTAATCTTTTATACCTAGGGGAATGCAACAGGCCTCGCCAGGGCACACAATTTCCTTTCTTTGGCAGTAGCTATGGTTCATTCTTGAGCCCTATCACGTCATAAGGGGTGCATGTCGGGGAAACGTAGGGTGAGACAGTTTTTTCTGTTTTCACTGGTCAATTTATTCAACAAATTCGCTACATTTCATTTGCCATCCATTAATCTTTGTCCGCAAAAGCACGTCAGATCTCGCATTCGGCAATATTTTCTTCCTTTAGCGGTATTTCATTCTTCATTCATTCTATTCCTGACCCTGTCAGTTAGCTACAAACAGGCTGTGGATATTCTTCATAAGACTGATTCCATGTTTCCACACTTGGTTTGTAAATTAAGCCAAACTACGTAGTTATACACATTTCACCCACTGATATAAATACGATGCAGGTTTTCTAAATGTGCAAGAAACCAACATTGATAGAGTGAATGCTGAGCTCGATAGCTGCAGTCGTTTAAGTGCGGCCAGTATCCAGTATTCGGGAGATAGTAGGTTCGAACCCCACTGTCGGGAGCCCTGAAAATGGTTTTCCGTGGTTTCCCATTTTCACACCAGGCAAATGCTAGGGCTGTACCTTAATTAAGGCCACGGCCGCTTCCTTCCCACTCCTAGTCCTTTCCTGTCCCATCGTCGCCATAAGACCTATCTGTGACGGTGCGACGTAAAACAACTAGCAAAAATAAGATAGAGTGAATAATATTTTTATACATTAATTTCAAAATCTCAGTACTACAGATATTCACAGACATTCCTTGAACATGGAAATAACCCCCTGCGGTGCAGCGCAGGTAGCAGATGCTTAAGACAGCTGTCAAACCACTTCTACTCCCGGCGGGGAATCTCCACGGCGCAAATTTTACTCGGCGCAACTCATACAGAACCGTCTCAGCAGACGACCTTAAATCTTGATAAAGAGCTAGATTCTCCGACCTGAGCTGGCAGGAAATTCCATAATCTGACGCCGGTCTCCACAAATGATCAGTAAATTTTATTAGTGCGATGCACTGGAATAGAAAGAAAGGATCTCAAACGTGTATTTAAGTTGTAAAATGATGATAAAAAGATGAATTTAGAAGAAATATACAGTGGCTAATTTTCAGCTAACACTCTAAACACCACCGTTAAAATGTGTAGCTGCCGACGTTTATCAGGTTTCAGCCATGGGAGAGCCTGATAGTTATGGGGTGATATGAACATCATACCCGATACTGTAAATAAATCGCAGGCAGGAATTCAGAGCTAGTTGAAGTTTAAGTGTTTCTTCTCTTGTCAACTAAAACAACGTCGTAATAAATAAGAATAGGAAGAACCAGTGCCTTTAGCTTAAAAGGAAATGCAAACCTCTGCCGTTTAAGAGGGTGAAGCGCTCCAAAAATCTTTTTACGGATTTCTTTCGTGTTATCAGACTAATCAAGTGTTTCATTCATAATTATTCCGAGATTTTTAATAGTTTTGCTATAGGGAATAATGACCATTCGGTAGGATAGGCGGGATTGTGACAATGTTGGAGCAGCTCAGTAATTCCCGTGATCCAATTATGATTGCCTGAGATTTTGTGGAGTTTAGTATAATAGAATTCCGTTGTGCATATATACTGAGTCATCAAAGGTCATTGTTAATATCTTCTATTGTTTAACCTAAGTTTGAAGTCTCGCAGTGTCGATAAATTTGAAGATCGTCAGCATAGAGGTGGTGTATGTTGTTTACTATCACAGATGGCATGTCATTGATATAAATACAGAAAAGTACGGGCCCTAGAATACTGTCCTGTGGGGCAGCACTAAGTTTCATTTTCCATTTAGAGGCCTTGTTGTTTACTGTTACACGCTGTTGACGGTTACTCAAATAAGAACTAAAAGAAGCGCAGCCGAATCGAAATTTAGCAGTTCCACTTTCTGAATTTCTATAGTGTCAAAGGCGCTAATGAAGTAAAGAAGGATAAGTATACTGAGCAGTTGTTTGTCCATAGCTTTTCTAACGTCTTCAGTAACCTTCAAAAGTGCTGTCACCGTATTGTGACCTTTCTTAAATCCAGATTGCATATGGTCCAAAAGAGTATCATTATTTAGGTATTCCAGAACTTGCTCGTATACTAAAAGTTCAAAAGTTTTAGAAAGCGCAGGGAGTATGGACACAGGACGGTAGTCAAATGGTGACTGTGGGTCTAAACTCTTAGGTACCGGTATTATATTAGCTGTTTTCCAGACAGTAGGGAGTGTTTCGTTTAGTAAACAGTAATTAAGTATGTGAGTCACTATAGACAGGACAGCACCCGTAATGTTATGTATAAAAGTAATAGGAATATCATCTACACCTATACCATTTGACTTAATCCAGTACAAAGCCTTTATAACCAGATTTTCTGTAACAGAGTGAAATGTGAATGGTGGATTGGCCAGTGGGGAGGGCGCTGAGTCGGTGCAGTTAATTGGGGTAGGTTGAATATTTATTCTACTAAAGTAATCAGTCAGTTCATCAAGTGGAATGTCAGGATTTGTCTGTCTCTCTAAGCTCTAAGTTGGTCCCATGCGCGATTAGAATTTAAGTTGTTGGCTAAATTCCGGAAATATCTACATATTTAAAATTTCTGATCAACTGCTTTGTGCGATTTCTTAAGATGAGGTAAGATTCGAAATCTGTACCATCTATGATTTGTTTATAATGTCGAAATAACGAGTCGCGATGGGCCATCATTCTCTTGATTTCATCATCTAGTCATGGACAAGAATGGCAAGAAACATATAGGGACATGTCTGTCATATAAGTTCTTTACCCTCGTAATAAACAAGTTAACTTTAGCGTCAGTGTCATTCAAACTCCGTATATCGTTCCTCGGTAGTTGATAAGCGTTTTTATTCTAGCAATTCAGGTTTATGTCCTTCGTATTTCTGACAGTTATTTACTTATGTTTGTATTCGGGCACTTTGAGGCCATAAGATAAATACGTGGGTAAGTCAAAAAAGTCTCTGCGATTTTACTCTAATTGTCTTTAGATTGGCTCAATGGCGTTCTATGCTCATCAGTCGCTAGATGGCACCGTTGTCTACGTTTGTGGTAGGTTTCAGAGTTATCAGGTCAGTACAGCTTGCGCTGTTGGCAAGTAAAAAGAGCCGCGCCACAGTCTGTTTTCACCAAGGAATAACAGCGTACCGTAGTCCGTTTTTTGTAGTTTGAGAACCATGGATAATGTGTATATGGTTTGCCACGTCATCAACAGTCGCTCGTCTGTTATTCAGAATCAAAACACGCACTTGTTCAATATTGGCATCAGTTACGGCTGCAGATGGACGCCCGGATCTTTCCTCATTCTTCACGCTCGTGCGACCCCTTTTGAACTGTTCAGTCCACTGGTAAACACTTCGCTGAGGCAAAACATTGTCCCCGTATTGAGCTGAAAATCTTCTATGAATTTCCACTCCTGGTACACCCTCAGACCACAAAATTAACGGAATACGGAAAGCTGTCCTTTCCTGGTGCACACTGAGAGTGGTGCGGCCATTTTTACGTCGCAAAAGCGCAAGCTGTAGTGATTAGGGTTGGGCACCATGTGCCTGTTTCGGCACACTGTGCCGGTGCACAGTTATATTCCGCTGTTACAGAACACCGAGTGTCAATTGTTCCGAAACATTATCAAGCGAGACAGAAACACTGACTCGCTGTCCCGTCAGAAGCGCCACTATGCACTGCCCTTCGCCTACTAGCTGAACTGTGCAGTGGGCGCATGGCACACGGGACTGTAACTGCGCAGTAGAGAGAACTTCGAGAGGCAACATTACATGCTCCGCGTCAGCGCTAATGTGCCTGTACCGAACGTGCTGTGTGGTGTGTGTTGTGTGCCTGTGTATAGTTATGGCCATGTCCAGCATAAAGCTGCACGGAGCGTGAACGAACGGTCGTAACACTGAAATTCGCGCCCAGTAATCACGTTTAAAGGTTGCTTTTAGTTTAAGATTTTTCGGTGAATATGAAGTACACATACCACGGTTACAATGGCAGTGCAGGTGTTTAAAAGTAACTAATTCAAGAATATTTTCACCTGTATTGTGAGTGGTTAGGGCCAGGAGAAAACTTCACGGCATGTTAGAAAGCAGTCGGAACTCTGAATGAAATACCCAAAAAATCATGTCTAAATTTTCTTTTCAGGATAAGAATGTTTTCATTCATTCTGAAATACACCTGTCACAATTACACTGGCAGTACTTGTGTTTACAAATGTCACGATGTTATATTCACCAATTAAAAGTATAGTCGCACAGTTGAAGAAACATTCGTCAGTACTCTATTCACGTACACAATATACACGCAGAACACAAAAATAAAAACTGTGGGATGCTTAAGTTTGAAATGTCTTGTCATAGTGCCGGTTGAAGATCCCTTTGCAGACAAAATAGAAGAACGTAAATTGCATTTCACTCTGTCCGGTTTTCTCCTAGTAAAAAAAGTCCTGACCGAGCTCGATAGCTGCAGTCGCTTAAGTGCGGCCAGTATCCAGTATTCGGGAGATAGTAGGTTCGAATCCCACAGTCGGCAGCCCTGAAAATGGTTTTCCGTGGTTTCCCATTTTTACACCAGGCAAATGCTGGGGCTGTACCTTAATTAAGGCCACGGCCGCTTCCTTCCCACTCCTACCCCTTTCCTGTCCAATCGTCGCCATAAGACCTATCCGTGTCGGTGCGACGTAAAGCATCTAGCAAGAAAAAAAGTCCTGAACAGGACTCCGATGCGACATTATGCAAAGTTTACCGTCTTTCGTACGGTTTAATTACTTTCGTGTGTTATGCCCTGACCACTTCGAATTCCTTCCCTCTCAACTACAATTTACCTTTAATATCTCGAAAATTTCCCTCAAAACATTCTCGGGGATTGACGTTAAAAATGAATTTGGACTTTCAGGAAACTTTTAGGCCCACAAAAATATAGGTCATCGCTTTGGAATTAAAGATATAATTAGATGAAGAAATGTTTACACTCCAGCACAGGGCGGCACACAGCCGGTATCGACAGTTAGACACAGCCAAGGCCAACCAATCTAGTGCGGCCGTGACACAGCACGTTCGGTACAGGCACATTCCAGCTGACGCGGATTATATCATGTTGCCTCTCGAAGTTCTCTCTACGACGCAGGGTCTCATCTTGTGACAATGCGTTCTTCAATGCTATATTCACTTGTACCAGTCACTGTTTATATACACATCAGAAAAACATAAAAACACTGAACATTCGTTTCATATTATATATTGTTAATTTATGGGTGTGACGGGACGTTGTGTCAACACTGTACAATTTTTGGCAACTTAAAACGTCTGTCCTTGTAATAAATATTTCTGATAACGACAACGTAGCTGCTCCTTTTGTCAATTCCTAACAGATTATTTTGAAAGAATAATAATAATAATAATAATAATAATAATAATGGCTTTACGTCCCACTAACTACTTTATGGTTTCCGAGACGCCGCGGTACCCGATTTTTTTTCCCGCAGGAGTACTTTTACGTGCCGAAAAATCTACCGACAGCAATCTGACATATTTGAACACCTTCAAATACCAGCGGACTGAGCCAGGATCGAACCTACCTAGTCAGGGTTAGAAGGCCAGCGCCTCAACCGTATGAGCCACTCAGTCCGGCTTTTTGAGAGAGTCTCTGTGCTCTTCTTTCTAAATATATTATAAAAATGTTGTCGCTTTAGAATCAACTCGCAGGCGTTCGTGGCACAAGTTTCAGTCAATAGTCCCATTCACTGGGTTTAACTTTTTTAATACACATGCATGTTCTCTTTGTGTACTTGTAGCGCTCAGGCGATCAGCTAACCGCTTGTGAATGCAGAATTTGAATCTATTCACCACTAAAACTTCTACAGTTTCCCACTCTACGGACAGCGGCTGCAGAAACACCAAACGCATGGACGAGTTTGAAATCAGCCTCAGTCAACAACACGAGAAGAGGTGCAAGTTAAAGGAATTGTAACATAAACAAGAACTGGAGTGCTAACCCAAATCAACTCCGACGTCAATCACATGTATTAATTCGGCTGTTGGTACAGACTGACCCAGGCATTATTCCAGAGTTGGTGCTATGTATATCTCCTCTTAATATACATATCGTGCTCTACACGCCAGCTCTATTCTCCAATACACTAATACAAAAGTCACAAGATTATTATTATTATTATTATTATTATTATTATTATTATTATTATTATTATTATTATTATTATTATTATTATTATTATTATTATTATTATTATTATTATTATTATTATTATTATTATTATTATTATTATTATTATTATTATTATTATTATTATTATTATTTCGAATGGGCCACCAGAGGACCACGTGCCAATTTCAATTCCTTCTTCTTTGTTCTTTCCTTTTCTTCCAGTACGCTTTCACCTGTTCACTATGTTTCTTCTTTCTGTCTTCAGACCACTTTGAACCAGTCTTTTTTACTTTCCTACCTTGGAATCCTTCTATTTTCAATACTTTTTCCCGAAAGCCTTCTCTATTATTTATTTCTTCTGTTGTTATATTGTTTTTTTCTAAATCCTTTCTTACTTCATTGACCCAGCTTGTCGTTGATTTCTTATCCCACAAATATCTGAAAATCTTACTGGTTAATCTACTATCTTGCATTCGATATAAATGTCCAAAAAACATAAGTCTCCTTTTCCTCATTACATCCTATTTTTGGATATATTTCAGCATTACTTCGTAATTTCCAACCTTCTGCTGTGTTTTGTGGGCCTAATATATTATTATTATTTATTATTATTATTATTATTATTATTATTATTATTATTATTATTATTATTATTATTATTATTATTATTATTCCCGGGGTTATCTGTGGAACGCACAGGGGAAAGAAGGTGCGGGTTGGAATGGGTCTATCTAAGATAGCCAAAGATGAATTTCGTTCGTTCGTAATCTGTTTACCCTCCGGGGTCGGTTTTTCCCTCGGACTCAGCGAGGGAGCCCACCTCTACCGCCTCAAGGGCAGTGTCCTGGAGATTCAGACTTTGGGTCGGGGATACAACTGGGGAGAATGACCAGTAACTCGCCCAGGCGGCCTCACCTGCTATGCTGAACAGGGGCCTAGTGGAGGGATGGGAAGATGGGATGGGACAGGCAAGGAAGAGGGAAGGAAGCGGCCGTGGCCTTAAGTTAGGTACCATCCCGGCATTTGCCTGGAGGAGAAGTGGGAAACCACGGAAAACCACTTCCAGGATGGCTGAGGTGGGAATCGAACCCACCTCTACTCAGTTGACCTCCCGAGGCTGAGTGGACCCCGTTCCAGCCTTCGTACTACTTTTCAAATTTCGTGGCAGAGCCGGGAATCGAACCCGGACCTCTGGGGGTGGCAGCTAATCACGCTAACCACTACACCACAGAGGCGGCCAAAGATGAATTTAACATTTTAAAATAAAGGTTTTTTTTTTAGAAATTAAATTTTAACAAACAACATTTCAAGTTCAGGTAGTTAGGTACAAAATAGAAAAACAGGAAAAACTCAGAAAAGCCTAGTTACAATTTGAGCTTCAAGCTAATAATTTACCAAAGTCCCAACATCAAAATTGTTGTGTTAGACAGGTAGAAAAGGAGAGATATCTCCCAAACCACAATTTTCAAGAGCACTGTGCTCCAACGATTACAAGTTACGGTCTTCCAAAGGCACCACACAAATATCTATTACATTACCAGAAAAGATCTTACATGCTCTACAAATTCAACAAAGGAGATTGCGCTCCCAACACTTACAGCCTGATTCAGGCAACCTTTAAGTTACATTAGAGACTAGCAAGATACCCGTGCTTCGCTACGGTATTATACTGAAATTTATAACTGAATGCTTATTGTCTTAGATATATAATCCGCCGAAATTCGCGATCTGACTCATTTTCTGCGAGAATCCTCCAAAATTCCCGATCTGACTCGTTTTCTATTCGATTACGGCAAGTTTCCTCCCATTTTTCAATCTTCCTTTCCAGCAATCGATTTTGTACTTCCCGGGCTAGGCTCAGGAATTCCTCCCGGTCAGTTGGGTCCGTAAATCTTTGCCATCTTTTCCTATAACTTTTTAAATATGGATAAAATCCTTCAGGAGATCCGGCGTGGTGTCATATTGGGTGCCTTGGCGGCACTGAACCCGCGGCCGGACTGCATTCTTAGTCATTACCCGTCCAGGAGCCGTTTAGAGCGCGGTCCGCACATTTGACGACGGTCCGGAACATTATTATTATTATTATTATTATTATTATTATTATTATTATTATTATTATTATTATTATGTGTTGCTGGAATGGCTGATGACAGGGAAAACCGGAGTATCTGGAGAAAAACCTGTCCCCTTTTGTCCAGCACGAATATCACATGGAGTGACCGGGATTTGAACCACGGAACCCAGCTGTGAGAGGCCGGCGCGCTGCCACCTGAGCAACGGAGGATCCTTATAAAAACATTAAGAACAGTAAAATCAATTGGTCTCGCCTCCTTATACACCCCACCGCCGTTAAGTTTATTTAACGCCACCCCCCCCCCCCCCCCCACCAAAAAAAATATTACAAGAAGGCTTGTTTCTTTATATTTAAGGGAGATTCCAAACACCAACCTTTACGTCTATTACCTTCAGTTTTGAGATATAAGTATCCCCATAAAAATAATTTACTTTTTTCACTTCATTTCACACTACCCCCCTCCCCCCCTAAGTGAATTTTCCCGCAAAAAATACTTGTTTCTTTAATAGTAAAGGATCTTCTAAATACCAATTATCACGACTCTAACTTCTTCAGATTTTGTTGATTTATGTGTCCTCATGAAAGGAATTCAACTCCTTTACACTCCCGCCCTCCAAGATGGTCTCCCCCCCAAAACGCGTTTTTTTTTTTTTTTTTTTTTTTGTTTTAAAAGAAGATCCAAATACGAATTTTCACGTCTGTAACAACTTTAGTTTTTATTAGATGTATGTATTCTCATACAATTAAGTCAATTTTTCAATTCTTTCACCCCCCCCCCCCCCCCCCCTTCATTGGATTTTCCGAGAATACGTGTTTCTTTACTTTTAAAGCAGATTGCAAATATCAAATTTCACGTCTGAAACATCTTCATTTTTGAGATATCAGTAGCCTAATTAAAAGAATTCAACACCATTTTCAGTCACTTTTAACCCCCCCCCCCCCTCCACCAAAGTACTATTTCCGAAAACTAAAAATACACGTTTCTTTATGTTTAATAGAGATAAAAATACCATTTTTCACTTCTGTAACATGTTAAGTTTTTTAGATATACTGTAAAAATTCTCATTTAAAAATCTCACCCCTTTTGAGTTCCCCTTAAGTGGAGTTTCCAAAAACATATCACCTATGTTTCTTTACATTTACAGGAGATTCCAAACACCCACTTTTTATGTCTGTAACATTTTACGTTTCCAAGATATTCTGTAGATATAGTCTTTCAAAAAATTCACCCCAATTTGTCACTCCTGTTTAACCGCCATTAATTGGATTTTCCAAAAATTAAAAAATACGTGTTTCTTCATTTTTAAAGGAGATCCCATATACAAATTTTCAGTTCTGTAATATCTTTCGTTTCTGAGATATATGTATCCTCATTAAAGGCATTCAACACTTTTTCACCCTTTTACACCCCTCCCATTGGGATGTAGAGGAAACAAAAAAATACGTGTTCCTTTATTTTTAGAGGAGATTCTAACTACCAATTTTTACATCTGTAAATTTTAAAGTTTTAAGATGTAGAAACACTCATTTTAAAAATTTCACCCCCCCCTCCTTTTCACCCCCCTATATTTGCATTTTCCAAAAACGAAAAAATACGTGTTTCTTTACTTTTAAAGTAGATCCCAAATACCAATTTTCAGGTCTGTAATATCTTCAGGCTCTGAAATATAAGTAGCCTCATTAAATGCATTCAACCCATTATTCAGCCTTTTACACCCTTCCTATTAGGATTTTCCGAAAACAAAAGAATACGTGTTTCTTTATTTTTAGAGGAGATTCTAACTACCAATTTTTACATCTATAAACTTTAAAAGTTTTGAGATATAGATACACTCGTGTAAAAAATTCACCCGCTTTTCACCCCCCGTTAATTGGATTTTCCAAAAACAAAAAATACGTGTTTCATTATTTTTAAAGGAGATCCCAAACACCAATTCTCAGGTCTGTAATATCTTCAGGTTCTGAAATATAAGTAGACTCATGAAAGGCATTCGACCCCTTTTTCAACCTTTTCCACCCTTCCTATTAGGATTTTCCGAAAACAAAATATACGTGTTTCTTTATTTTTAAAGGAGATTCTAAATACCAATTTTGACATCTATAACCTTTAAAAGTTTTGAGATACAGATACACTCATTTTAAAATATTACCCCCTTTTCACCCCCCCCCTTAATTGGATTTTCCAGAAACAAAAAACACGTGTTTCTTTATTTTTAAAGGAGATCCCAAACACCAATTTTCAGGTCTGTAATATCTTCAGTTTCTGAGATATAAGTAGCCTCATTAAAGGCATTCGACCCATTTTTTACCCCTTTTCACTCCTCCTATTGCGATTTTCCGGAAACAAAATAAATACGTGTTTCTTTATTTTTAATGAAGATTCTAAATACCAATTTTACATCTGCAAACTTTAAAAGTTTGGAGATATAGATTCACTCATTTAAAAAATTCACCCCCTTTTCACCGTCCCATTAATTGGATTTTCCAAAAACAAAAAAATATGTGTTTCTTTATTTTTGACAGCGATCAAAGGTACCAATTTTGAGGTCTGTAATATCTTCAGTTTCTGAGATATAAGTAGCGGTATCCTGATTAAAGGCATTCAACCCCTTTTTCACCCTTTTTCACCCCTCCTATTGGGATTGTCTGAAAACAAAAAAATACGTGTTTCCTTATTTTTAAAGAAGATTCTAAATACCAATTTTCACATCTGTAAACTTTTAAAGTTTTGAGATATAGACACACTCATTTTAAAATTTCACCCCCCTTTTCACCCCCTTAGCGAAGGAATATCCAAAAATCCTCTCTTAGCGAGCACCTACATCTTAATATGAATATATCCCCAAAATTTCATTTCTTTATGTCCAGTAGTTTTGGCTCGGCGATGATGAATCAGTCAGTCAGTCAGGACAAGCTACTTTATATATATAGACTAGCAAGATACCCGTGCTTCGCTACGGTATTATACTGAAATTTATAATTGAATGCTTATTGTTTTAGATATATAATCCGCCGAAATTCGCGATCTGACTCGTTTTCTGCGAGAATCCACCAAAATTCCCGATCTGACTGGTTTTCTATTATTTTACGGCACGTTTCCTCCCATTTTAAAATCTTCCTTTCCAGCAATCGTTTTCGTACTTCCCGGGTTAGGCTCAGGTATTCCTCCCGATCAGTTGGGCCCGTAAATCTTTGCCATCTTTTCCTATAATATTTTTAATATGGATAAAATCCTTCAGGAGATCCGGCGTGGTGTCATATTGGGTGCCTTGGCGGCACTGAACCCGCGGCCAGACTGCATTCTTAGTCATTACCCGTCCAGGAGCCGTTTCCAGCGCGGTCCGCACATTTGACGACGGTCCGGAATATTATTATTATTATTATTACTATTATGTGTTGCTGGAATGGCTGATGACAGGGAAAACCGGAGTATCCGGAGAAAAACCTGTCCCGCCTCCGTTTTGTCCAGCACGAATGCCACATGGAGTGACCGGGATTTGAACCACGGAACCCAGCTGTGAGAGGCCGGCGCGCTGCCGCCTGAGCAACGGAGGATGCTTATAAGTACATTAATAACAGTAAAATCAATAGGTCTCACCTCCTTCTACACCCCACCGCCGTTAAGTTTATTTACCGCTACCCGCCCCCACCGAAAAAATTAAAAGAATGCTTGTTTCTTTATGTTTAAGGGAGATTCCAAACACCAATGTTCACGTCTATTACCTTCAGTTTTGAGATATAAGTATCCCCATAAAAATAATTCACTTTTTTCACTTCATTTCACAATAACCCCCCCCCCCACCTCCTTAAGTGAATTTTCCCGCAAATAATACTGGTTTCTTTAATAGTAAAGGATCTTCCAAATACCAATTATCACGACTCTAACTTCTTCAGTTTTCGATTTATGTGTCCTCATGAAAGGAATTCAACTCCTTCACACTCCCGCCCTCCAAGATGGTTTCTCCACCAAAACGCGTTTTTCTTTGTTTTTAAAGGAGGTCCAAATAAGAATTTTCACGTCTGTAACAACTTTAGTTTTTATTAGATGTATGTATTCTCATACAATTCAGTCAATTAATTTTTCAATTCTTTCACCCCTCCCCACCCCCTTCAATGGATTTTCCGAGATTACGTGTTTCTTTACTTTTAAAGCAGATTGCAAATATCAAATTTCACGTCTGAAACATCTTCATTTTTGAGATATCAGTAGCCTAATTAAAAGAATTCAACACCATTTTCAGTCACTTTTAACCCCCCCCCCCCTCCACCAAAGTACTATTTCCGAAAACTAAAAGCACACGTTTCTTTATGTTTAATAGAGATAAAAAATACCATTTTTCACTTCTGTAACATATTAAGTTTTTTTTAGATATACTGTAAACATTCTCATTTTAAAATTTCACCCCTTTTGAGTTCCCCTTAAGTGGAGTTTCCAAAAACAAATCACCTATATTTCTTTACATTCACAGGAGATTTACACTCACTCTTTACGTCTGTAACATTTTACGTTTCCAAGATATTATGTAGATATAGTCTTTCAAAAAATTCACCCCAGTTTGTCACTCCTGTTTAACCGCCATTAATTGGCTTTTCCAAAAACTAAAAAATACGTGTTTCTTTATTTTTAAAGGAGATCCCATATGCAAATTATCAGTTCCGTAGTATCTTTGGTTCCTGAGATATGTGTATCCTCAATTAAGGCATTCAACCCATTTTTCACCCTTTTACACCTCTCCTATTATGATTTACAGAAAACAAAAAAATACGTGTTCCTTTATTTTTAGAGGAGATTCTAACTACCAATTTTTACATCTGTAAATTTTAAAGTTTTAAGATGTAGACACACTCATTTTAAAAAATTCACCCCCCTTTTCACCCCCCAATATTTGGATTTTCCAAAAACGAAAAAATACGTGTTTCTTTACTTTTAAAGTAGATCCAAAATACCAATTTTCAGGTCTGTAATATCTTCAGGTTCTGAAATATAAGTATCCTCATGAAAGGCATTCAACCCATTATTCACCCTTTTACACCCTTCCTATTGGGATTTTCCGAAAACAAAAGAATACGTGTTTCTTTATTTTTAAAGGAGATTCTAAATACCAATTTTTACATCTATAAACTTAAAAAGTTTTGCGATATAGATACACTCATTTTAAAAAATCACCCCCTTTTCACCCTCCCCATTAATTGGATTTTCCACAAAAAGAAATATACGTGTTTCTTTATTTTTAAAGGAGATCCCAAACACCAATTTTCAGGTCTGTAATATCTTCAGGTTCTGAAATATAAGTAGACTCATGAAATGCATTCGACCCCTTTTTCAACCTTTACCACCCTTCCTATTATGATTTTCCGAAAACAAAATATACGTGTTTATTTTTAATGGAGATTCTAAATACCAATTTTTACATCTATAACCTTTAAACGTTTTGAGATATAGATACAGTCATTTTAAAATATTACCCCCTTTTCACCCCCCCCTTAATTGGGTTTTCCAGAAAAACAAAAAATACGTGTTTCTTTATTTTTAAAAGAGATCCCAAACACCAATTTTCAGGTCTATAATATCTTCAGTTTCTGAGATATAAGTAGCCTCATAAAAGGCATTCAACCCATTTTTAACCCCTTATCACTCCTCCTATTGCGATTTTCCGAAAACAAAGAAATACGTTTTTCTTTATTTTTAATGAAGATTCTAAATACCAATTTTTACATCTGCAAACTTTAAAAGTTTGGAGATATAGATTCACTCATTTTAAAAATTCACCCCCTTTTCACCCTCCCATTTTTGGATTTTACAGAAACAAAAAAATACGTGCTTCTTTATTTTTAAAAGAGATCAAAAGCACCAATTTTCAGGTCTGTAATATCTTCAGTTTCTGAGATATAAGTACCGGTAACCTGATTAAAGGCATTCAATCCATTTTCCCCCATTTTCACCCTTTTTCATCCCTCATATTGGGATTTTCTGAAAACAAAAAAATACGTGTTTCCTTATTTTTAAGGAAGATTCTAAATACCAATTTTTACATCTGTAAACTTTTAGAGTTTTGAGATATAGATACACTCATTTTAAAATTTCACCCCCATTTTCACCCCTTTACCGAAGGAATATCCAAAAATCCTCTCTTAGCGAGCACCTACATCATAATGTAAATACATCCCCAAAATTTCATTTCTTTATGTCCAGTAGTTTTGGCTCGGCGATGATGAATCAGTCAGTCAGTCAGTCAGTCAGGACAAGCTATTTTATATATATAGATTAGAACATCTTTGCTCAATACGATTACATTTCTGGGTCCCTCTAGGCACAAACTACAATTTACAACGCCATATTAATTACCTAGTATCTAGTACCCATACTACCGGGCCTTCGTGAAGAAGAACAGGTTGCATTACTGCCCCAAACACAAAATGTATGGAGGCGTACACTTGCGCTCCTCGAAATCAGAAATTAAAACCCTACTTAGGCTTGCAGTCCGACGATGCAGAGGCTAATCCCCCAGTATGAGGTGACTAGAAGGACAAGTTAATTTACGATTTACAAGAGAAAAAGGGTTACGAAATCGTAGTCACCTCAATATTAATTGAAGAGGAATTCAAGAGGGTAACTCACTCTCTATCCTCGATTTACAGTTTAAGTCCTTAGGACTTACATGAAATTTTACACGAGAAAGAAGAAAGTTCACATTTTAGGATTTGACTGTTACATAGTTAAATATTGTAACCTTCCCCTCGAGTCAGCTTGCGGAGATAACTACTTAGATGGAAAAACTATTGGCCATTACCTTAGCTGATGTTCTGCCTGTAGAAGATTGAGTCCCCCTCCTCCTGTCTTAACACACACACTCAGTAAGACGACGATCAGAAAGACAAGTTAACCTGAAAACACAACAGTTTTTATACCCAAGAGGAGATTTCGAGAAGGCTCTGGACTAAATCCTGACACACCCTCTCATTTTTATTGGAGGATAAAATAGGTACAAGAAAGGTTTGATTGGCTGAAAAATAAATACATGAAATTTCTGACTGGTGAGAAACCAACGCTGGCGGGATGAGTAAGAAGTGTTGCAAACCTTGAAATACCATAATTAAGAAAAGTCAATTCAGTTCATAAAACCTATAAACACAAAATTTCTTAAAATCTCTCATTATTCCACTTTGCACCATAGTGCATGACCTCAGTTCTTAAATAGAGACATGTATGGAGAAAAGTTCAAATTTCTTGAAATAGTTGTGGTAAACACCCAAAAACAAAAGAAATCCAGTCAGTTTAGGCAACCTTAAAATAACATATTAATCTATCACTTTAGTAGTGACATCTGTTGACCAATGTCCCAACTTCCAGCACTAGCTGTTTCAAGTTTTGTATGATAGATAACGTTCTTCAAGGCGTTTCTTTTAAATGCGTGAGGTTGAGGTGTACCTCCCGGTGCAATTATTATTATTATTATTATTATTATTATTATTATTATTATTATTATTATTATTATTATTATTATTATTATTATTATTATTGCAGAAGACAGTAGACAAGTCAGCGCATAAAACGGGATGGCCTAGGGAGCGGTGATAAGGGAACAGGGAACTGGAAATCAAGTAGGGATGACATAAAATTGTTAGTGTTGAACTGTAGAAGTATTGTAAAGAAAGGAATAGAATTAAGTAATTTAATAGATATATATTTACCAGATATTGTAATAGGAGTTGAATCATGGCTGAGAAATGATATAATGGATGCAGAAATTTTCTCACGGCACTGGAATGTGTATCGTAGAGATAGGATAGGAATGGTGGGAGGGGGAGTGTTCATTCTGGTGAAAGAAGAATTTGTAAGCTACGAAAAAGTTAAAGATGAGACACATGAAATTCTAGGTGTAAGGCTCATTTCTAAAGATAATAGGCAACTTGATATATTTGGAGTGTACAGATCGGGAAAGGGTAGCACTGATGCGGATTCGGAATTATTTGATAGGATAGTCAGCTATGTGGGAAACGACATGGAAAGAAATGTGATTGTAGCGGGAGATCTGAATTTGCCAGGTGTAAATTGGGAAGGAAATGCGAACGACAGGAAGCATGACCAACAAATGGCAAATAAGTTAATATGGGAAGGACAGCTGATTCAGAAAGTGATGGAACCAACCAGAGGGAAAAATATCCTGGATGTGGTGCTGATAAAACCAGATGAGCTCTATAGGGAAACTGAAGTAATAGATGGTATTAGTATTCATGAAGCTGTTTTTGTGGTAGTTAAAAATAAATGTGATAGAAAGGAAGGTCTTAAAAGTAGGACTGTTAGGCAGTACCATATGGCTGATAAAGCAGGCATGAGGCAGTTTCTAAAACGTAACTATGATCGGTGGAAAACGGTAAATAAAAATGTAAACAGACTCTGGGATGGCTTTAAAGAAATTGTTGAGGAATGCAAAAACAGGTTTGTACTTTTAAGGGTGGTAAGGAATGGTAAGGACCCACCTTATTATAATAGAGAAATAAAGAGACTAAGAAGGAGGTGCAGACTGGAAAGAAATAGAGTTAGAAATGGATGTGGAAGTAAGGAGAAATTGAAGGAACTTACTAGAAAATTGAATCTAGCAAAGAAGGCAGCTAAGGATAACATGATGGCAAGCATAATTGGCAGTCATACGAATTTTAGTGAAAAATGGAAGGGTATGTATAGGTATTTTAAGGCAGAAACAGGTTCCAAGAAGGACATTCCAGGAATAATTAATGAACAAGGGGAGTGTGTATGTGAGGATCTTCAAAAGGTAGAAGTATTCAGTCAGCAGTATGTAAAGATTGTTGGTTACAAGGATAATGTCGAGATAGAGGAAGAGACTAAGGCCAAAGAAGTAATACAATTTACATATGATAACAATGACATTTACAATAAGATACAAAAGTTGAAAACTAGAAAAGCGGCTGGAATTGATCAGATTTCTGGGGATATACTAAAGACAATGGGTTGGGATATAGTACCATATCTGAAGTACTTATTTGATTATTGTTTGGTCGAAGGAGCTATACCAGATGAATGGAGAGTTGCTATAGTAGCCCCTGTGTATAAAGGAAAGGGTGATAGACATAAAGCTGAAAATTACAGGCCAGTAAGTTTGACATGCATTGTATGTAAGCTTTGGGAAGGCATTCTTTCCGAATACATTAGACATGTTTGTGAAATTAATAACTGGTTTGATAGAAGGCAATTCGGTTTTAGGAAAGGTTATTCCACTGAAGCTCAACTTGTAGGATTCCAGCAAGATATAGCAGATATCTTGGATTCTGGAGGTCAAATGGACTGTATCGCGATTGACCTGTCTAAAGCATTTGATAGGGTAGATCATGGGAAACTACTGACAAAAATGAGTGCAATTGGACTAGACAAAAGAGTGACTGAATGGGTTGCTATATTTCTAGAAAATAGATCTCAGAAAGTTAGAGTAGGTGAAGCTTTGTCTGACCCTGTAATAGTTGAGAGGGGAGTTCCTCAGGGCAGTGTTATCGGACCTTTATGTTTTCTTATATATATAAATGATATGAGTAAAGGAGTGGAATCGGAGGTAAGGCTTTTTGCGGATGATGTTATTCTCTGTAGAGTGATAAATAAGTTACAAGATTGTGAGCAACTGCAACGTGACCTCGAAAATGTTGTGAGATGGACAGCAGGCAATGGTATGTTGATAAACGGGCCTAAAAGTCAGGTTGTGAGTTTCACAAATAGGAAAAGTCCTCTCAGTTTTAATTACTGCGTTGATGGGGTGAAAGTTCCTTTTGGGGATCATTGTAAGTATCTAGGTGTTAATATAAGGAAAGATCTTCACTGGGGTAATCACATAAATGGGATTGTAAATAAAGGGTACCGATCTCTACACATGGTTATGAGGGTGTTTAGAGGTTGTAGTAAGGATGTAAAGGAGAGTGCATATAAGTCTCTGGTAAGACCCCAACTAGAGTATGGTTCTAGTGTATGGGACCCTCACCAGGATTGCCTGATTCAAGAACTGGAAAAAATCCAAAGAAAAGCAGCTCGATTTGTTCTGAGTGATTTCCGACAAAAGAGTAGCCTTACAAAAATGTTGCAATGTTTGGGTTGGGGAGAATTGAGAGAAAGAAGAAGAGCTGCTCGACTAAGCGGTATGTTCCGAGCTGTCAGCGGAGAGATGGCGTGGAACGACATTAGTAGACGAATAAGTTTGAATGGCGTTTATAAAAGTAGGATAGATCACAATATGAAGATAAAGTTGGAATTCAAGAGGACAAACTGGGGCAAATATTCATTTATAGGAAGGGGAGTTAGGGACTAGAATAACTTACCAAGGGAGATGTTCAATAAATTTCCAATTTCTTTGAAATCATTTCGGAAAAGGCTAGGAAAGCAACAGATAGGGAATCTGCCACCTGGGCGACTGCCCTAAATGCAGATCAGTATTGATTGATTGATCTTAAGGTGTTCTATAGGATGGTGAAGTTTACATATGAGTGTAGAGAGTTATATTTTTCTTCAGTTCAGACATTCAGACATCAATTCAATCAATACATCAATTCAGTCTGTAAAAAATTACTGGCTAAAACGAAGCGAAGGGAAATCTGATCCTAAATCTGACTTTATGTTTACTGTTTCTAGTGCAGTTTTTCACTCTGATTTCAAATCTGAAAACCGGTTTGATCTATGACTTTAGGTTTTGAAGACGTTGACAACATTTTATTTTTCATGGAAGAATACACCGCCAAAATGTTTCATTTGAATCGTAAGTGATAGTGCTTATTTATGGTTCCATAAATTCACCAAATGCGATTTGCTGCGTGTATGGCTGCGTAAGCGACAAATCCGTTCGGAAGACTTTTACACCGTTTCCGAAGAAAGCATGTGAAAGAGGATAGTGGTAAGTCGTGGTCACCACAGTTCACCTGTTTGACATGTGCAAGCAACTTGCGTGTTTAGATAAGGAAAACCACGAACAACCATTTGGTATTTGGAGTTCCTATAATAGCACCTAAGTAAGATCAACCTGTATTTTAAACACTATTAGGGTAAATAATAGTTATTTATTAAAATAAAATAATAATGTTCTTCTTGTTGATCTGTTTACCTTCCAGGGTTGGTTTTCCATCGGACTCTGCCAAGGATCCCACCACTACCGCCTCAAGGGCAGTATCCTGGAGCGTGAGACATTGGGTCGGGAGATACAACTGGAGAGGATGACCAGTACCACGCCCAGGTGGCCTCACCTGCTATGCTGAACGGGGGCCTTGTGGGGGGGTGAGAATATTGGAAGGGATAGACAAGGAAGAGGAAAAGAAGCGGCCGTCGCCTTAAGTTAGGTACCATCCCGGCATTTGTCTGGAGGAGAAGTGGGAAACCACGGAAAACCACTTCGAGGATGGCTAAGGCGGGAAGAGAACCCACCTCTACTTAGTTAACCTGCCGAGGCTGAGTGGACCCTTTTCCAGCCCTCGCTTTCCAGTATCGCTTTTCAAATTTCGTGGCAGAGCCGGGAATCGAACTCGGGCCTCCGGGGGTGGCAGCTAATCACAATAACCACTACACTACAGGGGCGGACTATAATAGTAATATTAGTAATACCGAATTATGTCAGCCTTGCAGTCTAGGTGCAGCGAACCTGTCTCATACCAGGAGGACTCGGGTTCAATTTTCGGTCAGGACAGGAATTTTTACCTGTATCATAGGGTTGGTTCTAGGTCCATTCAGTCTAATTGATTACAGTTAAGGAGTATCTTACAGTGATATAGCGGCTCCGGTCTAGAAAGTCAAGAAGAACACCCGGGAGAATTTGTCGCGCTGATCACGCGTCACCTCGTAATCTGCAGGCATTCAGGCCGAGCAGTGGCCGATTGGTAGGCTTATGGCCCATCGGAGCTGGGGTTTGGTTAGTAATAATTATAAATACATTGTAAATATCTGTATGCTTGCCCCTTAGTCCCACTTCATGGTACGCACTGCAGTGGGAGATGAGGTGAGATTAATTTATATGGAATATTTTGGGTAAGGAGATGGAAGGAATCGGCTGTGCCTATGAACAAGTACTTCCTTGGCTTTTGCCTGGAAGTGAAAATGGGAAACCACAGAAAACTATTCTCAGGACAGCTGACGATGGGGTTCGAACCCACTTGTCTCCCGAATGCATAGCTTGGATTCATAGCCGTAGCGCGTTATCATACGCGGCCACTCCACTCAGTACATTGTAAATAGCTATTTAATGCTAATAAAACAGTAATGTATGAGTTCAATCCCTTGGCAGATGAAAAATTTTAATCATCTCTTGTCTCTCATTTATATCAAGGGAGGACATCTCCGATCTGTCGGATTGTAATAGTGACACTTCAACTTGGAAAACCCTGATCTCGTCTGTATTTAAATATATTCCGTTCCTACAAATGGTGGAACATTCGTATCTAGATTTTGTTTGTGAACAAGATTGCTGGAGATGAGAGGTGGCAGTAATCTGGTTGTCGACAAATGGTGGTGTTGGCCCCGTTCAGTCACACCTCGTGACAGCTTGTTAAATGTTTCGTCTCTACTTCTGACTTGAAACTAAGCCTCTCGCACTGCTCTTCTTGCCACTGAACAACATCGCTCACTGTCGGCCAGACTCATGTGTCCATGTGTACACATTACTCAAAGCTAGCCGTACTTGTGAATTTCTAATGATATGGTTTTTATTTTCATCGAAATCTGGAATCATTTGCACGCATCTAAGTGAAAGTCAGAATGTTATCGATATAGAAGCCCGTCTCTTTTCAGGCTTTTGATGAGGTTCACTCGGCTTATTAATGATAAATCGTGTAGTCATCTTATCACCTGGCCTTACTAGCGATAAAATATGTTCCGCTAATTAATCAATACACGTTTGTTTGTTTGTTTTTTTTTGTTTTTTTCTAAACCGAGCTCGATAGCCACAGTCGCTTAAGTGCGGCCAGTATCCAGTATTCGGGAGATAGTAGGTTCGAATCCCACTGTCGGCAGCCCTGAAAATGGTTTTCCGTGGTTTCCAATTTTCACACCAGGCAAATGCTGGGGCTGTACCTTAATTAAGGCCACGGCCGCTTCCTTCCCACTCCTAGCCCTTCCCTATCCCATCGTCGCCATAAGACCTATCTGTGTCGGTGCGACGTAAAGCAACTAGCAAAAAAAAATGTTTTTTTCTAAGAAACACAGTCGTTCTATCACAAAATTAATAATCATGAGGACACTGGTTATCAACGTATACGCTCTATATATTATCTTCTAAGTTATTCTAAACAGTACGTTACTGATATTACAGAAACTCAACTCGGATATTCAAGGAATACGACCGTTTTCCCATAACCTGCTTGATGTAGCTGTTATTAATATTCAGTACTCTTTTATTCATACGAGATTTCCACTTTCGGAGGTGCACATGGCTTTAAGGTTCACTCATCCTACACCAAAAATGAGTACCAGGTTAACTGCTGGGGGCAAAGGTGGCCGGGCTAAACACTCTACCTCACCAAGCGTCCAGATTACCGATAATGGAAGCCTTTACCTTCCACCTCTCCAAGGGCCTTAATGGCCTGTGCGGATATGACCTTGCTTTGCTTTTTTTAAACTTTTATTCCTAATTTTGAGTTTGTGTAAGTGAAGGATTCCCGAGGCAAGAAGTAAGGTATTTTTCCTGTGTGTCTATAAAATGATTTCAAATCAAATACAACAGATGATATAACACTCAGCGTGGTCAGGAACAGAACCTCGAGCTTCTCGGATTTGTATTCTCGCAGAGTTCTTGTACGTGCTTAACTTTCATTTTCTAGGAAGTCGGCTGTGTTGCATTCAGTGTTGAATTCCATGTAAATTTCCATAGGGGAACATAGTTTTGGCATCTGCCTTTTTCTATGTTAAAAGTTTTCACTACCGGGCGAGATGGCCGTGCGCGTAGAGGCGCGCGGCTGTGAGCTTGCATCCGGGAGATAGTAGGTTCGAATCCTTCTATCGGCAGCCCTGAAAATGGTTTTCCGTGGTTTCCCATTTTCACACCAGGCAAATGCTGGGACTGTACCTTAATTAAGGCCACGGCCGCTTCCTTCCAACTCCTAGGCCTTTCCTATCCCATCGTCGCCATAAGACCTATCTGTGTCGGCGCGACGTAAAGCCCCTAGCAAAAAAAAATCATTCGAGTTATTTTTCACACCTAAACATTCATGTATAAAGATTCAAGTTCAATTGGTGTGGTACATGAATTCGAATCAGGAAACAAATCAAGACTTTGAATTTGGAATGTTCTCAAATGTGCCCATGTAATGTATGCAGTATCGGAATGTTAAAGTTCGTTGATGATCCAATGGACATAAATTATGCTGGTATTGTGCACAGTTTAGTTTTAGAGTCATGTTGTTGCGCATCACAATAGCGGCCAAACATTCAATCAATCATATTTATTGTTATTTCAGTTGTTGTGTGGTGACCAGAATACCAGCCTTGTAGACCATATCTCATTATGACTGGCTGACATGCACCAACACTGTGATACAGAAGGCTCTTCAGACTATGAATTTACTGATCTCCCTAGCTCTAAAAGTTATTGTTGTAACAAATAAATTCAGATCACTATTACATGTGTGAATTCCTAAGTAACTGTGTTGCAGTTATTATGTTACATTGCTCGTAATGAAATACTTTCGGTTCTTTGTACATTTTGTGTGAATTCCTCGGTGACTTCGTTGCAACTATGTAACCCTGTCTGTAAGGGGATATTATTAAGTTAATTTCTGTATATTTTGAGTTAATTCTTTTCCGACTGCATGTAATAATTATGTTACACTATTCAGCACAGATTTTTAGTTTTCACTTTTTTTTAACTTGTTGACGTGCCAAGGTCTATGAAATCAGGTTACATACATTCGAACCTTCGTGTAAGGAAATCATGTCCTCATATTAGGGCTTGAAGCTTCAGAAGTAAGGATACGTTCCAAATAGTCGCGGTATCGTTTGATTTAGAAATGTGTGACATGATATAAGATATGGGCCTCAGTTTAATCGCAGGTTTTGGAGTTTCATTGAAAAAGAGACAATTTCGAGGTGTACGAGAGATATAATATTCTTTATTATTATTAATTTTTTTTTCAAGTTGCTTTACGTCGCACCGATACAGATTGGTCTTGCGGCGACGATGGGATAGGAAAGAGCTGGGAGTGAGAAGGAAGTGGCCGTGGCCTTAATTAAGGTACAGCCTGCTGGTTTTCTGTGGTTTCCCATTTTCACACCAGGAAAATGCTCGAGCTGTACCTCATTTAATGGTCGCTTCCTTCCCTGTCCTACCGAGCTCGATAGCTGCAGTCGCTTAAGTGCGGCCAGTATCCAGTATTCGGGAGATAGTGGGTTCGAACCCCACTGTTGGCAGCCCTGAAGATGGTATGCCATGGTTTCCCATTTTCACACCAGGCAAATGGTGGGGCTGTACCTTAATTAAGGCCACGGCCGCTTCCTTCCCACTCCCAACCGTTTCCTGTCCCATCGTCGCCGAAGACCAACCTGTGTCGGCGCGACGTAAAGCAACTTGTAAAAAAAAAACTTCCCTGTCCTAACTCTGTTCCATCTCATCGTTGCCATAAGACCTATGAGCGTTGATGTGACCACTGTATTTTTAGAACTTTAACAACATTAGTTTTATGAATTATTATTCCTGGCGCCTTAACCATAAATTACCATAATCATAAATTTATCATTTTTCAAACATTGGAAAATAATTCAAACTTTAATTACATGCTTGAGTAAACGTCTAATAGACGTCGCATTGGCTAACATAGAAACGTTATCCTTTGAACAAGAAATGTAATTAAATTGAAAACGAATTTTAAATTCAAAGCTTTACATTGAAAATAAATATTTATGCAACTCACAGTACTTCGAGTAAATTACATAAGAGGGAGAAATATACCCAAATTTCTGGAGTCCAAGTCAAAAACCTGAAAACCAAATCCAGTCACTTGAACCTTGTTATTCTTTATCCTCGCCAGGAAAATCCGAAGTTTAGTTGGCGTTGCTGATAGCTTTGTAATAGATGTGTCATTCAATAGAGATGAAGGTAAAAATTGCCCTTAAATCGTTACATTTCTGCGTAAAAATAGGCCTACATGAATCTAGGATAGGTAAAATCGATATAGAATAAAGGCTATTTCTCCCGATGAAACTCACGCGCCTAAAATAAGGAACATTCAAAGATGTTTTAAGAAGGCTCCACTATCTCACTCCTGCGAACTTGCAAATTCGCGCACCTTAAAATATGAAAGTGTCCATAATCCACAGACACCGTCCGGTAAACAAAAGGGGTATGGGTCTGTTGGTATAAATTCTTGTTCTAAAATACCTCAACTTTACATTGTGAGGAGTGCATTTAGTTGAGCAGTTGTGTATAAATTTCTGCCAATCTCACGGTGCCAAGATTGTGAGATTACTCACTGCCTTCTTTTTCGTTTCAATTAAGCCATGAATTGTATCGAACCGAGCTCGATAGCTGCAGTCGCTTAAGTGCGGCCAGTATCCAGTATTCGGGAGATAGTGTGTTCGAGCCCCACTCTCGGCAGCTCTGAAGATGGTTTTCCGTGGTTTCCCATTCTCATATCAGGCAAATGCTGGGGCTGTACCTTAATTAAGGTCACGGCCACTTCCTTCCCACTCCTAGCCCTTTCCTGTCTCGTCGCCGTAAGACCTATCTGTGTCGGTGCGACGTAAAGCAAGTTGTAAAAAAAAAAAAATATATCGGGTCTTAAATGGGTCTGGACTTTTGGGATAAATCTGTGATTTGTGATTCGGGCCAAGAGTGCAATATCTAGAATAAACAACCTAAAAAGAGTAATATTATTATTTTGGTTAGGACAATTGAGGGGTTTCACAAAACTTTACATTTAATATACATTTTCAGGAGAGATTTTTGTTTAATTATCTCACAAATGAAACACAGTATTTTTGCAGCTAATATCAGTTTAACGAAAAGGATATACTGTAAATGAAATAGATAGTGGATATTTTATATATTTTTATAACTAAATACTGTCTCTAAATTAACCCTGAATATAACACATTTTTACAAAATTCAACACCTACGCACTTCTATTCTCAGCTTCTAAACTTTTTAATCACGATTTTCAAACAAAAACCTACTATCGTTAGACATTTAAAACGTATTATGGAGTGAAAAGAATAATAAATCTCAGGCAATAATAAAGTCCTAAAATAACAGGTCACTTCACCGATAAACACAATATTATCAATTAATATGAAGTTTCTTCATCCAAATACACAGATACTGCTTTATCCTCACCATTTTTCTGACAATCCCGGCACACGTCTTTATAAAATATTAAAGCTTCTTGTGAAGACACATCGTAGTACTTCAGTAACTTCTTTAAGTCAGCACTATTTTTTTCACTAACGTGATTTATGAATGGACGTTTGATAGTTTTATCAATGGTCTTTGGATTACTTATTATCGGCTTAAGAACTTCAATACAGGAACCTGCGTATGTTGTTTTCACGGATACCTGTCCCTTATTACATTGCAACAGACGGACGTCAGTCATTTTGAATGGAAGCCCCTTCTTCAAAATTTCCCGAGATTTAGGTTTAAAATAAAATATTTACATCATACCAAATTTCATAAAAATCGGTCCTGTGGGGGACTGATGGTGACTTAGATGAAAAACACCTTGCGTTTAAAATATATAAATATCAAGTTTCTGTTAGTGCAGTGTAGATGTTCACTTTTGCAAGCAGATGTTAAGTTTTGTAAAAACTCCGTAACTTCATCCACCTTTTACGTCAGCAGAAGTTAAGTTTAGCTAAATTTAGACTACACCAATGAATTAAGCTGGTGCCAAAAAGTAAGGATACATCAATATCTCAAAATTAGTTTGTAGATGTTGTGAAACCTCCCGTCAGTTACTTGACCACAGCGTTATTTCTTCAATCTCTGACTCATGAATGGTAGATTTCGCATATTTTAGGATACCACTGTTTGTCCAGCCCTTGTCCCGTTTTCCTACGGCGTCGTGTATGAGGTGAGATGAATCTGTCGTGGTGGGTTTTTATGAGCGGATGCCCTTCCTGACGTCAACCTCATCAGAGGCGTTAATGAGATGAAATAAATGACGTGATATATGATAGTAGGGAGAGGGTAAAACTCAGTGCCGGCACATAGCCTGCTCCTGTTGAATAGCACCAAGGGGTCTGCTCAAGGCTTAACGTCTCCATCCGACGGACGAATCACCATCAACAGCGTCATATGCCCTCACTCCATACGAGCACTGCGGAGAGTTTGGAATTTAATCCAGGCTTTTGGCACGCAATCTAGTGATTAGAAATTGTATGCCACGATTAGAAGCCTTAGAACTTTGGCTTCATAGAAGAATGCTTGGAGTCTGGTTGATTGGCCATGCCACCAATGAACAAGTATTACAGAGAACAAAATGCAAAAAAGAACTGGTAACCACCATCAAATGCAGAAAAATTGCATACCTAGGGCATGTTTTGCGTGCTGAAAAATACGCAGTTTTACATCTAATTTTGAAAAGCGCCGAGTAGTAGGCAGAAGGAGAACAACATGCCTTAAGAATATTAAAGACTGGACAGGCATAGAAAGCACTGAAGAACTGTACCGTGTTACTGAAAACAGAAAAGCACTCTCTACATTGATCGCCAACTTCCGGGAGACTGGGCAGGGCTCATGAATAAGAAGAAGAAGAAGAAGAAGATACCACCATCTCCCCTACCCTGCCGGCCAACATTCTGATGATAAAATTTTTTCGACCAACGGGACTCGAACCGGCTAACCTCGGTGTCAGACCGTTTATACTTCAGCGCCTTAACGAACATGGCCACCAGGCGGGCTATTTTAGGATAGCACACTATAGCTACATAAGTCAATTTACCTCCAAATGGCTTGGAACATAGTGGATTTTACCTGTCGCTAACTTTTTTCAGCTTGCAACGTAAAGCCTTCGAACACGATTTGAGCATTCTAAACAAAAAGGAAGAGAAACTTTCGGAGTAAGGCGTATGGACTCCTGTCTAACTTAGTCCTCGGCAAAAATCATGTAAAACCATACTCCATGGATTGCATACATTGTGAGATAGTCTGAATTTTCCTTTCCTCTTTCAGTGGACAATGTATATTCCTCGTACCAGTACAACTTATGTCAAAGAAGTACAAGGACTGTCCAAGTTGATCCACTTTGACAGGATAGGCCTATATTGCCTTCCATCGCACGTCCTTCAAGTTAATTTCATACGTTCTGTAAGGCAGCAGGAGATACTCAGTACCATGTTATGTGTCTTACTAGTGAACTATCATAGCATTATTTACAGTAAGATAGTAAGTGAAAATAAGAATCGATATTAATAGACGTGCGGAGCCCAAGATTAAAAACAAACTTGTACGTTTTGATCGACTCAGGCATATTCACGTTGTATGACCAATTTTAGTTGGTGTATCTATTGCCGGCCCCACATTCTGGTAGTAGTAGGCCTGCCTCTTACTGGGGGGGCAATAAGAATTTGTTACCTGGATCTGAGGGATGTTTCGAGATCCACTCAGCCTACTTAGGCATAATTGATTAGCTATCTGACGATGATATTGAAGCACGGATCTAGAAAGCTAACAATAATGGCCGAGAAGATTCATCGCACTGACCATGCGTCACCTCGTAATCTGCAGGTGTTCGAGGTTAGCAGCAGTGGCTTGGTAGGCCAACACCCACCAGAGCCGTAGTACCATGGGGATTGGTTTGGTTTGGTTGTATATATGTTGAGTTCCCAGCCCCAAGGCTGGTTGGATTCCCATCCACTCCATCAATAGCTACCTTAAACAGGCCAGGTCCCACTGAAAAGAAATACAAATGAAGAGTGAGGTAGTTTTCCATTGCTTTCCATGATGAACCAGTCGTTACTGTTATATACCATTCTACCAAATTCACTGTAATACAAGGACACGTCTTCACACCATTCCCTACTGAAACTGTGTGTATAAGAAATGTTATTACAAGTTTTGCTTCATGTTTTCAAAGCCAAGGACTGGACAGAAACAAACCAATGAGATTAATATACTTGTTCTATCCTATATCAGAAGACATAGCATACTGTAAAAATTATACCTCACAGAAAAAGGATCAATTGGTGCTCAGGGGCTTCTTGTGTTTCTCCAACAAAAGAAACCTCAGAAGAAATGTAATAATAATAATAATAATAATAATAATAATAATAATAATAATAATAATAATACTTCAGTTACAAAGTTGCAGACCTCCTGAAATAGTGCTATATAGACAGCCTACCGTCAGCTTTCCGATTGTGTTACTGTCCAAAAACGAAAATGGAATTCTATCGGACGGTTCCTATGGCAGGGTTAATTTAATTTTGACAGGTGACACCGAGTGCCTCGCGAGAGCGCTTTAACACTCCAATGACAATGGCATAGGATACCAAGATTTTTAACAGCTTTTCAAATATCAACTACCTTATCCAGAATCCAATCGTCGAACTTGGGTTCAAGAGACAGACAGACAGACAGACAGACAGACAGACAGACAGAGGCATCCAATGACCTATGGAACCCCGAAAAGAAGGTGAAATATTGAAAATCCAATCTAAGCTAACGAATTGTTCGTAATCATGCAAAAGGACAGTTATATCCTTTTATACTTCCGAATTTTATAAGTTTGAAGTTCTTGCCACTATATCTGTATCATCAGCATTTCAAATCAAAATTTGCTTAGTTCATTATTACATTTTCTATAGCGAACATTAGGGAAATTAAAATGAAATTAAATTTAAACTGTGAAAGTTCGTGAGGCTTTTAATCAAATCTTCACGACTAAAATTGCTGTTCACACATTAGCAACGGTCTTTATGACCATTAGGCGGAGGTCATAGTTATGTGCAATGTGATATATTCACCTATACAAATCATATATATTTCCACGAGCACGACTGCTGCTTTTCGCATCAGACCATTCCTAAAATGTCCGACTCGTTGGCTGAATGGTCAGCGTACTGGCCTTTGGTTCAGAGGGTCCCGGGTTCCATTCCCGGAGGGGTCGGGGATTTTAACCTTCATTGGTTAATTCCATTGGCCCGGGGGCTGGGTGTTTGTGCTGTCCCCAACATCCCTGCAACTCACACACCACACATAACACTATCCTCCACCAAAATAACACGCAGTTACCTCTACATGGCAGATGCCGCCCACCCTCTTCGCAGGGTCTGCCTTAGAAGGGCTGCACTCGGCTAGAAATAGCCACACGAAATTAACAAATTAAATTCCTAAAATGTCATCAAGAAGCTGAGCCAAATTCGTTCCATACCGTCATACGCTGGCAAAAGGTGCGTCAATGTCTGTAGAGGTCAACGACCTTCCGAATGAGTAGAAAGCATTAAGTAGGATAGTGTGATTAGCTCTACTCTTTGCCACCAGGAAGTAATCTCTTACTCTCTTCCGGTGTAAGCTGACTGAATCTAAAAACCACGTGTCTCTCCACAAGTAGAAGTTCAGTTTCTAAATGTCTTGAATTCCTGACAGAGAACTGAACCCATGTTCTCCCGGGTGAACCTGAATGCGTGGTGGAGACAGAGATCGATCCCGTAGTCTAGGTAACTGCAAGATCATAGCTCGAATATGAAGACAAACCATACCTTATCGCGTTCCAGTTTGCTCTAATTATAGCAAGTGAACTTCTTTACAGCATTTACTCTATTCTAGTGAGCACGAGGAAAAACATTTTATTAGCCCATTAAACAATGGTGTGGAGTAGAATTAACTATCCATTAAAGTTCGTATTATGTACCGTTCAGATCATAAAGGCAATGATAATGGCCTCTACAACTCCTCTTATTTGAAGGCATAAATTTCTTACATTTTCATGACTTGCTTTCTTCACCAAGTTTGTTAAGTTTAGTACTCAACTGCGTTGGCTGATTCCATAGCTTCTTTTCCATTACCCACAACTTTAATGAAGTAAGGAAAGGCTAAGTAAAGGGTTCCTTATGACAAATACGAAAGGTATGATTAAAGACACTCTTGATTTCCGATGGAACAGAGATGAACTCTAAATGGTCATCACAGCGGCTCGAATAACATTCTTCATCACGAGGTATTCACTACTTCATGCTCATATTACTATTCCTTTCTTGTCTTAGTTTTTAACATAGCACTAACTCTATCTGAGTTTTTCGACGACATTTAAAATGAGAGGGCAATGCCAGAAAAGAAAGCGGGCGTAGTATGAAAAATCTAGCATGAAAATGAGAAACAACAGAAAACAATCTTCGGGGCTACCCCGATGGTGGGGTACAAACCGCTTTCTTCCGAATGCAAGCTCACAACTACGTGGCCCGTACAATTAACTCAACTCACTCGGAGCTATTCTTATTTTTATTCCGTTGCAATATTCTAGTGAAGGTATTTTCATCTTAAATACTTGTAACTTAGATAATGAACATGTATATCATTGCTGAACCACTCATGTAGATTTCAAATCCAAGATATCCTTTGTCTACCAGACCCACGTCTCATTATTCTCCCCTGCCTGAGTCGAGTAGCTCAGATTGTATAGCGCTGGCCTTCAGAGCTGGAATTGATGTGTTCGATCACAGATTAATTAATTATATCTTCCATATCTCGAGCCAGTGGCTGCCAATACCTACGTTCATTAACAGGGGCATCATGATACGGTACTTATCAATTTCGTTTCACCACTTTTGCTCTTGTGTGTTTGGATGTATTATGCTCGTTCAACAATTTTTTACATGCGTTTTTCACCACCATTGTTTACTATACATTGTCCTATGTTGTGTTGTATTTGCCATTATTGTATTAGAGCTGAATATATACGTTAAGTATGCTTTTATAGACCAAAACCTAAACCAAACCCCATGGCGCAACAGCCCTGAAGGGCCTTGGCCTACCAAGCGACCGATGCTCAGCCCGAAGGCTGCAGATTATGAGGTGTAGTGTGGTCAGCACGACAAATCCTCTCGGCCGTTATTCTTGGCTTTCTAGACCGGATTAAAACCAGTTAACTCTTAACAATGAAATCTAATCTCAAAACAACGATGGCTGACAATCTCGTAATATAAACAAGTCTGAATGCCTAGCTGACGTTAATTTCATACAGGACTAATTTCAATCACACAATTAAGAATAACAATATCTCTCCACAAATATAAATATTATACTGAATACGTAATAAAAAATCTGAGGTTCAATTATCCTATTGCGTCATCTTGCTTACACCATCTGCTTCCAAATTTCATTCACTTTTCTTAACATTGATGCTTTCACGTCCCGTGGGGTGGGCCATTTTACAAACAGGCGGATGGGGTGACTATGGGAAGTCCACTCTCGCCGGTAGTGGCCAATTTCATTATGCAGCTTTTTGAGAAGGAGGCTATTGCTTTGGCGCCCCTTAAACCTATGATTTGCTGAAGGTATGTCGATGACACATTTCTAGTGTGGATAGAAGGTCCTGAGAAAGTTCATGTATTTTTTAATCACTTAAATCAGCAACATCCATCAATTAAATTCACTATGGAGATGGAGTCGGAAGGTCGCCTTCCTTTCTTGGATGTTCAAGTAAGAAAGAAACCGGACTGCTCCGTAAGGCCTATTTACACGCGGACAGTAATTTAGAGGTAACTAAAGTTTTAATGTTAAGTGACTTGCAGCGTGTGAACTGCGACTATAGTAGTATGTGGTAAGTAAACGATTAAGTAACAATTTAGTCAAGTGGAATAGAAACCCGTCTATTTCTCCTCCCACAAGCAATACGCGCACCCATCGAAGTAGTGGAGGAAGCACTCTACTTGCTACTTAACACGTGCGAATTGTGGCTGAAGTTACGGAGTTGATCATTGCTCTGACTTCGGTTTCCTTTCCATCGTTCGTTCTAATTGCTGAGAACAATTGCTACATGGACTGAAGATAATATTCTAAAATTTGTTAGTGAATACGTTCAGCACGAGCACATTTGGAATACCAAAATGCACTACGCATGATAGTATCTCTCTTTTGTATCAAATGTCCAACTTTACGCAGCAACTCGTTAAATGTCACTGCTAACATTCGCAAGATTAACAACTAAATATGCCGGACTGAGTGGCTCAGACGGTTGAGGCGCTGGCCTTCTGATCCCAACCCGGCAGGTTCAATCCTGGCTTAGTCCAATGATACTTGAAGGTGCTCAAATACGTCTGCCTCGTGTCGGTAGATTTACCGGCACGTAAAAGAACTCCTCTGGGACTAAATTTCGGCAACTGGGTGTCTCCGAAAACCGTAAAAGTAGTTAGTGGGACTTAAAGCCAATAACATTATTATTACAACTAAATAATGTCATTAGCTATACGACCCTCTAATTGATTTTACGGTTTTCGGAGACACCCAGGTGCCGGAATTTTTCCACAGGATTTCTTTGACGTGCTAGTAAATCTACTGAGACGAGACTGACGTATTTCAGGACCTTCAAATACCACCGGACTGAGTCAGGATTACCTGCGAAGTTGGGGTCAGAAGGCCAGCGCCTTAACCGTCCGAGCCACTCATCCAGCAGGTTAGCAAATATTCCCGTCGATCCTCCTCGGCTAATTATTTAAAGAGAATTGTACTTGCTTCTGGTTATCCCTTTTCACTCCCATTCTCTTTTTCTCTTAGTCACCTAATCCTCATCTTCCTCTAAAATGTCATTAACAAATTTTACTCATTGTTGATGGCCGTTCATCTTATCTCTGATCTAGTTGACGACGCAAGAACGATTGAACAAACTGACTTGAGTGACAAATTGCCATTTACCACTGTACTAAACGCTGCCTTACTTTTAAACTAGCCTACTTTAGCTAAGTAGTAACTAACTACTACATGTAAACCGGCCATTAGGACATACCGTCTATTCTAAGCCTACCCACACAAATCGCTATCTCCTTGCAGATTCACACCACCATCCAGCACAAAAACAGGGAATTCTCACGAAACTCGCCAGGAGAGCGACACGAATTTGTGAGCCATCAAATATGCAGGAGGCGATGGACACACTCAAAGCTACATTCAACGATGGTTACAACGATATACAGATTCATAGAGCCCTGCATCCCAGAGGGACAACTAAGCTAAACTCACAGAAAGAAGAAGTGAAGGGAACTGCCTACCTGCCTTACATGCACAAGACCACAGACCGAAATGCCAAGGTCCTGCGTCACCAAACTTACTCACAGTTTAGGTAAAAGCAAAGACAAATTGTCCCCACTATTACACCCTGGGGTGTATAAAAATTTCCTGTACTTGTGGCAAAATATACATTGGTAAAACGTGCCGGTCCATTGTGACTCGCATCAAGGGACAACAAAGAAATATCCGTCTCAACCAGCCAGAAAAATCAACAATAGCTGAGCACGCCCTATCGTTGGGTCATGAAGTCGTATTCCAAGATGTTCGAGCTCTTACCCACACTAGACACTACAGGTCCAGGATTACATGGGACGGCGTGGAAATACGTAGAATTCCTAACAATTGCAACAGGGACACTGTCTGTCAATTGAGTAATACGTGGTTGCCAGCCACTAAGGATTTTACCAGGTAGTTCTCTTCCCTGTCCTTTCACTATCGTTATTTCTGTTCGATGTTTTCCATATTCGTACGTTCCTCATTAACAGATGTTTCATTCCAGGCTTGTGACAGAGGCATACTTTCATATGTGTGTACACCAGTTTTACCCCCTCCCCTTTCAGACCGATCCTAATGGTGCCGTCAGCTTCCGCTTCGAATGCTAGCGCTGTACCGCGTACGGTGAGCCATCTGGTGACGAATGAATGTACCACTAACATTTCTATTACTAACGTCTAAATTCACACTTTCATTATTGCAGAAGTCTTCCCCGTGAACAGTCGAGATTTTCTTCTGTAGATGCTGAACAAAGTTCTCTGTGGAACGTAAACAGTTTTCTTAACACGGCATAATATAATTCATTCACTTTTGTTTATTCAGAGTTCAGCACACACGCCTTCTTTTTCCTGCGTTATTTCTCTTTTCAACTACTTAATTCATAAACATCTCACATAAAAGAAATTACTAATTTCCAATCTGAGTGGAAGAACAACAACCAACTAAATATATACAGTACAACGCTGAGGAACCTATAGAAAAATAAATATTAGCCACATGATGCGATGTTCTACAGCTCAACCTCAGGATCAAATAACAAGCCTCCACATATTCCATCGCAGTGGTACATATATCATGCTCGAAAAAGGTACGAAAGGGATATGCCTGGAAAAGAAGGACAAAATGCGAGCACAAGAAATCATCACACTATAGTAAATAAGGTGAACATGCAGATCATCCACAGGCAATTCAGCGCTAAATGAATGAGCACATGCATAAATCCACTACAAATACAATAGAGAAAAGAACAACATGTACACTGTTGAAGATCGTACGCTTTACTCCTCGTCGTACATAGTAGGCTCGTGATTACGTATCGAAGATTCCATTTGGCCTATACAAAACACAGTACCAGTAATATCAATCAGCCTAGCTGTACAACACAAAGTACTGTAACAAACATACGGTAGAAGATATTTACATCTCCGTATCACATTCTCATCATCAATCCTCTTAACTATATCTCGAAGATCATATCCCCGTTCCATAACACAATCTTAAGGACACTTCAGTATCAACACATACATTTCACTATCGTAGTATTTAATCATCGATGGCTCTAATTAACTTCAGAAATCTACGTCCTCACATAATTAAAATACGCAGACATCGTAACACTACTTCTCATTTGCATAGGCTTTAAATCGTTGCTCAGAAGATCTATCCTTCTACCTCTCATACGTTCTTCAACTATCCTGATCTCGTTCCTGATACTGATATTTCTTGAGAACACTCGGCCAGGCCCTCATGGATAATTCTGGCTCTTTTTAATGATCACCTACTTTTCCCTGGTTGCACAAATAGGCTCTATATTACACGAATGTTAGAATCTGGTCTGAGAATTACCTAATACAGCATGTTAAAACGTTAATCCAGATTTCATTATGATACATAAATAACACAGATATCGCCTGCATTCCTCTATTAATTACAAACTTGGGTTAGATCATGACGATCTCGAATTTAGAAAAACATCAATCTTTTAAAGACCAAACGTGCATTTATACCTCCTTAGAATTGCATGGATGATCCTGTAGTTATCCCTCAGTACGGTAACATCAATAATTCAGAAAATATATCTAAGCAATGTACAGGGCCCTAAAGTGAAATTAGAAAGAAAATAGCAGAATTTGTACTTATCATTTGCCGTCTATATGATCCACGACGTTGTCTGGTTAGCATATCTCGGGCGCTCTGGATGGATTATGGCCTCCAGTCCGTCTTCCAGATCTTACGGGACTCCACTGAGTAGCAGGCTAGGCGGATTTGAGATGAATTTCAAGTTCATTCTGTCTCCCGAGCCAATGAGAAGCCATGCAGCGGGTCACGTGACTGCTCCTGGCCAATGGGAGAGCAGCGCATCAGGAAATGCTGAGGATGGGGGCGTGATGAGGAGTTTCCGCCATGCAGAAGACCTCTTGGCGACGGGCTGGAGAATGTTGCTAGGGCAATGGCTGTCAATTCACTTCAAAGTGCCATCTTGAGCTGAAGCCATGCATGGGCGTTGGCTGTTAGTTCCTTAACAGGCTGCTATAGATTAAAAATATTAAAGTGCATCCTCTTTATTAATCCAGGAATTGAAGGTGCTACTAAAACCGAGCCATTTGACGTACAATTTATTACCACGCCGACGAAGAACACCTTCTACTAAACAGTGATTAGGGCATTTGGTTTTCTGCAACTCTTCGGCATAGAATCCTTCCTCGATGGGTTGTCCAATAAGATCATGGAGTAAATATGTGACCGGGTTGGTGAGCTTGATCCTGTTGATTTGGAAAATTTATGTACTCCAGTTATGGGTGTATCCTTTGGCGAAGACGGATTTATGTTTGCTGGTGTGGACAAAATCATCTTTTTGAAAAAATGACATAGTGGGTCGGCTATTTTGATTATACGATGAATAGCATCTGAGCGGGGAGTATTCTTGATAACAAGGCGAGGCTTTGTGCCGACGATACGATGAGGTGCATCGTTGTACCTGGATACTAACTTAGGTAGGAGTTAGATCCAGCGATAGGTGCCCTGAGCGGTAAATGCTCGCCACATGAGTGTTTTGAGGGTGCGATTGAATCATTCTACTACACTTGCTTTGAGGTTGCAGTAGGTGGAATAGTGATGAACGCCAAGTGTCTTGAGGTAAGAAGAAAACACCTTGTTGTAAAACTTCTTACCATGATCCGTTTTAAGAAGACGTGGGCGACGCTTTGACTTCTGAATGAGAAAGCCTCTGTAACTAGTGAACCTGTCTTTGTGTGAACGGGTTCTGCAAAGGCAAACTTGGAGTTCACACCGATGACGGTGAGCAGAGACTTGTAGCCGTTATTGTTGCGGGCGTAAGGAATAATTTCAACAAGTTCGGCTTGCCATAGATCATCTTTTCCACGTGTGATAACACGTCTGTGACGGTAGGTGCGACGAGCTGGTTTATGTAGCTCGTGAGCGTTGCGAACCTTTATAGACGTGATCTTGCTTTGAGGAGTCATTACTCAATAATACCCGCGTGACGTGATTCCCCTTCTATTTCTAGAATATCTGTGTCGTGTCCCTTATGACCAGCGTGTGGAGAGGCTTTTAGTAGTTGCATACGTTCGGTTAGGATCGTTCCAGTACGTTACGTATATGTAACGCGACAGGAGTTTGTAGGTAAAACGGAGACCTCGTGCAGAAAAGTGACGTGTGGGAAACATTTTAGAGATAATTTCTCGATATTTGTAGCTTCTGTTAGCATTGACAGCTTCTGAATGCTCGTAATTATGTCGAAAAGCTTCTGTAGCAACAAGAATAGATCTATATTTCTGAAGATCGGCGTCAGAAATGATATCGGAGTCAGGTAGTCGTGAAAACAGAAGTTCGAGAAGGCCCTTGGTAGGTTTGTAGGTTACATTCTTTACTACGAGACTGTTGTCATCAATCTTAATATCAGCATTACCGGTACGAAAACGATCCTCCTCATTGCGAATGCTGTAGGTGGTGTCGGTCTTTTAGGTAAATAGTTTCTCTAAGTAGGTAGCGGTGAGTGGACCGTAGGCGCTTTGAAGATATTGCTTTAACTGACTGTGGAGTTCTGGTGTAGACAAGACGTCAGACAAGGTTATATCGTGTTGTTTTGTATGTGTTTCTGCATTATTGTCTGTGGGTAAAAACTCAACTTGCTGAAGCTTCTTTGGCAGTGTAATGATATCGTCCTCTTCTTCATCCTGCTTCTCCTTGAGTAGAGATGTTTGTATAGTAACAGAACTTGTAGTTGCTTTTGGTGAAGACGTAGATTTTAACAGCTCTTGCAGTGGTGTACTGAGCTGTGTTTTGAAAAATAAATCATTGTCTGCTTGAACACGTTTGAGCGCTTTAAATTTACGCCGAATATTGTTTCGTGCACGGATGATACGTTGCTTAATCGCTTTGTTGGATGTTGACATGATGTCGGATGCAAGTGGAGTGCTGTCTGTAGAACCTACACGCATGCTTAAATACGTATAAAATGGTCAATACCGAAAGTGATCAACATCACTTTCTTTATCGAAAACCAAAAAGGCATAATGCTGTGATGACTAGCATGTGACATACAGGCGTTTAAAATCGTTAATAAAAGTCATGTCTGTGTTAACATGACGCACATAGAGTTCATCTTGGCGGAAAAGTACAATCATATTAGCGTTTTTACGTATCAACTGCTTGGGTATATGGTAATACGTTTAGCGTAAATAAAAACAGTCTACGTTTTTGTGTCACCCCATACTACAGTAGGCTCGAATGACATCTTGCTGTTCAGTAACCACGTCATCAAAAATCATAAGAGAATCGGGAATCACATCATCCGGTGACACGTCTTACTCGCGTGCATGGAACGGAAATAGCCCATACCTGTGAAATCCTGCATGACAAGATGTAAAAAGACATACAGTGGCTGACTTTACAAAAATGTTAATATTCTGAAATCGTATCCCGTTAAGTGAGGTAATGAGGGTGAGTAGGAGATTGGTTTTGCCACACCCTGATGGCCCAACGATAATGCATCGAATGGTAGAGGGAAACAATTTTCCGTTATAACGTAGCGAGGTGTTAACGGAGCTAGGTAAGAGATGAGACAGTACGTTGATTATAGGCAATGTGTCTTGCTGCTTAATAATCTTCATATTAACTGAGAAAAGAGGTAAATAGTGTAAGTAATATATAGCAACAGACGAGTCATTTGTTCAGCAGTAACAGCATGGATGTGTTTCGAGGAACACGGTCACCGAAGACAAAACGTGTATTACAGGTCGTTGAGGATCCTAAGAAAGACACTGATCCGTGGACTATACAACGCACAGCAGACAATCATTATAATTTTAAGCGAAAACGGTTAACGAATATACAGGACCCAGTAAACCCTTCTTATGCTACCTAAAAAGTACGTAGATTATTATCGTTTAAGACGAATAAAAGGAGAGTATGAAGCATAAAAGAAACGAATAATGAACGTAGCTGATCCTACAAATTCTCAAGACGTATGCACGAAAGCCTGCCCGGAAGCAAATGCCATAGTAACAACAAAAGACAATAAATATGACATGAAAGAACGTCAAGCTAAACGAATGGCTGCTCCAACCGAAGATAATGACGCAAGCACTAAAAAGTATGTAGATGAAAAAGTAGTCAACTTTATGAATATTGTGCCAACTCTAAGTGGAGATGGCTACACCGCTCATGATAAACAAATAACAAACCTTGCCGATCCAGTAGAAGATCACGATGCGTGTACAAAACGGTTTGTTATTGCTGAAACTATGAAACTATGGACTATCGAAGAAAATGTATTACAAATGAAAGAGCGAAGAAGAATAGCAGAAGTTGCTGAACCCTGTAAACTCTCATGATGTGGCAACAACACGCTTTATCAATAACAGATTATCTACGTATATTAAATCATTCCCTAACAAACAAGCCAGTTACTGACCCAACAGCACAATTATATGTGTTAGCTCTGGTTACAAGACATTTGGCTGTTGTTACAATGGTTCTATTCGCATACTTGAATAAACACCAGACCGTAAACACTTAGATATTCAACTAAATAATACACCTTTTTTCATGGATTGACGGGGCAATAAAAACAGATAAGTTAACATTCCATCTCACAATATCGCAAGAGGAGTAGAACGAGGGCAAAACAATGAATGATTTTCCTCTGTATATAATGCCCGAGTACTTGACGGTAATTCTATAGATAAACGAATGAAATAAATAGGTGACTATCAGTTGGTCAATTGGTGTTGACGAGTGAAGGTGTGTGCAGGATGGTAAAACAACGTTATTCTAATGCAATGAAAAGAAAAACAAGGGCAATGGGATGGAAAGCAGCTTAAAAGGCCGCGCGACAAGCCTATCGAGGAGAAAAAGATAAACGGTTAGACATCACCAAGGCACTACGAGCGGCAAAAGCAAGAGTTAACCCTAGGAGCAAAACGGTGTTTCACAAGTGTGCACGAGTTATTCCTATACCGAAACGTGGAGGATTCCTACCAGCACTGTTTGCTGGACTAGCTTCATTAGGTTCCCTCCTCGGTGGAGCTAGTGCTGTAGCAAGACCGTTAAAGCCGTAGAAGAAGCAGAACAGCAGTTGAAGGAGAGTGAACGACATAATAAAACCATGGAGGCAATTGCATTACGAGGTAAAAGAGTACACATGAAGCTGGCCCCATAAAAAGAAGGCTGGGCATCTACATGTCGCCAAAAATGTCTACTGAAAGCACTGCCACGTCGTGCCCTAACCCTGAGGAAGATGCCGCGTTTGCTAAACAATTCAATATTCCCATTTTTGTGTTTTTTATGCGAGATCAGTTACCAGTGCACCCACGTGACTGCGAGAGTGCTGAGATTAATTTGGATTACAGTCGCGGCTCGGGAACACATCACGTGGCCTCCGTCAAACGCAAACTAAAGTGTGGTATTTTGACAGTTATGGAAACTTACCTCCACTGGCAGAGCTCGTTGAATACTTCGGAAGCAGTGCAGTAATTGTTTACAATAAAACCGTGTACAAAAATGGAATACGCGCATGTGTGGTGGACTACGCCTAATGTTCCTATATGAATCGCAAACAGAAGACAAGGGTCATCAGTGCACGAGTTACGTCCGGTGTTGCAAGAACGTTTACCTTACGTGGAGAAAGGCCTGAAACTAATGTGTACTTCAACCAACCGATCGAACTTGGACATGCCACACGGACTCGGACTAGTTTCGTTTGAAGGTCAGAATAAAATCTATAACGTGTGAGAGGGCTCAAACAAGTTTTATTACGACGATCACATGCTAACCCTACTTCCAGGCACATACTCGGTAGAAGATATTCGTGAACATACTGAAAATACATTGATTCAGCAGTCTGGCTTTGAGAACTTTATTACTAAGAAGCGAAAGTTCTTTCTTACAGCAAGCAACGTTACACACAAGTGTGTTATTGAATCCTCTTTTAAATTTGACTTTAAATCACAACCCGACTCGATTGGGCCGTTGCTCGGATTTTCGTCAAGAGAAACCAGCACAGAACGTACTCCAAGAGTCTGACCAACCGACAACACTGTTGGATTATCATCACGAGACTATTACCTGTAATATTATTACGGATGTGTACAGAAATCAACGGCCTTCGCACGCCGTGCACGCCTTTATTATAGAAGAAGAAGGTGGCTACAGCAAACGTGAAAAACCATCGGTACGGCTCTACGATCCTGTGATGGTAACACGCATCAGTGACATTACTCTTCGCCTTGTGAATAAACACCATCACCTTATTAATTTAGATCCACACACGCACATCACCTACAAACTTCATCTCAAGCCAGTATGAAGGAAATCTACAAAACACAACACGTACCGACGAAGCGCACCACTTGTTGACGACGACCCATCAAGTTAACACGTGTGCATAAGATTCTTCTACAGCTAGGTTATACCCTACAAAAACAACATGGAAGAAATGATAGACATCATGAGGTCGGCGGAAAACCAAGAAGGTGTAGTACGAAGTGAACTTCATTCCTATCAGCCCTTTACGTTTGGACATAAAAACAATTATGAAATTCGCATTGTTATCAATGAGCAGGATGTATACACTCTGCCACATGAAAGTTACCTTTACATCGGAGGTCGCATAGAAAAAACAGATGGTGCCGGCGGAAGCTCTTTTCAGAGGCTCGCTACAAAGTAAACAATATACAGATAGACATTACAAAGTATGTTGGCACTACAAGTGCAATGAAACTGTACCCCTCCTATGGCAGTGAAGAAAGTAAAGCGTCACGCATGGCAGGATTGTTACCTAATGCTGCTAACGACTGGATGATTAATGCGGATGGCACTTTTATAGGAATGTTACCATTGAAACACATTCTAGGCTTTGCCGAAGACTACAGACGCATCATGATTAGTGCAAAACAAGAACTAATTCTGATCCGTGATCGCAGTGATTACAATGCTCTTAGAGCAGCACCAACACCTGTAGACTTAAGAATCACACTACAACGTATTCTGTGGAGGATTCCGCAAGTAACTTTATCTGATCGAGAAACACTTCGATTGCTGAAAATTATAGAAAATTGTAGACAAGCATAGCTGGGCTGTAAAAACATCACGTTTTACAGAAAAGCCTCTTTACGCTATTTTCGGATTTCAAACAGATCGTAAGTTCAAACATGAGAAGGATTCTTCCCAGTTTGATCACCTGCAAACTAAGAAACATTCGACTTTACCTTAACGGAATTACCTATCCCTACGAAAATATGGCCATTAATTTTTACAAAATTAATTTTGGTGTGCTGTGTGACATGTTTTGTACATTCCGATCATCTTACTACCAAAAAGAAGATCGTCCTTTATTACAGCCTGAAGATTTTAAAAATCAGACACGAATTGTATTGATGGATTGTTCTTATCAAGAAGAGCCTATAAAAGAAGCACCCGTCGATATTCATCTAGAATTTGAAACGGTAGAAAATATTCCAGCCAACACGACAGACTATTGCCTCATTATTCACGAGTCTGTTGTGACCCAGCACCCTCTATCGAATATCGTTACAAGACTATAGATAAGAACGTACCTGCACTGTCGACATCAGTGTGTGTTTAGACACTGGATAAGATCATGGCTCACCAGAATAAAGGTATTATGGATACAGAAGACAACGAGGACGAAAGTGCAGCAGAATCTCCTTCTGTCAAACAAACCTGCAAGTGTGAAGTCCGATTCGATACTTGTTATTTACTTTTCGATAATCAGTGATGCTATTGCATCCTATTATAAACAAAGAAGCTTACAGTATATGCCACAACAACTAATTGTGTATTTGCCGTCCGGCTTTTTGTCAACGTACGCCGCTTCTGATGTAGATCGTTATTGGGATCTACTCCTCCTCACAGTAAGATGTGATTAGAAGTAGCCGCATGCAGATGCTGTCATCGTCACCTCAAGCACCGAGGCGAAGCCCTAAACCCAATGACAAACAATGTGAACAATGTCAGGATGAATTTTAAATGTATTTGGAAACGTAAATAAAACAGTGTGATGTGTCTAATTATAATGTAATTAATTCTTTGCCTGAAAGAGTACCCTAAAATTTAATTTTAAGCAAAATATCATAATTGTAGGATGCCCGTTTAAGAGCTGTGATCATTATTGTGTTAGGGTTGAATTTTTTTACCTGTACTTCAACTAATCAAATTTTGGATTTAAACACAACTCTAGGGTTAAAAGACACCATTTCTTACGTTTTAAGGTAATTTTCGAAAAACAATCTTATCCCAACCCCCTCTTACACCCCCTTCTGAAAGAGTTTCCCGAGACTTAATTTTAGGTCAAAGAAAAATTATTTTCGGATGAACCGTTCAGGAGCTATGAGCAATAGATGTACCAGAGGATGAAAATGTTGTATGAGTCAGAATCTTTTAATTTCAAGTCTAAGGTGATTCTAGGGTTAAAACACACTATTTCGTACGTTCTGCGGCGAAATACCTGTTTTGTGACGTTATTTACTAAAAGGACCTAACTGCACGACTGTGCTAGATCGTGGCTATTTTTACATTAGCTGAGTAAAATCCTTTCTCCTTTAGAACTGCAACAAACCATCACTCGTCTCGATATGATTTCATCGATGTTTAACTCATAAAAGAAAACTATGGTTGATCAAGAAATGTCGGGCGGAAGCAAAAAGCATAGTACAAGTAAATGCAATGTCGGACTTACATGGTACATTCTTGGAAATCCATCAATACCAAAAAATACAATGTGGAGAGTGGCACTAGTATGCCAAGATTCAGCTATGTGCTCCATGGTCGCCAACGCACACACTCACGGTCAGTACCCCTGGAACCTCCAAGGTTGGATAGAGGAAAGTGTGGAGTCGGGTACAAGCCAGTAGAAGCAATGCCAAAACTCAAGTAAGGACCCCGTAGTTGCCTACTCAGTGCCCTCGGGACCCCATTTAGTCACCTCTTAAAAAAGAGAGGCGATATCGTAGGTGTTTTTCTAGTAATTACACACACACACACACAAGTAGACACTTACTGTTGTTACATGTTTAATTACAAAACATAAAGGTAAAATAAGGTATCATTGTTAATTGGTTTTAAATGTAGGCTCAAAAGTTATGCTTTTATGATACGTACTGTACATACTGGCATGATCCCAATGAAGAGCAGAACTGCATTACAATTAGCTTCACCTTATTGCAAGTCAGTAACTGCATTCTACTATGCATGAGAAGTCAGCACACAGGCAGAAAACCAATCTGTATGTATTTCACACAGTAAAGTACCTCTCTTTACAAGGATAAACATATAAGCAAATACAACTTATTCATACGAAGTAACAACTAGTTTGTTAACTATGACAGAACAGCCATTAAAGTCTAGCTCCTTAGTTGAATAGTCAGAGTACTGGCTTTTGGCTTAGAGGGTCTTGTGTTCGATTTCAATTACCCATGCATGCACACCAACACACACGGCATATAGCATTTAATTCTAGGAGTATCTGAGGACACGTTTGACTTGTCAGGTGCCCGTATTTGGAGGTATTCTCAATACCTGCACACAGTAGATGTAGCCATATAATGATACATGTTTGTTATAGTATATTGCAAACACTCTTGTAGTAACATGTCACTGCATGTTCACACCTTCTTTTTATACTGCTGGTATAAATATTGTTGCTTTCACACATCGCTATCGGTTTCTCCTCTGATGTTGTTCGGTGAACTCTGAAGCTCTTCAAAAGGTAAGTCGTATCAGAAGATGCATTATACATGCTAGACGTAGCACTCTCTCTGTTTAGGTTTAACCAGCGATTTCTTCTTTTTTTTTAGCATACACCATGGACCCAATGATTGAATTTAATAATCTCGGTCAGTCTGCAGGGTTGGAAACGAAGCGACTGAAGGACTTGCCTGTTAACCAGCCGTTTCTGTTCACCTCACTGTAGAAACTTAACACACGATACGGAAGTCGAATATTGTGCACTTGTGAAGATTTTGTAGTGTTCTTGGCTGCTCGCTTTAATGCGGTATCAGACAGTAGTTTTGCAGCCCTCAACAGTAGCTCTATTTATTTTGAATATCTAGGTATTCGAAACGATACTTGTGTGCTCCGTTTTACTGAAGAAAACATTGTGTAAACAGCAATATCTGCAATAGTTTACAGTCTAGGTTCTACTATAGGCAAAATCATACTTATTCACTGTCAGTAGATGTACAGATTTAACCATCTCTTTTACATCTAGTGTTACAGGGGTGGCTTTTCAGGTGAAGTAGGTGAAGTCCCACTTCACCACTTATTTTTACCATAATGAATTACTTAAATTTATTTTTCTTATGACATTTGTTGGTTTTACGGAAAGAAAATGTTTTATTGTACGGCGTTTGGAGCACCTCATCACCTGATGAGAACCAGGGGAACTCACGAAAGCGCCGGCTGTCGGCCACAGTACGGCGCGTGGGACTGAGTGAAGACGAGAGATTTCGCAGCTGCCTCTACCTCCCAAGTGCTCCCTCCTAGCGCTTGGCCTTGGAGGTTGGCATGGCAACAGTGACGTCACCCGCGTACTTCCCACATAACGGAATGTGCTAGTGAAGTTGTCGGAAGAGCGGAATGTTTCGTCTTCCCTGCGTCATCCTGTGTGAAGTGCGAGTACTTACGCATCGTGGTTCATTCGCAGTGTTGTGCTATTTTATTTAAATATGTATCCTATTTATGACATAGTGTGCATTTTATTATAAACACCATTTTCATGTTGGAGAAACGAAGATCAGAATGAAGTTCTACGTTTTGATCGCACTACTGAATCACTGCAAATTTGTGCTACAAAAGAAGTGAAACATTCCGGTAGATCTTACAATCTTAGTTTCAAACGATCGTGGTTTAAGGAATTTCCATGGTTGTGCTCCTTTCCAGCTCCACAGAAGTTGTTTTGTTGGTCCTGCTTGCCCTTTATCAATAAAAATAACGTTTGGAATAAAGAAGTATTTTCAGCCCTTTTGAACATAACACGTTCTTTACATAAGCACTCAGGCTCTGCAGAACATAAAATACGGCAGCTAGATTTCAAGACATTGGAAACAAACCAAAATACGATCTCTGATGTCCTGAAGGAAAATGCCAGACTGTATATTGTAATTGTTTAGTTCAGTGAAAATGTACATTTAAATAGGCTTTTCCTTCAGTTGGTAACTAATGCAGTGCTCTATTTAAGTAAGCAAGAACTAGCTTTTCGTGGTCATGACGAAACATTAAATTCAATAAATTGTGGTCACGTGCTGGACCCTCCGCCAGTCACAGGTGCGAGGTACGAGTACAAAACAACCAAAAACAACACGTAGTTCCTAAATCTTGTCCTCCTCTGTGGTGCAGTGATTAGTGTGATTAGCTGCCCCCCCCACGGAGGTCCGGGTTCGATTCCCGGCTCTGCCACGAAATTTGAAAGGTGGTACAAGGCCTGGAATGGGGTCCACTCAGCCTCGGGAGGTCAACTGAGTAGAGGTGGGTTCGATTCCCACCTCAGCCATCCTGGAAGTGGTTTTCCGTGGTTTCCCGCTTCTCCCCCAGGTAAATGCCGGGATGGTACCTAACTTAAGCAACGGCCGCTTCCTTCTCTCTTCCTTGTCTATCCCTTCCAATCTTCCCATCCCCCGCAAGGCCCCTGTTCAGCATAGGTGGTGAGGCCGCCTGGGCGAGGTACTGGTTATTCTCCCCAGTTGTATACCCCAACCCAGAGTCTGAAGCTCCAGGACACTGCCCTTGAGGCGGTAGAGGTGGGATCCCTCGCTGAGTCTGAGGGAAAAACCGACCCTGGAGGGTAAACTGATTACGATACGATACAATCCTCTAAATTCCGGCTCGCGGTACAATTACACTTCCTACGTCAATTATAAATAAAATGCCTGTCATCATTCATAATGAGAATAATTTTTGCTTTCTATGATGCAGCGCTACAGACCTACAAAGTATGAGGAAACGTTTGATCTATTATTCCGCACCTCAAATTTTGCTAACGTCACCTTCCCTATAGATGTGTCCAATAATAATAATAATAATAATGTTATTTGTTTTACGTCCCACTAACTACTCTTTTACGGTTTTCGGAGACGCCGAGGTGCCGGAATTTTGTCCCGCAGGAGTTCTTTTACGTGCCTGTAAATCTACCGACACGAGGCTGACGTATTTGAGCACCTTCAAATACCACCGGACTGAGCCAGGATCGAACCTGCCAAATTGGGGTCAGAAGGCCAGCGCCTTAACCGTCTGAGCCACTCAGCCCGGCTCCAACATTGCTACATTCGAGGCAAGCAATCAAGACTTTTCGTTCCAAGCATTCGGTTTAGAGGGAGAACGTATTGTAGGACCCCCTGCATGCAGCTACCGATCGAAAGCAACATCATATTCAACTCTTGTACATTTCACACCAAGACAGCAGCCACTACTGTCTCATAATAAACCTTTACCGCTTGCTAAGTCGACAACTCTCTAACAACAGCAGAAAGAAGTACATATATGAACGTTGTTTATAGTACTTTTCTTCACAAGCTACGTTTGACAGTCACATGATTGTGTGACTCGTTTTTCCCGAGGGTGACTCAGCAAAGATGAAATTCCGTAAATATCATCGGCAGAATCCTGTTCCATTTGTCGTCCATGCTGATTTTAAATCCCTGACACTTCCTATTGAACGGCGTCAGCCTTCCTGGCCGCATACTGATCACATTCAGAGACACAGACCTTTTCCGGTGGCCTATCATGTCGTTTGCTCCTACGATCTCTCACTATGTTTAGGGGACCTAACTGCACTGCATGGTTGCTAGATGAGCTAGAAGATCTAGCTAACCGTGTCCATGCAATTTTAGAAAACCCGGCTCCTACTGAAATGGCATTGGATGATTTAGTTGTTCGTGATGAAATAAATCAGTGTCACATCTGTAAGCAATCAATTACGCCTACATAGATTATGGTGAGAGACCAATGTCATTTAACAGGCCGTTACCAAGGACCGGTTCATCAGTCGGACAATAGTACGTATCGAGCAGCTAAGTTCATTCCCTGTGTCTTTCACAACCTCTCTGGCTATTACTCCTACTTCATCATACGCGAATTTGCTAATCTACAAAGTGTTCAATTTAATGTGATCGCTCAAACACACGAAAGGTTCATTTCCTTTTCAAGGCGTATATGGGACATTAGTATCCGCTTTTTAGACTCTTACAAATGTATGAGTTTCTCTCTTCATGCACTCGTTAAGGTTCTTCCTTGCGATTAGTTACAGTACATCAGGCAGTATTTTCCTCATCCTGAACATTTTCAAATCTGTATTCGGAAAGGAATTTTCCCTTCAGTTATGTTGACAACCGATCAAGACTAGATGAAAATCCATTATCTCCAAATCTGCCTTTTCTTGTGTTTTGAATGAAAGCAGTACTCCATCGCTAGATAATCCCTTTCAGTCTGTGAATGCTACACATACCAGTGTTATCTCGGATGAGGAGTACACACATGCCTGTATCGTGTGGAGCAAGTTCGGTATAAAATCACTAGGTGAGTATGCCGACTTATATTTGAAAGTAGACACACTTCTACTCACGGACGTGTTTGAGAAGTTCCGTAAAATATGTTTGTCTATTTACCATTTAGATTCTTGACACTACTACACAAATCCAGGCCTTTCGCGGAACGCCATGGTATCGAATTGGATCTCCTTACCGATGTTGACATGCTCTTGTTCTTTGAACATGGCATTCCGGGAGGACTAGTCTCTCTTATCACCAGGCATACTACATCTAATGATCCGTACCTACATAACTACGATCCAGAGAGAATCGATTCTTACCTCGTGTACTAAGACGTAAATAAACTGTACGGATATGCAATGTCTCAACCTCTGCCGTGCAAAGATTTTGCCAAGCTATCAAAGAGGGAGACTGAGCGTTTTGACTTTTATTCCGCTGCTAAAGAACCTCAAGCGGATATGTACTTGAAGTTGATATATCCTATTCCTGTAAATTACACAATGCTCATTCTGATTTTCCATTCTGTGTTGAGCAAATGATTCCTCAAAACAGTGAATCCAAGCACAAAAAGCTACGCTACGCTATATCCCCCAAGAAGTGATACGTCATTCACGTACAAGGTCTGATTCTACCATTAGTGCACATTCATCGCATCGTTAGGTTTACTCAACAGGCATGACTTAAGCCGTATATGGACTTAAATACAGAACATCGTCAACGAGCTACTACCGACTTTGAGGTTAATTTTTTAAGTTGGTGAATAACTGTATCTACGGCAAAAGTATGGAAAATTTCCGCAAGCATCGTGACAGTCGTTTAGTCAAACAGTGAGAAGGCCGATTCGGTGCACTTCAGTACATTGCGAAACACAATTTTCAAACCTCCAAAATCTTTGATCGTTATCTCCTCACTGTTCAAATGGGTAAAGCAGAACTGCTCTGCACGAAACCTATTTATCTAAGTATGGTCATTCTTGACTATTAAAAATTAAAAATGTATAACTTTCATTACGGATTAGCAAAACAATACTTTGATGACGTCTCTCTACTCTACATGGACACGGACAGTTCCATTTGCTGTATTCGCAATACCAACGTTTACGATGTGATGCAAACCCATTCTGAACATTTTGACACGTCCTCCTACGGTCCTGACCATCAATTTCACATTCAACCACTTAATAAGAAAGTAATAGGTCTCATGAAGGATAAATGTAGTATCACTCTCATGACGGAGTTTACTGGCTTAGCACCAAAAATGTAAACCTCTCAAACAGCCAATTCTCGTTCAGTAAGGAAAGCAAATGGCGTTCGTTCTAGTGTAACGAAACACTTGCGGGTAGATCATTACCGTAGAGTTCTCTACCGTAAGAAAGAGGCTCTATTTAAGCAAATACGCATAATGTCCCGCTCCCATAAGGTGTTTAGAGTTGGGCAAATGAAACGCTCTTTGGTTGCCTTCGATGACAAACGTCATTGGTCTGCTGACAATCTTACCAGTTTGCCGTGGGGTTATGATACTACCTAGTATATTTATACATACAAAACTTTGTACTTGCTTGTAAATAATTATGTATCCATTTTTATATACCTGTACACCATCGTCTCTAGAAACTTCTTGTAAATAATTACGTATTTTGTGTTATATACTTTGTACACCTCTTGTAAATAGTCAATTTAATGTTAATGTAGTACTTAAAATGGGTATTGTTTTTATTTCCCTGTTATAACAAACCTGTCCCTTTCCTGACTACATTTTAGGATATATTAAATAACAATTCCATGATGTTTCACAAAGCATATATGTATTTCTGCACGTTTGCATGGGATTAACATTTCAATTGTTAAAAGTTATATTACATCGATTTCTCAGCTGCCTTCCAATTCAACTCCTAATACCACCACCTATCATCAGTATCCCTTTCATGGCACCAGAAACAACCAATGCATCCATGTTTTCTGCAACTGATACATTAAGTGACGTCACACGCTGCATAGCCATACGAAGCATAATATCGTCAGCTACATGTCTCAGTTCCAGTTTGTTGTCACGTTTACTGGCACGATATGCCAAATCATGTTCCTTGCAAGCAGCATCCAACACATTAATACCAGGATCCCCACGTGCCAGGCGAATGTCCAGTCGAGTTCCAGGTCCACGGTATTGTTAAGAGGGTAGATAAAGCTCAAAAGGAAGATAAATCACTCCATCGATGAGCCCACGCCCAGCACGCTTCTTCACCATTGTCTCAGCACATCTTGTCCTCCTTTTGGCACTGGCTTGGTTACTTTCTTCTTCCTTGCCGGCATAATAGGTGTTAACAAATGTATTCGACTCACTGTTATGTTCGTGATACAGTTTGATTAGTTGACACGTACGACACTGCCTCACCGACGGTATCTTGGCTAGACTCACTTGATGGTGATGCTCATACACACTGCAGGGTTGAAGCTCCGAAATAACAGGATCTTGTGTCCAAGCACGCAGCACCTTCTCCCAGATCTCGTTGACAGCATTCGCAGCTAAATACAGTAGAAATATCTTGGGTAAACATTCAACTCCTCCTTAGTAAATGTGTCCAATTTTTCTTACATGCAAGGAACTGCTATGATTTACACTTGAACACGGTGTTTTACACATGTTTCTCACCTCCCGGCATTGCAGCATGACCAATAAAAAAGCAAGCACACATAGGGAAAGGATTTTCTATTCGTATCCGCGTTGTGTTCTCTATTTTGAACAACAGTTTGTAATGACGGAAATCCCAGTTCGTATAGATCAACTAGTTCATATGTTGGCTCCTTCCCACTCTCCACGCACACATAAGGCCGTTTGAGGTTCCGAATTGGATCGAGAACTTTCTGGCCATATTATCACTTTCTCTTTGCCTGCAATATGATCCACTTCTTTGAGTACCTCATAAATGACGGCTTCTTTTTACGAGTTGATGTTACAAGCCACCATCAAACCTACTTATGTTACTTTTTTATCAATATTCTGTGGAAGGACTGCATCCTATGTGAGTTTTTAGATCTCCGTGTTTTATTTTAACCTAGTGTTTAGCAGTGCTAAGCATGAGACCTTTTAACCATTCCAAAGTGATCAGGTTTTTAAACATTTGTTAATGTCTTCCCTTTCATTTTATACTTTCACCAACAAGCACATAACTTGTTATATTCTTTAAAGCATTGTATTTTGACTTCATCCTATTAATGTCACTTATGACTAAGGGTCTATTATATGTACTACATACATTTATATCTTTGTTCACGCAACCTGCTTGAGCTGATGATGGTGTCCATAGACACCGAAACCGGTACTGAATAAAAATGTTGTGATTATATTAACAACTGTAAAAGGTGGATCAATCAAATTTCCCTTTATTGTATGTTATCTCCTTTCAATACGGACCAGATATGAAGTTTTTAATGTTGAATGTAAATAACTTTTCAATTTCTTTTCAATACTGTTATGTTACATCCGGTATCAGATAAAACTGAAATAGACATACTTCGGTCTTCACTGCACAGGTGTATCCTTCTCACTGCTATGATTTACACTTGAACACGGTATTTTACACATGTTTCTCACCTCCCGGCATGCATTGCAGCATGACCAATCAAAAAGCAAGCACACTTAGTGAAAGGATTTCCTATTCGTATCCGCGTTGTGTTCTCTATTTTGAACAACAGTTTGTAATTACGGAAATCCCAGTTCGTGTAGATCAACTAGTTCACAAGTTGGTGATAAGTACTTGCGCCACCATTCTTTCTTTTCACAGCTCTTAACTATCACGACATCCGCTCTAGATAAATAAGCATTCATAATAATATCTATAAAGTAATAAGGAATACCTTCTTCTTCCCACCGCAATCCAAGTTTCTTCCTAATCCATTGAGTCTGCCGTTTATACCCATCGGTTAGCAATTAACAGGGAAAGGGAGCATCAAAGACGAAACTACTAACTTTTGGTGCCTACAACGTAGTGCAATCCAACACAGCTATTTCCTTAAACACAAATTTGTTCCCACACGCTTTTAAACCTTGGACGTCAACAATAAACGTTCCTGGCATGAAGAAGCACACCACTCTCTAGCACAGTATCGTGTCAACTAAATTATCTTATTTAGAGCTCAAGTCTAGCACACTCGGATTCCAGCAGTTGTTACAGATCATCTCTATTAGCGCACTCTACCTTGTCACGGGGCAACTAACAGGAGAGAATCGGCAGTCAACAAAAAAGTAAATCACGGCGTCGGCGAAGAGAGCGCCTTGGCGGGAATCAACAGCAACGTCCTAGCAACAGGCCCCAGCCCGTCGCCAAGAGGTCTTCTGCATGGAGGGAACTCCAAACAACGCCCCCATCCTCAGTATTCCCTGATGAACTGCTCTCCCATTGGCCAGAAGCAGTCACGTGACTCGCTGCGGGGCCTCTCATTGACTGGGGATGCTGGATGACCTTGAACTTGTGTTTCAATCACTCCAGCTTTACTACTACATTGGTATATAGCCCGACATATTTACAACAAAATACGGTTTGTAATCACAAAACGTTTTCATCTACATTGTCCACAGGATTACCTGAAACTACAGACAGGCATAGAACACACGCCAGAATACCTGAAATCGCACACATGATAGCAAGAGTTCACACTCGCCTTATTCAAACTGTTACGAATCCACATGTGCACTTTTTATAACTTAAATGTAAATTCATCATTAGCTCGTATCACATCAAATTACATGTTCCAGTTCTAAACTTATTCCTTTCCTTTTGTCGATCCAAATATTATAACCATTAATTCCAAACGCCATGCCTTACGCCTCCACACGCTAGCATGAGGGGCGTACGCATGCCAACAACTAGGTAATCTGCTTCAACAACCTCTCCCTATCAAGACACATAAACGACTGACTGTTCTTCTAACTGCACGGGTTCAACGGCGGAAACTCTCGATCAACAATGGGGAGTGTAATCACAAACATTCCGTCCCTGGAACAGCATACCTTGTGCGTAATACCTCCTGCAACTGCGTTCATCTCTGCTGAAACACTGCGGTACGACTTAATAATTGTTTCCAATACGTTTTGAACATATTATCCTCCTAAAATTAAAACGAGACTAATGCCGACGTCATGATCTCCGGCCGTTAGAAATAATATTGGTGTACTACACGAATCAGTTCCGTACTATGCCGTATGATGACTTTTTAACAAAACTGTGTGCATTTTAGTGTCCTAAAAATTCCATCGGTAGTATTCAACAGTATTTTTCTCGACATTGGGCTTCCAGAATCACATGTATGGGAATAATTATTCTTATTTAGACACTCAATTATGTCGTCAGACACGAACGTATTACCTACACTCCTATGATTATTCTCTGAACTACAATACATCATCTACGACATCACCTGGCTATCCGACTGAACCACCTTGCGTTTTATAGTTCCAAATGTGTCTAGCCATTCAAAATACTGAAAGGTCATAACACCGAGGTTTAAAAATAGAAAAATGTCTTGATGTTCTACGTAGGAATAAACTCACAGAATGAACATTTGAAGCCTATAAGGAGTAGTTCCATTTAAATTCAAAGCACAATTTGGTTTTCTAGATATAACAATATCGGTTTGACTGATAGTTTGACTACTAAATCATACGTGGCGATAGTATGGTCCGCAGCAGCTGGGAGACCTCTGCACACGCATCGTCGAATAGGATTATTAGGTGACAAAATATTTCACATTTCCATTATCGAACAAGTTTAAACCCATTGTAAATGTCCAGTATTAATTTATATTGCCGCATATCACGACTGAAGCTAATATCACAACTGTGTGGTGATTTGTTGTTGAATGTTTCTTTTTTCTTTTTTCTTTTTTTTTGCTAGTTGTTTTACGTCACACCACACAGATAGGTCTTACGGCGACGATGGGACAGGAAAGGGCTAGGAGTGGGAAGGAAGCGGTCGTGGCCTTAATTAAGGTACAGCGCCAGCATTTGCCTGGTGTGAGAATGGGAAACCACGGAAAACCATTTTCAGGGCTGCCGAGAGTGGGGTTCGAACCTACTATCTCCCGAATACTGGATACTGGCCCCACTTAAGCGACTGCAGCTATCGAGCTCGGTAATGTTTCTTTTGATTTACTTTCTGATTTTAAAGGAAACTTAACAATAAAGGAGGAAAGAATTACATCACATTCATAATCAAATAACGGTTCACCTATTCAAATAAAAATTATTACATTTGATTTTACTTTGCTGTAATTGACTTTCTTCATTTTTTCACGATGTATAAGAAACATCAGTAGGCCTGCTTTTATCAAGAAAGATATAAGAAACGTCAAGTGAAAGTGAATGAATATTTCTGAATATTACATTACCGTACTCATGTGTTAATGATAAATGTTTATTTATGATCTTTACGAATATTGGTTACCAGGAGTTTCCAAAATCGCAGATAATTAGGACGCAGAATCATTAACCACCGAGAACGATGAACCGTGAGAGCGACGTTTGGTATGTAAATGGGTATAATTTTAATCATAGTTTCTATGTAACTCTATTTTATCTTATCGCCGAAAACAATGGGAAAAAATTAATTTCCTTATTTCGCATTACATACTTAATTCCAACGGTGATAATTACAGCGACTTATGGGACCCTCACCAGGATGATTCGAAAACTTGGAACATCCGAACAAAAACAGCTCGATTTGCTCTGGGTAATTTCCGACAAATGAGTAGCGTTACGATAATGTTGCAAAGTTGGAAAGACCTGGGAGAAAGGAGACGAGCTGCTCGACTAAGTGGTTTGTACCGAGATGTCGGTAGAGAGATAGCGTGGAATGGCATTAGTAAATGAATAAGCTTGAGTGGAGCTTTCAAAGATAGGAAAGATCATAACAGGAAGATAGGATTGAAACTGAAGAGGACAAATTGGGGCAAATATTAGTTTATAGGAAGAGAAATTAGGGAATGGAATAATCAAGGGAAATGTTCGATAAATTTTCCAAGTTTTTGAAATAACTTATGAAAAGACTAGGTAAACAATTGATAGGGATTCTGTCACCTGGGCGATGTCATCTGGCTGAGTAGAACAGAACGTCGAAATTAAGATGTAGGCAGCCTAACTGGCGTTATATTAAACTGTCTGCACATGGTAGCGGAGGACATGCCATTATTATTATTACTATTATTATTATTATTATTATTATTATTATTATTATTATTATTATTATTATTATTATTATTAAGAAAGGTATTCTCTTCAGAAATGGGCCTACACCTATATTTCACCGCCAAATGTCTTCCATAATGCAAATTTTACTTTTAATAAGAGTGGAACGTTTTTAATTCTGAAAGATCCATTTGAGGTATCCGATTTTGCAACTGAACAACTTGATGATTCAACGCTGGCAGAAAAAGAATGAATTTACTAGATATAAGCGAATTTGTGGTTAACATTTTGGAGAATGGGTCCAACTTAGATGTCACTTCGAAATGATTCAAGAAGTTAATGAGCTATTAGGGTACATGTTCGTCAATTTTTCTTCTCCCAAATTCACCTAAGTAACTTTCGGAGAAACTGTATCTAAGTTTCAAAACAATAACATTGCTATCCGAAGTAACGGAGAACTCAAACCGCTTTATGCCCACGATAACAATAGTGGAGAGGAATAATTGATGACGGTCCTCGTCAGGGTTGAAAAATGAAAATGAAATTATATCAGTAGAGAATAACGAGCTGCATGCTTTTGGAGGCAGAGCGTATATGGTATAAGTCCATTATGAGTAAACGCGGACTTACATGTGGCAATAAATTATGCCAGTCCCTTCCTGAAGTGACAGTCTCAATAGTATCATATTGTTCGCTGTAATTCATTCATAATACTGCTTAAATGTTTAATTTCATTTCATATGAACTACTTTTATTGTAGTAATATATAAGGAAATAATTGCTTGGCAGGATTTATAACTACGCTCGTATAAATGTAGCAATAATGAAAAACTTTTCCCCGCAATGGATTACTCTCTCCCACACTCCCCTCCACCTCCCTCTATCTTGTAACTAAAGCTCCATTAAAATGAAATATGGACTGAAAACTGGACAGATTTTTTAGAGTAAAAGAGCTGTACAAATAAAACTCTGGCGTCCGGATTTCGACAAATGATTTCATGTATTTTCGAGATTAGCAAAAGAACTGTTTCAAAAAATATATTAATCCATTAAATACCAGTATCCAAAGTCCGTGACTTAATCCTATTTAACAATATTTGAAGTTCCCGTACTCCTCTACTGCACACTGGTGAATTTGGTGAGATATTGAAAGTGAAATGGTGAAAAGTAGCTGTTTATAATTTATTCGTACGTCTATATTAGTGTAAAAACAAGATTCTTCACTGTATAGTGCATTTTAAGATTTTAAGTGTTATGAGTTAATTTTTAGTTGTGCTTAATTGTGTATGTAAGCGATCAACAATGCAGTTGATTAGTTCCATTTTTACAAATACCGTACTACGTGGTATGCTCTAATACTCCGTGCGAAAAATGTAGTACCTCCCATATTCAATAATGTTGTGTGATCAGCTTGTATCACTCACAATATAGTGAAATTATTTTTAAAATGCAGTGTAACCGCCACTACAACAATGCAAGTTTCGGAGCGAAGTATTTTTTAAAATTTTGAAATTGAAATGCCAAAATTGATTGATTGATTGATTGATTGATTGATTGATTGATTGATTGATTGATTGATTGATTGATTGATTGATTGATTGATTGATTGATTGATTGATTGATTGATTGATTGATTGATTGATTGATTGATTGATTGATTGATTGATTGATTGATTGATTGATTGATTGATTGATTGATTGATTGATTGATTGATTGATTGATTGATTGATTGATTGATTGATTGATTGATTGATTGATTGATTGATTGATTGATTGATTGATTGATTGATTGATTGATTGATTGATTGATTGATTGATTGATTGATTGATTGATTGTATGAAATGCTATACCATCGTTAAACCCTCCGCTCTTTTAATTCCTTTCATTTAATTCAGGACTTGAGAGCAATACAAGCAACAATTGATTTCATAACGTCTACTCATAATTAATTCAAGTGACGAACTAAATATCGAGTGTCGACCTCAAGTATAGGAAGTGTGTTAACTAGTGTTCGTTATCGATTGATTTGTTGGAGTGACATAGATTTAAAAGTGATATTTTCAAATATGGAAACCAGTCACCCATCCCTCAGTGACAATTTATTTCGCAACATGATAATTTATATTATAATAATTTATAACATATATATATATATATGCAACGTTTAATACATGTTATTAACAGTTTGCTTAATAATGAGAATTAGGTCACTCTAATTAAATTAAATTTTCCACGGCAATCTATCTCGTCCTAACCTATAACGTATATGTACTAGTGATGTGACGAGTCGAACTAGAGTGCTTTCGACGGATGTCCAGATGAATCATGGCCGACTGCGATAAGACCTCACTCGCTGACGCGCTCCCGAGTTGCCCGAGTCAGAGACACGAACTCGCCCAAATCATCGCGAGTGAGATCGAGTGCTTTCTGTACATTGATGGATCGATTTTTAATAAATGCTAGGAAGTGAACTCAAGTTCAACTATCGAGTATTCATTCAATTATAAAAATAATAGTTGTTTAATTTTGCAAGCCATTTCATTCGCAAGACATAGCGATGGTCGCCAACTCGAGTTGGCAGAGTTTCCGAATACGAGTTACTTGAGTTGACGAAGTATTCGACTCGTAATTTGCTACATGAGGGCAAAGAAACTAAATGTCCTGAATAGCCCCGAGTTCGGTCGAATGCTTTTTATTCTTTGACCGGTTCCTAACCTAAGCAAGAAACACGTTACAGTATTAACTTTATTTTTACAAATTATTAAGCTTTCTTCCTTTAGCTCTAGTGTAATGTATTACAAAATTAGTTTTCTATACGCAGGGTTGAGACTATTATTTCGTTTATGTTTGAGAAGAACTCGGTATTTCTGTTTTCTTATTTATTAATGTTTTCTTCAGCTGACAGCCAATGCTAATTTAATAAGTATGTGATTTCTGGTAGAAAATACATTACTGTACTACTACAAATACAATTGTCTTCGTTTTCGTGTCTCAAATGTGCAACTCGCACAGTCATAACAAAGATTCCAGTAAACTTTGCGCACACAGAAAACACTCGAGTTCCCTCACTCGCCTCTTTTACGAGACATAACGATGGCCTCGGCATCTCGTCTCGCCCCCTCTTCCCGACTCGTCAATTCGAGTCAACACCTCCTTAGGAGGTGTGAGGTGTTGTTCGAGTTTCCTTACTCGCTCCTTTCACGAGATATTGCGATTGTTTTGCTCTCCCTGCCCTACCCGAGTTTGGACTCGAGTTGGTAGTGTTTTTCGAATACGAGTGACTCGAGTTGACGAAGTATTCGACTCGTCACATCGCTAATATGTACTGCTGTTGGTGTTAGTGAGTCCATGCAAAGAGAAACCATTTACGTCATCTGGTGAGACAGCTGACCATGTTGATTGAAAACTCTGTGGGAAGACCTTTACTAGAAATAGTGTTAATATACATTTGACCAGAAGTCATGCAACGTGGTCCCAAACACCTAAGCAGGGTGAAGATCCAAATACTGTGATGCCCAATCCTAAATGTCCCCACTGTGAAATAAACCTGTCAATCCGCACATGTGTCAACATACATATTAGTAGAGCTCCATCATGCGAACCGTCACCAAAAGCACAAGCGTGATATTTCGCTTTACCCAGATCAATCTACCTCAACACCTGATATACAGGTTAGTAATCCAGTTCGCGATGAATCTCCAAATAAGTCATTACAGGCTATACTATCAAATTGTAAAGACAGGATAAGAATTTGAAGACGAGTTACAAAAGGGGGTGACTGTCATAACAGCAGATAGACTACCACAGTTGATTGATAGATGTATTTCTCAGAACTCTTTGCAATACTGGCAGGATCTAATGCTTTTTGCATACATTGCTCTTCGTGTACCCGAGAAATCTAATGGAAAGGAAAATGTACGAGAATTCCATTTAGCACAACCCGTGGTTAAAAGAAAATCGTGCCTTTTAAAGTTCGTTGTATAGAAAACAAAGTAGCCGATGGGGATATTTATTTATTTGTTGACCATTGAGCATGGCAGGCTTCCACCCAGATACATGTTCACCATACCCATAAAAATCCAAATATACTATTCCTCCTACCACCTCCTACTAAATATGATTACTAATTTTCATCTAACCCAATACATGTAGAACTGATAAAACAGAGAAATATTTCGCTCCTTATCGGAGACCTTGGCAGAAAGGCAACATCGAATATTTTTTAAAAATAATGTCTTTCGGCGATAAAAAGAGAAAAAACATTGAAATATTTTTTTGTTGCTTGCTTTACGTCGCACCGACACAGATAGGTCTTATGGCGACGATGGGATAGGAAAGGCCTAGGAGTTGGAAGGAAGCGGCCGTGGCCTTAATTAAGGTACAGCCCCAGCATTTGCCTGGTGTGAAAATGGGAAAAAACGTAAAACCATCTTCAGGGTTTCCGACAGTGGGATTCGAACCCCCTATCTCCCGGATGCAAGCTCACAGCCGCGTGCCTCTGACCGCACGGCCAACTCGCCCGGTCATTGAAATAAATATAACACATCGGCACTCTAGGGGGTACATGACCTGCCCCCATCCTTAGTGTCAGCAACATTTGTCTATTCACTTCCTCCTCACACTCAGATACCTCAGCAAACAGGCACTGTCCTTGAACCCTGTTCAATATGGTTGGACCTGTCTGCTTGCTCTTATACATCCTCTACTGTTCCATTTCGCTGCACACACATAACTTCTATAGTCTGCTGAGTTATACACTACTTCCAACTCGAAGTCTCCTAAACACTGACTCATTATTTAAGAACAGCATTTAAATCACACTCACCAAGTCTTCTTTTAACATTGTTTCTTTAAGATATTTGACCAATTCCTTCTTCTATTTTGCCCACACCATTTTTAGCACCACATAAGTATTTATTTAAGTTACCGGTCCTGGTCCATTCATTCACTACCCATTTAGTAATTTTCCGTTCATCCGATGGGGATATTCGAGGAGCGGTTAGGGTTCTTTCATCAGAATGTGGGATAGCAGAACACACCGGTACCACCTTCAAATCTTTGGTAGATAAACATCCTCCGCAGTCACGCCCATTGTCGTTTCCCGATCCCCCTGATCTTAGTGATAATTATCTCAGCATGGCACCGGAATTGGTGCTTGAAGGAATAAAGACGTTCCCTAACGGTTCTGCTTCAGGAATTGAAGGTATCCGTCCTCAACATCTAAAAGATCTTACCTCTAAATCAGCTGGAGTTGCCGGGAGAAGACTTCTCCAATCTATCACAAAATTATGCAATTTCATATTAAGAGGGCAACTCAGTTCTGAAGTGTGCCCAAACTTTTATGCTTGCTTGTTGTTTTAAGGGGCCTAACATATAGGTCATTGGCCCCCAAACTTTTATGAGGCCGTATTAATTCCCCTTAAGAAACCTGAAGGAAGCGATCGACCTATCGCCGTTGGGAACACCTTTCGAAAACTGGTTGCTCAATTATCTTGCATGGCAGTAAAGGGGATCATTAGGTAGTATTTCTATCATCATCAACTTGGATTTGGTACTCCAAAAGGCTGTGAAAACAGTATCCATTCTCCACGAACTTTCCTACATTTAAATGCTACATCGAATAAAATCTTAGTAAAAAGTGACTTCATAAATGCATTTAACACCATTGATAGAGATTCCATGTTACATGCAGTACAAGATAGAATTCCTTAACTTTATACTTTCCTGTGGCAAGCGTATAGATACTCTTCTAACTTGTATTTCGGGTCTCATATTATTTTGTTACAGTCTGGGGTACAGCAAGGTAATCCAACAGGACCATTCTTTTTAGTCTTGCACTCCAGCCTGTCATTGCAGAGTTGAAAAGTCTTCTTAACTTATTTTATTTGGATGATGGAACCATCGGCAGTGATCCTGATACGGTTCTTATTGTAACGTTCCAGACGTTACAGTGTAATTATGTTAATTTTATTATGTGTAATTAATTCAGGAATTTAACGTCATGATATTTATTTTGGTATGTAATTGTATTATAATTCATGTTTAATCATTTGCTCACTATCATTTCATTACTTTGTAACTACGACTTGTAAACGAGGGATGAATATCCTAATATTCACTTAGATTCTTGCGACATTAGTTTAAAATTAACTTGCAGTAGATTTCCTCTATCTTGCCACATCACCGAGGAAGAAGGAAGGACAAATTTAGACACCAAGTTCTGGGAAAAGCGAGCACGTGTTCAAGCGTTCTAACGTAAGCTACCGTATTTCGACCAGAATTATTCAAACTGATCACCGCCTATATTTTCAAAGGAGCGTCATGTTGCCATGGATACTGAGTGAAAGGACTAATAGAAGAACAGTTAATATCATGGTTAAGACCCGTCAACTCTAATATCTAGAGTGGGGAGAGACGTGTCATCTGATTGGACCACGTGTGGCGACCTGTAATTAGCGCGAGAGAAGGTTATAAAAGGGCGTGTTGGAGCTCTTGGCTTCTTCTTCTACTGATCTTCTACGAGACTTCTACGTGTTATTCTGATCGATATTATTCTACGTGATTCTTCTACTTGATTCTCTACTTGATTCTTCGTCTCGATACTTAGAAATTCTGAATGAGGGGTGTATAGCCACTCTCATCAGGAAGTACGTACAGCTCGGCTACAAGGCCGGTTTGAACCAGTCTAAGTCAATAGGTAGTATTAATCTAGATAGAAATGAAACTTCAGAGAACATTCTCAGTAAAGTTGGAAGGATTCTTAATTGAGTATCCTCTCCATATAACCCAAGGTGGTTCTTCTAACTATGACTTAAGGCTTATCTCCAATATATGGGATAAAGCATAATAGGGAGTGTTAGTTTTGAAGTCATCTTCCAATTAGTGGTGGGTGCAATTTGCAAGGCAGGAATGGTACTTAGCTGCAGATGAAGAGATCTCAAAGACGACCGGTGATGTTCCAGCTACAAGGATGGAAGCTTTCCAAGGACCAGCAGAACAAGACAACATGGTGAGCAAGCGAGTTAAAGATATTGCAAGTTTTCGCGAAGTAGAGTCATTCAATTTTTTGTTAAATTCATTTTCTATTTTAAATTCAGTTCTCGTTAAACCGTCCTCATTTATATTAAATATAATAAATAGTATTTTTCTAGTTCATTTTAATCAATCTGCCTTAATTAGCCTTTTGATTTTTAATTCTCCTGCTTAATGATTAGTGCACTATCACCCCACCCCTGTGATAAGAGTCCGTCCAAGCTTGATTATAAATTTTTATCTTTAAGTCCTCAACTTAAAGATTGGCGCCCTTAGCTTGCTTGGTTGCATTTCTCGTTCGATGATTGTTCTCCGAGAGGGGAAGCCACATAAATGCCGCTCCAACGTGTGGCGAGAAAATCATTAAGTACGGAGCAGTTAATGACAGTAACGATATCAGAATTCGTATTATGGGCAAAATTTGGATATCCACGTTTCATTAGGAGTGTTTGATTGTGGGAAGGGTCATGGCTGATCAGACGAAAGAGGAGAGGATGTTGCGCAGTGGACGGGCGATAAAAGGCAATAATGTATTGAGTTCAGAGGAAGAGTTGTGTAGTCTAGTAGAGGAAATTGAAGATAGAAGTGTAAGTAGTATGGAGAGTGAAGGCAAGCAGAAAGAAGTCAGTATGGAGTCAGATGATAGTAGGATGGGGGGCGAAGCGGAAGTAAACACTAACAATGAAAGTAATAATAATGATCAGTTAATGGGAATGATGCAGTTAATGTTAAGTAAGATAGAGGACAGTAAAACTGAAATAAAAAATGAATTGGAACAAACTAAATCTGAGCTTAAAAATGAATTGGAACAAATTAAAACAGATGTAGAACAAACTAACACTAAAATTGAGAATATTAAATATGAACTTAAAGAACAGTTAGAGCAAACTAAAGCTGAATTAAGCAGGGAGATGAGGGAAAATAAGGAAGAAGCGAATCGGAGAATGGACGAACACAGTAGGCAGTTACGCGATCTGGTGGTAAAAAATGAACATTTTAATAAGCGATTAGAGGACCAGAAAAATGAATATGTACGGCAAGGGAAAGAGGTAGAAGAAAAGTTTGCGGAGCAAAGAAGTGAATTCCTGGAATTAATGGGGAAGGAAAACAACTCTACTAGGGAGGAAGTAATGAGGCAGGTCACTAGTATTGATAAGAGAGTTGAGACTCAAAGAGGGGAAATACGGATATTTAAAGACCACGTCCAACAAGAGATTGACACAGTAAAGCTTAGAATAGAAGATGAGACCCGGGCAAGTGAAGAAAGGTTTGCGATAGCTGAAGAGAATAAGATTGAAATTAGGACATTGAAAGAGAAGCAGGTTAATTTGGAGAGCGAAATTGATAGGAGAGACAAAGAGGTAGAATGCCGGATAGAGAAAGCAGAAAATCAGTTTAAACAGGTGGCAAAGGATAAACAGGTTTTCACGGGAAGGCAATGTCTAGGAAATAGCTACATTAGGGAAATTGAACTACCTAAATTTAATGGGAAACAAACGAACCCGCTAGATTTCCTTAAAATGATAGAAAAACGGTTTGAAAAGCGTCTAGAGGAAGGGTCTATGGACTGGGAAGACGTTATGGAAAATATTGACCATGCTTTTGTAGGAGAAACTCGGTCTTGGTTCATGGTATATAGGCAGACGATGACGAACCTGAAAGAATTCAGAAATAAGTTTAGAGAGAAATTCTGGAATGAAGCGATACAAGCTCGGGAGAGAGAAAGGGTGGTATTTGGGAGGTACAAACAGCATGAAGGAGTCACTATGACCGAGTACTTCCTGGCACATGTCATGATTTGTCAGAACTTAGATGGTATAACCGAGGGGTCTGATGTAGTAAGACTACTTTTGAGACATTTTCCGGACAGGGTGAGAGAAGCGGCCTGCATGCAAATAGTTGGAACTATTCAGGAGATGGAGAACCTACTAGGCAGTTTTGATGCGTTAGGTAACCTTAGGAGTAGAACGGAGAATATTCAGAACTTTAGTCATCACAACGGAATGAGACATAACGGTAGAATACAGAATCACGAAGCTCGCAATCAGTTCAGACCTCAGCAGAACAGCAGGAGCGGAGCACCTGAATATAGGACAGGAAATTCCCAACGGAGGCCAGAGCAATGTACTAATGAGTCCAACGTCAATACACAAAGGGAACCTTTAAACTAACTAGAGGCTGTAATGTTACGTCAGAATTCCAGCCTAGTACGAAGGTAGCGAAGTGTCTTGCCATGAAAGTGTTACCATATGACCTAGATGTGAGAGACGATTTGTTGTATGAACCCGAGCAGAATAATGGAGATTCAAGTAATAAAGTAGTCAATCCCGTTGTTAAATTGAAAGTCTGGGGGGCGTGGGTTAAAGTTTTGATTGATTCTGGTAGCCAAATATCATGTATTAGTTCTCAGTGGTATGAGTCATTAGTGAAACAGGGTATTCAGTTGGAGGAAATGCCTGTTAAGTCTACTTTCATCATTACGGCTGTTGGAAAGAGGTCTAAGCAAATTTGTAAACAAGTAGCTGTCCCGATCTGCATTAATAATTCTATTAGCGTTCAGATATGTTTGGTAATTCCGCATTTAATATTTGATCTTATCTTGGGATCTGACTGGTTAACGTTAAAATTGGCTCAGTTAAATTACAATGATCTAGTGCTAAATTTGAGGTGGAATAATGAGGATATCAAGGTCAAGTTTGAGGAGGAAATTCAGAGGAAAACGGAAGTTAGTACAGTGTGGAGAATGAGTGAGGTTTCTAAACTTAATGAAGAGGCTAGTGAGGGCCTGAAGTTGTGTCAGTTGTGGATTCATGAGGATAAAATATGTGGCTTGAAAGAAACCGTAAGTAGAAATGAGTTAAATGAAATCCAGAAGGACAAGTTATTTGAAGTGTTATGTGAACACGTGGAGATTTTCTCCAAGAAACCTGGTGTTACCCATCTGTATGAACATTCTTTTCCTGTGCTGGATAAGACTCCATTCAGCGGACCGCGGTATCCGATACCACACAAATATGCCAAAGCCGTAGAGGATCAAATTCAAGCTATGTTAGCAGACGATGTGATTGAATTATCAAACAGTCAATATGTTAATCCCTTAATTGTCGTGCCTAAGTCTGATGGATCAATACGTTTGTGTATTGAATGCGAGAGCGTAGTGAGAGTGTTAGGTTTGCCTGAGGAACCACCTCGTGATGCTGAATTTTACGTCCGACTGGCACGGGAGAACCTGATTAAATCTGGAGATAAACGTAAAAGGCAGCAGAAACGTAAGGTACTGGATAACTTTGAGGTAGGTGATATGGTTTTGGTGAGAGTTCCAATGTTGTCAAATAGTGAGGATAAGGTAACAAAGAAATTTTTTCTTTTATATCAAGGCCCTTATAAAGTACATAGAAAACTAGGACACTGTGCTTACAAGTTAGCGGATGGCGAGAGCGTAATGAATGGTTCATATAACATTAGTAGTTTACGGAGATACCTGTCGTGTGAGGTGGCTGAACCGGATTGTGAGATATAGGTCAGTAACTCGGGGAAGTTGCTACTTGTTATGTCAGACTACGAGCGGAATGAGTTTACGTCTCAATTGTGGTGGTATTTCCTAGTTGTGTTTGTAAACAAGGGAGGTGTTTGTGTGGCGGTAGAGTTACGCTCGTTCATTGACGATAGATCATCTGTTTTCCGTATGTGAGGCCATGAAATTTTATATATTTGTTTTCTGAGATGTTACAGAAGGCTAATTAAAGCTGACGACGGCAAATAATTAACTTTCCCGTATGTGCATTTCTAACTTGCAATAATTTTACCGTGAGCTTAAATCACGTGTGTATTCGTGGGAAGTGTATTGCATAATGCTTCAAGATAAGGTTGAAACATTCGAAAGAGTGATAAAAGTGTAAATTGTTTGTATCATTTGTTTTCCATGGTTCTAATGTAAAAGATTGGAAGAGAACGTGTTACTGCTATCTAGCAAAGAATGTCGGAGAGATGGGGAGTAAAAGGACAAATAGACACTCGGCAGAGTCTGTAATCTGAATTGTATATATATTATGTTATATTCTCTAGGATAATCTTGTTTTTTTACAAAAATGGAAAGTTGCTTGTGTTGGGCATAATTTAGCATCTAAACCTCAAGATGAACTGAAATAACAGACATTCGCAATGGTAAGCAGTCTAAGAGAGATATGGAAACAGTGAGATATAATTAATTGTATGAAAATAATGTCGCTCGTAATGGGCAGGTAATAGAGGTATTTCAAGTCAATGTGGGAGTAAGTGTGTGAGTTCTCAACTCATGTGATATTTGTTAAGAACTCATGGGGGCGTATGTAACGTTCCAGACGTTACAGTGTAATTATGTTAATTTTATTATGTGTAATTAATTCAGGAATTTAACGTCATGATATTTATTTTGGTATGTAATTGTATTATAATTCATGTTTAATCATTTGCTCACTATCATTTCATTACTTTGTAACTACGACTTGTAAACGAGGGATGAATATCCTAATATTCACTTAGATTCTTGCGACATTAGTTTAAAATTAACTTGCAGTAGATTTCCTCTATCTTGCCACATCACCGAGGAAGAAGGAAGGACAAATTTAGACACCAAGTTCTGGGAAAAGCGAGCACGTGTTCAAGCGTTCTAACGTAAGCTACCGTATTTCGACCAGAATTATTCAAACTGATCACCGCCTATATTTTCAAAGGAGCGTCATGTTGCCATGGATACTGAGTGAAAGGACTAATAGAAGAACAGTTAATATCATGGTTAAGACCCGTCAACTCTAATATCTAGAGTGGGGAGAGACGTGTCATCTGATTGGACCACGTGTGGCGACCTGTAATTAGCGCGAGAGAAGGTTATAAAAGGGCGTGTTGGAGCTCTTGGCTTCTTCTTCTACTGATCTTCTACGAGACTTCTACGTGTTATTCTGATCGATATTATTCTACGTGATTCTTCTACTTGATTCTCTACTTGATTCTTCGTCTCGATACTTAGAAATTCTGAATGAGGGGTGTATAGCCACTCTCATCAGGAAGTACGTACAGCTCGGCTACAAGACCGGTTTGAACCACTCTAAGTCAATAGGTAGTATTAATCTAGATAGAAATGAAACTTCAGAGAACATTCTCAGTAAAGTTGGAAGGATTCTTAATTGAGTATCCTCTCCATATAACCCAAGGTGGTTCTTCTAACTATGACTTAGGGCTTATCTCCAATATATGGGATAAAGCATAATAGGGAGTGTTAGTTTTGAAGTCATCTTCCAATTAGTGGTGGGTGCAATTTGCAAGGCAGGAATGGTACTTAGCTGCAGATGAAGAGATCTCAAAGACGACCGGTGATGTTCCAGCTACAAGGATGGAAGCTTTCCAAGGACCAGCAGAACAAGACAACATGGTGAGCAAGCGAGTTAAAGATATTGCAAGTTTTCGCGAAGTAGAGTCATTCAATTTTTTGTTAAATTCATTTTCTATTTTAAATTCAGTTCTCGTTAAACCGTCCTCATTTATATTAAATATAATAAATAGTATTTTTCTAGTTCATTTTAATCAATCTGCCTTAATTAGCCTTTTGATTTTTAATTCTCCTGCTTAATGATTAGTGCACTATCACCCCACCCCTGTGATAAGAGTCCGTCCAAGCTTGATTATAAATTTTTATCTTTAAGTCCTCAACTTAAAGATTGGCGCCCTTAGCTTGCTTGGTTGCATTTCTCGTTCGATGATTGTTCTCCGAGAGGGGAAGCCACATTATGTATCTAAAGAAATTTGTCATTTGGTGTAAAAATTTAGGTTTGGAAGCAAATCCGCATAAATGTGAAATCCTCTTCCGTTCCGCGAGAGATGAGACAACAGTTTCTGCATTTCAAGGCATTGTTCCCGTTATTCACGTTACAACAAATGCCAGTCTATCCTTACTTGGATCACCGCTTACAGATGAGGCCGTGGAGGAAATTGCGAAGCAAAAGCTAACAGAATTAATGAGGCGGTATGATGGTCTACGAGTGATCAATTTGATTCTCACATGGCATACTCCTTATTGAAGGAATGCATTTTTATTCCAAATTTTACTTACTTTCTGCGGACCACACCATGGTTACTTCCTTCGTTCCTTGCTCAAGCTGATGATTTGACAAGAAGTTGCCTCAAGTCTCTACTAAATATACCGTTTGAGGAAATTAACTGGATCCTGGCTTGTTTACCAATAAGATTTGGTGGCCTCGAAATTCGTAGATTAAGTGATATTTCCATTCCCGCTTTTCTTGCTTCCGCTCATGGAGTATCTGACTTTATAAAGTCTCTGTTCTCTGATTACGGTGATAATGTCGAGATATGCAATCTGGCTGACGCAAGATATCACTGGAATATCGATTCTTTGATTTTGTCATGTCCAACAGACATTGATCGAGAACGACATCTTGCTCTTCAGGAAAATAAGCAGACTCATGGCTTAAGGCTCTTCCGCAGCATAATGTGGGCACACTTATGGATAACATGTTTAAAATCGCAATCCGCTTACGTCTTGGATGCAAAATATGCCAGTCACATAAGTGCATATGTGGAGCGGAAGTCGATGTTTACGCCCACCATGATTTAAGTTGCCCTAAGAGTGCTGGTCGATTTTCAATACACTGTTCAATTAATGACATTATCAAAAGAGATTTTACATCTATCGATGTCCCTTCTGTCCTAGAACCGAGTGGAATTAGTCGCACAGGCGGAAAACGCCCTGATGGTCTGACTTTAGTCCCATGGAACAAAGGCAGATCTCTCCTGTGGGATGCCATGTGTGTGGATACTTTAGCACCATCTCATTTATTTCACACTGGCAAGGCTGCTGGTTCTGCTGCGGAATTGGTCGTGCTCAGTAAAAGGGCGAAATACAGAGCAGTAACGGACAACTACAGTACATTTTCGTGCTATTCGCAGTCGAAACGATGGGGACGTGGTGTCAAGAGGCTAAAAGTCTGATTTCAGATATTGGCAAACAACCATCAGCAATCACTGGAGACTCCCTGAGGCAGCGAATAGGAATTGCTATCCAGCGAGGAAATGCTCTCAGCGTTATGGGCACGTTTCCGCATAACGCACCACTGGACGAGGTCTTTTATCTTACACCTTAGACTTTCAAGCTGGAGCGAAGCATTAAAGAAAAGATAGTTGAAATATTATTTTGTAATTATATAAATGCATGTAGTTATTGTCATTTCATATTTTAATTTTATAAAGAACATCAGAAAGTAACTTTCAAATGCAGTGCTATAGTTCTCTTTGTGAAATATTATTATTAGTTATTTAACAAATGCCAAATATCAAGGTATCGCTGACCCACTGATCTAGAAATAGCTAGCCTGCCTCTAACACAGAGGCCCCGGGTTCTATTCCCGTCCAGATCAAGAATTGTTATCTGGAGTTGAGGGCTATTTCGAGGGCCGCTTATCCTACGTGAGATCAATTGAAGACCTGTCTAACGGTGAATTAACGGCTCCAGTCGAAAAAGCCAAGAACTATAACCAAGAGGATTCGTTGCACTGACCATGCATCACCTCGTAATCTGCATGATTTCGGACTGAGCAGCGGTCACTTCCGTAGCTCAAGTAACAAACATGGTATTCGTAACTTATTCGTCAACAAATCAACATATTTGATCCTTAAAATAATTTCCCGCTGCGTCATCCACACTTTCACAGATGCAAAAACTCGGTTATTTGTTCATGCATAATTTAAAGTTATTTTTAAGTTACCATGTAGAAAGTTGAATAAATAAAATCACTTTGTTTCCTAACACACATAATAATGTCCTCAAAAGATACATTCCGTATTTATAGAAACTGATTCAGATTGTTTTAAATGTATGTTGCTCCTCTTAAGATCTGGCATTGCCCATATCGCCTGAACTAAGTAGATTATTGTACTCTTTTTGTATTTTTATATTTGTTTAGAAATAAATTTTCTATGAAAATTAAATATAAAGTAAAACTACTGTAATTTAGGTTTTAGTGGGTTGCGAATGATAGAAGATCGTGTGCCAAAACGTGTATCAAAATATAAAACCACAATATAAACCAATGAAATGAAATGAAATGAAATGGCGTATGGCTTCTAGTGACGGAGTGTCCGAAGACAAGTTCGGCTCGCCAGGTGCAGGTCTTTTAATTGACTCCCGTAGGTGACCTGCGGCGTGATGAGGATGAAATGATGATGAAGACGACACATACACGCAGCTCCCGAGTCAGCGAATTTAACCAATTATGGTTAAAACTCCCGACCTAGCTGGGAATCGAACCCGGGACACCTGTGACCAGAGGCCAGCATGCTAACCATTTATCCATGGAGCCGGACAACATAAACCAATGGGAAATAGTTATTTACGTAACAGCAATGGAAGGTGATGTTTTACGTTACGAGTGAGATGTTTAGCGGCGAGGGCGGAATTTCGAAACGTGTAAGGTAAACTTATCTCTTTAGTGGCTGTACAATAGTTTATTTCATACTGCAGTGAATTTACTTATTTTAAATTAATTTAATTATAAATAATTTTGATGTGATCCCTCGCAAATCATCCATGTTTGATTTATGCACTTACATTTTCTTGTTTGTTGTGGGTCTTGCTAAGGAAGATTTAAGAGGAGTGTACATGGGGTTATGTTGTAATGAAACATTAATTCTATTTGAATCACCGAACAGTCCACTAAGCTACCAGAATCGTAAACAGTGTCCTCCAGTCCTGGATTAATGAAGGTAATACGAACTGTATGATATACTGTGATATATAGGCGATATTTATCTCTCGGAAGTGAAAACGAAATGGCGTATGGCTTTTAGTGCCGGGAGTGTCCGAGGACAAGTTCGGTTCGTCAGATGCAGGTCTTTCGATTTGACAACCGTAGGCGACCTGCGCGCCTTGATCAGGATGAAATGGTGATGAAGACGACACATACACCCAACCTTCGCGCCGGGGAAATAAACTGATTATGGTTAAAATTCCCGACCCTGCCGGGAATTGAACCCGGGACCCTTGTGACCAAAGGCCAGCACGCTAACCATTTATCCATGGATCCGGAATATCTCTCGGAAATTAATCTATACATTAGTCAACATGTTGATAGCGGCAGATTACATGAGCTCAAAATGCAGAGGCGCAATTTTTGGTTTGGATGGCTGCAAAACCACAGTGCTGCAATCAGGCGGAGAAACAATTCAACAAGTTTAGTGTTCGTCATTCCTAATCTCACTGAATAGCCGTGTTTACATTAGCGTGAGGCGAAGTTCTAAGAAAACAATTGGAAAGTAATTACAGTACGGTAACGTATCATTTTCTGTATTCTTTTCAATAGGATAAAAGGAAATTAAGTCATGGTATTGTGCCGTTTCCATGTGGAACATGCGCCACAGCGCGCGTGAAAACAGCGAGCACGCGGTCCGGAGCATGGCGCCGGAACAGTCTCGGCGAGAACTCAACTACATACGTTGAATACGCAAAGAAGTGCTCGTGAAGAGAGAGATTTTGCTTTCATCTTCGAGCGGAAAGACGTGTAAATACTTGTAAATAATGTTAACATTAAGTTAAATGTAAAATGTATAATGTATAAAATAAGACGAAACCAAAGATTGTAATACCAGGGTAATGTTATGCAATGGTAAACATCGATAGTTCTTAATAAGGACGGTGGCTACGCCTAGGTATCGATAGATGTAAGTAGGTACCTAAGTTAAACTTCCACATCTAGTGTGTAATTCTGTTATTCCATGCCTTGTTTTAAAACGAAAAGAGGAGATACAAAAGCCTGGTCATTGTTCACTGTTGGTGTCGATGTAATGGTAGTGTGAAATTGATACACGAAAGCTTAAGAAAAGTTGTTGCTAAATAAGCATACTATTAGTGAATGTAAATTGAATGTGAAAAGAAGTTATTAGGTGATATGTACGCAGTAAATGAATGCAAATAGTGTGAAGTAACAACTTAATACTTACAGTCGTACAAGGCAAAGCCATTACAAGGAAAGCAACGCGATACATAACATATATTGTCGGTATCTCGCAAACATCTACGCATAATTGGAAGTATATGCATTATTGGTTCAATAGTGATTGTGTGTGTATTGAATAATCTAATGTTAGCCTTTTTCAGGTGTGTTTGTCCAACCCTTGTCCCGTTTCCCTACGGGGTCGGGTATGAGGTGAGATGAATTTGTCGTGGCGGTTTTTTATGACCGGATGCCCTTCCTGACGTCAACCTCATCAGAGGAGTTAATGAGAGATGAAATGAATGACGTGATATATGATAGTAGGGAGAGGGTGAAACCCGGTGCCGGCACATAGCCTACTCCTGTCGAATAGCACCAAGGGGTCTGCTCAAGGCTTAACGTCCCCATCCGACGGACGAATCACCATCAACAGCGTCATATGCCCTCACTCCATATGAGCACTGCGGAGAGGTTTGGAATTTAATCCAGGCTTTTGGCACGCAATCTAGTGATTAGAAATTGTATACCACCACCTCCCCTACCCTGCCGGCCAACATTCTGATGGTGAAATTTTTTTCGACCAACGGGACTCGAACCGGCTAACCTCGGTGTTAGACCGTTTTAGACTTCAGCGCCTTAACGATCATGGCCACCAGGCGGGCTAGCCTTTTTCAGGTGTGATCTGCACGAAAGTAAAATAACAATGTCAGAAAGATATCCAGGAAATACAAGTACACAGGAGAACATGGAGAACTAGATGAATACAAGCGGGTCCACCCGAGGCGATGGCGTGGTTACGAGGAAGGATAACTTAGGTCATGTGCTTTCCAATACCCTGGCCATCCAAGTCAGTAATTGCCCATTCTTTTCAGTAATAATGTCTTTTTGTACATTTATTTTATGCAGAATTTATCTGCATCCCAGTTTATTTACTAGTATCCTCAATGTAGACAGTAGTGTATATACACTACATTGTAACCTTTTGATGAATACTAATAAATAAAATCATTTAAAATATCATAAAATATATCATAAATAAAAATATATAAAAACTTAATCAAAATTGATCGAAATGTCCGTAGTATGGGCGCCAGAGTTCACCAGAATGGATCCCTCGAATTTTGATAGAGTATGATAAACTTTATATCCCAGGGCGTGTTCATAATGCTGCGTACTGGTACATCTGCTGCAGGCCTTACCTAACCTCCTGAAAACGACTAAATAGGTAGGAACTGCACCTAGGTTCATCAATAACTCCACTGATTCGAAAGTAGCTAACTATATCCTTAACAAAATCCGTGCATGAGCACCTCATCAACACACAACATTATACATATAATACACACATAAAATATTGCTGGAAGACTCCATATTTACAGCAACAACAATGAAAACAATGGGAAAACGAAAGCGAGAACTAAACTACCATTTGTAGATAGTCCGATGAACAATGTACATATATGTAGATAAATACCCTTCACTGTCTCTGTATCAATAATACTTGCCGATTCTCATAATCGGCAGTTATCACATCACACAGATACTGTACCTTGTAATACTGTGTTCACATATTTTAACACTTGTGGTAAAGATATATACATTTGTGAAACACACGCCTGTCGATCCTCAACATAAATTATGGAAAGTCTGAGATAGCTTTCACCATTATATAATGCCAGACCTCCACAAGTACTACAACACTTAATGCGTACGCCCTCCGCAATTTGTTGATCATCCACTTTCCACGAACATAACAAAACTACGTTCCACGAACGTTTGAAGTCCAGTCCATTGTAGCCGTGTCACTCGAATACCGTATATCAGCACTACTTCCTTCTCGTACAGTCTGTCCGCACTACTTCCTTCTCGTACAGTCTGTCCGCACTACTTCCTTCTCGTACAGTGTGTCAGTACTCCTTCTTGTCCGTACCTAGTGTGGTTCCCGCCGTTTGATCAACCTTTATAGGCATCAGCATTCCCCTTCCTCTCACATAATACGTCTGGATTGGTCCTTGCCAGCCAATCATGAGTGATAATCTATTTAAGACCATGCCCTGAACTTCTTCGTGCTTCCAAGACATAAACAAACGCTGGGGTATATCACATGAGTCATAAAACTTTCCTAGTACAATAATAAGCTCCTCTCATCAGACTGGGATATATACATGACTAATAGAACTTTCCTAGTACAACAACATCAACAAACACATCTCATCAGACACTGGGATGCCCGCATGAGTTATACGAATTACCGGAGTCCAAGATAGCAATGTTTTCCCACTCATGCAAAACAAATTACTCATACTACATATATGGTTACCTTTCAGCTTACAAAGATTAATGACAAAATATACAAATGAAATACTGATAATAATAATAATAATAATAATAATAATAATAATAATAATAATAATAATAAATCGAATACTGACAATAATCATACTTCTACATGTAGTGCGAGGGTGTGATATATGTACTGTCACAACATGTCCTGAAGTAGTTCGTCAAGACGTAATATTAATTGCACAATAAGCGATGTGATATTATGTTATTTGGCCTGTAGTAATTCATATACGCGTTTGGCGACACGGTATTCGAAATTCTATGGTATCATGTGAGTGAACGACTAGTTATGTCAGTAGGCGACTTCGGCATTGTTTAAAATATCATAATATATATCATAAATAAAAATATATAAAAACTTAATCAAAATTGATCGAAATGTCCGTAGTATGGGTGCCAGAGTTCACCAGAATGGATCCCTCGAATTTTGATAGAGTATGATAAACGTTATATCCCAGGGCTTGTTCATAATGTTGTGGGATCGTGATTACTGAAAGGCACGAGCTTATGTAGGCATATGTAACATGCGTAAGCATAGAATCAGCATATTTATTGTGAAGTTAACACAGGTGACACAGGTAAATGGATACGTGATTTAACATAAATACGGAGACAGCGAATGTTGTAAATTCAAGGGTACGTGTTCTTCGAATGATAATTGCAGCAGGTTTACTATAATTACGAGAATGGTCATGAAGCAACGGCATATTGAGGTATCAATGAAGATGTTCTGCAGGTAAGTGATACAAATGTAATGAAGTTACGAGTGATGATACTAATGTGAGTCGACGTGAAATAAATATTATAATAATAATAATAATAATAATAATAATAATAATAATAATAATATTAATAATAATAATAATAATGTGAGTGCTAAGTGCATTAAGTGCCTGCTATTTTTATAGTTATTGTGTTGATAAATAATATAGCGTAGGGTGATATCGTGATATGCTATTGATGTGTGGGCGAGCTCACGTGAGGTTTAGTGATTGTAATAGTGAAAGGTGCTGCGCCATGAGAATTATACAATAAGCTGAGATGTGATAGTGTAAATTCATCCTAAATTCGTTACGTAGAACGTGCTATTTAACTGTGTTATGTTACTGTGAAGTTAGATCATGTAAATGGAGTTGTGATGTTCAAGCTAATGCTGAGATTGCAATACCAATGTGTAAATGAATTTTAAAGGTTGTAATATCCATACCCGAGTGAATGCTAAGATCGTAATGTTCATATGTAAGTGTAGGCTAAGATGGTGATGATGATTATTAATTGCGATGCGATGTCGGCCACGGTTGTTCAATCGATTACCACGACACTTCGGATGCCATATTCGGAATTTACGGTCGGTTATTAGGATTTTCAGTTGGTATGATCGCGATACGCTTGCGGCGTGTATAAAGCTTGTCACGCACATAACTACGAGGACACGTGCCATGATATCGGTTAGGTTAGGTGTTTAACTTCATGGACATAGTAGTTAAATTTAAGTAGTAGAGATATCATGTGATGTTTTGTTGACATTTGAGTGTACATATTTCTTGTTCTTACATGTGTTGTTTCATATTATTCATTTTATGCAGTAGTATTGAGTTGATACGATCCTCGAAGGTATGTGCGAGGATGGGCGTGTAACTATTGTAGCGTCGAGACGGGCCTCAACAGGACAGTATAAGTTAGTTAGGATAGTGATGATTATTGATTTTAGTTAGGATAGGTATCACACAAAAAAGGCATTATTATCAGCTGGACTTGATGCAAGTAAGATTGAACTTCTCCTAATGTAAACATTGTATGAAAGTAAAACAAAAAGGGGTACCCAAAACAATGAAAGTAAAGAATAAAAAAAGAGTATGATCATACAGGTGATATATGCAAACAGGACGGGTTAAAAACGAGACCTCAAAAATAATTATTAATTTCAAGGTTCGGGTTGTAACGATTCGGGCGTCAATTCGAACGTTATCATTCTTTACCCGATACCTCCATTTCGAACTCATAGCTGGGCTGCCTATCAGATGAAATGGGGTCGCTCAGCGGTTACCTCAGGGTGTTCAGATGCCAAGTAAGACATGTAATCTTACTTCAAGATATGCTTAACGTGAGTATGAAAAGATTAACAACTCACGGGTGACGCCTATAGAAACTCATGACATAATAGTAATTGTTACGGAGCTTTCCGTTGTAGGTAGAGGTGAAAGAAGGTGCGGGTGTGAACGGGTCTCAAGCTACGAAAGTAAAATTAATTTAAAATTTAACAAGGTTATATTTTCTTTTCAAAATAAGGAAATAACAAGCATGGCAGGTACAAAGTAGCAAGTCAAAAGGGTAGTTACAATATTTACAGGATTTGGGCTTCGCGCCCTGACTTCACAATGCTTGGGCAATCAGCTCAGTTTTACCCCAAACACAAGTTTCAACAGAGGGGCAGAAAACCCCATTCATGCCTAGGAGCCCTTGCTCCAAATTACACTGAAAAGCCTCCACGAGGCATACAACACTCAATTTTCAAAAAGAGCCACTCGCTCTCAACTTTAAGCCTCTCAAAGGCCACACCAAACTCCACCTTCGAGTTGTCCTCACTGGACATAGACACAGGGGTAAAATACCCAACCTACTGAGGTCTATTAAATGAAAAGAAGGTTGATTACATGACCTCCAAAATAACAATTTGAGAGGAGGCGATCTGCACTCCTAATACACTTTGTTTTTAAAACCTAATTTGGCTCTTAGGCCATTGATGCAAGGGCTAATCCCATACTACGGAGGTGACTTTAGAAAAGAAACAAATTTACATAATGTTAAGGAAGAATAGGTTGAGGAAAAAGTTCACCTCAAAACAATATGAGTGGGAGATCGAGAGGGTTAAGCACTCTCTATCCCAATACGTAGTTTAAAAGGTAAAATAGATACCAGATTCTTTACATTTTTAAGGAAGGTTACATAACGGAAAAACTTCGGACCCGCCCCGAGAGTTAAACTGCTGAGCTAGCAAAGAAAGAAGTTATTAATTGGCCATTACCTTGTTGTTGACCGCTGCCGAAGAAAGAGGCGCTTCCCGCCCCCTGCTATGTACTTTACACACTGAAAGATGGAACAGAAGTAGCGCAGAGACCCTAAAATCAGCAGTTTATATACTCTCGCGGAAGGTTCTAGGCGTTAGGGGAATGAGAACACCCGCCCACAATCACTTTATTGGAGAATAAAGAGAAACCCCTACACAAGATGAAGAAGAAACACATTATTGGTGGAAAATTAAGTTAAGAAATTCGGGATTGGTTGAATACAAAACAAGGAGAAAGAGAGGGGTATACAGCCAACTTAAACCATAACAGAAGGAAATTTAACAAGAAACAAACTTTTGAAATAAAAATTTCTCCAAAGAACAGTTCTTTTTCTTTGCACTAGGGTGCACTATTGTAGTTCTTCAGTAGTGTCCTCTAGAAGAGAAAGTTCACACTTCTTACTTCAAGCAAAACAAAAACACATCAAAAATGACACAGTTCTAAAACTCCGAAATTTACAGGTAGTGACATCTTCTGAGAAAGTAGAAAATTAATACCGTCAATAAAGTTCAGGTTTCCTCCAGCAGAGGAGTTTCAACTGGCGCACCTTTTGAATTAGCGGCGTGGAGGTGTACCGCCCGGTACAGACCTCCCCCCCAAATGCTCCTCCAGGGAAGACACATGAAATTTGTTTGAAAACTAGGTCCAAGTTTTGATGTAGATGTGGAGATTAATTGCCGAAAAATTTATAAGATTTTCTTAATGTGGTTTGATTCAGTTTCAAAATTTTTGTTGTAACTGGAGAAGTAAAGTTTTTATGTTTGTAGAAGTTGAATTGAGAAGGAAAACTTTAGTTTTAAAATCGAGGAAAAAATTTTCTAAGTCCAAAAGATTTTGTTGTTGAATTCCCAAGTGTAGCCATCTCTTATAGTAACTGTCCATGTAGTTGATGTTGATTAAGTTGGATGGCCAGACCGGCCGTTGCAGCTTGCGTCCAGAGGAGGCCGCTCGGACCCCTCAAGTACCCTGAGATACCGCTCGCCCGCACAATGAGGGGAGCAGTGGTGTTGAAACACGCCGCGCCCGCGGTGAACATATACAGGCTGCGGGCAAGTAGCAGGTCGTGCGCCGCACATCAGCCTTGGCCGGGAGGAGAGCTCCGGCTCGCCGTGCACATGTCGTCCTCGCTGGGGTCGAGGGGGCCCTTCCTCAAGCCCAGTCGCGGCACAGCGCCGCGCGGCTGCGGGGGCACTGAAACATTAAAGCTAGGCGGCAGAATATTGTTGGACCATCATCATTTTTTGAGGGCACAGGCTTGGTGGAGAGGTTGAGGAGCCAGCGGCGTGCAGATATCCATGGCATTTAATATAATCAAGCCACAGTGTGTATAGCAGGAGACGGGAGCGTGGTAATGGCCGTGGTAAGGACAGAATGGCAGTTTAACGGTGCGGGGAGGGTTTACAAAAATACTTACATATGAAACTAAATTTTATAGAAGGGGCAGAAAGCCTTAAAGGTGAAACTCAAAAAAAATATAACCTTCATATTCCGTTCACGATTATATGAAGCAAGTTGACACAAAATTTACACTGGTTTCACCTGTGACAGGTGAACCCTAAATATCCTCTCGGTGGCTGGATTACTTAATAACAACGTAACCGGCGTAAGAAAATCGAGAATGACACATGGCCCATGAAATCTGGGGGCAAGCTTGCCCGCGGGAACAAAATTCTTGACCATAACTTGGTCACCTAATTTCAAAGGGGTGGGTCTCCGTCCACGATCATACCTTTCCCTAACCTTTTCATGAGAGACTTTAAGATTGGCTTTAGCCTTCTTCCAAAGATCTTTAATGATGTCCGGATCTATTGTCTCGGGTAGAATGTCACTCAGAGACCAGAGGTTAGAGAGCGGCATGTTGGGAACAAACTTGAACATCAAAGAGGCTGGAGTAAATTTATGTGATTCATGAACCGCCGAATTCAAAGCAAAAGCTAACCAATGCAGGGACGTATCCCACCTGGAATGATCTTCATGATGATAGGCAATAAGCGCGGACCTGAGATTACGGTTAACCCGTTCAGCCAGAGATGGTTGAGGGTAATAAGCAGTAATAAGTAGTTACATGAGAGATGGACAAGTCGAAACAGAATTTACGAAAAAGATTAGATGTGAACGCCTTAGCATTATCAGACACAATATATTGGCACGGACCAAAAGAGGCAAAAATAGAATTTAAGCAAGTAATGGTAGACTGAGCGGTAGCCAGCTTAGTCGGAAATAACCAGGAAAATCTAGTAAAGCCGTCTACGCATACCAAGATAAACTTGTTAGCATTTCCCTTAGACTGGGGGAAGGGTCCTACATAATCAATATACAGGCGTTCCATGGGGCGCGACGCTTGATGAGAAGACAAAAGGCCTACCTTGGTGGACATGGTTGGTTTACTGAGCAAACAGGGTTTGCAAGCCTTCACTAGTTCACGGATTTCACCTTCCATACCTTTCCAGATGAACATTTCACGAATCTTCTCACGAGTTTTAAAGATTCCAAGATGCCCTCCTAATGGGGTCTCATGATAATACTTGAAGATCATAGGTACAAGAACAGCTGGAACGACAACTTTCATCATCTTATCATGCCTCGAGGGGCAACATAGAACACCATTCCTCAGAACATAAGGGACGACATGTTCCCCAGAAGAAAGGGTTTCCATTATCGGAGCCAGCGTCGGATCTTCACGTTGGTATTTCTCGATATCCCTAAAGAGCATGGGAACATCTGTTAAGATGGCATTAACATCAGATAGTATGGACTCGGAAGGTGATGAACTATCGACCGGTTCATGGGTCTCGACGTCGTTGGAAAACATACGGCTGAGTCCATCAGCAACAATATTTTCGGTACCTCTGATATGCCTGACATCGAATTGGAAGGCAGAAATACGGATGGCCCAACGGGCTATACGACCAGTACGACGCGGCCTACCTAAGACCCAGCTTAAGGCTTGATTATCTGTCTCCAGGTCAAATTTGACGTGTTCCAGATAGAGACGGAACTTCTCTAAGGCGAATAAGACTGCCAAACCTTCGAGCTCATAGATGGAATACTTGGCTTCTTGAGCCGATAGAGTCCTAGATGCATAGGCGATGGGTCGCCTCCCTAGTTCAGTCTCTTGAAGAAGGACTGCAGCTACTGCTGACGACGACGCGTCGGTTTGGACGATGAATTTCTTCGAGAAATCAGGCATAGCAAGTACAGGGGCATTACAGAGAGCTAATTTAAGATCTTCAAAAGCGGCTTGTTGAGAAGGTCCCCACTCGAATTTGATGCCTTTCCTACGAAGAAGGTTTAAGGGCGCCGCTCTATTAGCGAAGTTAGAAATAAACGTCCTGAAGAAATTCACCATACCAATGAACCTGGCGATACCTTTAATGTCCTTGGGAGGTTTAAAATCACGGATAGCCTGTGTTCTAGAATGATCGACTGCTACACCATCAGGTGATACAATATGCCCTAAGAATGACATAGAGGGCTTAGCAAAGGCAACCTTGGACAACTTAACAGTTAACCCAGCCTTACGAAGGCGATTGAGAACTTCGCGCAGATGATCTAGATGTTCTTCAAAAGTCTCTGAAAATACGACGACATCATCCAAGTAGTGATATAAGTACTCAAATTTGATGTCGGAGAAGACCCTATCTAGTAGCCTAGTGAGTACAGCTGCTCCCGTGGGGAGCCCGAAAGGCACGCGGTTGTATTCGTATAAGTTCCAGTCCGTGGTAAACGCTGTGAGGTGTTTAGACTCTTCGGCAAGGGGAATTTGATTATAGGCCTGATTCAGGTCCAAGATAGTAAAGAACTTGGCCTTACGGAACCATGAAAAACAAGAATGAAGGTCGGGAAGGGGCACAGATTGTAACACCACCTTCCGATTGAGAGCCCTATAATCAATGACAGGCCTGAAGCCTCCTTGGGGTTTCGGGACTAGAAAAATAGGCGAAGAATACGCCGACTTAGAGGGCCTAATAATACCATCCTTCAACATTTGATCGATGATTTCTTTCAATGCCTTCATTTTAGGTGGAGATAGCCTATATGGTGGAAAACGGACAGGGATCGAATCCGTGACCTCAATTTTGTATTCAATAAGGTCAGTAACACCAAGAGTATCAGAGAACACCTCTGGAAATGACTGACATAATTTACGAATACTATCAGCCTGCTCCTCAGGTAGATGTCTAAGGTCTAACAACATCTCATCCTGGGTAGGCGAAATAGATGAACATGACACAAAATTACACTTTAACAAGGGAATTTTACATTTGGACGCAAATTTGAATGTGCACGACTTACTCTGAAGATCGAGCACAAGACCAGTGTGAGAAATGAAGTCCGCTCCCAGTATGATGGGGCAAGACAAGTGCTTAGCCACAAACAGTTGGGTTTTCCATGTAAATTTAAAAATACGAATTTTGACCAGTAAGGAACCTAGAATTTCTAATGGGGATGAATTAGCCGAAACATATTGAACAGGAGAGGAGACATAGTCAGGTAGTTTACAAACAGACTTAAATTTTGAATACCATTGGTCCGAAATAATTGAACAAACACTACCTGAATCTAATAGAGCGGTTATAGGCTCGTTATTTAACTCAATCTTAAGAAAAGGAATAGGTGCGGGGGTATCCGCCGCAATCCTAAGACATTCTTTAGGGCATTCAAAAGATGAATTTGAAGACTGCTCGTTCCCTGAATTTACAACCTGTTTACCAGAGGCTGAGTCTCGGGGAGATGGATTAGTCGACTCAGCCGAAGCCACTAGTCACTTTTTATTATTGGCATAGGTGGAATTTGCACCAGAAGTTGAGCAGGAGGGGGTGCTATTTGAGTTTGGGCAATTCTTGGCGATATGTGAGAAAGCCCCACATTTAAAACAGCCTTGTGATGAACCAGCCCCATTCCTTGTCCCACTCGACTTGATCAGTGGACACTTATTGCGCAGGTGGTCAGGCGACCCACAAGCATAACATTTACGAGGGGTGACTGATCGGCGAGGTGGAGGCCGAGTATTACTAAAGGAAGGCGGGGGTTCTTTCGCTACACGCAAAGAATCGGCGTATCTAACTCCTTCTGCTGAGACGGCCAATCCTTCAAGTTCAGAGAAAGTTTGCGGGCACGCCGCGAAACACAAATATGACCTATAGGGAGGTGAAATTCCCTCTACAATAGCCTGTACAATCTGATCCTCCGGAAAGTGAAGAGCAAACACCCTAGTATAGAATTTAATATCTTGGATGAAGTCAGCCAGGTTTTCATCCAAACGCTGTACACGATAATAGTACTTCTGAATCAGAGATGACCTCACGCGGGCGGGAATAAAATTTGCAAGCAGATGTGCATGAAAATCTTCAATAGATGACTGTTCGGCTATGGCTCTTACTATTTTGTCAGAGAGAATACCAATTGCATAAGGATAGATAATTTGCAAAATTTGACATGGAGAAAGAGAAAACACAAGGGCATGATCCTGAAATTCAACTAGAAATCTTAAAAATGAAATTACTTCACTGGTGGTATTAACGGAAAACTTAGAGATACCTCTGAGCAACATTTCCAATGGATGAGGCAAGCTGCTAAACCCGGGTGACATAGTCGGTAAAGGTTTAAGTGGCAAAGAAGTTAATTCAGAACGTACATTAGTCAATGAGTTACGACGTTCAGACTCGTTGTCTAATGGGGCAGAGATAGTTTGAGCAGCAACGGTTATCTTTTGACTTCTCCCTTAGGGGGCTCTTCCTCGCTCCCAGCATTCATCGTGGCGGGTTGATCAGTTTTGGGAGGAACTTCCCCAGTTAACAATTGAGTGACCTTGCTAGATAATTCAGACATATTTTCAAGCAGCGTACTAGCTTCCTTCTTCTGAACGTCATTCAACTTTAGAGACAACAGATCGTTAACTCTATTTGAAAAATGAAACAGCCTAGCTTGTACACGCTTAATTTGATTAGGAGAAGGATCATTTTCATCAAAAATACTAACTACAGAAGCTAGCCCAGTAATATTCTCCGTGATCGTGGAAAGAGAGTCGTCAATTTCTTTCTCTCCCAAATTGGGGATGGAAATGGGCAAATCTAGGGACTCTCTAAGCTTGTTTGTGTCTACTGCAACCGTGCCTCCAGATTGTACATTTCTGATAGTTAACTCATAGATCAACTCCTCCTTGCGCAAATAGTTAAGATGGAGAACATCGCGAGGGCCGGGCATGGTGACAGATCAATTTTGAAAATCTCAAAAAATTCCAGCAACTGAGAAGATGGTTAGAGTTCGGAACAGAACAATATTTAGCCGTCAAAAGGGGCTAAAATGAGACCCATTCAACCACGCTCTGCTACCACTTGTTACGGAGCTTTCCGTGGTAGGTAGAGGTGAAAGAAGGTGCGGGTGTGAACGGGTCTCAAGCTACGAAAGTAAAATTAATTTAAAATTTAACAAGGTTATATTTTCTTTTCAAAATAAGGAAATAACAAGCATGGCAGGTACAAAGTAGCAAGTCAAAAGGGTAGTTACAATATTTACAGGATTTGGGCTTCGCGCCCTGACTTCACAATGCTTGGGCAATCAGCTCCGTTTTACCCCAAACACAAGTTTCAACAGAGGGGCAGAAAACCCCATTCATGCCTAGGAGCCCTTGCTCCAAATTACACTGAAAAGCCTCCACGAGGCATACAACACTCAATTTTCAAAAAGAGCCACTCGCTCTCAACTTTAAGCCTCTCAAAGGCCACACCAAACTCCACCTTCGAGTTGTCCTCACTGGACATAGACACAGGGGTAAAATACCCAACCTACTGAGGTCTATTAAATGAAAAGAAGGTTGATTACATGACCTCCAAAATAACAATTTGAGAGGAGGCGATCTGCACTCCTAATACACTTTGTTTTTAAAACCTAATTTGGCTCTTAGGCCATTGATGCAAGGGCTAATCCCATACTACGGAGGTGACTTTAGAAAAGAAACAAATTTACATAATGTTAAGGAAGAATAGGTTGAGGAAAAAGTTCACCTCAAAACAATATGAGTGGGAGATCGAGAGGGTTAAGCACTCTCTATCCCAATACGTAGTTTAAAAGGTAAAATAGATACCGGATTCTTTACATTTTTAAGGAAGGTTACATAACGGAAAAACTTCGGACCCGCCCCGAGAGTTAAACTGCTGAGCTAGCAAAGAAAGAAGTTATTAATTGGCCATTACCTTGTTGTTGACCGCTGCCGAAGAAAGAGGCGCTTCCCGCCCCCTGCTATGTACTTTACACACTGAAAGATGGAACAGAAGTGGCGCAGAGACCCTAAAATCAGCAGTTTATATACTCTCGCGGAAGGTTCTAGGCGTTAGGGGAATGAGAACACCCGCCCACAATCACTTTATTGGAGAATAAAGAGAAACCCCTACACAAGATGAAGAAGAAACACATTATTGGTGGAAAATTAAGTTAAGAAATTCGGGATTGGTTGAATACAAAACAAGGAGAAAGAGAGGGGTATACAGCCAACTTAAACCATAACAGAAGGAAATTTAACAAGAAACAAACTTTTGAAATAAAAATTTCTCCAAAGAACAGTTCTTTTTCTTTGCACTAGGGTGCACTATTGTAGTTCTTCAGTAGTGTCCTCTAGAAGAGAAAGTTCACACTTCTTACTTCAAGCAAAACAAAAACACATAAAAAATGACACAGTTCTAAAACTCCGAAATTTACAGGTAGTGACATCTTCTGAGAAAGTAGAAAATTAATACCGTCAATAAAGTTCAGGTTTCCTCCAGCAGAGGAGTTTCAACTGGCGCACCTTTTGAATTAGCGGCGTGGAGGTGTACCGCCCGGTACAGTAATAACCGTCAACCACTTTTTTTAAATCAGAGTATTTAACTACGTGAGAACTCGTCATGACTAAATGGAGTACTTAATTAATCAACAATTCACTTAGCTAAGCAACTAACTTACCAACTAGGCTATAATGAAAGAATTCGTGACACATAAAATTGTAGAAAAATAAACAAGATATTTATTGACTAAATATTGGACTATTAAATTGGAATTTTATCCAAGGCATTACTTGTCATTGCGTGTTAACAAGTGTGGATTGTGAGTCAGCGCTGGCTCGTAGAAAGAGAAATAATATCTAGTATTAAACTATGTAGATCAGTTCCATCATGAAATAAGAATTGAGTATGTACATATTTACAATCGATCACTGGACATCTAAGGTCCATACTGAAGTTAAGTCATGGATACAACACCAACATAATTAAGTTTTTACGAGAGCTCATATGCTTTAAGACTAATTAAACAAGTCTGAATAAAACACACGGTTAAGCTGAAGTGTATATAAAGTCCACTACTAAGCTCCAACTTGAAATTAAACCAAATTATGACTTTAAATTGCAGGACTGAACTGTATATCACAGTTATATTTAATCGCCAATCATATTAGAATTTAGCGTTGAAAATATTAAATAGTCAATTGTAGCTGATACTCAGTAAATGACGAGTCACTAATAAGTAAATCTATATAAGTAAACTCGAATAAGTAAATCTGGATGCGTAACTTTGAATGCATAAATCCATATGAATAAATCCGAACTCATGCTTTCTTACTACTTTCACGTTGTGCATGGATAACCACTTACGGACTAAGGCATTTGTTCCTATTGCCTGTTAAATTTGGCTCCTACTCTAACATTTCCCTAGATGTTGTTCGTTGAGAAAATGCAAGTTCAAACAGAGTATATGTTAATCTATTCAGCTATCTAACTAACTTCAACATAATCTTTGGCTGTCATACACATGTCTTTTAGGCTCAATGTCCCTTTCCTTCGTTATATTCCATAACATTCTACTTCAATGCAAGCTATTTTATTCATACACGCAGTTACAATGCAAGTGCAATGTCGTTGTATTCAGAAATATAATATCATATTTATCGGTGTCGTGAATGCATTTGGTCAAAACACAGCTATAAAACGTATCGCAGTATTCCGATATTCATTACAGCACATCTAAAGTTGACATACGATCCCGTCACAAGCATAATTCTACAATAGTAAATTCTATTCATACCTTGGCTTAGGTCAATCCTGCGGTGTGGGCAATCTCACGTATACGAATCTAAAGAATGTAGCGTGGCATATCTTAAACTGCAGGCACTCAATGGCCCCTACGTAGTGCGTATAAAACTCCTCATATCACTATATAACTCATACTTTTCCACAAGTTAGCACAATTGTAACCTTATTTCAACATTCGTATAATATCTTAACATCGTAGCCTCAATATTAACTCGTCGCCTTCCCATATACATGACCATGTCAAAGCTACCACACTATGTTTCTCAAAACAACATTTTAAAGTTGCTATATCTCATAACCTATGATTGATTTCAATGCCCTTATTGTGAAGCAAAATAATGCGTGATTCCATATGTTTATTTTACACCGCGCGCAACCATACGTGACGTCGACTTGTAGCATTACCCATACGAAATCTCTGTAATCTGCCAGTATGTCATTACTATCAGCTGTTTCCAAAATTCTTTTTCAAACCTCACGCTACATACGTGTATTTTGACCGATATACGATGACGTATATATCTAACACATCAGAATCTTATGCTATATTGCTAGATCATGTAACTACGGACTTAAGTATCTCACACTTCATTGGTAACATTCACTTGCATTTCTTATATATCGGTTTATATTTAACCCATCGGCACATGGCTAAGGCACATGTGTAGGCAAACCAAAAATTATGCGATTAAGTATTGTAAATGACTTAGCTCGCTCATGGTTGGTCCTGGTCCAGCTGTTCTGCTCCAAAATGGATGTAGTTGGGTCTGCGGTCAGGTCATGGGTTGGTCATCTGGTACATCATCTGCTTCCTCATCACGGGATTGCTGCCTGGTTTCCCGTTGTCTTCCTCATCATGGGTTGGTCTAATGGTTTCCCGTCGCCTTCCTCATCATGGGTTGGTCGAATGGTTTTCCGTCGCCTTCCTCATCATGGCTCGGTCGTATAGCAAGATGTACTGGTCTCCAGCTTGGTGCATCATGTATATTTAGCGCATCATCCTCATGGTACTTTTGTCAGCAACTAAATAAGGATTATAGTGCAGTGAACAGCCATTATTAATTCTTTTCGGAGTTTGTAATCCTTAAATTGATTATTTCCTTTGTAGCTCTCTGGCGTATATCTTCGATCTCGTTGGTGTTGATTTCAGTGAATCTATCTCTGTCGGCCGCTTCTTGTAGATCTTGGGAAACTTATTTTTATCCTGATTCAATAAATCGAGATGTATCTCTTCTTGTATGAGATCCCCTTTTTTTAGATGCTGGCTTGGTCTCCCTTTGCAGAGTATAGATCAACTGCGCTCTGCATCCACCCACGCGTATCTCGTGGTACTTAGCTGATTCCTTTTTTTATATCTCTAATCAACTCTGCTTATTTTTCGGTGAATTAACTTGTTTTCTTCTCGTTTCCGACGCTTTTTCCTTTAGTATAGCTTCTGATCCTTTCTTCTTCCTTAAAAATTATACCGCGGTCGGTAGTTCCGTCTTCACTCTCCGTTGAGAAAAATTAAGATGGAGTTTTTTTAAACAATCCCGAGTTTTCTACTTTTTTTCGTAAAACAATACAGTAGACAGTCCACTGTCCGTTTCACTCTCAATACTCGACCGTTCCATGACGTGTATGGCCTTCTATGTCACCGCAACTGGTGTCTATTCTTTGCTTCCTATAGATCAAATGGGCCATACCTTCACTCGGCGCCATTTTGAAAACTGTCACGGAGGTGTGAACGGGCACAGGGTATATTAATGAATGAATGTAAACATGTGTTCGTAATTTTGAATAGCTCTTGGAAAATGAAGAATAATTACTTCAAGATCACTGCATTATGTTGAAATAGGTCCAAATTAATTTAATTATGTCAGCCGTCTTAGTGTCATTATCAATGATTTCAAATATATAAAATTAGGGTCACGCTTTGGTTTCGCCTTAGTTAGGTAGGATCACTTAAATTAATAAATATAATCCAATCCAGAATGTCTCCATCCTTTCATTATAAAATAAATGTAAACAACCTTACCTGTAAACTTAATGGAAACGTCAAGGTCATATTGAAATATGAATAACTTTAAACTAAAACAAAGTCACGGTTGTTACATGCATGGTACAAATTATAAAAATAGATAATGCAAACTGAACAGCGACGGATTGAAAATCACAATGCAGGGATTCAGAAATTGGGTCGCCCGATAGGATTCCGAATCCGATTTTCCACCACAGACGCGACACGTATTCATCTGAACACATTAGCTAGCTGCGGCACACACAAAGACCTGCGAGTCTCTGAAATAGCCCCACAACAAGAAGAACCTGTTAAGACCCTGAGTGTAGAGTGCTCCCAGTGCTAATCGACGGGGCCATAGACCCGTATGAGGTCACAGTATGATATAAAAGATATATCGTCGCTGCGCTTAGAAAAACTTCTATGCGATAATATTTCATCTTAGAACTCTTACCAGAAAAATTGTGTCATCTAAAGTTCAGTATCGCATGAACTGTATCAACGAATTTTCGTTCTAAGTGGTACGTGTGCTGCAGGTCAGTATTTCTCCCCTCAACATTGTCACATAACGGTATTTCGAGGCGCAACGACGAAATAGGCCACCTGTTTATGAAAAACAACATCCTCTCAAGTCGGAAGAGATCTATACGGCTAACCTTGAGTGACATATAGAAAGGAAGAAATTATTTATCATTTGTTCTCTGTGGCTCGGAAAACTGGTCAATATGCCGAGCTCTAAATAACGGGAAAGGAAATCATAAATACGATGGGATTCAATTCATGGCCACGTCGTTGAGAAGCTAGAAACAATGTCACTCACATATCACGCCTTTATGACGTTTGTAAAAAGAAAATGTAAAAAATATAAGAAAATGCATCAGTAAGAGGATATAGAGTATAAACTGAAAAAGAGAGTTTGGTTAATTTCCTTATGTGATAAAACAGGGTACATTTCACAAGGTTACTATAAATGCGTAAATATTTTTTCAGTTAACAGATCCAAAATTATAATTTTCACCAATGAAAGTACGCCTGTTGTATCACAGTAACACACAGCAGTCAGTCAGTCAGTGATACGTCCTCTTAAGTCCTCAGCGCATTCCCATCCACAGCAATATTTTGAAAACAAATAGTAGAGAACCAGTGGCGTATACTGGGATCAAGACGTGGGCTAACACTAGACTTAGGTTACAACCCCCACCCCCTCCCATTCGACAGTTGAATCATGACCGTCACATCTTAACGTTTTGAGCCACTGGAGTAGCCTGCTGAGTTGTCAAGGCATTTCACAAGCTTCTGCTAGTCCACTACCAATACTCAATGCCTGAGCAGTGGAAAGGATAGCAAAGTGTTTAGTAAATTAAATCCCCGCTTTGTGGCTAAATAGGTAGAATTCTTGCCTTTGATCCGATGGCACCGGTTCAATTCTTGGGATCAAACTCCTCACACTCTTAATTCCCCTGACTTGGGGATTGGGTGTTTATGACGTCTTCGCCATTCATTTCATTGTCATTGAATGAACACTACAATTGACCTACCGAGGAAGATAATAAACCAGTGAACGACTGATAATACCTTTGGTGATGCAGTAAAAATTTACATTTTGATTTTGTAATATTAATAATAATAATAATAATAATAATAATAATAATAATAATAATAATAATAATAATAATAATAATAATAATAATAATAATAATAATAATAATAATTCATGTATTCTGGAAAGGCTTGGTGGTGACCTAGTAAGGATGAAAGGAATTGCGAAGACGTCATAAATCCCAGTCCCCAAGCCAGGAAAATTAAGACTACGAGGAGGTTAATTCCGGAAAAGATGCTAGCTAGGCTTACCTTTTTAAACTATCAGCAATTTGTCTGCATACTTCAGTTGTGAGAATGGTTTATTCAATACCAGTACCTGTTTTATACGGTTCAGCTTTTGTACGAAAGTAACCTCTCACGGTCGGTCATCTTATATACACTGTAACTTCAAATAAACTAAAATTGTTCTGAGAACAGTAATACTACTGAAATACACAAATAATTTTCTCAACGTTAAACAAGCAGTAAGATGTCTTGTACATGCAACAGTAAACACGTGACACGGCAGTGCATTTGTCAATCGTGTCTGTTCGGAGTCTTCCGGAGAACTTCGAGACTTGGAGTTCCTCATTAGCAGTAGGAGGGCGAGTGGCGAACCGGCGGAGCGAAGCCTTGTCCACCTATCCCCTCGGTCCCCGCACCAATCCGACATTCAGCAACCGGACGCGCGAGGTGGGGCGAGGGGGGAGTGGGACGCAGCGCGTGGACTGCGATATCAGTCTCCGATGCCTTGTTCTCAGAAATACTTGCGACGTTTTCTCTCATCGCTTTCAAGCTTGGTAAATGGAACGATCTGTCTGATGCTTACATTAAATGTGCTTTAGAATTCCATCTTTCTCCTTTGAGGATTGTGCTTCACCGATAGCCTTGGTAGCCCGCAGTATACGCCATTGTAGAGAACCAGGCACGCTGCTGCTTGTGTTCGGTACCAAGCATTACTTACCTTGCAAACGCAGGATTGTGAGGCCATTTTGTATTGTCAATAAATTGAGCAATTCTTGATTCACACAGGCCATGTAGTGTTCGGTTCGGTTTAGGTATAATGTGAATTTTAGGGCAGAGTTTAGTGAATACCGGTGTTTGATAAAGCAGATACGTTCCATTACCATCGTAACCACATTGTTTGTAATTAACATGGCCATATAAAGGCAAGGTTGCAACATAAAAGTTCAAAATATAATGTTACTGAAGAAACGCCCTTGCTAGAAATGTAGAGTACTTTCGGTGGAGCACAGTATCGTGTCAGAATACCGCAATTTCGCTCTCTCTCTCTCTCTCTCTCTCTCTCTCTCTGTGTGTGTGTGTGTGTGTGTGTGTGTGTGTGTGTGTGTGTGTGTGTGCGTGTTAGGCGGTAAGCTATTAACAAATCGCGTGAAACTTAATGCCATCCCTTTGCATGCACACATGCATACATACACACACACAAAAACGTTATGGTGGTAGGTAAATAAACATACAACTGGTAGCGTTTAATCTAGGATTTATTAAATAACAATTGCCTACACAATTACACAGGCACAAATTTACTCCAGTCTGCACTCTCTTTTTACTCTCACTGATCAGTCACTCTATACTGCTAATAATAAGAGTTGATGTCTGACATTTCTTACAGGGAGGTCCGTTTACTGCCTGCCGAGGCGGGATAAAGGGAGTGGCTGTGTGGTTGCCATGGAAACGAGGGTGGGGCGACTGCGGTTGCCATGGAGATAACACTTCAGGGCAGCTCGTCTTGCTGGGAGTTGCCAAACCTGTCACTGTCACTGATAAGAACCTGATTATTTGTATAAGAGTGATCGCAAATGGGAGGACACCGCCTGCCCAGGTAGTCTACAACAGATCACAGCGGCCAGAATGAAGGAGGGAACAAGTGAGCCGAAAGCGAGGGGTAAGAGTATGTAGAAAAGAATGCTGGAATGTGGCAACATCGTGAAATGGCATGTGCAGTGCTCCTCCCTCCAACCTTACCTGTCAGACACCAACTCTTATTATTAGCAGTATAGTTAATTCACTCTATTGCTTACAAACTAAAGCTTATCACACTACGCACGCTCCCACAACTGTCGCTTAGACCTAGGGCAATTCACAATTACGTTCGCGGTACACTATCACGATCACACAGTTCACAGTCATAAAATGCTGTACGTGGTATACTATCCGTGCACTGCACCTTGCCACTCACTTGCACTGTCCGGCACTCACGGTCAGTTCACACACATATACAACACTAACAGCACTCATTCGATCACTGTCCACTGAATGATCCACCCTCACCGTCTGACAGAATCGAACCATCTCGATCGCTAGCGGAACTGAAACGCTGAAGATCGTCCGGCCTTCCTTTAAGTACTTCACGAAATAAGAAACCTCCAGGTTCCTCTGGAATCCGAAAGCTGTGGGTTCACCTTCTAGTTCTTTCTCACACCGTCGGGAGGACCTTCAGTGACCTAATGGAACGACGACAGTGAGGTGGCAGAGGGGGCTGACCTTGCGCTGCTGCCTCATCCCTGACTGGTTGCTGCAGCGGTGGTCGAGGCACTAACTCGATGACGTCACTCGCGGCTGGAGCCAGACTAACTTGCTCCTCCCAAGACTTTACAATAAAACGGTGGACACCATCACTATACATAGGGATAAGGGAGCAAGATGGGACGATAAGAAAAGACTATTCTATCTTACTTGTAATATATGTAAAAAAAATAATAATAATACTACAAGAGCTGTCAATACCTGTCTATCGAAGTGTGCCCGGCTTCATGGCTAAATGGTTAGCGTGCTGGCCTTTCGTCACAGGAGTCCCGGTTTTGATACCCGGCAGAGTCGGGAATTTTAATCATAATTGATTAATTTCGTTGGCACGTGGGCTGGGTGTACGTGTCGTCTTCATCATCATTTCATCCTCATCACGATGCGCAGGTCGCTTACGGGAGTCAAATAAAGAGACCTACCTCTGGCGAGCCAAACTTTTCCTTGGACACTCACAGCACTAAAAGCCATACGCAATTTCATTTTTATAGAAGTGTATTGAAATAAAATTCCAAATTGAACGCACGATGTCCCGTCTTGCCTCACACGTGGTCAAGATAAATTACTACTGTTTACTTATGTCACACACATATATACGAAATCTTCGTCCTTATCCTTTTCCCCGGCACCTACACAGCGGGTCAACTCTTGGCATTTTCCCAAGTAACTCGCTTTTCAGTAGATTCAGAGAACAAATTATCTGTAGTAATCTAAAAAGAGCTCCAGATTAAAATTCATCTAGAAAGTACAGAGATGCTCGAGATGCATGTTTTGTGTATATTTAGCAAATAAGTAAAAAATTAAATAATTAATGATAATTCCTTTAATTCTACCGCTTTTCCCACACTTTTAGGGTCGCGGCTGCGAACTTCGTCATACAAGTGTATTTGGCCCTGTTTTACGGCCGGATGGAATGGTTAGTTGATCCCTTCTCTTTCTTTTTTCACTCGGTACTCTACCGTTATTCAACATTGGAAGTGGCGATAGTTCCTTGACACATAAATAGCCATTAAACTACACTTTAACATGTACACTAACTTCATTGATAACATGTTCCTTACTTCCTGACTCAGTCCGTAAGCACTAAGACAAATACCTTAAGAAACTCTCTAATGGAAAATATTCAACCAATGATATATTTGAAATTGTAGTTTGTCAGTGTAAATTTCCAATATGACAGAAAATATGATCACAACGGTGAGCAGTAGCAGAAAGGCTACTACTCGCCATAAAACGCTACAAGTTGGCTGAAATCTTAGGTAGTGAGCAACTTACAACTGCTCTTCAAGATCTGATAGTTTTCCGGAGGCTGCAGCACCATGCAGACAAATAAACAGACACACCGTCTTGCCCCCTGTTCCTTCCCACATACATACATACATACATACATACATACATACATAATACCATTACAGACAGTTATGTCTTTCAGTGTTTGATCTGTAACCTTCTGTGAATTCACGATGTGCCTCCAAAATTATCTAATTCTAACTAGCCGTGCGGGCTCTTTGTTTACATTTCATCTTTAAATAATTTTAAAATCGGTTTAATCATCGTCGTATGGTGCCCGTGCTTCTCTTACTCTCCATGGTTGATTTCACTTTTCACCCACCCTCCTACATTCGCCTCCGAAACCGGTTTATACACACACCAAATTTATTCTTAACGCAGGCTTTCTCTCTTCGTTCCGGTGCCCTCCTGCCATGGTTCCCAGCGGTTTCTTCCCACCTTCATGTCTGTTTCTTCTTACTTATGAATAAAATGTCCTGCGTACACCCAACGTTTACTTCCGTACAGTAAAACTGATCTGAAGACAGATCGATGTGAAGACATTAAATTGACATTATCTAGCTGAGTGGCTCAAGTGGAAGAGCTCAAGATTGTGGGTTCGATTCCAGCTGAGTCCGGTGGTATTTGAAGGTGCCCCTTTGTGTAGATTTACCCGCACGTAAAGTAACTCGTACGAGACCAAATTTGCGATACGTCGACGTCTCCGAAAGCCGAAAAAGAGTTTGTTGAACGGACAAAACATTAATGTCATTCTACACCCGTCCGTGTAATAAACACAGCATTTTTCTTTCTCCTCTACTCAGTGTATATTGCAGGGTAAATTGTAATTTCAGACTTATTTTCACTTCCATCGCCGTTCAACCTTTGTTATGAATCGCAGAGCGGAACAGTTTTATTTATTCAGTACTCAACGAAGAGATTCTCCTCATATCTGTTCGTTATGCAACGCTTCTCTTGAAACTCCACTTCTTCTTGTTTATAAATTAAATTCTTTGGCTGCTTTATTTTATAAATCTGAAAGAGAGCGGTTCTGTAGTCCATTAGTACTCATAACAGATTCAAGGAAGCTTAGAGTTTTGAGATGACAGTCATGTAACTGAGAATTCGTGGTCACTTAATATTTTTAAGGGTCTGGACAAGAAAGCTTACTTAAACAATCACTATGTTAAGTAGATTTTCTAAAAAGAAATTCGCTTTATTTTCACTTAATAAAAACTCTGCTTAACAGTCTTCTGTTAAGTATTATTAATAATGCATAATTATGCACAATGGGCAAAATTTAGTTCTACACACATAAATACACTATCTTCCTACAACAAAATATTCAGTGGTATTTCTTACAATACGAATCCCAAAGTCGATACATACGCTCTCGATTCGGCGTATGATAACCCTGCTAAGTATGAATTCTATGATGAAACCCTTGCATCGCGAATCATGTAATCGTTATCCTTGAGGTGTATTCTGTCTCTTTCCATTTCGATATGACCATGGCTTCCGTCACGAAGAAACTGTTCCAGACCTCCTCTCTTTTCTTACTTCTCTCCCACAGTATGGCTGCATACGCAGATTTAAAAGTCAACACCAATTGTTTTCGAATGTCTGCAGTGTAGAAACCTTCGGGAGTGAACAGGTTAACCAGTCGAGATGGTGTATAGATATATAAACATAGCAGTCTCTTTCAAAATGTTGATTTCACTTTTTCTATAGACTGCAGATTTGCATTTGTTAGCAATGTTAGAGTGCTTTTAAAAATAAAATAAAATTTCACAGTTTATTGTAGGGCAGTAATATTTTAATTGATATATATAACAGAGAGGTTAAATTGGTGAAAGTGTAGCTTAATAGTTACATTGGAACTTGAATAAATGATAGTGTCAAGGAACCCCGTTACGAAGTTTATTATGAGTACAGATAGGCAGTGCCATAGCAGCATCAAAACTACCTTATCACTGCTGTGTTTTAGAAAGGTTCAGGAGCAACTTCTTTGCGTTCATTGGGAAATATGAGATCATGCTGTAATGTATGTAGTCATAGCCCGGATCTGTATTTGAAGACTTTTTTTCGGACCACTTTATGAGATATATCAGGCAAGATGCCACGTTCAGAGTTTCAATTCGTAACACTAAAAAAGGTTAATCAGATTTGGATAAAAAAGAGAATAGGAATAGGAGAATAGGGAGCCATTTTCCTTCAATCCATGATGTCTGTCTGTCTGTCTGTCTGTCTGTCTGTCTGTCTGTCTGTCTGTCTGTCTGTCTGTCTGTCTGTCTGTCTGTCTGTCTGTCTGTCTGTATGTCTGTCTGTCTGTCACTACTAAGTTGTGTCTTAGAAAGGAGTATCAGTTCAACTTACCGACCCAAATGGCACAACCGGTGCGAAATGCTGCATGCATGTATGTTGGGTATTCAGCCCGAAGGCTCGTTTTGATCCTCCACAGCTCCGCCAACAGCTGTCATAGATGGCCTAGGTGTCAATGAAGAGTCATACTAGGGAAATGAGGAGTAGGGAAGTTTCCCGTTGCTTTCCGCTCCAGGCCAGAAGTTGTTATTGCATATCAGTCTGCCAAGCCCACTGAAATGTATGCACCAACCAACCCTATGACCGATATTTTCACACCATTCATAACAGGGACTGGCTGTATAAGTAACGGTGTTACTACCATCGCGCATACCTCGGTCACTTTCATACTGTCAAAGCCAAGGATGAGACTGAGACAGGTCAATGAAAGTAACAAATTCATTCTAGCCCATACCAGAAGAGAAAGTGCAGTGTAAACACTACATCTCGCCAGCAAACGCATATGCTACATATATATTGCCTAATAGTGCATTCTATTCCTGTTTACTTTTTTTTTACAACAGAATTATGCAAGTTTACTGGCAAAGTGCATATTTAAATTATATGACAAGAAACGCATTATTATATATATGTAGAGATATACAAAAACTTGATACTGATTTTTCCAAACAAGATTTCAGTTAGGTTTTTTCTTTCTTTTAGAAAATGCACGGTCACACAAAGAAAGAGTACATGGTATTGTATAAATTCCTTGCAGATACTCACAAACAATTGAACCTACAGATATAATGTTTGTTGTGGATATCGTTATTATATTCACGTCCCACTAACTACTTTTTGACGGTTTTCAGAGACGCCGAGGTGCCGGAATTTAGCCCCGCAGGAGTTCTTTTGCGTGCCAGTAAATCTACCGACACGAGGCTGACTGGAGTCAGAAGGCCAGCACCTCAACCGTCTCAGCCACTCAGCCCGGCCCGAGGGTTTGTGTCTACGTCATGGTAGTTGAATTATATTTTGATGATAATTAACGTTAAGTATGATAAAATATTAAATGCGAAGAACATAAAATACCATGCGCTCATTCTTTTCTTGAGCGAGTATTGGCTACGGAATAGAAAGCCTTGATTCTCTATGAACTCTGGAGCTATTGTTGACTGCAGAGAAGGGAATGTATCTCACGATTTATTTTACACTCATAGTAAATTGAGGATTGGAAGATATTCCCTTTTCTGTTTGCTTTATATAATTCACAATATAAAAAGCGGAGCACAATATTTCTAAATTAGGATTCTGTTTACGTGAAGTAAAATTGTCGAACGTTAAATCTCTGTTGATTTACACAGTAAAATTGTGTGTTATTTCTTTCATTTCTCAAAGGAAGTTTATTTGGTTTGTTGTAACTAAGTTATTGTTCAGCAAGTGACAAGTTCATTGCTCTTCAGCCTGTTTCGTCTGCAAGAGAGACAGCCCCGCCTTTAGGGCGAGGTGACTACCCCGATAAAGCGGACAAACCAAGAGGAGATTTTTTCTTGGAAGGTCAGTTCGCTGATTACCACCGAGAGTAATGGAAACTGGCAGGCCAAGTTAAGTAATAGCATCAACTGGAGGAAGATACGAAAAGTTCTCAGGGAATAAAAACTTGGAAAAAGAAATAAATAGCGTGCTATTCTCGAGTCTAGCATTATAGCTGGCGATAAACGTGTTACTGCCTTGTGTAATGGGAGCTCTTGGTTCGTGACTTGAAACTTAATTTTCTCATTGCATCTCTAAGCTTCGCTTATTTCAACACACTTAAATGCTTAATTGAGTCATAAAAACAAACTAGAAGAAGCGACTCCTGAATGACTTCTTCTTCTTCTTCTCCTTCTTCCTCTTCTTCCTCTTCTTCCTCTTCTTCTTGCCAACGTCTGCAGCGTAGTCAGTTAATCGTTGTTCTTGAGATACCTGCTTCGATATTGCTTAATATTGCCAACTTCGTGTTGTTGGCTTTTATGTTTTAAAAAAGTGTTATGGGACAAAAATTCAGACACCTCAGTATAAAACTGTAGCAATTGAAAAAATTTAAATAAATAGCAGAATACTCCTCTCAACATAATTCGCTGACACGATTTTCTTCTTCTTCTTCTTCTTCTTCTTCTTCTTCTTGGTCTTCCTAACGTTGCCCCGCAGGTACAGGATCCGCTCTTTAGGATCGCAGAACACCCTTGTGATCTATCAAACACATAGTGAAGGATGAGACAAGTCATATCCATCCATCGTTGCACATGTCTTTCTCCACGACATCGACCATCACCTTCAAAATATAACGTTGTACCGGCGGCAGTTTCACGTGGTAGTACCAATCGAGGTGTCTGTTCCACATTCTTTCATAAATTGGTGTAATACTCATTTGCTTCTTGACTGTGACATTGCAGACGTGGTCTCACCCATTAAGTACATATACGGTACAATCATGATTCAAATCGACGTCGCTATTTCTTGACCCATGTTCACAGATCTGTTAGGCGTAGCTCTTTCTTTTACAACCAGCATGTGTTCTCACTCTTTGAACGGGAATTTGCAAGTTCCCTTCATGAATTTAGCCTATATGAAGTCCATTCGCACGTTAAGTACAGCATGTTAAACTGATATTTTTCTCGTACGCGAAGTACGATAAAGCCGAACGAATTTGAGACAGAATGAGGACGATTTCCGAATTTATAGTACAGTCCACTACTACACTTCCTGGTCCTATGTTGAGCGAAATTCTCCCTGTTCTCGTTTTCATATTGTTGTTCCTCCGACCGCAGGCGTGGTGCTGTGACTGAAGATTTACAAAACTCATCATGAGCGCCCGCAAGGGGGGGCGAGGGGGCACTTGCCCCCCCCCCTGGAATTCGAAAGATGTTGATGTTCAATTGTTTAATATCATACCAGATTATTTCATAAACTGAAATTACTGACAGTCATCTAGTATATGTTATAACTGGAAGTTTCTGTAAACAATTTAATGTTGCTGGCGTTATATAGGTTTTTATATTCAAGAAAATTGTTAATGTGCCCCCCCCCCTGGAAAAGATCCTGCGGGCGCCAATGAAACTCATTGTTGATATCTCCCTTATTATCTGCTCTATCAAAATGAGTAAAATGGATCTTTTACTCTTCTCGTTAACCCACATACACCAAGTGTCCCACCGGACTAGAACTTTTAAAAAAGTCAAATTTTCGTATCTCCGTTATTATTCGTCGTACAATAAATACGCATATGGCATAAACGAACGAAAATTACATATTCTTAAACCTTAACTGTATACCATTTTGACAGACCTAATGTTAACAAAGATATTTATGAAAAATCTTCCTATAAAACCCTACTCTGCACGATGGCCTTAACGTCAAATGCACCTGATAAAACAGTCATAAATAGGTATTCCAAATGCAGAATTTTCTTTCCCAGTTTTAGAAACACGACCACCAAAGGGAAAATCCTTCATATGATCAGTATGACGTATGAAAAAAAAAAGAAAAAAAGGAAATTTTGCTCATATAACGAATATACAGACACGTGGAACTTACGACATTATATAAACTATTACTTTCTTCTTTCTTCGAATGAACCAACTATGGACTACGAAGATTAACCAAAAGGTTTTCAGCTAACAAGGGACTGGTTTCACGTTCTTAAGAGACTTCTCCTAGCCCGTATTCCTTCATTTTTGTTTTTGTAGTTGTTTAGCTGCTTCTGATCTCTTTGGTCTCTGCCCTTTCTTATGTTTAATCTGTGGGTCTTCCTTTAATATTTTCCGGAAAGTGTTTCTTTCCTGGATATGGGATTCAGAGATGTTGAAGGTTTGGAGATCTTGTTTAACTTGCTTTTACCACAGTGATGTTTTCTTGCAAGAACTGGCTCTGTGGATGACGTTGGTCAGTCTTGACTCGTTCATTCTCTTATGTGTCCATAGAATTGGAGGCGTCTCTTGATGATGGTGTCCATTAGAGGCTCTTGCTTTAGGTATAGATCATCGTTGGGCTTGAGGTACCTTTCTCCATTTATGATTCTTGGGCCTGGGATCTTTCTCAAGATAGTTCTTTTCCTTAACTCTAGTTTCTGTATGTTTTTCTCCTTTGATGGTTAGGATTTCAGCTACATAGAGGACCTCAGGTCTGATTACAGTGTTAAAGTGTCTTAATTTCGCATTGATGGATATGGATTTCTATTGGTAAACTTTTCTGTATTGGTTGTTTGCAATATCCAGTTTCCTAATCCTTTCTTCAAATGATTTGTTGGTCTTGAGGTCTTCACTGATGCATTCTCCCAATTATTATTATTATTATTATTATTATTATTATTATTATTATTATTATTATTATTATTATTATTATTATTATTATTATTATCCAGGTATTATCAGGTTTCCTCGGTGTTCAGTTACATTACGCGGAATTAATTTTCAAGCCGAGTGAACTATCATACATCCTCTGAGTTTCTCCCATTACGGATCCTTCAAATCACTATTCAAAACTTTCACAAAATCTTGCAGGTTTCTGCAGTTCAGCGTACATGTTTTACCTGAGATTTAGATGATGAAATACATATCACGGCAGGTCGGGAAGTTGTCCTAGTTCTCGATCGAATATTTTAACAATAGGATATCTCTGATTAACAAACACTTTCCCCAAACCATTCTTCCTAATAAATTTAGCTCCTAAAACAGTCGTCCCCAACAGATATGGATTCCCGAGTAAAATATTTGCAAACATGCTTGTTCTAAATCAGTAAAATGTTATATTGTGTCCAGTAGCTTTTACGTGCACTTTATATTGTTGGAGTTCGCGACATTACGATTTCCTCACTGCTTGCCCAAGTTGTACTTGGCTTAGTATTGTTTCAGTGTCTGCGTGTTTCTTTTTTGGTTCCGTTAAGAACTAATAAGGGCTTAGATGATGGCGTACCACAACAGTTTGTAGGCGGTTATACTACTCCTTGTCGAAAGTCGCTGAAGTACTGAGTCGTATTGGATCTATTGTTGTACAGGATATCGACGAGGAATTGCTTGTTGGCGTCCCCTTTTCCTCCTCCTACGAATGTGAATAAATTCAAAATATTCACCAACTGTAAGGGGTGTGTGGATCATCATCAGGAAAAGTTTTGAATGTGCCGGAAAACATCCGAATGGGGCACAAACGCTAAATCACACATCATTTTCCCCTCTAATTAATACTGTTAAATTTTATTTGATTTATTACCGTGGTACGTGCGGCAGTTGACGCCTGCCGAAGTTGGCATACGCCACTTATTATTATGAAACACTAGGATCTTATGACACTGTAACGTAATCATTTATTCAGCAATGCCCATTGTAAACAGTCTGAGAAAATATTTCATCTTTGGTACCTCATATTTCGTACTTCTATTTACCTCCTTTACGGGTAGTTTTATGTGTATATTAAAAAGAAAGAGAAACTTACCTGACTCCTCTCCGGATAATTATTTCCCATTCTTATCCCTCGAGACTTATCTCTGAAATATGAAATATGATTATTGTACAGATTTTCCACGACCCTTTTTACTCTGCTATTCATCCCAATTATTATTGGATCGGGCGAGTTGGCCATGCGGTTAGAGTCGCGCAGCTGTAAGCTTGCATCCGGGAGATAGTGGGTTCGAATCCCACTATCAGCATCCCTGAAGATGGTTTTCCGTGGTTTCCAATTTTCACACCAGGCAAATGCTGGGGCTGTACCTTAATCAAGGCCACGGCCGCTTCGTTCCTACTCCTAGGCCTTTCCTATCCCATCGTCGCATAAGATCTATCTGTTTCGGTGCGACGTAAAGCAAATAACAAAAAAAAGTCATTATCGTAATCTCAAAGAGCATGATCTAATCATTACGAAACACCTTTCCCAGATCTCAACTTGTTACAAAGATAAATGGCAAGTTTCGTTTCAATACACAGAGAGATCCACTTGTTTATCTCTATTCATGAGAGAAATACTCACTATCGTCATCAGGGGAATATCTGATCGAATGTGCGGTCGCTACGAGAGCGCAGCACTAGCGGAATACGCAAGTCATTCGTGTAAGACAACAGCAATTATCGGAATTCCCGTCGTTTCTCATTTTTACAGCAGGCAAATGATACGACTGTACCTGAATTTAGACCAGCGTCGCTTCCTTCCCAGACCTAGTCCATAATTGCCAAAATGTTTGTCTGAGTTGATGTGACGTGACGTTATACAATAGCAGAAAAGAAAAAGATTGAAATTGAGAGAAAATGCGAAAAGATATTAAAGGATTAACATGTATAAAATGTATAATAATTGAATATTTTCACACTAGTACATTGATAACAAATAAAAATAGTGTACAAACTACATTGTTCCTCTTAAGGAAGATTGGAAGTGTGTATGTCCTGCGACAAACTTTGCATTGGTGCGTTTACTATGTCTATGCTTGAAATGTCGGCGGGAACATCGAAGTCTTACGATATTCCTGGAAAACATATAACTAGGGCAAGGCATTTAATGACCAAAAAATAGCAAGAAAATGCAAAATAAAAAATGCATTTATGACCTAAAAATGGTTTTAAAATGACACAAAATTTTAAAAAATGACCAATAAATTAATCGTAAGTCACTTATTTATTAATCCTTTAAGAAACAATTAGCTGATTTGAGAGAGGATTTTAATGGATGACAATCCATTAAGTTTAAATTATTTTTGTTACTAACAAAGTAAATACCACTTTGCACCCCTGGTGAAAAAAATGAAATATTTTAGAACTGGCATATTCTTCAAATACTCTCCTAGCAAATAGGCGTCATTTAATTAACAAAGAATATTTAAGAAAACAAACTTCAGTGGCTGTTTACAATAAATTCGAATTGAAATGCACAATAAAAACTTTGCGTAGTTTCTCAAATGAAAACGATTGCCTATTGTCTGCAAGTAACGATTTGTACATGGAAAAGCTTCTCTCTACCTCAACTGAAACAATTGGTGCATACTGAAAACAAGCAATATCTCCCGGATTCAATTCACAGTCGGTAAGAGAAAAATTTTCACCCGTCAATGCTTTGCCAATAGAACACAAAGTTATATACCCACTGTTCTTTTGCAACACCTTATTCAATTTCATGGATACAACTTCACCCACTTTACCACACACACGATTCAGATCATTCACAACTTTATACACAATTTGCAGCTGCTCCACTAGTGGCACTTGGGATTTTTCTAGAGCACTTATTGCATTAGGAAGGGATCCGAAATTTGTTTTTATGTAGGAAAGTTTACCTGCAATTTCTTTGTCAGCCAAGAGTTCCTGAGCTGTTTTTATTGATCCAGCCTCAGTTTTGTCGAAGGAATCGACCACTTTCTTTACAACTTCAAAGTTCTCGCAGTAATAACAACAAGCCTCAATCCACGTTCCCCATCTATTCAAAACAGGTGGAAAGGGCAAGGGAATTTCAAGAGCTTCTGTTTTGGATGCTAGAACTCTAGATGGGGCTTTTAGAAACACTTTCTTTATGCACCCAATTAACTTGTCAACTTCAGGAAAATTATGTCGTACCTCTTCCGCGGTCCGATGTAACGCATAGGCTAGGCATGTGACATGCACCATTTTCGAGAAGGACGCTTGTAACGAATTTGCAGCCTTTACTATTTAGGGTGCTGCATCTGTTATTAAAAGCAGCACATTGTCATTCCGAATGCCATCGGGCCACAATAGCCTCAAAGACTGGTCAAACAGTTTGCTAATTGTTGACCAGTTAGCTTTGTCCAATTGCTCACAATGTAGTAGAAATGGTTCTCCAGCATTCCCTGCTTCCAGGACGCCTACAATAACGTTGGCTATTTATCGTCCCATACTGTCTGTTGTTTCATCTATGCATACCCATATGTTTCCGTCTTCTACCCTTATCCTTATTTCTTGTAACGTTTTGTCATAGTATCTTCCAACGTAGGTTCTTCTTAATGTTCTGGGATCTGGTAGAGATTTTCCATTCTCCTCTTCTAAGAATGTACGCAGCTTTGGATGGTTAAATTTGTTCAGTGGAATATCGGCGCATAAAAATGCTGTACACAGTTTCTCACAAAATGGAGAAAATGTTGAAGATTCACCCAGTAGTGTCTGGTGTAAGCCACGGTTTCTTTTATCTTCAAGTCGCTGCACACCACGTTTATGTTTTTTCTCGCGACACATGTTGTTCAACTGTAAACTTCTTTTCTGCTGAAACTCGCACATCACACACTTTGTAAAATAATATTTTCCCATCAGTGGAAAATATATTTTCTCCATATTGTGTAACAAATTGTTTTAATTTAACAATTGTACTTCTTTTAACTTTGGGCATCTTACTGTACTTGTCAACAAAGAATTCACTCGACTCTCAGCACGCGGGCGACTGACTTCCTTCTTATCTAGCTGAAGATAAGGAGCAATTCCCAGCTTGGGCGAGTCCATTATGCGTCTTACATATAGGGGGAGCAGGTACTGCTTATAGTATGTTTTCTTGGAAGTGCAATCGAGTTGAAAATACTCTTTCCTTGAAAACTATTGGCAGCAGGGTATGTTGCAAGTCTACGTTCTTTCTTGAGCAAGTTATTTGTCTAAGTTAAACATAATAGACAAGTATTGTAAACATAAATAATATTAATTAAATATCCAAATATAACGAAATATAACACTTCCCAGAAAACAATTAAAAATGCAAAAAATGACCATAAATTGCTCCAAAAATGACCTATCCCTTGTAAACGGCAAAAAATGAAAAAAATGCCCTAACAAATTGCCCTTATTTAATCAGTCAATTCATGAAACACATGTACATATACTCAAGCTATATTTTGGCCTTCATAAAAAAGGATGCAAAATCATCAAATGCCTTCCCCTACATATAACATACATGCCCATGCACTGATTCAGCAAGTTTTGTAAGTATGTAGCTTGAAGTGCATCGAATGAATGAGCCGTTGGCTGAATAAATCAATTCCAAAAGGGCAATACACTATACTGTACGAGAAGGTATAAAGATCAAATGCTTAGTGACCGTAAAGTTTCTAATTATATTTCGGTTTGAAAAAAGGTCAAAAGAAAGTGTGTCCAGGCGCTCAGAGAGGGTGGGGTATTGAATGGTACAATCGATGTTCTCCCACAGGAACCAAAGCCTGGTGTATTTAAAACTCACCTTCTTAAGCTCTCTCCGGAAAAAAGGAAAGGGCTCATTATTGTGCTCACAGAGTGCGAACCACGGTTCCTTCTTATGTACATCAAAAATTATCAGGCAAATAACTACAATTAAAAGGTTGAAATCCATGAGTGAAGTGATATAAATTATCTGTGGTAGATTAAAAGCACACAGGCTCATTATTCTCCTCACTTTCAAATTATATACTGAATGAATAAATATAGAGATCGTATCAAACCCCTATTATACTTTTCTAGGGCTTGTGAGGGGTAAGGGAGACGAGTAGATGACATTTTGAATATAAATTCATGTCCGCAAAAGTAATTTTTCCCCATTACAAGCAAAACACCACGCATTTTAAACGTCCCGCGCATGCCGCTTCAATGAGCCAGGCGGGGTACGTGCGTCATTCACGTGGGGCCACAGCAAGTGTCGTATTTACGAGACCCCGGTGGAGTCAAGGGTAGATGTGCTTGCGCAGGTTATGACAACGGCGGATGTTCCATGTACCGGTGCATAATACGCAGGTACATTGTTTGTATCGAAGTGGATGGTCGCCAAGTCGATCCGTTCTTCTAAATGAAAGCAGGAGCACTGAAACAGCAAGACTTTTGTTGTTTTGGCAGGTACAATATGTATTTTATGTCATCCTTGGACCTAACATAACTGGTCATTTTACCTTCCAAGTCAGAAATATTGATCTTCTTCTTCTTCTTCTTGAAGAAGATCAATTTTCCCATTTCCACCATAGATTTGCGTTTCAGGAAGACATTTCTGAAGGCGGTTATGTAACTGTGGCAACGAAACATTTACCATAACGTGTACAAACAGAAAGAGAATACAGTTCATAAGGAATGGTGCTTAGTGGAATTTTAAATGTGAGGCAAGTAGACTGAAACACAAATAAAGTGATACTTAACCAAATTGGCGAAACGTGACTGAGTCAAAATGTACAACTATGAGACACAGACAATACATAAAGACCTTGGCCTTCTAAAATGAGTGCCGCACTTCGATAACCTGATATGATATTGACCGAGACGTCCAAGACTAGGAGACGGACAAGATATGGATATGGCGTACATTTCAACTCAGCGTAGATTAGCACAAGTCGGGATGATGTAACGCCAACAGCGAAACAATATGTAGACTTATAGCCGCAAATATTTTAATTATTAGTCCTATATTTCAATGCATACAATAGAAAGGGTATTAGTTAGCACCGTGGCTTTACTTGCCATATTACTGAATAGCGTTGTGAATAGTGGCATACACAGCATCAGTCTTCACTTAAATTCAACAGGGCTTCTACGTTCTCTAGCACTTTCTACCAATGGAATGTTTCATAATTTCAGAAAGAGCAAATGGCCGATATGGTTGTGAATTTCACTGACTTCTAAGAATACTGCAGCCATGTTTCCGTTTTCAATTTTGATCTTCCATAAAATGCAGTCGAGTTATGCCATATTGATTTTTGCATCCGGAGATTAAGTGAATCCTCTTTGAATTGAAATAAGAGAAGGGCCTAATAAAATACCGTAGACTGCAATCTTGTATACTTCCGAGAATTCCAATAACGATAGAGAATATTGTGAATGGTCTAAAGTTATCTGAGTCTCCCTCACTTGAGCATATTGTAAATGGTCTAAAGTTATCTGATACTCCCTCACTTGAGCATATTGTAACTGGTCTAAAGTTATCCGAGTCTACCTCACTTGAGCGTATTGTAAATGGTCTAAAGTTATCTGAGTCTCCCTCACTTGGGCATATTGTAAATGGTCTAAAGTTATCTGAGTCTCCCTCATTTGAGCATATTGTAAATGGTCTAAAGTTATCCGAGTCTCCCTCACTTGAGCATATTGTAAAAATGGTCTAAAGTTATCTGATACTCCCTCACCTGAGCATATTGTAACTGGTCTAAAGTTATCCGAGTCTCCCTCACTTGAGCATATTGTAAATGGTCTAAAGTTATCTGAGTCTCCCTCACTTGAGCATATTGTAACTGGTCTAAAGTTATCCGAGTCTCCCTCACTTGAGCATATTGTAAATGGTCTAAAGTTATCTGAGTCTCCTTCACTTGAGCATATTGTAACTGGTCTAAAGTTATCCGAGTCTCCCTCACTTGAGCACATTGTAAATGGTCTATAGTTATCTGATACTCCCTCACTTGAGCATATTGTAACTGGTCTAAAGTTATCCGAGTCTCCCTCACTTGAGCATATTGTAAATGGTCTAAAGTTATCTGATACTCCCTCACTTGAGCATATTGTAACTGGTCTAAAGTTATCCGAGTCTCCCTCACTTGAGCATATTGTAAAAGGTCTAAAGTTATCCGAGTCTCCCTCACTTGAGCATATTGTAATTGTTTTAAAGTTATCTGAGTCATCCTCACTTGAGCATATTGTAAATGGTCTAAAGTTATCCGAGTCTCCCTCACTTGAGCATATTGTAAATGGTCTAAAGTTATCTGATACTCCCTCACTTTAGCATATTGTAAATGGTCTTAAGTTATCTGAGTCTCCCTCACTTGAGCACATTGTAATTGGTCTAAAGTTATCTGAGTCTCCCTCACTTGAGCATATTGAAAATGGTCTAAAGTTATCCGAGTCTCCCTCACTTGAGCATATTGTAAATGGTCTAAAGTTATCTGAGTCTCCCTCACTTGAGCATATTGTAACTGGTCTAAAGTTATCTGAGTCTCCCTCACTTGAGCATATTGTAACTGGTCTAAAGTTATCTGAGTCTCCCTCACTTGAGCATATTGTAACTGGTCTAAAGTTATCTGAGTCTCCCTCACTTGAGCATATTGTAACTGGTCTAAAGTTATCTGAGTCTCCCTCACTTGAGCATATTGTAACTGGTCTAAAGTTATCTGAGTCTCCCTCACTTGAGCATATTGTAAATGGTCTAAAGTTATCCGAGTCTCTCTCACTTGAGCATATTTTAATTGTTTTAAAGTTATCCGAGTCTCCCTCACTTGAGCATAATGTAGATGGTCTAAAGTTATCTGAGTCTCCCTCACTTGAGCATATTGTAAATGGTCTAAAGTTGTCTGAGTCTCCATCACTTGAGCATATTTTAATTGTTTTAAAGTTATCTGAGTCTCTCTCACTTGAGCATATTGTAACTGGTCTAAAGTTATCTGAGTCTCCCTCACTTGAGCATATTGTAACTGTTTTAAAGTTACCTGAGTCTCCCTCACTTGAGCATATTGTAATTGGTCTAAAGTTTCTCCCTCACTTCAGCATGTTGTAATTGGTCTAAAGTTATCTGAGTCTCCCTCATTTGAGTATATTGTAATTGGCCTAAATTTTCCTGTCTTCCTCACTTGAGCATAATTCGGCTACCGTGTTCCTCTTTCTCGGTGAAAATCTCTTTACTTAACTTTAATTGCAGGAGTAACTAACTTGGAACAGTGTGTTAAAATGTTTACTGTACTAAAGAGAAAAGTAAAAAATTAACAGTTTATGTAATACTGTAAGTGTATCATACATATTAATATTGTAAATATAGCAATATATGACCTCACTTACCGAGTTGATAGCTTATGAACTGGTGCGATCTCGGTGGCCTACTTATCAGATTCGACATTCAAAATGTGCTCTTATCTACTGAATAGGTCCTACGGATGAATTAAAATATTGTCGGGGAAATCTGGTTGCACCATCACAGACCTTTGACATACGAACAATAATGACATGAAGTGCCAATATTTTGACCGCCATTCAATAAAATCGACTACCTCAGAAGGGATCGAACCCGCGAGCTTGGGATCATGCGTTGGAGACTCCACCACTGATCCAATGACATTAAAAACGTATTATAATTAGGCACACATTGTTGATGAGTTAAGAACATACTGTATACAATAATGCCGAATTGTAGGTTCCGTTTTCTCTTTAATTTTTTATCAGTTTGTTATAATTGTGTAAGCACTTCGGATGAAGATGTGCAAGGGTTATAAAACTTATAATAATAATAATAATAATAATAATAATAATAATAATAATAATAATAATAATAATAATAATAATAATAATAATAATAATAATAATAATAATAATAATAATAATCCTCAGTGAGTGGCTCAGACCGTAGGGCTCTGGCTTGCTGTGCCCAAGATGGCGGCGGGTTCGATCCTGGCTTGGTATCTGAAGGTGGTCAAATACTTTAGCCTCGTGTTGGCAGATTTACCGTCTTGGGACGACGATTCTGGCATTCCAATATCACTGAACAGCACATAATTTGTGAGTTCGAGGTAAAACCAATGACAAACAATAATTTTGTTTTATTTTTATGTTCCATTAACTACTTTTACGATTTTCGGAGACGCTGAGGTGCCGGAATTTAGTCCCGAAAGAGTTGTTTTATGTGCCAGTAAATTTACCGACACGAGGCTGACGTATCTGTGCATCTTCAAATACCACCGGACAGAAACAGGATGGAACCTAGCTAGTTGGGATCAGAAGGCCAGTGCCTCAACCGCCTGAGCCACTGAGTCCGGCAAAACCTATGACATTGAGCATCAAACAATAGTAACATAGTACTAATGCAGGAAGTGTTTTGGCGACGCTGAGATGGGAAATACCTAAAACTGGAAAGGAAGCACCCGTGGCCTTCATTCCGATATAGCCCCGGCATGGGAAAACATTGAAAAAAAAAAAATATCTCCAAGGCTGTTGATCTGAGAGTACGATTCAAACCCACCATCTCCTGAATGCAAACTTGTAGTTACATAATCTGTATCTTATATACAACTCGCTAGGTGGCCATTCAGTAAGATAAAATTGTAGCAATACTAACAACGTATTTCTGCCAGCTTCATGCTAGCCCACACGATCTCCACTACCTAGACTTAGACAATTGGGCTATAATAATAGGAACACGAACAAAAGCCTTTTAATTTATATTGTGAAAATTATTATTCTCCTTCTTTTCTGGTCTTTTTTCCAGTTAACTTCAGTCGGCAATAATGTGGACTAATCCAAGTTTTGCGGCCAGTTGCCCTTCCTGGTGCCACACCTATGTGGAGGGATGTATATACTATTGCGCGTTTCTGTAGTGTTAAGTTAGTGTATGTATACGTGAGCTAGAGGAATTAACCAAACGTGGTTTAAATCCCCGGCCCGGATGGGAATTGAAACCGGGACCTTATTACCGAAGGACACTATGCTGACCATTCAGCCAAGGAGTCGTATTTATACAAAATTCCTTATGCTATGAAATATTATACCTATAAACGGCAACAAAATTCACTAACTTGATAAATAATGTTTTAGATTTCAAGTGCTATATATATCACTGGATTACACAGATGTATGTCTGGTATTTATCTCTCTCTTCCTCGTAGGTATAATATTTCATGTTTGCACACGGCAGGAGACTTCCATTTCCCAGGGAAGAAACAAGTGAGAAAAAATGAAAAACATGACAAACTTAGCAAGAGGTTGCATTGCTCCCTGGTGCTTTAGCACCGTGAAATTTGTCTGGTCCTCCGTCTACTGCATTAAGTACTGTAAGACATATCTTATAGCTCTTTCTCTGACGGTCTTAGATCATAATTCTCAGGAGAACTCATCCTGTAACATTCGTGCGTGACGTGATGGGTATGTAATGAAACACATGGATGGGAAGTAGGCATTTAAGCAAACTTCGTTTGAGCAAAAATCAGGTTATATTTTGAGAAAATGGAATAGGTATGTATCGACAAGAAAATACGGATAGGTATAACTTTATCCAACAGTGTGGCAACGTCACATTGGTTTTTCGTGGAATACCAGTTCTTCTAAATTTTGTACTCTGAATATCAATAGTTCTAAATCATCCCGCACGCGCACGACATAGTATGACACCTTGCGAGTTTTCAGGCGGAAATTTTAGTTACTTGTTTTCTTGTGGTGTGAATAAAATTGTTAGTAATCGGCGTGCACTTATGTACAAATTTCAAAGAGTCATGACGACGGGAAACAAATTACAGAGGTGGACAGTGAATAAATGTCTAGCAAATATCGAAACAAACTGTGATATAACCGAAATCTTAAATGAATCACGCAAACATGTACATTTGTCATTAAAGGAGTGCATGTGGCTCGTACTTATGAGGTATTAGTATTGCCGCCAAACACAATTGTATGCCAAAAAATGTCGAAAGGAGCGAAGACAAGCAGATGATGTTCGGAACATTCGTTTATCCGATTACAGGTCCATAAATTAATCGATTATTTTGAAAATCCCATAAGTCAAGAATTGTAAATTTGTGGGAAATAAGAAAGACTGAATAATTAATTACGCAGAGAACTTATAAATGCTGTTATTGCTTCTAAAATTTAAATATGTATTCAGAATGCCATGGAGATATGTAATTTGCTTGTATAAATATTACAGTTGTTACAAGACTGGTTTAAAAGTTAATATTTCACGGGATTTCAAAAACTAATGAAGAATATTTAATCATAACATGGGACATGTTTCTTACAGTAATATGTTGAATTATAATATTCATCTAGAAAATAATTTCCATGTCAATTAGTAAAAACTTCGCTAGAAATTTAAGAAAATTGCGTTTTCTATGAATATACACATCGTAGAAATTATTTTGAAATGAACAACCGTTTTTAACCAGTATCTCTGTCAGTGATATCTCAGTTATACGCGGTTTTCCAGAATCTTTGAATTTCCTCTTCATTCGGTACGTAGTCTCCAATTTTTCAAATTATCTATTTCTTTCTTTCTTAATCTGTTTACCCTCCAGTGTTGGTTTTTCGCTCGGACTCAGCGAGGGATCCCACCTCTACCGCCTGGAGCTTCAGACTTTGGTTCGCGGATACAACTGGGGAGAATAACCAGTACCTCGCCCAGGCAGCCTCACCTGCGAATCTGAACAGGACCTTGTGGGGGATGGGAAGATTGGAAGGGGGAGACAAGGAAGTGTAAATGAAGCGGCCGTGGCCTTATGTTAGGTACCATCCCGGCATTTGCCTGGAGGAGAAGTGGGAAACCACGAAAAACCATTTCCAGGATGGCCGAGGTGGGAATCCAACCCACCTCTAAGTAAACTCCGTTCCAGCCCTCGTATCACTTTTCAAATTTCATGGCAGAGCCGGGAATCGAATCCGGGCCTCCGGGGGTGACAGCTAATCACACTAACCACTACACCACAGAGGCGGACAAATAATCTATTTTCTGTATGTTAATTGGAAGATTCTGTTAGCACGCTCTTTCTTTTCTGGCGTCACAGTGGCAGTAAGTACTGTTAAGAAGCCTGAAGTTTTAGCTTATAAGACTATCAGCGCACTGGGTAGTATTCACTATACCAAGTGGTCCCTAGAATACACGAAACAGTTATACTGTGACACCTGAAACTTTACCATCATATCCCGAGGGAATTCAATGGACAGGACGGACTTCTTGAACAGTAGAGGTCTCCAGGAGTTGTAGTCAACAATAGTTACGTTCAGAAACACCGCAAATCAATTATCTAAAGATTTTCTAAACCATACCAAAAGTTCCCAGTGTCCTCACATCCATTCGATTCATCAGACTTACGGTATTTCTGCATAGAATGATGCACCTTTGTTGCAGCTTTCACTTTTTCTCAAAACATAACAATTAAAAAATGAGAGACTTAAGAGGTTTTAAAAATAACACATTCAAATATTTAAAGCACAGTGAGAAACAAGGAAGCTTAGTTAACTGGAAGCAACATGCGCCTGCACATAGTTATCACATCTTGAATAAAAGAAAAGGTAAGAACATTTTCCGTGCCCCTTCAGTTTACTAAAATGACTACCCTCCTTTGCTCAAACGACAATTGGTAGTTTGCTTCATTGATATGTCATTTTCTCAAATGTTGAACACCACACGTGGAACTTAGTGTGACCTCATGCCTCAGTCCACCATACAGTCTTCACCTCAACTATTTGGTTGGAGATTACCGGAAGCATCCATTGTTAAAATCATTTTTCAGTATTTATTATCCGTATCAGAAGCATACAATTTACATAGCATAATGGTACTTAATGACATACATATCAAATAGTGCCTGCCCATAATTTTGCCAAATCACGGGCATTAGGTGTCGCAGCCATCAAGTCCTCTATTGTGCAACTTAAAGGACACTTACTACAGTTCATGAAATGGGCTATGGATTGGTCTTCACCACATTCGCATTGCCTGGCTGTGCCAGGAAAGCCCCACTTTACCCTATTGATTCTTGATCTACCAACCCCAGTGCGAAGCCTGTTCAACGATTTCCACGTAGACCAATGTTCCTCGTGTCCTGGAGGGAGATGTTCAATTGGTAGCATCCAACCAGCAAGTTGAGGATTTCTAGTTCTCCATAATCTCAACCTTGTGGATTGAGGAGATTCGTTTAAATATTCGGTTGTATTCAGGAAACTCCTCGTAGACCTCAATCTTCGGTGGGCAGGTTCATATCCATTCAATGGGTGTGCACATGAGGCAAGTGCTTTAGTTCTCTCATTCATGGATGCAACTTCTCTTCTTATATCTGGTGGGGCGTCTCCAGCCAAACAGTAGATTCTATCTCGTGGAGTTGGTCTCAAGCAGCCAGTAATGAGTCGACATGTTTCATTTAGAGAAATGTCAACTTATTTAGCATGACTTGATCTGTACCAAACAGGGCAAGCGTACTCTGCAGCGGAGTAACACAGAGCCAGGGCTGTAGTTCTCAACGTCTTTGGATGTGTACCCCAATTGGTTCCAGACAACTTGCGAAGGATGTTGTTTCTAGTCGACACTTTCTGCTTGATGTTTATGCAGTGTTGTTTGTAGGTGAGAGCACGATCCAATGATACACCTAGATATTTAGGTGTTGGGCAGTGATCTAGTTGAGTATCTTCCCATACTACCTGCAATTTCCTTGACGCCTGTCTGTTCTTTAAATGGAATTTGTATGAACACACTGCTTCATGGAAGTTAAAGCTGGCCATTAGGAAAACAGGGGAAGAACCCTCTTGAAGCAAAAGAAAATGTGGATATGGCGCAAAATTTTAAGAGTGAACTGGACTTAAAGAAAAACAGATCAAGAAGTATATAGAGATGTAAGGAAGAACATAAATTGTTAAATGAAGTAGAATGTATGAATAAATTAATTCCACATGTCATTCGACACAACATCTTCATCACTAATATTTTTGAAGGCAAAGTGTTATGGAAGAAAGGGAGGCTCGACCTAAGAAAACGAGTCTGGAAGACATTACAAGGAGAATGGAATGTCACAATTATACGAAGATGATACGAGTAGCACAAAATAGAAAAGAGTAGTTGTACCGAGAAGGGACAGCCTTTAGAACATGGATGAATGAATAAAATCGACTGCTAATCAAAATCCTCACTCCTCAGTTTCTACCTTACGCAATGGATATTTAATATTTAAGAAATAGAATGTATATGTTAATAAATATTTTCCCGGTAATAGCTATCTCCATCACGATTACCCAAGCTGATCTCGTCGTCCTTCCGTTTCTTCCACTTCTGCAGGATCCTTCCTCCCTTGAATGCCAATATTGTACGTCACCCAATCTGTTGACAGGTGAATAACTCCTGTATCCCGAAGGAGGATTATAGACATTGTGTTAACTGAAGTACAGTTCTTCCTTTATAGTGGTGTGGGTATAAATTATGAATAGTTATTCTCTGTCATCTAGAATTTTACAGAGTTGGGGGAGGACTCAGTGTTCAATACAAATGAATGGAGGTGGCGGATCTGCATCAACCACCCCGTGTGTCAGTGGGATGTTGAAGAAGAAGAACATTTCGTTGTAATTAATGAGGAAGAAGACGATGATAATGACACTGTCGACGATTGTAATGTTGTTTGTGGCACTGATGTGTTATTTTATCATCATAATCAACATCATCATCATTTTTCAACTCCAATATCCCGGGTGTGGTATACAAGTGCTCGTCATCTCTTCCTGCCTTCATACACTTTCTGTTCCAGCACATCTTCCCATCTGAGACACATATTCTTCACATCTGGTTGTACTGACTATATCCAGTGTTTCCCTAGCCTCCCCCTTCGTCTTTCTTCCTTGGACAATAAGCTCAAAGTACTTTCTGGCAGCTCTTTCTCTTTTCATTCTCATAATGTTCCCATGCCACTGAAATCTAGCTTCTTTACAACACTGGTAGCGACCTCAGTGCCAGCTACCTTCCTATTTCCTTCATTCCTTATTTTCTCCTGTCGAGTAGTTTAATTCTTAGTTCTAACGAATCTCATTTATGTAGCCTGCTATAGTTATTGTTTAGTAGAATAATATCTGTAAATCATATGTGAGAAATGGTACAAGGTGCGTGTAGTACATGGTTGATTTTGTTTTTTGTGGTATTTTACAGTCCCAGAGTAGGTTACTGACTTGACTGTAGAAGTTTGATGCCTTCTGTGTCCTGCTCAGCATTTCGTGCTTGACGGTGTTGTCTTTCGATATTGTGCTTCTAAGGTACATATTCGAAGTGATAAACTGATTCTAGTTTGGTTCCTTCCAAAAAGGGGATTGAGATGATGATTATTTCTACAGTTTTTGTTTTGCTCACATTCAGCTCAAAGTTTATTGTTCCATTCAGTCAGTTCTCTACAATTCAGCTTTTGTTTCTTCCCATAACAGCACAGCATCAGCAAATACCAGGGCATTCAGTCTGCTGTACATTTTCTTGATAGACATTATGAACGTTTCCATTACCACAGTAATATGAACAAGAGTGGTGATAGAGCACTTCCTTGTTGGACACCTCTCTTTGTCTCAAACCGTTTTGATCGTCCACTGCCTACCTGAAAACCGCTGTAACAATTCTGGTATAGAATCTTTACTTTGTCAATCAGGTACTTCGGCATTTTGAAGTTTTCCAGGTAATTAACTCTGTAATTTTAGTCTCATAAAAGAGGAAGACTGGGGTTTAACATTGGAATATAATCCGTTGCCTTGTTCCTCGTCAGGCACCTTTTCTCTGGTGTTTCGAAATATATTTTCAATTTCGTTTTTGTAATATGTAGGTAGAGTTATTCCAAACAAAGGCCCTATAACTACAACGTCCAGCGTCAACGGAAAACGACGCTTTGGTTCTCACTGAAAACTAAGTGATGTTTAAGGTGTAATTGTATATGTCCAGTCGATAGAGTGGACTCAAATTAGTCTAGTGTGATATTCCGTTTTTAAGGACTGTATAACAAGAGAAATAATATTTCCAGTAGTGGTTGACTGATGAAATGAAATGGCGATGGCTTTTAGTGCCGGGAGTGTCCTAGGACAAGTTCGAATCGCCAGATGCAGGTCTTTTGATTTGACATCCGTAGGCGACCTGCGCATCGTGATGAGGATGAAATTGTGATGGAGACGACACATACACCCAGCCCCCAAGCCAGCGGAATTAACCAATTATGGTTAAAATTCCTGAACCTGCCGGGAATCGAACCCGGGACCCCTGTGACCAAAGGCCAGCACGGTAACCATTTAGCCATGGAGACGGACGTTGACATGCTGCTGTATGACAGTACTGTGGAGGCAGTACGACGAGGCTAGTCAGGCGAGGATGTGTACTGATATGTGGAAGTGTGAGAAAGGGGAAAGTAAGCTGATATGGATCATTCGGTGAATCTGTTGTTGTTTTGGACTGTATCCAATACTGGTTGAGAGGATAAGCTTTCTTTACACTAGATACATGTCACAGTAACTACAGTAAGTTATGTGTTGTCTGTACTGCACATTTTAAGAAGTGGGCTGCTTTACGGAAGCAGTGAAGACGTGTTCGGTTCACTCATTGTCAGTACGATAGAGATTCCATTCTCTGTTAAGAACTTCAGAAATGTAGAAACGACAGACCTATTTGTCCCTCTGGGATTCGCTCAGCTTACACCAGAAATGAGTACCACGTTCATTCTTGGGCTAAACCATCGCCCCCACTTAACACCGAGGTTAGAAATAGTAGAAGCTTTTGCCTCTCACTCCTCCATGGACCTTCACGATCTGTACGGAGATGGATTTGCTTTACTTTGCTTTTCTATACTGTCAGAATGAACTTGCATATTGTGTTATAACATTGTAATGATCTTCTGCAACATTTTACTTAAGCTTAACATAAATCCAGATGTTCAAAGGAAGATTCCTGTCTTAATATTGCTCGCAATGTTACGGCAGACGTGTTAAAACACATTCCTAATTATTACTCCAGTGAATGTAAACACGTCACATGTCAACCTGAACATGAGTTGCAAATAAGAGAATGGACTGGACCGAACATGAGCCGGCCGTTGTCCATCTGATCTTGAATCGAACCGCCGGATCTGCTCCCGAAGAGATGATGAAGGACAAACTTGTGAAATAGTTCCCTAGAAATTGCAATGAAATGTCCCTTTAGATAGATAGATAGATAGATAGATAGATAGACAGGTAGATAGATAGATAGATAGATAGATAGATAACAGTGTTCTATGGTTAGGTGATTGGTGATCATTGTTTTTAGAGGAAGTACAACTAGGCAGCTATCCTCTCTAAGGTCAGACACATATTATTACGATAATAGTGACCGCACTATTTCTTTTAAGAGCCTACCGTCTTTGTATGCACAGTTGACTATAAATCCTTTGTTAGACTACTGTTTATCGGCCATCCCCTCCATACAGCGTAAGGTAATTACACCGCTCCTCACTCTCAGGTCCTATATCGGAAATGGGCTATTATATCCCCACTAGCCTATATGACACACATTATACATTCACATAATTGACGGCCTTGCTAATGCGAACAAAATTACACAACATAATTCTGTCGGTGGTGCAATATTTATCCTGCATTAACACTGGTCGATCGGCATCGCCGTATCGATTACGCATCAGAAGAGCGCCACAACGGAAGAATCCTCGTTTTAGTGAGGGATCTCCCGCGTCAGTGGAATGTCGCAGCAGAATAAAGCTGTCAAGATCTCCCTGCAATGTATTAGCGGTCCAGAATACGCATTAAATTCATATTTGTCACGTTGGGGAGTTTGCCTTTATGACTAGCTCCCGTGTAGCCGTCGTTGATAGATTGGTTTTTGCAACAGTAATACTATCGAGCGGAGATACGTGGCAGCAGAAGAGATAGAATACACGTCAACTAACTAATAAACAAACTAACAACAATATTCAGTCAGTACAATATTTATTTTTGAAAACCCTTCCTTTTTCTCCATGAATGCGTGTGAAATTGCGTGGCTCCAATCACATTTTAATATGGCATGTAAAACTGATATTTTTATCCGGGAGCACAAGGTATTCATGTCAAGTACGATAAACCTCAACAAAATAGAGACAGAATGAGGATGATTTCTCAATGTATGGTGCGGTAATTTACTGTTCTTTGCTCGTTGTTCAAAGCTGAGCGAAATTTCCCATGCAGTTTCTTTGACCGCTGGCGTGACACTGCGACTGAAAACACTTGTTGCTGTTGTTGTTGTTGTTGTTATTATTATTTCTTTTAATATCTGATCTATTTGAAAAGAAGTAATATGACCGTTTTGTTCTTCCTGCAAACCCATCTTGAAGTAGCCCTGAAAGGATATGCACCGAGTGTCTCACAAGACTTGGACTAAAAGTCCAATTATATCTCCGTTATTATCCGTCGTGCGATATGCCATAAACGATCCAAGATTAAATTTTATACAACTTTGTACATTTTTATAGACATAATATTAAGGGAGACATTAAATAATAACCAACCGAGTGAGTTGGCGGTGCGGTTAGGGGTGCGCAGCTGTGAACTTGAATTCGGGAGATAGTGGGCTCGAATCCCATTGTCGTCAGCCCTGAAGAGGATTTTCCGTGGTTTCCCGTTTTCACACCAGGTAAATGCTGGGGCTGTACCTTATTTAAGGCCACGACCACTTCCTTCCCATTGCCAGCCCTTCCTTGTCCATTCATCGCCAAAAAAATCTAGTCTATCTGAGTTGATGCGACGTGAAGTCAATTGTAAACAAAAAAGAAAAACCGCTTTGCTTTTCCTATCCCATTCAATGACCTTGATGGCATACGTACCTGCAAGCAAAATTCTGAATGGGTAGATTTGAAATACGGAGCTTGGTTGAAATATGCCTATCCGTGTTCCGGTTTTAGGGACATAAGCGGACGGACGGACACTAAAGGTAAAATAAAACCTTTAGATGATGATTATTACGCAGTGTCACGGTCACAGTTAAATTATGTAACAAAATATTGAAGATAATAATATACACCATGAATTAGGGAAGCAACTGGGGACTTCAGAAGTTTCCGTAGTAAGTACAGGATAATAAGTATGTAAGGAATAGTCTCAAATACATTATGTTAGAACGTACATTTTAAAACTTGATGTAACAACATTATGCAAAAGAACTAGTACTACTAAAACTGAAGGGAGAGGCGGGCGGTAACGCCATCTCTCAGGCCGGGAGAATTGCTGCGGTGAAGGAGATGCACGGAGAAGGTGAGGGGTTTGGTAGCCATGGCCTATACTACAAACTGTCCCGGCATTCGCCTTAGTGCAGGAGAATGGAAAACCACGGAAAACCATTCTGAGGATAGCCGACGGTTGGAGCCAGCCGTGAGGTCCAGCACTGTCACGTCTTCCGAATGCAGAGCCGTGGCCACCCTCCTCCTCTGCTCGGTTGCCCGGTCAGAGTGCAGAGCTGTTGGACCACAGACCTGCCGTGGCCACTTGAGGGCCGAGACCCACTCTGCATCTCGCGGTTCGGAGGTTTTAGTGCATGAAGATGACGGTACTCGTGTTTAGTGTAGGCTGAGTGAACGTCAGGGCATTTTCACCTCCGGAAGCGGAAATATCGTTTCTTAAACTTTTCGACTTCCTTCCGAGTGAACCGAACACGCCTCTTCACAGACATTAGGATGAAGTCCCTTTCAAAGAACGATGAACATTGCTTTTAATTCCCTATAATTCCACAAATTGTATTTTGTGTCCGTGGGTGGTGGCAAACTGAAGGACAAATATTATCTCGAACTCCCGTCACTCAGAACCGATAATGACAGAAATTATCTTTCGGTTTTTCAGTCTGTCGAACACAAGACACCAAAACAAACCAAACACCATGGCACAGCAGCCCCGAATGGACGCTGATTACCAAGCGACCGCTGCTCAGCCCCAAGGCCTGCAGAATACGGGGTGTCATGTGGTCGGCACGACGAATCTTCTCGGCCGTTTTCTTGGCTTCCTTGACCGAGTCTGCTATCTCACCGTAAAATAGCTCCTCAATTTTAATCACATAGGTTGACTGGACCCTCGTATCAGGCCTGATATCCATTTAAAAATCCCAACCGGGCCAGATGGGCATGCGGTTAAGGGCGCTCAGCTTTGAGCTTGCATCCAGAAGATAGTGGGTTCGAACCCTACAGTCGGCAGCCCTGAAGATGGTTATCTATGGCTTCCCATTCTCACACCAGACAAATGCTGGGGCTGTACCTTAATTAAGACCACGGCCGCTTCCTTCCCACTCCTAGGCCTTTCCTATTCCATCGTCGCCGTTTTGTCGGTGTGACGAAAAACAAATTGTAAAAAGAAAATCCCGGAGCCTTAGGGTAAAAGGCAAGCGCGTAACCGCTACAGCGCGGGATCGGGAACACCGGACACAAATTTGTAAAATACTAGTAGATACCTGAGAAAACAGTTTAATAGTGACAGAATGGCATGTTTCCTTCTATGAGAACATTCTTAGATTCTCTCAAATCACCTATTTAAATGTATATGCATGGTGAATGAAAAACGCTGGGAGGATGCTGACGACACCCGAACAAACAATTTTTGCATAGTCTATGTCATACTTGCTTGTGAGGCATAGCTTGGCGAGGCTACCCGATCCTAATGTAATACATCATTACCATCCTACATGTCCGCCACCGCAGCGTAACGGTTAGTGTTATCGGCTGCCGTCCTCGGGAGCCCGCGTTCGATTCCCGGTACTGCCAGATATTTAAGAATGGCAGGAGGGCTGGTATGTGGTTGAAGTGGTACATGCAGCTCACCTCTATTGAGGATATGCCTGAAAAGAGCTGCACCACCTAGGGAAGAGGACACGAGTTTACTTTACTTACCATCCTACATTGTGTGTGTTACGTTTAGGACCAAGTACAAGACCCCACCACGTTCCATGTGTACCATGTATTGCACCAATAGCACTATCACGGCAAACGGGGTTCGAAAATGCCTCCGTTGACTGGTACGCAAAGAGTGCATCTGCAGTAGGCCTTCATGACTTGTCGAACGCAGTGTAACCGTAGGATTATCGCGGCTTGTTCCTGCGGCGAAACCAGAAATCTTCTTTTTTTTTTGCTATGGGCTTTACGTCGCACCGACACAGAAAGGTCTTATGGCGACGATGGGATAGGAAAGGCCTAGGAGTTGGAAGGAAGCGGCCGTGGCCTTAATTAAGGTACAGCCCCAGCATTTGCCTGGTGTGAAAATGGGAAACCACGGAAAACCATTTTCAGGGCTGCCGATAGTGGGATTCGAACCTACTATCTCCCGGATGCAAGCTCACAGCCGCGCGCCTCTACGCGCACGGCCAACTCGCCCGGTGAGAAATCTTCAGATTCAGAAGTTACCTAAACAAGAGCCTAGATCAGGGAACCCATGGTACGGGACCTCGCTAGCCATTCCACCGTCCTGCAGATTTTTGATTCAAGTATTCACGCGTACGATGACTAAATTGTGCTGGTGCCTCATCGCGCTGGAATCGTATGCGTCTCCTCTTCGCGAGTGGTACGTTGCCCCAGCAGTTCAGGTAATGCAAGGAATGTCGCCAGTTAACCGCCTAGGTAGGAGATGCACCTCGATGTGGCAGTCGTCCACTCTTAATGTGCACGTGTAAATATGGCATGAGAATTTCTTTCACTCCAAACATGCGAATTGTGGCTCCTGAAAACGCCATCACGCCCGAACGATGCTTAATCTGTAAAGAGCAGAGACGACGGAAAACTTTGGATGAATTTGACTCTGCTCCAGGTACACGCCACAAATTGTATGCGTTGTTTATAATCGTCCGTTTGCAAGTGGTCCACGCGCCTCCTGTAAAATGGATGCGACTTATGTTCACAATTCACAGCACTCGCCTATCACGTTCCCATGTTACTCGGCTGCTGATGGTAGAATCTCGCTCAACGTGCCGCAGATGAGATTCGTCAAAGTGCAGAAATGAAATGGCGTATGGCTTTTAGTACCGGGAGTGTCCGAGGACAAGTTCGGCTCGCCAGATGCAGGTCTTTTGATTTGACTCCCGTAGGCGACCTGCGCGTCATGATGAGGGTGAAATGATGATAAAGACGACACATACACTCAGCCCCCGGGCCAGCGAAATTAACCAATTAAGGTTAAAATTCCCGACCCTGCCGGGAATCGAACCCGGGAACCCTGTGACCAAAGGCCAGCACGCTAACCATTTAGCCATGGAGCCGGACGTCAAAGTGCAGAGTTCATCGTTCAACGTCGCCCTTGTCCAGGTAATCCGTTAAATGACTCGGTCTGTGATATACATTAACAAACGTCAAATGATATGGGGATGTGCAAATTGGGGAATTCCTGTTCGAAACGTCGCAGTCCGAATTCTTGGATGAATGGTCAGCGTTGAGGCCTCCGGGTCAGAGGGTCCCAGGTTTGATTCCAGGCCGGGTCTGGGATTTATTTATTTATTTTTTTATTTATTTAGCGTATGGCTTTACAGATACATACGTATATGATTCTGGAAAACAAACTATATCTTTATGCCTAGGTTGTTTATATAACCAATTATCTCTGGAAACGCACCAGCAAAATCACTGATGTTGCCACTGTACTTCCTTTTGGACACTCGGTGATAATATGCTGGACGGTCTGCTTAGAGCACCACAATCGCAGTTAGGTGTAGAAATTATTTTCGTGGATTTTAATTGCATCTGATTAATTCTTCTGGGTCGGGGACTGGGTGTTTGTGTTTGTACCAACACACGCTTCTTTATATTCAAACAACACATCACATTACCAACTACAACAGAAACACGCAATAGTAATTACATCCCTCCATATAGGGTTGGCGTCAGGAAGGTCATCCGATCGTAAAATAGGGCCAAATCCACATGTGCGACACAGTTTGCACCCGCGACCCCACAGCTGTGGGAAAAAGCAGTAGAGAAAAGGTAATCGCCCACTGCAGGGAACCGCGCCGCGCCGCGGAACAAGCTTGTGGAACATTCTACGGGCCATTTTCCGAGACTTCACCCATACAGCATACCTCACCGCACCGCGTCTCTCCAGTTGGGGAAGTGCAGCTCACACAGAAATATGAGTTCCAGTTCCGAGGAGGACTTATTATATTGCGGTTGCGCTACTTCCAAATGAGGAAGAAGAAAAACTTAAAAAAAGTATGGCTCCACAACATTTATGATAAAAGGGGAAAGTACGGAGAGTTTCACCATTTATTTCCTGATCTACTAAAGGACCGAAGTAAATTTTCCCACTACTTTAGTATTCCCAAGAAAAATTCTATGATCTATTGAACCTAGTTAAGCCGTGTGTACCGAGCTCGAGAGCTGCAGTCGCTTAAGTGCGGCCAGTATCCAGTATTCGGGAGATAGTAGGTTCGAACTCCACTGTCGGCAGCCCTGAAAATGGTTTTCCGTGGTTTCCCATTTTCATACCAGGCAAATGCTGGGGCTGTACCTTAATTAAGTCCACGGCCACTTCCTTCCCACTCCTAGCCCTTTCCTGTCCCATCGTCACCATAAGACCTATCTGTGTCGGTGCGACGTAAAGCAACCAGCAAAAAAAGTCGTGTGTAGAGCGAGAAAATACCACCTTTCGCCGAGAAAGGCGTACAGTGCACAATACCACTAACCGCGTGAAGGTACGAGCGTGCTGGCACTAGTTGAGGACTCACGAGGACTGCCGAAACGGCACGAGACCACATTCTTTCCGTTATTCCTTCCTTATACCCTCGCCCACACAAACGCGCCGAAAGGAAAAAGTTCCGTTCCAGAAACCTGGAGGCTTCTGGCGCGGAAATTCCACAAGCTTGTTCCGCGCGGCGCAGCGCGGCTCCCTGCAGTGGGCGTTAAGCCATTTCATTTCACAAGAAGCAGACCACGGAAATTTCTTCTCTGCTGCGCTGCGCTGCGCGGTGCGGTGTAGTGGGCGATTACCTTAAGAAGACTGCTTCTAACGTCGCAGTGTTCCTCGCCCGTTGTGGTTCGCTGCGTAGTACGTACCAACCATCGCACCATGCTCAACTGCCCCTGTTGAAAGCGCGAAACACACTGTGTCGTGTGGAGCAGTACGACAACAGATGAAAACATATACCACCTGGCAGTGCCCACACGCCGCAAAGTTACACATGATATGCGCAAAAATGATAATAATGTTCTTGTTTTTACGTCCCACTAACTACTTTGACGGTTTTCAGAGACGACGAGTTGCCGGAATTTTGACCCGCAAGAGTTACTTTTTACGTGCCAGTAAACCCACCGACACAAGACTGACGTATCTGAGCACCTACAAATACCACCGGACTGAGCAAGAATCTAACCTGCCAAGTCGGGGTCAGAAGGCTAGCGCCCCAACCGTTTGAGCCACGGAATAGCGATAACGATACCGTAACCATAGCCGCGCCCTTTCAAGTTTACGAGGAATCTAAACCACGAATCCCTGGGTTTCGAACCACATCCGCCTTGGCGAGAAGTCAAGTGGGGGTCGAGCCCACTGTTCCCCGAATGCAAGCTCGCAGGTGCGCGACCCGAACAGCACGACCACTTGTTCGGTAGAATGTGTTTAAACAGCTAAATCAAAATGGAGTGTGATATTATTTATAGGCAATCTGATTATGAGAATGGGTAATGACAAACTTAATAAAAGCATATGGAAATCGGAATAACATCTGTGTAATGAGAATGGTGTGGAGATAATTGACTTTGTACTTTATAATCAGCAGCGAATAATGAATGTTGTGTTTGAGCACAAGCGTATCCGGTATGCTCGTTGAATTGAGCATACTGTTCATAAATGAACAAAAACAATCAGAAATGCTAATAGAATGCCTGTGCTGGGTATTCCAGAAGTTTGAAACACATTCGAACAAATCCTTGCTTCCCTAGTTACAGCAAGTAAAATTCTACATCACATATAAAAATCTATAATGAAAAGAGGAACTCTGAAAGTGTGATGATAATAATAATAATAATAATAATAATAATAATAATAATGTTCCTGTCACGGAGGGAAATAGTAGTGATAGACAAAGACGGCAGTGGTTAGACTCAGCTCCTAATGATATACGTATAAGAGGTACGGAACTTGTTTAAAAAGCAAATAGAATTAATTGCGCAAACCCATTCAGAGCCATCACATTAATTTCAACAGTATGTAATAATTGCTACATTATTTAATTTAAGTAATTAATTATGCACGTTATGTGCCTGCACATATACTGTATGCCGGCCCCGTGGTGTAGGGGTAGCGTGCCTGCCTCTTAGCCGGAGGCCCCGGGTTCGATTCCCGGGCTCAATTCCCGGCCAGGTCAGGGATTTTTACCTGGACCTGAGGGCTGGTTCGAGGTCCATTCAGCCTACGTGATTAGGATCGAGGAGCTATCTGGCGGTGAAATAGCGGCCCCGGGTCTAGAAAACCAAGAACAATGACCGAGAGGATCGTCGTGCTGACCACACGACACCTCGTAATCTGCAGGCGTTCGGGCTGAGCAACGGTCGGTTGGTAGGCCAAGGCCCTTTAAGGGCTGTAGTGCCATGGATGGGGGGGTACATATACTGTATATATATATATACACTGTATAACTTATAAAAGTATTAGTCAATAATTATAAATTTAAAGTAAAATCTTATCCTGATCTGTGTATGCAAATTTCTTTAAAAGTATTCTTTTTTTATTATTTTTCCGATTTTTTTAATACAACTGTACCAGGGGTACACCTTACCCGGTTATTTAAACTGCGCGCCTTCTCTACGGCCGTCTATGCAAAGGGACCTGAAACTTTGAACTTCCGAAAACTTTCTTCTTCGACGGTGAGATGGCTCTGCCATCTATTTCCTAATGAGATCTGGTGGACTAAAAACAAAATAATGCTTGTAAGTATGTTCTATAGCCAATCAAATGCGGGGATGTGTATGGAAATTCAGCCAATCAGCATACTGTAGTTCAATTTCATCTGGAACTTTCCCCTACGGAACTGGTAAGCAGGGCACTGCAGGGCTGACTTGTCTGAATTGCTCCAGTGTTTGAGAGTGCGACTTGACGGAGGCTATAGAGGGCTGCTTGAAGAAGATCCAGAGATACAAAGTAATGGCAGAATTTACCTAAACGTGTGATCGTGCTTGCGGTTAGTTCGAGGGGAATGTTTCAGCCGTTTCTTAATGTAATTTTGTATTTTGGTGGTTTAAATGTAGGACCGTCTGCACATTCTTCGGGCTCTAGTTCTATTCTGTGATGGGAAATATGTAATATAAGGGAACGCGACTGGTGATCCTCAGTCGTCTCCACGGCAACTTTTGAAATGGGTGACTAAATTTTTCAACCTCTAAATACTGAAAATCTTCTCTTTAGTCACTTTTTTTTACTAGGGGCTTTACGTCGCACCGCCACAGATAGGTCTTATGGCGACGATGGGATAGGAAAGGCCTAGGAGTTGGAAGGAAGCGGTTGCGGCCTTAATTAAGGTGTGAAAATGGGAAACCACGGAAAACCATCTTCAGGGCTGCCGATAGTGGGATTCGAACCTACTATCTCCCGGATGCAAGCTCACAGCCGCGCGCCTCTACGCGCATGGCCAACTCGCCCGGTAGTCACCTATTTTAGTATGGGGCCTATGTGTCATGTCATTAGCCTTAAAAGCACTTAGGTTCTCGTCCTTCCAAAAAAAATACGTGGAGTGGTTTGTGTTTCCCCTCCTTGCCAATGGCCTGCTATGTGTAACCTTTCTTTTTTTCCTTAATGCCTTATAGTATGGGTAATTATGCCCCTGTGTATTCTAAATTATTCTTAGGGTAACTGTGTCTTAATTTTGGTTCCCTTTCGGAACAGTAATTGAACTTATTTGGAGCACTGCAACTGATAAGCCCACCATGGGGCAACCGTGTATGAACACTTTGTAGTGGGGTCAGCCTATGGGTTACCTAGTATAATTAAGTGTGTAAAAAGCAACTGATTGCCTGTTCGACGCTAGACTGCTGTATTTTTCAGCTGAGACTCCTATGGAATGCACCTGCTCGGAGCAAATCTTGCTCTTTCACAAAATAGTACCTGTCAGGAGCAATTATGCTCTTGCGTATGTAATTTAACGACTGGGAGTTTATCCCAAATTATTTTGTACCTGATTTAGGACTTCTCAGTCCAAGGCATTGTTAGAGCTGACGAGCTCGTTGTTAACCTTTTGAATTGTTCTTTGCTATTTTAATAAATTTTATATCTCTCAATTTTAAGAAATTTGTTAGACTAAAAGTTGCTCCAAGTAATCCCCTGTGCAGCCATTCACCCCAGGCGCTTCCTATTCGTCTGTGAACCACAAACCCTGGAACAATAACATCAAGTATGTAATGCTTGTTGTAACTGGATTACAACTCTGTTACAGGCATATACAACAAATAAATAAACGAGGTCACAGAGCTAGATACAAGGAGAGGATTGTGGAAACGTTTGGTAAATTCACAGAGGCATGCAGACTGAATGTTGTAGAGTATAACAGTCAACAATCTATAATGAAGATGTAGGGTAAACCTACCTTATTTCGTGACATACTTTATTTCGTGATACGCGACATATTATTGATTCTGAAGTAAGGTAGGCGTTCTACATTGAATTCCACTAGACCTCAATACATAGCAGGACTGCCTTCACATGGGGAAAATATTTTGAGCGGGAATTGCCACTGGGTGAAGGACAGGCAGTTGATTGTATGTTGTGTAGATGGAAACACGCTACATGTTGGTCTGTTCGTGTAGTAAAACGTTATTAAAGTAAGTTAGTCAAGTAATTATTCAGAGAAGTATATGCAGTTATATTCTCTAAGGAACACACTTACAATATCAGTAGTCAGAGTTGGATTTAAGTGCGTTATTAATGAAATAATTGCTGAGGAAAATGACTACGACTCTTACGTTTTGTGTCCAATTCAGACATAATGGCTCCAGCGTTAAGCAAATGTGTGAAGAAGAAAAACAGCAACAAGCTCAAAAAAACGGGTCTTGTGAATAAAAGAAGACAAGCCTATTCATCATATGATCTTCGGGGAGCGCTTCAGAAGGTTTTGGAGGAAAAGAGGTCTATATACAAGGCTGCTAAACATTTCAACGTTCCGCGGAGTACTCCAAAAGGCAATATGGCTATTGGAAAATGGGTAGACCGTTTGCCCTTACGAGTGAACTGGAGATTTCATAGTAAAAATGCAGGAAATAGGGATCGGCCTGAACGTTAACCGGCATCTATGGAAAAACAGAAGTCAAACAAGAAAAATGATGACATCTGCGCCACCTGTAACGACAGCTACAGTAATGGGACATGTTGCGTATGCTGTGGCCAAAAAAAAAACCAGTATGCAAACAATGACAAGTTCCCATTCAGTGAAGTGAAAAATTGTGCAAGCTGGAAATGCTGCAGGTGAATTCGGTCCACTTCTAATCATTTTTATAGGAGTGAGAATGTCAGATTCATTGACGAATGGTGTCTTCCTAACGCCGCAGTAGCCCTGTCACAGGGTGGATGGATTAACAGTGAACTTTTCTTAAAGTGGTTGAAGGAATTTGTTCGAGGCCTTGGTGCAAAAAGAACTGTGATACTGATAATGGATTCGCATGTCAGTCTCGTGACACCAGAGGTATTAGAAATTGCATTCAAGAATGAAATTATCGTTGTGACTATTCCACCGCATACCAGCCTCATGTTCCTGACCAGGCCAGAGCTGCCACCACACATCGAACTGCACCTGTTTCTGATCAAGCCGGAAAATCCACCACATATCACTACAGTGAAATCGGCATCTACGGAAAAACAGAAGTCAAACAAGAAAAATTATGACATCTGCGCCACCTGTAACGACAGTTACAGTAATGGGAAGAATAAAAGTCCTTGGATTCATTGTTGCTTCTGTTTGCGATGGTTCCATGAAAGTTGTCAGTCCATTGATTCATCTGATGCTATTGTATTTATGTGTAGTATTTGTGAATATGTCAGTGACAACGATACCGATAGTGAAAATGAGTGAAAAGTGCGTGAAGTGAACTGTAACAATGCTCAGAAAAGTTATCACGGAGTTAGGTATACTGTGTCACGGAATTAGGTATGCTATCACGAAATTAGGTAGCATGTCCACTTCGCTCATTACAGGTTATAACTCCAAATGTTTTGCATTCTTTGAACGTTCTTTATCATGTGTTTGTAGAATAATGTACAGGTACTCCACATATAAAATATAAACTTCCTAGATCGGGTATTTGTTCTGATATATTACTTATAATTCTTAATATCACGAAGTTAGGTAGGTTTACCCTATGCATGTATGTATAGTAATAATAATAATCGTCTGGTCTCGGGTACCGTATGCACACATCTTCAGTTCACGCCATTTACATTTAGGTCACCTGCTTGTCAATTTCGACGTACCATTTTACTCCACCAGATGACAAAGGAATGGATGTCTGTTGGGCGATCCATAGCTGAGTTTAAATTAATTTTGTCCAGTACACACCAAATGCGTCATCAGACGTCTTTTATATGCCGACATATGGAACGCCAAAAGGACTTTCCTCCGCCTTTCAATAGTCAATCACCTCTGCTGATTTTGAACTCGCGATCTTCGGGCACGGAGTCCGACACTCTACCAGCGATACACAGAGGGAGCTTATGACAGTGTAATTTTCAGACTGATAATCTCGATTCAGTAGAACCTCTGTTCCCGTGCCCCTGCTGACGCGATCAGTCCCGGTTTCTATTTGCGTTCTGTCCCAGTCCCGATTACACACACCACAGGAACACAGACTAAGGGCAGATATAGATAATCTGCCTCTCTCATCGCACCACCGAAAGACATCGCATTTAAATACATCACTTGTAAAACAATGCTATAATTGCCTGAAATTACATTATTCTGAAGCTTCCTGCTCAGAAAACTCCCGCTGTAACAGATGTGGAGGTGCCCACCGCTACACCGATTGTAAGGTGCCATGGGACCGGGCGAAGTGTGCCAACTACCAGGGCAGCCATGCTTCTTCCTTCCCAGGCTGTCCATTCATTAAAGAAGCAATTAAAGCAAGATACTCATCCAAACCACACAAATGCACCCACTACGCATCTTACACTGCACCAAAACCATCAAACTCACCTCACACCTCCCAAATCCCACCACTCCTCCTTAGCCCCACCACCAGTCCCCCTTCAAACCTCATTACCAGTACCCTCGCCCAGATGCTACAAAGTCACTTCTACAAGCCCTGAGACCAGTAACCTTATTATAAGCTCTGGAACTAAGGGTAGTACCGAGACGGTGCATCCGAGAGACGCTGCAACACCATGCTACATCTTCCAAATTCTATACGAAGGGTTACTAGCCTCTAAGACACACAAGAATTCATCAACTTCTTGCCAGAGAAAAAATCGCATGTAGCATTTTAATGAAGCAACATCGGCGAGGTTAGTGCTCGGTTATGTGACCGCCGGGGTTTATAGTTTAACGCTGACTTAAATAACCACCACTCTGTCGGTCATACAATAACTAAATGGGCTGTTTTTACATAGGGCTACTGCAAATTAATTATTTTTTAATTCTCACTTACTTTAAACGAAATCACCGGGTGAGTTAGCCGTGCGGTTAGGGGCACGCAGCTGTTAGCTTGCATCTGGGAGATAGTGGCTTCGAACCCCACTGTCGGCAGCTCTGAAGATGGTTTCCCGTGGTTTTCCACTTTCACACCAGGCCGCTTCCTTCCTACTCCTAGGCCTTTCCTATCCCATCGTCGCCATAAGATCTATGTGTCGGTGCGACGCAAATCAAATTGTAACAAGAAATCACTCAACTACTTCAAATAATAGCATTAAACAAAATAAATATAAAACCAAATTACGATATAAACCAAATTACTGTACTTTCTTCTTTATCCCTCCCCTAAAATTGTTATTCCCCGAATTCTACCATGGAATTATTACTAAGACTGCCCAATATTTACTACACGCTGGCTCAAATCCTACTGAAAGGGACTGATAACCTAAGATCCCTCCTGCGTTAAGGAAAATCAGTCCTAAGACAGAATTACTATCATTCCTTCGCAAAACACAAGAAGAAGTCCATATTAAAATTCGAGAACTGCAGCCCTGTGAAATTGCAACATAAAGGTCCAGGCGAGCAAATATTTCTGATCATGTCAGTTTTCAAATACAAACCCACAGTCCGAAGCTAGATGAAATGAGAAGGAAAATATTCAGGATTCTCTTTCGCATCCGGACGAGTTTACGACATCATTATACGATACTATTTGCGAACACGGACGAGTTTACAAGTCAGTTTCTAACTATCGACTTACTTGGGAGAGTTTACATTCCCCGGCGAAAACTTGAAACCACAGACAATCATCTGCAGAGGTGGTGATGGCTGGTTTCGAATATGAGCTTTCAGCTACTCGGCCCTTACCGAGCAGCCATTTCGCTAGATTTGTTTAAGTGTGTTTGTGAGTGAGTGTATCAAAATTTTCAGTAATCATGCATTTCGTATAATACACATTAGTTCTGTTTCCTCGTTTCAAGTCTGTTAATTTGCTTTATATGAACTTGATACTTATGTATTGCGAGGGATGTGCAACGTTTAAGCCGCTTCAGAATAGTTTAGTCTTTAAGAGGTTTCGCGGAACAGATGTAAATCACACCATCAGATATGTTGCATATTCTCTTCCACTCTTCACTCCAGCTAGGCAGCATCGCAGTTACAACGTATACTCATGCTCATAAAAACCAGAACGCCTTGAAAGACTCAAGATAGGCAGTTCATATTCACAGGACATGTGCATTAGTATGTTGTGAAGAAATGATTAGCATTTGAAACATGTCGGCCTTCAGGTTCAAGGTCCACATCGATATCTCGGCGCACCAACACCGACTGGTAAAATGCGCCTGCGGCTCTCATTGTCGCTATAAACCGAAGGTAATGGATCAGTGTGACTTGAGCAGACGTGCAGGATGCCTCGCAGACGTATGCGGGAACCATACCATCAAATGAGTGTGAAAGAAGGCGCATTATTGGCATGAGAGAACGTGATGCATCCATCCGGGAATTTGCTGCTCATGTGAGACGAAGTGTGTCGGCAGTGCAACGGGTGTGTACAGAATGGTTCACAGAAGGCCGTAGAACATGACGAGATGGGTCTGGTCGCCCCGCCCCCCGAGAAGATCGACACTTCATCCGAATGGCATTGCAGGACAGATCTGCGTTCTCCTCGGCTCTGGCGCAACAGTGAAACACTGTAACACATTGTACACTATCAGGAGCGTCGTCCAAATCTCCGTCTACCTTTGACTAATGTGTATAAACATGCTAGACTGCAATGGTATAGAGAAAAACGTCACTGGGTAGAGGAGCGGCAGCAGGTAGTGTTTTCGGACTAATCCAGGTTCTGTTTGTTTGAAAATGATGACCGCATTTTGGTTCGCCGCAGACAGGGGGAGAGGCATTACATTGACTGCATTCGCGCAAGACATACAGCGCCAACTCAAGGCCTTATTGTGTGGGGTACTATTGGGTACAACCACAAATCACAGTTGGTGCGTGTCCAGGACACTGTGACCAGTTTGAACTACGTGAATGACATCCTGCGACCCGTAGCCATACCCTTTCTGCACGACAGCCCAGACGCCATATTTCAGCAGGACAATGCGCGACCACACGTTGCTGCACGAACATGTGCCTACTTGTTATCATAGGATGTCAGACTGTTGCCCTTTCCCGCTCGATCACCGGACTTGTCACCAATCGAAAATGTGTGGGATATGGTGAAACGACGGGTGCGGCGCTGTGACCCAATGCCAACCACCGAAGATGAACTGTGGAACTAGGTGAATGCAGCATGGATTGCAATACCCCAGGACACAATTCGCAACTTATACGCGTCGATGCCATCACGCATGGAACAAGTTATCAGTGCCCATGGAGGACGCAGTGCCTACTAGGCAACAGGACACATTATGAACCTAGGTGACTGAAATGGTAATCGTTTTTGCAGAATATACTAATGAACATGATCTGTGAATATGAATTTCCTATCTCTAGCCTTTCAAGGTATTCTGTTTTTTATGAACATGAGTGAATATATTGGGTCGAGAAATATTTACCCAACGGCGCAGATCTAAATGCTGAATAGCTACCCAAAAATGCGTACAGCGCTCACACAAGACAACATATTTTAGTGATGAGGAAAAATATGTGACCATTGATATTGTAGTATGCTACTGTGGCATCGTTCTAATGTGGATACAGGATTATATCTACTGATCCACCATTACCCAATATGTTACAACACCACCTCCTGTATGTGAGCTACTCGACGTTCTATTCGTAATCAAATCCCTACTTCATGACGACAAATTTTGCCAACGAACGGTTTAATCTTTTTATTAATTTTTCATTTTTAGAGATTTGAATTTCCATTCCTTCTCTGATGTTTAGATATGATATGTTCCACGATGAATCTCGAACACAATGTATAAACTAGTCCAAAATGCTGTCATTATTATAAATAATAATGTTATTGGCTTTACGTCCCACTAACTACTTTCACGGTTTCCAGAGACGCAGACGTGCCGGAATTTAGTCCCTCAGGAGTTCTTTGACGTGCCAGCAAATCTACCGACAGGAGGTTGACGTATTTGAGCACCCTCAAATACCACCGGACTGAGCCAGGATCGAACCTGTCAAGTTGGGGTCAGAAGGCCAGTGCCTCAACCGTCTGAGCCACCCAGCCCGGCATTATTTATTATTATTATTATTATTATTATTATTATTATTATTATTATTATTATCATTATCATCTGTTTACCCTCCAGGTTCGGTTTTTCCCACGGACTTAGCGAGGGATCCCACCTCTACCGCCTCAAGGGCAGTGTCCTGGAGCTTCAGACTCCTGGTCGGGGGATACAACTGGGGAGTATGACCAGTACCTCGCCCAGGCGGCCTCACCTGCTATGCTGAACAGGGGCCTTGTGGAGGGATGGGAAGATTGGAATGGATAGGCAAGGAAGAGGGAAGGAAGCGGCCGTGGCCTTAAGTTAGGTACCATCCCGGCATTCGCCTGGAGGAGAAGTGGGAAACCACGGAAGACCACTTCCAGGATGGCTGAGGTAGGAATCGAACCCACCTCTACTCAATTGACCTCCCGAGGCTAAGTGGACCCCGTTCCAGCCCTCGTACCAGTTTTCAAATTTCGTGGCAGAGCCGGGAATCGAACCTGGGCCTCCGGCAGCTAATCACGCTAACCACTACACCACAGAGGCGGACTTTATTATTATTATTATTATTATTATTATTATTATTATTATTATTATTATTATTACTATTATTATTATTATTATTATTATTATTATTATTATTATTATTATCATCATCATCACAGTTTGGGATCGGGAAACTAAAAGAGCAGAAAAATGAATAGCGAACTCTAAATGGTAGAAAAACCTTCGTACAATGATAACGAATTAACACCGCAGTCAATTACCTACTCATGGTCACCATAAATTTGAGTCTGTGGGAAAATGAACCCCATCCCCTTCCTCCCGCGAAATACAGTCCAGTTACATTAGCATGTGTTATTTTAGCCGAGCTGAGTGGCTCGAATGGTAGAGCGCCAGCCTGCTGAGCCCAGTTTGGCAGGTTCGATCCTGGCTCAGGCCGATGGTATTTGAAGGTGCTCATGTACATGAGCCTTATATCATTAGATTTACTGCAGCCAAGTTAAAGAACTCCTGCGGCACATTGGCGTCTCCGAAAACCGTAAAAGTAGTTTGTGGGACGTAAAATCAGAAGCATTATTATTATTATTATTATTATTATTATTATTATTATTATTATTATTATTATTATTATTATTATTATAAGCCCACTAAGGAGCGCTGATGACTAGTTGTTCCTCGATGCTCTTCTTCGTTCCCAATATCTCTTGAGCCCTGCTGATAATTTCTCGTTTCTCTCCTGTGAAAGGGGCTTCCGACTTCTAGGAACTCTAGGTGGCGGGGTCCAAGACTGTACCATAGCACAAAATTTGGAACGATCTTCTATATCAATGTCTGAAATCCCAGCCGAATCCAAGTCCTTCTGTACTTCATTAAGCCACAAGCTTCCAATCTTGTAGCTTTTTAACCAAAGAAAAGATCTTGGTAAGCCTGTTGCTGTCCATTCGTTGTAGGTGTCCGTAGAACTTAAGCCTCCTACGTCACATGCTGGTATTGGCTGATTCTAACTGTCGATACAGCTCAGAGTTCGTTTTAAGTCTGTAGGTTCCATCTTGGTGCAATCTCGGTCCATGAATTTTCCTGAGGATACGTCTTTCGGCTTTCTCTAGATCATCCATGGTGCCTTTTTTGTTCATCAGGAGGGTCTCTGAGGCGTACAAAAACTGTGGTCTGACAACAGTTTTGTAATGACAGATCTTAGCATTTTTCGAAATGCACCTCTCATTATAATGGTTGTGGGATAGTTGGTACGCTACATTGAGTTTGTTACACCTTTCTAGGATGGATGTACCGTCTTTACCATTGGGGTGGACCCATTCACCAAGATAGCGGAAGCGATTGACTTTCCCAATCGTTCCATGTATGGTCGTCAAAGGGGGGTTTCCAGGATGCCGAGTCTCAAAGTACTTAGTTTTGTCGTACAATATGTGTAATCCTGCCTTCACCGCTATTATATCTCTGGGATCGAAAAAGCACAAGAGCGAGAGATATTTAGAGCTGTAAACGGCAGAAAGAACGTGGTTTAATGATGGTGAATTAATATCCATGGTTTTTATCCGATTTATTGAGGTCAGTACTTGACGTAGTGTTTACTCTGTTTTACGAACGGATGCCATTCCTGACGTCAGCGCTATGTGGAAGAATTTATTCACCACTACGTGTTTCTGTAATTGTCAGTACAGTAGCGTGGTGTGTTGTACGTAGATGAGGATAAGTGTATTAAGACGAACAAATACACCCAGTCCCCGAACTAGAAGAATTAACCACACACAGTTCGAACCCGGGGCCTTCTAAGCCGACAGCCAGTACGCTGAATATTCGAACAACGATGATGAACTAATGCCATGATCAGTTAGGTTCACGTGGACACCACAAATTTGAGCCTCTGGGAAAATAACCCCTGAATATTGACGAGTTACATCAGTACCTAACACAATAAGCTTCAGCGCTGTTCGATGCAACACGGCAAGGCAGCATTAGCAGCCCCATATTGACAGTCCGTCGTTAGTGACGAGTTAACCTCACTCAGATTCTGATTTAGCAATGATTTGTAAATTAATGTCTGCGGATCAAATCAATAGCATGTGCACTGGTAGAAACACGTAACTTCATTTACGCACTAAATGGCTGATAAAAACACCCATAAATGTCAGATTAATGACCAACATTGTGCCACATAGCGGGCATTTAAAATGTTCCTAGTTTGATAGAGCGGCATCAGTTCTCTGCGGACGAGGGAAGGGACAGAATGTCATGTGTCCGCTGCTTCACATTAAAATGAGTACTAGCAGTAGTACCAGGCGTTGCCCTGATAGTTTTTTCATGTATACGTTAATGATTTGTATTGCCTGTTACTAAAGTATGATGTGAATTTTTGAAAAAAAATTCTTATTGAGACGTTCATTGATATTTTTATGTAGTTTTAGAGTTATTTATATGTGTTCGATTTCAAATTTCAGATTATTTCATTTTCGAGTAAAATTTTGACCTTGTGAAATACCGAATTGACTGGGAATATTTGATCCTTTCAAAAAAATATGTGTGTACTTAGTCGCGTTATAGATATGTGTAAATGATTCCAACTGTCATTAACACTGTCACGAATCAGCCTTGCGACCCCAAAACTGAGGATTCAACACTAATATCGGTCATTTTAGACTATTTAATTTTCACCTCATTTCAGCCTCCATCCCAATGGAGGCCGAACGTGGGCTTAAACGGTATCTAGAGAGTCACAGTTCATCTCAGCGACACGTAAACAATGGATTTGACATTAATATTGGTTATTTTTCATTACTTTTTCATGTCATCCTCTCGCATTCCTCATCCCTAGTGGGGGTAGGAATTTCTCGACAGTACTTTTTTTTTTTTTTTCAGATAGTAAGTCGTATGTGTTCCAAGTTTGGTTGAGAGCTATGCTGGAACATACATATCATACATATATCCAATATGCCTTTGCTGGCAGGACCTAGTGTTTACAGTGCACTATGTCTTCTGGTATGGGCTAGAGTAATTTTGTTACTTTCATTGATCGGTCTCTGTCTTATCCTTGGCTTTGACAATATGAAAATGACTGAGGTATGAGCGATGCTAGTAATGCCAATCCTTATGCAGCCAGTCCCTGCTATGAATGGTGTGAAAACGTTGCTCATAGGTTCGGATGGTGCATGCATTTCAGTGGGCTTGGCAGACTGATATGTAGTAGCAACTTCTGGCTCGGTGAGGAAAGCAACGGGAAACTACCTCACTCATTTCCCTAGTACGCTTCTTCAGTGATGCCTAGGCCGTCTATGACAGCTGATGGCAGAGCTGTTGAGGATCCAACCAGCCTTAGGGCTGAAGACTAAACATACATACATCCATAATCTTCATCATTTTGGGTGTTTTCTGTCTCATCACTTCTCATTTCCCATCGGGATTGTACGCTTGGAGTTACACCATATCCGGAATGTCACTGTTCACCCCAGCGACCCCCAAAACTATTGGTTCGAAAATATTCTTGGTCATTTTCGATTATTCTTATATGTCATCCCCATGCAAGCCTCACCCCTATGAGTGCTAGGGATGTCTGACAGCCATTAAATTGTTTTAGATAATAAGTCAAGTGTGTCCCAAGTTAGATTGAGAGCTATGCTGGAACACACACATACATCTATAATCACGGCCATTCTGGAAATTCTATTTTCTTCTCAACCCCCACGCCTATGGGGACTGAACTTTTATTTAAACGCTAACTGGAGTGTCAGTATTCATCTCAGCAACCCCGATAACTATGGATTCCACACTAATATAGGTAATTTTCAATTATTTTTACAATATTTTAATACTTCGCTTTAGGTTGCACCGACAAACATAGGTCTTATGGCGACAATGGGAGAGGAAAGTCCTAGGAGTAGGAAGGAAGCGGCCGTGGCCTTAATTAAGGTTCAGCGGGCGAGTTGGCCGTGCGGTTAGGGACGCGCAGCTGTGAGCTCGCATCCGGGAGATAGTGGGTTCGAAACCCACTGTCGGCAGCCCTGAAGATGGTTTTCCGTGGTTTCCCATTTTCACAGCAGGCAAATGCTGGGGCTGTACCTTAATTAAGGCCACGGCCGCTTCCTTCCCATTCCAAGGCCTTTTCTATCCCATCGTCGCCATAAGACCTGTCTGTGTCGGTGCGACGTAAAGCAAAAAAAAAAAAAAAAAAAGCAAAAAATTAAGGTTCAGCTATGCTGCAACATACGTATATCCAAAATCTTGATCATTTTGGATGTTTTCCCGGTGTGGAAATGGGAAACCACGGAAATCCATCTTCAGGGCTGGCGACAGAGGGATACATGCTCACAGCTGCGCGCCCCCAATAGCGGCCAACTCGCCCGGTGATTATTTTTTACATTTAACTCCCTCCCCTAGGGGTGCTCAGTGTGTTTTACCCCAACAATAATTTTTCACATAATAATTCATATATGTACCAAGTTTAGTTGAGAGATGTTCTGGAACACACACACATAAACCCGTAATCTCGGTAATTTTGGATGTTTTCTCTTTCGCCCCTTCTCTACCCCCTTGCCGATGGGGACTGAACTTAAACGTCAACCGGATTACTAGTATTCATCTCAGTAAGCCCGGAAACTATGAATTCTACATTAATATTGGTCGTTTTCTATTATTTTTATAATTCACCCCGTTTCCACCCCCGCCCGTAGGGGTGTCTTACCCCACAGTTTTCTTTCCCAAATAGTAAGGCATATGTGTACTATGTTAGTTTGAGAGCTATGCTGAAACGTGCTCACCTATATCCATAATCTCGGTCATTTTCAACATTCTTTTTCACCCCTTCTAACCCCCATCCCGACAAGGAATGAATTTTGACTTAAACGACATCCAGTGTGTCAGAGTTCATTTCAGCTATCCCAAAAACTGTGGATTCGACACAAATATCGGTCATTTTCTGATATTTTTACACTACACCCCATTCCCTTAGTGGTGTTCGGGGTTTCTTGCACCTGCAGTGATTTGTCCAGATATTGAGTTGTACAAAGGGAACTAGGAAACTTTTGCAATGTGAGCGAACGCTTTAGTCTTTTTCAAAATAATTTCCACCACACTCAATACACTTCTCCATACTTCGAAACCAGCCACTGAACCAACTCTGCCACATTTCTTCGGTCACATTTTCACACTCTTAATCCCATACTGCCAGAAGCTCCTCGTCGGATGCAAAACGCCGCCCTTCCAGCTTCATCCTCATTATTGGGAAGAGTGTGAAGTCACATGGGGCAAGATCAGGACTGTATGGAGGGTGATTAAGCACAGTCAACCCTGATCTGGCAAGAAAATCCATTGTTACATTAGCACGATGTGCTGGAGCACTGTCGTGATGCAAGAACCAAGTGTTGAGCCGTGACCTTGGACGGAGCTGCTTGAGAGTCTGGATGACCTGAGGCAGACAAGTCTCACTGTATCACTTCGCAGTAACTGTCCTTTGTGTTTCTAGCACAACCCAAGTCAGCATACCCCGTTTAGTGAAGAATACTGCAATAATCCTTTTCTTCACTGACCTTGACTTTCGCACAGTCACAGGAGTACCCTCATCTTCAAACAGCCACACCTTTTTCTAGGATTTTGTTGGGACATCGTAATAATAAAGCCAAGTTTCGTCACCTGTAACGATGCTATTGACGTTACGCGAAGTCCCATTTTCAAACTGTTTTAGCATTTTTCGGCACCATTTCACTCGTTGTACCCTTTGTTCCTCTGAAAGTGAATGGGGCACCCAGAGGGAACAAACCTTTCTAACATGGAGATAGTTGTGTAGAATTGAATGAATAGCTGGTGCAGGGATATGGAGGGTCTCTTCTACCTGCCGATATGTCAACCGCCTCTCTTGCTGCAATATTTTCCTCATAGCTTCAATGTTTTCCTTAGTCACTGATTCAGACGGTCGCCCAGAACGAGGATCGTCCTCAACCCCAAAATCTCCCCTCTGGAACTCTTTGTACCAGCGGAAAATTGTTGTCCGATGTGGACAGTCTTTCCCCAGCGCAGGAGTAATTTCCTCCAGGCACTGGTCAACAGTTACTCCACGAGTAAAATTGTAGCGGATAATTGCGCGATATTCACTTTTAGACCACACTGACATTTTAACTTGCTTTCAATCTCACTGCTTGGTAACAACTGGTGTGAAGGTCGCGCCTAGCTGTCTTCTAGACAGGTTTTCACCCCTTTCATCCCTCACCACAACAGTGGTGTCCAGCCAACCGTTTTTGCCTATTGCAAAACGTTCCTAGTGCCCTTTGTATGTGTATCAAGTATGGTTGAGAGCTATGCTGGAACATACATTTATCCGTAATATCTGTCATTTTCTTGTTTTCTCCCCTTCAAACCGTCTCAGGAGTCCATGAGAGACAAACACACACACGAACATAGTTTCACTTATAGATAGATTTCGGAACCAGTGGCGTGTTTTATCGCTTAGATGGGCACGAGAACGCTCGTTAGGGTTTCTCCGACCAGCAATCGGAGAAACGCAGAGCGCAAAGCTAGACCTGATACGGAGCAGGTAGGCTGAGACGGAGTGCGAGTGAGTCAGATAGATATGAAGACTTCTTATATACTGTACTTGTTTTTAATGTCATACTAATACATCGAAGCTTTTCGGTGCCGGAGGGATGGAAAAGGGCTAGGATTGGAAAGGTAGTGGCCGTGGCCTTAGTTAAGGCACAGCCCCAGCATTTGCCTGGTGTGCTTGGTCCGATTTAACTATACTAAAACCAGCAGGCACATAAAATATAACAATATTTACAATAATGGCGAGAAATACGCAAGAAATTTTCCACGAAAGAAGATCCCAATGAGAGGACGTAACTGTTAAAAGAAACTTTTCTTTTTATTTTAATTCTTTTATAACATTTTTATGTACTGTTGATCATCCAAAGGATCGAAACATGTCTATGCTTTAAAAACTATTCATGTGTTAATTTTAGAGTCAACAGCATTGTGTACTGAATAAGGGTTCTTTTCTGCTAGTTGTTTTACGTCGAACCGACACAGATATGTCTTATGGCGACGATGGGATATGAAAGGGCTAGGAGTGGGAAGGAAGCGGTAAGGTACAGCCCCAGCATTTGCCTGGTGTGAAAATGGGAAACCACGGAAAACCATCTTCAGGGCTGCCGACAGTGGGATTCGAACCCACTATCTCCCGAATACTGGACACTGGCCGCAATTAAGCGACTGCACCTATCGAGCTCGGTACTGAATAAGGTGGATAAAAATCCTGTATTTTAATTGAAAATGGAAAACCACGGAAAACCATCTTCGGGGCGTCCGACTGTGGGATTCGAACCCATTATCTCCCAAATGCAAGCTCACAGCTGCGCGACTCTAACCGCATGCCCAACTCGCTCGGTAGGACGATTTCGGAAGAGCATGTGGCTGGCTGCAATGCGTGTATGTGTGTACGGTCAGTAGAGCGAACATTTGTTTCGTTATTAACAAAACAGAGCAGTCGTAAGTTTTCATATAGGCTACTAGTACTTGCAAATTAATTCAACGAAATTCAATTAGGAAAGATGTTTAAAAACATTTTATCACCACAAGCATTTATAACAGTTCTTCAAACATGAAAATAAACAACACTTGAATAAGACACGTTAATACTGGGTCTTCCTTATACATGCTTATAGAAAAAACTGTTTACGCGTACAGCTTGCTGCTACTTGTGAGTCAAAGGCTGGACTCGCAGTTAAATTGGTATCTGATACTTTATTTCAAATTATTCACAGAAACTCAGAAGAAAACTAGAGGACGACCGACAGAAAGGTTTTAGGGTGGTAACACCCCAAACAAGGGTATTCATCCAGGCTCCATAATCACAGGCAAAGCCTGTACGCAACGCCGTTTCTCTCCACTAGCTTCATCCATCACGCCAGAATACAGAATGGCCGACAATCTCTGGCTGACTCTGACCGCTTAGCTGAATGAAGTAGCCATGCGCTCATTGGTCAGAACAAAACGAAGTTAGACTCACTGCCGACTGGGGTCAGCACCAGGCGGAAACTCGCGCTCCATGAGCAAAGATGAAGAGATTCATAAATGAAATATGAGAGGAAGCAAAGCTTAGTGCTCAGAGGCGAATGTGACACCAAGTCACAGAGAAGATAATAGAAAACGAAAAACGGGAAAATAAATCTCCAGGTGACACGAATTTCCAAGGCGGAATGCCATGTCCAAAATATTAATGGAAGGGCGATAGCATAACTTCGGTTATAGGTTGATGGAAGTATATATTTTCATAGAATTTATGGTGGAATCTGTATACAGCTAGTCGTGTGATGGCACTTCATAATTCCTGGTTGGGATCCATCCAACTTCTATCTATCACGGCTTCCGATGCGCAGAATTCTTCAAAAAGTTCGGCTTTTGTTTTCCTCCCTCTGTCGGATGTGTTCTGTCATCTGCGGTGTAGATGGTAGTAACATTTTATTTTTTATATCCTCTATAAAGGTGGTTTCCTTTGCTAGCTCGTAGGCTAATCGCGAAGGTACTGATTTTGATATGTCCAAGGTTAGCTTCAGATATCTTGCTTTGACTGAGTCTATTTCTGTGAGTTCTGACGTTTTAAGATGTTCCAATCTTAGCCCAATGCCGTATGTAACTATTGACATCATTTTTACCCTGAATAGTTCCAGTGCTGTTGCTGGTGAAAGTTGTCATAGGTCCATTATACCATATATTCCTAGTATAGCAGCAGCTGTTCTCTCGCGAACGTGTATTTTGAAGGCGAGTCCCGTCAGTGATTCCTCTCCGTGTACAGTAAGTTTTGTTTCTGTTGATGTTTAAGTCGTTATCTTTGGCCCAGACCTCTAGCCGTTCAACTGATGTTTGTAGATCTTCTTTCTTACTTGATCCTAGGACCATGCCATCGGAGTATAATATTAGCGTTGATGTAGTGTTTATAGTGCACTATGTCTTCTGGTATGGGCTATATCAAATTTGTTACTTTCATTGACCTGTCTCAGTCTCATCCTTGGCTTTGACAATGTGAAAGTGACTGAGGTATGAGTGATGCTAGTAATACCATTCCTTATGCAGCCAGTCCCTGTTATGAATGATGTGAAAATATCGCTCATAGGGTTGGTTGGTGCATGCATTTCAGTGGGCGTGGCAGACTGATATGTAATAGCAACGGCTGGCTCAGTGAGGAAAGCAACGGGAAACTACCTCACTCCTCATTTCCCTAGTACGCCTCTTCAGTGACGCCTAGGCTATTTATGACAGCTGTTGGCGGAGCTGCAGAGGATCAAACCAGCCTTTGGGCTGAATACCCAACATACAACATACATCCAATCCTTCTCTTATGTTGATTACATTAGCTGTTGTAATGTTGAATAGTGCCGGACTCATTGGATTACCCTGTAGTATTCCATTTGTTTGTATTATTGGTTCTGACGTGCATATTCCATTGTTTATTACTATTATGTTCTTTGCTGGGATTTTCTTGATGATTTGCTCTATTTTATTGTTCATGTGCGGTTATTTTCCTTCGCTTTTGCAGTATCTTATCTCTATTCATTGACTCAAAAGCTTTCCCAAAGTCTACAAAGACGGCCATTTATTTCCCTTTCGTTATCCTCAAAGTATTTTCAATTTGTTCAATTAGGTAGTTTGCTGCGTGAAGTGTCCCTTTTCCTTTCCTGAATCCAAATTGTTCTGCGGGGATGTGTTGATCGGTTTCCTCTATCAGTCTTTGATTTATTATGGTAGCGAGTATCGTATGTGTTGCTCTCTAGTGCTATTCCCCTGTATGAGTTGGGTTGTTCCATGTTTCCTTTGCCTTTACTTTCAGTACCAATTCTCAAAGCATTTATTGAATGGTTTCGACCAGAATCCCACTAGTATTTTTGCTGTTTCCTTTATGTTTTCGTTGAAAATGCCATCTGGACCCATTGCTTTCTTGTTCTTTGCACGTGTGATAGCTTCAATCACTTCTTCATTCATTATTGGTTGGACGGGAATCTTTTCTTCTGCCTGTCTCACTGCTTATGCTTTTGTTTTGCTATTTGTAGTAGGTCTAAAACCTCCTTTCTCAGTTGATAACATTCTCTGTCGAACCACGGTTTCGCTATCCTTTTCCTTTGTACTATTTGGGCTTGTCTTATATAGTCCACTATTGTTTCGAGTGACATTTCAATGCCCTTATTGTCTAACAGTGCTGTTGCTGTTTCCAGCGAGGAAATTCCTTGTTTAAGAAGAGTCTGGTTTGGTTTAATCTTCTTTTTCGAGAATGTTCATTTTGTTCGTCCCTTTTGTGGTTTGTATGTTCTTTTGATATTTGAAAACGGTGCTATAACATAGAATTCTTGCTTACAGGCTTTTATGCTTTTCTCTCTATAAAATACTAGGTCTATTGTACTGGCTCCGATTGGCGCTATGTATATTACTGTTTCTTTTTTTATTATAAGGTGAAGCCTTCTTCCTGGAAAAATTCCAGTATTAATGTTATTTTGTTATTTGGTTGGACCAGTCTGCAAATTAAGTCATCTGCTTTTATTACATTTTCCTCCACTTTCACCATAGATATGGCGTTTGCTAGGCGCTCTTTTGCATCTTCTGTTTCTTTTGTTGGCCTTTAAGCCTTAACGGACTTTATATTGATATTTCGATAAATAAAGCTACTGTATCTCCTCGTTCAATGTCAAATGTGAAACATTCGAAAAGCCACCCACGGCTCAACCCGCACTGTTCAGAAATGTACAGAACTTCACCGTATTCCCGTATTCACATTCCAGATAAGCTAGAAAACTTTTAAATTGTCTGTGGTTCAATCGGTGCGATTCGGTCGCCTTTCGACGGGCGATCAGATTGCACGAATATCGCCTCCTGTGTGGGGCCGTTTCGATCAGATTGGCGGCAATCTCGTGATAGCCGGGTGAAGCGATTGCCGGAAAAATCCCTTGTGTGGCGCCACTGAGTGTCCGCGCATGCGCACCGCAGTTCCAGTCATGTGTACTCCGCAACAGACGCTATTGTTATACGTGTGCTGCAGTACAAGTGGTGTTTGTGTACTCTGTGTGTTGCAGAGTCGGTAGAAACTTTGCTTTATCATGAATGAGGAAAATGCAACCCGTTTGTACATTGCTTTTGTCATCACAGAAGAACCGGAAGCATCGCAGCAAAACAAGAAAGAGTTGAGTAAGGATGCAATAGTTAAAGTATTTTCGAAACCCTTTCTTTAGTGATTTCATTGAACTATTTCAAAATTAACCGTACTTGCAGCAACTTTCTTGCGAAGAATACTCAATAAGTATTGCTGAAAGGAAGGCATGTGAGAATCTGACGAAGCTATATCTAAGAACCCAAAGGTGAATGCAGACTTCGTGACGAGAAAACTAATCTGAGAACCGTTTTCGAAAAAGACTACACCTAGTTCAACAGTCCAAAATCTCTGGAGCCGGTACAGATGATATTTATGTACCAAAACATAGGTATTTCGACAAACTCCCCTTCACTGCAGTTGATATTAGACTCTTATTACGATCTTTGAGTTCCATTGAGGATGAAATGGGGATTATACAGCCAGACAGCCCAAACAAAAATGATAATTAAATTACCATTTCATACCATCAGTTTTATAAGTATTTGTTCTTCAGAATATAACAATTTATAAATACTACTGAACTCCCAGTGTATCAATATTAAAATATTTATGTATTTTGTCAGGATACAAATTACGTTAGGCTCATTCCATGGCTTCCAATTTTCACACCAGGCAAATGCTGGAGCTGATCCGTACTTAAGACCATGCCCAATTTCTTCTCACTCCAAGCCCTTTTCAATCCCATAGTCCCCATAAGACCTACAGTATCTGTGTCGGTGCGACGTAAAGCAAATTGTAAAAACAAAAAAAAATTAAACTCATTACAAAGAATTACTTGACTAGGGTAATTTCTTAATATCTGTGTTATAAATGAAACAAGTTGATTGTATGTATGTTTGATTCTACTACACATCCTACAGAATTAGTGAAAAGCAATTTTATTTTACATTTTATTTTTATTTTTTGTTAGTGGTTTAACGTCGCACTAACACATCGAAAGATTTTCGGCGAACCAAGGATGGGAAATTGCTAGAATTGGGAAGGTAGTGACCGTGGCCTTAATTAAGGTACAATCCCATCACTGAAAACCATTTTCATGACTGCCGACGGTAGGATTCAAACCCACCATCTCCCAAATGCAAGCTCACAGGTATGTAACCCTAACCGCACTCCCAACTCGCTCTGTAGCAATATTTTTATTATTTTGTTCAGTCATCGCCGCACGGCTCGCCACTGAGAATAACTTAATTTCCACAAGTACAAATAGTCTACTGTACTCAGAGTTCACACTTAAATATTAATACAATATTATAAAGCGAGAGTTGATTGTTTTTACCACAACATTCGTCACTTCTTTCAAATTTTCAGTCTTGATACACAGCTTTTTTTCTGGCATATCAACCAGTGTATGGGAGACACTGGAGATCGTTACGGACTATTTTTGTCTTTTATTAGATGTCCTTAAATACTGATATTCTTTCCGGTTCTCAACTGAGCACCGTGTGCGTCTGTTGCAAGTGACACTAGTGTGTTTATGGCAAACCAAACCGCATCAAAATATCCGTGACGCAATTGAAAATATCTAGTCCCGTGGTTGTATTCTTCACTGGGACAAGATCGAACAGCTCCTGTGTGATCTTAAGATGTTCACCGGCACCCCAGATAAATATGGCCAGCAGCGCTGTGTTACTAACGTCCATCGACCCATCCAGCGCCAAGGGATACGAATTGGAGCCGTTTATTAAATTCACCAACCGCTCCGGAAGGTCGTTTGATAAGTGTTCGAGCCGGCGATTAATAGTCCTTGACAGACACAGTGACTGCACAACTGAACGCTGCTCCGGCTATATATCCGCAATGACAGTCTCAACGAGGTTTTTATAAACTCCCCATCGCCGAGTGGTCGAAGAGAATGAGCCGTCAGTAGAGCAATTTTATTGCTCAGTCCAATGGCGGTTTCGTTTTTACCAGAGTCTACCTACAAAGAGATATGTAAATACTATTATACGGTTAGAAAACTATAAATAAAAGTATACCCGTTTCGACAGTAGTGCATCTATGAAAGAAAATAAGTTTCAGTCCTTGTAAACATGAAACAATGGTTTTAATTTCAGAATAGTACAAAAAACGTCCACGTTTTTTTTTCTTTACAGTTTGCTTTACGTCGCACCGACACAGAGACGTCTTATGGCGACGATGGGATAGGAAAGATCTAGGAGTGGGAAGGAAGCAGCCATGGCCTTAATTAAGTTAAAGCTCCAGCATTTGTCTGGTGTGAAAACGGGAAACCAGGGAAAACCATCTTCATTTTCGTGACTAGCCTATGAAAAACATCTGTGTCAAACTGCAGCTCTCTAGTTTTATGGGACGTTTGAGAATTAAATATTGTAAATGGGGGTGTTAACGCTATTTCACCCCTTAAACACAAAATAACGGAAAAATATGTCCTTGCTGTCCTTAATTAGATTAAACGAAACACTTGAACCAAACTTCAGCCCTCTAGCTTTAGGAGAAGTGAGTGATTTAGTGATATTGTGTTTAGCGCAGTTACACTAGTTACACACACACACACACACACACACACACACCCTCCACTACCACAAAACAACAAAATAAAACATTAATTAGCTTATAAGAAACATGTGTTTTTTTTTAAGTTGCTTTACGTCCAGCAACACATATGGGTCTTATAGAGACGATGGGATAGTGAAGGTCTAGGAGTGGGAAGGAATCGGCCGTGACCTTAACTAATCTACAGCTCCAGCATTTGCCAAGTGTGAAAATGGGAAACCACGGAAAACCACCTTCAGGGCTGCTGACAGTGGGGTTCGAACCGACTATCTCCCGAATGGTAGCTCACAGCTGCGCGCCGCTAACCGCACGGCCAACTCGCTCGGTGAGAAAGAACATTTGTGCCAATTTCAGCCCTGCCCTCTACTTGTGTGGGAAGTGTACGATTTAGTGATATTGTATTTAGGGCAGTTGCCTGAGATTCACCCCCTCCCCACTATCACAAAATATCGGAATGAAACATCAATTCACTTATTAAGAAACATGTGTCCGAAATTTCAACCCGACCTCTACTTGTGTGGGAAGTGTACTATTTAGTGAGATTGTATTTAGGATGGTTGCCCTAGTTACACCCCCACCCGCACCCCCAACTGTCACAAAACAACAGAATGAAACATTACTTAGCTTACTAGAAACATTTGTGCCAAAATTGAGCCCTGCCCTCTACTTGTTTGGGAAGTGTACGATTTAGTGATATTGTATTTAGGGCAGTTACCCTAGTACACACAGCCCCTCTCCCCGCACCCCCCCCCCCCCCCGATATCGCAAAACATCGGAATAAAATATTTCGGTAGTTTATAAGGAACACTGGTATCAAATTTTAGCCCTCTACGTTTTCACCCTTTCACAAAACATCATAATAAATATCTTTACTTTTCGTAATTAGCTTATAAGGTATACCTTTGCAAACTCTCAGCCCTCCATCTTCGTAGGAAGTATAAGAATTTGAATCCTCGTAGCGAGTTCTTATGACCGGATGCCTTTTCTGTCGTCAACCTTATCAGAGGTGTAAATGAGATGAAATGAATGATGTGATATTGTAACAGTAAATGTGGTACTTCGGTAGACATGAGACGCAGGGCGTGTACCATTCGTTGAAGTGCGTACAGAGGGAGAGGGTTTGTTTAGAAATAAATCTTAAAATTTTTCCTCTGAGTTTATTAATAAATTCAAAGTCATGTCACCTCTGTACAGCAGATACAGTAGAAAATGTTCCTCGTCCTAGAGCTGGCGATGTCCTTGGATTCCGGCAGCTCCTCCTTTTCCCATACCAGTGAACCAACATTCCTCCCCCGATGGAAGTTCTAGAAGATCCATCCGACGTCTTGAAGATCCATACGGTGCTGATGAAGGGCGTTGAGGTAGTCCCCGTGAATGAACATCGTTAAGCTTTCGGGCGAGTTAATGCAAAGACTGCTTCTGCACAAATGAGAGGAAAGTTTATCAATGGTTTTAACAAGGTTCAAACACGAGTTTATCACACGGTGAAATGTCACTAAATTTTGTCCCGTGTTAAATGAAAAGAAGGCCACTAGACTCGAATGAGCATGTAAGTTTAATACTCATAAAAAATAAAAGTCCACCCGAAACTTATCGTCGAATTTTAACAGAGTCACTTGAAGTTTGTGGCACTTGGCATAATGTAAAGTAATGCCGCATGACTTAGTTCTTAGTTTGAAACACTGTTCAACGTAATTTAATTGGATTAGAAAATAAATATGTTTCACTCGTGAATTCGAACTCATTCACGTATTGATAATAACATGAAATTAAAAGACGAAATTAATCATGTATTGACAGTCCTCGGTTCGACTGTTCGTAAAATCGAAACGCACAACTGAATCTTCGTAGAATTGAAACGTGCTGTTTAGTATAATTGAAATGCACAGTTCACACATGCACAGTTTACAGTTCATGACCTACAAATATTTACACAGTTCATGAAATGGCAAATTAGTGACGTAGTCATGCTTGCAACCGAGTAAATCTGGATTAAAACACAGTCTCATAAATTTGAAGTATTTAGTACTCTGTAAGGAGCAAACTGTTCTAAGTCCTGTCCAGAACATTAAACTTCAAATTACGAGCACTCGAAAACATTCGGAAGTCTTAGACACTCGCGTAGAGTAAACAGTCACTTGATAATGTTCAGACGAAGCACAATTTATATCACGTCCCGTCGGAGTAAAAGTTTATCACTCACAATATAAGGAAATCCGTACAAGACCATATTCGACGCGATTGGGTTAAAGTCCACGGACTCGAAGATTGATAGCCGCTTCACGCTAGATCACGGTCCTCGCGAACCGACTGTATGAACTCCACTGCCTAGTGTGCACATACACACTCTGGCCACACACTCAGGCCACACACTGCTCTGCTGAGCGAAGCAGTACTGTATTTATATTTGATCCGGGCCTTCACATCTCGTTCCATAACTTCATCGCCTCATATCAGATTTACGTGAAACTCTGCAGGAACGTAGATAAGGGATCGGGTTACACGATGATGTTGTTAAATTTGTTTAATTATTATTGTGGGGAAAGTTATTACCCATAGAATCTCGAAGAACATTCCACATCAGTCTAGGCTCTGTGTTGTGGTGAGGCATGCTGTGACGTCACCCGCTCTCTACGTCACACGCACACAGCTGTTGCTCGCCGTCCAGTCAGTCTTTCGTAGCCGGCCCGGAGCGTAACGCGTAAGTTTTTTTAAGATTTCTATTACGGGGACTTAGTTTTGTACCGCCGTTACCGGTACAATATATATTAGCAGTAAGGGAGAGGGTGAAACTCAGTGCCGGCACATAGCCTACTCCTGTTGAATAGCACACAGGGATCTGCTCAAAATTTAACGCCGGCGGATGAATCACCATCAACAGCGTCATAATTTATGCCGTCGCTCCATATGAACACTGCGGAAATGGTTGGAACTTAATCCAGGCTTTCAGCACGCACTCTAGTGATTAGAAACTGTATAACACCAACTCTCCTACCCTGTCGGCCAACATTCTGATGGTAACATTTTTTTCCACCAACGGGACTCGAACCGGCTAACTACGGTGTCAGATCATATAGACTTGACGCCTTAACGATGATGGCCACTAGACGGGCAAGGAAATATAACATTCATGAAAATTAAAAATTACTTGGAGGAGTGGAATTTAAGAGCTTCCTCTGACATTAAACTCGGTGCTGTGTGGGATGGAGTAGTTGACTCTAAGCCCGGTCATCTTTGTCACCAGGTATTAATCGTATACTCATTTTTCGTTTAGGCTGGGTGTACGTCAGGGCCATGTGCAATCCAGAAGTGAAAATCTCGTTTCTAAATTTTGCGACTTTATAACGGGGAGCCGAACTCTATCCTACTGGGCAGCTCAAGTGGTAGAGCGCTGTCCTTCTGAGCTCAAGCTGGCGGGTTCGATCCCGGCTCATTTCGATGGTATTTGAAGGTGCACAAATTCGTCAGCCTCGTGCTGGGAGATTTACTGGCACGTGTAACATTCTCTCTACAACTATGCAAGTTTCCTACATTCCTACCTTCTGCCACCGCTTCTCTTTTCGACTGCTCTCCTACTGCCTTCGCTACGTACTGCCTTGCTCGCCTGCTGCTACGTCCACCGATGGACATGTGACCGTGACGTCACTGTTCTGGAAAACGCTGGCTCTCTCTTACGTATGATTCGAGATTTTTCCATCGTGCTAAATGTACCGGCTGGTATACCTCCACGCCGCACGTTTGGATTCTCCGCCTTAAGGTACTCCTCTACAGGAGAAACTCTGAACTTTCACAACTGTATCAACTCATAAGTTTCTCAGAAGATGTCACTACCGTAAATTTTGTGATTACGAAGTTGTCAGTACTGTGTGGAGTTCAATTTGTTTTGTTTCCCATTGATCAAGAAGTGTGGACACTCTCTTATAGATGTCTCTACTAAAAAACTATGAGCATGCACCCTGGTGCGAAGCGGAAAAACTTTATTTGAAGAAATTTTGTATTTACAAGTTTGTCCTTTACTAAACTTCGTTCTTTCATTTGTGGGTTGGCAATATAAATCTTTTCTTTCCGCCAGTTTTGAACTTAGCCAATCCAGAATTTCTGTAATTAATTTTTGACCAATCGTGTCTTTCTTTTCCAATTTTAATGTGTTAGCCAGCCAATAAACGACTGTGGGTGTGTCTTAATTATTCTTGAAATGTCTCGAATCTTCCCCGAGAGTATAAAAACTGCTGATTTTCCTGGCTCTCCGCCACTCGAACAACATCTAGCCTAGTGTATGGAAGTGTAGCAGGGGGCGGTAGCGCCTCTTCCTTCGGGCAGCAGCTCGTCACAAAGGTAATGGCCGTTTAACATCTTTATTTTCTTGCTAGCTCAGCAGTTTAACCCTCGGGGAAGGTCCGAAACCTTTTTATTATATAACCTATCTCTTAAACATGTAAAATGTTGTAAATCTTCACATAACTTTAACTGGAAATCGGGGATAGAGAGTGCTTTACCCTCTCGAGCTCCCCTTCATTTTGAATTTGAGGTGACTACTCTTCCGTAATGTATTGAATTTGTTCTGTATACGAGTCACCTCCATAGTTTGGGAGTAGCCCCTGCCTCATCGGCCTAGTGCCTCTTAGGTTTTAAGAAGTTTGTTGTAGGAGTGCAAATTTACGCCTCCATTCAGTTTTGCATTTTGGGCCAATTACTTAACTATTCTTTTTCAACGAAGGCCCAATAGGTTGGGTACAAGACACCCCTGTTTCATTGTAAGTTGTGCCTTGATGGCAATCATGTGTAAAAGTCTGGCATTACCTTTATAAGCTTGAAAAATTGAGAGCGGGTTAGATCTTTTATTTGTGGTAAAAGTGCCTCAGAGAGGCTTGATATTCGAAGGTGGGAGCAAGTGCTCCATGTTATTAGGGGTTTTCTGGCCTTTGGTAAATATGTGTTTGGTAGCTGAGAGCTCAGGAAATGTAAATTGAAGGCTTGAAGCCTAAATTCTGTTATACCTCCTAGACTTAAATTTTGTCACTGGTGCCTTATTACTTGTTGTTATTGGTTAAAGTTGGAAATTCTATATCAAAACTGTAAAGTTTGGCTGTTTTGAAAATATAACCTTTAATGAAATTTTAATTCATTTCTCGGCTTTGTAGTTAGACCCATTCCAGCCCGCACCTTCTTTCACCTCTGCTGTTCCACGGGTATCCCCATAACACTATACAACCCGGGCTTCACACCTCACAAGCCAGTCTTGCATCGTTACGGAGTGGTGGAGCACCGAAGACCTGTGTGCCGTGTTATTATTTGGCCATTACCAACGGATAGCTTGGCGAGCAGAGAAAAAACATATGCTATTTGGACTTTCGACTTTTCCTTGGCCCGTCTGGCCTTATTTACTTTCTCTACTACTAAAATGTTTTTATTCCTCCCCTGAAGGGGGAGGCGGGCCTCTTAGACAGTGACGCCATCTCTCAGGCCGGGAGATTTGTTACGATGAAGGAGATGCTCAGAGAAGGTGAGGGGGTTGGCGGCCGTGGCCTATACTAGGAACTGTCCCGGCATTCGCCTTAGTGCAGGAGAATAGAAAACCACGGAAAACTATTCTCAGGACAGCGGACGGTTGGGGCCCAGCCCTGTCCCGTATGCAGAGGCGTAGAGCCACGGTAGATCCGTGGCCACCCCTCTCTGCTCGGTTGGCCGGTCAGAGTGCAAAGCTGTTGGACCACGAACCAGCCATGGCCACTTATAGGCCATGACCCACTCTGCATCTACCAACCTCTTTTTTTATGCAACACCCTCTCTCTGGCCAGGAGAGAGATGGTGTGGTATGGGAGAAGTGATGGATAGGTGAAATGGATGGTATGGTAGTAGGATTTCTGGGGTAAGTTTAAGGGGTGAGTGGTTGGGTGGGACGTGATAGAGGGAGAACTTTATTACAGGTATGTGGTGGTGGTGGTGGTGGCGGGCATTTCTGTCTATTTGTTTAAGATATACACAATTTTTCCTTAATCAACACAAAGAATAAATGATGACATGAGGCAGGATGAGAATGATAGTTACATACATGTTCATAGTTGACTGAGCCATATGTACATGTTAAGGTATGAATGAAAATGTGATAGTACAGAGTTCTTCAATGTTACAATATTTGAAAGATGAATTGTAAATGGTGATACGATAAGGTTAATGGTGATTTGTGCCTATGGTGAAAGTGGAACTCTATCGCCTGATAATGATTATGTGGGAGGCGTAGTGTAGAAGGTGGGGTTGGATTGAAGGTAAGGGTTTACCTCAGTACAGTCCGTTCCCTTGGAGGTGGCCGGTCTTTTCCTTTGTCTTTTTATTTTATTTTAATTGTTTTCACTCCCCTCCCTGAAGGGGAGTGGCGGGCCACCTTGAAGGTTACGCCTTCCCCCTGGCCAGGAGTTTCGGCTGGTTGGAGAAGGAGCAATAGTGTAAGGAGGAGAGTAAATTGAGGTAAGGAATGAGGAGGTGTGCGTGGATATTAGTTAAGTACCGGGGATATGTGCAAGGATTGAAAATGCAGAGGAGAATGCGAGGGTGGGCTGGGGAGAGGTGAAGTGCAAAGATATGATTGAAGGAAGAGAAGTTTATAAAGGATATGAACAGCAGGCAAAGAATGTCTGATGGGGGCAGAGGTGGGGAAAAGTAATTGGGTGGGAGTGGATAATCACGGATATTGGGAGTAAGTGTTGGGGAAGGAGGGGCAGACCAGGGACGCCGACGAGACGAGGTAGGTTGGGTCAAAGATTGAGGGGCTGAGCGGGAGGGATCTACTCGATGGAGGCGGCCGTATAGACGGATGCCGTGAGTGATGAGGCGTTGACTGTCTGCAGACGTCGGAAGTTGGAGGCGCACGAGATATGCGGGTCCATCGGCGTTATAGATCCTGTACGCTCTCCGCACGGGGATCCATACAAGGCGAAGTTCGTGTACGATGACGTCAGCTGGGAGATTGGGATCCACGCCGCAAACAACACAGCTGTAGATGGTAAAAGATGGTCTGTTGGCGGTGATGTTGGAGATGGGGGCACATGGTATCTTGAGCGGTGGCATTTTCCTCAGCAGGCGGCTGGTTTGTTGCATGTTGTTGAGTAAAGGAGGGTGGAATGGAGAGAGGAAACGTCGTGAGAGGGGAGGAATGGGACGTAACGGTAGTAGTTATAGGAATATCAGAGGAAGCGTGGACAGAAGGGTTGGTGGTAGCGAGGATGGTGGTGGTAGAAGTGGTGGTGACAGGGGGGTTGCAGGAAAAGGGCGACGTCAGGAGAGACGGAAGTCGTTGGGCTAGTATGGGTGCGGCAGGAGGCTCAAAGTAGTCATCAAAATATGGAGGGCAACGTTCCACACGAAGCGTGGAGAGGTCGAGGTACACATCGTCTTGGAGCAGTTGTTCTACGGTTTTTTCTCTTGAAATTTGAACAAGGATCCGACGAGCGGGACGAAAATTGTCCTAGTGGGAAGAAAATTGTCCCGTACCCGAGATACGTTGGTAATCGAGAAGCAGTTATTGCGGAAGTATGGGAGAAGTTCTTCATCAGAGTAGGTGAGCTCGACGTCGTGAAGAATGCAGTTGGACATGATGTTGATAGGAAGGCCGACTTCCTACTTGGTGTCAGCCGATGTGTTTTTAACGCGGCAGGGTGAAGAAGTAAAGATGCGATGTCACACGGCCGATCATAAAGCAGAAGATGGGGTGTTGAGAACGGAGGAGTCCGCCTTAAAAAGGTCGATGCGCGTGTTGTGTCTCCAGGTCTATCGAATGCCCCCTTTCTCCTTCTTTTTAGTTTTCATTTCTCGCGGGCCCCCTGGATCGTAACACGACTTCTCGGGCCAAGAGAGCTAGGATAACTGAGAGATGCGAGAATTAAAAGTTGGGTAAGCGATTTGACGGATTGAATGAGGAGGCTACGATGCTGTTAATGAAAGAGGATGTGCATAGGCGTGAAGTGTTTAAGGGAGATGGGAAAAGTGAAGGTTTACATAAGAGTGGTGGTATGGAAGTTGCTGGGAGGGGTGAGGTGGTGAAGGGTTGAGACAATGTGGTAGAGGACAGTTGTGAAGTATCGTAGATGTTCAAGTGTTGGCGGTGGGGGGAAAGAGATATTAAGATGGAGAGAAGATGGGCGGACGTGGTGTGTAGGTTGAAAAAGAGGATGTTCGAGCCGACTGTGACGACGAGACGTGGAATGAGGATTTCTAGGGTGGGGAAGGGAACGAGAAGGTTCGACAGTATGGTGACGACCGTAGAGGATGACACCATGGGAAATAACGTGGTCAACTTCTGCTGCGCTGGTGAACTGGAGACGGATTAGATACGTTGGGCCGTGGGTATTAAAGATGCGAAATGCCCTCCAGATGGGTATGGCATGACGAAATTGATGGCGAACTTCCGCTGGTGAGATGAGGGGTCGACGCCGCGAACGACGCTGGAGCGGTTGAAGATGGCGGTAATACTGTTGATGGCGGTAACGGAGGTTGACGGACTGTTTCTGGTGCTGTTGAAGATGGTGGTAACATAGTTGATGACGATACAGATTGGGTTGGCGCAGACAGGCGTTAGATGCGAGGTGGGTCGGGGAGTATTGACGTGGAAAGGAAGGGTGATATAATAAGCTATGGATGGGAAGGTGTAGTATTGGTGATAGAATGGTAGTGACGATGGTTGCAGGCATGGTGGGGAAAAGTATTAGGGAGGCTAACGTCCAACGAGGAGTCGGCCTATATGCTTTGTTGGAGTCGGCGGGAGCTGATAATAAAGATGTGTAGCCACCCGGCCGATCAAAAATAGCAGGAAAGTCTTCTGCGATTTTTTGTGAGGTCCAGTTGAGAGAGAGATGTGTCTCCCCTTTCTCTTTTTAAGTTTTCATTCCTATACCTGAAGGGGAGGGCCACCTTGAAGGTAACGCCTTCACTCTGGCCTGGAGTTTCGGCTAGTTGGGGAAGGAGCATTAATGTAAAGAGGAGGGTAATTGAAGTGATGAATGAGGAGGTGTGCGGTGATGTGAGGGATAGAGGATGTGCGCTAGGAGTGAAGTTTAGATAAGGGTACCAGGATAGAGATGGAAGGAGTAGGAGGTGCAGGCTCGTAGTGATATGGTAGAGAGAAGATGTTAGGAAACGTGTGATTTCGTACGTCGGAGTTGGGGAGTGGACGAAACTAGTTAGGTGAGATGGTGGACTGAGAGGTTGACGAGGTTGAAAAGAAGTGGCAGGCCAGGTGCGACGATGAGGATGGTTGGTAGGATGGCGAACAGTTTGTGGTAGGGAGAGTGAGGGCTCCACTTTATGGCTGTGGTGATAGATATAGACTCCGTTGATGATAAGGTGTTGGACGTCTTCGGCGGTCGGAAGGTGGATGTGAACCATATACGTGGGGCCGGTGGAGTTCTGGATTCGGAAGACGCGACGAACTTAGACGCCTTCGGCTTGGAGTTGATAGAGAACGGTTCGGTTCGAAAGTGCAGGATCCACACCGCAGATGACACAGCTGTACATGTTGTGGAGAGTGGGTGGTGGCTGCGTAGTTGATGGTGCGGCGGCTGCTATTTCGTCGGCACGAGAAGATAGTGAAGGCGGTTGTGCGGCTGTAGACCCGGATGTGTCGTCAGGCAGAGACCGGAGTGGTGGTTGTTCAAAGGTGGAGGAAAGAGAGAGGGAGGACGTCATGAAAGGTGAAGGATAGCACGTTACTACAGTTGTAATAGGGACCTTAGAAAAGGTAGATGTCGTGGCGGTCTTGGTGACGGTAGTGATGGTGGTGGTGGTGATGATTGTGGTAATGGTGGTGTTGGTGATGGAGGTAGGGTAGAAATGAGACGAAAACTGTTGTTGTGGTGTCCACTGTTGTGGTTCGGCTGCTGTGGCGTCAAAGTACGGAGGACTGGGCTCCACACGGTTTCGCTGACCGTTAAGGTAGACTCCGTTGTTGATGATTCGCTGAAGGGCGCCTGGCCGATAGAGGTGAACAAGGACCCGACGTGTATGAACGAAGTCCTGCAGTATCCTGGATACGCTGTCAGCTGGGATGCCTTTCCGTTGGAGTTGTGTGAAGATAGCTTGGTCGGAGAGAGTGGGATCATCGTCATGGAGCACACAGCTGGACATGATGGGAGGCTGACTTCTAAGTGTCAGCCGATGTGCTTCGTTGGAGTCAGCGAAGTAGCAGATTTTAAAGATGACAAGCCACCCCGCCGAGAAAAAACTAAAGGAGGTGCTTCGGAGAATTGCAGTCCCGCTTAGAAAAGGCGATGAATGATCTCCCCTGACATACCCCCCACCCCCTCTTTCTCTTATACCTGGCTTCTTACGTACTTTTCCATTCAGCCAGCTAGTGTCAGTGTTAGCATTCAAGATGCAAATTTTGATCATTTTTCTACTTAACTTACTACCGGAACTATACTCTGGACAGGAGAACATTGATTGGAATCACCCATTTACGTGCTTGTGATACCTACTGGTTGTTCAACACTCGCATTTCTTAAGCAAATATAGCTACCCGGCGAATAATCTCTTCGTCCGAGTATCCATCTTTACTCCCCTTTCCCACCCCTTTCCTCGCATTTCTATCATATAATTTCGCTTCTTTACTTTTTAATTTTTTTAGAGTTCCCTCACAATTTTTGTATATTTCCGTAATTATATCTGTCACGCTTAAATTTATATTTACTTATCGGATGTACTTCGACTATTTACGTGACATTGTAAATGTGGCATATTTTCACTTCATATATATTGATTCAGAACTGTTCCTACGATTTTCATTGTTCGCGTTATCATGCTGGTGTCCTAATCTTAACCAAAGAAACTTATATCCTCTTGTTTATCATTAAAAATATGAATTTGTTCTGTTAATATTCTGGTACTCTCTATGCTAACCCTTTTTATCCTCTGGGGCCCATCACTTTCTCTCTGGCATCCGGGAGATAGTAGGTTCGAATCCCACTATCGGCAGCCCTGAAGATGGTTTTCCGTGGTTTCCCATTTTCACACCAGGCAAATGCTGGGGCTGTACCTTAATTAAGGCCACGGCCGCTTCCTTCCAACTCCTAGGCCTTTCCTATCCCATCGTCGCCATAAGACCTAACTGTGTCGGTGCGACGTAAAGCCCCTAGCAAAAAAAAAGAAAACTTTCTCTCTGCATATTTGTTTACTACGCAATTATTCTATTACGTACGCCACTAACCCTACCATACACGTTAAAGAACTCCTGCTGGATATTTCGGCACTTCGGCGTCTCCGAAAACCGTAAAAAGGGGTTAGTGGTACGTAACGCAAATAAGATTGTATAGTAACCGAACCCTCGCCCTTCCGAGTGAACCGAGCACATTTTCACCACCTCGGCTAGGCATGCTCGTATAGTTGCAATTAATCGCACATAATTCACGCATAATTTAGAAACATAATTTATAATATTCTACTGCAACTAATGTAGCATAATAATTACATGCCAATCGCATTTAAATTCAACTAAACAAAATAAACCGTGAACCCAGACGAATACGACCACCAAGGGTTCTTTCGAGTACAACTCCGTATTCATCTGTTGTCGCTAAATACATAAATGGTGCTGGCAATACCTGTGAGAGCTGCTTGCGACGTGGAGAGAATGCTATCTTTTGCGTGATGGGAGTACAACGCTCCGGACAGTAGTAGACTGCCAGACCTGGGAGAGCAGTTGGATAAGATACTCGCCATCCCCGTGGAGCCGTCAACACAGAATAGCATAAGGTTATTTCACCTTACTGTACCATACTTCGGATGTATATGGTTGTCAATGTTATTATATATACCGTACTGTTAAACATTTACTTAATGTTACGACACATTGTTGCACAATGCGAACGTTCTTTCTTACAATGTTGAGACACCGTATTGCCCATCTCATTACCAAAAGTAGCTCTGACAAGTGCGACGTTTCAATATGATTGGTTAGTTTGCTTTCTTTCTTTCTTTCTTTCTTTCTTTCTTTCTTTTTCTTAATCCGTTTACCCTCCAGGGTTGGTTTTTCCCTCGGACTCAGCGAGGAATCCCACCTCTACCGCCTCAAGGCAGTGTCCTGGAGCGTGATACTTTGGGTCGGGGAATACAACTGGTGAGGAGGACCAGCACTTCACCCAGGCGGCCTCACCTGCTATGCTGAGCAGGGCGTTGCCCAGGGGCGGGAAGATTGGAAGGGATAGACAACGAAGAGGAAAGGAAGCAGCCGTGGCCTTAAGTGAGTGACCATTCCGGCGTTTGCCTGGAGAAGTGGAAAACCACTTCGAGGATGACAGGTGGGAGTCCAACCCCCTTTTCTCAGTTGACCTCCCGAAGCTGAGTGGACCCCGTCCCAGCGCTCATAGCACTTTTCAATTTTCATGGCAGAACCGGGAATCGAAACCGGGCCTCCGGGGGTGGCAGCTAATCACAATAATCACTACGCCACACAGGCGGACTTAGTTAGTTTGGACGCGTAATATCCTTGCAATTATGACATCTTGGTTTCGTGCTTCAATGACATTCTTTTAGTTGTGTTTTTGCAGGACCTTAATTTTATTTATTTATTTATTTATTTATTTATTTATTTATTTATTTATTTATTTATTTATTTATAACCACTTAAACGGTGTAAGGTAAAACTGTTCTTCCCGTGCCCGGACAGGGTAAGGCGGGCCTCCTAGATGGTAACGCCGTCTCTCGGGCCAGCGAGACTGGTGACAGTGGTGTGACTTTCGTAGAAGGTAAGGTGAGTGCGGCCGCAGCCTAAAATAGAAACTGTCCCGGTATTCGCATTAGTGCAGGAGAATGGAAAACCACTAAAAACAGTTCTCCCCGTCTCCTGAATGAAGAGCTATAGAGCCACGGTAAAGCCGTGGCCGCCGTTACGGCCGAAGCTGACTGCATTCGCCGACCTCACTCAAGCCACAGCAAGTTGCCACGCTGGCCGGTATCTGCGCACTACTCAGCGTCAAATAAGTCATGGAAAGCTATTTGCGATATGAAACTAAAAAAACCTACAACCTGTTTTCCAGTCAATGGCCGGGTCAGGGATATGATGAATGAAGCAGATATAGGCTGTTAGTACGATGGGGTCGCCACTCCCAAAGTGATTTATTAATGACTGATAGATGCTATGAAATGAGAATGGAGAGTGTTGCGGGAATGAAGGATGACAGGGAAAACTGGAGTACCCGGAGAAAAACCTGTCCTGCCTCCGCTTTGTCCAGCACAAATCTCACATGGAGTGACCGGGATTTGAACCACGATATCCAGCGGTGAGAAGCCGACGCGCTGCCGTCTGAGCCACGGAGGCTCCCCGATATGAAACTAAGGGACTAAAATCTTACTTGGCATTGAAGGAGGTGTTGAAAGTGATATCTTTTAGCTCTGAAACACGTTTGGCACCTCCTAATCAGTCTGTCAGACACTTGGCGAATCTCATCCTGCGAGATGTTCAGTGTAACTTGCCGAATATTCTCCTGCAGTTCTTCTCATGTGACAGGGTTGTGCCGTACACTTTTTTCTTTCAATACCATTCTTGTATTAGCACTACCCAGAAGGTAATGGTACTAAACTCTTGCCGACATCTAAGGTGATTTAATTGACCGCACTCGCATATTAACATTACATCACCGCGCTCAGCTGAGGATGAAGATAACTCCATTACGGCTGCACGTGATGAGATGGTCACCATACGGCTGGGCTCCCGCCTACTTTGCATAACTTTAAAATTAAGACCCAGTATTTTCATGTTCGTAGGAGAGAAATAACAATGCTATTAGTTTTAGGGGCTTGATGACGACGAGATCCAGTCGAAGGGATTTGATCTCCTCACTGATGGCCTGTGCTTCCGTTGCCTCTATCAGTTGTTCAAAGGGGACTCGCTGGTTTTTCTGAGCGCCCGAAATTTGCGCACAGAAGTAGTTTCATGTGGTGCAGGGAGGATCTTTGGACGTGGTATTCGAGTGCTGCGACCAGATGTTCCATACATCAGAGAACAGATACGCTAAGAAACTGGGGGCTGCGTAGCTGAGGTGGCAAAGACGTGCTCGGTTCGCCTGGAACGACGTGGGTTCGATTCCCCGACAGGAAGTTGTAAATGTTAAGGAACTAAATATCCACTTATCCACTTCTGAAGAGGCATATGGCCCTGAGGCTCACTCAGCCTACACTAAGAATGAGTACCGGGTTATTTCCTGAGGTCAAAGGGAGCAGTGCATAAAGATAACCACTCTACCCCACTTAGTGCCGAGGTTACGAATATTGAAAACCTTTATCTTCCATTCTTCCAAGGGCCTCCATTACCTGTACAGGTATGGCTTTGCTTCGTTATTGCTTTTACATCCCACTAACTACTGGCATTGATAACAACAGCGTTATTATTATTATTATTATTATTATTATTATTATTATTATTATTATTATTATTATTATTATTATTATTATTATCATCATCATCATCATCATCTGTTTACCCTCCAGGTTCGGCTTTTCCCTCGGACTCAGCGAGGGATCCCACCTCTACCGCCTCAAGGGCAGTGTCCTGGAGCTTCAGACTCTTGGTCGGGGATACAACTAGGGAGAATGACCAGTACCTCGCCCAGGCGGCCTCACCTGCTATGCTGAACAGGGGCCTTGTGGAGGGATGGGAAGATTGGAAGGGATAGACAAGGAAGAGGGAAGGAAGCGGCCGTGGCCTTAAGTTAGGTACCATCCCGGCATTCGCCTGGAGGAGAAGTGGGAAACCACGGAAAACCACTTCGAGGATGGCTGAGGTGGGAATCGAACCCACCTCTACTCAGTTGACCTCCCGAGGCTGAGTGGACCCCATTCCAGCCCTCGCACCACTTTTCAAATTTTCGTGGCAGAGCCGGGAATCGAACCCGGACCTCCGGGGGTGGCAGCTAATAACGCTAACCACTACACCACAGAGGCGGACATTATTGTTATTATTATTATTATTATTATTATTATTATTATTATTATTATTATTATTATTATGGATGGTGTTGTTGTTGGTGGTGGTGGTAGTAGTCTTCATTTTCTCATGTATTTCTCTCTACTACTATACAAAGCCACACCCATTTTTTCGGGGAGTTCAGATATTTCAGGGAGGGCTTCAAAAACAAAAATTATAGGAGCAAATAAAAATGTTATATTTTAAGTTATAACATAATGTTTTATCCAATGTTTTCAATCATTTTTAAGCAGTACAATACCTCTTACAACTCAACGGGTTAAGTGGAAAGGTCAATTAACGCATAGCTCTATAATGGGTGCTATCCCGTGTGCGGGCAGTGCGAGACAAAAAGTTCTATCACTTGTTTAAACATGATAACCAAAATACGTTTTTACTATAATTATTAAAACTGCAAACATTTCGGATGCATTTTTGAAAACCTTCAGTGGTTTGATAATCTTCTTAATCTGTTTACCCTCCAGTGTTGAATTTTCCCTCGGACTCAGCGAGGGATCCCACCTCTACCACCTCAAGGGCAGTGTCCTGGAGCGTGAGACATTGGGTCGGGGGATACAACTGGGGAGAATGAACAGTACCTCGCCCAGGCGGCCTCACATGCTATGCTGAACGGGGGCCTTGGCGGAGGATGGGAAGATTGGAAGGGATAGACAAGGAAGAGGGAAGGAAGCGGCCGTGGCCTTAAGTTAGGTACCATCCCGCCATTCGCCTGGAGGAGAAGTGGAAAACCACGGAAAACCACTTCCAGGATGGCTGAGGTGGGAATCGAATCCACCTCTACTCAGTTGACCTCTCGAGGCTGAGTGGACCCCGTTCCAGCCCTCGTACCACTTTTCAAATTTCGTGGCAGAGCCTGGAATCGAACCCGGGCCTCCGGGGGTGGCAGCTAATCACACTAACCACTACACCACAGAGGCGGACGTGGTTTGATAATATGAAACCAAATTAAGAGAGAAAACTTCGGTAAAACTCAGAAACAAAGTTTTTCATCGCCTCGAACCAAAGAATTTCTGACTCTATACAAAAATGTTGCGAAGTCTGGGCTGGGAAGAATTGGGAGAAAGAAGACGAGCTACTCGACTAAGTGGTATGTTCCGAGCTGTCAGCGGAGAGATGGCGTGGAATGACATTAGTAGATGAATAAGTTTGAGTGGTGTCTTTAAAAGTAGGAAAGATCACAATATGAAGATAAAGTTGGAATTCAAGAGGACATATTGGGGCAAATATTCATTTATAGGAAGGGGAGTTAGGGATTGGAATAACTTACCAAGGGAGAAGTTCAATAAATTTCCAATTTCTTTGAAATCATTTAAGAAAAGGCTAGGAAACAACAGATAGGGAATCTGCCACCTGGGCGACTGCCCTAAATTCAGATCAGTATTGATTGATTGATTGATTGATTGATTGATTGATTGATTGATTGATTGATTGATTGATTGATTGATTGATTGATTGATTGATTGATTGATTGATTGATTGATTGATTGATTGATTGATTGATTGTATGAAGAAAAACGAAAGCGGGACACACGGAGGTACCACATCAGAGTTATTTATTACCCAACAAATAAATTAGAGAATCTACAACAATACAGCGTTGCTTTTTCAATTTGTGTTATTGAATACAGCACACACCAGTATCTGTAATTCCGAGTAACACGTCCCCTTGCATTGATGCATGTCTGAATTTGTTTTGGCATACTATCCAATAGATCATCAAAGTAATGTTGGCCCCAGTAGTCCCACTCCTTAATAGTGATTCGGCGTAGATCTCGCAGAGTGGTTGGTGGGTCTTGACGTTCATAAACGGCCTTCTTTAATTTATTTCAGGCATGTTCGATAGAGTTCATGTCCGGGAATATAGCAACCACTCTAGTCGAGCGATATCGTTACCACGAAGGAAGTCGTTAACGTGAACTTCACGATCGATGCGCACATTATCGTCCATTAAGACAATGTGTTACAATGGGTAGGAGTATGTCGTCCCTGTATCGTACAGACGTAACATTGCCCTGCATGACTAGGAGTGGCGTACGGTGGTCCCACATAACTACAACCTTGCTTCATGTGCTGTACAGTGTGTTTGCCTGAGCCGATCTCCTCCAAATACGTTGTTGACGATCGCCAGGAACAATGTTTATGCGACGGTAATCAGTGTGGATCAAAGGTAGAGTGATGGCCTCCGGATCACAAGATAGCGGGTTCAAACCCGGCAGAGGTAGTCGTATTTTTGAAGGGCTGAAAAAAATCCATTCGACACTCCATGCCGTACGATGTCGGCATGTAAAAGATATCTGGTGACACGCTTGGTATTTACCCGATAAAATTCATTAAATCTCAGCCATAGACGCCTAAGAGAGTTTCGGTTTACACGGTCTGCCATCTAGTGGGCCTAGAGTAAAACGGAACGTCAAAATTGACGAGCAGACAGCTAAATGGCGTCAAATTGAAATGTCTGCACACGGTAGCTGAGGCCATAAGATTATTATTATTATTATTATTATTATTATTATTATTATTATTATTATTATTATTATTATTATTATTACTTATCAGGGAAAGGGACTTTATGCCGATTCTGAAGATACAGTTCAGCCCATCTGCACCGCGATGTCTAGGTTTGAGAGCTAAGCCTCGCCATGGGTGTCCAGTGTGCAGTTGTGTCTCGTGCAACCTGTTTTTCATATTTTGAGTTGAAACGCGACAATGTGGCTACCCGAAGATCATTATTTAGTATGGTGTCATTGCGTTCGGGGTTCTTCCGAGCGTAAATTCGAAGGTAACGGTCATCGACTGCACTCGTAGCCCTTGGACGACCTGTGTGAGGCAAGTCATCAACAGTTCCTATCTCCCTGTACCGTTTCCATGCTCTAATAACATCACTTTGATTACGGCCTACACGCCGAGCAAGTGCCCTTCTTGAACATGCTTCCTGAAAGAAGGTGATTATGAGTACACGCTCACATGTCGACATTGCACTTCGCGCCATCCTAAACGCTCATCACATTGCTTAGAACACACCTCTAATGCTTCCACACTATTGCTACAATTTCAATTGAAATACTGCCTCCCATTTGAGCGCGGCATTCTGCCTGTTGGTTGGGGTACGTGCAGTCGTAAGTATGTTTTCAAGGGTGCAGCGATTTCGGTTTCTATTAACAGGAGTTGCCGTTGGCTGTTGGTTGGCATGGTTAAAAATGTTGTTATCGTGAGTATGTTTCATCCATGTTATAAACACGTGATGGAAAATTTATAGCTGACCTTTTTCATGTACTAGAGAAAAGTGATCTTCCCGTGGTGGTAGTCATTCATGGCTGCCTGAATCATTGCATCAACTGTGTTCCGTTTCTTTGATTTTCTTCTGCTGTGATTGCTTTGAAGCTTTATGTATGTGTCAGCTTGAATTCCTTTCAATACCTCCACAAAATGATAAAAGTTAAATTACGACGGACAGATTAAATTTCTGAACGAATTTTGCATAGAACGATTCGCAGAAGATTGTAGTCCGATCTCCTGTATTACCAAAATTAGCCCACATTTCTTTAACATAGTCTGATTCATTCACATAATTATCACACACATAGACAAAAATTAATCCACATGCTTGTGTATTGCTTTAATGCACATTAAGACGCTAAGGAATCATTCTTCAACCTATGACAGAGACAGTAGGGATAGATCAAAGAAAAGTTCCAGAAGTTTTCCGATCTCCGACTCAGTATTCTTGAAGTCTTTACACAAGCTGAAGTTTTGAATTTTTCGCCAGCATGCCTGAGCTAAGTAGAATCTTCATGCTAAGTTCTGTCATGGGTCAAAAAGAACGGAAAACTATGTATTGCCTTCTCGAAATCTGCAAACACTACCGTATCCTTACAGATGATGTACACAGTGAAAGCTGTTGCAGTACATTCTTGTAGATCTGGATTTTTTGTCTGGAGAATGCTGAAGACCAAAGGAACGTAAAACATCTAACTTTAACAAACACAGGAAACATTTGATAAAACTGTATCGGACAAATTTTAAAAGTTCCATCAACGAATACAGCAGTGGCGTACTGAAGATTTTCCAAGTTTTGACTACACGTTAACATCAGTATATTATTTACTGCGTCGTTATATACATAAATAAAATCGTAACGACCGTGTGTCTGTACATCGACTATTTTGGCGACATTTCTCTACAGTTATCCGTTCCAGTTGTAATAATGACTATCTGCATATTTTTTAGCTTTGGTGTCTGTTTCTCGGTTTGTCGGATTGTCTTTTTGCCTGTTTGTTTGTCTGAGTTCTTATAACTTGAAAACTACAGGATATATTTTTACCAAACTTGATATTTAGAATACACCTGTCCTTGGATAGATTTTAGGGTCAATATTATTTCTGAATACCTAAATTTACTGGGGGTTTATCCGAAACCGAAACCATAATTTTGCACTCCCGCAAAATATGCACATCCAAAATTAATGGAAATTACCATCCTTAATGGAAATCATTGTCTAAAAGTTTTTCTCATTGCATAATTTCGATAGGAGGATTGATAAGAGAGATATAATGAACGGTCAGTTATGCAGGCGGACATGGCCTAAAATGTGTACGTGGAGCAGATATCTTATCTTATCTATATACTGTAATTATATAAAGCAGAATGACTGTCTGTCTGTGTGTCTGTACCTTATACAAATCCAAACCGTTTCATCAGCCGGAGCCAAATTTGGTATACTTAACTTTAAGGACCCTGCGGGTAACCCCATCTACAAGAAATTTTAACATTCGTCTCTATTCCCCAGAATTTTGGCCCTTTGGCACATTAACATAGGCTAATATAAGCGAAATCTTTAATTTGTCGTACAAGGACAAGACAAAGCTCATTTTAATCCTCACGACGCGTAGAACATATCTTGGTGAGGGCCGACGGGCCCCGAAAACCATGTTTTAAGGGCCTAAAACCAGCCGTTTTGGATATATTAGCATCACACTACCCTGCTCTAGGAATTGGATGAAGAAATGACCAGCAGTAACCATGGCAACATCAGCTCAAGGTTTCTGAAGTAGATTACAGGCCTGGTGTTCGAAGAAGGCACGTGCGTACATGTAGTGTAGGCCAAGGCGAGAATCTGCTACACATATGACTGTCTCGGAAAAAGCACTGTGGGAGTAAGCCACCCCTACGGGTTGTGGTTGGGAGGGGGTGGCATATATAAAAATAATCGAAAATAGTGTGGAAACCATAGGTTTCGGGGTCGCTGAGATGAACAGTGACACTCAGCATGTCGCTTAAGTCCAAGTTCAGTTCCCAACGGCATGGGGATGAGAAGGGCTGAAAAAGTCCAAAATGGCTCAATTTATGGATTTATGTGCACCCCTCTGAGCGGGAGTGGAAAGGGGATGAAGTATAAAAGTAATAGGAAACGACCAATATTAAAGTATAATCCATAGCTTTGGCATCGCTGAAATGAATATTGACACTTCAGATGTCGTTTAAGACCAAGTTCACCCGCATCGGCATGGGTGTGAGAAGGGGTGAAAAAGAAAATGTCCAAAATAACCAATATTATGGATGAATGTATGTTCCAGCATAGCTCTCAAACAAACAAACAAACAAACAAACAAACAAACAAATAAACAAACAAAAATGACTGTGGAGGCAGCACTCCTCTAACTTCGTGTCTCTTTGGATGTCATTTTCTGTAACTCATAGTTCAGGCCCAGTCGGAATGGAGGATGAGAAGGGGTGAAAAGAGAATGTCCAAAATGACCGAGCTTATGGATGTATGTGTTATATTCCAGCGCAGCTCTCAACTAAAACTGGTGCACACATGACTTACTATACTATCTGAACAAAAATTACGTGGGGTAAGACACCTTTAGCACCCCTGGAGGAGAGAATGGTACTAAAAATAATCGAAAACGATGAATATTACTGTCGAATCCATAGTTTTTGGGATCGCTTGGATGAATACTGACACTTCGGATGCCCTTAAGTTGAAGGACATACCCCATCACAGCTCTCAACCAAACTCGGTACGGATACGAGTTACTATCTCGAAAAGATACTGTAGGAAGAAGCTACACAGGGGAGCGGGTGACATGTAAAATAATCGAAAACAGCCAATATTAGTGTCGAATCCATAGTTTTCATGTCACTGAGATGAATAGTGACACTCCGGATATCGTTTAAGCCCAAGTTCAGCACCCATCGGCATGGTGATTCAGAAGGGGTGATAAAGAAAATGTCCAAATTCACCGAGATTAAAGTTGTTTTACACAGTTTTCGGCGTCGATCGGCTGAGTGGTGACAGTCCCAGTGAAAGTTGGAATCGTGTACATCATATCTATAATGGGACGGTAAATACATTACGTTATAACTTATTTGTATTATAGAAAATCTGGGCTGCCGCAAGGAAATACTTTAAGGCAAAAGAAAATAATTTCAAGCTAAACCGTAAAATTATACACATAAGAATATTTCAAAATTTAAAAATTTACAAAAGAGTTCATAAACAATCAATCAACGTCACAATTAACTTAAAAAACACTTGAAGCGAGTAATACAAATCTTAAAATTAGTGCTAATAGGCGATTTCAATGCGAGAATTGGAAATAGAACTGAAGGATACGAAAGGGTGATTGGTAAATGTGGAGAAGATATGGAAGCCAATAGGAATGGGAAGCGTTCACTGGACTTCTATTTCAGTATGTCATTATTAGTTACGAATACATTCTTCAAGCATAAGACTATTCACCGCCATACATGACGAAATTACGCCTGAGGAAGTGGAAAGGATGGCAAATAATAAAATGACTGGATCTGTGCTACGCGATTACTTTGGACTTAGTGAGGTTAATGTTTACTCTGTACATTTGTTCCCATTTCCCATTAAATGACTTCATAGTGTAATAATATTAGCAGGAATGTTAGTAAGGTACCTTCTGATTGAATTAAATCAGTAATTGCACATAGGTATCTATAAGCAAGGTAACAGGAAAGATTGCGACAACATCCCCGAAAACCTCCAAAAAGTAGTTAGTGGGATGTAAAAACAATAGCATTATTTTATTAAGATTTTAAGGTATTTAATTTATCAGTAAATCAGGCAAGGTGTTCGCTGGAATTGTGAAAGGGAGGGTGTGGTCAGTGGTTGAGAGTAAGTTGGATGTAAAACAGTGTTGTTTCAGACCACACAGGGGCTGTCAGGATCAGATTTTCAGTATGCGTTCGGTAATTGAAAAATTGAAAAATGCTAGAGAACGCATATGAGAGAGTACAGAGGAAAAAGATGTTAGCCAATCTGGGAGCTATGAGATTAGGCCTAAGGGTAGATTATTAAAAGCTAGAAAAGGCATTTATGTTGACAATTGGGCTGCTGTGAGAATTGATGTTAGAATGAGTTCTTGGTTCAAGGTAATTACAGGGGTTAGACAAAGCTGTAATCTGTAGCTGTAATTTATATGGATCATCTACCGAAAGGTGTAAAACGGCCGAGAGGGATTCAGTTAGGTGGGAATATAGTAAGCAGTTGGGCCTATGCCGACGATTTGGTCTTAATGGCAGATTGTGCTGAAAGCTTGTAGTCTAATTTCATGGAACTTGAAAATAATATGTGCAATACATATGACTAAAGTAATGTCAGTAGGTAAGAAATCTGAGAAATGAATGTCAGGTTGAGAATACAAAGCTGGAACAGGTAGATTATTTCAACTGTTCTGGTTGTGTATTCTCCCAGAACAGTAGAACAGTAAGTGAGATTGAATCAAGGTGCAACAAAGCTAATGCAGTGAGCTCGGAGTTGCGATCAATAGTATTCTGTAAGAAAGTAATCAGTTTCCGAACGAATCTATCTTTACACCGGTCTATTTTAAGACCTACTTTATTGCATGGGAGTGAAAATTTGGTGGACTCAGGATATCGCATTCATAAATTGGAAGTAACAGACATGAAAGTAGCGTGAATATAGCTGGTAAAATCAGGTGGGGTCAGTGGCAGGAGGGTACTCGGTTTGAAGATATAAAGGCTAAGTTAGGAATGAAGTTGACTGATGAAGCTGTACGCTAAAACCGGCTTCGGTGGTGGGGTCATGTGAGGTGAATGGAGGAGGATAGGTTACCTAGTGAAGTATTGGGCTTGGTCATAGAGGGCAAACGAAGCAGAGGGAGACCAAGACGAAGAAGGTTCGACTCTCTTTCTAATAATTTAAAGATAAGAGGTACAGAACTAAGTGAGGCCTCAGAGCTTGTTATATGAGACAGTTGTGGTGGCATTTAGTAAATTCACAGAGACTTGCAGACTGAACGCTGAAAGGCATGGCAGTCTATAATGGAGCTGTATGTATGTATGTTATAATCATGAATTGAATACGGAGGAGTATCCATTTGCCATTTGAAATTCCTGGTTCGGAGAGCTATCAAATGAATGCTTTCAGTAGCGTGTGTGTTTAAACCATATGATATCAGTATACCTAGCATTTTAGTGATTTGTCAACATGATCTCATCGGAGAATAGTAGTGTGCTCGTTCGCACGTCCACGACAGATTACAAAATGGCGCCGACCTAAGGTATGGGCCTAGTAATCTAAAGCAAGCATGGAATAGTCGCCTGCTATGATGTCTCAGAGGGCCATATATTTCACGGAATGGTAATGTTTTCGAGTAAGATGGACAGTGGACGGTGCACAGTATTGTTTTCAAAAAAATAGAAAAAGTTTATTATTGAAAATCTTCATCTTGAAATTTGCACGGCATCGAGAGCGGATGCAATCACCGTAATCGTAATATTTGATTTGGAGAAGCAAAGGACTGCGCATATAAAAGAAAGGAAAGAATACGACGATTAAATAAGAATAAAGTATCAGTCTTCACCAAAATTCAAACGGTTAAGACGAAAATAAAAGTACTGAAGTCGATACGTAAGAAATTGCGAAGACGACGAGGAGCTACGAAATAAATTAAAATTTAAGGATAAACGACGTCAATAGTAAAATGGCAGCATGTCGTAATATTACTAGCTTCGATTTTGAGCTTGTCAAGAAGATGATCAAGATGATGCACTGAATTCACATGATGGACCGACCTGGGAACAATTCATCTTACCATACGACCAGGAAATGACGAGGAAGGCGACGGGTAACCATCCGACCGAGCCATGACGAAAAGAAGGCGACGGGTAACCAGATAATACTACCAGAGCGGAGGAGCGGATGACGTTCCAGATGTCTTACCCGTGACCGAACCGAAGACCCATCTACATCCAATGGGAATGGAACAGCTGGACCAGGGACAATTATGAGCGAGCTAAGTCATTCATAACATTTTATTGCATAATTTTTGGTTTGCTTACACATGTACCTTAGGTATGTGCTGATGTCTAATTGTAGGCCGATAAGAAGGCAATGCAAGTGATGATTATCATCTAAGTGTGAGATAATTAAGTCATAATTACGAGTTAATAACATAGCAGAAGTTATGCTATATCGGCTAGAATACTTGTAGGAAGCGTGAGTTTTGAAGAGAAATATGAAACAGCTGATTGAATTGACATAATGAGAGATTATAGAGATTTCATTGATGTAATGAATTAAGTTGACGTCACGAATGGATGTGCGCGGTGTATAAAGAAACATGGAATTACGCATTTGTTGGTTCATAGAAAGGGGCATTGAACTCGTCGATAGGTTATGAGGATCTGCGACTTGTGAATTTTATTAAGAAACAGTGTGGTAGTTTTACGTAGTCGTCAAGTTTGGAACGCGATATATTATTATGGAGGCTACGGTGCTGATATTAGATTGATGTTATAATGAGAATATGAATATGATAATTGAGGAAAGTTACGAGTTATGGATAGTGATTTGAGATGTTTGTTACGCGATGCAGGACCATCGTGTACCTGCAAGTTAAGTTGTGCCACACTACTAGTGAAGTATATGTTTTATTTGCGTAAGAGTGCCCACACCGCAGGAGCTACTTAAGCCAAGGTACGAACTGCATGTATTACTATAGATGTATGCTCGTGACGTAATTGCATTTCAGTGTAGATGTTTTATAATGAATATTAGAATACTTCGACTTTGAATAGCTGTAGATAACCAAAAGCATTACGACACCGATATATATATAAGATGATGTTTGCCAAACCTCGCAGTTAAGCGCTTCCATGTTATTTGCAAGAGAGTAGTGTAGCTTGCATTGTGGTTGAATGTTATTGAAATATAACTATTTAATGGGACATAGAACCGACAAGGGCATGTGTGGGACAGCCAAAGATTATGCTGAAGTTAGATAGATAGCTAGATCAGTTAATATTCTCCGTTTGAACGTACATTTTTATTTACGAACTTCAACTAGGGAAAGGCAAGAGTAGGAGCCGAATTTAACAGGCACTAGGAAGGAATGCCTTAGTTCATATGTAGTTTCAACGCACAACGAGAGCAGTGCAACAAAATCATGACTTCGGATTTTATTAAAATTTAATTTAAAATATTCAGATTTATTTTCGATTTCCTATAATTCCATTAGAGCTACTTAAACGAATTCCAATTTATTTACACTTGACTTATCAGTGTATTAGAGATTCATTGCGGCTGGATATTGTATCCAGATGAGAGTGCTTAAATAAGACTAAAGAAAGTGAACTTTTGGAACGAGTTTATTGTGTCGATGTTTTACTTATATTTAAAATGCGAAGTGGAACTCGGATAAGGTCCAGTGATCTGTTGTAAATGTGTAATTTTTGAATTTCAACTTCACAAAGGAACTGATCATTTCATTAATTTAAATACTGAATATTATTTTTTATTTATCATACGAGCCAGCGCTGACTCAATTTTTTTTTAAATACATATTATCAGTCAATTTGAATACTGCGTTACATAATATGGAAATTAGTAATTTAGTATTTTATTAATAAATATTTTGTTGTTTTTCTACAATTGCTGGTGTCATGAGTTCTTTAATTAATGACTAGATTGTAAGTTAATTTATAATGAAGTAAGGAATCGTATAATTAAGTATTTATTTTACCATGGCAAGTTTCTCGAGGTCAAAACTCTAATAAGGTAGCTGGCGGTGATTATTATAATGTCGTAAATAACGTTGGGTGACATCCGTGGGTCGGATTTCTCATGGATCCACGTTAAGCGAATTCTACAGTAGGATTACAGGTCCTACTAGCCATAATTAAACCCTGAGGTATCCGCTGAGCGATTCCATTTCGCCAAACTAGGCTGCCAAGCGTCGAGTTAGAGAATGGAGGTATCGGGCAAAGAATGTTTAACCCGTTGGTTGTATTAATCGGTCGCCTATCGTGGCGCAGCAACATAGATTGAGGCATCGATAAAGGTTGCACTGACCAATGGGTTACATTTAATTGGCTGCCCAATCGTGGGGCCTAACTGAAGAGAAATACTCCGCGGCCACATTTAATTGCTGCCCAATCGTGAGGCTATTTAAAAGAAAAACACCGCGGGAAAGCACATTAAGTTGTCGCACCAACGTGAGTAGAAGAGAAAGACACCGCGGGATCGTCAAGAAAGAGATTGAATATTAGAATATTTCAGCTAGCTCCTATATTGTGACCGAGAAGAGAAGTCGCCGTGGGAACGTATTGTTATGGAATACAATAAGTTCAGATAATATTGATCAACATAGATAATAATATGTAGAGATATTGTATGGAAAGGATTTATTAGGTTTGTAATGTTTGCAAGATATATGACGAGAGTCTGTGATGGAGAAGGGGGCATAATATATATGAGTATAAAGTCATATTAAATGAAATGATCAATGTTGAGGAGTGAATGAGGTTTGTTAAGTGTTTATTTTCCTCTGGTCATATTAATAATATGAGTTAATTTTAACTGATTTTATTTAAAAAAAATATTGCACATGTTAAAGGCTATGTAGGCTTGTGTATGTAGAAGGTAGGCTAAATGCCATATAGTAATAATTTATTTTCTTCTATTATGATCAGTTCCGGAGTGAATTCAAAATGACAAAATCCGAATTCATGGTCTAGTTGTTCATGGTCTACCTGGTAAGATGATGCTGTTTCCAGCAAGGTCCATCCATATCATAAGTGATTGGAAACAAGAAACTTTAACCTAGTGCACGATAGTGACATAAGAGACTATTTTAGTATAAGTAGTTTAAGGAGCTGTGAATTGTGTTATACATATGTATGTGTATTTATACCCTGTGAACTTAGAGGATTGCTAGGAAATTTAGAGTACCGTAGGAAAATTGAGGAATTGTTAGGGATTTAATGAAAGCATACTAAATAGAATTTTACTTGACGGAAACATGGCGATGCAAGGAAGAATACAGACCAGAAGGGGTCAGGAAGAAGAAATGAGAGAAATACAGGAAAGACATGAGGGAACCCCGATGTGGTTCTTAGAGTATTTGAAAAAGCAGGAAGAAGAAAAACAGAAGGAGAAGAAGGAACGCGAAGAGAAGGAGAGAAGGCAGGAAGAAGAAAAACAGAAGGAGAAAAAAGAACGCGAAGAGAAGGAGAAAAAGCAAGAAGAGAAGGAGAGAAGGCAGGAAGAAGAAAAACAGAAGGAGAAAAAAGAACGCGAAGAGGAAAGGAAAAGACAGGAAGAGGAGAAGGAAAGAAGACGAGCAGAAAAGGAACGAAGATTAATAGAATGGCAACAAAAACAAATTGAGGATAGAGGAAAGGAGATAAAGGAATTATATGAGAAGCAAGTTGAAGAAAGGAGAAAAGAACGCCACGAACTAATACAGGAGTTGGACAAGAAACAGGAAGAGTGGCAACTGAAGCAAAAGGAGACTATGGAGGAAATCGTTAGCAGAATAGAAAGCGAACATAAAGGGATGATCCAAGAATTAAAAGGGAAACAGGAAAAGATGACTGAAGAATTTTTTGGAGTCAGAAATGAAATACAAGGTTTGCGTGCCGAGTTGACCGAAACCATGGAAAATAAAAACCAAGAGATGCGAGAGGAGATAAACAGAATGAGGGCAGAAGTGGTACAGAATCCAAATATCATCACAGCACTGGTGGATGAGGAAATTGCCAAACTGACTGACAAGCTAGAGGAAATCAAAGGCAGTAATGAGAAGAAATGGGAAGAAGTAAATGAAATAAAGAAGAAGATAACTGAAGGACAGGAAACTATCAAGAGATTAGAAGATGTGAAGATAAGTGAAATAGCGAAGGGCATGGAAGGACTAAGCCTGAAACAACAAGACTTAGTAGGAAAATTTAACCGAGCTTCAGATCAGGTAGCCGACAAAATAAATGAACTGAAGGAGAAAATGGAAACTGATAAGGCTGATTCAGAGCGGAAGATGGAGAAGACCGATGAGGAAATGAAACAAATAAGGAAAGAACTTCAGGAGATGAGGGTAGAAAACCAATCGGCGAAATCTGTGTTTTCGAACTCAAGTGAACGGCAAAGAGTTATGGAAACACAAGTACAAGAAAGAGAAAACACATTCAGTAACAATCGACTCGAACAGGCGAGACTTGGATATGATGAACGGAAGCAACCAGAGTGATAGCACTCCCATTATTAATATCATTAAAAATTATGATGATCGGCCCAAGCACTTCGACGGTTCAGCGAAGATCTCTCCCAAACAATTCCTTAGAGATATCGAAGAATATTTTAGAGAAGGGAGAATACAGGAAGAAAAGAAATTACGCATAATCGAGAAGCACTTAGATGGGAACCCGAATATATGGTTTCGAGCATTTAAATACACTTTCCACACGTACGATGAATTTAAAGCTGCTTTCTTGAGAAAATTCTGGGACTCAGAAATACAACAGCAGTTGAGATTGGAGCTCTACTCTAGGAAATTTTCTAATGCAGGGCAAACACGGTATTCCGATTTCTTTTCCTACCAGTTTCACCGTTTCCAAGACTTAGATTGCGCACCGAGTGAATTAGAAGCGATCAAGACTATACAGAGACAACTACCGTTAGAGGTACAGAGGTTGTTAGCGGCCACGGATATACAGACCGCAGTAGACATGGAAAAACGGCTGAGGCAGATTGATATGACATCATCATGCCTGGTGGAAAGAAATCCCAGAAATATTAGGCAAGTAGAAGCGATTAACATTATTAGGCATGAAAGCACAAGCGGTAGAGTGAGCGGATCTGAACAAGACAGGACCGAGAATCATTTTAACACTCAAGATAACACACGAAAAAGACATTGTTGTAGATGCAGCGGAGAACAACCTGCGAGATGGGAACCAAGAGATCATAGAAGTAATCCACAATACAGGAACAATATTCGATATAATAGAAATAGGAGCCAACCCTATCCAAGAAACAGAAGATGGAATAATGAAAAACGACGGCCTAATGAGTATAATAGAAATGAAGAAAATAGAAGGTATATACAAGAGCTTAGAGAGCAAAGGCAGAATAAGACACGATGGGAGGATGCTATTAGAGACAAAGATATCAATGGAGACCTCGAAGGAGCAGAGAGTCTCGAGCTCCAAGATTATAAGAGGAAAAGAGGAGAGGAGAAATTTAGAGAAAACAATACGCAGAGAGGTACGCCTGATTCCGAACCATCGGTAAGAAAAAAAAAAACGCCGATGGAATAATAACTCAGTTGGAAGAAGAAAATGATCAGGAAAATAGAAACATTGTCAAAATTCGTAGTTGAATAATAACACAATTTGATCACTGGGACATCCGACCAGAAGACTTGGTTCGAGAGGAAACATGCGACGTAAAGGAAGCCAGATCCACAGCAAATAGAGACTATGATAAAGGAAAAGCTACTGGAACAATCACGAAAAAGACTAAAGTGGATGCAAAATAAGAAATTCCATGCACCTTATAAACGAGGTGATCTTGTATTAATTAAGACGGTACCAATATCTAATGCACCGAACAGAGTATGTGCGAAGTTCCTACCATTATACAACGGTCCATATAAAGTAGAGCGTGTGCTAGGAAATAATGCATACGAATTAACAAGCATGAATGGAAAGTACAGAAATGTACACAATGCTTCTAACATCAAGCCTTATTACCAAGAAAATCAGACTAATGAAACCACAGAACTAGTAGAATAAAGGGCCAAGAATGTATAAATTACATACCAATTCAAGTTACCGTCTGCAAGTCATTTGAAATTACGATTTATTATGTTTATTGAAGGAAAGAATCAGCTGATTACATAAGCACAGTCGAGGATAGCAATGAGCATCTCTAAATCTGGAGCGATAATCAACGGTCGATATATTAAAATCGATTAGCCAGTCGCAATAGGACAATGAATATATATAAGAAGCGAAGGCACATTTATGATGTGAGTTTAAGAAAGGAAAATATATTGTGACCAATATATTTTATCCGTGACGGGGGAGAAAATGTGCTCGTTCGCACGTCCACGACAGATTACAAAATGGCGCCGACCTAAGGTATGGGCCTAGTAATCTAAAGCAAGCATGGAATAGTCGCCTGCTATGATGTCTCAGAGGGCCATATATTTCACGGAATGGTAATGTTTTCGAGTAAGATGGACAGTGGACGGTGCACAGTATTGTTTTCAAAAAAATAGAAAAAGTTTATTATTGAAAATCTTCATCTTGAAATTTGCACGGCATCGAGAGCGGATGCAATCACCGTAATCGTAATATTTGATTTGGAGAAGCAAAGGACTGCGCATATAAAAGAAAGGAAAGAATACGACGATTAAATAAGAATAAAGTATCAGTCTTCACCAAAATTCAAACGGTTAAGACGAAAATAAAAGTACTGAAGTCGATACGTAAGAAATTGCGAAGACGACGAGGAGCTACGAAATAAATTAAAATTTAAGGATAAACGACGTCAATAGTAAAATGGCAGCATGTCGTAATATTACTAGCTTCGATTTTGAGCTTGTCAAGAAGATGATCAAGATGATGCACTGAATTCACATGATGGACCGACCTGGGAACAATTCATCTTACCATACGACCAGGAAATGACGAGGAAGGCGACGGGTAACCATCCGACCGAGCCATGACGAAAAGAAGGCGACGGGTAACCAGATAATACTACCAGAGCGGAGGAGCGGATGACGTTCCAGATGTCTTACCCGTGACCGAACCGAAGACCCATCTACATCCAATGGGAATGGAACAGCTGGACCAGGGACAATTATGAGCGAGCTAAGTCATTCATAACATTTTATTGCATAATTTTTGGTTTGCTTACACATGTACCTTAGGTATGTGCTGATGTCTAATTGTAGGCCGATAAGAAGGCAATGCAAGTGATGATTATCATCTAAGTGTGAGATAATTAAGTCATAATTACGAGTTAATAACATAGCAGAAGTTATGCTATATCGGCTAGAATACTTGTAGGAAGCGTGAGTTTTGAAGAGAAATATGAAACAGCTGATTGAATTGACATAATGAGAGATTATAGAGATTTCATTGATGTAATGAATTAAGTTGACGTCACGAATGGATGTGCGCGGTGTATAAAGAAACATGGAATTACGCATTTGTTGGTTCATAGAAAGGGGCATTGAACTCGTCGATAGGTTATGAGGATCTGCGACTTGTGAATTTTATTAAGAAACAGTGTGGTAGTTTTACGTAGTCGTCAAGTTTGGAACGCGATATATTATTATGGAGGCTACGGTGCTGATATTAGATTGATGTTATAATGAGAATATGAATATGATAATTGAGGAAAGTTACGAGTTATGGATAGTGATTTGAGATGTTTGTTACGCGATGCAGGACCATCGTGTACCTGCAAGTTAAGTTGTGCCACACTACTAGTGAAGTATATGTTTTATTTGCGTAAGAGTGCCCACACCGCAGGAGCTACTTAAGCCAAGGTACGAACTGCATGTATTACTATAGATGTATGCTCGTGACGTAATTGCATTTCAGTGTAGATGTTTTATAATGAATATTAGAATACTTCGACTTTGAATAGCTGTAGATAACCAAAAGCATTACGACACCGATATATATATAAGATGATGTTTGCCAAACCTCGCAGTTAAGCGCTTCCATGTTATTTGCAAGAGAGTAGTGTAGCTTGCATTGTGGTTGAATGTTATTGAAATATAACTATTTAATGGGACATAGAACCGACAAGGGCATGTGTGGGACAGCCAAAGATTATGCTGAAGTTAGATAGATAGCTAGATCAGTTAATATTCTCCGTTTGAACGTACATTTTTATTTACGAACTTCAACTAGGGAAAGGCAAGAGTAGGAGCCGAATTTAACAGGCACTAGGAAGGAATGCCTTAGTTCATATGTAGTTTCAACGCACAACGAGAGCAGTGCAACAAAATCATGACTTCGGATTTTATTAAAATTTAATTTAAAATATTCAGATTTATTTTCGATTTCCTATAATTCCATTAGAGCTACTTAAACGAATTCCAATTTATTTACACTTGACTTATCAGTGTATTAGAGATTCATTGCGGCTGGATATTGTATCCAGATGAGAGTGCTTAAATAAGACTAAAGAAAGTGAACTTTTGGAACGAGTTTATTGTGTCGATGTTTTACTTATATTTAAAATGCGAAGTGGAACTCGGATAAGGTCCAGTGATCTGTTGTAAATGTGTAATTTTTGAATTTCAACTTCACAAAGGAACTGATCATTTCATTAATTTAAATACTGAATATTATTTTTTATTTATCATACGAGCCAGCGCTGACTCAATTTTTTTTTAAATACATATTATCAGTCAATTTGAATACTGCGTTACATAATATGGAAATTAGTAATTTAGTATTTTATTAATAAATATTTTGTTGTTTTTCTACAATTGCTGGTGTCATGAGTTCTTTAATTAATGACTAGATTGTAAGTTAATTTATAATGAAGTAAGGAATCGTATAATTAAGTATTTATTTTACCATGGCAAGTTTCTCGAGGTCAAAACTCTAATAAGGTAGCTGGCGGTGATTATTATAATGTCGTAAATAACGTTGGGTGACATCCGTGGGTCGGATTTCTCATGGATCCACGTTAAGCGAATTCTACAGTAGGATTACAGGTCCTACTAGCCATAATTAAACCCTGAGGTATCCGCTGAGCGATTCCATTTCGCCAAACTAGGCTGCCAAGCGTCGAGTTAGAGAATGGAGGTATCGGGCAAAGAATGTTTAACCCGTTGGTTGTATTAATCGGTCGCCTATCGTGGCGCAGCAACATAGATTGAGGCATCGATAAAGGTTGCACTGACCAATGGGTTACATTTAATTGGCTGCCCAATCGTGGGGCCTAACTGAAGAGAAATACTCCGCGGCCACATTTAATTGCTGCCCAATCGTGAGGCTATTTAAAAGAAAAACACCGCGGGAAAGCACATTAAGTTGTCGCACCAACGTGAGTAGAAGAGAAAGACACCGCGGGATCGTCAAGAAAGAGATTGAATATTAGAATATTTCAGCTAGCTCCTATATTGTGACCGAGAAGAGAAGTCGCCGTGGGAACGTATTGTTATGGAATACAATAAGTTCAGATAATATTGATCAACATAGATAATAATATGTAGAGATATTGTATGGAAAGGATTTATTAGGTTTGTAATGTTTGCAAGATATATGACGAGAGTCTGTGATGGAGAAGGGGGCATAATATATATGAGTATAAAGTCATATTAAATGAAATGATCAATGTTGAGGAGTGAATGAGGTTTGTTAAGTGTTTATTTTCCTCTGGTCATATTAATAATATGAGTTAATTTTAACTGATTTTATTTAAAAAAAATATTGCACATGTTAAAGGCTATGTAGGCTTGTGTATGTAGAAGGTAGGCTAAATGCCATATAGTAATAATTTATTTTCTTCTATTATGATCAGTTCCGGAGTGAATTCAAAATGACAAAATCCGAATTCATGGTCTAGTTGTTCATGGTCTACCTGGTAAGATGATGCTGTTTCCAGCAAGGTCCATCCATATCATAAGTGATTGGAAACAAGAAACTTTAACCTAGTGCACGATAGTGACATAAGAGACTATTTTAGTATAAGTAGTTTAAGGAGCTGTGAATTGTGTTATACATATGTATGTGTATTTATACCCTGTGAACTTAGAGGATTGCTAGGAAATTTAGAGTACCGTAGGAAAATTGAGGAATTGTTAGGGATTTAATGAAAGCATACTAAATAGAATTTTACTTGACGGAAACATGGCGATGCAAGGAAGAATACAGACCAGAAGGGGTCAGGAAGAAGAAATGAGAGAAATACAGGAAAGACATGAGGGAACCCCGATGTGGTTCTTAGAGTATTTGAAAAAGCAGGAAGAAGAAAAACAGAAGGAGAAGAAGGAACGCGAAGAGAAGGAGAGAAGGCAGGAAGAAGAAAAACAGAAGGAGAAAAAAGAACGCGAAGAGAAGGAGAAAAAGCAAGAAGAGAAGGAGAGAAGGCAGGAAGAAGAAAAACAGAAGGAGAAAAAAGAACGCGAAGAGGAAAGGAAAAGACAGGAAGAGGAGAAGGAAAGAAGACGAGCAGAAAAGGAACGAAGATTAATAGAATGGCAACAAAAACAAATTGAGGATAGAGGAAAGGAGATAAAGGAATTATATGAGAAGCAAGTTGAAGAAAGGAGAAAAGAACGCCACGAACTAATACAGGAGTTGGACAAGAAACAGGAAGAGTGGCAACTGAAGCAAAAGGAGACTATGGAGGAAATCGTTAGCAGAATAGAAAGCGAACATAAAGGGATGATCCAAGAATTAAAAGGGAAACAGGAAAAGATGACTGAAGAATTTTTTGGAGTCAGAAATGAAATACAAGGTTTGCGTGCCGAGTTGACCGAAACCATGGAAAATAAAAACCAAGAGATGCGAGAGGAGATAAACAGAATGAGGGCAGAAGTGGTACAGAATCCAAATATCATCACAGCACTGGTGGATGAGGAAATTGCCAAACTGACTGACAAGCTAGAGGAAATCAAAGGCAGTAATGAGAAGAAATGGGAAGAAGTAAATGAAATAAAGAAGAAGATAACTGAAGGACAGGAAACTATCAAGAGATTAGAAGATGTGAAGATAAGTGAAATAGCGAAGGGCATGGAAGGACTAAGCCTGAAACAACAAGACTTAGTAGGAAAATTTAACCGAGCTTCAGATCAGGTAGCCGACAAAATAAATGAACTGAAGGAGAAAATGGAAACTGATAAGGCTGATTCAGAGCGGAAGATGGAGAAGACCGATGAGGAAATGAAACAAATAAGGAAAGAACTTCAGGAGATGAGGGTAGAAAACCAATCGGCGAAATCTGTGTTTTCGAACTCAAGTGAACGGCAAAGAGTTATGGAAACACAAGTACAAGAAAGAGAAAACACATTCAGTAACAATCGACTCGAACAGGCGAGACTTGGATATGATGAACGGAAGCAACCAGAGTGATAGCACTCCCATTATTAATATCATTAAAAATTATGATGATCGGCCCAAGCACTTCGACGGTTCAGCGAAGATCTCTCCCAAACAATTCCTTAGAGATATCGAAGAATATTTTAGAGAAGGGAGAATACAGGAAGAAAAGAAATTACGCATAATCGAGAAGCACTTAGATGGGAACCCGAATATATGGTTTCGAGCATTTAAATACACTTTCCACACGTACGATGAATTTAAAGCTGCTTTCTTGAGAAAATTCTGGGACTCAGAAATACAACAGCAGTTGAGATTGGAGCTCTACTCTAGGAAATTTTCTAATGCAGGGCAAACACGGTATTCCGATTTCTTTTCCTACCAGTTTCACCGTTTCCAAGACTTAGATTGCGCACCGAGTGAATTAGAAGCGATCAAGACTATACAGAGACAACTACCGTTAGAGGTACAGAGGTTGTTAGCGGCCACGGATATACAGACCGCAGTAGACATGGAAAAACGGCTGAGGCAGATTGATATGACATCATCATGCCTGGTGGAAAGAAATCCCAGAAATATTAGGCAAGTAGAAGCGATTAACATTATTAGGCATGAAAGCACAAGCGGTAGAGTGAGCGGATCTGAACAAGACAGGACCGAGAATCATTTTAACACTCAAGATAACACACGAAAAAGACATTGTTGTAGATGCAGCGGAGAACAACCTGCGAGATGGGAACCAAGAGATCATAGAAGTAATCCACAATACAGGAACAATATTCGATATAATAGAAATAGGAGCCAACCCTATCCAAGAAACAGAAGATGGAATAATGAAAAACGACGGCCTAATGAGTATAATAGAAATGAAGAAAATAGAAGGTATATACAAGAGCTTAGAGAGCAAAGGCAGAATAAGACACGATGGGAGGATGCTATTAGAGACAAAGATATCAATGGAGACCTCGAAGGAGCAGAGAGTCTCGAGCTCCAAGATTATAAGAGGAAAAGAGGAGAGGAGAAATTTAGAGAAAACAATACGCAGAGAGGTACGCCTGATTCCGAACCATCGGTAAGAAAAAAAAAAACGCCGATGGAATAATAACTCAGTTGGAAGAAGAAAATGATCAGGAAAATAGAAACATTGTCAAAATTCGTAGTTGAATAATAACACAATTTGATCACTGGGACATCCGACCAGAAGACTTGGTTCGAGAGGAAACATGCGACGTAAAGGAAGCCAGATCCACAGCAAATAGAGACTATGATAAAGGAAAAGCTACTGGAACAATCACGAAAAAGACTAAAGTGGATGCAAAATAAGAAATTCCATGCACCTTATAAACGAGGTGATCTTGTATTAATTAAGACGGTACCAATATCTAATGCACCGAACAGAGTATGTGCGAAGTTCCTACCATTATACAACGGTCCATATAAAGTAGAGCGTGTGCTAGGAAATAATGCATACGAATTAACAAGCATGAATGGAAAGTACAGAAATGTACACAATGCTTCTAACATCAAGCCTTATTACCAAGAAAATCAGACTAATGAAACCACAGAACTAGTAGAATAAAGGGCCAAGAATGTATAAATTACATACCAATTCAAGTTACCGTCTGCAAGTCATTTGAAATTACGATTTATTATGTTTATTGAAGGAAAGAATCAGCTGATTACATAAGCACAGTCGAGGATAGCAATGAGCATCTCTAAATCTGGAGCGATAATCAACGGTCGATATATTAAAATCGATTAGCCAGTCGCAATAGGACAATGAATATATATAAGAAGCGAAGGCACATTTATGATGTGAGTTTAAGAAAGGAAAATATATTGTGACCAATATATTTTATCCGTGACGGGGGAGAAAATGTGCTCGTTCGCACGTCCACGACAGATTACAAAATGGCGCCGACCTAAGGTATGGGCCTAGTAATCTAAAGCAAGCATGGAATAGTCGCCTGCTATGATGTCTCAGAGGGCCATATATTTCACGGAATGGTAATGTTTTCGAGTAAGATGGACAGTGGACGGTGCACAGTATTGTTTTCAAAAAAATAGAAAAAGTTTATTATTGAAAATCTTCATCTTGAAATTTGCACGGCATCGAGAGCGGATGCAATCACCGTAATCGTAATATTTGATTTGGAGAAGCAAAGGACTGCGCATATAAAAGAAAGGAAAGAATACGACGATTAAATAAGAATAAAGTATCAGTCTTCACCAAAATTCAAACGGTTAAGACGAAAATAAAAGTACTGAAGTCGATACGTAAGAAATTGCGAAGACGACGAGGAGCTACGAAATAAATTAAAATTTAAGGATAAACGACGTCAATAGTAAAATGGCAGCATGTCGTAATATTACTAGCTTCGATTTTGAGCTTGTCAAGAAGATGATCAAGATGATGCACTGAATTCACATGATGGACCGACCTGGGAACAATTCATCTTACCATACGACCAGGAAATGACGAGGAAGGCGACGGGTAACCATCCGACCGAGCCATGACGAAAAGAAGGCGACGGGTAACCAGATAATACTACCAGAGCGGAGGAGCGGATGACGTTCCAGATGTCTTACCCGTGACCGAACCGAAGACCCATCTACATCCAATGGGAATGGAACAGCTGGACCAGGGACAATTATGAGCGAGCTAAGTCATTCATAACATTTTATTGCATAATTTTTGGTTTGCTTACACATGTACCTTAGGTATGTGCTGATGTCTAATTGTAGGCCGATGAGAAGGCAATGCAAGTGATGATTATCATCTAAGTGTGAGATAATTAAGTCATAATTACGAGTTAATAACATAGCAGAAGTTATGCTATATCGGCTAGAATACTTGTAGGAAGCGTGAGTTTTGAAGAGAAATATGAAACAGCTGATTGAATTGACATAATGAGAGATTATAGAGATTTCATTGATGTAATGAATTAAGTTGACGTCACGAATGGATGTGCGCGGTGTATAAAGAAACATGGAATTACGCATTTGTTGGTTCATAGAAAGGGGCATTGAACTCGTCGATAGGTTATGAGGATCTGCGACTTGTGAATTTTATTAAGAAACAGTGTGGTAGTTTTACGTAGTCGTCAAGTTTGGAACGCGATATATGATTATGGAGGCTACGGTGCTGATATTAGATTGATGTTATAATGAGAATATGAATATGATAATTGAGGAAAGTTACGAGTTATGGATAGTGATTTGAGATGTTTGTTACGCGATGCAGGACCATCGTGTACCTGCAAGTTAAGTTGTGCCACACTACTAGTGAAGTATATGTTTTATTTGCGTAAGAGTGCCCACACCGCAGGAGCTACTTAAGCCAAGGTACGAACTGCATGTATTACTATAGATGTATGCTCGTGACGTAATTGCATTTCAGTGTAGATGTTTTATAATGAATATTAGAATACTTCGACTTTGAATAGCTGTAGATAACCAAAAGCATTACGACACCGATATATATATAAGATGATGTTTGCCAAACCTCGCAGTTAAGCGCTTCCATGTTATTTGCAAGAGAGTAGTGTAGCTTGCATTGTGGTTGAATGTTATTGAAATATAACTATTTAATGGGACATAGAACCGACAAGGGCATGTGTGGGACAGCCAAAGATTATGCTGAAGTTAGATAGATAGCTAGATCAGTTAATATTATCCGTTTGAACGTACATTTTTATTTACGAACTTCAACTAGGGAAAGGCAAGAGTAGGAGCCGAATTTAACAGGCACTAGGAAGGAATGCCTTAGTTCATATGTAGTTTCAACGCACAACGAGAGCAGTGCAACAAAATCATGACTTCGGATTTTATTAAAATTTAATTTAAAATATTCAGATTTATTTTCGATTTCCTATAATTCCATTAGAGCTACTTAAACGAATTCCAATTTATTTACACTTGACTTATCAGTGTATTAGAGATTCATTGCGGCTGGATATTGTATCCAGATGAGAGTGCTTAAATAAGACTAAAGAAAGTGAACTTTCGGAACGAGTTTATTGTGTCGATGTTTTACTTATATTTAAAATGCGAAGTGGAACTCGGATAAGGTCCAGTGATCTGTTGTAAATGTGTAATTTTTGAATTTCAACTTCACAAAGGAACTGATCATTTCATTAATTTAAATACTGAATATTATTTTTTATTTATCATACGAGCCAGCGCTGATTCAAAAAAATTTTTTTATACATATTATCAGTCAATTTGAATACTGCGTTACATAATATGGAAATTAGTAATTTAGTATTTTATTAATAAATATTTTGTTGTTTTTCTACAATTGCTGGTGTCATGAGTTCTTTAATTAATGACTAGATTGTAAGTTAATTTATAATGAAGTAAGGAATCGTATAATTAAGTATTTATTTTACCATGGCAAGTTTCTCGAGGTCAAAACTCTAATAAGGTAGCTGGCGGTGATTATTATAATGTCGTAAATAACGTTGGGTGACATCCGTGGGTCGGATTTCTCATGGATCCACGTTAAGCGAATTCTACAGTAGGATTACAGGTCCTACTAGCCATAATTAAACCCTGAGGTATCCGCTGAGCGATTCCATTTCGCCAAACTAGGCTGCCAAGCGTCGAGTTAGAGAATGGAGGTATCGGGCAAAGAATGTTTAACCCGTTGGTTGTATTAATCGGTCGCCTATCGTGGCGCAGCAACATAGATTGAGGCATCGGGAAAGGTTGCACTGACCAATGGGTTACAGTAGTTTTTCAAATATTCAATAATACAGTATGGCGTTTAAAGTATTATAACGGCACTAATTTGTAGTGCTCGTTTGACATGTGAAATGCTCTCTTGGTTGAAACCACTATCACAAAGTTCATTTGAATTTTCACTGAAAACTTTATGAATTAATAACACATTGGTTATTAATTTAATAACACTAACATTAACCCTGAATGAAAGGAACAAAGGTACCGTATATATATATATATATATATATAAATGGTGTGAATGGAACTTAAAAACGAGCTGTGTGCTTCTTTCAGTGGAGTAGAATGCAAAATAACAATGAAGTCTAATACTGATGAAATATGCTGCGTTGATTCGTGTACCGTATATTACAAAACGAGCATATCTACAGAGGGATCCAAAAATACGCTCTGTTTGATACGCAATATATTTTTTAAAATTTGAATTTCAGGTACAATTTTTGGCACTGAGAGAGAATAATGTTATATGTCTGAAATGACTACCAGAAGCTTATGAACAACGCCGATGGCACCGAACTGCAGACCGAATTACATCTTTGAGCACATGCTTCACGTGAATGAAGAATATGCAGGGAAATTTGTGTTGTCTGACAAGGCGCAATTCAAACTTAACGGTACTGTCCGCCACAATGGTGTCTACTGGTCTCATGGAAATTCTCACGTTGATGCGGAGAAATCGTACCTTCATGTGCTGCCATTACGCCAGATGTAATTCGGTCTGCGTTGTTCATAAGGTGCTGATGGTTGTTTCAAATATATAACAGTACTCTCTCTCAGTGCCAAACAATGTACCTGCAAGTCAAATTTCTGAGAAGATATGTCCTATCAAACAGTGAGTACATTTTGGACCACTCTGTATGATCTGATAAACAAAGTTTTTATTACACAGGTAATACCGTATCACTAGGAGCGATAGTATTATGAGCACACTGAAACGATAGGTCTGAGAATTTCTGTTAGAGTACACAGTTGGTTAGTTGTTGCCCTTCTGTTCCCAAAATAGCGGTTCGATCCCAGTGGAGGTCGGGGACATTGATACTATTTATATGCGACATCTCAGTGTTTTTGCATCCGGTAGGTTTAAGAACTTCTTTGAGAAAAAAATTCGACACCTCGGTGTCTCTTAAAATCTACAGAAATTAATTTCACGTCAAATAAATGTGTTCGTGCGTGAGCGTGTGTGTGTGTGTGTGTGTGTGTGTGTGTGTGTGTGTGTGTGTGTGTGTGTGTGTGTGTGTGTGTGTGTGTGTGTGTGTGTGTGTGTCTGTGATACCGGCCATATCGGAACACGGCGACTTCTGGACTGTACCAGTCCTGTTTCTCTCATGAACATGGATATAGCTGGTATATCCAGTTTTGGTAATGAAATAACGCTGACAGATAATGTATTTGAGAGCGTTGTCAGTATTGTAGATGTTATATAACCTGCCGTTTCTGCCTATTCTTCATTTGATCCCATTCATCTTCTGCAGCAGCTTCACCGTACGACTCCACAAGAAGCACTCGCCTGCCAAATATACAAACTCGATACATTCTCGCTTACAGTTCTTGAAGTTCATCTTTAAGCGAACCCTGCTCATAAGTAAAGGAGCCCAGCGGGCGCTACAGAAGAGGCCAATGGTTCAGAAGGTGCCAGGTGGCAAGGTGGCCAGAAGCTGTACTATACCATCTCCAGCTGTGTCTTTCTTTGGCCCACTGGATCACGAGAGCGATGAATAGAGACAAGACTGTGGTACTCGTGGCAAATTCCCGCTCGAATAACAACTGCATAGGATGGGTAGCCCCGAGTTTAAAGTTGATAATGGACAATGTACAAAGGATTGACCCGACGTAATCATACTTATGGTAAATGCTTTACTTAAAGATTTGTATCAACAACAACAACAAAAACACTCTAGAATCGCTAGGACGAGCGATGGGCTACTCGGTTAGGGTCACATAGCTGGCAGTTTGCATTCAGGAGATAGTGGGTTCGAACCCGACCATCCACAGCCCTGAAGTTAGTTTTCCGCGGTATCCCATTTTCATACCAGAGAATTGCTGGGCTGTACCTTAATTAAGGTCACGGTCGTTTGCTTCCCAGTCCCATCCCATCGCGCCATAAGACCCGTCTGTGTCGTTGCGATGTAAAACAAAGAAGAAAGATATCTCTGATATTCCTTCAAAACCATTTGTTTCCATACATTTCTTTTCTTATTGGAGCTCGTCCGGGATGTGGATTTGGCCCAGTTTTACGACTGGATGCCCTACCTGACGCCAAACCTACGTGGGCAGATATATATTTACCATTTCGTGTTTCATAGGTGGTTGGTAGTCTGGTGTGTTGCATATAGATGAAGAGAAGTGTATTAAGACGAACACAAACGTCCAGACCCCAAGCTACAGGAATTAAACATACGCAGTTAAAATTGCCGACCCGTTTGGGAGTCGAACCCAAGGCACACTGAAGCAAAGGCTAGAGCCCTGACCATTCAGCTAAGGTGCCGGAAGAATCTTACATTATTCTTTTATAGGAAAAATCCTACATTACCATGCAAAAGTTCACGAATATATCTTTAGTAATTGTTTTATTGTAAAAGCCATGAGTAAAAACGAAAGATACGGCAAATGTCCAGAGTAGGATGTAGCGAGTGACGTACATGGGCATTTAATGGGGATAATAAAACAAGATACACCTGATTAAAGAGGAAAGCTTATAAGGAAGACCCTTAAAGGCATACCCCTCCTCCTAAAGGAAACGTCACTTAAAGAAAGTCATGTAATAATGCCATGGGCAGGATTTGGCCCCGTAGTCTCTTATGGTTCCAAGCACAGCTGTGGAGAAAGGTGGACTATCAAATTCCTCATCTAAAATTCTAGAGCTCTCAATCGATTGCAGTCAGCAGAAAGTGATAGCTTGTGTCTCGAGCAGAAACTAATAAATATATCACCCTCAAATGTTACGTTAAAGTAGCTCATCACATGAAACATTTGCCGTCTTTGCTCTGAATTTAATTCATTCCCTATTGCCATTCTGGAATTCGAGATCAAAGACGAACATAAATGAGCGAGGGAGCTTCTTGTGCGCTGGAATATATCTTGACTGCTACTGTAATTGATTATTCTGCCATCAAAACGGAGCGAGAGGGGAGTTCTACAGTATTTCATGCAGCAGAATACACTTTGTGTGGTTGTGATCTGACTGTTGATAGGCAATACTCAGTCTGACATTGGTACCGTGAACAGGGTAAGTGAGACAAACAGCAAGAGAAACACCAAACTACGGAGTAGATCCAGACTGACAGAGGAGGGAGGAGGATTTACAAATGCTGGCATGAAGCGTGCGTTCGTAGTGTAAGATTTACTCCAATAAAAGCACATTTGATATTTAAAATCAGCCTTGTCAATACTTAGAGTTATTGAACTAATTATTTAATTATTTAAATTATTTTCTTAATTATTTAATTAATAACTCTAAGTATTGACAATTCTGATTTTAAGTATCAAATGTATATTTATTGGAGTAAAGATTGTAGTCAATACGGACCATTATAGTATCAACCACAATGGTTAAGTTAATACATTTGTTAGTTAAACATCGAGGATTTCAGTACTGAAGAAGTTATGAACCCCCCCCCCCCCTACCTCTTGTTCATCCAAGATATTTGATTCTTCGTAGAAACTGCAGAGTCTTCATGTATTGAGTCTCTGGGACTGCTTCCACTTTAAAAATGTTCAGTCTATTATGATAGTACGATTAGAGCTCTAAAACATGCACACATCGCCCATCGCTCTCATTATGTCGAAAACACTACAACACATATAACACTATAACTTACCTCTAAACACAGTAATAAACGAAGAATGAGGAAACAAGAGAAAACAAAGAAAAACGCTCACAGAATGTCCCGATGTCCTATATTACCCTGCAACAAACCAAAATGGCACCAAACTAAACCAATGAATGCAATATCTGTCCCCCCTATGCCCGCCCTATAAAATAAAGTGTAATCCTACACCCACCTCCAGTCATTTCTGCACTTCAACATATCCTCAAACGCATTACCCTTTTTTCCCCCATCTCCTTGTTCCTCCAATCCCAAAGAATCCCGTCCAATCCCCTGGCCAGGGAGAGGGCGACACCCTCTAGGTGGCCCGCCCCACCCCCTCAGGGTGGGGAATGAAAGCATCCGAGCGAGCGAAGAATGACATGTTTCGTTCAACAAGAACATCCTCAGAATCTATCAAATTTTCAATCATGTGTATATACGTACAATATTGTTTACGTAAACTTGTCAGCGAATTGTGAATTGGTGATGTAATGCGCAAGCGAGACAAATTATGATTTTTGTACTACTCCTCTGTCATTAAATGAGTCGACACTGAAAATCACGGCTCCTTTCTTAACAAAATACGGTTGAGGTTTCTGAATTCAGCAGCAATAAAAGACAGTGTTTCCTTTCCATTTTCACGTTGCCTTGCAACTTACAAATGAAAACAAATCCAAACACTTAGATCCATATATATGTGTACCCTTATTTATTTGTTCTTTTTTATATCATCTCTTTTCATTTTCTATCTTTCCTCTCCCAGCTCTTTTTTAAATTTCTTTTCTCATTCTCCTCGATTCTATTCTTTTCTGTCTTCTTTATCTGCCTTTCATTGCTCTTTGAGAACTTGGAGTAAAGTCTTCGTGAAACATAATGTTTCCCTGCAGTTTGATTCTTTCACATAGTGAAAACTCGAAAGATATTTTGAACAATGTTTCTTCTTAAATCATGGTTTTATCAACGACTTTCATTGCAACTGTTCATTGCAACTGTGTTTCATAAATTAGTAGCCTAATATGCTGTACAGTAATTTGCTCATCAATGGGCCCTAATTTCTCTTAATGTATGCTTAGTCCTCAGCCGGAAGGCTGGTAGGATTTCCAACAGATCAGCCATCAGATGTCATAGAGAGCCTCGGATACCTTGACCTCGTTCGATTCTTTTTGTCACGTACTTTCGACTTGTTTTCACTTTTAATAGAATTGTACCTTCTATAAATTAACATATTTCGGAGATTTTAACAAAATTCTCAACTATTTCTCTCACCTAGCCAAGCCTTCTTACAAACATTATGACAGATAACAAAGGATCCCGCGCAGATTAAACGAACCTGGACGTCTCCGAGTGGAGAATGCAGAAACCAGATTGATTATCTTCTATGTCAGAAGAAATAGCAGAGCTCTGTCTTGGCAGTTAAAATCTACCCTACCAGCTACTAATGGCCAAAATTAAACTACGATTCTGCAACATCAAACGAATGGAAATCATAAAGAAATTTAATGTAGACAAAATCGGCTCCAACCTATGCAGTTGAAAAAGTACAAAACAGGTTTTATTTGTTATCGAATGAAGAGAGGCAGCCATATGAACTGTGGAAGGAAATCAAGACAGCCTTCACTAAAGCCGACTCATTTTTCGTCCCATCCAAGAAACGTTCAAAGTCAGCCAAACTGATGTCTGAAGCCACGATCGATATCACAGGAGAAAGACCAAAAACTGCAAGAAACAGAGAAGAGATCAGACGGCTAAATACAGTATTTCGGATAGAGGCCAGTAGAGACAAAGAAAAGTACTGGAACCAACAGTGTTTGGCAATAGAAGAGGAAGAAAATAAGAAATGCTTCGCTAGACGTATGTATGGTCAAGTCAGGAAGACTAGAAATCCATTTATTGATCTTAAAGTAACTACTTGACTTATTTCCTTTAATTCCTATAAGGAACATACAGCCTCGATGAAATTTCTCCAGCTCGTTCTATCTAAACCCAATGCTTTCACCTCTCTCCTTCTCTTTCTGACTCCAGCAGTCTCCCTGTCTACGGTTCTCTGTAAGGTAATCCTCGGTCTGCCTTGCCTGCGACTACCTTGCGGGTTCCAGCTCAGTGCCTGCCTTGTGATACTTTTTTGTGGTCTTCGCATGGTTTGACCGACTTACTTCCATTTTCTTTTCCTTATCTGTTGTTGTTTGGGCTTTGACTTGCAGTCTCCCAAAGTTCTTTATTTGAGATGGTCTTTGGCCACCATATTCTCATAATGTACCTCAAGCAGCCATTTATAACAGTCTATATCCTTGTGGAAATGCCTTCAGTCATTTTCCAGGTCACACTTCCATACAGTAAAATAGATTTAAGATATTACAGTTGAATATTCTTAGCTTTTTTAAAGCGAATTTGAGGGGATCTCCATATTGGTCGTAACTGTGTAAAAGCCCTTTGGCTTTATTTATACGACTCACCGCATCTTTAAAAGAACCTCCTTCCTGGCTGACCATGCTTCCTCAATAGCAAAATTCCTCTATCCTTTCTACATCCATTCCATCTAAGGTCAAGCTACAAATGTTACGATGGTTTATGCGCATTTTCTTACGTTTCGTTATTCATCCTTAAGCCTAGTTCTTTAGTTTATATTTTTAAGTCAAACAGTTTGATTTCCATGTCCCGGAAACATTCTGCAAGAAGACAGAGATCATTGGCATAATCCAATTCTTCTAATTTTTTATTTAATCCCCACTGAATACCCCACTTTCTATTTGTAGTCTCTTTCAACGTACAATCCATTGTTACTATAAACAAGATTGGCGGCAGGAGATATCCTTGTCTTACTCAATATTTCACAGCAAAAGCTACACGTATACCGTACTTTGCCTGTAAGGTGGACTATGTTTCGTGGGATTCCGATTTTTACCATAGCCCTCCACATTTTCCTCCAGTTAACAGGATCAAAGGCCTTTTCAAAATCAATGAAAAGTTTATGCACAGATGGCTGATACTCAACAAATTGCTCAATGATTAGCCTTAGTGTGTTAATATGATTCACAGTAGACCGACCTTCTCTGAAACCTGCTTCCTATCAACGGCATTGCTTATTCTGTTCAGTATGACTTTTGACATCACTTTTCCCCCATACTGCAGCAAATTTATTGCTCTCCAGTTATTAAAATCCGACAGGTCGCCCTTCTTTGTTATCTGGATGATGATTCCCTTCTTCCATTACTCAGGAAGGTGTTCATCGTTCAATATTAGTGTTAGAAGTGGCTCCATGATTTCTGCTGTTAGTAAAATAACTATCCGAGGAAATACAGCTCAAGAACTGCATGGTCGGCAGGCAATGCGAGACCGCTGGAAGAAATAAACAGCACAGGTTGTATGATAGTGGCGTACATGATCAACAGCCTGAAAGAAACGAGGAACTCGAACTGGAACCTGATATCCTTGAAGAAGGCGTATGAGCAATGAAACACCTAGCCAATTACAAAAGTACCAGGCATTGACGAAATTCCTGCAGAATTAGTTATTGAAGCCAATACCACCATCAGTACTGACAACATTGTGTCAACTAATCTGGAAAAGCTATGAATGGCCAAAGTAATGGAAGCGATCAGTATTCATATCCATTCCAAATAAAGGCGACTCTAAAGACTGTTCCAACTTTCGTACAATATTGCTCTTATATCGAATGTCAGTAAAATTCTCCTTTGTTTGACAACAATTATTGACAGGGAAATGCCAGGATAATCTGGTTGCCGAAAAGGCCGAGGTACAAAAGACCATACTGCAAACTTTTGGCGGATAATGAAGAAAGCCGGAGAATATCAGAATGATTTTATGTATGCTTCGTTAATTACTCAAAAGCTTTCGATGTAATTGAACATGACAAGCTATAGTACTCTTTGAAAGAAAGTTCTGAGCACACTTGTTCTGATTAATCAGATCGATTTACACTAGTCTAGAAACAACGGTCAGAAAAACAAAATGGGACACGGATTGGTTCAACATCAGAAAAGGAACACGTCAAGGTTGTATCCTAACGCCTTCGCTTTTTTAATATGCACTCAGAAGCTGTCGTGAGGAAGGCTAATCCGGATGAATCTGAGATTGATGAGAAAATGGGCGGCAGAAATATTAACAACCTCAGATATCCTGATGATGCCAACCTTCTTGCCAGAAAGTAAGAATGACCATCATTATTTGGTATAGAAGGTGAGGGACAAAACCGAGAATACTGGGTTGTTTTTAAACATCACTAAGATAAATGTCTTGGGGACAGCAGAAACAACGAGGAAATTGACGTAGTCAAAGATTTTATCCTAGTTGGCTCTAAAATTGATCGCGAAGGCGTCTGCATCCCTGATATCTAACGACAGTTGACACTTAAAAGGAACGCAATGATCAATATGATTAAAACCTGGAAAAGCAGAAGCATCAGTAATATAACTAAATGCAGACTGGGCAGCGCCATAGTTTTCCCCATTGCCACCTATGGGTGCGAAAAGTGGACGCTAAAGAAAGCTGACAGGAGAAGGATCGATGCTTTTGAGCTTTCGTGTTGGCGACGTTTGCTAAGAATACTGTGGACAATCAGAATCGGTAATAAAGAGCATCTTAAACCACCTGAAGCCAAAATTCTCCCTTGAAGGCATGGTAGAAAGGTGAAGGCTGTCCTACTTCAGCCAAATAATGAGAAGCACTTCCCTGGAAAAGGCTATGATGCTGGGAATGATGGGTGATAAAAGAAGAACTGAAAGGCGAAGATTGCGTTGGTTAGATGACATCAAACGCGACACCGGTTTGTCTATTGCCGAACTGAAGGATCTGCAAGCTGAATGGTGACACATGATCCATGGGATAACCGGGAGCCGTATTCAACTGAACGTCTGCAGGAAGGAGGCATGTTACTGTGTAACAAATACACTGTACTGTTATTTTAACCTCATACAGTAGAACGTTTGTCTTGATCTATAGGTGTAATTCTTAGAAAGAGAACCGTCATTTTACTCATTTTATCACCACTTAAAACTTCTGAACACTAACAAACGCCCAATTACAGAATATATATATATCTCTCATCAAAGTTCTGATTGAGTCTATACAAGGCTAGAGAAGTTCCTCTTTGGTTTAATCCCAGGTTTTTAAATATTTACTTACCTCTAGTTTGAATAAAAGATGAAAACTTGGAAGGGATTAATGAGTGCTTCACTGCTCCCGCCCCTCATTAGCACGAGAATTACAGCATTGAGGAGCAGGAATTGCTTTCTAATGAAACAGAAAAACTTTCTTCATATTTAATGACAATCTTTCTTTTTTCTACTATATTATTCCACGGCCAGTAGAACAGTTGTTGACTGTTGTCGCTTTCAAACACTCCAGCAGTCAATAACAGCTACAATATTGAAAAATTAATTGTATATGAACGGTATCATCAAATGATAAAGACCGTACTGATCATTTTATTGATCATTATCCTATTTGTTTGGCCAAAAAAATAATCTGACGAGGATGTAGCATCTGCGAGGCTCTCTGTGCCACGACTTACAACCGGGTATGGAGGATAGTTGTGAGCCTTATGAGAAAAATGAGGAGTTACCTGTTCATGAATCAAGTAATCTGTAACTTGATGTTAGAAAACGATTCCATACATGGACTTACGATTGTATACTAGGTACGATGCCCAAACACCTCATTCAGTTGTGGGATTGTCTCAGACACGACGAAGTTTTATAATTGGGAACATGCATCATTTTCAAAAATATTTTTTTGAAAAGTACACCAATGAAATAGTACGTAAACGTATTACATTGTGGTATGTTGCCTTGTTTTCTACCATTAAAAAAATATTTAATAGTGCCTTTCGGCAAGGCGAGTGAAACGGCCTCTGACGTAAGCGGCGCGCTGTGACGTCACGATCCAGTACCGCATGGAGCTCTACCAGCCGCTGTGCATCAGCCGTTGTTAAAAGCCGATTGTTTATTATTCATGATCGCGAAAAACTTCGAAATGACAGAAGAAAGGTTCAAAACAGTCAGACAATCTACCATGTGTAGATGTCATCATTCTTGAAAAATGTGACTTTTGTGGCCGCAGAAATTCGCGGATAACAAGCAAGTTTGTAAGTGGCGTCTTTTATATACGTGCAATGTACTGTAACCCATAGTATTAGGATAACAACGAACCTGGATAGATATCACATCACTTTCAACATTTCCTTCTAGACTGATTCCCCTATTAAAGAATAACATTACATTTTCGGGCTTTCAGCATTAGTAAAGTAAGAAATCGGATTTCAGCACTAACATAAACATATAGGTAGCATTATAGTACTAGTCCGCTTCTGTGGTGTAGTGGTTAATGTGTGCCACTCCAGGAGGCCCGGTTTCGATTCCCGGCTCTGCCATGAAAGTTGAAAACAAATAGTACGAGGGCTGGAACGGGGTCTACTCAGCCTCGGGAGGTCAACTGAGTAGAAGGGTTTCGAATCCCACCTCAGCCATCCTCGAAGTGGTTTTTCGTATGTTCCTACTTCTCCAGGCACCTAAGGCCACGGCCGTTTCCTTCCCTCTTCCTTGTCTATCCCTTCCGATCCTCCCATCCTCCAACAAGGCCCCTGTTGAGCATAACAGGTGAGGCCGCCTGGGCGAGGTAATGGCCCTCCTCACCAGTTTCATCACCATACTCAAAGTCTCACGTTCCAGGACACTGCCCTTGAAGTGGTAGAGGTGAAATCCCTCGCTGAGTCCGAGATGAAAATCAACCCTGAAGGATAAACTGATGAAGAAAGAAAGAAAGATCATAGTACTATAGGGCTATAATCTATCATTCCCAAAAAGATATATATTTATGGTTGGGACAACTGGCCTACCCAATTCCAAGGCCCATGAAAGAGAATTAAATATCTTTGTGGAGGGAAAAAGTTAAACATGATAAAGATAAATATGACTTCATCTAGTTTTCACAAGTCGGGCTGAGTGGTTCAGACTGTTGAGGTGCTGGCCTTCTGACCCCATCTTGGCAGGTTCGATCCTGGTTCAGTCCGGTGGTAGTTGAAGGTGCTCAAATACGTCAGCCTCGTGTCGGTAGATTTACTGGCACGTAAAAGAACTCCTGCAGGACTAAATTCCTGCACATCGGCGTCTCCGAAAATCGTAGAAGTAGTTAGCGGGGCGTGAAGCCAATAACATTAATTACATTTGGCTTTTAATAAGCTGAGCATATCAGGAAAGAAAAGTGTCCTGGTGACATTTTAGTCGCTCAATACAGGAATGTCTTTGGGTGCTGTGACTTTTACTTTTTTTTTTTTTGCTGTTTGCTTTACGTCACACCGTCACGTACAGGTCTTATGGCGACGATGGGACAGGAAATGCCTAGGAATGGGAACAAAGCGGCCGTGGCCTTAGGTACAGCCTCAGCATTTGCCTGGTGTGAAAATGGGAAACCACAGAAAACCATATTCAGGGCTGCCGGCAGTGAGGTTCAACCCACTATCTCCCGGATGCGAGCTCACAGCTGCGCGCTCCTAACCGCACGGCCAACTCGCGCGGTATTTTTACCCTTCGGTTTATTGACTTGGCTTGTATAACCTAAAACTTAGGGTAAGTTTGATAATATTTTAAACACGTACATCACTATTTTCACCTGTGTGCAATTATGTTATTTATTTCATTAATATTATGATAATTATTATAATTGAGCATTGTTAACTTATAAGACCCCAACAGACAAGCATTGGTTTTGTGTATAGTTATACATTTGTTAAATTCACGTTGTTTCCTTTCATGATGTACACGCCTATTCTTTGTTACATTATCGAGTATTTAGATATAGCCTAAATTTCTCTACCAATTAAGCTCTTCAATAAAGACATACATAACTGTCCCATGCCAAGATATATTGGTAGAATTAGAGCTGTCAAAATGGTTCATAACCCCTTTGATTTATTATCTTGACATGGATCACCCAAAACATAGGTTAGGTTTGGAGAATACTTTAATAATCAGAATTATTTAATGCACTGTTTATTACTTTCATATTCCAAGATGTAATTGAAGCATTTAAATAAAGCATCATACATTAAAATTTAAAGTTTTACCGCTAGAACAGCTGACATGGAAAAGTGATTTGAAAATTCAAACAAATTCATCTTACGTTAAAATCTTAAAAAAAATAAACTGTAGACTTTTCCGATATATCATCAGCATTTCTCCGGCTCGCCAAAATCTATTTCTCCCTAGTTTTTTAGCGTCTTTGGAACATTTATAAACAATTTGTTTGGTATGGTATGCGATGTGCTATTGCACATCGGAACTCTACACCATTTATAAGTTTTCTGCCTCACTGTCTGCGCAGGATTCATTTTAAGTCTAAAATATACCACTCAGATTATTATCCAATGTATAGACCTCGAATTTAACCATACTAAGACACTAACGTAAAGTAGAAATACGCGAAGTGTATCCTGCTTCTCACAGCACACTATGTGTTATTTCGTCTGCTAATTCAGTCAACCTGTACGATGACGTCAGACCAATGAGATCGCGTACTTGCGTGACGTGACATTTTCGTAGATTTGTATCATGTTTGGAGTTATTATTTGTACATTCTGATCACATTTTTGAATTCTGCATGAAATTTTGAATCAGATTAGCATATTTTTAATTAAAACCCCGGATCATGCATGTTCCCTATTGCAGGTAACCTAAATCTTCCGGACATGAACTGGTCTGGCGAGGCTACCGGCAGGGACTATAGTCTGGTCACGATAAACAAGCTAATTATGGATGGTGGATTTACCCAAGTAACAGGCTTTCCTACTAGAGGAAACAACACTTTAGATGTCCATCTTGTAAGACCCGATTAGCTGTATGGCAGTACGGTAGCAAGAATTAAGGACCACTCTGCTGCAGAATTAAATAATACGCATCCCTTAAACGGTATACTAGATAACGAGGAGAAAGTAAAATTATTCCAGTATAGTACAGCTGACCCCTTTAAATTCCAAGAGTTTCTTTGGCAAATATTTCGCAGCTGGACATCAAAAGGCGGGCACATAAACGTAATGTGAGATAGTTTCATTAATAGGAATATTGAGGAGTTTGTGCCCCTTAAATTAATTTAACGAAACCCAGAGTCAGAATACTACAATCTGAAAATTAGGATCCTTAAAAGTACGGTAAAGTAAGGAACGCGTACAATAAAAAGCAATTTCGTTCGGAGCATATCAATAAGTTTCACAACCTGTCCAAAGAACTCGCTTCTGGAAAGACAAATATATGAAACGTATACTTTCTTTCAGAAAAATGGGTGGAAAAATCTCTATAAATATGTTAAAAAAAGGAAAGTAGCTAGCCATGATGTGTCAATAAAAATTTCTATAGAAAGGTAATTACTGACAATCTACTAATAGTTAATTAATTAAATCATTGGTATGGGAACGTATTTAATGAGCAGAATAGCCTGGCGATAGACATTATCGATAACATTGATTGTTCTCTCTTCCAAATTAGCCGCAGAAAAATTCAGAAGAGAATTAAGAGCTCAAGGAAAAGTAAGTTGACAGGGCGTGATAATACTGCTGAGGAGGTTCTGAAACTGGGAGGTAGAGCTATTCTATGTTATTTTAAAATACTGTAACAAACGCAAATTCCATATGACTGGAAGAAAGCAACTGTAGTCACGGTTTCTGAAGGGGGAAATAGGCTGCTAATGGACAACTACAGACCAATTTGCCTTATGTCCATTGTACACTCACAAATGGAACACCTCAATTCAAAATATCTAAGGGAACAATGGGAGAAAAATTTCGTGGATTAATGGCCGCCAACATGGTTTTAGAAAAGCTTTCTCCTGAGAGAGACAGATGTTGTCACTCTTTCAAAATATTAGGGAGTCATTAGACAAAGGTGCGCAAGTTGATACTACTGTACTGTAATTGATTTTTCTAAAGCATTTGATGTGGTACCACATGACATTCTGATCCAAAAATCGGTGGAAATAAACATTGACAAAGGGTGGTTCTGTGGACCCGGGAATTTTTGACAGACTGCACGCAGAGGGTAAAGGTTGGAAGTAAATACTTCGACGAAGTTTCTATAATGTCGGGAGTAGTACAGAGTACAGGGCCACTCCTATTTAGGGCGTTTATCAACGATCTGCCAAACGAAATTCGAAGTGAATGCATATTGTTTGCGAACGACTGCATAATACACAGAAAAGTACAGAATACTGGCGATAATAGGTAATAACTAGAGCCCGGATTTCCATGCACTATCATATCTCAAATAATGCATGCATTCATGCACTATCATATGGCAAAACATGCACAATAAACTGGAAAATATGCACTATCAAAATTCAGTTCCTTTTGAAACATGAACAAAAACTACCCTAATTTCTCCAAATTGTCTTGATTTAAGCTCATCCGTTTATCATGCAGCACATACTTAAGCACAGAAAGTTATCTCTTTACGTCACGAGAAGCGATAGATGCATAATTCAATGAAGACATTTGGACAAAGTGAGGTCAAATTGTACGTCTTTTGCATTTTCACCACAATACGTCTTTTATAAGCTTGACGAATTCAAAATCAGGATTTGAACGAATTAGTTTGTTGAACTTACCTCTATCTGCGGCAGCTGTTTCTCCATGCGATGATTGCAGACACATTTGAATATCCACAATAAGTGGTAACGATTGCTTGCTGCGATAACACAGACGTGTGACGATTGAGAGTTCCGGGTAGGACATTCCAGGATACCAACGGTAGAGGGTTCAATGAAAAACCAGAATTTGTAAGCTGCTATCCCAGTAACGTGGCGCCACAGAAGTGCGATACAAGGTTTCTTTTGTTCGTCTAACAGACGAAAAATGAGCCGTCAATGATTAATGCACAATTTACGGTTCAATTTATAGCAATATACAACAGTAAAACTGGGACACCTTATTCCTAAGAATTAGATTTCGACGTGGGGCATTTAGACTTACGTCATTGTTTACTCAAGCAACAGATAAGAAAGTGTTTGGTTAATTGCATTATACTGTAGGACCTGTACCGCATGTAGGCTACTAACTATGGTTGTCACATAGGATGCCAGGAATACATTCTCTCTGTCTCTCAGTAATAGACATACTGTAGCCTATAACGTGAAACATTGTCCCAAATTTTGCAAACTAACATTCAAAAAATGCACTATGATGCAAGTTAACAATATATATGCGTCAAAGTCAGAATAAAAGTCATATTATGCAATATTAAACGTCCAAATATGCGCTATTAAATCCAAAATCTTCCAAATATGCATTATGCATGAATTTTCTCCGAAAAATGCCAAAACATGCAAACATGCACGGAAAAAGAACGGTTATTTGGAATTGTTAAGCCGTAAAACGAATATTTGCAAAGTTTGAGAAGTGTAGCTAGCTTATTTTAAAACATGCATTTGCATGGAAATCCGGGCTCTAGCTATATATATAAACGATATAAATGTACTCCATAAGGGGACACTCGGTAAGAAAATGAAAATATATTCTCGAAAACGCAGTGTCGTAAGATGGGAATGAAATATAGGCAAGGGGACTTTCAATATTGTCTTGGATCGGACACATTTGTAGAGAGTGACTCACGCAAGTACCTAGGAATCCACGTAAAGAGAGATCTAAAATGGAACATCCACGTAGAAAGTGTAATTTCTAAAGCGTACAAGTCCTTATACTTCGTGACTTATTTATTTATTTAGCGTATGGCCAATACAATCAATACGAATACAGAAACAAATTGTGATTCAATTTTACATAAAAGAAAAACAATGAACAAAAAAGCCGCCTTACAATCGAATGCCAAAACCTTTGAACCACTTTATCGCTTCTGGCGTTGCCATCAGAAAATTCACTTTATTGCCTGTGTATGCCCGCGTTTCACACTCTCTGACAATGTGGTGCATGGTGTGTAGTGTAGCTCCGTAGTCACACGCCGGTGTCGGCAACTTGTTCCATTTAAACAACATGTCTCTGCATCTGCCATGGCCTGTTCTTATTCTGTTCAGAGCAGTCCATGTTTTACGTGGTAGCTGGAATCCACTTGGAAGTTGGCATTCGAGAACATACTGTGCAGGTGTATCTCCGTTGCTGCTTCCCACCGTCCGTTCCTCTGTAGTTGTGTTGTAGCCTCTAGCAACCATTTCTAAGACGTTACATAAAGTTGGATGGCGTTAACGTAATCTGTTTTGGTTGATAGTCCGTAGATCTTCATGTAGAGGTAGATCGGGGTTCCTTAAGATTTTATTGAATTCCTTGATGATAGCGGTGGACCTGCGTAAATCAGATGGCATTATTCCAGACAAAAGCGGTAGCAAATGAGTTGGTGTTGACCGAATGTGCCAGTTATTATTCGCATAGTGGAATTCAATTGAGTATCAGTATGGCTTGTGGGACGACTGCTCATCCATACTAGAACACAGTACTCAGCACTTTAACACACCAAGCCTAAAGCTGAAGACCGTAAAACGCTTGCCGAAGAACCCCAGGTAGTTCCACAAAGCTTATGAATGATGTTGTTACGTGTTTTCAGTTTTTGTACAGAGTTCAGCAGATGTTGCTTGTAGGATAGTGTTCGATTCAAGGTTACTCCAAGATATTTTGGGTTCCAGTTGCGGTGAAGTATCCTGCCGCAGAAACCTACATTATATTTAGTATTTGCTAAGTGATTGTTTAAATGGTAACAAGGCGCCTCCGTTTTACTGGTGCTGGGCTTAAGTCTCCAGTTCCTGAAGTAAGTTTCCAAAATGGACAAATCCCTTGTTAACATCTCTCCAGTTTTCTCCAGTTCTTTGTATTGCACAGCTAATGTTATATCATCAGCGTAGCAGAATTTCCGTGATGTAACTTCAGGAATGTCAGATAAGCATATATATATGTAAGATGAACAGGAGTGACGATAGGACTGAACCTTGAGAAAACCATTTTTAAGCTTCCCCTCCTTGCTCCCATTGTTCCCGATGATAACCTGAAGCCTCCTATCACTCAGCATATTGTTAATAAGTCTTACTATGTTTCTGCATGGTTAGACCCGGAGAAGTTTATAGATCATACTTTCCCTCCACACGGTATCAAATGCAGCAGTGAGATCAACAAAAGCAACGGTTGTTTTCAGTTTTCTTTGGAACCCTATTTCTATAAATGTTTTAAGTGCCGAAACTTGATCACAATAGCTGCGACCTGGTCTGAAGCCTGCATGATCCATGGGAATGTGCTGTAAAATGGCACTGCTTATTCTGCTAAATATGAGTCTTTCAAAAAGTTTGTAGCAACATCTAAGGAGAGCTATGGGGTGATGATTTTCTGGCTTGTTGTTGGGTTTGCCAGGTTTTAAAATTGCAATTATCTTAGCCTTTCTGAACTCCAATGGCATGTGTCCAGTTAGTGAGATGTCTGTGAAAAACTCTGCCAGCCATTTCTTCGCATTTTGTCCCAGACTGATCAAGAACTCGGGATGAATTCCATCGAAGCCAGGAGCTATATATTGTTTTAGATCTTTCAATACTGTATCAATCTCGGATACTGTGAAGGGATTTTCATATTCTGAAGACTGAGATGCTGTTGATTTCAAGACTTGAAGTTGTCGTCTAAAATTGTGTGTGTTTCTTGTCACCTGGAACTCGTGACGTTGCAGTGAAGTGAGAGATCTGTGATCTGACGTAACTTCAGCCTCAAGTACGAAGGATGAGTTCTCCACCTAATCAATACTTTATTTTACATAGTGTCAATATTATTTACATAAAAAGACAGTACCGGTTTCGACCTGTAAATAGGTCATCTTCAGCTGTTGAAGAACCTGCTTAATAGCGACTGTACAGAATAAATACTACTAAAAATAAAATTAAAAAATAATGCCATTAAAATAAACATGAATGCCACTATTCCAAAAAATGCTTAAGATTATAGTAACTTCAGCCTCTTCTCTGTATACTGGTGGGCTTCCTCCCAATTTCTCTTCTCTAATAGAGCGAGTAAAATCTATCCTCTCAAGTGTTTCTATCCACTTATGCCTTCGGGATTGATGTTGCTTACGTCCGTAGGTTTAACCTCAAAATACCCAACACGTGACGCCTGGGTGGTGCTAAACGAGCAACAAAATATTTAGCAGCCAGTCTATCAGTGCGATCTCCTGGCAATTACATACAATGACATATCACTTCGTGATGAGGGTGCTAAAGGGCAGCAGTTCCCAGGCGAAGGAGCAGGTCTATATATCACCCATTGGGTCAGTCCTAGAATATGGAGCAGCCGTATGAGATTGCTACCAAACCGGACTCATTAAAAAACCTGAGATGGTACAGCAACAGGCTGCAAGATTCGTCTTACCGATTTCAGTCCTAAAAGTAGTGTGACAAATATGATAGAAAAACTTGTGTGGGAGACACTGGGGACTAGAAGGAAACGAACACGGTTATGTGTCATGTACAGTAGAATGCCTACACGAATAAGCCAGTTTGGGGAGAGTTGAAGAGTCGACTAGAAAAGCCCTGTTAAAATGACGTATGGCTTTTAGTGCCGGGAGTCTCCGAGGACAAAAAGCCCTGTTATATAAGCAGGACAGATCATCCCTATAAAGTAAAAGGTAGATTGCAGAAAACTAACTACGGTAAATATTAGTTTGTAAATCGTGGAACTGATGATTGGAATGCATTGTGCATGAGCTTCATTCTTCAGAGGTTCAGCCCTCGTTTTCCTTCCTCTTCAATTAAAGTGAGAAGGTTCTGATTATCATGATTCAAGATAGGCCTAATAATCACCGTACAAAGGGCACTAATGAACCTGCCGTGGAGAGCAAGAGAAACTGAGTGAGACTTAGGACATAATGGTAAGTCATGTTCGGCTCCATGACTAAGCGGTTAGCGTGCTGGCCTTTGGTCACAGGGGTCCCGGGTTCGATTCCGGCAGGGTCGGGAATTTAAACCACCATTGGTTAATTTCTCTGGCACTGGGACCGGTTGTACGTGTCGTCTTCATCATCATTCCATCCTCATCACGACGCGCAGGTCATCTACGGACGTCAAATCAAAGACCTGCACCTGGCGAGCCGAACTTGTCCTCGGACACTCCCGTCACTAAAAGCCATACACCATTACATTATTACATGGTTGGTCATGATATTCGTTAATCAATTATGTCAACATAAGACGCGTAGAAGTGTAAATCCAATCCAGCATCGGCCGGAAATCGAGTCGCGGTCGTCCGAGTGAAAAGCCGGTTTCAACTTCCTTCTTCGGCGCTATTAGCATTACCGATTGGCTTATTGAATTGTCTTAACTGAAATGACCCAGATGATTTAAAGAGACATACATGGATATTCTTCTCCTCGGGAAACAATCGGAGTGATTTTAATAAGGATGCATGGTAGCTGAATGGCGCAGTCACAAGTTTCCCACAAAGGAGGTTGTGGGTCGATTCCCAGCCAATGTAAAAGTGATATTTGAAATGGAAAGTTACATACGTAAAACTGGCTGTCCGGAGGCTATGATTGCGACACCAACAATCACGTGCTTGCATGATTTTTAATAATAATAATAATAATAATAATAATAATAATAATAATAATAATAATAATAATAATAGTTTTATGTCCCACGGTATTCGGAGACGTCGAGGTTCCAGAATTTTGTCCTATGGGAGTTATTTTACGTGCAGATAAACCAACCACGGGGCGGTGCCGAGATCGAACCCAGCAACTTATGCTCAGAAGACCAGCGTTGAAGTGACTGATTGGCATAATTGGTCCCACTCTATTAATATGACCTATCACAGGTACGACAGCTAGTTCTTTTAAATAGTCCTTTCCTACAGTAGCTAAACGGATATTCCTTGTCTCAGTGCTTGTGAAGGTGATAAACCTCTCCACTTAGCACACGAATAGTTTCCTACTGTTACGGAATAAACTGGATTTGTCTATGAGCTTAATTGCAAAGGAATGTTGGTTTAAATTGTTGGTTGTACCATCACATAATGACCGTTATCAATTGTATCCCTCGCGTGTTACGTAAAAAATGGAATATTTTATTAATTCCGACAGATATTGTGCCCTTTTCAAGGCCTCCGAAGCGGTACTCTTCTTTCTCGATTGATGCGCGGGCTGCTCCTGTAAACAATGATATTACATAATACCTACCGCTCATGTAGACTCTTATCTTCTCAGGGATGGTTACGTCCTTCAGCTTTCCTCGAGTTTGACAGGCCACACACGATCGGGGGAGAGGAAGTGAAAGACGAGGGGTCACTAGACTACCAAAATGACGGTACCCAGAGACTGAATTAAATTTGAATAATAAAATAGTTTATTTAACAAAGTCGGAAAAATGTGTAGAATAAAATGAAGTTAAATCAAATTAAAATCAATAAGGTTACTTGAAAATATTACAATACAAAATCTCCTCAACGAAATATTAGAACATCTGCCTAAATGAATTCGACTGAAGGTCAATAAATTTTAATAATACTCATCACCATCGAACTGGTGCCTCTTATGTACGAGATACAACCACAACAGACTACAGGTCCGTTAATATCCAGCATTTAAATAAGGCACATGAAGTGCATTTAAATGATATCTCAAATAGCTGGACTTGCCTGACATTAAAATAATTAATTAAGTGATTTCATAATGTGGATGTCTTAGACTTGTTGACACAAAGTTCAATTAAGTTGATAACTGCCCAACTGTAAAAATATGATTATGTACAATAATCATAAAAGAAAATCCATGAACACGGTGTCTCACCACCATACTATTTCTTAGCCACAAACTTGAATAAACATTGGCTGAACCAAGAAAAGTTATCAAATCAATCGTTGATGACGAACAGTTACTCATTTAAATAATTTACACACTACTAGCTGTGATAGTCTGGACACTTTACAAATGAAATGGAACAAGTTAGGCCAAGTGCCTCAGTTTTACCTTATTAAATGAATTCGACCCTTTTACAAATTAATTTATTTTACCTTGCCGCTGTCTGTATTTGCACAGAGAATTATTAAAATTATATGGCATCACCATCGATGGAGGCAGATTCCATCTTGACCACTCATTTTACGGCACTTATGACACAACTTTTTTTTTCAAGGGTCGAACCATTTACCTACTTTAACTTTTGTAGTGGGGTTCAAAGTTTTGTGATTTACGATGTCCTAGAGCATAAATGTTTACTTTGATATTGGCTATGAACGATCTGTGGTCTTGCTAACCTAACACAGTGAAATTATTATTTACAAAATGTACATGACAATGGAGTAATCACAGTGCTCCAAAAGAAAACAAATAAATTCAAATAACCTAACTACTCCTATCTTATTTACATCAATTAAATCATGAACAATCTTTCACGTACCTTCTGGCACTACAAAAAAAATATGTAAACACGGTGACCAAAAATAAAATATCCGCGCAAAGCAAAAGAAACCGTTAAAAGAAAATCACAATAAGATGGACGTGATCACTGCCTATCAGAATTTAAATAAAAATACGCACAGATCCAGATGCAGAAAATTGTAATCAAACAGATTTAAAGTAACAATAGGGTGAATTTGATGGCAATCTCGTGATATCAGACGTAAATGTCTTTCAAGAATTCCAACTAAGAAAATTATACGTCAAATAATTACGATTGACTTTCAAAATTTCACACATTGGTTGGTCAGTCCGTTCCATGTTTCCACTCGGTCTTTGATTTGCATATATCCGAGTGATACATTCATCCCTGAAAAAATTATAAATATGTAAGCCTTCTACCTGCAAATATCACATATATCGTCGAAGATTTAACTATCCTAGTTAAATTGTTTACCTCTCAATTCATATTCATCTCATTATTCTCAAACTGGCATTTGCCAATGTAGCCTCGCTCATCTGAATACGGGCCAATCATTAATAATACATTGTGTCGTACACATTCATTTATTACGACACCATAATACAACATGGTCCTCAAGCTTCATATTCTCCATTTTTCAATTGTTATCATCAGGGGTATTACCATCTCTTTGTTCATTTATTTCATCTTATTTTCACATTCACATGCCATGGGTTATCAGATTTGACCTGCGATGGTTTCCTTATCCTTATTTATTGACTGTAACAACAAGATTTGCCTGTCAAATACCCAGTTGTCGAAAATGTGAATCCACGTACACAAAAATAAAAAATAAGCATTTATTTACGAAGTAAACACAATACCACAAATAACAGGTAAGATGTTCAACGAAAACGATCATCTAAAAATGTGATAGTGCAAAATGAACAATAAAATTGGATGCGCTATAATTACAGTTAGTTAAAAATCCCAAAACAACTCGGCAGCGTCCACAAAATCAAAATATCACCAAAACACCATATTATTATATGTTAAAATCGGAACTTGTACAGGGCATAAAATATCTACAGAAATTTTAGATTCACGTCCTGGTCTCACATCTAACTCTAACTACGAATAACATCGAAAAATATAATTACACCATCCGGTACGTAACATTTAATATAATTATTAAGCCTACATAAATCGCTACCCTAAATTTGAGCACTGATTGTTCATAGCCCTCAAGTAAAATGTTACATGATTATAATATGCTCACTTTACCTTTGTGCTGGAAGGCGGGTTGGATCCTCACAGTCCCCGCTATATGATTTTATTCCATCTTCTTCATCTTGCGGAGGCTATTCAACACTGTATACACACGAATTGGATCCATTCTCATGCTTGCGTTGCACACGTAAGATTATTTCACACGCCTTTTAACAATTATCTGAAGAAAATCATAAATTACACTGCAATAGCTCTCGATGATTTGACGTGCACTGGAAGAAAAGATCTACGTGACGATTCTCCTGCTGGTCGTCTCTGTTCAGCACCCTCCTTCTACCGCTTGTTTACACAAGGGATTTTAGCAGCCATCGACCTCTCTCCGACAAACGAAAGTGGATACCAGTCCTTGTACCGTTAAGCTCCGCTAGTAAACAAAGTATCACCCTGCAATTAGCTCACCTAATGTTTACTCCCAAATGTCTCAGATGAAATAACCATTTTATAGACTGTTCACGTTTAATTGTAATGTTCCCGTGTAAGATATGGAGAAATGTTTATGAAAATACCGTCCTCCAAAACAATACTTCTCCACTAGAATCGTAACGTGCTAGCTAATTGCGAGCTAAGAAAAGTTGTATAATTACAGATTAAGCAAACTCCTATTGTCCGTCTCTGTTGTCCGCCAGCCTCATTACATTAAATGTTCATTTATGAAAAGTTCGTAAAACAACTACCACTGTCATTTTTGCTAGGATAATTGTCTGACTGATTCCTAAGTCTGATATTATTTTAGAGTTCTCCCTAAGTGTTCTTTGTTTGCCTAAGCCTCTACTCACACAAATGTTAAGTCGTTTCTTGGCGCTGCACTCACTGTAGAATCACCTGTCTGCACTGAAATTTCAAGTAGGACTGAGATATCACCACACTGCGGCTACTGCTTTTGTAAATTCTCACACCCCCACTTCAAAATAGTCCGATTGGAGGGGATGCGGCGTAGTAATACGATACCTTGGATCGTTTTTCCACTTGTCCGTAGGCTAAAATGTTCGGAAATGCACTCTAAATACTCCAAAATTCGGTTTGCTTTGAGTGTTGCACTGCGTTATCAGGAATGATCGTAGCTTAATTTTTAAATTGAAAAGCGTCATAGGGCCTATTTACACTGGGAACATGGCACCTTGCCGCCATGACACTCCGCTCTCTGGGCGCAACCACTCTTCCGAACAATGTTGAAAACTTATGTTCTGAGAAATATTTAACCACGTATTTGCGTGAAATATTCGTTAAATATTATTTTCGGGTCAGGACACTGTGTTCCACTATTACATTCGACACCAAATCACGGAGAACTGGATACAGATTCCCGCTAGGACATGACATTTAAATTTCGTAAATTGTGATTGGTTGAAATTTTGCCGCTCCTCGTGGCTTGGATTGAACCACTTTCTGCCGAGGGGTGACAGGTATTTTCTTTTTCTTTGTCGCACACTAGGGATGAGCACATTCCATATTGCCGATTTCCCGTGAGAAACCAGATATAATGTCTGCGGTCTTCGGTGCAATAGAACTTTATTAGAGGGAGGCTTTTAGTTAGCTATTTCCTGTTCGTCACTTAAAGCATATTTGACGGATGTACCTCCAGCCAACACGGCTCCTGGGTGTCGCTTTGTAAGACTGCTAGCTTTTCCCTGCCTGTGCAGTGTTCACATATGCGTATTTCAATAATTTAACTATCATTTCCATTAGGCTCATTCGATTATGGGTGCAATATAAACTAACAGAGAAATGAAAACTAGCGATGAGTACTTCCATGTTTAACAAAAAAGTATGGCTATCGACACTGCCGGCATTAAATAAAGTAAATAGCTTTACTTTGTCCGATAGGTTTAAATTGATATAATTCACGCTAGTGTTATGGACGTGTTCCGTTGTTTCCATATTGGTGACAATCACCTCCTCGGTGATGTGAAAGTACAAGTTGCCCAAAAGTTCAGAAGCAAAGTCTCAGATACAAATATAATCAGGAAAAAATAATCTTCAATTGAAATATAACAGTGTGCCATCGAATTGTTGCGTAATGATATTCAGATTAGTAACAAAAAGTAAAACTTATGAGGATCAAACCATTTTTTTATAGGATGAGACCGCTAAAGTTATAGGCGTACGCTCTACTGGGCGCTTCAGATACATACTACAAAGAATGGGTTCACTAGGAGCTGTCAAAATTAACCTCGCGTACATTATTATTATTATTATTATTATTATTATTATTATTATTATTATTATTATTATTATTATTATTATTATTATTATTACCAGGGTTAGGATTTCTAGGTGCGCACCTTTTCTTTTGCGGTAAGTTAAAGCTCTTCCGAAAGATACCACAGTGTGAGAATTTCTCTCTAGTTGAGAAAGGATGCATTTTTCTAGCACCCTTCCCCCCCCCCCTCACTTTATTTGTTCTTTTACCCTTTTTCTCAACGGTGCCCATAATTCCCTTTCTTTTCTTTTTACCCATGTTTTCTTATACTGTAGCTTTTCATTTTTGAAGAGATGTAACTTATGAGTTTCATTCCATTTTACTTCCAGTAAACGCGGGGCTGAAAGCACATCTGCAACAATGGAAAATAATATTGTGTGTGCAAAAATCCTCTTTCACTTTACCGAAACAAATAGCTCGCTACAATGGAAAAGCGTATTTCATTCCATGAACACCTTCAACAATGGAAAATAATATTTTTTATGCGTAAATCCTCTTTCTCTCACTTCCACCTTCTTAATTTTATCGGAAGCAGTGGACTCAGTGTTGCCAACTTATATTTTCAAGATCCGCTAAATACTACTAAAAATCCGCTAAAATTCCGCCAAGAAATCCGTCTCAAATAATGAGCAATAATAATAATAATAATAATAATAATAATAATAATAATAATAATAATAATAATAATAATAATGTCTGCACTCACCTGATCTGTGAGTTTCACTGGGATTAACCGTCTGCCTGCGAGCCGGCGAACTAAAGGCGTTTTAGTGCCGAGTGCAAACTAGGTAAATCCCCTACCCCAAGGACCACACACAAAACAGGCCAGTTCATTAAACGGTCTTCCTTCATAACATAAATATAAATGCTACTCTCTCAGTTTCATTATCTGTCGTCATTCGTCAACTAAGAGATAAGTAACCTTTCCCCACGCATTACAAATTTATGATACCATGATCTCATAACATCAGATCCAAATAACATGTTTTCCTCATGTGACTGCTAGCTCCTGAACAAGAAATACGGAATAGCTTGGAGACAGACTGGAGTACAATTTTTTTTTTAAACGTAAAATGGATAAAACACTAAATTCCTCTATAACAAATCTAGAATTCCGCCAAATAATCCGCTGTCCGCTAAATGATATACTTCTCCGCCGACAGTCTTCTAATTCCGCCAAATTTAGCGGAAAATCCGCTGAGTTGGCAACACTGAGTGGACTCTTGATAGTGAATGCGAAACGAGTGTGTTACTAGATTTTGCCACGCCGAACGTGTCCAGGGCCCGTTTTTTTCTCTGTCTCAGGATTTCAAACAAGATTCCACACAAACAGATGGAACTGTAAAACGGTGTACTATTTGCGATTCAGGAATTTTGTTAGACAAAAAAACACCAGCGAGACCGCATCATACAACACATTTCTAGTTCTAAGCTTCAAAGTAACATTACTCGTCAAATAAATCGCGACAAACTTTATTACCAAATGCTCTGGAACAGCGTTCTTCAAATATTCAAACTTTGAAGGAATTCAACATTGATCTGTGCGTTGCTCTTTCACAACGGGAAGTGTACTCAATAAGGTAAATCATAAAGTTTTCAAAGGATTCTTTGAAAAGTACACAAAGATGTCAGTGCCCGATGAAAGTACTGTAAGAAAAAAACTACATGAAGCCTGTTTACCAAGAAATCGTACAAAGAATCAAGGAGAAAGTGACTGTTTGTGATGTGGGAAACACTTTGCATGGAACTACAGATTCAATGGGACGGTATGTTTTGAACATTTTAGTTCTTCCCCTATCAGGGGAGAAAGTTAAGCCCATGTTGTTTAAAATTCAAGAACTTCTGGACTTCTGTTAAAACCTGTGCCAAGAGGTATTAAGTTTGAAAAACGTTTTCTGGTAGTTACGGACAAGGCTCCATACATGGTTTCAACAATTAACCAATTGAAACATTTGTTCCCTACGTTAAAGCATGTGCCATGCCTAGCCCATGCACGCCTTTCACAGGGTTTTCAAATTCATAAGGAATGAATACGACATCGCAAATAAATTCATCTCTGCCCAAAAGCATATTCTACGGAATGGAGCATCCATCACTACTGATCTGCATTTAGGGCAGTCGTCCAAGTGGCAGACTTACTATCTGTTGTTTTCCTAGACTTTTCTTGAATGATTTCAAAGAGATTTGAAATTTATTGAACATCTCCCTTGGTAAGTTATTCCAATCCCTAACTCCCCTTACTTTAAACGAATATTTCCCCAATTTGTCCTCTTGAATTCCAACTTTATCTTCATATTGTGGTCTTTCCTACTTTGAAAGACACCACTCAGACTTATTCGTATACTAATGTCATTCCACGCCTTCTCTCCACTGACAGTTCTGAACATACTATTTAGTCGAGCAGCTCGTCTTCTTTCTCCCATGTTTTCCCAGCCCAAACTTCGCAGCATATTTGTAACGTTACTCTTTTCTCGGAAATCACCAAGAACAAATCGAGCTGCATTCCTTTAGATTTTTTCCAGTTCTTGAATCAAGTAATCCTGGTAATAATAATAATAATCGTATGGCCTCAGCTACCGTTTGCAGACATTTCGATTTGACGCCATCTGGCTGTCTGCTCGTCAATTTCGACGTTCCGGTTTACTCTGTCTGCCGCTAGTAATCCTGGTGAGAATCCCATACACTGGAACCATACTCTATTTGGGGTCTCTCCAGAGACGCCATCTCCTTTACATCCTTACTACAACCCCTAAACACCCTCATAACCATGTGCAGGGATCTGTACCCTTTATTTACAATCACATTTACGTGATTACCCCAACGAAGATCTTTCCTTATATTAACACCTAGGTACTTACAGTGATCCCTGTAAGGAACTTTCACCTCATCAAAGCAGTAATTAAAACTGAGAGGACTTTTCCTGTTTTTGAAACACACAACCTGATTTCTAACCCCGTTTATCACAATACCATTGCCTGCTCTCTTTCTCACAACATTATCGAGATCATGTCCGGCTCCATAGCTAAATGGTTAGCGTACTGGCATTTGGTCACATGGGTCCCGGGAGGGCTGAGAATTTTAACCTTAATTGGTTAATTTCGCTGGCACGGGGGCTGGGTGTATGTGTCGTCTTCATCATCATTTTATCCTCATCACGACGCGCAGGTAGTCCAATCAAAAGACCTACATCTGGCGAGCCGAACTTGTCCTCGGACATTCATCATCATCATCATCATCATCATCTGTTTACCCTCCAGGTTCGGTTTTTCCCTCGGACTTAGCGAGGGATCCCACCTCTACCGCCTCAAGGGCAGTGTCCTGGAGCTTCAGACTCTTGGTCGGGGGATACAACTGGGGAGTATGACCAGGACCTCGTCCAGGCGGCCTCACCTGCTATGCTGAACAGGGGCCTTGTGGAGGGATGGGAAGATTGGAAGGGATAGGCAAGGAAGAGGGAAGGAAGCGGCCGTGGCCTTAAGTTAGGTACCATCCCGGCATTTGCCCGGAGGAGAAGTGGGAATCCACGGAAAACCACTTCCAGGATGGCTGTGGAGGGAATCGAACCCACCTCTACTCAGTTGACCTCCCGAGGCTGAGTGGACCCAGTTCCAGCCCTCGTACCACTTTTCAAATTTCGTGGCAGAGCCGGGAATCGAACCCGGACCTCCGGGGGTGGCAGCTAATCACGCTAACCACTACACCACAGAGGCGGACACTTATTATTATTATTATTATTATTATTATTATTATTATTATTATTATTATTATTATTATTATTATTATTATTATTATTATCATCATCATCATCATCTGTTTACCCTCCAGGTTCGGCTTCTCCCTCGGACTCAGCGAGGGATTCCACCTCTACCGCCTCATTATTATTATTATTATTATTATTATTATTATTATTATTATTATTATTATTATTATTATTATTATTATTATTATTACTATTATTATGTTGTTGTAAATGTAGGATACATATGACCTCAGAAACGGTGTCTTACTGTATTACAGTAGGTAATGTCAGATGGAAATTAGCAAATAAAAAATGCGCCTCAACCCAGGATCGAACCATCGACCTCCTGCATGCCAACCAAAAACTCTACCCCCTGCACTAACTGTACAGCACGACTAACATGTGCTGACAGAGGTAGTTACTCTACATGTGGTTACAGTGTTGCCAGATTGCCACACTTCAACGTCCTTTTTCTGCCGGATATACTCGCAGGACGAAGTTTTGTGAGAGACATTTTTTTATTGCTGGCATGTGAGGAGTCGCGCTGCGACGCCGGAGTGTGCGAATTACGCTTCACTCTGTATATATATATAAGAAAACATAAAGGTCCAACAATACTGCCTTGAGGAATTCTCCCTTTAATTATTGCAGGGTCAGATAAAGCTTCGCCTACTGCAATTCTCTGAAATCTATTTTCTAGAAATATAGCTACCCATTCAGTCACTCTTTTGTCTAGTCCAATGGCACTCATTTTTGCCAGCAGTCTTCCAAGATCCACCCCATCGAATGCCTTAGATAGGTCAATCGCGATACAGTCCATTTGAACTCCTGAATCCAAGATATCTGCTATATCTTGCTGGAATCCTACAAGTTAAGCTTCAGTGGAATAACCTTTCCTAAACCCGAATTGCCTTCTATCGAAACAGTTATTAAATTCGCAAACATGTCTAATATAATCAGAAAGAATGATTCCAAAAGCTTACATGCGATGCATGTCAAACCTACTGGCCTGTAATTTTTACCTTTATGTCTATCATCCTTTCCTTTGTGCATAGGGGCTAATATGCAACTCTCCATTCATTTGGTATAGCTCCTTCATGCAAACGATAATCAAATAAATACTTCAGATATAGCACTATATCCCCACCCTTATATCTAGTATATCCCCAGAAATTTTATCAATTCCAGCCGCTTTTCTAGTTTTCAAATTTGTATCTTATTGTAAATGTCATTGTTATCAGAGGTAAATTTTAATACTTTTTTAAACGTTAGTCACCCCCTCTATCTGGATATTATCCTTATAACCAACAATCTTTACATACTGCTAGCTGAATATTTCTGCCTTATAAAGATCCTCACATACACACTCCCCTTGTTCATTAATGATTCCTGGGATATCCTTCTTGGAACCTCAAAGTGTCTATACATACCCTTACAATTTTCACTAAAATTTATATTACTGCCAATTATGCTTGCCATCATATTATCCTTAGCTGACTTCTTCGCTAGATTCAATTTCCCCGTATTTCCACACACATTTCTAACTATATTTCTTTCCAATCTGCACCGCCTTCTTAGTCTCTTTATTTCTCTGTTATAATAAAGTGTGTCTTTACCATTCCTTACCACCTTTAAATGTACAAATCTGTTTTCACATTCTCAACAATTGCTTTAAACCCATCCCAGAGTCTGTTTACACTTTTGTTTATCGTTTTCCACTGATCATGGTTACTTTTCAAAAACTCCCTCATGTCTGCTTTATCAGCCATATGATACTTCCTACTAGTCCTACTTTCAAGACCTTCCTTTCTATCACATTTATTTTTAACTAAGACAAAAACAGTTTCATGATCACTAATACCATCTATTACTTGGTTTCTCTATAGAGCTCATCTGGTTTTACCAGCACCACGTCCAATATATTCTTCCCTCTAGTTGATTCCACCACTTCCTGAATCAGCTGTCCTTTCCATATTAACTTCTTTGCCATTTGTTGGTCATGCTTCCTATCGTTCGCATTACCTTCCCAACTGACATCTGGTAAATTGAGATCTCCCGTTACAATCACATTCCTTTCCCTCTTGTTTCCCACATAGCTGATTATCTTATAAAATAATTCTGAATCATCGTCAGTGCTACCCTTTCCTGGTCTGTACACTCCAAAGACGTCAAGTTGCCTATTATCTTTAGAAATAAGCCTTACTCCTATAATTTCATATTTCCCATCTTCAACTTTTTCGTAGCTTACAAATTGTTTTTTCACCAGAATGAATACTCTCCCTTGTGCCGTTTCCACGTGGAACGAGCGCCACAGCGCGAGTGACGACAGCGAACACAAGGTCCGGAAACATGGCGCTGGAACAGTCTGGACATGAACTCAACTACATACGACGAAAACGCGAGAAAGTGAGCGTGAAGATAGAGACTTTACATTCATTTTTGAGCGGAAAGATGTGTAAAATCATGTATGTAATGTTAGATTTAAGCTGAATGTAGAATATAGAATGTATTATGTAAGACGAAACCAAAGATCATACAAACTGGGTAATGTTATGTAATGTAAAACAGCGAGAGTTGGTGAGAGTGACGGTGGCGACATCTAGGTATCGATAGGCATAAGTATGTACTTAAGATGAACTTCCACATCTAGTATGATACACTTCTGTTCCATGTCTTTGTTTGGGTGAGAAAGGCGGAGTATGAATCCAAGCCATTGTTGTTGACGTAATGGCAGTGTGCAGTCGATATATGTGAAGCTCAAGGAAGGTTGTTGTTAAACAAGCAAATTATTAGTATATATTAATAGGAATCGAAGCGTATCCAAGTTGAGTGTATAAAGGGAGTTGTAATATACGACGTACGCAGTAAATGAGTGTCAGTAGTGATAAATAGCAACGAAATATTGGAAGTTATGCAAGGCCAAGCCATTATAGGAAAATCAACGTGGTACTTGAAAAAGAATGTCGGTATCTGATGAATAGTTACATATAGCTGGAAGTGTATGCATTGTTGAACTTAACAATGAATTTGTGTATACTTGATAATCTAATGTTAGCCTTTTTCAGGTGTGATCTACATGAGAGTAAGATAAAAATTACAGTGATGTGCCCAGGTAACAAATACGAAAACATGGAGAGCTAAATTGTAAAGGCGGGTCCACTGAGACGACGACGTGGTTGCGGGGAAAGATTACATAGACCATGCGCTTCCTCCACCCTGGTCTTCATCTTAATAATAATGCTTTTTCATGTTCCATTGTATTACATTTCTTAGTAGTCATGATGTAGATAGTAGTGTAAATACATGTCCTGAAGTAGTTCGTTAAGACGCGAGAATAAGCGCACAATGAGCGATTTGATATTGAGTTAGTTGGCCTATAGTAATTTATATACGCGTTTGGCGATACGGTGTTAGAAATTTTACGGTATCTTGTGAGTGTATTACTGTTTTTGGTAGGAATCGACGTCGGCGCTGTTTACATTGTGTTGTATCGTAATTACTGAAAGGTACGAGCTTATGCGTGCATTTGTGACATGTGTTAGAACAGAATTTGAGCGTATTTATTATGAAGTAAATACCGGTAACGCATGGGTAATGGGGATGTGATTTGTTTCGAATAGCGAGATGGTGAACTTCGTGAATTCAAGGGCGAATTATCCTTCGAATGATTAAATACAGCATGTTTACTATGTTTATGATAATGAGAAGGAGGTTACGGCATATCGTGGTATCAAAGAAGGTATTGAACAGGTAAATAATACAATAAACAGTGAAGCTATGAGTGATAATAAGAATATGAGTTGACGTGGAGTGAATATAGTAATAATAATGTGAGTGCCAAGCTTGTATTAAGTGCCTGCAATGGTGATAGTTATTGTGGTGACAAATAATTCAGTGCAGTGTGATATCGAGGTATGCTAATGAGGCGTGGGTGAACTCACGTGTATTTAAGTGATTCATGTAGTGAAATGTGCTGTGCAATGAAAGTTGTGAAATAATTTGAGATGTGATAGTGAAATTTCACCACGCAATTCGTTACGAAAAGCGTGCCATTCAAATGTGTTATGGTTATTATGGAATTAGATCATGTAAATGGATACGTAATGCTCATATATAAGTGTATGCTAAGATTGTAATGCTTATACGTAAGTGTATAATGAGATCGTGATGCTCATATGTAAGTGTATGCTAAGGTAGTCATGTCGATGATTACAAATTGCGATGATATGTTGGTTACTGTGATTCAATCTATTATCTCGACATTAAGGATGCCGTATTCGAAATACACGTTCCGTTTTTACGACTGTCGGCCGGTACGATAGCGATACGTTTGCGGCACGTAGGGAGCTTACCACACACCTGGCTGGGAGGATACGAACCATGATGTTAATTAGGTTAAATGTACGTATAGAACTTCAGGGGCATAGTAATTAATTTTAAGTAGTAGATATATCATGTGATGCTGATTGACACATGAATTTAAATATTTCTTGTTGTTCCATGTGTTGTCTTCCTATCATTCATTTAATGCAGTAGTGTTAAGTCAAGGTGAACCTCGAAGATATGTGTGAGGATGGGCGTGCGGTTATTGTTGCGTTAAGACGAGCATCCTCAGGACAATATAATTTAATTAGGATATAGTAATGATCACTGATTTCAGTTAGGGTAATTGACACATGAAAAGGTATTACTGGCTGGACTCATTCGACGCAAATGAAAGCAAAACTCCATATAATGTACGCCTTGTACAAAATATGACATGAAACTACCCATGTCAATGAAATTAAGCAAATATTATTATCAGATAGGTTGATTCATCCAGACGGAACAGGTTAAATGAGATCTCAAAAATGATTATCAATTCCAAGGTTAATGTAAGTTAATAAATAATTGTAAACTTGTGTTCGTGTTCACGACTAGCTCTTGGAGAACAAGAATTGTTTAAACCAATATCACTGCATTATGTTGAGATAGGGACAAGTCATTTAATTAGTTTCGATGGAAATGATTTCACAAGTTAAAAGTCGGATTACACTTTGGTTTCGTCTTAATTAGCTAGGGTCATTTCAATGAATAAACGGAATCCAACCCAGAATACCTCCATCCTTTCATTAATAATTAGCCGTAAATAACCTTACCTGTAAACCAAATTAAGGTCTAACCTCATGGTCACAATGAATTACGAGAAATTCTAACAATAAAAAAGTCAATGTTGCTACGCGCATCATATAAGTCATGGAAATAGGAAATCCAAACACAACAGCGACGAAGTAGAAACCTCAATGCATAGACATGTCACGAAATTGAAGAGATACCCTGTGGATTAGACTCGGGAACTGGGTAGCCCGATAGGATTTTCAATCCAACCTCCTACGATAGGCGCGACTCGCTACCACTTGAACGTAGACACCTGAACCAACTAAGGTTACATACCTATCCAGACACTTTAGCTAGCCGAGGTACTGCGACTCTCTGAAATACCCCCACAACGAGAAGAACCCGTCAAGACCCTGAGTGTAGAGGTCTCCCAGTGCCAGGGGTGCATTATTGTGACGCCCACTTCCCCACCGCCGCGACTGGTGCACCCTCCTCCCATTCCTGTCCTATCTCTACGATACACACCCCAGTTCCGTGAGAAAATTTCTGTGTCCATTATATCATTTCTCAGCCATGATTCAACTCCTGTTACAATATCTGGTAAGTATATATCTATTAAATTACTTAATACTATCCCTTTATTTACAATACTTGTACAGTTACATGACTAACATTTTTATGTCATCCCTGTACCCTTATCACCGCACCATAGACCACCCCGTTTCCCTGAATGTACCTCCCTATAACCCTTCTAAACTAATTTCCTAACTTATACGTACCACTGCGGTTTAAGTGAAGGCCTTCTGAGCGCAGATCCCTATCGCCTATCCACCCGAGTCGTGTAGTTGCCAACGAGGAAATCACTGGCCTGCCTCTTCCAAATTTCCCAGTCATTACTCGCTGGGGATCGTGCTACTTTGTGTAAAAATGTTGATAAGATTAAGAAGTTTCTGCTTTCATTGGATCCAGCCGACGCAGGTGTGATTTCCAAAGCCCAACAACTTCTGCTACAGGAAAAAATACACTGACTGACAGAGCAAATGCAACACCAAGAAGGAGTGGTTCGAAAGGGATGAAAGTTGGGGAAAAAACAGAGACGGCACGGACGAATAATTGATGTTTATTTCAAACCGATATGCAGGTTACACAATGCGCACGGCATCGACTCAGTAGGATGTAGGACCACCGCGAGCGGCGATGCACGCAGAAACACGTCGAGGTACAGAGTCAATAAGAGTGCGGATGGTGTCCTGAGGGATGGTTCTCCATTCTCTGTCAACCATTTGCCACAGTTGGTCGTCCGTACGAGGCTGGGGCAGAGTTTGCAAACGGCGTCCAATGAGATCCCACACGTGTTCGATTGGTGAGAGATCCGGAGAGTACGCTGGCCACGGAAGCATCTGTACACCTCGTAGAGCCTGTTGGGAGATGCGAGCAGTGTGTGGGCGCGCATTATCCTGCTGAAACAGAGCATTGGGCAGCCCCTGAAGGTACGGGAGTGCCACCGGCCGCAGCACATGCTGCACGTAGATTTGGGCATTTAACGTGCCTTGAATACGCACTAGAGGTGACGTGGAATTATACGCAATAGCGCCCCAAACCATGATGCCGCGTTGTCTAGCGGTAGGGCGCTCCACAGTTACTGCCGGATTTGACCTTTCTCCACGCCGACGCCACACTCGTCTGCGGTGACTATCACTGACAGAACAGAAGCGTGACTCATCGGAGAACACGACGTTCCGCCATTCCCTCATCCAAGTCGCTCTAGCCCGGCACCATGCCAGGCGTGCACGTCTATGCTGTGGAGTCAATGGTAGTCTTCTGAGCGGACGCCGGGAGTGCAGGCCTCCTTCAACCAATCGACGGGAAATTGTTCTGGTCGATATTGAAACAGCCAGGGTGTCTTGCACATGCTGAAGAATGGCGGTTGACGTGGCGTGCGGGGCTGCCACCGCTTGGCGGCGGATGCGCCGATCCTCGCGTGCTGACGTCACTCGGGCTGCGCCTGGACCCCTCGCACGTGCCACATGTCCCTGCGCCAACCATCTTCGCCACAGGCGCTGCACCGTGGACACATCCCTATGGGTATCGGCTGCGATTTGACGAAGCGACCAACCTCCCCTTCTCAGCCCGATCACCATACCCCTCGTAAAGTCGTCTGTCTGCTGGAAATGCCTCCGTTGACGGCGGCCTGGCATTCTTAGCTATACACGTGTCCTGTGGCACACGACAACACGTTCTACAATGACTGTCGGCTGAGAAATCACGGTACGAAGTGGGTCATTCGCCAACGCCGTGCCCCATTTATCGTTCGCTACGTGCGCAGCACAGCGGCGCATTTCACATCATGAGCATACCTCAGTGACGTCAGTCTACCCTGCAATTGGCATAAAGTTCTGACCACTCCTTCTTGGTGTTGCATTTGCTCTGTCAGTCAGTGTACATATGCCTAATTTGCACACGGAACTACTTTGTGTCCATGGTTATAAATACCTGACTGTAGCTATTAAACAGTTGGTAGAAGAAGGTCTCGAAAAGGAAAACTGATGGGATATTTTTACTTCAGTGAGGGACCAGTCAGAGGGCGTTGCCAAAGATAAACTTGAGTCTAGTCTTCAGAAGAATTCGGATGTTGAGGAATTTGACACATCTGTAGATTTGCCATTCCGAGTGTGTACGAAGTTTTTACCACTGGTTTCTGCGGATGACGAAAGAAGCGTTGGCATCTACAACGTTCTATCTCCTAATAAAAAAAGACTTACTTTTAAACATGTAGAGATGCTCACTGTCTTCAAATACGAATCTTCCTGTATTTTCCTATTTCTGGTGAGTGATGATTTTATGTATTGGACTCTAACTCAATAAGCTAGAATAGAAAATAGATTTTTTGAATTAGTTGTGTAAAACAGCACCTTTATGTCCCTTTTCCCTTATTTTAGCACTGTTTCCCTTCCTTTTTTCATATGGAAATTGTACCTAAAACTCCTAACTCTGATTATGACAATTAAGGCGAGGTTCAGGGTGGCCAGAAAATGTAATAATGCCAGCGAAAGATGATAATTGCGGCGCAGTTACGACAATGTGGGTGAGGCCAGCAGCGAGCAAAACAATAGCGCCAGCGAATTGTTGAGGCCTGCGGTAAGGAAATTCCCAGAAATATCTGAAAGTGGAAACTACTAGAAACTTCAACGGACCTATATCAAGAACTCAACTTGCGCTCCTCAATCAGTCTGGAGTCAATCTCAAGTTGTTCAGTGTCTAGTGAGTCAATTACGAGATAAAGTGAGCAGTAAAAGAGGGCCGCGAGTCCGTGACAATTCATTTTTGGGAGCGAGTCCGTCCGACGGCTACGTGGAGTTCAACAAAGCTTGCTATCGTGGGTTGTTCTGAAACGACACTGTGCTGTGAGAAGCCGTGTGTCGAACAGGAGTTCGACACCCCAGTGTTAGTGTGTGTGTGGTCGAATGTGTTACGAACGTGAGTAAAAGCTGTGTTTAGAGAATAACTCAAACTTGAGTAAACTTGCTATTAAAAGTAAAATAGTTCAGTAAGTTTAGTTGGTAGTAAAACACGATACCTCTCTGTGTAGTAAAGTTAGTTTTAAGGGCCAGATAACCCGCCACATTATTATAATGCACCTGATCCAGAACCGACAGAGTGCTGAAAATAAAATCTAACTTCATAAATATCTCATCGGATGGAAATCTTATGGATGAAGAACTTCGGAAAGTCAAACCCGGGCATCGAAGTCCCATCCTCCTTACTTTGAAGTAGCACAACGTCTTCACTTGAGAGCATACGGGTCAATGGTCCTGTTCGTTAAATTAAAGTGGGCAATCAATCTAAATATATTGAAAGTAGGGCACTGTAGTAAAGAGGAATACGCTAATCTACTAAATGATAAGAATGGATTGTTCCCAAATCAAAAGCACAATTCTAATTACAGGGAGAGGAATATGAAAATATGTACATACACGAGAAACGCCATAGTATTGCCTAAGTGGCAATTTTAATACATATTACGCTCAATTTATCATATAGGTAATGCCGTTAAATGTCTTTATCAGTTCGTTGATCACTCCTGAATCTCATTCTGGTATTTCCAAATCAAATAAAAACATTGCTTGTATACGCTTTCATTATTAATCGACAGGGATCTGTCCCTCCACCTTCACACTGATACCACGTGGGTATCCACTACATTATTACACAACAACACAAATTATATGGAAAAGATGGCATTCTTGTGAGAAAACAATAATATCTTACACACGTATACCCTAGCATCCACGTTGTTCACATGTTGAGTTGATCCTAACGACAGGGACTCAACATAAAACATATCACTCACTCGCTTATCTATCTAAGGTCATTGGTTCGCATCTCGAATCAGCTTTCCTTTCTCCACTCATCAGCATCCTTAAACTAAAGAGAAAGTAACTGTATTCATGCATTAAAGTTGTGAAGAATTTGATTAATCTACATTCAAAAACTTGAGAAGATCCATATCAGCTGATTGAAACTGGAATGGATTATGAAGTCCGCTGAATTACCTAAGTCCACCCTTACGAATGCTTCACTCAAACACATAACAAACTATGGGACCTTATACATTAGTTCATGCAAATTCACGGAACAACTTTGTGATAAACCAATAATCACAGAAGACAAGGAAATAAAACTAATAAAGGAAACCTTACCCCATTGAAACTCGCATGTTGCGTCACCTACACGCTCTACAAAAATCAAAATGCATGCTGCTAGGTTTTATTTACGAAGTTAAATTTTACGTCCTAATGCGACACGGCTGATTTTCATGCTAAGATACCATGGGAATGTACTTATCATTTTTATGTGTAACCTGCTGTCATTTGGCGGTACCCATATGGATTTAGTTATCCATAACTACCGTCTCGCTAGTAGAAAGTCCTAGGTTCATCTCGTTTCGTGTTGACTCCATGATGACTTGGCCTGCTACCTCCAGCAGCTGGACGTTCTGCACTGTCTTCAAACAGGAAGTTCGCAGGCACACAGGCGCGTTCTCAGCGTGTTAAATCCTGGGTTCGAAGAGCACTCACATACATGCGAACAGCATTAGGAATCGGTTACTTGAAGCACTGTTTATATGACACTGATAGATCTACTCATAGACTCGAGATGGACTAACAAAGTAGCTATTACTGTTCCTGAAGACCGCTACTCGATTCCCATACGTTATAGAGAGAGATATTCACTCATTTGTTTGTTCCTACGTGAGCGTCACTGTTCATTTATGGTACACTTTCCTGGCTAATCTGACAACGTTTATTTATTCTGTTGGTTGCCTCTGACAATTGCACATACGTTAATTACAGTACAATAACTACCGGTTCTCTGTCTTCAGTAACTCACTACGTCATGACGATTTTAGCAGTGTTACCCGTTCTTTATAAACATATTCATTTACCCTGCAACAGGTAGAGGATGCGTAGGTGCACTTATAATAAGAGCTCATAGAGTGTGCATTTTAGACGTAATGCACACTCTATACTGTAAGTGTTTACACGTTGCCAAGGAATAGGCTGCTAATAGCCTACTAGAGTCCAGTGCGCTGTCGCCTGAGCTACACAGGCTCTTTTAATAAAAGGCTGCTGCCGACCATCGCGGTTTACTTCTTACGACAGGGTCTTATAAGAGCCCAGTGCGCTGTCGCCTGAGCTACCTAGGCTCTTTTAAAAATAAGCTGGTGCCTTTCAGGGCTTGAGCCTATTTGTCTGCATTCCCTTATTTCCTTATTGAATACTGAGATTGGTATTTCACACATCCACACACCACACCTATAACGGTAACTGCACGGTGACTGCGTATCGGACTGACGTAGAGTAATCTTCTGGCTGGCACAATACCGAATATACTGAGTATCGAGGGCTCTCGAGGGGTGCCTTGTATGGAAGACACGGGTCGTCGGATATGGAGAGGGGAAACTCCTCACACATTGGAAAAATCGCTCCGCTAATAATTGTCTCTCAGAGTCGAATAGATATTCATTTAATAGATCATGACGTCCTCTATTTACTGATCTATTTTCGTTTAAATCGCATCACAGATTTACTGGTAACCTCTAAAGCGTCATCTTACATTTTAGCGTGCGAAGGAGGGAGCTATGGGGACTCCCCTATACGTGTTGTGATAAGTACTAAAACCATCTGGCCTTCATCACCGCACGTGTATCTGAAATGCGCCATTAAGAATGCGCTCGATAAGTAATCCATCGTCTTACATTATCAAATACAACAAATTATGCTGAGTTCATTGAGTTATTATTATTATTATTATTATTATTATTATTATTATTATTATTATTATTATTATTATTACTTGACACGCGAAATTTTTGGGTGGGTATCCAAAAATATGCAGAGAAATCGGTGAGAATTTCCTGTTCTCAAGTTAAAACCCTTTAAACTTAACCTCGCCTCCTGACCTAGGCATCAGTTGAGCGTATCGTACTATCTCGCGCTCGCTTCCACAATAGAGCGCAAAAACAAGGCCACGCTGTACTTAGAGCTCTCCCTCTCTTTACGCGCACTTAGAGCTTCTGCCTTCGAGATCGCGCAGCGTCGTTCATATCCAGGATAGGGCATAAAATGCAGTTACAACCAAATATTTCATAGAATGATGCGAAAAACGGCACATATGTCTTTCTGGGCTTCATGAAATGTCTATTAACATGGTATTGAACGGTTTCAATAAGCGATCCCATTGTCCTAATATATCGTCCTCACAATGGGCATATTAAATTTGTTGCCACTGAGTTTTACCCTGAGACTATTCACCAATCGCATCTCTTTTCGTGAAGAAGCAACCCAAGGTAATATTCAGTAATCTGAACTTTCGATACTTTCAACTAAGACAGTTTCATGCATAGCTGAGACTTGCTAACTAGTCTAGAGCGCTAAACGTTCAATATTGCCCCATGTTGGCATGGCAAATTATACCTTTCAACAGACCATATTTTATTCCCACGCTATGGTTGTATGTATGCCCTGTCACTCTTCAAGATGACTAAAGTTTTCCTTCATTCCTTTAACTTTCAGTAATCAAATTCCCCTGATACTCTCTAAGTCAGGCTGAATGGCTCAGATGGTTGGGGCGCTAGCCTTCTGACGCCAACTTGGCAGGTTCGATTCTGGCTCAGTCCGATGGTATTTGAAGGTGCTCAAATACGTCAGCCTCGTGTCGGTAGATTTACTGGCACGTAAAAGAACTCCTACGGGACTAAATTCCGGCACCTCGGAGTCTCCGAAAACAATAAAAGAGTAGTTAGTGGAACGTAAAGCAAATAACATGATTATTATTATTGAAAATCTCTAATACATGAGTACTCCCCCACTCCTATCAATACTCAAATTCCTAAGTGTGAACTCGCAACGCTAACCCCTTGGTGTAGGAGTAGCGTATCTTCCACTTACCCGGAAGCGCCGGGTTCGATCCGATTTCCAGCTAGGCATGTTTTACCTGGACTTGAAAGCTGCTTCTAGGTCCACTCAGCCTACTTGATTACAATTAAGGAGACATCTGACATTGAGATGAAGTCCTCGATCTAGAACGTCAAGAATAACGGCCGAGAGGATTCGTTGCACTGACCACGCGTCATCTCATAATCTGCAGTCATTGGGCTGGTAGGCTAAAGGCCCCTCGGAGCCGATAGTGGCAGAAAATTTATTTATTTATTTATTTATTTATTTATTTATTTATTTATTTATTTATTTATTTATTTATTTATTTATTTATTTATTTATTTATTTATTTATTTATTTATTTATTTATTTATTTATTTATTTTATTCGTCATTGAAAACTACAGCGGCAGTCTTCTGCCTCCAATAACCAAACAAACAAAAACTAACAAAATATATACAGTAAATATATTTGCCATGTATTATACTAGAGACTGTGACATTGGAGGCTTATAAACTATTTCTTTATTACAGTGAGCTACCGGTTAGTGATGATCATCAAGAACATGAAAAACATGGAACATGGCAAGTCACTTTTACGAGTTTGAAATAATCAGACCTTAGTGAAATGATCGAATCGTGTGTCTCACTTTACTACTGTATACTGTCCAATATAATTCACTGAATTATCTAAGAATATTTTATTGGCGACAGTCCAACGAAGAAACATTAAGGTTATTGCTATATACAAATTTATGAATGTCTTACCTCTGCAACTCCAGCTGTAAATCTTGGCCTCGCAGGATTGTAATTCACTTATTGTTATAAGAAACTGTTTTTTCTTCTTTGTTTATTTGCCTTGACAAGTTTCGTTGAATGTTATTTTTCGATTATCTTAGGATGTTTGTAGCAACGTGCCTATCAGTCTCTGATATTTGTTGAATAAATGCCTGTATTGGCGTGGGGCAGTGTATTTCAAAAACTAAAATCTGGAACGATACTCTCTACGGTATGAATTTTATGGTCTATGAAACTACCATATTATTTTCTAGGCCACACAGGCAGCATGGTAAGTTCTTCTTCTTCTGGTGCACCTCCTCAGAGAAGGTTCGTGACATAGAGTATTTTTTTCCCTATTTTGTACTTCCCGCATCAGAGTTTCCGTATTGTGGATGTTGAATCACTGTGGGAGGTTCCGCGTGTAGGATAGTTTTCTCCTCCCACGCATTCGTTTCCCTTCTAACTTTCTTTCCATGATCAATTGTTTAAGGATGCATTTGCCATTTCGGAAGATGTGACGGAAATAGGTTGTTTTTCTACCTTATAGGAAACATATTAAGACCGATTGCAAAGACTTGGACAACGTTGTGGGATGGACAGTAGGCAATGGTATGATGATAAACAGGGTAAAGAGTCAGGTTGTGAGTTTCCCAAAGAGGAAAAGTCCTCACAGTTTTAAATACTTCGTTGATGGGGTGAAAGTTCCTCATGGGGATCACTGTAAATATCTAGATGTTAAAATAAGGAAAGATCTTCAATGAGTTGATCACATAAACGGAATTCTAAATGAAGATTACAGATCTCTTCACATGTTTATGAATGTATTTAGGGGATGAGGTGATGTTGTACAGGAGAAGGCATATAAGTTTCTGGTAACACCACAATAAGAGTACGGGTCCAGTGTATGGGACCCTCGCCAGGATTTATTTCTATCCTTCTTTCTTTCTTCCTTTCTTTCTTTCTTTCTTTCTTTCTTAATCTGTTTACCCTCCGGGGTCAGTTTTTCCCTCGGACTCAGAGAGGGATTCCACCTCTACCGCCTCAAGGGCAATGTCCTGGAGCCTAAGACTTTGGGTAGAGGGATACCACTGGGAAGGAGAACCAGTACCTCACCCAGGCGGCCTCACTTGCTATGCTGAACACAGGCCTTTGGGGATAGGAAGATTGGAAGGGACAGACAAGGAAGAGGAAAGGAAGCGGCCGTGGCCTTAAGTTAGGTACCATCCCGGCATTTGCCTGGAGGAGAAGTGGGAAACTACGGAAAACGACTTCGAGGGTGGCTGAGGTGGGATTTGAACCTACCCCTACTGAGTTGACCTCCCGAGGTTGAGTGGACCCCGTTTCAGCTCTCGTATCACTTTTCAAATTTCGTGGCAGAGCCGGGAATCGAACCCGGACCTCCGGGAGTGACAGCTAATCACGCTAACCACTACACCACAGAGGTGGACACCAGGATTACTTGATTCGGGAAATGGAAAAAATCCAGAGGAAAGCAGCTCGGTATGTTCTGGATGGTTTCCGACAAAAGAATAGCGTTACGAAGATGTTGCAAAGTTTGGGCTGGAAAGATTTAAGAGAAAGGAGACGAGCTTCCCTACTAAGCGGTATGTTCCGATCTGTCAGAGGAGATATAGTGTTGAATGACATTAGACAAATAAGTCTGAGTGGTGTTTTTAAAAGTAGGACATAAAGTTGGAATTCAAAAAAACAAATTAGGGAAAATGTTCGTTTGCAGGAACACAAGTTAGGGATTGGAATAATTTATCAAGGGAAATGTTCGATAAATTTCCAAATTATTTGAAATGATTTAAGAAAAGAGTAGGTAATCAACTGATAAGGAATATGTCGTCCGGGTGACTGCCCTAAATGCAGTTCAGTGGTGACTGAATACTTCCCGACACAACAGAGTACGTGGTAGCGTAGTCTACTCATGGGATATTGAATATTCTGCGATACATCCACATTCAAAATGCCCGCTGTCAGTTCGCTGACGAAGCTTTTGGGGTCCATTCTTCGAGACTGCAAACCAACAAACACATAACACTTCACGACACGACAACGATTTTCGAATCGGACAGTATTTAGTACTAAACGTTCAGCGCCACCGGCGAGGAAAGTTGACTAACGCTGCTCGAAAATTGTCTGTTGCTATGGCAACGATAACAGAGATGCCACATTTAAGGAACCTATCGCCACGTGGGTTGGCTTGCTTGCAGTCGCTTTTGTGACGTTATTCGGAGTAGTACTGCATTAGCTGTGTTAATTGTTGCTGGTTTATGTAATAATTTAAGTGTTTCTTTCTTGAATATTATTTTCGTTAGATTATTTTTTGTAAGTTAATCAGTGGCAAGTTGTACAGTTCTATTCTCTATTTAACATGTGCAGTTGTTGCGGTTATTGTCAGTTTAGTGAATATGGAATATCATATTTATCGGCGATGCTGGAATTATTAGCACGAGCTTAGGAACGGTTTAAAGTTTATTGAATTTCATTAGGCTAACATAGTTGATAAAATATTCAGCCTGTATGAAAGGGTGATATGTCTCAGATTGAGGTGACGCAGCGTACTTCGTAGTTACTGCTTTCGCCGCTCAAATGTCAGACTTAGAGGTTCAATTCACTCTGAGTGAAAGCAATACGCTAAATATGTTGCCTTAAATCTTCTCTTTACTGTACTCATTGAAATGTTGCGAGTCAACAGTTCTGTAAAGTAGGTCTTTATTTCAGAGACACGCGTAGCCTTCCAAGTAAGCTTTACAGAGAGATTTTTTCTTCCATTTTCAGGTAAACATCGACACAAGCTCTAGCCAGGAGAGCGTGAAATCTCTTTGAGATACAGCGCGCTTCCTCTAGAGTACACAAACTGCCACCGTATTACCAACTACCGAGCTGTTACAAAATCATATTGCTTTCGTGCGACAATACCCTAGTGCACGGCTAACGTCTCAGGAGAAACTGAGACTTTTTTCTGCTCTTCAGATTAGTGGCACTCTTGCTCGTTCGTCACCACCGAATCTAGAATTTAGTGCGGTAGTTTACTATTGATCTCCGCCTCTGTGGTATAGTGGTTAGTGTGATTAGCTGCCACCCCGGAGGCCCGCGTTCGATTCCCGGCTCTGCCACGAAATTTGAAAAGTGGTACGACGGCTGGAACGAGGTCCATTCAGCCTCGGGAGGTCAACTGATTAGAGGTGGGTTCGATTCCCACCTCAGCCATCCTCGAAGTGGTTTTCCGTAGTTTCCTACTTCTCCTCCAGGTGAATGCCGGGATGGTACCTAAGTTAAGGCCACGGCCGCTTCCTTCCCTCTTCGCTGCCTATCCCTTCCAATCTTCCCATCCCCCGCAAGGCCCCTGTTCAGCATAGCAGGTGAGGCCGCCTGGGCGAGGTACTGGTCATCTTCCCCAGTTGTATCCCAGACCCAGAGTCTGAAGCTCCAGGACACTGCCCTTGAGGCGGTAGAGATGGGATCCCTCGCTGAGTCTGAGGGAAAAACTGACCCTGGAGGGTAAACAGATTAAGAAGAATAAGAAGTTTACTCTTGATAATATACAGAGTGGTCGGAAACGACGTATATGAGGGTTAGAGGGTTATTGGATATCTCACGCCATTGTCATTTTATCAGCTGATAAACCAAACAGATCGCTTCTCTGGTGAATTCAAATGGGTTTTGCGAGGCGGTGCTGTTAAGTATACTTTTGAGAGTCCGAAAAATCAGCTTCAAAAACAAACATATCGTAGGTTTAAGGCGGTGTCACCCTAGCGTATTTGCTATGGCGCGATCTTGTCAGCTTGGAGGTCCGTGTTCAAATCCCTCCTCTGACGAAGTTTTGTTTTTCTTTGATTAATGCTCTCAAGCTGGTCTTAAGCCACGTGCAGATTAAGCAACATCACCCATTTTAATTCGCTCGAGAAGCGATCTGATGGGCTACCTTCTGCAGCTGATAAAATATCAGCAGCTTGAGATACCGAATTATTAGTTTTCAAATTATTTATCAGTATGGCCAATCCTCTAACGCTCATACACACGGTTCACGTTGTCTGTTTGTACGTAGACTTTTTTCTTAGCAACATGTAACTTATTAGGAACGCTGTGCCATCTGATGAATATATCTGGAAGCTGGGGAAAATCAGAGAATAAAAAGAGTATTTAGCAGGGAATAGTATTCTTCCGTAATCAGAGGAAGTGCATACTGTCTGGCTTGACAGGTAGTAATCAAACATGGTTGCATTCAATGACATTACTAAGGATTAAAATCACATATTCAGAATAATAATGAAAATGTTTGTCGCTTAGTAACCTGCAGAATGTATTGCGGGTTAGGGTAAGCCTTCGCCTGCAATTAATGGAGTGATAATTTAATTCTTTGATTTTAGAATTACTCAAAGTTGGCTGAACTTAGAGACCTGTTAGTGTCTCATGATTCACCGGCAGGTAATTCCGGAGATAGTAACACAAGAATGAAAGAAATCTGTCCAGTAGGACGGCCGAACTGATTTGCCAAAGCTGTTTCTAGTAAACTCTTTTAATATATAGAAGATTACAAAGGGTCACAGTATTAGCGAACAATTTAACAGACTACACTCTAAATCCAAAAGAGAAATTAAAAAATTCCATAACGAACAGTGGGCCGCTAAACTGCAAAACCTTAAACATAACAATGATAATAATAATAATAATAATAATAATAATAATAATAATAATAATAATAATAATAATAATAATAATAATTGTACCGGGCGGTACACCTCTACACCGTTTATTTAAAAGTTGCGCCAGTTGAAACTCCTCTTCTGGAGGAAGGTTGAACTTTATCTATTCTATTAATTCTCTACTTTCTCAGAAGATGTCACCACGTGGAAAATTTTGAGTTTTTGAACTGTGTCACTTTTGATGTGTTTTTGTTTCGCTTGAAGTAAGAAGTGTGAACTTTCTCTTCTAGAGGACACTACTGAAGATTAACAATAGCGCACCCTAGTGCGGAGTCAAAGAACTATTTTGTTGGAGAAATTTTTATTTCAAAAGTTTGTTTCTTGTTAAATTTCTTTCTGTTATTGTTTAAGTTGGCTGTATACCCCTCTTTTTCCCCTTGTTTTAGATTTATCCAATCCCGAATTTCTTTTAGTAATTTCTGACCAATCTGGTGTATCTTCCCCCAACTTGTATCTGTTGCGGGGTCCTATCCAATAAAAACATTGTGGGCGGGTGTTTTCATTCCCCTAACGCCTAGAAACTTCCGCGAGAGTATATAAACTGCTGATTTTGGGGTCTCCGGGCCACTTCTGTTCCATCCTTCAGTGTATTAAGTACATAGCAGGAGGCGGGAAGCGCCTCTTTCTTCTTCAGCCGTTCAACACCAGGTAATGGCCTATTAATAACTTCTTTTCTTGCTAGGTCGGCAGTTTAACACTCGCGGCGGGTTCGAAGCATTTCCATCATGTAACCTTTTCCCAAAATGTAATTACTCTTTTCATCTTTTTCTTGTAAAGCTACATATTGGGATAGAGAGTGCTAACCCTCTCGAGCTCCCACTCACATTTGTTTTGAGGTGAACTTATTTTCTCAAACTATTCTTCGTTTATGTAATGTAAAGTGTTCTTCTCTAAGTCACCTCTGTAGTATGGGATTAGTCCTTGCGTTAGCGGCCCAGAGCCAGATTAGGTTTTAAAAACAAAGTGTATTAGGAGTGCAAGATCGCCTCCTCTCAAATTGTTATTTTAGAGGTCATGTAATCAACCTTCTTTTCATGTAATAGACCTCCGTAGGTTGGGTATTTTACCCCTGTGAATACGTCCTTAGAGGACAGCTTGAAGGTAGAGTTTGGTGTGGCCTTGTGATAGGCTTACAATTTTGAGAGCGGATCGCTCTTTGAAATTTGTTTCTGTATGCCTCGTGCAGGCTTTATGTGTAATGTTTGGAGCCAGTGCTCCTGGGCATGAATGGGGTTTTCTGCCCCTTGGCTAAAATTTTTTTTTTTGGAGTAAGGCGGGGCTGATTGCCCAAGAGTTATGAAGTAAGGGCACTGAGCCCGAATCCAGTAATATTGTACCTACTTTTTTGCTACTCTGTACCTGTTATGATTATTATCTCTTGTTTTTGAAAAGAAAATATAACCTAGTTAAATTTTAAATTAAATTTACATTGCACGTTAATTTCGTAGCTTGAAACCCATTCACACCCGCACCTTCTTTCACCTCTACCTACCACGGATATCTCCGTAACAATAATAATAATAATAATAATAATAATAATAATAATAATAATAATAATAATAATAATAATAATAACCTTTGGAGAACGGCAAAAAAATTTACACACACAGAACGCCCAGTCCCTCCCCTAGTAAACTCAGCCGGAACACAAATACTCGACGAGCTCGAAGGTCAAGCTACTTGTCACCTCGCACCTTTCACCCGTTCCGACGTAGACGTAAAAAATCTTGTTGAAAGATTAGAAGTTTTTTGTGATGGATCTCAAGAGGAGATATCAAATTTGAGAGTGTAATGCATTATTAATATGAAAAACAACGAAGTAGTGTGTTGTCTTTGAATTTGGCTCTATTGTGAGTGCAGTGTAGCCTGTAAAGGACGAGTTTTCTCCAGCTTCTAAGTGTCGATCGATAGGATGCAAAATGTGATCAATCCACCGGAGTGCTTAATGTATTAGTGAATTAAACTGATAGGATGAAAGTGTATTATTGTACTAATTTTTTCATTAGGCCTATAACATTATATTCACGTGTTTTCTCTTTTCTTGTTTCTTAAATAAGTTGTATAAGGTAAAATATTTGATTTTCTGACTGAATGGTCCAAAACTCGTCTTATCCAAAATACAAATGTAATTTATTAACATTCTACTAATTATATTTATAATTCGTCAGTAAGATGACCCTCTGACCTAAGACGTGAATGCATGTAATACAATTAAATAAGTGAAACTTATATTACAAAAACTACCCGGTTTTGGCTTCTCCTGAAAAATCGCTTGTGGTGGATAAGACGAGTTTAACGGACCACCTCATATATCTGTTGACCACAGTGTTTACACGTCTTACCACTTCCTGTTTCGGACTGTAGCGGTATGTTCTTCAATATTTTACATGAGGAACAAGCACTATTTTAATTTCCGGTCTGTAGGTCTACGATGTAATCAAATCAAAAATCAAAATCAAAATCTCTTTATTTGCAAATGAGGTGTCTACCTCGGTGGCAAATGGTACACTAAAATACATTATTGTCAAGCACTAAATTTTAAATTAACAAGAGACAAAGAATATTTTCCTAGAATACAATATTATACAATTTACGCTAATAATTTGTTCTATTAAACACATACATCATCCTTAATAAATTTATACTGTTTACCAAATTTCTACTTATAATATCTTACAAACATAGTCAACTCATATACAGTATGTGAAATTATATCTAATAATAATATACAACTGGTATAAGATTAAAATTAACATTGAATTTATTTACATATTTATATTTTACCCATTTTGGAACATAAGTAGCATAACGACTTGCTGCGTCTTAACCAGAGCCCCTTTTGCTACCACTTTTCAGAGTTCCTGAAGGGCCTTCACAGCTATCGTAGCGGTCCCAGGGCCCTCGAAGTCCCCACTGTACTTCACCCCTACAGGCAGTCCCCTACTTGGGCTGTCCAAACTCCATAGACCAGGGGATGGAATTAATTTAATCACGCACATTTTTTATTTACAATATCCTGCACTGGTTGAATGCCCTCTAACATTCCATTTATTTTCTCTGTTGTTGTTTATTCTCTTCTTGAATATCTGTACAGATTTTGGAGAAGGATCAAACACTACCCCTGGTAAACTGTTCCACTCCTTCACGCCCTTCCCAATGAATGAAAATTTACCCCAATCGCTTCTGCTAAAATTCCTTCTAATTTTGTACTTGTGGTCAGTTCTACCAATATAATTATTTTCCAACCGAAGCCTCTCACGGATATCTCCCCATGCTTCTTCTCCTGTATAGGCTCTATATAATCCTATAAGTCTAGTTTTCTCCCTTCTCTTACTTAAAGTTTCCCAACCAAATTCCTTTAACATTTCTGATACACTACTCTTTCTCCTGAAATCCCCTGTTACAAACCTTGCTGCTTTCCTCTGCACACTATCTATTTCTTTTATTAGGTATTCTTGGTGAGGATCCCAAACACTGTTTGCATATTCCAATAATGGACGAACCATACTTAGGTAACTTTTTTCTTTTAATTCTTTGTTGCATCCTTTAAGTAGCCTCATTATGACATGTAACGATCTGTATGCTTTCCCAACAATGTCATCAACATGACCCTTCCAGTGCAAATTACTTTCAAATCTCACACCTAAGTATTTGCACTTGCCATCTTTAGGGATAATTACCTCATCCAAAGTATATTCAAATTCAGTTTTAAAGCTCCTGTTTGTAAAAGTTGTAACAGTTGATTTGCCTCCATTAACCTTCATATTATTTTCTTCAACCCATTCTTGGATACTCTCAATGTCCCTTTGTAATTCTGAGCAATCCTCAATGTTATTTATTTCCCTATAAACAATTATGTTATCTGCATACAATCTTATTTTCGATGTTATATTGTTCCCTAAATCATTTGCGTATATTAAGAAAAGTAACGGACCGATTATAATACCCTGTGCAATTCCCTTCCAAACTTTCTCTTCCTGTGATATATAATTTCCTACTTTGACTTTCTGAACCCTTGAATTTAGAAATGTTCTTATCCAACGTATAACCCTTACATCCAGTCCTATTCCCTCCAATTTCTTTAATAATATTCCATGTTCCACTCTATCAAAGGCTTTGGAAAGATCTATGGCTATGCAATCTAACTGGCCTCCTGAATCCAACTGATCTGATATGTCCTGCTGAAATCCCACCAGTTGTGCTTCACAAGAAAATTTCTTTCTAAATCCATACTGGCTCCTCATGAACCAATTTTTATCATCACATATCCCTCTGATGTACTTTGCTATTAAACTCTCCGGTATTTTACAAACTATACTGGTCAGGCTGATTGGTCTGTAGTTCTCTGGTTTCCTTTTATCACCCTTTCCTTTATAAATTGGTATTATTATAGATTCCTTCCATTCCTTTGGTATTACACTATTATTTATGACATAGTCAAAGAGAAATTTTAAATAAGGCACTATATACCACCCCATCTTCTTTAATACCTCCCCAGTAATTTGATCACTTCCTGCTGCTTTTCCTTGCTGAAGCAGTTGGATTTCTCTGAAAATACCTTCATTTGTGAATGAGAAGCTTCTTGTTTCCCTATGTGTCTCTCCCTCTCTATCTTCTGTTATGGTTTCCAAGTCCTGACAATCTTCTACTGAATCTCTGAATTCCCTACTGAAGAGGTTTGCTTTCTCAGTATCTGTTAAATAGTGTTCACCCCCTTCTCCCACCATTGTAGGAATTTGGATTCCTTTTCCTTTTTGATTCCTAATATATGAACACAGCTTTTTCCATTTCCCTTTGTGGTCATTACCCTCTTGAAGAATGCCATTCATATAATTCTCTTTTGCTTCCTTTTTCACTCTATTCAGTTCCCTCATTAGCTGTTTTCTAGTTTCTCTATTCTCCCTACCCTCTTTGATTTTCCTGTTTACTATTCTACATTTTCTTTTTAATTTTCTTATTTCCCTTGTATAATAAACAGGGTCTGAGGTCATTTTACCCTTCTTAACAGGTACAAATCTCTTCTCCCCTTCCCAAATTATTCCTTTAAATTTAGCCCAAAGTGTATCCACATTACTCCCTTCACTTATCCAACAACTGAATTGTGATTTAAGGTAAGTCCCAAATTCATCAACTTTAGTTTTTCTGTATAATTTCTTGTCTTGTGTGACCCTCTTATTAAGCTTTTTTGGTACCAGTCCTACATCCATTATTACAGCCTTATGGTCACGTATTCCTTCAATTACCTCAGTTTTATCAACAATTTCCCATGGTTTAACCAAGAATACATCTAGTAAGTTATTAAGACGAGTCCGTTCTTGTACTACTTGTGTAAATCCTCCCTCCCAAATTAACTTATTTGCCAGTTTCTGTTCATGGGCTTCACTTGCAGCTCCATTCCATTCAACTTCAGGCAAGTTTAGATCTCCCCCAATTATTACCATATCATTATTATTGTTTTTATGAGTATAATCTATTATTTTCTCAAATATTTCCATGTCTCTTTCCTCTCTTCCAGGCCTGTATGTTCCTATAATTCCCACCTCCTTCATATTATGACAAACTAATTTTATCCCTAATATTTCATCCCTTTCATCGGTAAACCATTCATGTGAACAATAAGTTTCCTTCGCCAGAATAAACACCCCCCCTCCCTTTTTATCTCCTCGGTCTCTACGATAGACTGTGTACCCTTCTGGAAATACTTCTCTATTACCCACCCCTTCTCTCAACCATGATTCTACTCCTATCACCACATCAGTCTCATAAGACTCCATCAATGTACCGAATTTTAATTGTTTATTTACTACACTCTGACAGTTTACCAAGAGCAATAGGTTAGCGTAACGGACATTTCTGTAAGGGTGGACACATTATCGCACCTCACCTTTTCACAACCAAAATTTCGATAAAATGTGTATGATTTCTTCAAAACTACGCGGTATATTACATCCGTAAGAGCATTCTCATTCCTAAAATGATTTCTATAAATCTGCGGAGGATTTAGTTTGAGCAATATCCACAGTCTTGAACTAAAAGTACAATATCAGTATAAACAACTTGTAAACGAAGGATAAAGAAAAATAGCTCACAGAATACAAGTGATATGGGTAAAATTAGATTATGAATTGAGATCCTTATATGAACCAAATACCATGCCGCAACAACCCCGAAGAGCCATGCCCTACCAAGCGACCGCTGCTCAGCCCGAAGGCTGCAGATTACGAAGTGTTTATGGTCCGCACGACGAATTCTGTTGGCCATTATTCTTGGATTTCTAGACGGGACCAACATCTCACGGTCATATAACTCCTCAGTTGTATTCATGCAGGCTGAGTGGACATCGAACCAGCCCTCAGATTCAACTAAAAATCCCTGACATGTCCGAGAATCGACCCCGGGTCCTCCGTGGAAGAGGCCCTACACCGCGAGACTGGCGATCCTTACATGATTCTGATAAAATAATTCACTAAGGCAGAAGTTAGATCATCTCTCACTCTCGTTCCCACAATCCTGAGAACTGTGATCACTAGGGATATTCCTTTGTGTCCGTCACCATCCCCTTCGCAGTCTTCTGCCAAAAGAGTTGCTTGTACAGTAGAAAAAACGTCTTCGTTATGAGTTTTATGCAGTCTGTCCAACGAGTAGGGGCTCTTCCACGTCGTCTACTCCCTGGCATATTTCCTAGTAAGTATGTGCCTTTCGAGACTCTCTTCGGCAATTCGCATGATATGATCAAAGAATTAGAGAATCCTTTGCTCTCACACAGCCGTTTACCTGGTGCTGATGTTCAGCTCCATGATGATGGCATTCGCTGATGATAAAAAGGCTAAGTATGGTATGCGAGGCATTCTTCTCAAGCATCACATTTGAAAGGAGTTGACCTTTCTCTAATCTCCAGCTAGCAGGGTCTAGGTTTCAGCGCCGTTAGTGAAGACTGACAATACTAGTGTCTGGACAAGAATAATTCTAAGCTTTATACAGATGGAGTGAGCCTTCCACATATGAGACAAGTGAAACATGATGATCTTGCCCATGTTAATCCTCCTCCTTATCTCTGTATCAAAGCTGCTAGTTCTAGTTATTACTACTCCAAGGTACGAAACTTCAGAAATAATCTCAATTTCTCAATTTTGGTCTATTACATGTCGCTGCCCGCATTTCGGACACTGCCCAGAAGCGATTTCATCGCTCCTTCCTCCGTAGTGATAAGCGACGTGTCATCTGTATACCGGAGATTAGATATTTTTTATCCATCCATCCATCCATCCATCCATCCATCCATCCATCCATCCATCCATCCATCCATCCATCCATCCATCCATCCATCCATCCATCCATAAATTTCTGCAAAGTTATTCTATTTTATTTAAACTGATATCATGGATTCTAAGGGTATAAAACAGTGGATTTCTGGCATGACAAAAATAACAACCATTTTTAGAACCTAATATCTCTGCTCTTGTTCATTATAAAATACTCGCTTCATATTTCTTTGCAATATGTTCTTAATGTTGTTTAACAGAATAGTTTTTGTGGCTTTCATAGGGCCAAATTTATTGGCGTTATTCTGAAAATTAAATTATTCTCATAGAGAAATATATATTAAATCCATGGGGCCGGTCCTTTAATTTCAATATAATTGTATTATACTGCTATAAAACATAGCTTCATTATTTATCTTCGTTTTAGTTTTTAAATGAAGCTAATGTCGTAATTCTAAGTTAAGATTGCATTGGCGCAAGTTATGACGAATATTGAAAAAATGAAACGTGAGAAGAGACACTTAAATATGAGGTACACATTTAGAGAAAAAAAGTTTACTTGGTTACGTGAACGCTGGTGATCCACGAAATATCACTGTAATATTTGTCACAAATGGAAGGTAATCATTGATTTACTGAAATAAAATCTCAAACCCCAGGTAGATTAAGAAATACCGTCGTTACTAGCAAGAAATATGAGTACGTACATACGAGCTGTAAACAGGAGTCCATTATGTTGGATTCCGCTGCTTGCGCCGTTTTTTGTTTCTTTCTTGAGGTCCAGGGCTGGCACCGATGAATGGGAGTGCTATGTCTGTGATCTTTGTTATCTTTGTCCATATGTCTTGCATTCCGCTGCTCGCGCCGTCGTTTGTTTTTTCTTAAGGTCCAGGGCTGGCACCAACGAGCTCTAGCTCTCTTTCTAGCTCGTTGGCTGGCACCGATGAATGGGAGTGCGGGTATTTTGTTGAACCAAAAATAGCATGATCCCTGGACCAATACATATATATAATAAAAGGAAAATAGCATGATCCCTGGACCAATAAATCGTTTAATGAATCAGTTATAGTGCTCTTGAAGTGACAGCCCATCAAATTACATCGAATGAGAAAAATCAATAAAACGACACCAAAGAACTTCAGTGAGCAAAGACATCACAGACGACAGTGTTGGACAAACAAAACACTTACGGAAACGCTGCGACGTAGCAGAAATAGTTGTAAGGCAGTAAAGAATGTATTCTCTAAAATAAAATATTTCGTATTATTTCTTAATCAACCTGGGATTTGAGACTTTATTTGAGTAAAAACAAGTACTCTCTTCAATTTGTGATAAATATTACAGTGATATTTCGTGGATCACCAGCGTTCACGTAACCAGTTTACTTCTATGCTGCTAAGAATTATACTACCACATGCCCAATATTCAGAGCAAGCTATAAATGAAATTATAGTCTTTAGACATCTTAAGTCAAACAGAACTTTCCCAGAACAAAAATTAGCATCACTAAATACGTCATTATTTACCTATGTGAGTCACTTTCTGCCACACGATTATTTACTCCATCATTAGGAGTAACACGATTATTTTCCATTTTCGTAGGGGTTTGGTGTGTTGATCGCCTTGAAACACACGTGATATCCTTGTCTATTTTGGGTGGGGGTTGTAATATACTTGGAACCCATCTTCCAAAACACGACATTAGGGCCACATGTACAGAATAACATTTTATCACTCAAATGGCTACATGGCAATGAAGAAAGACATTCTTCCTTTAGTCAAACAATACAACATGGCTAGTGCTTCCATCTGCTGCCCACCAGGAAAACTAACTTCTGAGTATGAGAAATAAAGGGTTCAAAGACATCCCGCGCTTCTTTGAGTGAAAACATATTGAAACATCAAGCCAGAAACGCCAAGCTGTTAAAGTGACAGCTGATGAAAAGTTTGTGCTAAAGAAGAAGAAAATTTATAAATTATACATTTCTGGAAACTAGAGAAAACATACTTTTGTATGGACTGATAAAAAATAATTTTGGAAGATGGCTGTATGGAGGGTTGACGAATACCTTAATAGCTACGGTATTTTCTAACTTAAGTTATTAACTATGGTGAACAATTTCATTTAGTAGGAAAAGAAATTGAATTGGTTCACTCTGGTTGTTAATTTGTACTAGACTTGAAAGAAGTTAGAATACTAATCTTAATCTTTACAGATAAGTGAAGAGATTTATAACAAAGACCTAATGGAATAAACCTTCTTAGCACACATTATGAAAAAGGGCAACAGAGATCATTAATATATCTAAAATTTTAAAAGACGGGCTGCCACAAAGACAATCTAACAACAGTCCTAAATTCATTGATAAGTTTAAATGTCTCAGACTAGAATAATAAATAATACATTCGTAAATACACACTATTCTCATTCCTAACAATTATTTCCTCCTAAGTTGTAAGACTATACTTATTTTTAAGAAGATGTTTTGTCATAAATAAAAAGAAGCCAGAGACATTCACACGTAAGGTTCACTACAGCAGTTTCAAATGATAAGAGCTTATAGGCCCGTGCGTAGATTACATTATAAGGATTTGAAATGTTAATAAAGTTATTGCTAGCAAGCGTAATGGTGATATTAGCATTATCCAAGCCCATTGCTCCCAGCAATGAATGTAATTATAAATACAATTAAGTGTCCAGCACTCGCAAGATTTCAAGCGCAGTCCCCATGCATAGGCGAGATACAATAGACGAAGCTATAAGATCGAAGGTGGTCTTGCAATATATAAATTATATTATGGTATTTCCCCTTTACTCACCTCCAAAAACAAAGATTCCCACAACAGGCGAGTTCCGCTCTCCAGCCCCCATCGATGTATCAACGCGGACTGGTTTAGTAAACCACGCGAGGCACTGAGAAACAGCACACTAGAAAACACTCTCTAGAACAGTCTGGATGCATGTGACATCAATGAGTAACGTAGCAAGTGGAGTCAGCCAGGAGATTAGGGAACAGTTTATGTGAAGGCATGATGGAAACCAGTACTGCGGCAAACTGAACGAAGTCCTTGGAGTTGAAATGTTGAAGTTTCACGACGTAAGCCGAGGTTGTTACACCACCTACAGCGTCTGGCTGCATCTAAAGCATAAAGAATTGCATCAGCATCATCATGAAGAGCTAATGAGTGGTATCTCGATTCGATGCCTGATTCAAGGAGAATAGGTAGGTCTTTGCTGACTGTGTGGGAAGTGAGTCGGCATTTTATGTAAAACTGGTAAATAATGTCCCAAATGATCACTAGAAACAAAGCTCAAATCAGGATTGGTTTTCAGAGTTCCATCTCGCTGATATGAATGTACATCTATCTTTCGGATCGTAGATGAGCTACATATTGTTTAGCTCTGCCAATTCTGAGAGCCTTTATCCGCACCGATCATTATGTCTATATCTTCATCGAGTACGGTGGTTAATAAAATCACCCACATATACAGTACCACAGGATGAGAACAGGTTTTAAGAAGAGAGTCAGGCCACAGGACCGTTGGTGGTTTATAAATGCTCACAGTTTTCACGTTATTGATCTACATTTTGATGGTAACATTTTTTCCATTATTATTTGTTTATATGAGCATTAGAAAGAGCGTTGAGCATAAGTTGCAGTACCATAAGACTGGTGTAAAGCTTTTTTTTTTTTTGCTAGTGGCTTTACGTCGCACCGATACAGATAGGTCTTATGGAGACGACGGGATAGGAAAGGCCTAGTAGTTGGAAGGAAGCGGCCGTGGCCTTAATTAAGGTACAGCCCTAGCATTTGCCTGGTGTGAAAATGGGAAACCGCGGAAAACCATCTTCAGGGCTGCCGACAGTGGGGTTCGAACCTACTATCTCCCGAATACTGGATACTGGCCGCATTTAAGCGGCTGCAGCTATCGAGCTCGGTGGCGAGTAGAAGAAAGATGTAGGTTAAAATATGTAGTGATGAATAGGTTAGAACAATAGGGTGGTGTGGGGATGTGTATCAAACTAGTCTACAGACTAATGGCTCAAGTAAAATGCAACTGTTCAAAGAATCTATCAGAGAATAGCTTTATACTAACGAAGAACTACAGACAACGGGACATACAATTATTAAAATTATAAATACTGTGTGTACGTAACTAACGAAGAACTACAGACAACAGGACATACAAATTAAAATTACTAGCAGAAGTGCCCGTTCTTCGTACGGGTTATCAGAAACTGGCTTTAGTTACTCATACTACCGGTGTGACTGACTTCATTAGATATTTATATCACTGGTGTATTTACTTAAGTACGTAGAAATGATTTGTCATGTTTGGAATTATAGTGTATCTTCTTCTTTTCTTCATGGGGGCCTCTAAATATTAGTTCCCAATTAGCGTCGACATCTAAGATCTTTTGCTACCACGTTTTTCCTTCATTCCCTTCACAAATCTGCAGGTTTAATGTAAGTATACTTTCGCCAGATAGTACCACAAATATAAATATTATTGAATGCATTTGTTTGATCCGACATTTCGTAACTATTAAAAATGATCAAGGGAATACGCGATGCAGGGCTTTTCATTCATGTCGCACATCATATAATGAATCTGAGTATAAATGTTGAGAATTTTTTTCAAGTCATTGGCACACCATCTTGACAATTGTGTACAGTATATAGGTTTCATGGTTACAATAATCGTAAAAGTGGACCAAAATATCGGCACTAATAACATCAGTGATCCTACTACTCCATGATTTGATAGAAAATACTTTAAACTATAGGTAACAGACTCCGCAAAATGCCGAAACCTAAGCCAGTACGTAAACACGGAGTCCCGTCGGCAACCGCTGGTCGCTGTACTACGGAGATCTCCGGGGCTATTATGTTTATACTTCACTCCCTCTCCATCCCCGCCCAAAGGAGTGATATGAACGTCTTACAAAACAGTTTATTTTTTCCAGATAGTAAGTCATACGTGTATCAAGTTTGGTTGGCAGCTATGCCCAAACGTACATGCATAATCTCGCTGCTGTAGAATCCTGGAGCTGACGTTGCCGTGGTTACGGCTGTTCGTTTCTTTATCCGATTCCTAGAGCAGGGAGAGTGTGGTTCCAATATCTCCATAACGGTTGGTTTTAGGGCCTTCAAACATGGTTTTCGAACCCGAAGGTTTTACCGAGTTTTGTTCTTTGTGTCAAGGGGCTTAAAATGAGCTTTGTCTCGTCCTTGTACGACCAATTCGATTTCGCCTATATTAGCCTATTATTTGAATATTTTTGTATCTCCCCCCGTCGCCCCCCTCAAATTGTTTTGAAAATAAAATACAGCGCATATTACTCACTGGCAATGTAGCTTTCTACAGGTGAAGTAATTTTTAAAATCGTTTCAGTAGTATTTGAGTCTATCCGTTACAAACAAATATACAAATTTTTCCTCTTTATAATATTAGTATAGAAGTATAAATTACATCCCTACATATACGGTTGCAGTCAGGAAGGGCATCCAGCCGTAAAACAGGGTTTAATCCACATGTGCTACACAGTTCGCACCCGCAACCTCACAGGTGTGGGTAAAGCGATAGAAGAAGAAGATAACTTACTCATTTTTTAAAAATTCAGCCGCTTTTTTATTCTTTTCACCCCCTTAAGTGGATTTTCCAAAAATAGTGTGTTCATTTTTAAAGGAGATTCCAAGTACAAATTTTAAAGTCTGTAACATCTTCTTTTTTGAGATATATGTATCCTCATATAAATAATTCAACTCCTTCCTCACTTTCTTTCACCTCCCCGCCCCCTTAAGTGGATTTTCTGAAAACGAATATTTGTGTTCTGTTATTTTTAAAGAGGTTTCCAAATATCAATTTTCATGTTTGTAACATGTTAAGTTTTTGTGATTTATTGTAGATAATTTCGCTGCTGTAGAATCCTGGAGCAGACGTTGCCATGGGTACGGCAGTTCATTACTTTATCCGATTCCTATATCGGGGTAGAGTGGTGCCAATATCTCCATAACGGTTGGTTTTAGGGCCTTAAAACATGGTTTTCGGGCCCGTAGGGCTTACCGAATTTTGTTCTTTGCGTGAAGAGGATTAAATTGAGCTTTGTCTCGTCCTTATACGACACATTCGATATTTTGCCTATATTAGCCTATTACTTTTATATCTCCCCCCCCCCGTGCCCCCACTTCGAATTGTTTTGAAAATAAAATACAGCCCATGTCACTCACTCGCAATGTAGCTTTCTATAGGTGATGACTTTTTTTAAATCGGTTCAGTAGTTTTTGAGTCTATTCGTTACAAACAAACAAATTTTTCCTCTTTATAATATTAGTATATATAAATACTGTGTGTACGTAATAACGAAGAATATAACAAATATTTTACATAAATGACAACTTCGCTTACTGAGATAAATGCTAAAAGGGTAAAATATGCAATAATATAATAACTGTGTTGTAGATGAGAAATAGAGTATCAGTATTAGAAGAAGTTATTAACATTTCCCTCCGTAAATCAGAACTACGTTGAGGTTTTCTTTATCTTCTGCTTACAAGTATGTTTTGCAGAAATACGCCATGAATTTAAGCTTGATGTATTCAAAATAAATAAAATAAATGTTAATATCAATACAATTTTACTCTAACGTCTTATCAAGATCTTGAGGTTATTCTGTAATACTTCTGTAATACTCCGATATGCTAAACATTAATCATGTATATGAGGAGGAAATGGACGAATCTAATATCAGAAAATTTTAAGTGAATTAGACTAGAATAGGAATGTCTATCGCAGTTGTATCATTGATTAAGTTAGTGTCGTTCTGTCTAAATCCACAGAGTGAAACTTGCATTGTGGGAACTCCTTGTGCTGCTTCTTAATCTGATTTTCTTATTGAACGCAGAAGTTGAAAAGGGGCTAGATGGAAGAAGGAGAGGGGGAAAGAATTTCATTTTAAGTTAGCCAGAGTGCATGTTAAGTAATGCAGCATGTTTGTGGTAGAAAGCAGAGACGGTGAGAATATCGACTGTGTGCTATAAGGTCGATACCTGTTATGAGAGATCTGTAGGTACAGGATAACAGCATAAAGTGACTCGTGCCTTGGTACCTCGTCGCAGGGATTATCAACGTGGTTGACTTCCAACAAGATTTATTCTTTACCTATTCATTTTTATTAAAAACGTTTCTCAAGAATCAACCTATTGAGTCACCACTAGTGTGATTACGGCAGCAAAGAAATGAACACTGGAATACTCTAACAAAAGGTGCACTGAGGTAGCACGTGACATACTGTAATTCTCCTCCATGCTCTCACCACAGTATCACTCCCATATTTCTCTTCAGACTACGGGATGCATGTTGGATCTTTACTCCCCGAAGCTGTTTTTAATCGGTTATTTTTAAATCCCATAAGTCAAGAATTGTAAATTTATGGGAAACAATAAAATTATAACTGAATAATGAATAAAGTAGAGTATATTTATAAAACTGTTTGCTTCTGAAGTTTAAATCTTGATTGAAGAAGTCACGAAAGGCTTGTATAAAAATGATACAATTTTTCTAGATTGTTTAAAAGTTCATAGTTTATAGGATTTCAAGAACGTCTGAGGAATGTTTAAACATTATATTTAAATAAACAATAAATTCAGGTCCTATTTATAAATGAACTCATACTTATCAACAGAGCCAGGATTTTAAGCACTAAGAAGTTACAATGTAAATTTTTAAACGAGTAGCGTACACTGGCCCACGCATGAATTCTGCAGTTAGGTTAGCATAAATATTAGGGACATGGCCTGTTAGAACCTTTAAAATTTACGCAACTCGCCTGCATAACTGTAAAGCTGGCTAGCCGCCACTTGCTACAGGGCAAACAAATGTGCATTTTAACCCGTTATTGCTTAAAAACCCAGGTTCTTCTTATCACAATAATATATTGAGTTATATTGTTCACATTTCAATTGGTAATAAAATGTGCTAAGAAACTGTAGAAACAAAACGTTTGTGTATGAAACTACACAGAAAATGTTTCTAGAACGAACATTCTTTCAATTCCATCCCCCATCCTTGATGACCCAATCACACATACTTTTCAATAAACGTTGAATTTTTCTCTTGTTTGCGTAGGCATCCTTCAATATTGTTATTAAATCCGCATTCATTCTATACTAGACTTGCAGTATTTCTTCACAGAACGATTCTGCCCATAAAGGGAAAATGTTTAATCGAGTCTTAAAATAAACGATTCATTCAGCAATTGCAGTTAAAGAGCAAAGTTTAAAATTAAGGATATTAAAAATAAATTATCCAAGACGCACAGAATGAAAAGTGACAGGGTAAACTCTGATTGACTGTAGTCAAGTCCAGAGATCGCTTCCTGAGCTCAAGGGTCTGAGATAGAATTCTAAGACGTAGTTTGGAATTTGAGATTGCTTTAATGGTGAGAGATCCGTCAAAGATCATTTACATATTCGTATATGAACCGCTGTCATGGCGAATATCCAGGACTTTTCTCTAGACCGATAGTGGTTGTATGATTATTAAATAAGCAGCATTACAAGTAAAAGTAGCGAGAAAATAATATTAGACCATGGAAGAAACGTAGAGGGGACCTAAACACAACAGTAGGACTTGCACGAGATTTCGTGTTCAAGCAGTCACTCAATATTATTCAATTCAATCAGTTATTTCGAAGATCTGTTAAAACTACACATGACAGGACAGATGCATTCTACGTTGCAGACAACCTAGATTAGCTCGGTGTGAAGATAAGACTGCAACAGTATTCAAAACTGAACAGCATAAATGTATCTTTTCAGATTTTTTTCTAATTATGAATTGTTTTCTTGATATTAGAGATCTTTTCAAGTATGATGATGATGATGGTTATGATCATCACATAGCTATTATTTGTCGTAAATAATTTTCAGTATAGTATCGAAATACGGCGTGGAAGGCTTTTGGTTTATCATAACACTCATTATTATTATTATTATTATTATTATTATTATTATTATTATTATTATTATTATTATTATTATTATTATTATTATTATTATTATTATTATTATTATTATTTTATAATTCGCTGGAGCCATCAAGGACCACGTTAAGTCTTGTTGCATTTGACACTGAACTTGGCCTTCTTTAGAGCCCAAATTTCCCTCATTCTTTGTGAGTGGGCCTGCTTACACTCCTCTGTCCAAGGGGCACCGTGTCTTCTCTTCGGTTGCTCGTTTCGGTTTAGCCCTTTCGTCAATATTTTCTTGCGGAAGAGATCTCTGTTAAGGGCGTCTTCAGCTGAGATATGTAGCATTTGCAGGTCTTCTTTGGTATTTCTAAACCAGGGAATTGTGGTTTTGGGGTTCGAATCAAAAAAGTGAAAGATTTCTTTAGTTAACTTTCTTCCGTCCATTCTTTTCAGATGACCGTAAAATCGTGCCGTCTTTTTCTGATTGTGTCGGTAATTTTCTCTATTTTGCTGTAGACTTCCTGTTGGATCTCTTATGATGGATTCCATTTCTGTACTTTGATCCCAAGATTCCTCTCACAATTTTGCGTTCTTTTTTATCCAGTTCTTCAAGGAGTCCTTTGTTGGCATTTAGAGACAGGGTTTCGGCTGCATATAGAACTACTGGCTTCAGAACTGTTTCATAGTGACGTATCTTGGTGTTTTTGGAAAGATATTTTTTGTTGTAGATTGTTTGGTAGGCTATTTCCAGTTTGCGAACTCGCTCCTGAACTGCTTCTTTGTCCAGTCCATTTTTCATGATGATCTCACCCAGGTATTTGAATTTGTCTACTCGGGTGATGTCCCCGTATTTTGTATGGAGTTTTGGTGGAGCCTCTTTGATGTTAGTCATTACTTCTGTTTTCTCAAACGATATGTGCAAACCAGTTTGTTCGGCAATTTCCTTTAAAATTTCTACTTGAGCTCTAGCGGTTTCTATGTCGTTTGAGAGAACAGCAATATCATCGGCAAATGCTAAACAGTCTGTTGCGATCCCCTTGGATTTGGTTCTTATTCTCAATGGACTGTAGTTGGTTTCCTGTAATCTCACCCGCCAGGTTCTGATGATCTTTTCAAGAACACAGTTGAAGAGTATCGGGGATAGCCCATCACCTTGTCGGACTCCTGTTTTGATGTCAAAGGAATGCGAGAGACATCCGTGGAACTTCACCTTGGATTTTGTATCGGTCAGGGTGGCTCTAATTAAAGCCAGCAGTTTCAAATCAACTCCAAATTCATTTAAGATGTTTAGCAGGACTTCCTGGTCAATGGGGTCGTACGCTTTCTTTAAGTCCACAAAGACAGACACATACTGCTTGGACCTTAGTGTACAATATCTTATGATCGTTTTGAGATTTTGGATCTGTTAGGCTGTTGAGCGACCTTTCCTGAACCCTCCTTGGTATTCACCTATTTGATGTTCGACTTGTGCTTCCAAACGCTCCAGGATGGCAAGTGATAGAATTTTGTAAGTCACGGGTAGCAAAGATATTCCTCTGTAGTTGTTGATCTTCTTCATGCTGCCTTTTTTGTGTAATGGATGGATCAAAGCTATTTTCCAATCTTCGGGTAGGGTCTCCTTGTTCCAAATTTCTTCTATCTGCTTTTGCAAGATATCAAGTAATTCCTCTGGGGCATATTTCCATAGTTCTGCTACTACTGAATCTTCCTCCGGCGCTTTGTTATTTTTGAGATGGGCAATGTAGCGCTTGATTCCGTCTCTGCCGGGTGGTCTGGAATCTGGGTACCTGAGTAAGGCTTCCTTGGTCTCGATGGGGCTTTGCGGTTTAGAGCAATTAAGTAAATTCTTGAAGTAATCTGCCAGAATGCTGCAATTTTCTTCATTTGACGTCGCCAGTGTGCCGTCATTTCGCTCGAAGCATAGAGATGATGGTTTATAGCCAGTGAGTTTGCATTTGAAGGCTCTGTATTACTCTCTGCTTTCATTCTTCCTAAAGTTTCGTTCTATCTTTTCAATGAGAGATTTTTCGTATTTACGTTTCTCAGTTCTGAACACCCTAGCTGCTTGGGCACGTTGGGTTTTGTAGGTTTCCCAATCATTTTCTGATTTCGTAGAGTAGTACTGTTTCCACGCATTGAGTCTTTCTTGGAGGACTGATTCGCAGGTACCATTCCACCAGGCATGCTTTTTGCTTCTCTTGATTTCCGCAACGTCTTTGGCGGCCTCAACAAGGAGACTTTTGGCGTTGTTAAAGTCACAGTCATTTGGTCTATCCTTCTCCTCGAACTCCTCGACCCTTTGCCGAAGTTTATCATTGTCGAAGCGTGTGATCCGTTTGGTTGTCTTCCTTGTGTTTGCGGGAATTGGTTTGAATTTGATAAGAGACATATAGTGATCTGAGGCCACATTGATGCCTTTCTTTACCTTGATATTCATAATCTCAGGGCTGTTTCTCCTGGAGATTGCAACATGATCAATTTGGAACTCTCCGAGAGTTTGGATGGGAGAACGCCAAGTCATTTGCTTTCTGGGTAGATGGCGAAAGTGGATCGACATGACCTGCAGGTTGTTATTTTCGCACATGGACACCAGTCTTTTGCCATTGGGATTGGTTCTTTTGTGAGCAGGGTAATTTCCTATAACTTTCTTGTACTTCTGTTCACGACCTAGTTGGGCATTGAAGTCACCCAAAAGAAGCTTGACATGGTGTTTGGGGATTTCGTTTAATTTTTCATCCAGTAGGTCCCAGAAATTATCAACTTCGTCTGGATCAGACTTGTTCTTATCGTTTGTAGGAACATGTGCGTTAACTAGGGCGTAGGTTTTGTTCGCGCATTTAATTGTGAGTATAGACAATCTGTCATTCACAGGTTCGAAATTTGCAACCAATTTAAGGATCTTGGTTCTAACAGCAAACGCGGTTCCAAGCATCACAGCTCCATTGAGGATTCCTCTTTGCGCTTTGCTCTTAAAAAATCGGTAGCCTTCGGATTCAAAAATCTCTTCATCTGGGTACCTTGTTTCCTGTAGGACCATTATGGATACCTGATTTTCGTGAAGAGCTTTGGTGAGGGTTTTCAGCTTGCCAGTTTGTGTAAGTGAATTTATGTTGAAAGTTGCTAGAAAGGTTTTAGATTTTGGCCTGAATTTTTGACTCTTCGGGGTACACCGAGACGCTCCGACTCGTCTCTTGCATGATGCCGAGTCTCCCCCAGAATCCGAACGAGACTCGTGCGCCGTGGCGTTCACGACGAGGGATTTATCCGAAGATTTACCCCCTGGGGTATGTTTCTTGAAATGTTGTGCCATCATGCTTTTTGACTTGACTTTGCTTTGGACAGGTACCCATCCTTTTACAACTAGGGTTGTTAGCCCTAGAGGTTGCCACAAGATGTTTTCTGGCTTCTGGTCATTTACCAGTCTTCGCCGTAACCCTGGCAAGGGACCAGTTTTTTTTTCACGGTGGTATTTTATTTCCCTACTACCCTCCGACTCTGCTGGCGGCAAAGCCAGCGATCTTCCCCAATTCCAATGGGACGCGCCCGATGGAGGTAACTGGTAAATCTCCACACGGGTTTTTATTATTATTATTATTAGAAAAGTGTTTTCCATTGTATTCAGCCTAGAAAATTCAAATTTTTCTAATATTCCCATTTCTTGCACTTGGTACTGTACGTTCACTGAGTATCGAAAAATATTGTTTTCGGAATTCTGCCTTGATGAACTTTGCCGTCTAATTTTGAAATCTGAATAATATTGTCTATCTATGGCTCTTCTTGTCACCATGTTACAGTATTTAGTCTACGTTAGTTCGGTCACGTCATTTTGATTTAATCACAGGCAAACAAATTTATTTCCTGTGTTTGTAGAGGAAATTAACTTCATGCGCCTCAAGACATAGAGCATTTTAGAACTTCATTTTATCCAATACCTCTAGTTGAATCACCATTTCCCGAACGAGAGAGGACGTTGTAACGTATATTTGATGCCAATAAGAGAAGCTTAATTTCAGTTCATATTTTGCTCCTTCCCACATGCGCATACAGAGTGTAACAAAAATACAGGTCAAAAGTTTAAGAATAGGTTCCCCGTGTGCAGGGAAGGAAAATAGGCCGTATCAATACGGGCCTTCATATGCTTAATTTCTGATTTAACAAGCTACGTAGTGTCTGTTGTACGTTCATTGGCTGGAATTTAATCCGAAATGCTGATATGTTATCACGTGTGTCTATCTTGGCTGAACTGAAAGACGCTCCATGAGTTCTGTAGGAGTAAATTGTTGTAAGTTATGTTTTGTAGGTAGGGAATATCCGATCATATTTTAAACTCGAAAAGGAGACGAAGGCTTGTATTTAGAGAGAGAGTGGACGTTTTGACCATTGGATTTAAAGAATAACAACAAAGTGTATGAGAATTTCAGAAATTAAACATAATTCAGTACATTAAGATCATACTTCAAAGTCTCATAATTCAGACACTAAGCATTCCCGAACCCTCCTTGATATAACCTATACGTATTCTCTCTATATAAAGAATGCATTCTTGAAATTTTGCCCTATAATTTTGCCACAACCTGTATAAATACGGCATTGTGTTTTCAGAAAGGTAAACGATTTCAAGGAAAGCGTACCAGACGCATATTTTTTCCGGCAAAGATCGAAAATAAATTATCCCTAACAATCAGTTCAAAATGCTATTTTTTGTGTAAGAAAATGTGAACTGCAAACTGCTAAATAATCGATGCTCAGGAAATACTGGACACATTTGCTGCTGTATTGTAACTCAACATAAAAACTCAAGAGTATAAGCAGTCAATTTTCCGCAGCTTAACGATTGTTCTATGCTGAAATGGGCTAGAAATTAATATAAATGCTCATGTAGAAACTTAATCGGGAAAGAAAACATATACAATAAAGTTGAATCCTTCCACAAACAGAAGCCTTCTGACATCACAGAAATGCTGAAAAGTATGGCGTTTTATCGTTAAGTCAATTTTAGATCGATGGGGAAGGATTAATGATATTCATAGGACATCGTTAAGCTAACATAGCAGTTGGAATGTTGGGAAAACATTGCGCCTCGAAGTAAATGGAAATGTTACATCAGTAAGAATTATTCATGGAAGAAACAAGAAAAATATCCACAGCAGACAGTTTGAGAAGTTAGAAATGGCATCGCATGTCCACTGCCCTTAATTCTGGAAATGAATACGTCACATTAGGAGCAAATTACACAGTTCAAAAAAATTAGAAGAACATGTTTTGTAACGTCTGGTATGTGAACTTTAATTTGGCAGATGGGGTTCCAATGTTCGTACAGCATACCTTGAGACCTTCGCTACTCAAGACATGCATTAAACTCTCAGGTGACCCCTCAAACAAAGTAAATAGCGGTGCGTCCGTGTGTCGTGAGGTACATAGACTACTGCGGTCATTTGAGCAAGTTGTACGTCAACCAGCACATCCCATGAGGCATCTTAACAAGGTTTAAGTCGCAAGGGCCGTCACTATGATCCAGGAAGGATTGACTTTTCGTCGTGTTGCTGTGGATCTCAATGTCTCTCCGTCAGTTATTCACCGCTTGTGGAATCGCTACAATGAGGCAGGCCAGTTCACAAGGAGGATTGGACAAGGTCGTGGAAGCATGACAACCCCACAGGATGACCGACACTGACCATCTGTGCGTTGCGGCGTCGTTCAGCAACTGCCAGAGAACTGCAACAAGACCTCAGAAGGGTTACTGGAGTCACGGTGTCTGACCAGACAGTAAGGAACAGGTAAACAGAAGTGTCCTTACGACCCAGACGTCCTGTTCGAGTGCCCCGTTTAACGCAGCAACATCGCACAGCTCGCCTTCTGTTAGTCCGTACCCATGTCAACTGGCAACTTCGGCAATGGAGACTTGTATTGTTCACAGACGAGTCCAGATTTCCCCTGACACAGCGTAATGGACGTCAACGTGTATGGAGACGCCGTGGTGAGCAGTACATGCTAAATGTTTTCCAGGAAGTCGACCGATTCGGACAAGGTTCTGTGCTGGTGTAGGGTGGCATCAGTATTGCTCTTGGACGGATCTTGTCGTCGTCCGCGGTAATCTTACAGCTGCGGGGTACATCGAGCAGATACTGCTACAGCATGTGTTGGTTGCTGCATACGGTGTTGGCCCTGAATTCGTACTTATGCACGACAATGCCAGGGCTCATGTAGCGCGCATCACCAAAGCTGTCTTGCGAGAACAGGACATTCAAGAGATGGAATGCCTAGCAGTGAGTCCCGACCTTAATTCCATCGAGCATGTGTGGGATAGGCTTGAGAGAAGTGTTCATAGGCGTCCTGTTCCACCGCAGACTCTCCAAGACCTCGAACAAGCTCTCATTGAAGAATGAGACCTGATACCGCAACGTGACCTCCATCGACTTATACGGAGCATGCCACGTAGGTGCCAAGCTGTGATAAATGCTCGTGGAGGACATAAAAATCCTCCCTGGGGGACTGTTATCACTTTGTTTTCGCCCCTATTTAGACATTTCCGTTTGTGTTCTGAAAATGAACGCGAATCCATCGATGTTCTTTTGTGTACTTCAACGGTAAAGAATATTTACTATTTTCTTTGCGCCGCACCGACACAGATAGGTCTTACGGCGACGATAGGGCAGGAAAGGCCTAGGAGTAAGAAAAAAGCGACCGTAGCCTTAATGAAGGTACAGCCCCAGCATTTGCCTGGTGCGAAAATGGGAAACCACGGAAAACCATCTTCAGGGCTGCCGACAGTGGGGTTCGAACCCACTATCTCCCGGATGCAAGCTCACAGCTGCGCGCACTTAACCGCACGGCCAACTCGCCCGGTAAAGTTAAAGAATAAAGGTTTAGTTGGTAATATACCTGGTGTGAAGTACTGTTTTATGGAGCATGGCATACGTTCAAAAATATATTTCCCTAATTTTTTTGAACTGTGTAGATACAGCTTTTTAAAGAGTTACAGTTTTAAAGCCTAAGAGGAATTAAACTACTTGGCTGCCAACCTCGACGATCAGATATATCTATATATGTATAAAATAAGAGTTTTGTCTGTACATTGCTCAGATTTTTAAAAGAATGGCATTTCTGTATCGGTCATGTCCATAGTAACAAGGAAATGCACTTTTTACTTTTCCGTAATGTCTGTCTGTCTGTCTGTCTGTCTGTCTGTCTGTCTGTCTGTCTGTCTGTCTGTCTGTCTGTCTGTCTGTCTGTCTGTCTGTCTGTCCGTACACGCATCACGAAAAAACGGCTGAAGAGAATTTAATGAAAATCGGTATGTGAAGTCGGGGGAAGAGTCACTACAGTCTAGGTTATAAATCATTTTACTCACGCTGAGTGAAATGGTAGTTTAGGGGAAGGCCTGAAATGTAATTCTCAAATATTTATACTATTAGTGGTCCTATCGATAAATACTATATAACTAAAGTTATAGAGAATTAAATTTCCGATCATTTATGTCATACATTGTTACCGTGCCGGTTTTGATAACACAGATATTCATGAATTTGTATTTTTGTTGCCAAGTCCATATGAAGGCCGAGCCACGAGAAAATGGGTTGACAGAATTTAATGAAAGTCGGTATATAGAGTCGGGGAATAAGAAACTACAGTCTAAGATATAAACAATGTAATTCGCCCTGTATGAAATTGTAGTTTAGGGGAAGACGCCTAAAATTTAATTTTTAAATACCTATGTTATTGGTCCTATCGAAAAGTACTACATAACGACAGTTATAGAGAATACAGTTTCCGACCATTTAGATTGTATTCAATTTTACCGTACCGACTGTGATAAGAGTGGTATTTCAGAATAGGAAGGAAACTAAATGTGAAGGCCTACAATATTGAAAGCGCATAACATTTATCAACAATAACATAACATTGACCATTGTTTGTGGTGATGTTCTTTGTCTCTTATGCTGCCGCTCAATTCCGATAGATGGGATTACTGCTGCGTACCGGGTATAACAGCCTGACTGAATATTGGAAGGAAAGAGCTGAGGAGTTAGAAAGCTTTCTTCTTTAGCACGCCATTCCTCTGGTTCATACATTATCTGATACCGCACTGCTGGTACGTAACTCACTGTTTCATCATAGTATTCCAGCTATTCGATCCCTACTCTGACGCACTGTTTTAAATGAGCAGTGTGCACTCTTAAGGAAGACGCTCAGTAGTCGTAGTAGTAGTATGAACTGGTTTAGAATTACAATTTAGGCCTATTCCAAATTATAGCACCACAATTCACTAAATAACTCAAAATTCAACCCTGAAAAGAGTCGTTTCTTAAAAGGAGCTTCTTCCTCTTCACTTTAATTAAATTTTACATTCATTTTATTCAAAATTAGCAGTGAAGAGGGGGTTTCTCCTCTGGCTTGGAAGAAAAAATTGCGTTAGGGAATTTTCATTGTAATGGTAGCCCCGCTTGCCTACCATCATTCACAGTTAGGTTGGGGGGAATCGCATTATAATGGCAGACACTTGCTCTCGACCTGCCTTTTTACATCCTCAGAAAGACTGTCTTAGTGATTTTCCCAACTGAAATGAACATAGGTCGTTACAATGACGTCAGTAGGAATGGTGCGAGTAAAAGCAATGATTTCACATGAAATACTCGATCAAATGATAAACTACACTTTTTCTCACTTTTAACAGTCCAAAGTTCCAGAACTGGAATGACGAGGCCGCAGACAGTCGTGATCCGTGAGCACTCTTAGACCTTTTTCATGGTGGGGGGGGGGGTCGAAGGTTGAGAGTCCCAGGGCAAAAACTATGCCCTTTTACTAATCCGTTTCCTAGGAGTACCCGATGAGTCGGAAAATCTCAATTCACTACACTGGCGGCGGAATATTTACGTCACAGCAAGCAACAGTGGGGAAAATGGGCTTACCAGAACTACAGGTATGGTATGAACACTGCTTTTGGCCGTGAGATGGTTAAAAAAACTTGCCGTTGCTTGAGTCCTGGTCTGCCTATACAAATCATACTGTGTTAGAAAAAACCATCCGTCCTGGAAAATGTGTGACATTGGTAATCATACCACCTGGAACCACGGGAAAAATTCAACCTCTGGATGTCTGTTTTTACGTGTCTACAAAACAGACTCTCGCACCATCTGCAGCTACGCCACAATCAATCAATCAATCAATCAATCAATCAATCAATCAATCAATCAATCAATCAATCAATCAATCAATCAATCAATCACTACTGATCCGCATTTAGGGCAGTCACCCAGGTGGCAGATTCCCTATCTGTTGTTTTCTTAGCCTTTTCTTAAATGATTGCAAAGAAATTGGAAATTTATTGAACATCTCCCTTGGTAAGTTATTCCAATCCCTAACTCCCCTTCCTATAAACGAATATTTGCTCCAATTTGTCCTCTTGAATTCCAACTTTATCTTCATATTGTGATCTTTCCTACTTTTAAAGACACCATCCAAACTTATTCGTCTACTGATATCCTCCCACGCCATCTCTCCACTGACAGCTCGAAACATACCACTTAGTCGAGCAGCTCGTCTCCTTTCTCCCAAGTCTTCCCAGCCCAAACTTTGCAACATTTTTGTAACACTACTCTTTTGTCGGAAATCGCCCAGAACAAATCGAGCTGCTTTTTTTGGGATTTTTTTTCAGTTCCTGAATCAAGTAATCCTGGTAAGGGTCCCATACACTGGAACCATCTAGTTGGGGTCTCACCAAGAGACAGATATGCTCTCTCCTTTACATCCTTACTACAACCCTTAAATACTCTCATAACCATGTGCAGAGATCTGTACCCTTTATTTACAATCATATTTATGTGATTACCCCAATGAAGATCTTTTCTTATATTAATACCTAGGTATTTACAATGATCCGCAAAGGGAACTTTCACCCCATACACTGCACGATAGGCTGGTTCGCATTCGGTTGCATGTCATCACCCTCTAGCAGTTCTCGCCGCCACCTTATATCTGTATGATTATCTATATGCATTCTGTAAGAGTGGATACCTAGCTGATCGTCCTTTGATTTGCCTGGCGTTAACTTTTGTGATCACTGTAGCGCGTCATTTTTCATTCGGTGCTGATGATGCAAGTCAAAGGTTTGTTCTGAACATTTTGTGAAGTGTAACACATACATTCCGCGGAAGGTTGCTCTCTGTACCGCCTGGACACTCAGTTGCAGTCGCCCTTATATGTACATGGTGCGCCATTAGCAGCTAATATTGTTTGCTGTCTCAATTGTTACTACAGCACTTTCAAATGCCCCTTACCAGACATTGCACCTGCGACCTCGCACTCGTGGTGGTTTCTTGTGAGATTCGCCGATGATATAATTATTTTATCTGAGTCTGCAGAAGATCTGGAGAAATTGTTGAATGGTATGGACTCAGCCTTGGAGCGGGAGTACAAGTCGAAAATAAAAAAGTCTAAAACAAAAGTACAGTTGAACGAAGTCAGGTGATACAGGAAATATTAGATTAAAAAATGAAGTCTTAAAGGAAATAGACTAATATTAAAACATGTATCTCTTTAAGTCTTTAGACTTTTTCAATCGTGAAATTACCAGCGTTTCGCCCCAGTGTAGCGGCGGGCTCATCAGTTGGAATGCTACACCTTGCCAAGTCGCTAGCGCTAGTGCGCCGTTGAGACACTACTGCAAGTCTCCTATGCAGACTAATATTGTTACCTGGGCCAGAGAGTAACGATGGCAGATCCACTAACTGCTTTTATGGTTTTCAGTGACTCCGAGGTGCCGGAATTTTGTCCCACAGGATTCCTTTTATATGCCAGTATATCTACCGACACGAGGCTGACGTATTTGAGCACCTCCAAATACCACCGGACTGGGTCAAGATCGAACCAGTCAAGTTGCGGTCAAAAGGCCAGCGCCTCAACCGTCTGAGGCACTCATCCCGGTAAATGGCAGATGTAAGGACATAAAATGCAGACTAACACAAGCAAGGGAGATCTTAAGAAAATATATGTGCTCACTGCGAACAGTAATATAGGAATTATAAGGGTGCTTTTGAAGACTTTCTTCTCGAGTGTGGCATTGTATGGAAGTAAAACATGGACAATAACTAGCTCAGAAGAAAAGAGGATAGATGATATAGAAATGTGATGTTACAGAAGAATGCTGAAGGTGGGATGGATAGATAAAATCACGATTGCAGAGATACTGAATCGAATTGGTGTGAGGAGAATAATTTGGTGAAATTTGCCTTAAAAAAAAGAGATAGAATGATGAGACATTTTAAGGCACCCAGGTCTCATTTAGTTAGCTTTTGAGGGAATTTTTTTATTTCTTCATTTCATTATTTACTTTTTTAAATTTGCTTTAAGTCGCACTGGCACAGATATGTCTTATTCCGACGATGGGATAGGAAACGGCTAGGAATGGGGATTTAAGGTACAGTCCCAGCATTTGCCTGATGTGAAAATGGGAAACCACGGAAAACCATCTTCAGGACTATCGACAGTGGGGATCAAACCCACTCTTCATGCATGAAGGGCTGCATCAAATTAGTCTATTGACTGATATCAAACATTATTATTATTATTATTATTATTATTATTATTATTATTATTATTATTATTATTAGACAATCAACTTGCTTTACGTCGCACCAATACAGGTAGGTCTTACGGCGACGACGGGACAGGAAAGGGCTAGGAGTAAGAAGGAAGCGGCCGTGGCCTTAATTAAGGTACAGCCCAAGCATTTGCCTGGTGTGAAAATGGGGAAACCACGGAAACAAATCTTCAGGGCTGCCGACAGTGGGGCTCGAACCCACTATCTTACGAATACTGGATACTGGCCGCACTTACGCGACTGCAACTATCGAGCTCTGTATTATTATTATTTTTTTTGATTCGTTGTGCCCAGCTGTGGAGCGCGTTTGAACTTATTTTGCACAATGTTTCTTCTTCTTTTCTTCCCAATATCTCTTCATTTTTTCACTGTGTTCCTTTCTGCGTGTTTCTGTCCAGCCTGTATTTTTTCTTGTTGGTTTCTCTGCAAATTTATGTTTGTTTACTAAGCTTCTAAATTTCATTCTATCTTGAATGGTTTCGTCCTCGATACCCATTTCTTGTAGATCTTCATGTATTTCTGCTAACCAATTGTTGCGGATTTTCAGGGTTAGAGCTAGATTTAGAATTTTCTTTGTCAGCCTGTTGTTATCCATTCTGTGTAGGTGTCCGTAGAATTTTAGTCGTCTCTTTCTGATGGTATCTGTGATTTTTTCTGTGAATTGAAAAATTTCGTGTGGTTTCTTTTTCATCCAAATTCCATTTTCGAACTTTGGTCCTAGGATTTTTCTGAGAATTTTCCTCTCTTGTTTCTCAATGCTTTTCATTTGTGACCTGCCGCCAATGATCAGTGTTTCAGATGCATAAAGTGCCTCTGGTTTGATGACTGTATTGTAGTGTCGTAATTTTGCATTTTTTGATATACATCTTTTGTTGTATCTGTTCCATGTGATTTTGTAAGCCCTTTGCAGTTTAGCAGTTCTTTCTTTGTTAGCTTCCTGATTTAACCCTGCTGGCTGAATAATTTCACCTAGATACTTGAATTTGTCTACTTGGGAAATTATTCCACAATTGGTGATTAATGGTTGATTGTCGAATCTTGATTTAGTTCCTTCCATAAACTGCGTCTTTTCAAATGAAATTTGAAGTCCGGTTTTTGCGGCTATTTCATTCAATTTTTCTATGGATTGGATTGCTTCTTGTCTGTTGTTCGAAAGGATCGCAAGGTCATCTGCGAAAGCTAAGCAGTCAAGGTGAATTTTGTCTTTAAGAAGTCTGCCAATGTTTATACCTTTAGTTTCTTTTCTCCATTCACGAATCACTTTTTCCAAAACTAAATTGAATAGTAGTGGGGATAGTCCATCTCCCTGTCGGACGCCAGTTCTGATTTCGAACGGTTCAGAAATTTCTCCCAAGAACTTAACTTTTGATGTTGTGTTGGTCAGAGTTTGTTTAATCAATTCCCTCGTTTTCCTGTCGACTTGAAATTCCTCTAGTATGTTGAACAGGGTCTGCCGATCTATGGAATCATACGCTTTTTTGAAGTCAACAAAGGTGATTACTGTTTGTTTGGTTTTGCGAATCTGTAGTATGGTTTTTAGGTTTAGGATTTGTTCTGCGCAGGATCTCCCTTTTCGGAATCCAGCCTGATAATCTCCGATCAGGTGGTCTGTTTGTTTCTCTAATCTATTAAGTAGAGCTTTAGAGAAGATTTTATTATTATTATTATTATTATTAACTCAAGCGAAATACAGAAACACATACTGATCGCTCTTGTTTCATAATAATAATAATAATAATAATAATAATAATAATAATAATAATAATAATAATAATAATAATAATAATAATAATAATAATAATTGTACCGGGTGGTACACCTCCACGCCGCTAATTCAAACTTTGCGCCAGTTAAAACTCCTCTTCTGGAGGAAGCCTGAACTTTAACTTCCATATTAATTCAACGATTTCTCAGAAGATGCCATTACTATAAATTTTGAAGTGTTCTGAACTATGTCAGTTTCGATTCATTTTTGTTTTATCTGTAGCAAGAAGTGTGAACATTCTCTTCTAGAGGACACTACTTAAGAACTACAATGGTGCACCCTAGTACGAAGTGAAGGAACCTTTTTTTTTTTTTTTTTGAAGAAATTTAGTACTTATAAGTTTGTTCTTTATTAAATTTCTTTCTGCCATTGTTTAAGTTGGCAATGTTAACCCTTTCTTTCCGCCAGTTTTGAATTTGACCAATAAGGAATTTCTGTAATTAATTTTCCACCAATAAGGTGTTTCTCCTTCATCTGGTGTAGTAGTTTTTGCCATTATCCAATAAAATGCTTGTGGGCGGGTGTTATCATTCACGAAACGCCTCGAACTTTCCACGAGGGTATATAAACTGCTGATTTTCGGGTCTCCGGGCCACTTCAGTAACACCTATCATTGTGTAAATTATGTAGCAGGGGGCGGGAAGCGCCTCTTTCTTCGGGCAGCAGTTCAACCACCAGGTAATGGCCGTTTTATAACTTATTTTCTTGCCAGCTCAGCAGTTTAACCCTCGGGGCGGGTTCGAGATCTTTACCATGTAACTTTCCTCTAAAATGTAAAAGACTTTTGATTTAAATTCTGCCTCTGTAACTACATATTGGGATAGAGAGTGCTTAACCCTCTCGAGCTCCCACTCATATTGCTTTGAGGTGAACTTATTTTCACAACCGTTTCTTCCCTTCTAATGTAATGTAAATCGTTTTCTTATATAAGTCACCTCTTTAGTATGGGATTAGCCCTTGCATTGGCGGCCTAATGCCAAGTAGGTTTTAATAAGGTGTATTTGGAGTGCAGTTTTGCCTCCTCTCAAGTTGGTATTGTGGAGGCCATGTAATATTTCTGTTTCTTCACTCAATAGGCCTCAGTAGGTTGGGTATTTTTTACCCCTGTGTGTATGTCCTTGGAGGACAGCTTGAACGTGGAGTTTGGTGTGGCCTTTGATAGGCTTGAATTTTAAGAGCGGGTTGCTCTTGCTTAAAATTTGTTTCTGCGTGCCTCGAGGAGGCTTTACTGTGTAATTGGGAGCAAGAGCTCCTGGGCATGATTGGGGTCTTCTGCCCCTTTGTTGAATCTTGTATATCGTAAGGTTGGGCTTATAGCTCAAGAATTGTGTGTCTGTCTCTCGGAGCCCAAATCCTGTAACACTGTAATTGTACACTTTCAATTTGTTGTTAAGCTACTGAGTTCCTGTTATATTTGTTATTTCTTGATCTCGAAAAGAAAATATAACCTTGTTAAATTAACTTTAATTTCGTATTTTGAGACCTGTTCACCCCAGCACCTTCTTTCACCTCTAACTACCACGGAGAACTCCGTAACAAGTGGTAGCAGAGCGTGGTTAAATGGGTCTCAATTTAGCCCCTTTTGACGGCTAAGCATTGCTTGGTTTTCGAACTCTAACAATTTTCTCAGTTGCTGGAATTTTTTGATTTTCTCTTTTTTCAAAATTGTTTCGTCACCATGTCCGGCCCTCGCGAGGTTCTTCATCCTTTTTATTTGCGTAAAGAAGAATTAATTTATGAACTATCTCTCAGAAACGTTCAATCTGGAGGCACGGTTGCAGTCGACTCCAATAAGCTAAAAGATCCCCTTGACTTGCCTATTACCATCCCGACTTTGGGAGAGAAAGAGATTGACGACGCTCTCTCCACGATCAATGATAATACTACTGAGCTAGCATCTGTAGTTAGTTTTTTTGAAGAAAACGATCCATCACCAAATCAACTCAAACGAGTACAGGCTAGGTTGTACCACTTTTATAATAGGGTGTGTGATCTATTGTCTCTGAAGTTAAATGACCTTCAGGGTAAGGAAGCTAGTGCCCTTGCTGAAAACTTGTCCAAAATGTCTAGTAAGGTTAGTCAGTTGTTATCTGGATCTGCGACTCCCAAAATCGACCAGCCTATGGTCGTAAATATAGTAAATGTGGAGGATTCCTCTAAAGAGGAAGGAAGGGATACTGAGGCGACCACACAACGAACATCTGTCCCATTAGGAACCGAGTCCGATCGTCGCACGTCCATTCCACCCTTTGTGTTAAATAGGGCAACTTCGGAATCTGCTTCTCCGCCACTTAGGCCCCTTCCTACTATGTCACCTGGTTTCAGCAGTTTTCCCCATCCTCTAGCAATGTTACTTAGGGGTATATCCAAGTTTTCGGTTAACTCTATTAATGAGGTAATTTCTTTTTTGAGATTTTTGGTGGAGTTCCAAGACCATGCCCTAGTATTTTCCCTCTCTGCTTCCCAAACTCTTCAAATTATTTATCCATATGCCATAGGTGTCCTCTCAGACAAAATAGTCAGGGCAATTGCTGAACAATCATCTATTGAAGACTTTCATGCACTCCTTCTCGCAAACTTCATTCCGGCTCGAGCTAGGTCATCCCTTATTCAAAAGCACTACTATCGGGTACAGCGTCTGGACGAAAGTCTTGCCGACTTCATACAAGACATTAAATTCTAAACCAGGGTGTTTGCTCTTCATTTTCCTGAAGATCAAATTGTTCATGCTATTGTGGAAGGTATTTCAGCATCCTATCGGTCATATTTGTGTTTTGCGGCGTGCCCGCAAACCTTTTCTGAACTTGAAGCATTGGCCGTCTCAGCGGAAGGAGTTAGATACGCCGATACCTTGCGTGTCGCGAAAGAACCCCCTCCATCCTCTAGTACTCTTCGGCCTCCACCTAGCCGACCATTCTCACTCCGTAAATGTCACGCTTGTGGGTCGCCTGACCACCTTCGGAACAAGTGCCCATCAATCAAGTCTAGTGGGACAAGGAATGGAGCAGGGTCATCTCGAGGCTGTTTTAAATGTGGCGCTTTCTCACATATCGCCAAGTATTGCCCACATTTGAATAGCACCCCCTCCTGCTCAACTTCTGGTGCAACTTCCACCAATGCCAATAATAATAAGTGACTAGTGGCTTCGGCTGAGTCGACTACTTCATCTTCCCGAGGGTCAGCCCCTTCTAAACATGTCGAAATTTCAGGGAAAACTCAGTCTTCAAATTTACCTTTTGAATGCCCCAGAGAATGTCTTAGGAATGCGGCGGATACCCCCGCACCTGTTCCTTTTCTCAAAATTGAATTAAATAATGAACCTGTAACAGCTCTGTTAGACTCTGGCAGTGTTTGTTCTATTATTTCGGCTGAATGGTATTCGAAATTGAAATCTATTTGTAAACTTCCTGACTATTGCTCATCTTCTGTTCAATATGTTTCGGCTAATTCTTCTCCATTAGAAATTTTAGGCTCCTTATATGTCAAAATTCGTATTTTTAAATTTACTTGGAAAGTTAAATTGTTTGTGGCCAAGCACTTGTCTTGCCCCATTATATTGGGAGCCGACTTCATTTCTCACACCGGTCTAGTGCTCGACCTTCAGAGTAAGTCGTGCACATTCAAATTTGCTTCCAATTGTAAAATCCCCTTGTTAAAGTGTAATTCTGTATCATGTTCATCTATCTCGCCTACCCAGGATGAGATGTTGTTAGACCTTAGACATCTACCTGAGGAGCAGGCTGATAGTATTCGTAAGTTGGGTCAGTCGTTTCCAGAGGTGTTCTCTGATACTCTTGGTGTTACTGACCTTATTGAATATAAAATTGAGGTTACGGATTCGATTCCTGTCCGTTTTCCACCTTATAGGCTATCTCCACCTAAAATGAAGGCATTGAAAGAAATCATAGATCAAATGTTAAAGGATGGTATTATTAGGCCCTCTAAGTCGGCGTATTCTTCGCCTATTTTTCTAGTCCCGAAACCACAAGGTGGCTTCAGGCCTGTCATTGATTATAGGGCTCTCAATCGGAAGGTGGTGTTACAATCTGTGCCCCTTCCTGACCTTCATTCTTGTTTTTCATGGTTTCGTAAAGCTAAGTTCTTCACCATCTTGGATTTGAATCAGGCCTATAATGAAATTCCCCTGGCTGTGAAGAGTCTAAATATCTTACAGCGTTTGCCACGGATTGGAATCTGTATGAATACAACCGCGTGCCTTTCGGGCTCCCCTCCGGAGCAGCTGTGCTTACGAGGCTACTAGATAGGGTCTTCTCCGACATCAAATTTGAGTACTTGTACCACTATCTGGATGATGTCGTCGTATTTTCGGAGACTTTCTAAGAACACCTAGATCATCTGCGAGAAGTTCTCAATCGCCTTCGTAAAGCTGGGTTAACTGTGAAGTTGTCCAAGGTTGCCTTCGCTAAGCCCTCCATGTCATTCCTAGGGCATATTGTGACGCCCGATGGTGTTGCAGTCGATCACTCTAGAACACAGGCCATCCGTGATTTCAAGCCTCCCAAGGACATCAAAGGTACTGCTAGGTTCATTGGTATGGTGAATTTCTTCAGGAAGTTTATTCCTAACTTCGCTAATAGAGCGGCGCCCTTGAACCTTCTTCGTAGGAAAGGCATCAAATTTGAGTGGGGGCCTTCTCAACAAGCCGCTTTTGAAGATCTTAAATTAGCTCTGTGTAACGCCCCTGTTCTGGCCATGCCCGATTTCTCCAAGAAATTCATCGTCCAAACCGACGCGTCGTCGTCGGCGGTAGCTGCAGTCCTTCTTCAAGAGACTAAACTAGGGAAGCGACCCATCGCCTATGCATCTAGGACTCTATCGGCTCAAGAAGCCAAGTACTCCATCTATGAGCTCGAAGGTTTGGCAGTCTTATTTGCCTTAGAAAAGTTCCGTCTCTATTTGGAACATGTCAAATTCGACTTGGAGACTGATAATCAAGCCTTAAGCTGAGTGTTAGGTAGGCCGCGTCGTACCGGTCGTATAGCCCGGTGGGCTATCCGAATTTCGGCATTCCAATTTGACGTTAGGCATATCAGAGGTACTGAAAATGTTGTCGCAGACGGACTCAGCCGTATGTTTTTCAACGACGTCGAGACCCATGAACCGGTCGATAGTTCATCACCTCCCGAGTCCATCCTATCTGAGGTTAATGCCATCTTAACAGATGCTCCCATGCTCTTTAGGGACATTGAGAAATATCAACGTGAAGATCCGACGCTGGCTCCGATAATGGAAAAACTTTCTTCTGGGGAACATGTTGTCCCTTATGTACTGAGAAATGGTGTTTTATGTTGCCCTTCGAGGCATGATAAGATGATGAAAGTTGTCGTCCCAGCTGTTCTTGTACCTATGATCTTCAAGTACTATCATGAGACCCCACTGGGGGGGGGGGGCATTTAGGCATCTTCAAAACCCGTGAAAAGATCCGGGAAATGTTTATCTGGAAGGGTATGGACGGTGAAATTCGTGAACTAGTAAAGGCTTGTAAATCCTGCTTGCTTAGTAAATCCACCATGTCTACAAAGGTAGGCCTTTTGTCTTCTCATCAAGCGCCGCGCCCAATGGAACGCCTGTATATTGATTATGTAGGACCCTTCCCCCAGTCAAAGGGAAATGCCAACAAGTTTATCTTTGTATGTGTAGATGGTTTTACAAGATTTGCCTGGTTATTTCCGACTAAGCTTGCTACCGCTCAGTCCACCATTACTTGTTTAAATTCAATCTTTGCTTCTTTTGGTCCGTGTCAATATATTGTGTCTGACAATGCTAAGGCTTTCACATCCAATCTATTTCGTAAATTCTGTTTTGATCTGTCCATATCTCATGTGACTACTTCTGCTTATTATCCCCAACCATCTCTTGCCGAAAGAGTTAATCGTAATCTGAGGTCCGCGCTGATTGCCTATCATCATGAAGATCATTCCCGGTGGGACACGTCCCTGCATTGGTTAGCTTTCGCTCTGAACTCGGTTGTTCATGAATCCCATAAATTTACTCCAGCTTCGTTGATGTTCAATTTTGTTCCCAACACGCCGCTCTCCAACCTTTGGTCCTTGAGCGATATTTTACCTGAGACAATAGATCCCGATAATATTAAAGATCTTTGGAAGAAGGCTAAAGCCAATCTTAAAGTGTCTCATGAAAAGGTTAGGGAAAGATATGATCGTGGACGGAGACCCACCCATTTGAAGGTAGGTGACCAGGTGATGGTCAAGAATTTTGTTCCCGCTGGCAAGCTTGCCCCCAGATTTCATGGGCCGTGCATAATTCTAGATTTTCTTACGCCGGTCACGTTGTTATTAAGCAATCCAGCCACCGAGAGGATATTTAGGGTTCACCTGTCACAGGTGAAACCGGCGTAATTTCTATGCTAACTTGTTAGATATAATCTTGAAAGAATTAGGAAGGTTATATTTTTTGGGAGGTTTCTTTTAAGGCCTTCTGCCCTTGGAATCTGTTTCCTTGTATGTAAGCATTTTTGTAAAACCTTCCCCGAACCGTTAAACTGCCATCCTGTCCTTGCCATGGCCATTACCATGCTCCCGTCTCCTGCTAACATAAAACTGTGGGTTATTGGAATGAAATAAATATCTCCACGCCGCTGGCCCCTCAACCTCGCCACAAAGACTGTACCCTAAAATAATTATGGTCCAACAAAATTCTGCCGCCGAGCTTTAATGTTTCAGTGCCCCCGCAGCCGCGCGGCGCCGTACCGCCACTGAGGTGGGGTAAGGGCCCGCTCTACTCCAGTGAGGTCAACCTGCGTACGGCGAGCCGGAGTCCTCCTCCCGGCCAAGGCTGATGTGCGGCGCACAACCTGCAACTTGCCCGCGACCTGTATGTTCGCCGCGGGCGCGGCGGGCTTCAACTCCACTACTCCTCTCATAGTGCGGGCGAGCGGTATCTCAGGGTACTTGAGGGGTCTGAGCGGCCTCCTCTGGACACAAGCAGCGGCGGCTGTACTGGCCGTTAAACTTAATCAACATTGAATGTACTTAATCAGCTACATGGACATTACCTACATTTTTGGATTCAACTGCAATATCTGGTGGACTTAGATAATTTTTCCTCACTTTTAAAAACTAAAAGTTTCCTTCTGAATTCAACCTCTACAAGCATAAAGACTTTACATCTAAAGTAACTACAAAGAATTTTGAAACTGGATCCAATCATTTAAGAAAATTTGGTTGTAAAGACTTCTGCAATTAACTTATATATCAACATCATAACTTGGACCTTATTTTAAAACAAAAGTTTATGTTCCTCTGTGTTATCTCCTGGAGGGACTTTTGGTGGGGGAGGTCTGTACCGGGTGGTACACCTCCACGCCGCTAATTCAAACTTTGCGCCAGTTAAAACTCCTCTTCTGGAGGAAGCCTGAACTTTAACTTCCATATTAATTCAACGATTTCTCAGAAGATGTCATTACTATAAATTTTGAAGTGTTCTGAACTATGTCAGTTTCGATTCATTTTTGTTTTATCTGTAGCAAGAAGTGTGAACATTCTCTTCTAGAGGACACTACTTAAGAACTACAATGGTGCACCCTAGTACGAAGTGAAGGAACCTTTCTTTTTTTGAAGAAATTTAGTACTTATAAGTTTGTTCTTTATTAAATTTCTTTCTGCCATTGTTTAAGTTGGCAATGTTAACCCTTTCTTTCCGCCAGTTTTGAATTTGACCAATAAGGAATTTCTGTAATTAATTTTCCACCAATAAGGTGTTTCTCCTTCATCTGGTGTAGTAGTTTTTGCCATTATCCAATAAAATGCTTGTGGGCGGGTGTTATCATTCACGAAACGCCTCGAACTTTCCACGAGGGTATATAAACTGCTGATTTTCGGGTCTCCGGGCCACTTCAGTAACACCTATCATTGTGTAAATTATGTAGCAGGGGGCGGGAAGCGCCTCTTTCTTCGGGCAGCAGTTCAACCACCAGGTAATGGCCGTTTTATAACTTATTTTCTTGCCAGCTCAGCAGTTTAACCCTCGGGGCGGGTTCGAGATCTTTACCATGTAACTTTCCTCTAAAATGTAAAAGACTTTTGATTTAAATTCTGCCTCTGTAACTACATATTGGGATAGAGAGTGCTTAACCCTCTCGAGCTCCCACTCATATTGCTTTGAGGTGAACTTATTTTCACAACCGTTTCTTCCCTTCTAATGTAATGTAAATCGTTTTCTTATATAAGTCACCTCTTTAGTATGGGATTAGCCCTTGCATTGGCGGCCTAATGCCAAGTAGGTTTTAATAAGGTGTATTTGGAGTGCAGTTTTGCCTCCTCTCAAGTTGGTATTGTGGAGGCCATGTAATATTTCTGTTTCTTCACTCAATAGGCCTCAGTAGGTTGGGTATTATTTACCCCTGTGTGTATGTCCTTGGAGGACAGCTTGAACGTGGAGTTTGGTGTGGCCTTTGATAGGCTTGAACTTTAAGAGCGGGTTGCTCTTGCTTAAAATTTGTTTCTGCGTGCCTCGAGGAGGCTTTACTGTGTAATTGGGAGCAAGAGCTCCTGGGCATGATTGGGGTCTTCTGCCCCTTTGTTGAATCTTGTATATCGTAAGGTTGGGCTTATAGCTCAAGAATTGTGTGTCTGTCTCTCGGAGCCCAAATCCTGTAACACTGTAATTGTACACTTTCAATTTGTTGTTAAGCTACTGAGTTCCTGTTATATTTGTTACTAGCTGATGTACCCGTGCTTCGCTACGGAATTCTCAGAAATACTGACTTTGTGGTTTTCCTAACTGAACTGAACATAGGTCATTACAAAAACGTCAGTAGAAATGTAGCGATTGAAAGCAATGTTATCATATAAAATACTCGATGAAATGAAAAACCGCACACTTTCTCACTTTCAACGAACAGTACTACGGTGCCGATCTAAGAGTCCAAAGTTCCAGAGCTGGAATAACCAGGTCGCAGACTGCCGTGAACACTCCTCTGTCATTATTCCGTTAAATATTCACACTACTCATTCCAATCAGTGCCTCAGAGTAGGGATTGAATAGCTCGAATACTATGATAGCCAGTGTGTTACGTACCAGATATATCAGAAAATGTATGAACCAGAGGAATGGCATGCTAAAGAAGAAAGTTATCTTACTCCCCAGCTACTTCCCGCCATTATACAGGCAGGCTGTTACAGTCGGTACGACCAGGCGAGTTGCCCGTGTGGTTAGGGGCGCGCAGCTGTGAGCTTGCATCCGGGAGATAGTGAATTCGAACCCCACTGCCGGCAACCCTGAAGATGGTATTCCGTGGTTTCCCATTTTCACACCAGTCACACCAGGCTGTACCTTAAAGCCAAGGCCGCTTCCTTCACACCACTATTCATTTCCTATCCCATCGTCGCCATAAGACCTACCTGTGTCGGTGCGACGTCAAGCAAATTAAAAAACCTCGGTACGCTGCAGTAATCCTATCTATCGGGGAGGAGAGGAAACAGAATACAAAAAGCACATCACAACAAACAATGGTCAATGAAGTGTTATTGTTAATAAAGTTTATGAGCTTTCTATATTGCAGGCCTTCACATTAGTTTTCTTTCGACTCTATGATATTAGGGTGTCTTACAAAATTATTGATATCATAGACTGTAGTTCCTTATTCTCAGACTTTACATACCGATTTTCACTAAATTCTGTGTACCCATTTTCTCGTGACTCGGCGCTGATATGGACCTAGTAACAAAAATCCAAATTCATGAATATCTCTGATTATATGAGGTACGCTAACAATGTATAAGACATAAGTGATCGGAAATTTAATAACTTCTTACATAACTACTACTAACTACTAACTCATGTTAGTTATGTAGTATTTATCGATACGACCACTAATAACATAGGTAGGTAAGGGTTATTCTGCCCGAAGGCAGGTCCGAACCTCGCAGAAGTGTTCCTGAGCCGGAGTTTACGTGCGGTAGGGTGGCCAGTTCCTTTCGACTCCCCCATTCCCCTACCCCCCACCAACATCCAACTCCTGACCACGCAAAATGTTGCTTAAATTCGGAGATCTCACGGGATCCGGTGTTTCAACACGGCTACGGCCGTTGGCACTATTAACATAAATAACTTATTTATTGAGAATTACATTTCAGGCCTTCCCCTAAACTACCATTTCACTCAACGTGAATAAAATAATTTGTAGCCTAGATTGCAGTGGTTCATCAGCCGACATTTCATACCGATTTTCATTAAATTCTCTTCAGCCCTTTTCTATTGACGCGTGTACAGACACGAAGACAGACAGACAGACATTACGGAAAAGTAAAAATTGCATTTCCTTGTGACTGTGGACAAGACAGATAGAGAAATACCATTCATTTCAAATTCTGAGCAATGCACAGGCAAGACACTTATTTTATATATAGATTACATTTCAGACCTTCCCCTAAACTACCATTTCACTCAGTGCGAATAACATTATTGATATCTTAGATTATAGCGACCTATTTCCCGACTTTGCATACCAATTTTTGTGAAGATACGACCACTAATAAAATAAATATTTGAAAATTAAATGTTAGGCCTTCCCCTAAACTACCATTTTTCTCAGCGTGTATAGCCTATATTGTAGCGAATTATTTCCCATCTTTGTCTAGCGATTTTCATTAAGACACGACCACTAATAACATAAATATTTGAGAATTAAATTTCAGGCCTTCCCCTAAACTACCATTTCACTCAGCGTGATTAAAATAATTTATAGCCTAGATTGTAGCGGTTCATCAGCCGACTTTACATTCCGATTTTCATTAAATTCTCTTGAGCCGTTTTCTCGTGATGCGTGTACATACATACATACAGACAGACAGACAGACAGACAGACAGACAGAAATTACGGAAAATAAAAAATGCATTTTCTTGTTACTGTGGACATGACCGATACAGAAATACCATTCTTTTCAAATTCTGAGCAATGTACAGACAAAACTCTTATTTTATATATATAGATTTCTTGATCTCGAAAAGAAATTATAACCTTGTTAAATTAACTTTAATTTCGTATTTTGAGACCTGTTCACCCCAGCACCTTCTTTCACCTCTAACTACCACGGAGAACTCCGTAACAATAATAATAATAATAATAATAATAATAATAATAATAATAATAATAATAATAATAATAATAATAATAATAATAATAATAATAATAATAATGTAATAATCAAGACATTCAACCTGGTTCTGAAATATGCTTTCAAACGTCTGCCCAGGAAACAGAAAACAAGGAGTTCCAAATTCATCACGTTGCCATAGCACGGAAAGCCAACAGGAGATCCAAAATTCGGAATTGCTGAGAAATGCTAACCTTCACTAGCAGCATTATATTTCTAAGATCAATGTTAAACTCTTTCTAAGAAACACCAGGAAGGATCAAACGAATAGCATTGATAGGATCGATACAGAAAAACTAATAACCAATCGAGAATTCAGTCAGAATTTCGAATCACTATATCCAAATAATTGGGAACAACTGTAAGAGGCAGTTGTTGAAACAGACGGACTCCTTAACAAAAACGAGAAACCATGCCTTATGGAGCCAAGATTTCAATGAAGCAATGAAGCAAATACTTCCCTTGTAGAGATGGAACACGCTGAAGAACCGAAATAACTGGAAGAACCTCTCAGAAGTGAAAAAGCACATAGCCAAAATCATCCGTACAGTGAAATATGCCTTTGACAAAAGCCACCTAGTACAGATTGACTAAGATTTCAAGAAAAACAACACCCGAATTTCCTACAAAACCTTTAAACGCAACCCCCAAACCTGCACTTCAAAGACCCTACCGTAATGGTAATGTTGCTTACAGTTACAAGAACAATTGTCACGTCCTGACAAAGTACTTTGAGTCCCTCCTCCACTGTGAGATTCCAAAATCAAAATTCACTTTCAAAGAAAACTCACCCACCAACCCCAACTCATCTCCACACACCAGAGAAGAAATCCAACAGATCATCTATTCACTCAAAAACAACAAAGCACCTGGTGAAGATTTTATGATCACCGAACTCTGGAGATATGAAGATGACAAAGCGATCGAGAAAGTAAGAGATAATTTGTGAGATTTGAGAAACAGGTGGTAAGGGTTATTCTGCCCGAAGGCAGGTCCGAACCTCCACAGAGGTGTTCCTGAGCCGGAGTTTACGTGCGGTAGGGTGGCCAGTTCCTTTCCGCTCCTCCATTCCCTTACCCCCCACCAATAGCGCGTGGCAACCCATCCAACTCCTGACCACGCCCAATGTTGCTTAACTTCGGAGATCTCACGGGATCCGGTGTTTCAACACGGCTACGGCCGTTGGCTTTGAGAAACAGAGAAACTTCCAAATTGCTGTACTTCAGTCCTTATGCACGCTCTTCATTTTTTTTGCTAGGGGCTTTACGTCGCACCGACACAGATAGGTCTTACGGCGACGATGGGATAGGAAAGGCCTAGGAGTTGGAAGGAAGCGGCCGTGGCCTTAATTAAGGTACAGCCCCAGCATTTACCTGGTGTGAAAATGGGAAACCACGGAAAACCATTTTCAGGGCCGCCGATATTGGGATTCGAACCTACTATCTCCCGGATGCAAGCTCTTCATTTTTAGAAAAAGTGATAAAACATACATAATTAACAACCAAGGCTTCTCATTATTCTCAATGTACATATAAGGTTCTCTAAAAAAACCTTCAAGTCAGGGCAGGGAAATAATTAGATTTCCAACTAGAAGACTTACAAGGAGGGTTTAGGAGAGGTCACTCGTGTGTGTTGAAAAGATAATAAACCTTAAATCCATTCTTTCATACCTGAATGGAATAATTCGTGGTACCGTTCGTCGATTTTAAGAAGGCCGCAACTCGATTGATCGAACCACCTTAATCAAAATACTGAAAGAATTGGACTGGAACAAAAGAGCAAGAACGATCATTCAACAGACCCTGAAGGATGTCTGTCTGTCTATCTATTAGGTCATCAGCCCAGAGGCTGGTTGGATCCTCAAATAGCATCACCAAAGACTACGCAGTTATAGGGAAACCACAAAAGCCAATGGCAGTACCAAAATGAGGCGTACTAGGCAAGATGAGGAGTGAGGTAGTTTGCCATTGCTTTCCTCACTGGGCCAGACAGTGCTATTGTAGCACAACTGAGCCTATGAGCAACACCTTTCATGACACTCTGACACACTGGTTGTGCTCTGAATGTCATTAATCAGCACCACCCTTACCCCCAGCAGCTTCCATATTGTCACAGCCATGGATGAGACTGGGACTTCAGTGGAAGCTACACTTTACTCTGGCCTGTGCCAAGAGATGGATACAAAAGTACTGTATCCATCAAGAAATGGCAGCAGGCAGACCTTGAAGGATACCACATGCAAAGTGAAATTTAAAAGAGAAATGTAATATACCTCTGAATCAGAACTGGAATTAGGCAGAGAGATGTCCTCTCTCCTCTTCTCTTTAACTGTGTCCTTGAGAAAGTTATCCACGAATGGCGCAAAGAATAGAGAAAAGATGGCCATGGAAACCGGATTAGAATAAGCTGTAAGATTAAGAACGTGACAATCGACAACTAGCATTTGTGGATGATTTTGAGATTTTTCGATCCAATTGACACAGCTGCAAAACAAATCAACTAGCGAAAACAGCCAGTCCCCAGATCTCCTTTGAGGAAACGGAGTTCATAAGGAACATCAAGCCGGCGCCCATAGTGCTAGGGATGGAACACGGGAGACAAGAGCGGCAGAGAAGTTCAAATACCAAGACGAGCGGATGGAGCCTAACACAACCAAAAATGAAACCTTCTTATCCAGGATCATCAAGATGGAATTGGAATACAAACTAAGCAAAAACTTATAATACATTATCAGCATCCTTCAACGCCGAGTTCAGACGCTGTAAAAATACTGGTTGATTAGTTTTAAGGGATTAGGTCATTGTATTCCCTCACAGCGTGTCTTATATTACTGCTAGGATTTGAGAATTTGAGGATTTGAAATAATGTAGGTACTGCCTTAGCATTTTTCTGCAGAGGGCGAATACGCCGGGAGAAAAATCACATTCACTGAATATCATTAAATCCCATGTCACTACAGCTCTAATGGACCTGGCCTACCAAGCGATCGCTGTTCAGCCCTAATGCCTTCATATCACGGACACGACAAATTCTCTCGACCTTTATTCTTGGGTTTCTAGACCGAGACCTTTATTTAACGGCCAGGCAGTTCCTCGACATTTTCTCACGTAGGCTGAGTGGATCTCGAACCAGCCCTCAGAAACACGACAAAACTCCTGTCCTAGTCTGGAATCGAACCCAGAACCTCCGATTAAGAGGCAAGACTGCTACCCCTAGATCGTGGGGCTGAACACATTATTATTATTATTATTATTATTATTATTATTATTATTATTATTATTATTATTATTATTATTATTATTATTATTATTATTATTATTATTATTATTATTATTATTATTCATCGTTAGAGCCACTAACGACCACGAGATCTCAACTGGTTGTTTTCTTGCGGGCCCACCACGTTTTCATCCTTTCGGAGTGTGCATTCTTCCAAGCATCAAGAATGGACATGCTTCAGTCGAGTTGGGATTTCTTCTTGATGAACCTGTCTAAGTTTGTGTTTGAGTGGTGCTTGGAGTTGAATGTCTGTTTCTGAGATTCCATACTTTAAAAGATCCTTATCGATCTCCACCAACCAAGGAGGAAACGTTTTGAGACTTCGAAAGTAGGATAACAAAAGTTTACAGATTCTTTCAGCTGGAAATCTGAAGAGATGTGCGTGCGTAAAAAGTCATCCTTCTTTTCCGGATTACGCTTGATATATTTTCGGTGTGGGTGCATATTATTTATTATTATTATTATTATTATTATTATTATTATTATTATTATTATTATTATTATTATTATTATTATTAATAATAATATTGCGCCACTGGTGAGGTAGATTTAGCCTCATACAAATACAAGTTCAAGTGCTTCATTAGTACGGCAATACTCTTTGTTATATCTATTGTGGCATTTTAAAAATTTGTAACAAGTGAGGTGGTAATTGATATAAATCAAGCTGATTCTTAAATCGTTCAGTTTGCGATGAACAAATTTTGACCGAATTCATTATGGACTTAATAACAAATTGGTCACCCTCAAAAATATATTCTATTACCTCCGTTGCACTGACCGCAATATACTTCATTGAAATATATAGACATACATGCATTACTGCTTCTGACATTGAGAGAACTTCTCTTTTGTTTACGAGCTTGGTATGTGCGAGGCCTGTACCGGATCGATAGCTACTTCAGAGCGAAGGCAGCTGATGAATGTTATCCCTTCCTTCTATTCATTTAGTGCAGTCTTTTTGGCAAGAAAGCGACTTTCTTCTCAGCAATAAACAGAGTTATCAGCCTGGAAAACATGTTACGTCTCTCGAGTAGAAATAAAATGAGCTGAATTGACTCGTGCGCGCGGTGTTTCATTTGGAATTCGTGATCAAATAGAAAAAGGTAAAAGTAAGAGTGGCCCACTTGTCTTTGATGTTGTAACAGCACAACATAGAGCTGTCATAAAACGGATGAAACAACATATCGAGCTGCTACAGACCTCAGGGTGCAAGTTATAAAAGGGAGAGCAACACAACGTCCGTGCGATCAACATTCCCAACCCTGCTCGCTAGAAAAAGGATCCTGATGGTTCTTTTTCCTTTCTATGCCTGGAAGCTACTTTCAGCAACGAAGAGCACGGTGGATTTTTTTTTTTATTTTATGGGATAGCTCTTGGAGAAGAGAAGAACGAGTGACTGATTGATAATGTGATTCACGGATACCTGAATTTTTCAGAAACTTTTGAAATACTAACATATATTGGAGTGATAAAGGGTAAATACAGGACCGTATTTAGGCTGGACCTAAAGGAGTCCGAGACCAGGATGGCAAATTTACTGGGGTGTTGTTGGGGGCTTGTTTCAGGGAGAACGATCGGAATAACTTGGCATCATTCGTTTCTTATGGTGTTTGTGGTTGTTTATGAATTGCTGTTTGCTTTGTGCGTATTGTGTTCGCGCCATCGTGCGTTTCATTTTAGTTACTGTGTCCATTTATGAATTGTAGCTCTGTTTCAAATTTCTCAGCTTAAAGTTTATTTTCGACCATTACAAGGATTAAAAACTATTTACGATCATCTCAAACCCAAGAATGCTTAATCCGCCTTGCTGTGCTTCCTAATGAAAATTATAACTGTACAAGATGCCATAGACAAATTCGCTAAAGAAACAAGCTTCTGATTATTCTTAATTTCAGATAATTGCATGCCAAAGTTTCCGTAAATGGGGTAGGAACGCAAAATTTATTGGGTCTATGAGCACTGCACTTGTTAAATTCGGACCTGACTAAAGAATATTTTATTATCAATTAATTCAAATCTAAAGACAAGAGCATTATCTCTCAAAGACAAATCTCATCTCATCTCATCTATTCGCTGTCCGGCTCCATAATTGACTTGGTCTTCGGTGCTTGGAGTCCCGGTTTCGAGTTCCGGTCAGGTCGAAGGATTTTAATTGTAAACCCTTAAGTCCCTTGGCTCAGTGCTTGTGCTGTCCCCAGAATTGCTAGAACTCATGCACCACATTACAACACTATCCTCCATCACACCAACACGCAGTTCCTCATATGCGGTACGCCGAAAAGTCTGACTTATGAGTGTTGCACCAGCACCAATGTGTCTCTTCAATTATGCGTATTTTCAGATCAGATCAAATCTTCTGCGTCGTCTTATTCGTTTCCCAAGCATGGTCCCTTGAATATGCATTGAATTTTGTAGTATCTCATCTTTCAGTATATAATTTATTTCTGTTTCCATGCATTTCGAATTTAGGCCAATACTTTGTATATTATGATATAATGATCATTTCCATCTTGGACTTCATTTTTGGTTGGTCGGTCGGTCAGTCGGTCTTTTTTGTTTGTTTGTTTGTTTGTTTGTTTGTTTGTTTACTCGTTTGGTTTTTTTGTATAAATATAACGTCGAATCTAATGGATTGATCCGCAAGGAAGTTCATATTTGAGCAGAAAGCGCACTGGAAAGAAAACTAAGCTATTGTACCCTACGGGGCACATTAATACTGCAGGATGATACCTACCTGCTCTTCTGTTCTTGCATACGGGCACCAGCTCAGCTGCAGTCGGCAGAAATGGTCGATAATTGGGTTCTTATGACGAGAGGATCATGGGGAACTCATATACTACATTAAACTACGAAATGAGGAACACTTTCACTGGGATCAGAATTTTGAGCATAAGTTTGTATTCACAACACAAGTTAATTACAAGGATTGCACCTGTAGTGCCAAAATAAGTGCGCCAAAGGCTCACATCTACAAATTAAAAGGAAAACAAAGAAAATACAATCTGGATGATGACGTAATGCTGAAGTTTGTCGATCTGTGAACCAGAAAAGAACGGATGTGTCCCCACATGGAGACCACATCCCTATGCCTGCGACATAAAATGATATAATGGTAGAATCAAGGATACCCGCAGAGATTATCGCTATTATGAAAGTTTCCTCCCATGCCGGGATATTTATATACACAAAAATTAGCAGCACAATAAGTAATAAAATAAACTCAGATACCTATTCTAGCGCCCTCAATTTCCTATTTACACGGACGTGAACCCACGTCCACCAGGCAGAACCTTGTGTCAACAGGGCAATCATAACAGTAGCATAGTGCCAAGATCACATTAGTAGAATACACAACCCTAAGAATGCGAATCAAACAAGAAAGGAATACGAGGTAAAATAGATAAAAATAAATGACGCACTGTGTTTGCAAAAGACTCCCTGCCAAAGGAGAATGACCGACCTCCAGAGCGATTTAAAAATGGCCGAGCTCACCCCAATACGGAGCAGGCGAACATTGACCTGCAGTCGGGTCTGGAGCCCCCTCCCACATCAAAAAAAAAACTTGTAAACAAACTACCGCTAGACGTCTTACCCTACATTCTTTCACAAAGGGACTTTCAAGCTTCTACACATAGCAGCAAATGGCCACAAAATAAGTGAGGAAAAACACATCTCACATACGCACCAGACTTCATTTAATCACCCACACGGGTCGCAGTTAAATCACATAACATGTTCTACCTTATTATCACCTCAAACCATCACCGTCAATATGCGGCGTGTCAACAGTAACCTTGGGGGTCAGAGGTTCAAACCCAACGTTTGGCAGAGCAACACAGAGTCGAATAGCGTTAAAACCTGCGCCTCCGCTATAGTTTACGCCCGTCCAAGGCACGTAAATAGAGCCCCTTAACTAAATAAATACCATCAGCATGCATACGTTACATTACGCAGATATGTCTGCCCTTCCCCTGGAATATAATGGGAATTACACATAGTGATCCTGATCCTACAAGTAAAATGTATTTCACGACCGACCCAAAGGAAAATATCCGGTCTATCGTACTCAAACAAAATATGTATCACTAGGCACACAACCTCTCGCCGCGATAACAAATATTACCTCATTGTCTGCTTTACATAAAGATACAAAAAAAACAAATCTAACTACTCTTACCCTTAGATATATCAAAACAATCTTAACCCTTTTGCTCTCAGGCTATTTTCACCGGTCAAGCCCAAAACACTCAGGCCATTTTTCATGATTATGCATGTTAAAATGTAAAAAATTGCCGTATAAAGAAATCGCCAGTTACAAAATTGAAAAAAATTACAGTAGTACACTATTTAATATCGTTTTAGGAAAAAATATCCCAAAATTGTTCATGGCATATTTTACTTCAAAATAAATTTTGAAATTTGAAAATATATTACAAAAAATAAAAATCTGTTTTAAAATACTAAAAAAGTAATATGTTCTTTAGTGATATTGTTGTTCAGTCATTCTGAAAATAAGAGCATTTAATTCTGTATAACATGATATAATTTTGTTTTTTGTATTCTTATTTAGTCATGAGTTATAGCACCTGACGTAAAGAACTGTACACGTACCTTCCGGAGTCAGCATTTGTGTTTTGGAAAACATTCTCCTATCATCAGTACCTGTAAAATCCGAATCACTTCTTCTTTATCTACAGCTTTTCCCACACCTGTGGGGTCGCGGGTGCGAACTGTGTCGCACATGTGGATTTGGCTGGTGGTTTATGGCCGGATGCCCTTGCTGACGCCAACCCTATATGGGGGGGAGGTAATCACTATTGCGTGTTACCGTGGTAGTTTGTAGTGTAGTGTGTTGTCTGAATATGAAGAAGAAAGTGTTGGGACAAACACAAACACACAGGCCCCGGGTCAGAAGAATTAATCAATGGCGATTAAAATTCCCGACCTGGCCGCGAATCAAACCCGGGCCCTCTGAACCGAATACCTCAACGCTGATCATTCAGCCAATGAGTCGGACTGAAATACGAATCAATATCGGCTATAACGTCACCGTCATCGTCTAAAGCATCTAAATAATCCAAAACATCGGAATTATTTAGTCTAGAACTTGGCCCAGCCATGTAAAAAAATTAGGCCTACTCGTGGCACGAAAATGTAATAACACGAAATGTTAAACTAAAATTCACTTGAGAACACTGATAAATGTAGAATATAAACAAAATATAATTAACAATAATCTATTATTAAAATGGAAACAATAAAACGAAGGAAAACACGTATTTTGAAGCTTAAATGAGACTGTACTGGCAAGCAGCACACTTCAACTCGTCATGCGGTGAACATACGCGGTTTGATAACTTCATTTGTTCCAAACAGGTGAGCTTAATGTCTGTATCTCTCGAGAAAAGTGTAAACTAAATCCAAAAGCTGCTATTAATGTCTTTTCCTGACATCTGGGGGTCCATTAAGGTACTTATACAGCCGTCCGAACACAAAGCCGATAGATCGGCACGCTGAGTGTTTTAAGCAGTACCACCCGAGCCGATAGATCGGCTCGCTGAGCGTATAAGGGTTAATACGCAACCTGATGGGCCACAATCAAATCCTATATTAACATTTACACGTTTAATTCTACTATCTCTGCGTGACACCTTAACTCTACCATATGTCTAGTAATTCATGGTCCACTTATCTCATTTGATCTCCTCCTCTCTCCCTCCGGGTAGGCTAGCATGATTTAGCCCATCATGGTAGAAGTCTCAGCCAGGGTCGTTTCTTGGAGTCCGGTCTTCCTGCCCCGCTGGCCCATGGTGCTGTCTTCTTCTTGAGGGATGCCTCGTTCAAGGTAGCGTCTTCGAAGCCACGTTCTGAAGTCCTTGCACCTCACTCCCCTCGGAATATCTCGACTTCTTACTACAATGAAATATTCACTTTAAACATAACGCCACATTCTGGACATTTATTTAGGTTGAACTAGCACACAGCGCTAACACTTTGCAATACACACTCCTCGTCCTCCATTTTCATATAACTGCATACTCGCTAACTTGTGCACTGTGCCATAAACTATTTTCTGCTCTATAGACTATCCACTCGGTTATTGTGTTTTTATGTCCGCTTAACTTGGATTCAACAGTCTATCAGAGGATAAATATAGACCTCCTTAGCCTATTGTCCACACTTCCTCGGCACCTCGGAAGCTTCGCCCCTACCGCTATTTATCCGAGTCTACAAGTACGGCTTTCTATTGTTACTGATACCGTTAAGCATACGCGATCTCATTGATAGGTATCTGAACATCGCGCCACTTACAAATCCACCTCCTGTAACTCCGTAAGTCTCCTATCCACTGGATCAAAGTTATCGCACTGTAATAATTACACACTGTCTTTGTTCTGAACAAAGGGTTTCTGGCGCAATCTAGGCAGACGTGCGACGCGTGCCGGCAGCAATATGATAGTCAACTGGATGATCTCCCCCCATATCACTCAGCTTTTATATGAGGCAACACACCAAAGGACGCCAGGGAAAGTCCCGAGAAACAACTTGAGTCTGGAATGTGGCCACTACAGAGCTTCCCACGGTGGTTCCGCTTGGTACATATTTATTGATCTAATCATATGTTAATAAACCTAGAGGTATCTACAGCTTCGTAAAATTCTAGCAATCATTTCCATCTTTTTATTTACCTGAGAAACCTTCAATTACGGGAATTACGACCCAATTTCCGTAATGTGGTGGGCCTGTCTGCTCCCGCTAAAAATCTCTGTTAAGATGGTAGGTCTCTCCCCCAGACAAAATCCCATCTCTCTTTCTCTCTTCCTCACATATCCTTTCTTCGTCACACATGACCACGCCTTGCCTCGGGAAATCACCTTCTCGCTTCCCGCTCTCTATATAGCATCACGCCCTCACAAGCGGCGTCCTACTGCAAAATTTTTACTGCGTTAAATATCCATTCTCGCAGTCAGATATAATGGTACACTATAAATGATGTCAAAATTCATAAGTAGAGAAGGCTCATGTTGGGATTCTAAGTATTTTTGCACATATTTCGACCTACGCACGGCAACCTTAATGGTATAACGCGTTTGGAGAGGAACAAGGTCTCTCCACAGATGGGAGCAGTAGACGTACTGACATCATCATCTTTCAACCACAACCTCCGCATGGATAGATTATACACCCACCATCAGGTTTGAGACCTACGAGTGACGACATGAAGAAGGTGACGTACTAAAGAGACATATCTATGAAACTACCACTAAATACTTCCGAGAAAATATAAAGATAGGAGTCAGATGGAATATATCTGAATTCTTCGCTGATATCTGAATAAGATTCGGTCTCACCAAAGACTTTATTATTTCGCTTGTTTTAATTGCACTCGGGGGTTCTATTTATATATTTAGAGCCATACTTATGGACCTTAAGGAAACAGTTCTTTAATGGTTTACTAACATACTTAGTGATCTAACCTTTCAAAAAGTGTTAGTATAATTTCGCATACCAAAATTAATCTTAAAATCCAATGTATTTCAAAGCCCAGGAAGAAAAAAAAACCCTAATAACTCCTCCTATAATCTTAGACAAAATCTGCGAATAGCGATAAAGAATCTCCAGAAGCATTTTTCAAATTACTTCGATTACATTTTCCAGAAAGTAACCAACCTTAAAATACGTAAACTGAGAAAAATTCCGTTAAAGTTAAGCTGAAATAAAAATTAATTAATAACTGTAATTAAGTACCTACTGCTTTAACTGAAATATTATAAGGTAGGCTATATATTTATTCATAACTAGCAAATGTACCCGCGCTTCGCTACGGTATTCTACATTGTATACGGACATCGACGTAAATACTGTGCGTGCAGTAAATGAGATTGTTTTAAAATTGCATGTCTCTTAGCCTTATCCTAGAAATAGCATGGGGTGGTCCCCATACGTTGTTTCCAATGTAAAGTGAGGGTTGCGAAATTGTGATGATAACGGCAGGCTCACTTGCCTACTGCCATTCACAGTCGAGTTGGCAAGTTTACATTACAATTGCAGGCCCCAATGCCTACTGCGCGGTCACAATCGATTTGGGGAGTGTTAGTTACAATGGCAGATCCATTTCCTATTTTGAGACAGATTACAGTTGAGGAGTTTTTATTATAATAGCAGGCAACTTCCCTACCACCAGTCAAAATTGAGTTGTGCGGTTATCATTATAATGACAGGCCCTTTTTACTGCTGCCAGCCAGCTTACTGACAGTCACACAGAATTAGTGAGTTTCCATGAAAATAGCAGGCCACTGTGCCTAATGCTAGTCAAATTTTAGATTGGAACATTTGTTTATAATGGCGGGCACCCTGGCCTAGAACCAAACACAATAGGGTAGGGGACTTTCGAACAAAACTGCATGATCCCTTGCCTTCTGCAAGACAAATCGAGAAGTGAATTATTCATAAAAATGGTAGGCCCTCCTTACTAATGCCAGTTACACAGGAGTTGGAGAAGGACCCCATTTCTACTGCCAGCAGTCAAAGTTGGTGTAGGGAGTGTAGGGAGTACTGACTACAATAGCAGACACACCCTTTCTCGATCGCTACAAATCGACATCAATGAATATATATAGATGGACATACGAAAGTATATGCATGTTATATTGCAGACTTTGATTTACAGATTAACTGCTGCTAAACGGTACGTCATATTGACAAAGGATTGTACCGTAAGGCGCAGTATTTAGCGATCTAAATGGCTGGTCCTATGATATTTACTCGCATCCCATCTATTCATGGGTCAGATTGAGTCAGAAACGTTGAATAGGTTGAAATTTGTGTAAGATTATCTTACATTGCATTACTTTTCGGATAATTATGTGACATAGCATTTGGCTCACATATGGGTACTGGGTGGGCCAATGTTCGTGTAGAGTTTGATCATACTATCTTTCCTTGAAGTGATTGAAAGTATGAATTATATAGGTAAAGAGTCTAAATTTACTTAAAATCGAGAAATAGAGACGAATCTAACGTATAAGCGATACAGATACGACAAAAAGTCATAAGACCAAGCTTGAAGATCACTCCTCATTCAACGAAGATTGTGCCATCCGTTATGTGATAGGACTTCCCGTTTATCCCACGAAATACCTCGAAACGAAGGTCTGCACCATCATTAAAATTGCTTCCATATTTCGATATTCTTCGGGGATAAAAAATGAAAAAATTAAAGATATGTGAAGTTTTTCGTTCGTTACAGGCTGAAACGTATAATTTTGCCAAATTTCAATTTTCTTGCTTGTCTGGCAGATTATGCTGCAATCTGGATTTTGCGTGAGGGGGTAAAAATTATGACTTTCAGGAAATTAAACCAAAAAATATGCAGACGATCATTATTACCCCTCAAACGGGTATCTGTACGAAAATTTCACCAAAATAGTCAATGTACAGGCACACACGCAGTCGTTACGATTTTATTTATATAGATAGATACGGAATCTGCTCCACGTACAATACATTTTGGCTACGTCCGCTGGACGTAACCTGCAAAACCAACCGTTCATGATATCTCACTTATTAATCCTCCTGTCGAAAAATTCACATGAGAACAAAAGTTTTAGAAATGGATTTCCATTAAGGATTGTAGATTTCGATTAATTTCGGATGTGCATATTTTGAGGAAGTGCAAAATCATGGTTCCGGTTTCGGATAAACCCCAAGTAAATTTAGGTATTCAGAAATAATATTGGCCCTAAAACCTACACAAGGACAGGTGGATTCTAAATATCAAGTTTGTTAGAAATATATTCAGTAGTTTTCAAGTTATAAAAACTCATACAATCAAACCGGCAAACCGACACCAAAGTTAAGAAATATGCAGATGGTCATTATTACAACTGAAACGGATAACTGTACGGAAATTCCACCAAAATAGCCAATGTATAGACAGACGGTCGTTGCGATTATATTTATGTAGATGACAGATAAGCATGGGCACGTTTGAAAGTGCAAACCTTAATTTCGACATTTACTGCTCCTAAACGGTACATCATATCAACAAACGGTTTGCACCCTCAGACGACCCTTTTATCGCTCTACATGTTTGGTGTTAAAACATTTTCTCGTATCTCACATATTTATGGGTTGGATTGACTTACGGTATTTGAATGGGGTGAAATTTGGGTACATTTTCATCATTTTACATTATTTTTCACATACTTACGTGTAAGCTAGAATCATGAAATTGGGTTCGCATATAGCCATTAGTCGTGTCAATGTGTGTGCCAAATTCAATGACTCTACCTTTCCTATAAGTGTGTCAAACTAAGTGATACACGTGTAAAAAGCATAAAATTTAAGAACCATCGAAATATACAGCCAAATGTATCCTATAAGGGAGAGATAGAGAGAGAGAGAGAGAGAGAGAGAGAGAGAGAGAGAGACGACAAAACATCACAGGACCAAAGTTGAAGAGCACTCGAAATTGAACGGAGATTGTGCCATCCGTTTTGTAATAGGACTTAACGTTTAGCCGCGAAATACCTTGAAACGAAGGTCTGCACCGTCATTAAATTGCCTATATTTCGATATTATTCGGCATAAAAAGTGAAATATTTAATGATCTTGGAAGTTTTCCGTAGGTTACCGGCTAAAATGTATAAATTTGCTTAATTTCAATTATTCAGCTCGTGTGGCAGATTGTGAGGCAATCTTGATTTTGGGTGAGGAGGGGGGGGGTTAAAATTTAGGACTTCCAGGAAATTATAGCTAAAAATATGCAGGTGGTCATTATTACCCCTTAAACGGAAAGCTGTACGAAAATTTCGCCAAAATAGTCAATGCACAGACACGCGATCGTTACGATATGATTTATCTAAATAGATAAGGAATCTGTTCCACGTATAACACCTTTTGGCCTATGTCCGCTAGAATTAGCCTGAAAACCGACCTTTCATGTTATCTCCCTTATTAATCCTCCCGTTGAAAAATGCACATGAGAAAAATAAATTAGAATTGGATTTCCAAACAGTTTGATCGATTTCCAGTCAGGTTGGTCTTGGACTTTATATGTTGTGGGAGAGTAAAAATCACCATTTCGGTCCCCTATAAAACCCCAGTCCATTCGGGGAATTTGAAATGGTATAAACCTTAAAACCTACCCTTGGAGGGGTGGATGCTAAATATAAAGTTTGGTACAAATATCAGTAACCGTACGTATGTACGATCCCCGAGTTTTTAGGTTAGAAAATTTTCGTATTTAATTTGTAATGTTAAAATCATGTAATTTTGTTTATTTACAATGTAGAAACGTAATATTATAAGAAGAATGTATAGTTAGGGAATATTGCATATGTGCATCATTATATTTTGTATAAATTTCCGTTTGGGTATGAGTCTGTAAATATGGCCTAGCAGTAAGGATTGTGCAACCGGGAAAACAGCGACTATATCGGGAAGAACGGTTGAGGTCAGTTGTGTGTGTTGCAACTAAGTGTCTTGGAAACACGGGGTACGGCAGGTTGTATCGGTTGAAGAACTGGAGTAGATCAATGTGGACATACATGAGTGGACGTTCTATGTCACATCATATGCTCGATAGCCAATGCGAGGGCTTTGTTTTGAGCGAGGTTTGGGTTGACTGAGTGACGCAGGAAGAAGTGCCGGTGTGAGCGTTGCTACCAGTAAACTTTTCAGGACGCTATAACCACGTGTAGCAAGCATATATAAGTGTGTACGCGTGTGCGGCGAGTCATTCTGATTCTCATTCTGATTCTGATACGTATTCTGACTCTGATGCTGATTCTGTGTGTTTCTCATTTGTACCGGTCTGCGGGAGCTACGTATTTGCGCAGTTTGCTATACGATCTGCTATTGTTCGTGAGTATCTGTTACGGAGTGAACATGGTATAATCACAACGACTTACCGGCTTTGCAGTGGACTTTCTGTAAAAGAAAGTGTTTGTTTGTAACTTATCACCCGAGTATGCAGCTTCAGTTGATGGAGAATTTTGCTGTTTGCTTGCCTCAGGACATGTAACGCTTTCTGTCCAGCCGGCAATTGGAAAGGATTCAAGACGTCGACGAAGAAGTGTAAATAAAGTTAGGGATACTCTTCGTAAAGAAGGTTGCATCCATATGTAGAGAAATAGTCGTCGTACTTTTCTCTAGGATTCACGGTAACAGTGGAGTGCAGTGGGGCTCTTACCTAGAGGTATGTTAAAAGTATAATGAAGTTCTATTCTTTTATTGGTGATTTTAATGGTTTGTAATTTGCCTTTGTAGACGGCAAACGAGTAAATCTCGTGAAGAGATGATTTTGTTGGGTAGTATGGTGTATATTTGCTCTATGTAAACGGCAAGCACTAAGTGGGTTGCATAAGTGTTGATTTTTGTTGGTGTTTGTCACATATTAGTTCTTATTCCGGGAGTAAAGTCATAGAATCAAACTAAAAGTGAGTCTTTTGTCAGTGGAGTAAGGCTGAACCTGGCATGTTACCCAAATTTAATTTCAGGAGTTATATAGCAACAGGTAAGGTTATAAAGTAAGTCTGGAGCCTCGTCAGCCTGATGACCGTCGCCTTGTGAGAGGGAGTGGCTCGTTGCTCTACATAATTAAATATTCCTGCAATTGTTTTGCAGGTGGCGCCCATTATCCTTGTTATTTACACTTAGCTGAGTCAACGTTTATCTGTTCAGTATTTCAATAGCTTGCAGTTGTTACAATTGGCGCCGCCAACGTGAGGCAGAATGATATCCAGGCTTGCTATATGACCTCGATAGGCACATTTGGTCCAGTGTTTTAGTGAGCTTGTGTTAGGAGTTATGTATCGGTGTTGTCATGATTTGAGTGCTATGTTTATCAGTGGAGCATGAATACTAGTGAGAATAATAGTAATGCTATAAATTTGAGAAGAAGTGTAGTGCATAAAGGAAGCATGTCTGTTAATGATCAAGAGAGCAGCTCTGACACAAGCATACAAAGTTTTGATGAAAGTAGTTGTCTGAGTGAAAATGTCTATGGAAAAAGTGTATGGAATTGTAATGGGGGGTGAAGGGGAAGTTAGTGAGCAAAATCAAACATGGGGGGTAATAATGAGTTTATGAAGTTAGAGCAGTTTGGCTAAATTAAGTGATCAAGGGGATAATTTGAGTAGTAAAATTAGTAATCAGGGGAAGGAATTAAGTGATAAAATTGAGAGTCAACAGAAGGAGTTGCATAGTTTTGGCAAAATGCTTACAGAGAAAATGGAAGAGAAATTTTCAAGCATTAGCAGAGAACTGCAGAGTGTTAAGGTTAATACAGAAAGGCGGTTTGAACTGGTGGAAGAGAAGTTTATGAAGGTGGATGAGATTAAAATGAGGCAGGATGTTATAGAGAGTAAAGTTGAAGGCCAAATCACTCAATTCCAAAACCAACATGTTCAGATGGAGAAGGACAAAAGTGAACTTAGATCTATTCTTGAGGAGAAAGTGGAAAGCGTGAAGTCTAGTGTGACAGAAGAAATTCGAGGAATGAGAATGAATGTGGACACTAGAATTAAGGAAACGAAAGAGAAAACTGAAAAGTTAGAGTGGGAATTTACTAATTTAAAGTCGAAGGGGTTAAACATGACTGAGGTAACACAGCAGATTGAGGTGGTCAACGAAGTAGTGTTGCCACGGTTCAATAATAGGCAATTCGGTCCTATGGAATTTCTCAAGGTAGTTAAACAAAGATTTGGGAAAGGGCTGTCAGATGGTATCACCCAGTGGGATACCGTAGAGGTTAAGATTTCTGAGGCTCTTATGGGGGAGGCTAAACTCTGGTATGATGTATACAGGGAAACGATTACTTGCTTGAGTGAATTTGAGGTAGCCTTTAAGGCCAAATTTTGGAACAATGGTATTCAAGGGAAAGCCAAAGACAAAATTAATTTTGGCAGATATAGGACTCAGGGAGGGGGTAGCATGACTCAGTACTTCTTGGAGCATGTGTTACTAAATCAGAGCCTGAACTTAAATTCATCAGAACAGGATATAGTGAGAAGGATGTTGGGACATTTTTCTGAAGAGGTTCAGTTGGCAGCATGCATGCAGAGAATTGAAACTATTAAGGACATGGAACAGCTGTTAGAGAGGTTCGATTCCTTAAGTTCTGCTAGGAATAGTGACAGTCATTCCAATATCCGCCAGAATGGTGGACAGAGACAGAATGGTCCAGGAGAGTACCATCGGTACCCTGACCAAAACAATCGAGGTGGCAACCACAGAGGGCAAGACCCAGGGAGGAATAACCGTGGTTATGGCAGAGGTTCTGAGTCCCGCAGATATGTGGAAAATCGGGACAGGGATGAACAAGGATCGAGTGGGAATCATAATCCAAATCAAGATGATCAGCCACCAAGAAGAAATTTAAACGCTTAAGGGGCGGGCGAGATAGGTCAGGCGACTTGTCCCTAAATGAAGATGCTGTTGTAACATGTGCTATGAAGGAAATTAACTATCAAATAGATGTTCAAGAGGATCTGATTAATGACCACATTGCTGACAAGGGTAATTTAAGTAACATGCCCATTAATCCCATTATTAAATTCTTTATTGAAGGGGAGAAGGTGAAAGTGCTTTTGGATACAGGTAGCTAGAAGTCCTGTATTAATAGTAGATTCTACGAGGAGTTGAAGTGTAAAGGAGTTGAGTTTGAGGAGATTCCTGTATCTAATGTATATGTGATTTCTGCTGTTGGTAACAAGTCGCAAAGAATCAGGAGCCAAGTCCTTGTTGAAATGGGTATTGGGGATGTCGTGATTGAACAGATAAGCTTGGTGGTTCCAAATTTAATTTATTCAGTTAGCTTGGGTTCAGACTTTCTGAGTAGGAGTAAGTGTAAATTAGATTATCTGCATGCTGAAGTAAGTTTGCAGACAGGGGAAGATCTGAAATCTGTTAGGCTGGCCTACTGTGTGACAGAGAACCAATTTGCATATGGGATGTGTCGTATTCAGATAGTGAAAGAGAAAAACTTGTCCTTGTCGAGAGAGCGAGACTTTGGAGAATATTGTGATGATTCGGAGAGAGAAGATGGTAGTATCCCTGATGGGAAGGGGAACTTTAAGAGTAAAGAGGAGGAGATTAGAGCAGTTGCAGAGGAGGTGGATCTAGATAAAGATCAGAAGGAAAGATTATTAGAGTTATTAACAGAATGTAAGGAAGTGTTCTCTGAGAAACCTGGAATGACAACTTCATATGTACATTCGTTCAATGTTACTGACAGGTCGAGTTTTGATAGCTATCGGTATCCCATACCCCACGCATATGCTAAGGCTGTAGATGATTTAATTAAGGAAATGTTACTAGATGGGATTATTGAGAAGTCAGTGAGTCAGTATGTGAACCCGTTGATTGTTGTGGGTAAGAAAGACGGCACAGTACGCGTTTGCTTAGATGCTAGGCAGATAAACAGGCGCATCACGGCTGATCATGAGAGACCTGAGACCACAGAGGAGCTCATTCAGAGATTCGAGGGTAGACCTTGGTTGACCTCTGTTGACTTGAGTTCAAGTTTTTGGCAGGTCCCTCTCAGAAAAGAAGACAGGCCATTGACAGCCTTTTTACATCGTGGGAAGCTGTACCAGTTCTGCCGCGTACCATTTGGCACTAAGACGTCGTCTTCTGCCTTGATACGAGCATTAGATATTGCACTTGGTCCAGAAACTAATGAGTTCACGGCGACATACATTGATGACTTAGTAATTGCTTCTAGAACATTTGAGGAACATTTAGAAAACTTGTTCACTGTTTTTAGTAAATTATTGAGATCTGGCTTCACCTTTAAATTGAGCAAATCTAAATTTTGTACCCATAGTGTCATTTTTCTGGGGCATGAGATCACACCTGAAGGTGTGACACCTGAGATAACTAGGCTTGATAAGATCTTTTCGGCTAAGACACCTAGGAACGCTAAACAGTTGAGATCATTGCTAGGTGTATGTAACTATTTCAGGCGATTCGTGATTAAGTACTCCTATCTCACAGAACCGTTTAGAGAGCTACTAAAGCAGAATGCTCAATGGAAATGGACAAAGAGGCGCGATGAAGCGTTAGAGGCTTTGAAGAAAGGGTTTCACGAGGCAGTCATATTGCGATACCCTAAGCCAACGCTGGGCTTTTATGTGATGACCGATGCATCTGATTTAGGTATAGCAGCGGCGTTATGTCAACCTGACGAGGGAGGTAATTTTGGTGTAGTTTATCTGACCAGTAGAGGGCTTAACCCTGCTAAGAAAAGATACACTGTAAGTGAGAAGGAATTGCTTGCGATTGTATATGCACTTAGAAAATTTAGAGTTTATTTGTTAGGCAGGAAATTTACGATCTACACAGATCATTATGCTCTTGCTTTCATTAGGACCTGTAAATTGATCTCGGGTCGCTTGTCGCGGTGGATACTGGCAATCCAAGAGTACGACTTCGAAGTGGTTCATATAGCAGGCAGTGAGAATGCCTTTGCAGACTATATGAGTAGGCACCCCGCTGACATGCAAGGGGAGGTAAGGAACGAAGAGAAGGAGGGAATACTCATATGTAGCTTGAGGACGGAAGATAGGAAGCAAGAAAAATTAAGACTCTTAAAGATGAGGGAAGAACAGCTCAAGGACAAAGAATTGAGAGAGATTAAACTAGAATTGGAAGTGGAAGGAGATGGAAAAGACATACTTAGGGGGAGTAAGAAATATAAGTTGATAGGTGACTTGGTGTCAAGAGAGGACTTTAAGGGGCGTTGGAAGGTGGTAGTACCACAGTCCCTCAGGCCAGATATAATTTGGTTTTACCACATAGAGCTGGGTCACTTTGGAGCAGACAAGGTACTGGATGCCATACAGGAGAATTTCATCTGGAAGAATATGGGAAGAGACATTAGGAAGACTTTGGCAAAGTGTGATTCCTGTCAAAGAAGTAAACATCCTAATCGTTATCTGGAGGGCCCGAGGCAAGCGGTAGTGACAGATGGACCTGGAGAGTTGGTTTGTGTAGATCTGTATGGTCCTCTTGTCAAAACTAAGTATGCATATCAGTATATATTTGTTGTTATTGACTCATTCATCAAGTATGTCAAATTGTATCCTTTGCGTAAGGCCACTGCAAGGGCCTGTGTGGGGAAAATTCTGGAGAGGTACATACCGGAGTTCGGTAAACCAAAAAGAAACTTGTCGGATCATGGATCACGTATATGGAGGGACGGACTGAGTGATATTGGTGTTAGCGTACATTACTCTTCCATACGATATCCTCAGGGAAATATGTCTGAGAGGGTAATGCGTGAGCTAGGCCGCATGTTTCGCACATACATTAGTGACAACCACAATTCTTGGTTTAACTACTTAGAAGATGTGGAACATTGGTGCAATGTGACAAGACATGGCAGCACTGGATTAACACCAATTGAGTTGCAGTTGGGTCATAAGCCTGAACGGGAATTGGCTAGGATTCTAGGTCTTTCCACAGGCGAAGATGTACCAAAGGACTTGGTGATTGATTTAGCGAGGCAGAATTTAAGGAAGGCAGCTGATAGGAGAATGATGCAGCAGGGGAGGCATCATGGAGATAGTTTTGAAGTAGGGGAGGAGGTGTTACTAAAGGTTCCACACATTTCATCTGCAGACAACAAAGAAATTCAGAAGTTTTTTAAATTGTATCAGGGACCTTACACAGTAGGTAAGAAAGTTGGCAAGTGTGCTTATCACCTGTTGAATAACAAAGGTGACATAATTGGTACACACAATATTCACAATCTTAAGAGGTATGTAAGGTGAAGTATTGTAAGTTCAGATGTTCTGTGTATGTTAAGAAGAATGTGTGAATTTTCTTTAAATCCTGAGTGACTTTGACAGGCTGTGTAGGCTGCTGTACTGAAAAGACTGTGATTTGCTCAGATGTATTGTATATAATCTTCACAAATCAAGGGGAGGTGTTGTAACCGTACGTATGTACGATCCCCGAGTTTTTAGGTTAGAAAATTTTCGTATATAGTTTGTAATGTTAAAATCATGTAATTTTGTTTATTTACAATGTAGAAACGTAATATTATAAGAAGAATGTATAGTTAGGGAATATTGCATATGTGCATCATTATATTTTGTATAAATTTCCGTTTGGGTATGAGTCTGTAAATATGGCCTAGCAGTAAGGATTGTGCAACCGGGAAAACAGCGACTATATCGGGAAGGACGGTTGAGGTCAGTTGTATGTGTTGCAACTAAGTGTCTTGGAAACACGGGGTACGGCAGGTTGTATCGGTTGAAGAACTGGAGTAGATCAATGTGGACATACATGAGTGGACGTTCTATGTCACATCATATGCTCGATAGCCAATGCGAGGGCTTTGTTTTGAGCGAGGTTTGGGTTGACTGAGTGACGCAGGAAGAAGTGCCGGTGTGAGCGTTGCTACCAGTAAACTTTTCAGGACGCTATAACCACGTGTAGCAAGCATATATAAGTGTGTACGCGTGTGCGGCGAGTCATTCTGATTCTCATTCTGATTCTGATACGTATTCTGACTCTGATGCTGATTCTGTGTGTTTCTCATTTGTACCGGTCTGCGGGAGCTACGTATTTGCGCAGTTTGCTATACGATCTGCTATTGTTCGTGAGTATCTGTTACGGAGTGAACATGGTATAATCACAACGACTTACCGGCTTTGCAGTGGACTTTCTGTAAAAGAAAGTGTTTGTTTGTAACTTGTCACCCGAGTATGCAGCTTCAGTTGATGGAGAATTTTGCTGTTTGCTTGCCTCAGGACATGTAACGCTTTCTGTCCAGCCGGCAATTGGAAAGGATTCAAGACGTCGACGAAGAAGTGTAAATAAAGTTAGGGATACTCTTCGTAAAGAAGGTTGCATCCATATGTAGAGAAATAGTCGTCGTACATTTCTCTACCAGATTAGGATTCACGGTAACAGTGGAGTGCAGTGGGGCTCTTACCTGGAGGTATGTTAAAAGTATAATGATGTTCTATTTTTTTTATTGGTGATTTTAATGGTTTGTAATTTGCCTTTGTAGACGGCAAACGAGTAAATCTCGTGAAGAGATGATTTTGTTGGGTAGTATGGTGTATATTTGCTCTATGTAAACGGCAAGCACTAAGTGGGTTGCATAAGTGTTGATTTTTGTTGGTGTTTGTCACATATTAGTTCTTATTCCGGGAGTAAAGTCATAGAATCAAACTAAAAGTGAGTCTTTTGTCAGTGGAGTAAGGCTGAACCTGGCATGTTACCCAAATTTAATTTCAGGAGTTATATAGCAACAGGTAAGGTTATAAAGTAAGTCTGGAGCCTCGTCAGCCTGATGACCGTCGCCTTGTGAGAGGGAGTGGCTCGTTGCTCTACATAATTAAATATTCCTGCAATTGTTTTGCAGGTGGCGCCCATTATCCTTGTTATTTACACTTAGCTGAGTCAACGTTTATCTGTTCAGTATTTCAATAGCTTGCAGTTGTTACATATCTCAGTAGTTTTCAAGTTGTAAGAAATACGCTTTACGGGCACCCGCTCTTGCGTTAGGTCCGGTGGGACTTTTACCGAAAAACGGTCCGTTAATGATATCTCCGTTATTAATCCTGGTATCGAAATGATGCACATGAGAAAAAAAAGGTTTAGAAATTAATTTCCATTAAGGCAGGTAGATTTCCATTAAGTTTGGTTGTGTATATTTTGACGGAGTGCAAAATCACGGTTTCGGTTTCTTATAAACCCCCAATTTATTATTTCCGGGATTTAGAAACAATATTTGCCCGAAAACCTACCCAAGGACAGGTGGATTCTAAATATGAAGTTTGGTGGAAATATATCCAGTAGTTTTCAAGTTATAGAAAGACAAACAGACAAACAGACAAACAGACAAACGAGCAAAAAACAAACACACTAACTAACTAACTAACTAACTAACTAACTAACTAACTAACTAACTAACTAACTAACAGACACCAAGGAAACCTACCCTTGGACAGATGGATGCTATATATAAAGTTTGGTTCAAATATCTTCAGTAGTTTTCAAGTTGTAAGAAATACGCTTTACACGCACCCGCTCTTGCGTTAAGTCCGCTGGGATTTGTACCGAAAAACGGTCCGTTAATGATATCTCCCTTATTAAATCCTGTTATCGAAATGATGCACATGAGAAAAAAAAGGTTTTGAAATTAATTTTCATTAAGGCAGGTAGATTTCCATTAAATTCGGCTGTGTATACTTTCAGGGAGTGCAAAATCACGGTTTCGGTTTCGTAAAAATCCCCACTCAGTTCAGGGATTTAGAAACGATATTTGCGCTAAAACCTACCCAAGGACAGGTGGATTCTAAATATGATGTTTGGTGGAAATATATCCAGTAGTTTTCAAGTTATAGAAGGACAGACAAACAGACAAACAACCAGACAAACAAACAGACACCAAAGCTAAAAATTAAGCAGATGGTCATTATTACACCTGAAACGGATAACTGTACGGAAAGTTCGCCCAAATAATCAATGTACAGACACACGGTCGTTACAATTTTATTTATATAGAAGATATGGACTGTTAAAGTTCTTTTATTACATATCTGAAATATTTTTGTGGTTTGTTTCCTTTCTGCAGAATGTCCCATAAAACAAATGTATTTTACTGGACTAACTTGGGTAATATAAATTTTCAGTTTTATTAAAAATTCGATGTTATGTCATCATATTTATTTAACAATATATTAATATTACATGACATTTACTCCATTTCAAGGGAACCCGGACCCTGAAAATGATGAAATTTTGGATTTTCAGTTTGTGAAAAAATAAAATACTATAGTTTTTCCTCTTTAAAATGACTTTAATCTTCCCGGTAGCTCAAGTCCAAGTATTAAAAAATATGTTTTTAATAATGCACTGTAGTGGGTGTGTCATCACATACTATTTGCGTGGATACGCGTTGAGTGAAGACATCCTTATTCAAATTCCCCGGTCTTTCCAAAGGCATATTTCTTGTGTTGGCTTCCTAATTTGACAGGTTTGTCTGCATCATTGTATTCCTTGGATATCGTTGTTTACGTTGAGTCATTTTGGTGTTTAGTTCAAGATTTGTATTGCATTATTTCTATTGTGTAACTGTAACTTATCGAACATGCCTCGATTTAGTAATAGAGTTTATAAGACAAAATAGCCTCCTAAGAGGTACAATAGTGGAAATGAGAAAATGTGTCGTACCGTAGGAAATGTTTCTGTATGTAGTGAAGTTATGCATGAAGTGATACCTACTCCTGTCTCTAGCACAAGCAACTGAAAAGTAATCCAGTTTATTAGAACATTGTATTGATGATAATGTGAACAAAATAATTAACATTTCATTGCTATGAAAGGTGATAGATAATTCAGTATTATGTGATGAATGTTGAAAAATGACCTATGTCACGAAATGTCAAGCGATACAAAGGACTTCAGAATTAAAATGAGAGTGTGGATAATGTAATTTGGATCAGAATCCCAAAAAAAATTTGTTCGTGGAAATGTATAACCTTCATTTAGGAGTATATGATGCTATTGATACATACAACGAAGGTAACATTATAAAGTCTGATGTGCTGCAGAAGATGGGAATAATGCTTGGAAAATGCATGGTCACTGCTATGATATCGATAGGCAATGAGAGGGAATGCCGAAAGGAAAGAAAAGGAGTGTGAGAGACAAGCCAAACAAAGAATGAAAGATTTAAAAAGAAGGCTAGATGAGGAGATGTCTACTGACAGTAAAAAACCCTCTTATGGTGTTGGACTCCACTAGGAAGTTAGCTAAACTTTGAACCTCGTTTTCCACAAGTTTACTTTTTTGCCATATACGGAACATTGTCTCCTAAACTATTAGAGATACAGACCTCAACTTTTCAGGGATTGTAAACAATGCCAACATACATCTTGTATCATAGCTATTTTATCCTACTTAATTGATGACAGTTCGCCTCTGTGGTGTAGTAGTTAGCGTGTTTAGCTGCCACCTCCGGAGGCCCGGGTTCGATTCCCGCCTCTGCCACGAAATTTGAAAAGTGGTACGAGGGCTGGAACTGGGTCCAACAGCCTCGGGAGGTCAACTGAGTAGAGATGGGTTCGATTCCCACCTCAGCCATCCTGGAAGTGGTTTTCCGTGGTTTTCTGTGGTTTTCCTCCAGGCAAATGACGGGATGGTACCTAACTTAAGGCCACGCCCGCTTCCTTCCCTCTTCTTTGTCTATCCCTTTCAATCTTCCCATCCCCAACAAGGCCCCTGTTCAGCATAGCAGGTGAGGCCGCCTGGGCGAGATATTGGTCCTCCTCCCCAGTTGTATCCCCGACCCAAAGTCTGAAACTCCAGGACACTGCCCCTGAGGTGAGGTCCCTCGCTGAGTGCGAGGGATAACCAACCCTGGAGGGCAAACAGATGAAGTAAGTAGTTGATGACAGATTTTATGTCAAAAATGTGTCAAGTACTTTTAGTAATAAGATAATTAATATCTTCTCAGAAAATACCAATGCATTAAAATCCCCATGATACATGATAGTAAATAAATGTAATACAGTATACTACTGTAAAAGTTTCATCACTCCGGTGTTAATATTTTAGAAGAAAAGGTCCGGGTCCCTTCAAAATCCGGAACTCCTGAATAACCTTCAACACCATCATTAGGATGAAAATGAAAATCCTCAGACTGTTTCCAGTCACTCCTCTGGGACATTGATTAATGACTGACAGATGAAATGAAATGATATTGGAGGGTGTTGCTGTAATTAAAGATGACAGGGAAGATCGGGACTCTCGGAGAAACATCTGTCCGCCTCCTCTTTGTCCAACACAAATCTTACATGGATTGACCGGGATTTGAACCACGGAACCCAGCGGTAGGGACCGACGCGCTGCCGCCTGAGCCATGGAGGCGTACAGTACTTCCGGATCTCATATCAAAAACTTGCAAAGACCACGAGCATCACCAGGACTGAAGTCCGTAACAGACTTCAGGTCCTCGAGCCTTGGGGCTAGTGTAGGTTTTCTGTTCGGTCATAGATCTCTGTTATCAGTCGCTCCAGTCGACGTATTCCAAGGAATGTGTTAATTTTCTTCACCGTTAGAGGATTCTCTTTTCTGCGAGACTTCATCGCTGCAATGAATTTTTCAGACAAATATAGACGTAGCTAACGTTTTTATGCTGACTCTGCAGAAGAGTCTGAATCATTGGGTAAGAAAGCTATGGCCCGACACAATTGTAACCGAATATTTTTTTTAATGATGTATGTGTTTCAAGTAGAGATTTCAGCATGAAAGTCAACTTAATATTTCTGTTCTGACCTCTACAACTGTCTGACCGCAAAACGAACTTCTCAATTTCCTTTTCAATATTGTTCTGTAAGTGAAGTAGTAGACCGCCTCTGTGGTGTACTGGTTAGTGTGATTAGCTGCCAGGCCCGGGTTCGATTCCCGGCTCTGCCACGAAATTTGAAAAGTGGTACGAGGGCTGGGACGGGGTCCACTCAGCCTCGGGAGGTCAACTGAGTAGAGATGGGTACGATTCCCACCTCAGCCATCCTGGAAGTGGTTTTCCGTGGTTTCTTCTCTTCCAGGCAAATGCCGAGATGGTACCTAACTTAAGGCCACGGCCACTTCCTTCCCTCTTCCTTGCCTGTCCCATCCAATTTTCCCAGCCCTCCGCAAGGCCCCTGTTCAGCATAGCAGGTGAGGCCGTCTGGGCGAGGTACTGGTCATTCTCCCCAGTTGTATCCCTGACCCAAAGTCTGACTCTCCAGGACACTGCCCATGATGCGGTAGAGGTGGGATCCCTCGCTGAGTCCGAGGGAAAAACCGACCCTGGAGGGTAAACAGATTACGAACGAACGAAGTGAAGTAGTAAACAGGTTCCCACTTCCTGTGCTCCGCGACGAGCAATTCCCTTTGTCAATACACACATAGCAGTACCCTTTGTTCTTCTCCCTCCATGGGTGCTACAGTTATATAGCCAAATCCGTATCTTGTAAAACATGGCATGTATTACTAGTATACTGTATTTTCCAACTGACATAGTTCAGCACATCTTCTTCCCCTGCTTAAATAGTTCATTTTTAAATAATATTAGCACAAAATAAATGGTCATTTTAAGTCAAAAAGAACTATGTAGATACTAGTAGAACTGCAGGAGCCAAATCACATTGCTTTCCAATACATATTTTAAAACCCGGATGCTTTCCTTTGAAGAAAGAAATAACAAAGAATTCTCATTCTGCAGAGAATAATTGTATACATCCATTTCCCGTATTCAGTGGGACTTACTGACGTAGATTCTATGTAGTTGGTTCTTTCACATGTACAGCTGTCGTACTGAGGTGACCATACAATTTTTGGAAACAGTGGTTAATGAAAGCCCCACCGTCTTTAACCATAAATTTATAGCTTTCCTCTTGTACGCAAGATCTACAGTATATTTCATTTTCTTCCGTGGACTGGATTCATAGCTTGAACTGGTAGATTTGTCAGGTGACTGCGCTGTCGCTTCACTGCATTGACGGGAATTGTACTGGAGACTCAAACTCTAATCCGTAACCTGGCAATGGTTTTACTACTGTCTTCTCTTTCAGGTGATACAGATGAGGTGTTGCTGCTTCGACTGTCACTTTCGCTATCACTATTTCTCTCCAGACACGACTCCGAGACAACGCTGGCACCCATGGAATGATTTTCAATTAATTCGATTACATGCCGACCCATCTCCCTTTCTTCCGAAGTTATTTCACGGGACGAAGAGAAACCTTTTCCACGTAATGTACACTGTAGAAAATTAGCCGGATTCATGTCTTCTATCTCAAAGGAACATGTGTTAACTGCCTGGCACAGAAAACTCAAAGAACGCGCTCGCCTCAGATGATCACGAGGGCTGTTCACGTCCACCTGTACGCTAACGCGTTCAATCTTGTTAGACATTCCCGTATTGATTTAAGGGTCTTACAGTTCGAAACGGAAGCTAAATAATTGTGCACCGGGCGAGTTGGCCGTGCGCGTAGAGGCGTGCGGCTGTGAGCTTGCATCCGGGAGATAGTAGGTTCGAATCCCATTATCGGCAGCCCTGAAGATGGTTTTCCGTGGTTTCCCATTTTCACACCAGGCAAATGCTGGGGCTGTACCTTAATTAAGGCCACGGCCGCTTCCTTCCAACTCCTAGGCCTTTCATATCCCATCGTCGCCATAAGACCTATCTGTGTCGGTGCGACGTAAAGCCCCTAGCAAAAAAAAAAAAAATTGTGCATTGCGTTCTTATGGTCCCCTCATCCTCTCAGCAAAATTTCATTGTCGGTTTCGATATGATAGTTCCCTTTTTTAGAAGAGAGCTGATTTTTTTTCATTCGTCAGCTCTGGGCTTCTTTTCTCTCTTTCGTCCGGTTATTTTCTTCGGTTTTTCCTCGTCATCTTCTCCCATTTTTTAAATGTTGGATCCAAATACCTCCCTGTTTTGGATGTCTTCGTATGCAATTCCTGCCAACTCAAGGCGTTTTTATTTCTGCGGTCCTTTTTTCATAAGATTATTATTATTATTATTGTCGCTTAAAAGAACGCAACATCTAGGTCAACGGCATAGAATTCAACAGTGTTTTCTGTTTGTATCTTTTGATATGTCCGTAAAATTATAATCCCCGTTTTCTAATGTTGCTGAGAATATATGTGTATTGTTTTATGTTTTGTCTGCCTGAGTTTTGGACCTAGAATATTTTCCTTGTGGTTTTACGTTACGTTATTTCTTCTAAGTGTTTCCAATTATTATTATTATTATTATTATTATTATTATTATTATTATTATTATTATTATTATTATTATTATATTTCTCTCTGTAGATCAGTGATAGAGTGCCATCCTCTAGATTCCAATATCGTGGGTTCGAACTTATCAGACGTAGTCACATATTTGAAGGACGGGAAAAGGTCCATTTCGCACTCTATGCCGTACTATGTCGGCATATAAAAAGATCGCTGGGGATACATTTGGCGTTTGTCTGGTAAAATTAATTAAGAACTCAGCCATACCAAGAACCTAACATCTAGGTCATCGGTCCCCTTTTTTCTGTTGGTACCTTTTGATGTGTCTGTATTATCCGTTTCCCTGCCTTCTCTGCCAAATGGAACGTCGAAATTGACAAGAAGGCAGCCAAATTGCGTCAAATCAGAATACCTGCCCACGGTAGCTGAGGTCAATTATTGTTGTTGTTATTATTATTATTATTATTCTTGCGTTCCGGCCTTCTAAGGACCACGTTACAATTTCAATTGTTCCTCCTTAGTTGTTCTTTCCTTTTCTTCCAGTATTCTTTAATTGTTTCACTATGTTTATTTTTCCTGCCTTCAGTCCACTTTGTGCCTGTTTTCTTTTCCTTCCTCCCTTGTAATCCTTCCATTTGTAAGACTTTCTTCCTAAAAATCTTTCTTTCCAATAATTCTTCTTCTCGTATGTTGTTCCTTTCCAGGTCTTTCTTGACATTATTATTATTATTATTATTATTATTATTATTATTATTATTATTATTATTATTATTATTATTATTATTATTATTATTATTATGTCTTAAGAATGCACCAAATGTATCTTGGTGCTGACGACAACTAATGAAGTGTGAGGGAGTTCGGAGTATCGAGTTTACGGTTTCTCTAATTGCCACTCTGCACACCAATTGAGCTGGATTCGAAATGAACAAATAATAATGACGTTACAGGCTAACCAACACTAGCACGCAATTGATCTGTCGGGTGCAATTGGCGCCGTTACCAACATACCGAATGAGCTGACGAGAGATGACGGCTTAAAGGGATCGTATTGCAGGTACAGGTACTGTCAAAAGTAACTTCTCTGGATCGTGAAAGTAACTTCACAGCGCCAGAATTTTACCGGTGTTCCGGATTCAACTGCTTGTGGTTAAGGAATGACCATCTTACAGTATTTTCTTGTATAATACAGTACGTAAAAACACAGATCAGTGCAGTGAGTGTCCTAGTGGGCTCAAAGAACACTGTAGACCTTCTTAGAAGTTGATCTTTCCGTTCTACCCAACTTCAAGAAATTTTACGAAGGCATTTCCTCAAGATTATGTGTACTTCTTTATGAATCTTAGCTTAATCAATTACGAATCCTCCCACGGGCTCGTTCCTTTGCAAACGAGACCTAGTGTTTACTGTGCACTGTGTCTTCTGGTATCGGCTAGAACAAATTTGTTATTTTCATTCATCAGTGTGAGTCTCGCGTTGGTTTTGACGATGTGAAAGTCACTGAGGTAGGAGCAAGGCTAGTAATGCCATTCCTTATTCAGCCAATCATAGTTATGAATGGTGTGAAAATGTCACTCATAGGGTTGATTAGTGCAAGCATTTCAGTGGTCTTGGCAGGCTGATACATAACAGCAACTTCTGGCACAGTGAGCAGAACAACGAGAATACCTGACTCCGCATTTCTCTACTAGCCTATGCCTCTTCAGTAATACCTAAGCTAATGGTGCTGATATTAAGGATCAAACCAACATTCGGGCTGAATACTCAACATACCATGGGCTTACCTTGTGGTGATTATCGCATTGTACCTTAGTCTAGCATTGTTTCAGATCCATGTAACTTGGAGAATTCAGCATCGGATCAGCCGATGGATTGCCGCTCTCTCCATGATGGCCTATAACATTTTAAACAACACCGAGGAAAGTACCAATCCGTCAAAATAGATGGAAGAAAAGAACGAGAAATTCATAGAAGAAATGACGGTCACGTTCCACAACACCAAGAAGGAGCTTTCGCACATTTGATGTACCGGCATTGTGGCTGAGTTTGACCAGGACCTCCTGCTACGGTATTGGAGTAGACCGTACAGGCTCAGCGCTGAGTGTAGGACGGCGGTAAATAACCTGACTGTTGTACCAAGAACAAGATGAAAGTAAACCCGGAAAAGACCCAAGCAATTCTGTTTTCGTACAAATGGCCGAGATTTCGTCATCTTCACATCCGCCATCGAGACTTCCCATGGCTGAGCAAGGTGAAGTACCTTGGACTGATCATCGATAGGGGCCTTGCCTGCAGATGGAATATAGATCAGGCCTTACAGAGGGCGTATGCCCGAGTCGCTGCTTTGAGGCCACTCATGTTCAACAAACACTTAAGTATCAGGATCAAACGATCACTCTACTTGGCGTGTATCAGGCCGATCGTCTTGTTTGGTTGCGAGGCCTGATGCTATATTCCAAAGACACCTCTTTGTTGCCTCCAGGTCCTACAGAGGAAGGTGCTTTCGCTGCATGACTCGCTCCCCATGGTACAAGTATAATATCAATATTCATCGGGATCTCAATATCCCTACCTTGTATCAACAGATCACGAGATTAGTTAAGATGACGAAGTCTCGGATTCTCATTTCCCAGTCAAGCGACGAGGGCATCGCCCTGCTCAAAAGGGTAACCAGGACCAGAAAACTCAATACTCGTTTCAAGTACAGGGGGCCCTGGCTCCTGTACAACAAATTCTAAGTTTCGGCCTTTTCCAAATTTCAGCAAGCAAATTTCTTAACATGATTCCAAATTCGGTTTATTGAGAGGACCCTTCTCCCATGTTAACAACCGAAGTAGCAACGAGAGGGTTTCAGTTCTGACCTACCAATCCTTTGGCAGAATAGAGAGATTTTTCCCCCGCCAATGTAGACAAAAAGTGATTTTCCTGGCTCATCAGGTACATTTCGGAAACCGAAGAGTAAAAGGGCACCACCTTCGCCCTGGGGCTCCCACTGAGTCACTACCGTCTGAAAAAAAACTGACATATTAAGGGTGCCAGCGGCTTCATGTGGATGAGCTCCTTTAGGTAAAGTGACGGTCCTCTCAATGAAAGAAATGCCACTGAAACCCATCTCGCAGCATCTGGTGTTTACCTCCAAGTTAGGAGTAGCCAGTGACTTCACCGCTGCCTTGTGGTTAATCTCGGGATGGATGAAAGTAAATCCTGACAGAAAATTCGAAGTGGAGTGCTGGCAGCTCCTGGAGCTGTGCTGGTACCAATCGTAATATTTCAACCTTTCTTTTGGACACTATCAAAAATGCCAAGAGGGGGATTCTATCACATGGGTAGCCAAGTTCTCCATACTTTCTTGCCGAGGCTTGTAGCATCCTAGGGAGGACACTTCACGGGCGTCACAATACATCGGCAGTTACCGGTTATATCCTTTATTAGGCCTAATTGTAGAGAGGACTGTGACTCTAGAGTAGGACTCAAGACGCTTCTGAAAATGAACCGGAGTGCAACACCATCGTTCAGGCAGGATGGACGGTTGCCATTCACTGAGGCCGAGCTTTTGGCTCTTGAATTGAGGTCCTCGGCAATTTATAAACCCATGATCGAGACCTTGATGCACTCGGAACACTTCGTTATATTCGCCAGCGTAACGGTTAGCCGTCCTCGGAGGCTCGCGTTTGATTCTTGGCCCTGGTATGTACCTAAAAAATTACTCACCTCTTAATTTCATTGGAGGTGTGCCTGAAAGAACCTGCACCATCTCTTGGAGTATGAGGACACGAATTTACTTTACTAGCAAGAAAGAAGTAAATACCATGATTCAGGCTGGCTGGAGAAACTGGAAAGAGGAAACTGGAGTGCTATGTGACAATAGGATACATGGGATATTGAGGGGGATAATGTTTAGACATTAGTGAGACCAGTGCTTACGTACGCAACTGAAACATTGTATCTTAATAGAGCAAATGTTGGCAAAATGGAAGTTGCTGAGATGAAGATGCTACAATGTAGGAGTATGTGTGGAGTGACCAGGATGGATAGAATCCGAAATGAGCACAATCGAGGAACAGTGAAAGTTCCAGAAGTGGCAGGAGAGATCCAAGAAGCCAGGCTCAGAGGCTACGATCCCACGATAACTACATGAGGAAGAAGGACGGCCTTAGGAAAGATGGAGGGAGCAAATCCTGGAAAATCTCAGGAAGGAAAATCTAAATGAGGAACTGACAAAAACAAAACGGAAAGAAATAGTAAAGGCACATTAAAAACAGTGACCCTGCATGAAACAGGCTAATCTAGAAGAGGAAGAAGAAAAAGAATCAAGTGGTGGTGATGATGATGATGATGATGATGATGATGATGATGATGATGATGATGATGATGATTCCTTTTTAATCCTTCATAACTGAGTTCTCTTTGGTATTATTTTCTTCTCCGACTCTGAAAGTCGTAAGTTGGTAAGTTGAGGAGTCAGAATCTTTCTCTTATTCACGCTGGGTGGTAGCAATACCCGCACAGTGGAGACACGTGGGAGTGGTGTGTTGACCACAAATCATTATTGCACAATTGTTGCACTCAGTTTTCGTCTTCCTGCCATCACTTGCTCGGCCTTTCTTAGCTGAAGTTCCTGTCATCGGAGTTCCAATGCCTACATATCGGTTTTTCATGTATTCGTGGATCATTTACAGAAACAGATGCTTGAATAAAGCTCGTCCAACTACCTTATCAGGTCTCTTTGATTGGTAGACAATGAGACTATTTATGCCAGCTACATTCAGCTTGGCATAAAATACCATCAGTGGCCAGCGGTTACTCACATGTCCAACGTTGTATGTTGCACAAAGCTCGTTAACATCAACGCCAGACTTTGTGCAGTTGTAAAATGTGTTCATCTCCGGCTTATGTTAGTCACAGGTTTCTCCATCAATGGTTGCGTCATGCTGCATTGTTGATAGGAGCAGTACGGTTTTCCTTTCAGCGGAACATGTGATACCACTTGATTATCAAATGCAAATTTATTTTAATACTGTGGTCTGTTTTTGTGTTGTACAAAACTAGGAGGGATTTCTTTTTGTTCTCACGTATCCTTCTGACTAAAGTAAGCCGATGATTGTTCATCAAATATTTTTCTAAGCCCACTTTCTAACACACAGTCATCTTCACAGTCAAGTCCACCGATTCCTTCTTCCTTTTCATCTTTAAATACTTCGTCAATTAGCCGTTTTAAGCGTTCTTGTTCCTTATTCCAATCCATCGACACAGCTATCAAGATAAGCACTGATTTGACCGAAGAGTCACGTGATGACTGGCGCCTTGTGTAAACCTGACCCGTCAGAGAGTAATACACTGATAACTCGGGTGATGACAAAGCTAAAACATGTGGACTTTCTCACGATTTAGTCCAAGGTCAGGAAGGAAGGTACTGAAGGGGACAGGAAACGAGCCGTGACCAAATCAGAATTATAGACTCTCGGGTCAAAAACAAGCATGCGCCAGTCTTTGCGGGTTAAGGTTGGTAGATTGTCATTAAATTTGGTCTTGGATTATTTGTGGGGGACTAAATTCATTGTTCCGGTCCTCCAATAAACCCCAAGTCCGTTCACGGATTTTGGAATCGTATGAAACGTAAAAACTACCTTTGCATTCTAAGTATGAAGTTCGGTTGAAATATCTCCAGTAGTTTTCTCGTTTCTCCCCCATGGTCTGGTACCTTGAGATGGTGGGGAGGCTTAAGTGCCTCAGTGATCCCAAGAGCGATGCCGGCGAGAGCTTCGGCTCCTGGCAGGGTCACCCTTGCCGGTAAGGTCGAGGGTGAGGGGCAGACTAAATGACAGACCTTCAGCTGTAGCTCCTGAAGGAGGAAAACCTTTGTCTCAGGGAGTAGGGAATGAGAACACCATCAGTCCTGAAGTCGCAGCATGGCAGGGGCAGAGGCCAAAAGAGGGCAGCCCCCCCCCCCCACTGCCCTATAGGCACAGTGGGCTCATATCTCACATGCCCGAAATAACTTCCATGAAATGTCAAAACGAGAGATACACCGAACTGCTGAACCCGATGGCAACATGGCGAGGAAAAAGGATTATGAGATTTGGAACATGGAATATACGAGGATTAGCTGGAAAGGAGAATGAACTAGCGGCAGAATTCGAGAGAGCAAGACTTGTAGTGCTGGCACTGACAGAGACAAAAAGGAAAGGTCAAGGGGTGGATACAATGGTGAACGATCATGTACTCATATATAGTGGAGTTAGCATCAGACTAAGGGCCAAATCAGGAGTAGCACTACTGATCCACAAGAACTTCAGACACAAGATTCAAGAATGGAAATTCAACACGGATAGGATTCTAACGGTCAGCATACGATTAGATCCTGAGACAGAGCAGATAACGTTTATTGTGGTTTACGGAGTGAACGACGATGTAAGAAAGGAAGAAAAGGATAGGTTCCACGAAGAGCTCCAGAATGTTGTGGATGACACTCGAGGGGAAATCATTGTATTAGGAGATCTCAACGGCAGAGTCGAAAACCAGCCAGAGCGACGTGGCGGAGCTGTTGGCCGGCATGGTGAGCCTGTGGTTAACAACAATGGTGAGAGGATTGTTGATTACTGCGTTGCCCATAAATTTCGTCGCAGTGAACACCATGTTCCCACATAAGATGATACATATGTACACGAGGGAGGAACCCAGCCGAGATGAGCGCCCCATCATAGATTATGAGTTAGTGAAGAGAGATCACCTCCAGAAGGTGAAAGATTGTCGAGTATACCGTGGCTACGAAATAGGAAGTCACCATTTTCTCTTGATAACAACAATGGAAACAACAGCAAAGGTAAAGAGGAAACAACCTAAGAACAAGAAGCAAGAAAAGATTAAGGTGTACAAGTTAAGAGAGAACAAGGAGGTACAGGAGCAGTTCACACAGGAAGTGGAGGAGGAGTGTCAGAGGATAGAGGAGAGGATCGAGGAAATGGACCTGGAGGGAAAGTGGAACATGTTCAATAAGATACTATTGGAAGTGACAAGTAAAGTATGTGGAACAACAAAGGTGGGGGAGTACAAAAAAAGAACAAACTGGTGGAATGATGACATCAAGGAAGAAGTAAGAAAGAAAAAGGAAATATGGAAGATATACTTAAGAAGCAAGGATGCTGAGGACCATGAGATGTATAAGGAACAAAGAAGAAAGGTTAAAGACCTAGTTAAAATAGCGAAAAGACAATCTTGGGAAGAATTCGGACAAAGAATGGAGAAAAATTATAAAGAGTGCCAGAAGCTGTTCTATAGAGCACTGAAAAACATGAGAAAGGAGAAACAATGCCCTCTAAAGTTTTTAAAAGATAAGGAAGGGAAAATCTTAACAGAAGAGAAAGAAATAATGGAGAGATGAAGGAATATTTTAATGATTTACTAGTGGAAATCAGAATGAAAACAGCCCATGGTCAAGTGAGGAAAGAGGAGGCGGGAGAGAAGGAAAACAAGAAGAAGGAAACGACTTACGGATAAATGAAATGCAATTGGCTATTAAACAACTCAAGAATGGAAAGGCCCAAGGGCATGATGGAATCGCCCCAGAAATGATTAAGAACTGGGGAAAGAAAGCCGAAGACTTTCTATTCAAGATTATGGTGGAGGCCTGCAGAACAAAAAAGGTACCTAGGGATTGGGAGGTAGCAGTTATCACCCCATCTTTAAGAAAGGAGACAATCGAGAGTGCAGTAATCATCGTGGCATATCCTTGTTATCAGTGCCTGGAAAGGTCTTCTCAAAGATCTGGAGACTAGATTAAGAAAGGAGGTGGCGGCTAAACTTGAAGAAGCCCAGTGTGGCTTCCGCCCAAATAGAAGCACGCAAGATCTCATATTTACTGTTAGGATGGCCAGTGAAAAGCTACTGGAGAAGAACAAGACCCTTCATGTTGCCTTTATTGACCTGAAACAGGCATTTGACAGAGTCCCGAGGTCCAAACTATGGAAAGTCCTAAAGGAGTATGGAGTTAGCAAGTCACTTTGCAGTTCAATCACGAGTTTGTATAAGAACTGTCGGAATTACGTGCGGACAGGAAATGTGAGGTCAGCAGAGTTCACTACGAAACAATGAGTCCGGCAGGGCTGCAGTCTTAGCCCTCCCCTTTTCATCGTGTACCTCGACCAAATTATGAAGCTGTGTCATGAGAGAATCAAGAAATTGACAGTCGGAAATTACCTCATGTGGCCAGTACGATTTTCTGACCTGGCATTTGCTGATGACCTGATTGTTGTTGCCTCCAGCGAACAAAACCTGCAACACAACATCAATGTATGGCTGGAAGAGCTTAAGAAAAAAGATATGGAGGTGAATGTGGACAAGACAAAGACTATGGTTATCAGCAGGAATGAGGAGAGACACTGTATCATGGTTGATAGTAAACCTTTAGAGAGAGTCACCAAATTCAAGTATCTTGACTCAATCATCAGCTCAGACTGGAAGATGGTGGAAGAAATAACAGAAAGAATAGGAACAGCATGGCGCTTGTTTTATGCCATCGGAACAAACTTCCTCAACGAGATCTCAAAGGGCACAAAATTAGCCGTTTACAAATCCACCTTTGTATCCACATTGACGTATGGCTGGGCGCTAACAGAAAGAACCAAGAGCAGAATCCAGGCGGCAGAGATGAGGTACCTCCGGAAAGTAGAGGACAAAACCAGGAGAAACAGGATCAGGAATACAGCCATCCGGAAAGTATTGAATATGAAGCCACTGGAGAAAGCCATCCAAGAATATCAGTTGAGATGGTTTGGCCATGTCCAACGAATGTCGACAGACCGCTTGCCGAGGTTAATGAGGGAGGTGAGAGTGGAAGGAAGGAAGGCTCGAGGAAGACCACGGAAGACATGGGAGGAGGGGATTAGAGAAGCACTGCAGGAGAGGGGACTCTCTGTACGAGAGGCCGTTGCCATTACCGGAGATAGGAGTAGATGGAGATCTCTCGTATCCTCGACACCCCATGGTACAAGAGGACCGGATTAAGTAAAGTAAAAATTTCTCGTTATAAGACATCAGTACTACGCTCACCCGCCGATGAACTATGTCCACCTAGACTTACACTGTAAAACATTCCGTTAATACTCCCTTATGAATCCTCCTATCCAAGAAGTATACATTAGAAAAAAATTGTAGAAACAGATTTCCATCAAGACTGGTAGATTTCCATTAAGGTTAGTCATGGATATTTTGTGGGAGAGTAAAATCACTTCCGTTCTTCCTATAATTCCCCATCAATACAGGAACAACTACCTTTGGATAGGTCAATTCTAAATATGACGTTTGGCTAAAATATGTCCTGTAGTTTTCCAGCTCTGATGCTGATGCTTGTTGTTTTAAGGGGCCCAACATCGCAGGTCATCGGCCCCATTTTCCAGCTCTAAGAAATCAGCGCTATGTGAAAAAGTATAGTCTATATGAGAAAAAAAATTAAGATTTCCATTAAAGGTGGTAGATTTCCATGAAGGCTGGTCATATGTATTTTGTGGGAATGTGGGAGAGTAAAATCATTGTTTCGGCCTCCCCCATAAACCCCGAGTCCATTAAGGGATTTTGAAATGATATGGACCCTTAAAATGTTTGTACGTTTGACTTGATCATGCTCCACGTCCGTTCTGCTGACGGCTTCTACTCCCAACACTTGCACCAACATTGCATGCGTCTCCGTTGCTGTTTTTTTTTTTTACAATACTTGATGTTTATGCGTTGCTCAACTACACCACGACGCGTGTCTTCACACGTACTCCGTTCGACAGGCCGTTGCACACTAACTTGGTTCAACTCCGGGTAGTCAACGCTACGTGGCGCTTCTCGAGTTGCTCTATTCACATGCGAATGCACGCAATGTTGCCACACATTGCTATTGCGATATCGGTCCCTTCACCGTACAATTTAGATACACCATCTATTGTTGTGTTAATAAAAATACACTGACTGACAGAGCAAATGCAACACCAAGAAGGAGTGGTCAGAACTGTATGCCAATTGCAGGGTAGACTGACGTCACTGAGGTATGCTCATGATGTGAAATGCGCCGCTGTGCTGCGCACGTAGCGAACGATAAATGGGACACGGCATTGGCGAATGGCCCACTTCGTACCGTGATTTCTCAGCCGACAGTCATTGTAGAACGTGTTGTCGTGTGCCACAGGACACGTGTATAGCTAAGAATGCCAGGCCGCCGTCAACGGAGGCATTTCCAGCAGACAGACGACTTTACGAGGGGTATGGTGATCGGGCTGAGAAGGGCAGGTTGGTCGCTTCGTCAAATCGCAGCCGATACCCATAGGGATGTGTCCACGGTGCAGCGCCTGTGGCGAAGATGGTTGGCGCAGGGACATGTGGCACGTGCGAGGGGTCCAGGCGCAGCCCGAGTGACGTCAGCACGCGAGGATCGGCGCATCCGCCGCCAAGCGGTGGCAGCCCCGCACGCCACGTCAACCACCATTCTTCAGCATGTGCAAGACACCCTGGCGGTTCCAATATCGACCAGAACAATTTCCCGTCGATTGGTTGAAGGAGGCCTGCACTCCCGGCGTCCGCTCAGAAGACTACCATTGACTCCACAGCATAGACGTGCACGCCTGGCATGGTGCCGGGCTAGAGCGACTTGGATGAGGGAATGGCGGAACGTCGTGTTTTCCGATGAGTCACGCTTCTGTTCTGTCAGTGATAGTCACCGCAGACGAGTGTGGCGTCGGCGTGGAGAAAGGTCAAATCCGGCAGTAACTGTGGAGCGCCCTACCGCTAGACAACGCGGCATCATGGTTTGGGGCGCTATTGCGTATGATTCCACGTCACCTCTAGTGCGTATTCAAGGCACGTTAAATGCCCACCGCTACGTGCAGCATGTGCTGCGGCCGGTGGCACTCCTGTACCTTCAGGGGCTGCCCAATGCTCTGTTTCAGCAGGATAATGCCCGCCCACACACTGCTCGCATCTCCCAACAGGCTCTACGAGGTGTACAGATGCTTCCGTGGCCAGCGTACTCTCCGGATCTCTCACCAATCGAACACGTGTGGGATCTCATTGGACGCCGTTTGCAAACTCTGCCCCAGCCTCGTACGGACGACCAACTGTGGCAAATGGTTGACAGAGAATGGAGAACCATCCCTCAGGACACCATCCGCACTCTTATTGACTCTGTACCTCGACGTGTTTCTGCGTGCATCGCCGCTCGCGGTGGTCCTACATCCTACTGAGTCGATGCCGTGCGCATTGTGTAACCTGCATATCGGTTTGAAATAAACATCAATTATTCATCCGTGCCGTCTCTGTTTTTTCCCCAACTTTCATCCCTTTCGAACCACTCCTCCTTGGTGTTGCATTGTCACTGTCAGTCAGTGTAATTGTATTAATTCATTAGTAGTGAATGCAATTCCTTCTCCACAGTGCGACTGAGAAGCTGATGACATTCTACTTGACACATCACTCAAGAGAGAGACATGAACGTCGCTGAAGCGCCTGCTGTGGATCAGCGTTAGAGTGTCGGCCTCCCGATCACAAGATAGCGGGTTCAAACCCGCCAGAGGTAGTCGAATTTTAGAAAGGCACTCCATGTCGAATGATGTCGGCATGTGAAAGATCTCTGGTGACAATTTTGACGCTCCATCGACAAAAATTAGTTAAAACTCAGCCATAGACGCACAAGAGAGATTCAATTACTCTGCCGTCTAGTAGGCCTAGAGTAAAACGGAACGTCGACATTGACGAGCAAGCAGCCAGATGGCATCAAATTAAAATGCCTACACACGGTAACTGAGAACCATATTATTATTATTATTATTATTATTATTATTATTATTATTATTATTATTATTATTATTATTGTTGTTGTTGTTATTATTATTATTATTATTATTATTATTATTATTAGTAAGGAAATTAAAAACTTACGTACTTACTTACTTACTTACTTACTTACTTACTTACTTACTTACTTACTTACTTACTTACTTATTCTGTTTACCCTCCAGGGTTGGTTTTTCCCTCGGACTCAGCGAGGGATACCACCCCTACCGCCTCAAGGGCAGTGTCCTGGAGCTTGAGACTTTGGGTTGGGTGATACAACTGGGGAGAATGACCAGTACCTCGCCCAGGCGGCCTCACCTGCTATGCTGAACAGGGGCCTTGGTGGGGGATGGGATGATTGTAAGGGATAGACAAGGAAGAGGGAAGGAGGCGGCCGTGGCCTTAAGTTAGGTACCGTCCCGGCATTTGCTTGGAGAATAAGTGGGAAGCCATGGAAACCCATCTCTACTCAAATGACCTCGCGAGGCTGAGCGGACCACGTTCCAGCCTTCGTAACACTTTTCAAATTTCGTGGCAGAGCCGGGAATCAAACCCGGGCCTCCGGGAGTTGCAGCTAATCACACTAACCACTACACCACAGAGGCGGACGTCAAAAAGCCTTACCTAGTTTTATACTTCAAAAACCGGAAATTAAAGTTGTTGCTTTATAGCATTCAGTATATTGAAAATACATACGCTTAAATAAATCTCCGAATAAACACTACATTCATAATAAACAAGGACATCAGTGTAAATTTCATGAGGCCATAAAACCCCTTCAGTGAGGCTAACATTCAGCACTTATATCACTGCCGATAAATTACACATTACTGAAGTCAGCGCAAAAATAAAAAAGGAAGTATGAAGCAAACTTAGCTTATCTTCAGAATACAGGAATTAGCATTTCCCAAAATCAGTGGTGTTTTCAAGTTATTAACGTTATCTCGAAGAATGAGGCTGTCAGCTAAAGAGGTTAGACCATAGAACACTACATATCTTTTGTCGCAGAAGTTTGAAAAGAACAATAACTGCCCAAATGAGGTTATTCAGATATGTTTAAATAAAGGGTCCGCCTCTGTGGTATAGTGGTTAGTGACGCCCGGGTTCGATTCCCGGCTCTGCTACGAAATTTGAAAAGTGTACGAGGGCTGGAACGGGGTCCACTGAAGGCCACACTAGATAAACAGGCCACAAGACTCGGACCGTGACGTCACGAGAGTGGCTGGCGTTCAGCGTGGCAGTGTCAACGCCACCTACATCTAGGCGGTGTTGGCAGTGTAGGGCCCGCTCTCACTTTTACCATGAAATTGTTCATTTATTCAACCTTAACGATATAATTGAACACTCCTCCAATCGTGGTTTTATTTAGGCTTGTATACTACACGAGTTTTATGCGGGGGGAAAACTGGCGGGGCAGTATATGTACATCTCTTTACGTAAAATTATGCTGACATCTGTTATTTGTAACTGAACACGGTTTCATGTAAAAGATTAGAACGCATAATACGTATAAAAATAGTTATAATGTTACTAGGCAAATACATGATGGTTATTCACAACAACAGTCTGAAACCTTTCTTAGAAATTAAGCTGCAACTTAAAACTTACCTAACAATTCCTAAGGTTTCAGTTTATACATTTTCCTGAGGATTGCTTCTTGTTAGCCATGAGTTTGTCTACGGTAACTTTTCAATTGTTATTCAATAATATATTGCAAAAGATGTACATACATTTGTCAACGAAATGTTTAAAGCTATTTCTACAATCACTGCATGTTTCAAACATGACGTTTCGTTTTCCAGAACATTGCTGACAAGCGAAAACAGAATTTTTCTTTGAGAATCCTCATGTAAAAACATTAGTATACAGGTTTACATTTTGTAGCTCTAAAGGAGTCTGGTACATCACCTTTTGGTTCAGGGCAGGAGCAAGCCAAGGCCGCACTAGATAGACTCAGACATTTTTTGTCTGACTCAGGGTTTTCAAAGTCAGGGTAAGTTGTCAGCTTGATTAAGCCAGTTATTTATTAAGCTTTTAAATAAATGACCAGTATCAAACAATACTTACCTACTTTGTGTTTCATGTAACAAAGGCTTTTCAGTCTGTCAAACACATAGCAAATACAATGTAAATTAAAACACTAAAAGCATATCCGTAAAACACACACTAACATACAAAGAATGACATGTTTCGTTCTACAAGAACATCCTACAAGAACATCCTACATCTACAAGAACGCCCTAGTCGCTTGTTGATACGTATTTACGAAATGGAGAAGGCCCGTGGTTGGCTATTCGCATACTCAGCACAAACAACGTTCAACTCCGACACCTGTAGGCCTAACGACAAGCTGCTCGCCGCTCAATGTGGGGACAACGCTCTCGAGATCTCTCGAAATTTCTCGCGAGAAATTGTTCCTGCGCTAGTCTCGAGAAATCCCGAGAAATCTCGAGACCTAGTCTCAGACTGCCCATCACTACCTACAAGTCACTGGCGAGAAGTGAAGCAGCCGGCGACTTGTGTGACGTAGCGCCCGAAGTGGAGGGGGAGCCCTATGGCCTGTCTATCTAGTTGGCCTTGGTCCACTCAGCCTTGGGAGGTCAACTGAATAGAGGTGAGTTCGATTCCCACCTCAGCCATCCTGGAAGTTGTTTTCCGTGGTTTCCCAATTCCCCTCCAGGCAAATGCCGGAATGGTACCTAACTTAAGGCCACGGCCGCTTCCTTCACTCTTCTTTGTCTATCCCTTCCAATCTTCCCTTCCCCCTCACAGCCCCTGTTCAGCATAGCAGGTGAGGCCGCCTGAACTACTGGTCTTCCTTCCCAGTTGTATCCCCTACCCAGAGTCTGAAGCTCCAGGACACTGCACTTGAGGCGGTAGAGGGGTGTCAGGACATTTTCGGTCATCACAAAATCACCGGACATTTGCGGTCAATGAGATAAACTTGTGCCCACTCACATAAATTCCCCAGTTGTCACAGGACATTTGCGGTCACTGTAGCAGGGGGTGGGCCTCATTAGCTTAATCTCGGGGTATCCCCGCTAACCTGCCTGAGCTCTTGCAGATCAACATTTTTCTCTCGCGGGCGTTATTTAGAGACTGATACCTCCAGATACAAACACAATTCTATATCGAAACTTCCTGGTGTAAGTATTTACTGTTGTGTGCTGTAATGGATTTGACAGTTACTAGTAAGGCAAATGGTTATATGTACAGAAAGTATAGGGAAAGTCAACATGAAATCATCACCTGGGTGTGTCTGATGGAGCCCCCAAGGTCATGTCATGTTTTTGGTAACATACAGTTATGTAGATGATAAATATCTTCTATTCTATTTCTTATCCGGCCTCTATTGGTCAACTCTTGTTCTCTTCTGACCCCCACGGTACGATGGTTGCCAAGCCCAGACAGTCTTACATTTTGCGTCCTTCGTGGACTTTCCCTTCTTTTTCCCTAAAAGAGAATCGAAACTATTGGACTTTTTTCTGGTTAGTTTTAAGGGAGGATTGTGGCACCGTTCTGCTTTCTCACAAAAGCAGTAATCACCACCCTCACGAAAAGGTCCCGTGGCTACCACGATATAAACAGTCACGCAGACACACAAGCTCGTATATTTGATATTTAAACTCTTAATAAACCACAAAGTGAATTATATATACAAACATCAGAAGCTAATTCAAAAATTAAGTTTCCTATTTTTTATTGTGGAATCATTAAAGGTAGGCCAAGGTAAAATACACTATTTTATTCCGCACCAATCCTTCATTTTTAGAAATACAAAAGTTAATCCATCGTTTATTTATTTATTTATTTATTTATTTATTTATTTATTTATTTATTTATTTATTTATTTATTTATTTATTTATTTATTTATTTATGGTAGTCTAACGTCACGCTAACATATTTTTCGGAGAAAATGCGATGGGAAAGAATTAGAAATGCCGGACTCAGTGGCTCACACGGTTGAGGCACTGGCCTTCTGGCCCCAACTTGGCAGGATCGATCTGCCAACCCACGCTCCCAAGTTGTAAGCTCCCGGGGTCCCATTCATTCGCCGCTTACGACAGGCAGGGGATACTATGGATTATTCTTCGTCTGCGTTCCCCACCCACAGGGTTCACAACCTACAAACACGAGTACATACAATAATTTGGTCGACAATAAAATATATGTTTCAAAATGCTGATTCCCATCAAACTTTGTCCAGGCTTTGGACTGGCAAAATGACTGCATTAAAATCATGTTGGCGTGTTTAAAATCAGCTGTCATGCAGACCACCCAACTCCTGCACGTAAATATGTGATAGTGGAGTCGCTTCTTCTCTTGCTCTCTTCTTTGCCTCTTGAATTTGCTTTTCCAATGTGAAGGCCGCTTCTTCAGGTGGTCCACACTGATGAACGACGGTATGAAGTATTTCTTCACCTCTTGCCCTCAGCCGTCCTTTACACTTGTTCTTTTCCTTCAGACACACCTATGTGACGATAGCAGGTTGATTCTCCCTATACTTTCTGTACATATGACCTTTGTAAAGTTCACAACGATTTCCCTGATTAGTAACTGTCAACTCCATTACAGCACACAATAGTAAATACAGTATTCACACCAGGACGTTTCTGTATGGCATGGTGTTTGTGGCTTAAGGTATCAATCTCTAAATAATGCCCGTGAGAGAAAAATATTGATCTGCAAGGAGGGAGCAGGTGCTCAGGCAGTTTAGCGGGAACACCCCGATATTAAGCTAATAACGCACATCCCCTGCTGCAGTGACCGCAAATGTCCAGTGACAACTGGGAAATTTCTGTGAGTGGGCACAAGTTTATCTCAGTGACCGCAAATGTCCGTGACCGCAATTGTCCGGCTACCGGTAGAAGTGGGATCCCTCGCTGAGTTCGAGGGAAAAACCGACCCTGAAGGGTAAACAGATAAATAAGAAGAATAAGAAATAAAGGAGCCTCTCACAAGTTGTGAGGGACAGAAATGAGACAAGTTAGACCCCCATGGTCACCACTAAACGCTCTTATTTGAGAATCGTGTTTTCATTTATGTATACGAGGATATTTACTTTCATCTCTCTCATGTGACCTCCTTCTGGTCGTGCTGTTTCTGATTATTGTTTTAAGAGAAACACCAGTTAGCAATATAAATGGAAGTGGTTCGATCCTTCGAAGAATGAATCTTCTTTGTCACACTTTATTTATTTACATATTTATCTCTTAGATTTATGGCTTGAAAATTAATGAACGAAATGAATGATATTCAGTGAATCAGTCAATACTGATCTGCATTTAGGACAGTCGCCCAGATGGCAGATTCCTCATCTGTTGTTTTCCTAGCCTTTTCTTAAATGATTTCAAAGAAATTGTAAATTTATTGAACACCTCCCTTGGTAAATTATTCCAGTCCCTAACTCCCCTTCCTATAAATGAATATTTGCTTCAATTTGTCCTCTTGAATTCAACTTTATCTTCATATTCTCTCTTAAGTGCCGCGCGTCTCTGCAGCGTAGAAATTCCTTACCTTCTGATGAATTGAATCACATTTTATACCTGACGCATGCACTATCTGCTTTGATTAAAGGCTCTAGCTCCACTTCTGGTTTTCTTTTCATTTCCATGCAGCGTCTGTAGACGAATCAAGGCTTTAATTGCATAACCTACAAAAATATGTGCCCGCTCTAAGCTTCATCAAAAGCTCCGAAAGTATCAGAAATTGTTATTCATCTGTTTTAACGTGTCTGAGATGTTCTTTATTTGCTAGCCATCCACCTGACAGACTCTCCGGTCAATTTATTAATCAGAAGACCAGCATATCTCTTGACTTATAACATGGCTTTCTTAATTTCAAAGCGATATAACTCGGGAAGAAGACGGTGCTTGTATAATTCATATCATTTTTATAAGATGCAGACATGCTCTCCAATTTCACAGTCATAATAACCATCAGAATGAATAACAGGGAGGAACGTTATATTACAAGCTCGTAGATAATATCTGTTAAAAATGCATTATATCCAGCTAGTAATATTGCGCTCCGATTCAGTCGAGTTGTGACGTATGTCTCGTAAATGTCGCTGCTCGACGACGACAGTTGACTGATGATTTGTAACGTCCACAGCTGTAATCATTACTCTTGTGTGTGTGTGTGTGTGTGTGTCTTTCGGATGCAACTCCCAAAGAGAAAATGAGACTCCGAATGATAATATCACACACAATACCTAGCGCTCTCGGTTTGAATGAAGGGTATCCAGTATGTTTAGTAATGATACAGTAAATGTTTCAAGGCTGATATTCATAAGATTCGCTGAGCTCGGAACCTTGGCCGAATGGTCAGCGTGCCCTTCAGTTAAGAGGCTCCTGGGTTCGATTCCCAGTCGGACGGAGGCCTTAACCGGATCTGATTAATACCTCTAGCTCGGAGGCTGGGTGTTTTTGTTCGCCTTCATATACGCCTTCATCTACATACAACACATCAGGCTACAAACCATCACACGAACACATAACAGTGAATAAATCGCTCTACTTAGGTTTGGCGTGAGGAAAGCCATCCGGTAACTGAGAAAAGTCCAGGAAGAAGAGGAAGATCGAATTCCACTGTTGGCAGCTCTGAAGATGGTTTCCGTGGTTTCCCATTTTCACACCAGGCGAATGCTGGGGCTGTACCTTAATTAAAGCCACGGCCACTTCCGTCCCACTCCTAGGCCTTTCCTATCCCATCGTCGCCATAAGACCTGTGTCGATGCGACGTAAAACCAGTTGTAAAAAAAAGAGGGTGAGAAAGAATCTATAAGGGTAAGAATACAGAGAAGACTGGCTGCAAGGCTAGTTGACTCATCTCCCAGTTGACTGAATTATGCCAAACATTCCTTTACTGGAGTTGGCGCCAGTGTTTCTAAGATAGGTTAGACGCCGAACTATTGCTTATATATTTATTTTCATATATTCAAGTAACGAAGGAGAATTAATTCCATTTCGTTGTTTTTACTTCATCAAAAACCAATTTAACTATCCTCAAAAGCACATTGTGTGTGAGGATGAGGTGAGGCCAACCATCGAAAGTCATCATCATCATCATCATCATCATCATCATCATCATCAATGTCCCACTCCAGTCGCTCGGGTGTGGTTTACAAGCCTCCTCCACTCCATTCTGCCCTTCCACTTTTCCTGCTCCATTACTTCCGCCACATCCAATCCAGCTTCTCTAATGTCCTTCCAGATCTGATCCATCCACCTTCTTCTCGGTCTTCAAACAGGTCTCTTTCCCTTAACTTATCTTTCCAATTTCCTTCTTGCTACCCGTTCCTTTCGTTTTATATGTCCGAACCATCTCAGTCTTGCTTTCTGTATCTTCTGTACTAATGGTTCTATATTTAGCTCTTCTCTGATTTTAATATTTTAAATTTTATCTCTTCTTGTCTTTTTAACCGATGTTCTTAAACATTTCATTTCTACTCCCTGGATCTTACTATCTTGTCTCTTATTAGTTACCAGCATTTCTAGTCCGTATGTTACAATTGGTATGAAATACTGTTTATATACCGCTAATTTCGTTCTCTTGGATACTTTGTCATCCCATAAAAGCTCTCTGACTTGATGATAAAATGTTGTACCTTTACTTAGTCTGTTATTAATTTCAGGGTTGATTTCATTACTTACATTAATAATGCTACCCAGATATGTAAACTGTTCTACATTCTATAACCGTTCTCCGTCTATGTTCACTTGGCTTACCTTTTCCTCTTTTCCACAGTACATGACTACAGTTTTCTTTTTACTAATTACCATTCCAAACTCCTTCAGATTTGTCCAGTCTCCTTTGTACTTCCTTTTCTCCCTTTCCCCAAATCACCACATCATTTGCAAATACCAAAGCATTCACTTCATCACTACTGATACTCTGTTTTACACGTTTTGTGATTTCATCCATCAATAAAATAAACAATAATGGCGACAGTGTACTTCCTTGCTTAAGACCTTTTTGTGTATAAAATGTTTCAGAGTCACCACTCCCCACTTTTACACTGCTTTTACTCTCATGATACAACATTTTTCTCTTGTTAATTATTTATTTCGGTACATTCCTTTTCAGTAGGCATTCCCATAACATCTAAAGTGCATTCCCAAATCTTCAGGTGCGACCTGAGATATATTAACTTCAAATCTGACACATTTGTTTTACTGAATTTATATTTAATTGGAAGTTAATGTTCCTGGCACCCAACATGTTATTTTGCATTCTGTTCGGTCATGCAACTAAATACTGATAAGATACACGATCCTCCGTCAAACATTCGCATTTTTCAACATCATATTCCTCATTAAAAAATCATGTTCGGTCGAAACGCCATTCAGCTTTGTTTATACCACCTAAACTAGTGAAAGAAGCTTTTCTCAAGCAATTATTATTTCCACTATTAAAAAAAGCATTTTGTTGTTCAGTTTCATTCTCTTCTCTCGCCATTATACTCTAAAAATTATAATAATAGTTTTCCAGCCGGTTAGACGGGTTTAATTGCTGGCTCAGCCTAAAATTTAAGATGAGTTCAAAGAACCGGAACACAGTAGAGTAGAGAAATAAACAGAGTTCCTACTTTCGGCTATTCTAATAGGAGTGTTTGCCATAACATAGAGACCTCGTGCACATCCTACATAATTCTAGTCCATATCCATAGAGATGATCAAAAATTATTCACATACACATTGAGTTTATGTAGCGTATCACTAGATCACGGTCCAAATAGGATCAATTTGTATAATCGGAATATTCGAATATAGCACCATACAGAGCCCGAACTCCGTGCTTTAGGAGGAGGTGACCCCGTGGCGCAAGCCGCAGTCCTTGCGGTCAATTATGGAGACCCCAACGGGAAACAAGTTTTATTTCAATCTTACTCGTGTAGACCCCGTAGACAGAGTTACCTCGCGAGGGGAGTAAGAGAAGAAGATCACGAGACAGTGACAGAGAGGTTTGAATTTGTGACGTGAAGCGAGTAGTGCCAGCTACACGTAGCCAAATATGAGTACTTCAGGCCTGGCAGCAATTATTAGATCAAGTTATTTCCATACGAGCGCCAGTTCTATCATTTGTTGAACATTAAAGTATAGGCTATTGATCTGATTTATGGAGAACTATCTACACCATCGCGGTGACAAGCAAGCAAGGTAATGGTTTACTACTCAAATTCAAACAGACGTTGAAGGAGACGCGGCCGGTATAGTCTGTAAAGAGGCCGCGGATGTACGGACCCCAACGGACACGAGCAAGTGCTATAAAGGAAAGCCATCCGTGAGAGCAAGAAGCTAGTGACTGAAAGACCGGTACGGAGTGCGTATCGCTCGTATCGCTCGAGACAATGTGTCTATAACATAAAGCCTCAAACAAAGCTATTTCAAAGTTTTGGATAGGAAATAAACTAGCTCGCCCGAGCGTGTACTGTGAGTAGATGGTATCTGAACTAGATCAAGTTCGTCAATTGAGTGCTATTCGCAGAGAGTTAATTGCCAAATAAACTTGTTGTGACCGGGTTTTCTTACACCTAATAGACTCTATTCGTGATCGAACTCACATCATAAGTATGAGATTTATCCTAACAATCTCGCCTAGTTCGCGGCATTAAGTGCGTTTACATAAATAGCAGTGAAGAGGAATATTTGATTGCAGCATCCAGTTTCCAGGGCTTGCAGAGCATCAACAAAGAAGACAACTATAATGGCGTTCCCAGGAGTCGAGTGCTAGGCTTCAAGATTCAATGTCCACAGCTCTAGGATGTGCTAACTCCACAACGTAGCCCCAGATGGTATGATGGGGCAATGGCGTAGGATATCAGATGAGTTAAATTCAGTGGCATATACTAGGGCTACCAAGGTTATCGGTGAAGCCCAAACACCAATTGAGAACGATGGAAGTCTAAAGCACATTACAATGTAAGCATCTGATACATTGTTCCGTTTTCAAAACTTGAAAGCAGTGAGAAAAAACGTCGCACGTATTTCTGAGCATCGGAGACTGATATCGCAGCCCAGACTCTCGTCCCTCTCCCCTCTACTAACGCATAGTGGCTTGCTGCTGTATATAGTATAGGAGCTGGGACCTGGTGGGGATAGGTATGCTAGGCTTCGGTCCGTCAGATCGCCACTACTATTAACCATGCGTTCGTTACTCATCGTATATACTTCTCATCTCATACTTCTGACTTAATCATATAGATAACAGAGTGCTGGTATTTCACTCCCGTTTCCTTCTACATCCTTGTAGGAAGACACTGCAGGGCTGCTGTTATAGGAGCAATATAGTTTTATTTTTATAGGTACAACTGCTAAAGTGAAATGCAATCGTTCAGGTTCTCTTATATTGGTTGGAATCGAGCCCGTGATCATGGGTCAGACACCACCACTGATCTCCCGAGGAAGCTAATAAATCAGTGAACGATGGGTACGACCGCTGTAAAATTCAGCATTTGTATTTAATAATAATAGTAATGGCGCATGGCATCTGTGTAGGGTTGGTGGTGTCCTAATGAGGATAAATGAATGGCGAAGACGTCATAAACACCCAGTCCCCAAGTCAGAAGAATTAACAGTATGAGGGGTTTGATTTTGAAAATGAATCCGGGGCCATCGGACCATTTAGCCACAAAGCCGGACTTTAATTTGTTCAACCTTCGGCTACCATCTCCACTGATCAGGAGTTGAGTATTGGCAGCAGAAGAGGCCAGGGCAGTAGCTTGTGCAGCAGATTTCACAACACAACTGGCTTCTTCGTTAGCTATGGGCTGCAGCTCAAAACGCTGGAATCTTGACGTTCAGTAAACCTACCATTCAAAAGGGGTAACCTAAGTCTACTGGTAGCCTACGTCTTGATCCCAGCATAAGCCACTGATCAATCAATCAATCAATCAATCAATCAATCAATCAATCAATCAATCAAGCAAGCAAGCAAGCAAGCAATCGCTACTGATCTGCATTTAGGGTAGTCGTTCAGGTGGCACATTCCCTAGTCTTTTCTTCAATAATTTCAAAGAATTTGGAAATATATTGAACTTCTCCCTTGGTAAATTATTCCAATCCCTAACTTCTCTTCCTATAAACGAATATTTACACCAATTTCCCCTTGATTTCCAACTTTATCTTCATACTTCTTTCCTACTTTTAAAACACCACTCAGTCTTCTTCTATCATTCCACGCGAAATAACAATTGACAGTTCGAAACATACCCCATAGTCGAGCATCTCGTCTCCTTACTCCCAAGTCTTCCCAGCCCAAAGTTTGTAACATTTTCGTAACACTGCACTTTTGTCGGAAAACGCCCAGGACAAATCGTGCTGCTTTCCTTTGAATTATTTCCAGTTCTCGTATCAAGTAGTTCTGGTGAGGATCCCATACAGTGGGGTCGTACCAGAGATTTATACACCCTCTCCTTTGCATCCTTACTGCACCCCCTAAATACCCTCATAATCGTGTGGAGAAATCTGTAACCGTTCATGACAACCTCCTTAAGATGATATCCGCAATATACATTGCCCTGTACTATTCTTTAGTTTTTTTTTTTTTTTTTTTTTTTTTTGCTAGGGGTTTTACGTCGCACCGACACAGATAGGTCTTATGGCGACGATGGGATAGGAATGGCCTACGAGTTGGAAGGAAGCGGCCGTGGCCTTAATTAAGGTACAGCCCCAGCATTTGCCTGGTGTGAAAATGGGAAACCACGGAAAACCATCTTCAGGGCTGCCGATAGTGGGATTCGAACCTACTATCTCCCGGATGCAAGCTCACAGCCGCGCGCCTCTACGCGCACGGCCAACTCGCCCGGTCTATTCTTTAGTATCTAGTCAATCAGCAGTAACAACGTTAATATTACGGGAATTACCTCCAGAAGACCAGAAATGAATGCCAGTCGATATGTGATGCTCGCCATGTCAGTTTTTCTCCTCTACCAGACGTAACTTTAACTTGCCTTGTGGGTGGGGGGCAGTTGAATAACACCCACGATATATCCTGCCTATCGTAAGAGGCGACAAAAAAGGGGGCTCCAGGGACTCTTAACTTGGGAGCGTGGGTTGGCGACCACGGGGTCTTTAGCTGAGCCCTAGCATTGCTTGTGCCAGGCTCTTCACTTTCATCTGTCCTACCCGACCTCAGTTGATCAACTCTTGTTCATTTCAGACCCCGACGGTACAGTATTAGGTCACGAGGCCTAGGGACTCTTTCATTTTCATGCCCGTAGTGGACTTTGTCTTTATTTGGCCGATACCTTCATTTTTCTAATTGTCGGATCCCCTCTACTCCCCCCGCCCTCTGATTAGTGTTATCGGAGGATGATTGCCCTGTTGTACGTCCTCTTAAAACAATATTCAGCACCACCACCAGCGCTGTGACAACAGGCACCGCATTCTCTGTGCGGTCCGTCCTTAATGTTATAAGTGTTGGCTGCTATAATATCCTAACTTGAAGGGGGTATGCGAAGTAGCTCCTTTGGGAAGAGCTTTCGCATTACTGGCCATCCGCATGGTCGTTTGCAAGACTACTCTTTATTTATTTATTCTCTCTCGACCGCGCGTCAAAATTTCTTTTTTTATTTTATTACCTTCTCCATTTTCCACCTTGAAAGCCTTGGAGGCGGCCATGGACCGGGGGTGACAGTGGCTCTTGAGCGGCAGTGGTCTAGCGCTGGGGATGTCTTGGTACGACCGCGACATGGTAACCAGTGCCGAAAGGAGATATGGGATTGCCTGGTGGGTTTAGGGAGGTTTCTCATAACTTCTCCTTTACGGAGGGGTGGAAGTAGCTGGCAGAAGACTAGCCTTTGCACCTCAAGTTATTCTGTACTCTTGTACTAGGCTATGTTCCTGCGTTAGTACTCGCTTGTCGGTCATTTGTCCAAACAGGTAGGTCACCACGGGCTGTGAGGCGGGGCGGAGCCTCACGGCACCCCCTCCCCTCAAAAAATACATACAAACACAGCCCTATTCTTGTCGAGCTGGGCTGAGCGATGACCGTCCGACCAGGTCTCCAGTGATTTCCATCTCTTCGGATCGTTGATGAAGCACGAGGATGAACGTCGTGACGTGGCTTCAGAAACTGGACGCAGAAGTCTGTCTTAACCAACATCGATATATTGATGTAGAGGAACAAGAGCTTGGATAAGAATAGTGAGTATGTTGAACAGCAATGTGTACTATTATGTATTCTTTTATCTGCCTTGTAAAATAAAATTTCTCCGTACAAGATCTTGTTGCCTTATTTTTAAAGGTACATTGTACTTATAACACGTGGTGCCCGTCATCGTTGAAGGGTCTACCTTACAAAGGCTGCACCACTCTAAGTAATAAGCCATACAAAATACACCCTGGGGTATACACAATTACTTGTACTTGCGGCAAGGTATACATTGGCCAAACATTCCGGTTCCATTGGTACTTGTATCAAGGAACACCAACGTAATATCCGTCTCAACCAGCCAGACAAATCAGCAACAGCTGAGCACAACCTATCTATGTCGCGTTCCAAGATGTTCGACTACTACTAACATGTTTTCATTCCTTCCTTGAAGGGGGAGGTGAGCCTCTTAGACGGTGACACCGCTTCTCAGACCAGGAGATGCTTGGAGTAAGTGAGGGAGTGGGCGTTCGTTGCCTATACTAGGAACTGTCTCGGCATACACCTTAGTGCAGGAGAATGGAAAACCACGGAAAACAGTTTTCAAGACAGCCGAAGACGGGGACCAGCCCCTCTCCGTCTCCCGAATTCAGAGGCGTAGAGCAGTGGCCATCCCTCCTCTGCTCGGTTGGCCGGTCAGAGTGCAGAGCTGTTGGACCACTGACCAGCCGCGACCACTTCTAGGACCAGACTCATCCTGCATCCGCCGGCGCGATGTTCGAGCTCTTATCCACACTAAACACTACAGGTCTGTGATTATACGGGGAGCTGTGGAAATACGTACTTCAGGGACACTCTTTGTCACTTAAGTAATACGTGGTTGCAAATCATTAAGGATTTATATAGGTGTCCTTTCACTATTATATTTTCCTTTCGATTTTTTCCAAATTCGAATTCTCCTCATCGCGAGATGGTTCGCACTGCGTACAGGGAGCCATCTAGTGGCGAACGAGAGTACAACTTACTATAGACATCGGTAAAGCATTCTTAAGTTCAAGTCATTCAAACCTTCATTCATTTTTAGAGGTCTTACTCGTGAACAGACGAGATTATCTTTTGAAGACGCAGAGAAAGTTCTCTGTGATAACAAAAAAGCCCAAAAGCTTATTATCGTATCTACATACAAACTAATATTATCGATGTAATGTCATCATCATTCATTGTGCAAAATTTGAATCACCAGTATACTGTATTTCAAGGAAAGTGTGTGTTTGGTGGTTACTTACACTAATGCCTGTATTTCATGCACATCATCCTTTAATTGGTCAGTTTCATTTGTAAATGATCTGAAGGAATGCAGTTTATCAAGTTTCTATTGACTCAATGGGAAGTACTGTATAACTGAGCAACCATCCTAAGCAAAATTTGAAAAGTTCCAACAATGCTTAGAATGAATGTATTGTCCAAAGAAATACAAGCACCATAAAGGGCTTGTAAATTAAGGACTCCCCAGGCCTCGGAATCCTAACACCGTCGGAACAGGAAAAGAACAACAGTTGACCAAGGGAGGTCAGATAAGAAATATGAAAGCGAGTAGCCTGACACAAATAACTGGAAACAATGTCAGGATCAAAAATGCTACAAAAATGAAAGCCTCTGGGACCCCTTTTAGTCTCCTTTTACGACAGGCTAGAGATACCGTGAGTGTATTCTACCGGCCCCACCCACAGGGAGAAAGTAACATTATTATTGATATTATTGTTCCTATCCTATTACTAAATTCATTAGTCAGCCCGTACCGTAGTTAGGTCTAGTTTTACGGCTGAATATCCTTCCTTACGCCAACGCTGTGTGGTGGAACGTCACCAGTATTACATATTTCTGTGGTGGATGGTAGTGTGATGTGTTTAGTGTGTATGAAGAGTATGAAGATAATAATAATGATAATAATAATACCAGTGGTTCCCCGGCTATTTAAACTGCGCGCCTTCTCTACGGCCATCTATGAACTTGAACTTGTAAACTTCCAAAGAATTTCGTCCTTTACAGTTAGTTGGCTCTAACATCGACTTGCTACTGTAACTCACTCTCACTCACCAAAAACAAACCTAGAACTTAGGAAATTTCATTTTTGTTATTGGTAACCTTTTTCTGAAGACTGTTTTTTTTAATGTACCGAAGTTGTCAACACTTCAGCTAGTTCCTCCTCTACTGTAATCTAAATATCAGATGCTTGTAAATATGTTCTCTAGCCAATTAAAACCGGGGTTGTGTACAGGAATCCAGCCTATCAGCAAAATGTGGTTCAATTTAATCGGGAAGCTTCCCCTTACAGAACTACATAACCAGGGCACTTTAGTACCTTGTATGAATTGCTCCAGTGTCTGGAAGTGTGACTTGACGGAGGTCTAGGAGGCAGGGGTGCGGCCTACTTGAAGAATATCCAGCGATACAAGGTAATGGCAGAATTTTCCTAAACATGTGATAGCGCCTGCGGGTAGCTTGAGGGGAAGGTTTTAGCCGTTTTCTTTTAATGTAAATTTGTAAACTGCTGGTTTAAATGTAGGACTTTCGGCGAAGTCTGAGGACTCTGTTTCTATTCCCTGCCGGGAAATATGTAATGTAAGGGAAAGAAGAGTGGTGACCCTCTGCCGTATCCCATTCAACCTTGCAATTGGGTGACTAAAGTTTTCAAAAAAAATTATAAATCTCGTCTTGGCTTTAAAGGTTCCTCCTTTAGTCACCCTCTTGTAGTATGGGATTAACCTCTGTATCTTTGGGCCATAAGCCCACTTATGTTTTTAGTAATTTCTGTAAGGAGTGTTGGAGTTTCGCCTCCTTGCCTTTTGTTAATAGCCGGTTATGCGCAACCTTTTCTCTTTTACTATTAAGGCCATGCAGTATGGGTAATTATGCCCCTGTTTACCCTGTATTACCCATAAGACAACTGTTCTTCGTTGCAGCTCAAAACGCTTAAAAGGCTTGTCATTCACTAAACCAACCATCGCAAAGGGGTAACCTAAGTCTAGTAATAGCCCACGTCTTGGACTCAGCATACGCCACTGGTTAAACTGCAACTCAAGCTTGATTTATAGTTATAGATTCGACTCAGGGCCTTTTCAATAATTTACTTATTTAATTATATAAGTTCCAATGTCTTAGGCATGTTTATTTCAAGTGTAGATTAATTACTTTAACTTGGAGCTGACGGCACGCGCTAGCTGCGTGTTTTAATAGCTCTGCTTAGGATGGTATGAGGGCAATGACAGTTTAATAGTTTTTACATGTTTTGCAAGTAGAATTCTTAAGCGCCGTTTTGGACGCTAGGGTTGTATTGATATCATCGTCTTCAGATAGACTTGGAGGTCAGCTCACCTCTAGAGTTTCCAATGGGAAACCCGGTATCGAATACCAGATAGTTAATACCGTTAGGATGTGCGTGATTTTCAGGGAGCATGTTTTTCAGCTTGCAGCGAGACCAGAGAGATATTTTCACCGTTGTAAATTAGCGAGGGTCTGCAACAGACTGACCCGTACCCGAGTGTGAGAATAAAACTCAGAGAGGGTAGATGCGAGGCTAGAAAGAGCCCAAATATGTGTGTGAATTACTGCCACGAGATATTAGTGGAATTAGCCACAAGGAGGCTTAGATAACAGGCACATAGAGCCTAGATTCGAACCTGTGTATTCTAGATGCGAGGCACGAGGAGCCCTAATGGTGCAGCCTATCCTCAAGAGAGATACGATGTATGTGTTAAGTACAGGTTAATGTGAGCCCTGAACACGGCATATTAGGGGACACACTTTCGTTTGTGTGTCAGACCGGAATACAAAGGAGGCTTAGAGTGTCGTGTTCTTTGTCAATGTGTTGGTAGTTGAATCTCGTTCCGTAAGTCAAATAGAGAAAGGTCTGTTAAGGGAAGCAGGTAGAGAGAGACCTTCTATGTCAGCTGCATAAGCCGCTGTGAATGAATTGGCGCGTACACACGATCCTGTTATTTCTGTCCGGGCCAAGTGGGTCTATTCGCACTTGATGATATATCCACTGGTTACTTTCTCTCCACAGCTCAGCTGATCTTGCTAAGTGTTAGCCGGCAAATATCTGCACTGCGTGCGGAATACAGCTGGTAACATCCAGAGCCACAGAGGTCGTGGGCTTCAGACAAGGATCTCAGACGACGACAACAAATGTATATGTTTCTTTTTCTTTTTCAGGATGTGTTTTATTTTACCTTGTGTGTTCGTCCTATGTATTTTATTGTCCGTTGGTATTGTTTGCAACGTTGTATAAATGGGTTACAGCGCGAGCCAAACTTTTGGTTGTGAGGTGCCATCCCTGTTCAGTTTATCCGTGTGGATCCCACGATAGTCAATTCAGTGTTCTTTTGAGGGTATATGTGTCAGTCCCAATTTAGTGTTTTATTATTTGTGTACCGACTAGATCGGATTTGCTTAACCAGGCCGAAATGTGCGAGTTCGTAATTATACTTCATGTAAAGAGACGATTAAGATCGAAGCTTCGTGCCATCCGCAGTAGAACTTAAATTATCCCTCCCTAAAATACAATAATACCGCCGTATTTCCACACACGATGTTTGTAATTTGGGTTCGAGATTCGTGTTTCGATTAACAATTTGTGGCGATGAATTTTACTATAAACTTTTGTAAATTGATATTTTATTTCGGAATTTTTCATTCCTATAATGATATTTTGTTAATAGATTGTTCCATCCATTACTTCTACGACTTCTCATTTACGAAAAATGTATTCTACAGTAGAACCTGTCCTACTGATTTAAGTTGGTTTTAGATAGATTTTGTGATCCATTTATTTCACCCGAACGTTCCACGCAGCTTCTCCGCTGAGCTAGGCAAATATTCGAGGACGGGGGGACACTTATGAGGTGCTCATCAAAATGTCCCAAAACCCTTACAGTACACCACCACAAAAACCACATTATCTGTCACTCCCTCGCAATATTTTTATACGATTCGATCTAGAGCACGTACTATTTGATGATATCAATCAATCAATCAATCAATCAATCATCAATGATCTGCATTTAGCTCTGTCGCTCAGGTGGCAGATTTACTATCAATCGTTTAGCAAGATTTTTCTTTAAAGTTTTTAAAAGAACTTAGATATTTATTGAACATTTCCCTTGATAATTTACTCCAATCCCTAACTCCTCCTCCTACAAATGAATATTTGACCAGATTTGTTTTGAATTTAAACTTTATCATCATATCATGATCTTTCCTACTTTTAAAAGCTCCGCTCAAGCTTAGACTATTCGTCTACTAATATCATTCCACGCCATCTCTCTACTGACAGCTCGAAACATACCACATAGTCGATCAGCTCGTCTCCTAATCGCCAAGTCTTCCTAGCCCAAAGTTTGCAACATTTTTGGAAAACTACTTTGTCGTAAATCGCCCAGAACAAATCGTGCTCCTTTCCTTTGGATCGTTTACAGTTCTCGCATCAAGGAGCACACTGGAACTAAGTTATATTCTAATTGGGGTCTTTCCAGAGACATATACGCCCTATCCTTTACATCCTTACTACAACCCTTTTCCTAACAACCTCGTTAATATGATTACCCCAATGAAGATCATTCCCTATATTAACACCTAGGTATCGACAGTGTTCCCATGTGGTACTATCACCCCATCAACACAGTAATTAAAAGTGAGAGGACTTTTGCTCTTGGTGAAACTTACAACTTGACTTTTCATCCCGTTTACATACATACCATCGTCTGCTGTCCATCTCACTACATTGTTTAAGTTCCCCTGCAGTTGTTCACAATCCTGCCACTCATTTACTACTCTATACAGTATAACGTCATCCGCAAATAGCCTTATCTATGATTCCAATCCTGTACTCATATAATCATTTATATACAACATAAAGGTCCAATAATACTGCCCTGCGAGACCCCCACCTCCACCTTCTCCTCTTAATCATTATAGGATCAGATCAGACTTCACCTACTCTCTGAGTTCTACTTTCTAGAAACGTAGCCACCCATTCAACCACTCTTTTGTCTAGTCCAACAGCCCCATTTTCGTCCGTAATTTTCCATGATCTACCATATCAAAAGTCTTGGACAGGTCAATAGCGATGCAGTCTAATTGACCTCCTGAATATAAATTTTCTGCTTTATCTTGCTGCAATACTATAGGTTGAACTTAACTGGGTCCGCTTCTGTGGTGTAGTGGTTAGTGTGATTAGCTGCCACCCCCGGAGGCCCGGGTTCGATTCCCGGCTCTGCCACAAAATTTGAAAAGTAGTACGAGGGGCTGGAACGGGGTCCACTCGGCCTCGGGAGGTTAACTGAATAGAGGTGGGTTCGATTCCCACCTCAGCCATCCTGGAAGTGGTTTTCCGTGGTTTCTCACATCACCTCCAGGCAAATGCCGGGATGGTACCTAACTTAAGGCCATGGTCGCTTCCTTGTCCATCTTCCCATCCCCCCGGAAGGCCCCTGTTCAGCATAGCAGGTGAGGCCGCCTGGGCGAGGTACTGGTCATTCTCCCCAGTTATATCCTCGACCCGGAGTTTGAAGCTCCAGGACACTGCCCTTGAGGTGGGGTCTCTCGCAGAGTCGGAGGAAAAAACCGACCCTGGAGGGTAAAGAGATAAAAAAGAAGACGAAAAACAACAACAACAATAACAAACTGGTATAACCTTTCCTAAATCCGAACTGACTTTTGTCAAACCAGTCAGTGATTTCGCAAAGTATAATCTGAAAGAATGCTTTCCCATAGCTTACAAACAATACATGTCCAGCTGACTGGCCTCCGCTTTGTTTATCACCCTTTTCTCTGAACACTGCAACTTTCTATTCATTGCCAATGCTCCTTTATGCAAACAGTAATCAAATAAATGTTTCAGGTATGGTACTATACCCCAACCCTTAGCCTGTAATATATCCCCAGAAATCTTATCAATCTCACCTGCTTTTCTAGCTTTTAACTTTTGTGTCGTTTTGTAAATGTATTTATCATAGGTAAATTTCAGTATTTCTCCAGTATAGGCACCTCCTCTATCTGGACATTATATTTATATACAACTACCTTTACATACTGTTGACTGAATAACTCTGCCTTCTGTAAGTCCTCACATATTCACTCCTAATTAATGATCCCTGGAATATACTTACTGGAATCTGTTCCTGCCTAAAAGTATCTATGCATATCCTTCCAATGCTCCCTAAAATTCATATAGCTGCCAATTATGTTTGCAATCATATTATTATCCTTAAATTATTTTTTTTCTTAATTCAATTTTCTATTAAGCTCCCTCAATCTTTCCGTACTCCCCAAACCATTCCTAACTCTATTTCTTTCTAATCTGCATCTCCTTTTTAATCTCCTTATTTCTCTGTTATGATATACTGGGTCCTTACCATTCACCATTCATCATCTTACCATCAACCATATTTCACCGACATTTCGTAATATCAAATCATTGCGTCATATTACCCTGTAGGCCATATGTGGAGATGGAGTACGTCCGCGATATCTCCTGCCTGTGAGAGGTGACGAAGTAGTACACTTCAGGAGCTATAATCTTAGGAGCTCAGTGAGGCTCCACTTATATGTGCCAGGCTCACTTGGTCAACTCCTGTTCTCGATCAGAATTAGGTTTTTGCTTCCTCGCCTTCCATGGTCCTTTTCTTACTTTCGATACCTTAATTCAATGAAGGGACAGATCTCGGCCTCTTTCTCCCATGGTAAGACAATAGTGATGACTGACGATTATGTGCCTACCCTTAAAAACAATAATCATCACCATTATACTTGCATTTTATTACTTTTCTATTTGATTACATTTTCATTCCGTCAGTAACAGTTTACATATTTTGACGATCTGAGTGGCTCAGTCAGTATATATGCTGGCCATCTGAGCTTACGTTTACGGGTTCGATCCCAGCTCAGTCCGCTGCTATTTGACTTATCGACACGCCGACGTTTCCGTAAACAATTGAAAGTAGTTAGTGGGATGTAACTGTATATTTTAATTACTTACTTACTCCTCGGCGCTACAGCCCTTGTAGGGCCTTGGCCTCTCTGACGATTGTAGCCCAATCTTCACGATCTTCTGCACGCCTCCTCCATCTTCTTATTCCCATCTTTCTTAAATCCTCCTCCACATCATCCAGCCATCTTTTCCGGGGTCTTCCTTTCCATCTTCTACCACCTGGATTTCCCTTATAGATTTTCTTAACAGCCCTATTATCTGGCATTCTCTCCACGTGTCCCAACCACCTTAATCTGTTGCTTTTTATTTCGGTTACGATACTTGGATGTCCATAGAGTTCTTCCAATTCCTTGTTTTTCCTTATTCTCCACAATTCCCCTTCCTTCACCGGGCCAAAAATCTTTCTCAGTATTTTTCTCTCCCATCTGTTCAACAGTTCTTCATCTACTTTGGTCATTGTCCATGTTTCAGAGCCATAAGTTACCACTGGTCGTAATACTGTTCGATAGACTGTCAACTTTAATCTTCTACCAAGGCTGCGTCATCTAAACACTTTCAATAAAGCTAAGTAAGCCCTATTGCCCCCAGCAATCCTCGCTTTTATTTCCTCTTTCATGTCATTATCTTTTGTCACCAGCACTCCTAAATACTTAAACTTTTCACATTTCTCGTAGTTAATCCTATTTAATTTTATGCACTTGTCTTCCCTTACTACGGTCCTCCTAGATGCAAACAAGTAACGAGTTTTGGCATTATTCACTCTTAGGCCCATTTCACCTCCTTCCTTTTCTAATCTATCCAGTCCTTCCTCTAGGTCTTTCAATCTTCTAGACAGCATATCAACATCATCAGCATAAGCCAGATTCTGTGTTACACGGTTGAACGGCGTATCGCCTGGATTACTGACCTCCACCTTTCTCATCACACGCTCCAAAACCACATTGAAGAGCAGGGTAGATAACACATCCCCTTGCTGCAAACCTTGGTTTACTTCAAACTCTTAATTAAGATTTTCTTCTATTTTAACCATGCATTTAGTACCTGTTAGGGTCATTTGTACCAGTCTTATCAATTTAGTTGGGAACTCCATGTCCATCATTGTTTGATACAGTTTCCTTCTCTTCACACTATCATAAGCCTGCCGAAAGTCCACAAACAGCTGATGCACATCCACATTATATTCATAGCATTTCTCCATTATTTGCCTGACAGTGAAGATGTGATCTGTTGTTGATCTACCCTGTCGAAAGCCACTTTGGTAGTCTCCTAGTATCTGCTCAACCAGTGGAGTGAGTCTCATAGACAAAACCTTGGCTAAGACCTTATAAACCACACTAAGCAAAGATATACCTCTATAATTTTCACAATTTGCTTTATCTTTCTTCTTATGAATTGGGCAAATAATTGCTAAGCTCCAATGCTCTGGCATTTGTTCTGTTTCCCAAACTTCCACAATTAGTTGGTGAACAAGTTGCGTCAACTGCTCACCCCCGTATTTAATCATCTCAGCTGAAATGTTATCACTTCCTGGAGCCTTATTATTCTTCAAGTACTTAATTGCCGTCCTCACTTCTTCTATAGATGGTACAGGCACTGGTTTTAAATCTAGGCTAGGATCCTGCCAAGACTGCCCATCCACTTCTTCCAATCTCACCGTCTCTGCAGCCACATTCAACAGTTCACTAAAGTATTCCGCCCATCGGTCAAGAATCCGGTCTCTTCCCCCAATCATGTTTCCTTCTTTATCTCTACAGAATACAGCATGTGGTTGAAAACCTTTCTGTACGTCCTTCATTTTCCCATAGAACTTCCGTACTTCTTGCATATCATATTGTTCCTCCAAATCTGTAATCCATTCCCTCTCTGCCTCTCTCTTCTTTCTCCTACAAACTCTGTCTGCCTCTTTCCTCTTCTTCCTAAATTCTTCTACATATGTTCTTGTTTTCCTGCTGAACATTTTCTTCCTTGCTTCACTTCTTTCCTCAACTGCTCTTCTGCAATCATCATCAAACCATCCTTGCCTTTCGGTCTTTACCTCAACTCCTAGTACTTCATCCGCAGTTTCCTGCAATGCATCCCTCAATAAAATCCACTTTCCTTCGATGTTTTCCACTGCCCAGCTTTGTTGTTTAGCCTCCAATTTCTTCTCCATCCTGCATTCATATAGTTGTGCAGTTTCTTTATCTTTCAATTTTGAGACCATATATCTCCTTGGAGCTTTCCCTTTCTTAGCAGATCTGTAAGTTGCAATACGTTGCCTGTATTTTACCCGTACCAAGTAATGGTCCGAATCACAATCAGCTCCCCTACAACTGTCAACTTGTAGTACGTCAGATACATGTCTCCTATCAATTACTACATGGTCTATTTGATTAAAGGTGACACCATCTGGTGAACACCAAGTGGCTTTCCGTATATTCTTTCTCTGAAACCATGTACTCTTTACCACCATTGAGTTTCCCATGGCAAAATCAATTAGCCTCTGTCCATTATCATTTGACTCATCATGCAAACTTTCCTTCCCAACTGTCTCCCTATAGGCCTCTTCTTTACCCACTTTAGCGTTGAAATCTCCAAGTATGATTTTTACATCTTGTCTTGGGATGCATTCTATTTCTTGTTCCAATTGTCCATAGAACATATCTTTCTCTTCATCCTCAGCCTCTTCTGTAGGTGCATACACACACACAAGGGTGATATTGAAAAAATGGGCCTTCATCCTTAGAGTGCATATTCTTTCATTTACAGGTTTAAAATTCAAAACTGCTGACTTATATCTGTCATCCACTAGGAAGCCTGTGCCACCTATTGTACCTTTGGCTCCTCCACTATGCAGAATTGTATATCTACCACTTCTAAAAACACCATTTCCTTTCCATCTGACTTCCTGAATTGCTGCTATTCCAATATTATATTTCTCCATTTCTTGTTTTAGATTGTTTAGTGCTCCTGGTTTATTCAGGGTTCGTACATTCCAGGTTGCTACATACATATTTCCGTTTGCATCTTCCATTTCCTCGCGTGGGTCGTTTACCATTATCATCAGTCCGGCTATTCTTGTCTGTGAGTTTCGTAACGAGTTGTTTTTCCGATATAGGGTTGTTAGCCCCATGATCAACCCCCAACCTGGAGGACCAGGGTATCCCTCTTAGTCTGGCCTATCACCTTTGACCTGTCCGGCTTGGGTGGCCCTACCAGGAGCTTATGCTCCCGCCGGCATAGCTCTCAGGATCACTTAGGCACGCAAGCTCCCACATCGCGACAAGATGAAGATACCAGCGTGGGAGGTATATTTTAATTAACAATTTTAAATATATAGATGACTAGCAAGATACCCGTGCTTCGCTACGGTATTATACTGAAATTGATAATTGAATTGTATTCTGCGAGAATCCACCAAAATTAAAAGTTTTAAATGAGATTCCAAACAGCAATGTTCACGTCTATTACCTTCAGTTTTGAAAGAAAGATAATTCAATTTTTTTCACTTTCACACTCCTCTCCCCTCCCCCCCCCCCCCCACTAAGTGAACCTCCAAGATGGTTTCCCCACCAAAACGCGTTCTTCTTTGTTTTTAAAGGAGGTTTTCTATGATTTTACGGCACGTTTCCTCCCACTTTTAAATCTTCCTTTCCAGCAATCGATTTCGTACTTCCCGGGCTAGGCTCAGGTATTCCTCCCGGTCAGTTGGGTCCGTAAATCTTTGCCATCTTTTCCTATAATATTTTTCATATGGATAAAATCCTTCAGGAGATCCGGCGTGGTGTCATATTGGGTGCTTTGGCGGCAATGAACCCGCGGCCGGACTGCATTCTTAGTCATTACCCGTCCAGGAGCCGTTTCCAGCGCGGTCCCCACATTTGACGACGGTCCGGAATATTATTATTATTATTATTATTATTATTATTATTATTATTATTATTATTATTATTATTATTATTATTATTATTATTATTATTATTATTATTATTATTATTATTATTATTATTATTATTATTATTATTATTATGTGTTGCTGGAATGGCTGATGACAGGGAAAACCGGAGTATACGGAGAAAAACCTGTCCCACCCCCGTTTTGCCCAGCACGATTGCCACATGGAGTGACCGGGATTGAACCACGGAACCCAGCTGTGAGAGGCCGGCGCGCTGCCGCCTGAGCAACGGAGGATCCTTATAAGTACATTGATAACAGTAAAATCAATTGGTCTCACCTCCTTCTACACCCCACCGCCGTTAAGTTTATTTAACGCCACCCCCCCCCCCCCCCACCAAAAAAAATTAAAAGAATGCTTGTTTCTTTATGTTTAAGGGAGATTAAAAACACCAATGTTCACGTCTATTACCTTCAGTTTTGAGATAAAAAAAATAATTCACTTTTTTCACTTCATTGCACAATAACCCCCCCCCCCCCCCCTAATTGAATTTTCCCGCAAATAATACTTGTTTCTTTAACAGTAAAGGATCTTCTAAATACCAATTATCACGACTCTAACTTCTTCAGTTTTCGATTTATGTGTCCTCATGAAAGGAATTCAACTCCTTTACACTCCCGCCCTCCAAGATGGTTTCCCCACCAAAACGCGTTCTTCTTTGTTTTTAAAGGAGGTCCAAATAAGAATTTTCACGTCTGTAACAACTTTAGTTTTTATTAGATGTATGTATTCTCATACATTTCAGTCAATTAATTTTTCAATTCTTCCCCCCCCCCCCCCCCCTTCATTGGATTTTCCGAGAATACGTGTTTCTTTACTTTTAAAGCAGATTGCAAATATCAAATTTCGCGTCTGTATCATCTTCATTTTTGAGATATCAGTAGCCTAATTAAAAGAATTCATCACCATTTTCAGTCACTTTTACCCCCCCTCCACCCAAGTGGTATTTCCGATAACTAAAAGTACACGTTTCTTTGTGTTTAATAGAGATAAAAAAATACCATTTTTCACTTCTGTAACATGTTAAGTTTTTTTTAGATATAGGCCTACTGTAAAAATTCTCATTTTAAAATTTCACCCCTTTTGAGTTCCCCTTAAGTGAAGTTTCCAAAACAAATCACCTATATTTCTTTACATTTACAGGAGATTTACACTCACTCTTTACTCTGTAACATTTTACGTTTCCAAGATATTCTGTAGATACAGTCTTTCAAAAAATTCACCCCAATTTGTCACTCCTGTTTAACCGCCATTAATTGGCTTTTCCAAAAACTAAAAACTACGTGTTTCTTTATTTTTAAAGGAGATCCCATATGCAAATTATCAGTTCTGTAATATCTTTCGTTTCTGAGATATAAGTAGCCTCATGAAAGGCATTCAACCCATTATTCACCCTTTTACACCCTTCCTATTGGGATTTTCCGAAAACAAAAAATACATGTTTCTTTATTTTTAAAGGAGATTCTAAATACCAATTTTTACATCTATAAACTTAAAAAGTTTTGAGATATAGATACACTCATTTTAAAAAATCACCTCATTTTCACCCCCCCCCCCCCCCATTAATTGGATTTTCCACAAAAAGAAAAATACGTGTTTCTTTATTTTTTAAGGAGATCCCAAACACCAATTTTCAGGTCTGTAATATCTTCAGATTCTGAAATATAAGTAGACTCATGAAATGCATTCGACCCGTTTTTCAACCTTTACCACCCTTCCTATTACGATTTTCCGAAAACAAAATATAAGTGTTTCTTTATTTTTAATGGAGATTCTAAATACCAATTTTTACATCTATAACCTTTAAAAGTTTTGAGATATAGATACAGTCATTTTAAAATATTACCCCCTTTTCACCCCCTTAATTGGGTTTTCCAGAAAAACAAAAAATTCGTGTTTCTTTATTTTTAAAAGAGATTCCAAACACCAATTTTCAGGTCTATAATATCTTCAGTTTCTGAGATATAAGTAGCCTCATTAAAGGCATTCAACCCATTTTTCACCCCTTTTCACTCCTCCTATTGCGATTTTCCGAAAACAAAGAAATACGTGTTTCTTTATTTTTAATGAAGATTCTAAATGCCAATTTTTACATCTGCAAACTTTAAAAGTTTGGAGATATAGATTCACTCACTTTAAAAATTCACCCCCTTTTCACCCTCTCGTTAATTGTATTTTACAGAAACAAAAAAATACGTGCTTCTTTATTTTTAAAAGAGATCAAAAGTACCAATTTTCAGGTCTGTAATATCTTCAGTTTCAGAGATATAAATACCGGTATCCTGATTAAAGGCATTCAACCCATTTTCCCCCATTTTCACCCTTTTTCATCCCTCATATTGGGATTTTCTGAAAACAAAAATAATGCGTGTTTCCTTATTTTTAAAGAAGATTCTAAATACCAATTTTTACATCTGTAAACTTTTAAAGTTTTGAGATATAGATACTCATTTTAAAATTTCACCCCCCCCCCCTTTTCACCCCCTTACCGAAGGAATATCCAAAAATCCTCTCTTAGCGAGCACCTACATCATAACATGAATATATCCCAAAAATTTCATTTCTTTATGTCCAGTAGTTTTGGTTCGGCGATGATGAATCAGTCAGTCAGTCAGGATTGCGTATGGCCCCCGGAGAAGCCTGGTGCAGGACTTTCGATTTGACACCTATGGATAGCCATCACGTCTGTGAGGATGGGACTGTACCTACGATGAAATCTAATGCTGAAGACGGTGAATATACCCAGTCCCCGAGTTAGAAAACTTAACCAATGAAGGTTAAAATTCCTGTCGTGGCGGGAATACAACCCAGGACACCTTTAACCAAAGGTGAACATGCTAACCAGTTAGGCGCTGAGCCGGACTATACTTTAGTCAAATGAATGAAATGTGGTATTTTCTCCATTATCGCTGAACATAATGTCCGAAAATTCTAGGCCACTCCTAATAGCCTATCGCCTAGTATTGGTTGAATCTCGTAAATAAATCAGAATATGTTTCTAGGTACAGATATCAGCAACAATGTAATGTTTTACTCTCATCAGAATCTCAAACAGAAGATTATCTAGTTGTACTTCCTCTTAAAAATAAACATTACTATCACTACCATCAGAATCTCGAATATTGCCATCTCGTGGTTATGTTTAGAGAGTAACGTGACGCGACGGACAGAGAGCCCTATCTGCCGGACATACGGTAAAGCTTTTTCGATCCGAGCGCCATCTACTGACAGAATAGAACACTGCAACACTCCAGTACCCAATTCAAATATGGATTTCCCACACAGTGGCAATAAAATATATAGGCCTATAACACTGTGATGGTCTCTCAGAACAGGTTTATCTCCATTCTCTAATAGTCGATTGTTTAAAGAAAACTTATGTCTTAAATTAGAAAACTTAAAAATATTAATGATTACCGGTAATTCATTGGTTTCGCCCAATGAAAGTGAGATTTTCTATCTGAAAAGTCGCGTCTCTGCCGTTCAGATTCCATGTACAACTGAAGGTATTGAAACTATGATCACGATGTCAAGTCATATAAAATGGTAAACTTTTGATTGATTGATTGATTGATTGATTGATTGATTGATTGATTGATTGATTGATTGATTGATTGATTGATTGATTGATTGATTGATTGATTGATTGATTGATTGATTGATTGATTGATTGATTGATTGATTGATTGATTGATTGATTGATTGATTGATTGATTGATTGATTGATTGATTGATTGATTGATTGATTGATTGATTGATTGATTGATTGATTGATTGATTGATTGATTGATTGAAGGAAAACGCGTTTTAATCCCTTGAAATATACAGGTGATTGAGTGCGGGGTTTACTGACCTGGGAGTACACAAGGATTCAGAGGGTCAGTATATTCGAATCCGTCTACTTGCTGCTCTTGAAGAATTTGGCATTTGTAAAGGCATAGTAAAATAAAATAATTATATTTTAGGTTTTGAAATTTCAATTGAAAAGTTCACGACCGTACAGATCTCTTGAGCCTTTAGCGTACTGATGGACAGCTGACCTTTATGCAAACTGGAACTAGATGTCAGCTTATTCCACAACCAGGATGGTACCTTTTTTGATCACGTACTTGCTAATGTATTCTTACTGTGTTGAATGAACCAAGTTCCAGATTCTTAAATCTGTCTTAAATTCATAGCAGAACTGAGAATCTAAACTGGAGACTTACGGGTAGCAGCTCTAACCATTCAAGAGTTAATGTGGAGTTGCCGTCCGTTGCCTTCCCATTTTCACATCAGGCAAATGTTTGGACTGTACCTTAAATAAATCCACGGCTGCCTCCATCCTAGTTCTACCTCTTCCCTATCTCAGCGTCACCGAAAACTATTAGTGAGGCGACAAACGACTAGCAAAAAGCAATCTGGGTGCATAACACATCCACTACTTAATACTGAATGGCATCTAGACCATGAGCATCATATGCTAAAGACGATCATACCTCCAAGTAGTGGCTACTGAAAGACGTAGGAGCAGACTGGTCCGATCCTATGTTACGTCGACCTGTAACCTTTCTGATTATGTTTTATCTCTGGTATTCTTCCTGTGATTGGGTGCGTAGAATACATGAACGATATCCCCTGGCTGTTTTAAAAGACGACTAAAAGGGGTAAAATCCAGGGTCTCCCGACTTGAGGTGTGGGTTGAGGACTGCTTTCTACTTGTGCCTTGCTTCTCACTTTCATGTTCTTATTTGACCCATCGTTGTCAACGCTCGTTCTCTTCCGACCCCGACGATATATGGATCGTGATCTTACAACTTCCCACCCTTCGTAGTCCTCCAATTACCCGGCATAGAATAATGTTCTCATAAGACCAATGTAATTTTACCCTTTTTAAAAAGACCAATACATTCCCCGACCAACGACCATGAATTTTGGTCATAAATCAACAATAAATAATTCCTTTTCAGATGACCAGGGAACTATAAAAAATATCCATCCCTGTACACACCAACTTGCACGATTCTTGAAATCTCCAGTTCTCATAGTTACTAGAGAGAAATGAGTGTGCACAAGAGAGATATGAATGTTCTTACACAGGAAGAACGAATTTCTGTTATAGTGAATAAAGGAAAATCTCAATGTGATATAGCAAACGAGTTTAAGAGCGGAAAAAAACAAATCCACAAATCGTAATCGTTACTTAAAGGAATATGAAGAAAAAGCGAATAAAGACATTAAGAAAAGATGGAAGCACATGTACGAAGAAGTGAACAATGCGCTGTTCGAGTGCTTCATTCAAGATTGTGCTGCTGCTGTTGATGATGATGATGATGATGATGATGATGATTGTGGTTTAAATGAGCCTAATATATAAGGTCATCGGTCCCAAAGCTTGTGCTAAGGGATTACCTGTGGGATGTGTTGCAGGAAAAAGCGCCCTAAAATTTCCGTCTGATCTAAGTGTTAATTTATCCGCAAATAACGGATGGTTGGATAAATTTCGTCTCTGGCACAATATAGTAGTAGTAGTAGTAGTAGTAGTAGTAGTAGTACTCCCTTTAAGAAGACTATTTTTGATTATCATCTAGTGATCTTAAAGTGGTTTCACTGTATTGGTATATTTTTGTTACCTTACGTTATGTTTTCTCTTGGAACCTTTCACGTCACGTTTTTTTCTGCCGTCGGGAATTTTACTCTTGGTGGAAAGGAGGTCTTGTGAGTATTAGTAAATACTGCTGTAGACGTATTTTGAGGCGAAATTTCTTCTGCTTGCTCCTTAGTAACGAAATAAGATTTATTTCACAAAGGTGTTCCTCCCCTGGGCTCCACTTTATATTACTCTATACCACAAGTAAAAGAATAAGCTTTTATGTATACATGTTCTGAAGCCGCCAAGTGTGATTAACAAAGTGCTCAATTTTCCATACATCTACCGGGAATCTTTCCTGAATAACGTAAGATGTATGACTATAATTGAGGACCAAAGAAGGAAAATGGTAAAAGTGCCAAAATATTTAAAATGTTTTATTTTTAAATAAGGGAATGTATTAGCCATGCCACATATGGTGGTAACATGTGTATGTGCCTGAGGTCATTAATTTAGTTGGTAGAAAGTTGAACAGGTAGAACCACAGTCCAATGTGCCCAGCTGAGTTTGGTCGAGAAGGGTGAATGTGCCAGCGTCTCGAACTGCAATTCTTCAGTGCTGTCCATTGAGTCAGTGTGCTGTCACTCATATACTTTCTAATTTCTCAGTCAATTAAAGAAATGAAATTTATAGGAGCTAAATATTGATATGCAATTATATAAAATGTATTGAATGTAATATACACACTGTAACCGTACAACAGGGTTACAGACTCCATTCTGTATTTATTATTATTATTATTATTATTATTATTATTATTATTATTATTATTATTATTATTATTATTATTATTATTAACCTGATTCATTAGATTTTATATATTCTGTTTCTCATCATTTAGACTGTAATAATTAGGTATCGCGTATATTATTGTATTTAATCATAGGTAAGTGAAATTAATTTGTAATTATTCTGTATTGTAGTAAGTGAGATTTGTTGGTTTCATATTGTCATGCTGTGGCTTGTAACTTTGGCTAGATGAGCTGGCATAGTATTTTGCAATCGAGGCTATGTTTAACTGGGAATGTTGTGTACAAGGAGATTTCCCGGTGACGCATTCGGTATAGTCATTCTCGGACCGCTTGGGTACGCTTAGACAACACATGACTGATGACATCAGTGCGTGGACACGTGATTGCGACCAAGTGTCAGTATTCGCCAGCTACTGTATGTGGAAGTGGAAGGGATGAACAGTGAGTGGGGAGATGAGTCGTCATCGCGAGGTGTTATAAAAGTCAAGGCGACGGTGTGGAGAGGTATTCTGTTCTTACTCAGTTCATATCTACTCAGTTCATAAGCAGTTGATATCGTGCAGATCATATGTAACAGTCAGATGTATCAAATGGAAGAAGTGGTCTTAGTGTGATGGTCAGAGCTAAGAGTTGTGTTTGAAGAGGTAATCATCGAGGAAGTCTACAAGTGGTGCTTGTATCCGAACAGAGACGGGTACTATGCTGATAAAGAAACATCATCTTCTTGTGAGGATGGACTTCACAAGATGTTTCAATAATATTTTCCAATTATTTAAAATATATTGAGTGGACGTAATTACATTGGAGCTCCCTACACGCGTACATAGTATGTAGGCCAACTCCTTGTTATATAAGAAGATTACAACAGACGGCTCCCGACTTCAGCTCACAGGTTTTCCCAAGAATTTCAAGTTCAACAGCGGTGTATGCAGATAACAGGTAATTAAAACATCAGACATGTTATGCATTCATAACATGAAGAAGAGTGTAATCAGCGGCGATATCACATCTCACTTCAAGTTCATGCCAATAGCTTTTTTTGTTTAGATTAAATTTTCCTTTTCTTTGTACCGCAAATCTCACGATATATTTCTTTTGTTAAATTAAAAGACGTAAATGATTGTTCATTGTGACGTAAATTTAGTCATAAACTCAGTTTTATTTTTAATTATAATAAGTGATTCCAGTTCCATGTACAATCCTCAATTGTGGAAATGCAACAGTAATTTAATATTGTCCTGATCCATATCCCTGTATATTGCCAGATATGTGAGTTTATCACCTCACGCCTTGAGATAATTGATATAAGAGGTATGCTCTACCGAATTTTGTTGTTTTTCTTAAAAAAGCAACTGGCGCTCAAACAAATGTTATTTATATTGTGTGGAAGATATGAAGGTATAAGAGTAGTGGTTGGAGTAGCAACAACACTTGCACATCAAAGGCCGTAGGTAATCATTAATTCCTGGTTTCCTTTGGTAGAAAAGGATGAAAGTGCTGCTGTGCTCGGGAACAATGTTATTGGCGTTTATTCGAAAAAACCCTTTTCCATCTATGGTCCTCAATTATGCTATGACCGGGCGAGTTGGCCGTGCGGTTAGGGGAGCGCGGCTGTGAGCTTGCATCCGGGAGATAGTGGGTTCGAATCCCATAAGACCTAGCTGCGTCGGTGCGACGTAAGGCCACTAGCAAATTATGCTATGGTCCCTATCCTATTTTATTCCTGGTTGTTACTATTTCCTTTCCTCGCCATGGGCACTTATTTTACTTGTTTATTAACCTCATGCACAAAGCCACCTTTTCGAGTTGTCATGAAAACACCATAAACATTATGTGCGATTTATGATACCATTATATTTGTCCTGTAAATTTCCATTCTTATCTTTTATTTTAATAAAATTTGTATTCTTCCTTCACCCCGTCTTTGGATTTACGGTAGAATGGCTTGTTTTTCCGTCCTGGTAGGATTGGCGAGTTTAAATTCAACCCGTTCCTGTGTTTGTCTTGACCAAGGGATTCAGACTCTTGTTCCTGTCCTAGCTAAGTTAAACTTTTGCGTTGGTTATTTATCTTAAGTAGGAGGGGTAGGTGTTTCAGTAGAAGGTCTAGAGAAATATACTTTAAATCACACTCGATACGAATAAATGGAACTGAGTAAATGAAACTGGTGTGTACAGCTCATTTAGTTAAAGCGTCAGTCACGATTGGCACTCTCTATATATTAGGATACAGCTAGGCTGAAACCCACCATCGCCAAACGTTAAAAAGGGCACTTCTTACTACACTATCCCATTTCACATCGAGGTAAATAACTCACGCGTTCACAAATGTAGCCACCTCAACAGCTGAAGTTATAAAACATTTCAGTAAGTAACAATAGGAGGGCCGATTCATACGATATTCCCAACCTCTAAATGGAAACGAAGTATAAATATGAAACTAAAAGTAGATATTCCGTATACTTGAGTTTAGTTCTAAACCTCTTGTATCGTTCAGCGTGTAACAAACCACAAAAGAGAGGTAGAAATTTTAGATTGTCCTTCTTTATATGCATGGTCCATGTTTCTTTTTCCTTCTCTCTCTCTCTCTCTCTCTCTCTCTCTCTCTCTCTCTCTCTCTGTTTGCTTTTTGGGTCAAACAAAAGACTTTATTCGCATAGCGGGACTATTGTTGTCCGGGACAGCGTTCTGCTTTTAGCTACCTTGTCAGAAGACCCTCGCTGTAAACCTTCTAAAACTAAGAGCTCTCTCAAGTCCTGTAAGAAGTCTTGAGTATCTGTCAGTAAATAAAGCTTTAGCAAACCCGAGAAAATGACGCAGCGAGATAAAATTTGCTCGTCACTTACAATGTCATTCTAGTCAATATACAGTAATTATAACTGTTCCGAGGTATCTGTGGAACAGCAGAGGTGAAAGAAGGTGCCGGGGTGAATGGGTCTAACTACAAATGCCAAGGAAAGAAAAAATTTAAAACTTAAACTGAAGGTTATATTTCCTTTTTTTTAAAGTCAACTTTAGCAAATTTTATAACAATGAAGCGTTAGGTAAAATGAAAAGGCTTTAACCAAAACAAGAAAATCCAAAATTTAGAGACAATTTAGCAATATGGGCTTCAAGCCCCTAATAACATGGAGCACTTGCTCCCACCTAGCAATGTCAAGCCTCCTAGAGGCACATATCCAATACTTAAAAGAGCTGACCCGCTCTCAGTTTTCCAAGCCTATTAAAGGCAATACCAGGCTTTACACTAAATTGCCATCAAGGCACAACTTACATAAAATGAAACGGGGGTATCTTGTACCCAACCTACTGGGCCTTAGTAGAAAAAGAATAGGTTAAGTAAATGGCCCAAAATGCGAAACTGAATGGAGGCGTGAATTTGCACTCCTCTTCTTAAAACCTAAGAGGCACTAGGCCGATGAAACAGGGGCTATTCCCAAACTATGGAGGTGACTCGTATAATGAATAAATTTAACACATTAAGGAAGAGTAAAAAATCAGTTACCAAAACGTAGTCACCTCAAGTCAAAATGAAGGGGAGCTCGAGAGGGTAAAGCACTCTCTATACCCGATTTACAGTAACAGATATATGCAGCTTTTACATAAGCCGGCACAAGTTTACATTTGTAGAAAGGTAGGTTACATTGTAAAAGTTTCGGACCTTTCCCGCGGGTTAAACTGCTGAGCTAACAAGAAATAAAGATGTTAAGCGGCCATTACCTTACTGAAGAACTGCTGCCAGATGGAAGAGGCGCTTCCCGCCTCCTGCTACACGTCCATACACGAAGTTAGATGTTGATGAAGTGGCCGAGAGACAAGAAAATCAGCAGTTTTTATACCCTCGGGGAAGGTTCGATACCTTTCATGAATAATTAAGACACACCCACAGGCGTTTATTGGGTAGCTTACAGTTACACATCAAACTCGAAGAAGAAAGACACGATTGGTCAAAAATTAATTACAGAAATTCTGGATTGGCTAAGTTCAAAACTGGCGGAAGGAAAGATTAATATTGCCAACCCACAAATGAAAGAACGAAATTTAGTAAGGACAAAAACTTATGAGTACAAAATTTCTTCAAATAAAGTTCCTTCACTTCGCACCATGGTGCATGATCATAGTTTTTTAGTAGAGACATCTATGAGAGAATGTCCACACTTCTTGATAAATAGTAAACAAAAACAAGTCGAAATTCACACAGTGACATCTTCAGAGGAAAAATTTAAGTAGGTCCAGTTTTAAGTTCACTGTTTCTCCTGTAGAGAAGTACTTTAAGGCGGAAAATTCGAATGTGCGGCGTAGAGGTGTACCACCCGGAACAATAACATGAAAAAATATTCTTCTTGAGTGGAGACAAAAGCATCAAAACTGAAAGGAAAAAAGAAAGAGCTCGGCCAGATAGAAAAAAAAACGAATCCACTGCATGTAATTTTTGTAGTCTGAGAACAAAACGAACTCGTGTTGTAAAAGCCTATTTGGACCTTAGCCTACGGAGAAGACTGCTACTCACATGGTCTGTAAATATTTGAGAGCCACATGGTCTGACGGACGACATGGTACCCTGCTTCTCAATTGGACTCGCAAGGTTGAGTGAACTCCAGCGCTCAGTCAAAAATTATAATCTCTGGATTAGCCAAGAAGAGGTAGGCAAGCTAACCCTGCACCACAGAGCTGGCACATAGCTTATGTTAATGATATAATAAAGTCCATAGAACTATGTCTTTTCTGACATATGTAACTTATGTAGACTATAATAATTATAATGTAACATAAAATGTTATTAATCATTTTCTAAATAGTAATTATAACAATTATTGATGATGCCTGTTGTTTAAAGGGGCCTAACAAATATTAACTATTATTATTATTATTATTATTATTATTATTATTATTATTATTATTATTATTATTATTATTATTATTATTATTCATACATCATTATAGACTCTTATACCTTTCAGCGGTCAGTCTGCAAGTCTCTGTGAATTTACTACTAAACGCCTCACAATAATATATCCGTGACCAGCTCTATGGACTCCTTTAGTTCTATAGGCCTATCTCTTGTTAGAAAGTGAGTCTAAACACCGTCGTCTTGTTCTCCTTCTACTTCTCTTAACCTTCACAATATAGTCCATTTTCCCACAGGTAACCTCATATAACCTCATTCGCCTCATATGACCCCATCACCGAAAACGGTTTATGTGTACAGCTTTCTCCGTCGAATTCATTCCTAACTTAGCCTTTATCTCCTCATTACAAATACCCTCCTGCCATTGCTCCCCCTGATGGTACCTGTACCGGAGGTACACCAACTCCGTACATTTACACCACCACCGTCTCGATCCTCCTATACTGCCTGCTCTATGCGAGCCTTTTTGCGACTACGCTGCGACAAAATTTCTCCGCTAGATGGCAGACATAGACGCACAATGGTCTAAACTTATTCTAATGACGACAGCCTACAAAACACTATGCAGTATGGTCATATGTTCACTGAAGCTCGTAAAATACATCAGTAATATTAAATATCGGCAATATTACCTGCACAATTTAAAGATTTTCCTGGACGAAGGCTTGGAGTGGTACCGTACTTTTTGTGTTCTTGCCAACGCAATATCAAATAATAGAGGTCTTACGAACTTGGTTAGGATAATATCACTAACATTTTGCTGATGTTCTTTGACCTCACACTGTAACAAAACACATTCTGAAAGATTTTTAATATTTGTTTTACGTCGCACCGATACAGATGGGTCTTATGGCAATGATGGGATAGTAAATGCCTAGGAATGGGAAGGAAGCGGCCGTGGTCTTAATTAAGGTACAGCCCAGAATATGCCTGGTGTGAAAATGGGAAACCACGGAAAACCAACTTCAGGGCTGCAAACCGTGGGGTTCGAACCCACTATCTCCCGGATGCAAGTTCATAGCTGCGCGCTCCTAACCGCACGGCCTACTCGCCCGGTATTCTGAAAGGGAAGACGTCGCAAGTCCTCGTATTACGCTCATGCGCTTGAAGGACTTCGACAATAGGGCACATCAGTTTAAACGAACTCCTGGAGATGCTTCACAAGAGCAACAAAACTAGGTTTTGGGTATCGAACTCCTCCTCTGTCCTGATGTATAATCAGTTCCATTTAGAGGTGTCGAAGCTCTAGGCAGTGAGATGTTGCTGACACAAATGTCACACACCATCCTCTCTTCAACAACACGAACCTAGTACCCGCAAGCTAGGATTTGATTTCCTGTTTCTAGTTTGATTGGAATATTATCGTCTGGATATCTGAGGTTGTCCAAAATTTCTAAACATGAAGGCGTTTAGTGATTGTCCGTCACAATTTTTATCGCAAGGAATCCACTGTCCTCCACGGCTTTAATCACCTTCTGGAAAAAAATCCGCAGCCTCTTTCCAGTCATTCGACCGGGCCAGGAAGGAATGAATGAAGCCCCCATCTAGCAGGGAGGATAGGAATTGTGCCGGTTGGCGAAGCCTGTCGCACCCCCCGCCCCGGGGCAATGATTAATGAATGACAGATGAAAGGAAATTATATTCAAGAGTGTTTCTGGAATTAAATATCACAGGGAAAATCGGAGTATCCGGAGAAAAACCTGTCCCGCCTCCGCTTTGTCCAGCACAAATCTCACATGGAATGACCGGTATTTGAACCACAATACGCAACGGTGAGAGGCCGGCGTCTACCGCCTGAGCCGCGGAGGCTCCATCAAATTCTGAAATAAGGTGTAAAGGCACAGATGCGAGAGTAATCTGAGGATATCCAATTACTTCCTTCATTAGGTCCTTGCCTAGATAAAGCCGACAGCCGCTTTTCTCTCAATTCTATTCTAGACTGTATTTCATGGAGTCGTATATTTTCTGGCTGCGAACAACCTTGCTGAGATTGGCAACATGGTATACAACAGTTGAATATTTCGGGGAAAGAACCTGAAGTTTCAGTTCTACGAAAAATATACCTTGCACGAACGGAAAGAAACAACGTTTACTCATTATACAAAATAACCCAGGTTTTCACACACATTCATGCACCAATAATACAGTGCTACATCCACACTGACATCGAAGATTGTGCGTCTACTGCTGCACTCTTACGGCGATTTGGAGAACTGTTGGTAGTCGCGCCTTCCTGTGTTAAACTAATGTTATAGAGCAGGCAGTATAAGAGGATCGAGACGGCGGTGATTTACACTAAGCGCCTTTTAAAAGGCCATCTGTAATACGAACAGTGAAACCTCTAGCGGAAGAAGTTTGAATGTTTGTCGTCAGATGTCTCTACTGTTGATTTATGTGATCAAGGTCTGTCTAGGGAGTTCTGGTCACGCTACCACAATCCCTTGCGGTGGCGGCCATATTGGGTCTCAGATATCGTTGTTATGTGGGCGTGCCCGATGTAATGGTACGAGTTATTACTTGTATTTTGAAGGAAAACGGGATACTGTGCCGCACCAAATTGTCAAAATAAGACAACTGACGGAATTAGTGTTTCGCTTCCCGAGAGTAAGCAGAGGAGAGCTCAGTGGGTACAAAACTGTAGGCGTGACAAATGTCAACCTACAGATAATTCTTCTTGTGCTAGGTTAGTGAAGTTATACATTCGTATTATTCCTGAATAATAGTATGTGTATATGAACGATGTTTTATATTTATAGGTTTTGTGTATTTTCTTCTAGCATCATTTTGAAGAATCGCAATTTGAACTAAAGAGGGCAGATGGACGGAAACTATTCAAGTGGAATTCCGTCCCAACAATTTTCGACGTCCCTAATCCACCTAAGTCTTTGATATACATAATAGGAAACCTCCCAAAGAAAGAGAACTGTCTTTCAAAACAAGCAAGAAAAGTAACAGGAAGTGTGTAATAGTAGTGTTGATGTTTATGAAAATTTCCTTTCCATGTGTCCGACTCCATGGCTAAATGGTTAGTGTGCTGGCCTTTGGTTACAGGGGTCCCAGGCTCGATTCCCGGCAGGTTCAGAAATTTTAACCATAATTGGTCAATTTCGCTGGCACGGGGGCTGGGCGTATGTGTCGTCTTCATCTTCATTTCGTCCTCATTACGACGCGCAGGTCGCCTACGGGAGTCAGATCAAAAGACCTGCACCTGGCGAGCCGAACTTGTCCTCAGACGCTCCTGGCACTAAAAGCCAAACGCCATTTCATTCCATTCCTTTTCATGTAAACTACAGACAGTATCATTCTAACCCTACATGCAACGTAGAAATGTTTCATAGATACTTGAAATGCTTGTTCCTGTTCATTTACCAATTATAATCACAACAAACAATAGGCCTATCACTTCATACCAACAATTTATATCCAGCTGGCCATCATTACAACAATTTTATTGATAATAAATTCAAATTAGTTCAAAATATCGGAAATTACTTTCTTAATAAAGAAAACGCTGAAGGTAATTTATTACAACCGTCCTTTAGTACTTTAAATACAGTACTTCAAGTTCAGTATTTCATGTACCGGTAATCATAATATGACACAGGTACTGTACAGATTTCGATGTTTCTGTCAATAAGTCTTATACTGTACTGTAGTTATTATTTACAGTTAAATTTCATTCATCTTAAATGCTCTATAGAGTACATTATATGGCTGGACAAATACTTAAAAATCACAACACTCACTTCACTCGCACTAACCAACTACTGTAATTTAATGTACCGTAGCCTAACATAATATCCTAATGTAATCCCTAAAATAGCCTAACCAAGGTTAACTCAACTTAATAGAGACTGAATTTCTATTTCTGATGGAATCGTGTCTACCAATGGCTTTAATTTTCTTAACCATTATTATTATTATTATTATTATTATTATTATTATTATTATTATTATTATTATTATTATTATTATTATTATTATTATTATTATTATTATATGGTCGCCAACCCCCGCTCCCTAGTTAGGAGCGCCTGACGCCTCTTTTAGTCGCCTCTTATGGCAGGCAGGAGAGACCGTGGGTGTTGTTCAATTGCCCTACCCACGGGGGGAAATCTATTTTGGGTTGTGACTACGAGGCCCTTAGCTGAGTCTTGACATGGCTTTCACTATTCTAGCCCATCCGACCTACCCTGGTCAACACTTGTTCTTTTCCGACCGCGACGGCATTAGCCCATTCGAGGCCTAGAAAGTTTTTCACTTCCACGCACTTTGTGGCCTTCATCTTTCTTTTGCCGATACCTTCATTTTTCGAAGTGTTGGTCCCCTTCCATTTGTTTTCTTCTGATTAGTGTTTATAGAGGATGGTTGTCCAGTTGTAGTTCCTCTTAAAACAATAATCACCACCACCACTTTGTACTATATAGCTGCATGGGTTATCAATAAACTAGTTAAGAGTAGCTAAGAACATCACTCTTGTTGCATATGTGCAGAATATTTTTGCCTTAGAACCCAAAGAAATACCATATGAATGGCTGACAACAGTTACCATACATAATTTAATGCACTCAACTCAAGAGGCATTCAGTGTTTGTCATCAGTAGATATCGGAAATTACTTTCTTAATAAAGAAAACGCTGAAGGTAATTTATTACAACCGTCGTTTAGTACTTTAAATACAGTACTTCAAGTTCAGTATTTCATGTACCGGTAATCATAATATGACACAGGTACTGTACAGATTTCTATATTTCTGTCAATAAGATTACGTATTTGACAGATGATATTAATAAGAAACACAGTAAGATAAAATTGTAAGGAAGTAAAAGAGAAGAACTTGAGCTTTTCTGTTGATTCTTGTTTCTTAAAAAAGAATTTCAAGCTCTGTTAATTATCTTCCTATTCAAATAGCTATTAATGTATTCATATCATTTAAGTGTTATGCAGTTATATATACATGACCAGTAGATGTCCAATTACATTTTTTATGAAAAACAGTTGGTAATTAGTTTTTATTTCAATTTACGGTACCGAAATCCTCTAAATTCGAATACACTTGTCAATGGTTACGCTCGCTTAAAGACCCAATATGGCGGCTCCATAAGTAGCATTCGTGACTTGACCTCCCTAGACAGACCTTGATGTGATCCCTCTGGTGAGAGGATGGACAATTAAATTTCAAGAGTATTTTAGTATTCATTGGTTACCTAAACTGAATTGTTTGTAGGTTGTTTTTGGTGTTCTAAGGTTACTAGCACTTCTATCTCTTCCCTCCCGTTTAATATTGTAGCCAATCAAGATTTTTTGATATTGAATCAACCAATATTATTTGTAAGTGTGTCCAGGTCTTCGGTCCAGAGAATTCTGTAACCTTCCTCTCCGCTATAAAAGCTGGGACATTTTGGGCCAAGTTATCTTTCGATCGCTCCAGCCAAGAGGTTTAGAGTGTGTTCATAGAGGAGGCAGGGGGTTTGCCTCGTCCATCTCCGGGAGACTCACCAGCTCAAGGTAATAGCAGACATATTTAACCATGTAATAGCCTCCGAAAGCTAACTCGAGAGGAAGGTTTCAAAAATTCTTTCTAATGTAAATCTTAACATAATCTTTTCTATGTAAATTTTCCAGCAAGTCTAAAGACTTTAGTCTGCCTTAGGCAATAAAGGTGTGAACTCTCTGTTATTCCCCCTTTCAACTTGGTATTGAGGTGACTATGATTTTGTAAACTTTAAAATTTATCTCTTCCTTTTGTAATTTAAATTTTCTATCCATCTAGTCACCTCCGCAGTATAGACTTAGCCTCTGTCTTCCGGGCCATAAGAGTGCAAGAGTTCGCTTCCTAACATTTTGATTTACGGCCAATAACTTTAATCTTTTCTTTTTCCACTAAAGCCAGGTAGAATGGGCATTTATTGCCCCTGTTAAAGTGTAACTTCCAATTTAAATGTAACTTAGATTGTTAACCAGATAAGACAGTGATTACTGTTTGTTGTTGGTAAAAGTTAGACTGTGCCTTGGTGAGGCTTGAATCTTGTAAATGTAAATGTCTCCTAGAAAGTAATTGTGTGGAGTAAATCCGCTCTTTTAATGTAGTAAATTTTTAGAACTAAGTCTCCTAGAGGAGTTATGGTTGCTCTTGTTAAATTTGTAACTTGGGAGCTTCAAGCTCGTGTTGAAAAATTATGGTTGCCTGATTGCTCTAGGCTTCTCTATTATCGTCACTCGAGCTCACGAGCATTACATTATCTTCCAATTGTTATTTGATGTTGTTCATCTCAGTTGCAATTCCTACTGTGATTTGTAATTGTTTAACAAAGTTTAAAATCCGAAACAAAAAGAAAAAACACGGAAAGAAATAACATTTCGAATTTTAGAATTTTAAATTAAAATCTGCGTTCCACGATATCCCCGGAACAGTACCAGCGATCATTCTTGCTACTTTCATGTCTGTTACTTCCAGCTTATGAACAAGATATCCTGAGTCCACCCAACTGTCACTCCCGTAAAGCAAATTTGGCCTGAAAACAGGCCGGTGTAAAGATAGTTTTGTCCGGGAGCTGACTACTGTCTTACAGAATACTGTTCATCCCAACTGCGAATTCACTGTATTAGCTTTGCTGCACCTTGATTGAATCTCACTTACTATACTACCATCCTGAGAGAATACACATCCTGAATACTTGAAATTATCTATCTGTTCCAGCTTTAAATCACCAAATTGACATTCATTTGTCTTAGGTTTCTCCCCCTACTGACATCACTTTAATCTTGGAAAGGCTAACCTTTATATCATAATTATTGCACCTATTTTCACATTTCACTGCAAGCTTTCAGCATAATCTTCCATTAAGACCAAGTCGTCTGAATAGGCCAAATTCTACCTAACTGTATCACTCCCTGCCACTTTATACCTCTCAGTAGATGATCCAAGTATACAATCAACAACAAAGGTGATAGATTACAACCTTGTCTATCCCCCATAAGTAACTTGAGCCAAGAAATAATCATACCATCAATTCTCACCGAATCCAATTCTCGACATAAATGCCTTTGATCGCTTTTAATATAATCTACCCGTAATCCTATAGTCCCCATATTTTCCCTCAGTACTCTGTCATATGCCTTTTCTAGATCTACGAAACATAAATACAACTGTCTATTCCTCTCGTAGCATTTTTCAGTTATCTGGCGCATACTGAAAAACTGATCCTGACAGCTCCTCTGTGGTCTGAAACCACATTGGGTTTCAACCAACCTTCTCTCAAGTACAGATCACACCTCCCGTCCAAGATGCCAATGAACACCTTGCCTGGTATACTGATCAATGAATACCTCAATAGTTGTAGCAATTTTTCCTGTTACCTTGGTTATAGTTAGGTGCAATTACTCCAATCAGAAGAATACTTACTAACACTCCATACTAATCTTATTATTCTATGAAGCTATTTCATTCCTGCCTTTCCACCCTATTGTACCATTTCAGGTCTAATTTCGCCTCTTCCTGCTGCTTTATGACAATGGCGTTTATTTACCATCCTTTCCACTTCCTCAAGCGTAATTTCACCGACATCATTGCCCTCCATCCCATGAGCTCAGTTGATCGCGATGTCACCAGGAAGATTTTCTTTTACGTTGAGAAGATTTTCAAAATATTCATTCAACCTGTTCAGTCATTCCCTGAGATCTATTAAGAGTTCGCCTGATTTACCCAAAACACTATTCATTTTGCTTTCCTGTCCAGAAAGGCTTCCCTGCAGCTTGACCTAGCCTTTGCATGTTATTACCGGACTCTTCCCACGACTTCTTCTTGGATTCAACAAGTATTTATTTCTCTTTGTTGTTCATCCACGTACAATTCCCTGTCAGCATCACACCTTGTTTGGAGCCATTTCTGATAGCCTTCCTTTTATATTTACAAGCTGCTCTAACTGCACTATTTTACCATGATGTTCATTTTCCCCATGTTTACACACAGTTTTTCCTAGGCATTCCTTTGCTGTTTCTTTTACAGCATCGCTGTATGCCACCAATTCTCTTTCTATATCCTGAAACTGCTTACTGTCTATTGTTTGGAAATTTCCACTAAACATATTCATGTACTTCTATCATATTTCCTCGTTGTGGAGGTTTCTGCCCTTATTCGTCAGCAGACGGATTTCACATTCTCTACCTTAGGCCTAGAGATATTTAGTTCACTACAGACCAGAGAGTGGTCTGTATCATCAAAAAATCCTTGGAATCCTAACAGATTTCCTTAATTCAAAGTCGGTTATGATATAGTCTATTATGGATCTGGTGCCCATACCCTCCCATGTATGGCGGTGGATAGCCTTGTACTTGAAGAACGTATTCGTAATTGCTAATCCCATACTAGCACAGAAGTCCAGTTAACGCTTCCCATTCCTATCAGCTTCCATATCTTTATCATATTTACCCTTCGCCTTTTCGTATCCCTCAGTTATATTTCCAATTCCCGCATTTATTTATTTATTTAGGGTATGGCCCATACAATCAAGCTGAGTTCAGAAATAAATTATATACATATTTACATAACAAGAAAACAATGAACAAGAAAAGGCTCCCTACAACTGAATGTCAAGATCATTGATCCACTGTATTGCTTCTGGAGTTGCCATCAGAAAATCCACTTTGCTGCCTGTGTATGCACGCGTTTCACAGTCTCTGACAATATGATGTATGGTTTGTCGTGCAGCTCTACAGTCACACGCAGGTGTTGGCAACTTGTTCCATTTAAACAACATGTCTCTGCATCTACCATGGCCTGTTCTTATTCTGTTCAGAGCAGACCATGTTTTACGTGGTAGTTGGAATCCACTTGGAAGTTTGGCATTCGAGAACATACTGAAAATGAAAACCTACAACCTGTTTTCCAGTCTTTGACCGGATCAGGGATGTAATGAATGAATCATATATAGGCTGTTATTACGATGGGGTCACCACTCCCAAAGTGATTTATATTAATGAGTGATAGATGCTATGAAATGAGAATGGAGAGTGTTGCTGGAATGAAAGATGACAGGGAAAACCGGAGTACCCGGAGAAAAACCTGTCCCGCCTCCGCTTTGTCCAGCACAAATCTCACATGGAGTGACCGGGACTTGAACCACGGTATCCAGCGGTGAGAGGCCGACGCACTGCCGTCTGAGCCACGGAGCCTTCTCGAGAACATACTGTGCAGGTGCATTTCCGTTGCTGCTTCCCACCGTCTTTTCCACTCTGTAGTTGGGTTGTAGCCTCTAGCAACCATGTCTAAGGCGTTACGTAAAGTTGGATGGCGTGAACGTAATATGTTTTGGTTGATAGTTCGTAGATCTTCATGTACAGGTAGATCGGGGTTCCTTAAGATTTTATTGAATTCCATGATGAGAGCGGTGGATCTGCGTAAGTCAGTTGGCATTATTCCAGATAGAAGCGGGAGCCAATGAGTTGGTGTAGATCGAATTGTGCCAGTTATTATGCGCATAGTGGGATTCAATTCAGTATCAATGAGTCTTGTGTGATGACTGTTCATTAGGGCGTCCCTTAAAAGGGCATTTTTTTTCATTTATTGAAACGCATACCCCTTTATTGTGTTTATTAGTCTATTAGTTACCCAAGTACAGAATTTCAACTTCCTACATTAATTTTAACCCGTGCCGACGGGGCCTAAAAGTTTTAGAAAATAGCTGCTTAAAGGGTTTCTTAAATGTAGTTGTAGATGATCACTCAAAACAATTATTTTAGAGAAATATAAATGAAAACAAAAATTTATATAATGCTCTTCTTGTAAGTAACAAAAAAGATACAATTTTTATAATTATTCATTTGGATATTTCCTCTTCAAAGTCTCTTTCTTACAGTCTGGGTAAATTTTTCTATGTTCTTGCATACAATGTAATAAGAACTGCTTCTGTTCTTCACCTGCGGTAATCAAACCATGAAAGTCTGTCATTAGTTCAACAGCTCTTTCAGCTATGTCATTAACTGCTTTTAAGGCAGAAACCTTCTTTTTAGCTTCCACAAAAGCCACGTTGTCTTTCCATGAAGATACAAATTCTTGAAGGAAACCACTGTCAAGTTTCAGTCGTGAAAATAAATCTTTACTCTTGACAGAAACAAAATCACTCAAAGATTTCCCTGAAATAAAACAAATATAAAATATATAAATAAATATAAATATAAATATTTAATAAAAATAATAAAAAATAATATAAATATAAATATAAACATATAAATAAAATCAATAAAATAAAATATAAATAAAACAAATAAGTTCTAAATTAAATACCAGATTAAACGCTACTAGTCTACTACGTACCATATAGAGAGCCAGACATCTCGTCTTTCGATGGAAAATACCTCTCTCCGAAATCACCAAAGCTTTCTTTTTGTAAGTTTTCTGCAATGTTTCCTTTAGTCTCCTCATCAACTTCATTATAAAAAATTGAAAGGGTGGCTATTTCCTCTAACAAGTACCACAAGTGTTGACTGAACTTGTTTAAAGCCTCATTGGATATCAACTTGTCAACTTTCTCGTAATCGTTTAAGGTCTTTAAAAAACAATAATCTTGATTCGGCGCTTTTATCGCCAAACTACATCCAAGCCAGGGCTTCACGTAAACTGCCACAATGAATAAACAAACATCTTGTAAAGCTTGTTTGTCCTTAGCGATCATTTTAAACTGGGACTTCAGTAAACACATTTTTAAGGAGTAAATAGCTCTTGCCATCCATCGTGCTTGATGCATTGCACCAGGAGGTCTGATTTTTATTTTATTTTTAATGACTTCACCCAGAAATTGATGGTTATGAATTTCATGTTTTGGTCCGTATTGAACTGAGAATAATATATAAGTAATAATAATAACAACGTAAGCGTTTCCACCTTTTCAATACTACAATATATTCACAAAATTACAAATTACACGGTACTAGTTTCGACCCATCTAGGGGTCATCATCAGCCGTATTGGAGCAAAGATCATTTGTGGCGAAATCCTAAGAAAATGTTATTTTAAAGAATAACAAGTGAAATGAGATGTTATGGTAATAGTTAATAATACAAGGAATATACATACTAAGAGGTTTTTAACAAAGAATAAAGTATAAATGGGGTGTTGTAAAAATTATAATCATGGAAATCAGTAAGTTCTTGTATTGAAATGAAATATGGCTTAGGAAGAGGGCTTAAGGTGGGGCTGAAGGGTGCGGGAGAAAGTGTAACTGTCTTGGAAAAGTACCTTTGATTAAATTTAGGATTGAGTTTAGGTTGGCTGCATTATTGTTTCTGAGGAAAGTGATAAATAGATCGAAGAGTATGTTGGGTTTCTCTGAGATTTCATTGAGATTGTGACTGGCATTAAAGTATTGGTCTAGGTGTATGTAGTAATTTTCCATTATGTTGAGTAAAGGGCCCTTGTTTGCTAATACGAGGATGTCCATGTCTTGTTCAATATTGGTGAAATTATGGTTATAATCTTGCATGTGTTGGCCGATGGCTGAAAACCTGTTGTATTTTATTGCGTTAGTGTGCTCGTGGTATCTGATAATGAAGTTTCTCCCGGTTTGCCCGATGTAGGTTTTTTACAGGTGGTACATTTGATCCTATAAACTCCTGATTTTAAAAAACTGCTGGTCTTGTTGATGTGTGAAGTATTGTATAAAACGTTCATGTTCTTATTGTTGGTTTTGAAGGCTATTTTAACGCCTTGTTTCTTAAAGATGTTGGTTAACTTGTAGATATCATTGTTGAACGTGAAGGTGGAAAATGTTAGAGGTTTGGTTATTTCTTTTTTGAGGGTAGTCTTTGGGCGATGTTTGTGTTTATTGATTATCCTTTCTATAAAATGATTGCTGAAGCCGTTGAATTTTGCGATTCCGCGGATTGTGTTGAGTTCGTTTTTTAGATCTTTATTGGACATAGGTATGCTGAAGGCTCGATGAACTAGGCTGTTGTATGTGGCTCGTTTGTGGGACTGGGGGTGCACTGAATCTTGGCGAATGGTGGAGGCTGTTTGAGTGGGTTTTCTGAAAATTTTATAACTGAAAGAATCCGAGTTTCTAGTGATGGTTAAATCTAGAAAGTTGATTTTTTGATTTGACTCGGATTCTAGTGTGAATTTATGAGGATCAATATTGTTGAGTCTTAAGAGGGTGGTGGGTGCGTTAATTGATTTCTCATTCATGATTACAAAGACATCGTCGACATATCTGGCCCAAAAGAGAATGTTTTCGAATTCGTTGTCAATTTTTATGTATTCGAGGAAGTCCAGGTATATTTCTGCTAAGATACCTGAGGCCGGTGACCCCATTGCCAAACCATTTTGTTGATATATGACATTGTCAAAAGTGAAGAAGTTATTGTTGATGATAAGTTTTAATATTGTGATAAAGTCTTGTATCTCTAGTTTGCTTAAGTGGAAACGTTTACGTTGTTATTATTATTACTTATATATTATTCTCAGTTCAATACGGACCAAAAACATGAAATTCATAACCATCAATGATGTAGCTTACCAGGCAAAACAGAAAGCCTTTCAATATCTAGGCCTAAAATTAAAGATAGCCAAATTACGCAAAGACATCGATTTCCTAAAGCAATGTATATCACTTAACTTGACACCTAATTTTCTAAGAAGCAATAAAAAGAAACATCGGACTTCACCTCAAACCATCAAAACTCAAAACAAAACAAACAAAATATGGTTAACAGACGAAATTAAATTCTTGTACAGGAAGAAATATTTTTTGAATCAGAAATTATACGACACTCACCTCGCAGCGACTAAACTACTTTCAAACGCACAATGGACACTATTCTATCAAGAAGTAGAGAACAAATTATTCTACGAACTAGCCAAAAAACAGTCAAATTTGGAGAATAAACTCAACAGGCTAAAAAACTGCCAACTACATAACCAACAAACTAGAAACTCCAATAGTAACACGTTCGATCGTACGCAGTTTCATCCAGCTGTTGTAAATCTATCTAACACGCCCTTAAGTGAAAGTGAACACTTAACTTTATCCAAAGGACCGAAACACAACTGGCCAAACTTGAACAGCCTCAACATAGCCGCTACTATGATCACAGAATCAGAGCTAGCCATCAGCAAAATGCCGGAAGACACGCAAAATGAGGTTAGAACCGATGTTAAAAGGAAACTGACTGATATCCTCCCCAATTTAACCAACCCCGCAAATAACCTCAATAATAAAGAAAAAATTGCTGAACAAAAGCGCATATACGCCCTCAAGAAGAAAATTAAAGACAACGAACTCATCGTAACCAAAGCTGACAAAGGCAATGCAACAGTTATCATGGATAAAAAAGTATATATTGAAAAAACAAAAAACTTTTTCACAGACAGCTCATTTTCCATAATCAAAAAAGACCCCACCCAAAAAATTCAAAAACTACTTAAACAAACTCTTAAAAACACTTCATTTTTATTTACCGAACAGGAAAAATCCAAACTCATACATATGAACCCAGGACTCCCCACTGCTAAAGCTCTTCCCAAAATTCACAAAACCGGAATTCCCATCCGGCCAATTATCAACTATAGACCGAGCCCCTTATACAAAATATCACAATTCATCCAATGTTTCTTAAGAAAAAATTATCAATTCTTATCCAAAAAGTCTATTAAAAACACATCTGAGCTAGTAGAAAAACTAAACAAGTTCAATTTGCAACCGGATCACTCCATCCACTCTTTCGATATTGTAAACATGTACCCAAGCATACAAGTATCAAAATTAATTCCGATAATTATAAACAATTTAAACAAAAACAGCCACTTAAGCAAACTAGAGATACAAGACTTCATCACAATATTAAAACTTATCATCAACAATAACTTCTTCACTTTTGACAATGTCATATATCAACAAAATGGTTTGGCAATGGGGTCACCGGCCTCAGGTATCTTAGCAGAAATATACCTGGACTTCCTCGAATACACCAAAATTGACAACGAATTCGAAAACATTCTCTTTTGGGCCAGATATGTCGACGATGTCTTTGTAATCATGAATGAGAAATCAATTAACGCACCCACCACCCTCTTAAGACTCAACAATATTGATCCTCATATCAAATTCACACTAGAATCCGAATCAAATCAAAAAATCAACTTTCTAGATTTAACCATCACTAGAAACTCGGATTCTTTCAGTTATAAAATTTTCAGAAAACCCACTCAAACAGCCTCCACCATTCGCCAAGATTCAGTGCACCCCCAGTCCCACAAACGAGCCACATACAACAGCCTAGTTCATCGAGCCTTCAGCATACCTATGTCCAATAAAGATCTAAAAAACGAACTCAACACAATCCGCGGAATCGCAAAATTCAACGGCTTCAGCAATCATTTTATAGAAAGGATAATCAATAAACACAAACATCGCCCAAAGACTACCCTCAAAAAAGAAATAACCAAACCTCTAACATTTTCCACCTTCACGTTCAACAATGATATCTACAAGTTAACCAACATCTTTAAGAAACAAGGCGTTAAAATAGCCTTCAAAACCAACAATAAGAACATGAACGTTTTATACAATACTTCACACATCAACAAGACCAGCAGTTTTTTAAAATCAGGAGTTTATAGGATCAAATGTACCACCTGTAAAAAACCTACATCGGGCAAACCGGGAGAAACTTCATTATCAGATACCACGAGCACACTAACGCAATAAAATACAACAGGTTTTCAGCCATCGGCCAACACATGCAAGATTATAACCATAATTTCACCAATATTGAACAAGACATGGACATCCTCGTATTAGCAAACAAGGGCCCTTTACTCAACATAATGGAAAATTACTACATACACCTAGACCAATACTTTAATGCCAGTCACAATCTCAATGAAATCTCAGAGAAACCCAACATACTCTTCGATCTATTTATCACTTTCCTCAGAAACAATAATGCAGCCAACCTAAACTCAATCCTAAATTTAATCAAAGGTACTTTTCCAAGACAGTTACACTTTCTCCCGCACCCTTCAGCCCCACCTTAAGCCCTCTTCCTAAGCCATATTTCATTTCAATACAAGAACTTACTGATTTCCATGATTATAATTTTTACAACACCCCATTTATACTTTATTCTTTGTTAAAAACCTCTTAGTATGTATATTCCTTGTATTATTAACTATTACCATAACATCTCATTTCACTTGTTATTCTTTAAAATAACATTTTCTTAGGATTTCGCCACAAATGATCTTTGCTCCAATACGGCTGATGATGACCCCTAGATGGGTCGAAACTAGTACCGTGTAATTTGTAATTTTGTGAATATATTGTAGTATTGAAAAGGTGGAAACGTTTACGTTGTTATTATTATTACTTATATATTTTTCACCCAGAAAAACAATAGCGAGCTCAATGAGCTCGCGATAATCATCTCGTACAGTCGATTTTGCCAGCTCATTGTTAAGAAATATCACCAATTCAACAATATTTGCTTCACAGAGATGTTGTTGCACAAAATCAGTGCACGGTACGATGGCACTAGGATTAATATTCTTCCAGTTGTCTCTAAACTTTTTGAACAGCGGAATATCAGGACTCCTAGTGATTTGTTGGATCTTTGATTCAAACACACTTTTGAGCACTAGTTCGTAAATATGATGGCGGCAAGGAAAGAGTAACACCTCTCTTTCTAGGTTTTGCTCTAAAAGCACACAAGCTCCGTTCAAGCATCCTGTATTAGATGCTGTTGTGTCACAGCACATTATTTGTACCTTATCATCCAGGAGAGGCATCAAGGAAATTACATGTCTCCTGGAGTGGAACCCCCTTGGAACATTCTTTCACCCCAAAGTACCTAGGGGTAACGCTGGACCGCTCCCTCACTTTCAGAAAACACTGTTCCAACATCAAACACAAAGTCAGTGCCAGAAACAATATCCGAGGAAGCTGAGAGGTACAAACTGGGGTGCAAAGCCACAAGTTCTTAGAACCACTGCATTGGCTCTGTGTTACTCTGCTGCAGAATACGCATCCCCTGTGTGGTATAGATCATCCCACGCCAAGACTGTGAACCCTGCCCTAAATGAAGCTTGCAGATTAATCACAGGGTGCCTGAAACCTACCCCTGTTGAGAAGCTATACTGTTTTGCTGGCGTTGCACCTCCAAGTATTCGTCAAGAAGTCGCTGCTGATCAAGAACGACTGAAGGTTGAGAACGTTGAAGCTCACCCGCTGTTTAGTCATCATCAATCTCAATCTAGGCTGAAATCCAGGAACAGTTTCCTCCAGACATCAAAGCCCTTGAAAGGACCACCAGATAAGGCAAGACTTTCCTTGTGGAAATCTAAGCAAGAAGAATGGATGGAGCCGCGTGAACAACTTCCGGCTGACTATAATGAAGACTGGAGTGTTTGGAGGTCCCTTAACTGACTAAGAACTGGTGTCGGCAGGGCTAAGTCCTCACTTAAGTTATGGGGCTTCACATCAGAGGACAGCAAGTGCGACTGTGGTGAAGAACAAACAGTGAGCCATATGTATCAATGTCCTCTCTGCCCATTTTCATGCTCAGAGCAAGATTTAATGCTTGCTGAGGACAACGCCCTAGGTATGGCTCAGTTTTGGCAAAACACCATCTAGATGTACAGTAAATTTGGTCTATTTCCAATTGTCAGTTAATTTTTGTAAATAGTTTAATTATTACTTTATTTTTAATTGTATGATTAAGTATGCTTCTGACACGAGTGAATAAAAAATCCAGGTTCCAGTCATGAAGGGCATTTGACACTGCTTTCGCTTGCTCTTTGCCGGAAGAGTTGTCTAACTTCGGCACAGCAAGAAGTTGTTCTTCCTCGTCATATGAAATAATAATTGGTAGATGTTCTTCTTTAGAACTTCTTACGTCCAGAGCAGGTAACAATTTTCCATCCCAGTGAACAGTAACTAATTCGGGCACGTTATTCTGAAAATCGGATTTAATGGATCTCGCTCTATCTTTTCTCATTTGTATTCGAATGCGTTGAATAGAAGATTTGTTGATCGGGTAATTGTCAGAACTAAGACCAAGTGCTTCTACTACAGACTGAATTATATAAACAGAATCTCTGATGCTTAGTTGACATCTGTCTAAAGTTGCAACTAATTTAGATGTGTTAAAATCTTTTCTTCCTCTTCTTGTCGACGTAGCTAAAGAACTTACAGATTGAGATGTGGATGGCAGAGATTCTTCCAGGCTTTCTTCAGAGCTTGTGGATTGTTCTTCTACGTCTTCATGTGTATCAAAAGTCTGTAAAGTTGCAGATTACAATGAGCTCGCGGAAGGCATTTGCTTTAGTCTCTTTTTATCTTCTGCGAGTTTTCTCATCCTGGCCCTTTCTTCAATATCAGCCAACTTTTTGTCAACACCCACTAGGCACCCCGTCTCTCTTTGCTTTTACAAAAATATTTTATCTTCTTCGATTTTTATTCTTTCAAGAGCATCAGCATGTGCGATATCGAATAAATTATCTACTTCAAGTTGAAAGTTCTCTTCGCGGCGCTTATGTAAATCCTGAATCTTCTTGCTAATTTTTGCAGTTCTCGCCAGACCTGATAAAGATCCACTAACTTCTTAACACAATTAGGCACAGCTCTGGTAGGTATTCTAGCCTTTTCCCAGAATATATTGCACTTCCGAATGACACGATTTGCGCTTTCACTAACAGTCAACTTAACCTCACGTATGTTGAAAAATAGAACTGCGAGAACTTGACGATTAGATAGTAATTTTGCGGCTGTTATTTGGTGATTTACTTCACCAACCAAAAAAAGAATGCTTTTTTTATTGCTCCTTAGTTCCACTGACATCTTCTAAATATAAAACAATCCGTGATAGCTACCCGATATGCGAAAACTAAGTGACAATAACAATGAGAGCGCGCCACTCTTGTGACGCAACTTGTATCGTCATGTTCGCACGCGAGTCGGCACGGGTTGCACTGTTCCAAATAAGGAAAAAAATTGTTTTCGGGTGTTTTAGGCCCAAATGAATAAAACTATAACCTATGCATTGCAAACTTAAAACTTTGAAAAATAAGGGACACCCTACTGTTCATCCATATTGGAGCACAGTACTCAGCACTGGAATACACCAAGCCTAAAGCTGAAGTCCGTAAAACGCTTGCCGAAGAACCCCAGGTAGATCCACAAAGCTTATGAATGATGTTGTTACGTGTTTTCAGTTTCTGTGCAGAGCCCAGCAGATGTTGCTTGTAGGATAGTGTTCGATCCAAGGTTACTCCAAGATATTTTGGGTTCCAGTTGTGGTGAAGTATCCTGCCACAGAAACTTACATTCAATTTAGTATTTGCTAAGTGACTGTTTAAATGGAAACAAGACACCTCCGTTTTGTTGGTGTTGGGCTTAAGTCTCCAGTTCCTGAAGTAAGTTTCCAAAATGGACAAATCCCTTGTTAAAATCTCTTCAGTTCTCTCCAGTTCTTTGTGTTACACAGCTGATGCTATATCATCAGCGTAGCAGAATTTCCGTGATGTAACTTCAGGAAGATCAGATATATATAAGCTGAACAGGAGTGGCGATAGGACTGAACCTTGAGAAAACCATTTTTAAGCTTCACCTCCTTGCTCACATTGTTCCCGATGATAACCTGAAGCCTCCTATCACTCAACATATTGTTAATAAGTCTTACTATGTTTCTGAATTGTTAGACCTGGAGAAGTTTATACAGACCATACCTTCACTCCACACGGTATCAAATGCAGCAGTGATATCAACGAAAGCAACAGATGTTTTCAATTTTCTTTGGAACCCCATTTCTATGAATGTTGTAAGTGCCAAAACTTGATCACAATAGCTGCGACCTGGTCTGAAGCCTGCATGATCCATGGGTATGTGCTGTAAAATGGTGCTGCTTATTCTGTTAAATACGAGTCTTTCAAACAGTTTGTAGCAACAGCTAAGGAGGGCTATGGGGCGATAATTTTCTGGCTTGTTGTTGGGTTTGCCAGGTTTTAAAATCGCAATTATCTTAGCTTTTTTGAACTCCAAAGGCATGTGTCCAGTTAGTAAGATGTCTGTGAAAAATGTTGCCAGCCATTTCTTTGCATTTTGTCCCAGATTGATCAAGAACTCGGGATGAATTCCATCGAAGCCAGGAGCTTTAAATGGTTTTACATCTTTCAGTTTTGTGTCAATCTCGGATACTGTGAAGGGATTTGCATATTCTGAAGACTGAGGTGCTGTTGACTTCAAGATTTGAAGTTGTCGTCTAATACATTTGGTGTGTTTCTTGTCACCTGGAACTCGTGACGTTGCAATGATGTGAGAGGCAATTTGATCTGATGTAACTTCAGCCTGTTCTCTGCATACTGGTGGGCTTCCTCCTAATTTTCTGAGAAGACTCCAAGCTTCTCTGCTAGAGCGAGTAAAATCTATCCTCTCAACTGTTTCTATCCACTTATGCCTTTGAGATGAGTCCAGACTGGACAGAAACTCGGTTGCTATGTTAGGATCTCCACATCATTGAAAGTCCTGATATAGTGCTTCACTTTCTTCATTCCATCCAGCGATATATTCTTTGCAGTAACCTCTTGGAATGAACTTCTTAGCTGTTTCTATAACTGCACCAGCAAAACGCCTATAGTTGTTATATTTAGGAGGAATCCATCGGATGCACTTATCAAGTTCTGCTGTGAAACTGGTCCAGTCAACTTTACAAAAAATCCAACGAGAATGTGGTGTTGATCTAATTACAGGAATTGTGATACCAATTTCAATTAGGATGGGCTTATGTTGGATATGTGAAAATTCACCAATCACTTTTCTCGTGATGTTTTCAGGAAAACCACTTTCATTACAGCTTACAAAAGAGAGGTCTGGATTTGTTGTATCTTTGATCCATGCAGCTGATCTAAATGTGCCCTTGCCTTTAGCATCAAAAATGAAATGGAGGTCATTTTACTCTGCCCATTTCACGAGCATTCTACCACTTTCATCATTTTTGGAGTACTTCTAGAGTCCATGGTGACTGTTAAAATCCCCAACATAAATTGCAGGATGCTTTGCAATATGTAAGACATGTTCAGGCCAGGGAATGTTAGGTGGTTTATATACATTTGTTATAGTAATGCCATGCAACTGTGTGACAACTGTATGTATATTTCTATCCGTATTTTCAGAAATAAGCGAGGCTTCATTTATGTTGTTACGGATGTAGGTGGTTATTCCATACACATAGTGATATGTCACTCCAAGAGCAGTATAACCAGGGATGCGACCTCTGCTTCGAAACTGATCTGCATTAGAAACATGCGTTTCCTGAATGGTGACAATATCAATATTGTTGTCCAATAAAAGTTTAGATAGATAGTCACACTGTGCTTTGCTGATACTTTCGACATTTAGTTGGAGGAGTCGAATCGTTTGTCCAATGTTTCTTGTTAGGGAGCTCTTAAAAGAGCTGTTGAGACGTGTTTGATATGTCATTGTATGTAATTGCCAGGAGATCGCAGTGATAGACTGGCTGCCAAATATATTGTTGCTCGCTTAGCACCACCCAGGGGTCACGTGTAGGGTATTTTGAGGTTAAACCTAAGGACATGAGCAACATCAACTCTCGCATTGAAATTGCCCATTGGGATTATCCTATCCTTGCTGTTGACCCTGACTACGATGTCACTCACTGCTTTATAAAACTTATCAATTTCCTCCTCGTCTTCACGCTCACATGGTGAACAGATTGAGACAATTCTCCTCCTAATTCCTCCGACAGCTAAATCTGCCCACAACTTCAGCCATTTACGTGCCTTAAAGAAATGATGTTGTGTGCATAGTATTGCTGATGAACAGTCCTCCCCAACGCTCTGCCCTCCCCATTTTAACACCTGTTAAGAATATAATCTCCTATATTTTCCTCGTTATCTCCCCTTACCCGAATATCATTAACTCCTAACACATCCAGACGCGACCACTTTGCTGACTCGCCTAGCTGTACTTTCTTCCATAAGCCCCATTAATATTGATGGCTCCCTATCGAATTCCATTTCGTTCTCCAAGCTGTTTCCAGGGAGTCCCTCGCCTCACAAATAGAAGTGAGACTCCGTTATTCCCATAGGCTGCCAAAGTGTTCTGAGCTCGGAAAATTCTATGAATTAGGATGCTACTCTACTTACACAATCTCTCCTCTAATGGGTTAGACACCAGCGGTGGCTTAGACACACCTAGCCGCCTGAGAACAAGCAAAGACATGATTCAGAACATGTCCGAGATACCTACCCTTATTCCATAGCAACTGGTATCCTGACTCTCAGGACCAGCATTGCCTATGGTTCACGAACTAAGACGTTACTACAGTAACTCACACCACGAATAATAATAATAATAATAATAATAATAATAATAATAATAATAATAATAATAATAATAATAATAATAATAATAATAATAAATTGCAGGATGAGAAGTTCATAAAATAAAACAGTGGTTTTCTAAGCTCAAATCAGCAGGTTCAATTCCAGCTTGGTCTGGTGGTTTTAGAAGATGCTAAAATTCGTTAGTGGAACGTAATAATAATAATAATAATAATAATAATAATAATAATAATAATAATAATAATAATAATAATAATAATAATAAATATGCATATTCTAAAAGGCATTAAAATTTCCAGCGTTTGGCCTGAAAAATGGTGAATTTGATCAAGAACGCCAAGCAATACGGCTGAAGAAGTCATCATGCTGATGACGTGGCACTCCAGTATCTGTAGCTGACTGGGCAGTAGTCACTCGTAATGGCTACATATGCCAAAATATCAGTCTGAAAGGGAAGTAAGGACCTTTCATGATCACATTTGATGCGGTCATTTAAAATCATAACATACCAGATACTCATCCACGTTTACCCCTTGAACACATCTAATAAGCTTTCCTTCAACTTTTGTAACATATTTTACTGCAATTTTTTGGTTGTAAATTGAACCATTATTTCAGTTTCTTTAGTCTGTTACCTTCAGCTTATGAATAACTTATCCTGAGACCATCCATATTTCGAACTCGTGCAGCGAACTTGACTTGAAAATTTAGCAATATAATGTTTAGTCTCTAAACTTGTTTTATTTGAGGAAAATATAGTGAATTGTCTCTGAGAATTATGTTTCCTACACGTCAGTACGATTTCTCTATTACCTACTTGGTACACTATATATGTACTACAATGTCTAAAATTTTCTAAACATCCACGAGCTGGTATCTCCCAGCTGGTATTCTCTCTTTATTAACATCTCTTTAGTTTTATTCTTCTGTTCATCTTACTAGATAGTGTCAACACATACTGCCATTATAACTAGGTTTTCCCCATCATGATATCAATGTAACTCATCCTTCCAACAAATGACCAATGTAAACTATGATCAATAACCATGAACGTTCATATCCTTTTCTGACTCCTATTGACATTTTGAATCGAGAATTACTAATTCTCACTAACAAATAATACAAGTACCCTTCATAGCTTGAGTTCCCGTTGTCACCTCCGAGTTCTTTCCATGGATATCGGCTGAACCTAAGTTAATAGGCCTGAGAATCGCGTTACCAGTAGGTACAGATTACAATAAAGCGAGCTCGATAGCTGCAGTCGCTTAAGTGCGGCCAGTATCCAGTAATCGCGAGATAGTGGGTTCGAGTCCCACTGTCGGCAGCCTTGAAGATGGTTTTCCGTGGTTTCCCATTTTCACACCAGGCAAATGCCGGTGACGTATTTCAAATTTGCCCCAATAACATCCTGCGATGTTGAGCGCTCTTTTTTCCCGTTACAAGTCAATGTTGCGTGAAAATAGAAGATCGTACCTATTTAAAAATGTAATTTGATATTGTAATTCTTTCGGATCGCCCATCAAAATGTGACATTTATTTCATTCTGTGCAGAGTCGAAAGTTGCCTATGGATTGTGTAATTAAATACATTATTATTTATTTATTATTATATGTTATGGATTTTAAAAGTATATTTTCAATATAATGTTAATTTAATCAGCGGCAAGATTTTGAAGTTTTCGAAAATCTTCTTCTTCTTGAGGCGCCTTCTCCTAGCGGAGGTTGGCGGTCTACATAGCCAGCTCTGGACGTGATGTTGCAGCATGGAAAGCATCTTCTGAAGTGCAATTGTGCCATCTTCGCCATCTTCGGATGTCCTTCAGCCATGAATTCCTCCTCCTGCCAACAGACCATTTCCCCTGTATTTTACCTTCGATGATGAGTTGTAATAGCTGGTACTTCTCGCCTCTCATAAAGTGTCCTAGATATTAGGTTTTTTTCTGTTTTTAACAGTAAGTAATAGTTCTTTTTGTTTTTTCATGCGATGAAGGACTTCGTCATTTGAAATTTTCAGCACCCAAGGTATTCGGAGTAGGCGGCGATATAGATACATTTCAAAAGCATCAATTCTTTTTTCTAGATTTTAGTCAAAGAGAAAGATTTTAGTCCAAAGAGAAAAATGGAGAATACATAGCATCGAATCATTCGCATTCTTAATTGCACGCTTAGATCCGATTTTGTAAATAGCTGTTTCATGCTAAAAAATTGCCTCCTGGCCTGTTCTATTCTAGATGCTCTCTCTCTCTTGGAATCACATTCCTCATCTAGCACAGTACCCAAGTATTTGAAGGAGGATACTTGTTCAATCTTACTGCCGTTTATTGACAGGATTGCTGGAATTTTTTTATTTTTTTAGAGAAGACTACAACTTTGGCCTTGGAAGCGTTGACGAACAGGCCAAACTCTTCACTGCGCTGGACTAATTTGTCTATCATGCGTTGGAGCACAGGTAATTCATTTGCTATGACAACAGTATCATCTGCGTACCTGATATTGTTAACTGCCTGTCCATTTATAACTATCCCGCTGTTTTCCTCCAACAACACCTCCCTAAATATTGCCTCAGAATAAATGTTGAATAAGAGAGGTGACAGCACACAACCCTGATGAACACCTTTTCTTATTGTAGTCGCTTCTGATGTTCTTTGGGCAGCCGTTGAAGTTCAGAACGAAGACTACATCACCATAATCAGATATTGTAGTATTGGTCCTTGAACGAGCCATCTCCTGGTAATGGCAGGTAAGAAGTCCCTGATTTTGTATGGTGAGTGTAATTAATCGAACACAAGTTGACAGGTTTTTGCTACATGCTCTGACCGACTTAAATACTTATAAAAAGTATGCCAAGGTCCTTAACGGAGTCATTCAGTGTTACAGGTGTTTCATTGATCCTAATAACCGGTATATTGATGTTTTCTCATTTGGCATGCATTTGGTTGGATCCTATTATGGTGCTTGGGATTTTAGTGGGGTTACCTTGAGGCAGTGGCTAATAGTCCATTCCTTAATACTGAATAGGTCTTCGCTTAAGTTCATGGTTGCTTCTTGTATTGTACCCTACAGGGCACATCAATACTGCAGGATCATGCCTACCTGCTCACCTTCTCTTGCATACGGGCACCAGCTCAGCTGCAGTCGGCAGAAATGGTCGATAGTTGGGTTCTTATGACGAGAGGATCATGGGGAACTCATACAATTACATTAAACTATGAAATGAGGAACACTTTCGCTGTGATCAGAATTTTGAGCATAAGTTTGTATTCATAACTCAAATTATTTACAATGATTGCACCTGGAGTGCCCAAATAAGTGCCCCAAAGGCTCACATCTACAGTTTAAAAGGAAAACAAAGAAAATACAATCTGGATGATGACGTTATGCTGAAGTTTGTCGATCCGTGAACCAAGAAAGACCGGATGTGTTCCCCTACATGGAAACCGCATCCCTATGCCTGCGACATAAAATGATATTATGGTAGAACCAAGGATACCCGCAGAGATTACCGCTATTATGAAAGTTTCCTCCCATACCGGGATATTTATATACACAAAAAATGGCAGCACAATAAGTAATAAAAATAATCACAGATAACTTACTCTAGCGCCCTCAATTTCATATTTACATGGACGTGAACCCACGTCCCCCAGGCAGAATTTCGTGTCAACAGATGGACTCTCACAATAATTATATCGTGCAAGATAACTTAAGGGTAAATATGCAACCATAAGAAATGCAGAAACAACAAAAAAAATAAAGGAAAGGAGATAAACGTTCGAATGAATGAGGTAACAGTGTCCCCAGAAAACATCTTTGTTTCAAGAGAAAGATGACCTTCCCGCGGGCTACACCAAGATGGCTGTACCACCCCCAGAGTGCGGGCCGTGCATTGACCTGCTTCGTTTAGCCGTGAGGGACTCGCCCTAAGCAAACAAGTTTGTAAACACACCGACCGGTTGTGACCCAATATCCTGGTTCTCGTGCTCCCAGAGCTAACTTCACAAAGGGGCTTTTATTTATCTACGCCTGACAAAGCAAAATAGCCACAAAACAAGTGAGGAAATACATCTTACACTATGTATCCGATTTCACTGACAAACAACCACGCGCCCCAATTATAACATAAAACGTCTACGATCGTACTACACCCCGATAAATCAAATATCGTCAAATTTACGACGAGGTCACAGTCACCTAAGGGTTGTGGTTCAAGCCCTGTCTGGCAGAGTCGCACAGAGTCCAATAATACCAATGTCTCCACCAGCGTTACACATCACGTTCATTTACGTTGCATAAATAGAGCCATGCCTATGATCGAATTACGATTAGCATGCACCCCCTAACATCACGCAGATATGTCTGCCCTTCCCCATAAGATGAAAGGATGATTATACACGTACCCTAATCATACAAGAGAAAAGAAAACGTATCCAACGACCGACACAAAGACATATCCCATCTACCACTCTCAAGCAACTTATATCCCCATGGCACACAACATCTTGCCGTGTTATCAAGATTAAATCATGCCTGCTTTACATAAAGATGAAAAAACAAATCTAACTACACTTACCCTTAGATATATCAAAACAATCTTAATATGCAGCCTGATGGGCCACAATCAAATCCTATATTAATATTTACAAGTTTAATTCTACTATCTCTGCGTGACACCTTAACCCTACCACATGTCTAGTATCTCATGGTCCACTTATCTCATTATGGTGATCTCCTCCTCTCTCCCTCCGGGCAGGCTAGCATGATTTAGCCCATCACGGTAGAGATCTCAGCCAGGGTCGATTCTTGGAGTCCGGTCTTCCTGCGCCGCTGGCCCATGGTGTTGTCTTCTTCTTGAGGGATGCCTCGTTCAATGTAGTGTCTTCGAAGCCACGTTCTGAAGTTCTTGCACCTCACCTCCCTCGGAATATCTCGACTTCTTACTACAATGAAATATTCACTTTAAACACAACGCAACATTCTGGACTTCATGTAGGTTGAGCTAACATACAGCGCTAACACGTTGCAATATACATTCCTCGTCCTCCATTCTCGTATAACTGAATACTCGCTAACTTGTGCACTATGCCACAAACTATATTCTGCTCTAGAGACTATCCACTCGGTTATTGTGTTTTTATGCCCGCTTAATTTGGATTCAACAGTCTATCAGAGGATGAATATAGACCCCTTAGCCTATTGTCCACACTTCCTCGGCACCTCGGGAGCTTCGCCCCTACCGCTATGTATCCGAGTCTACAAGTACGGCGTTCTTTTGTTACTGATACAATTAACCATACGCGATCTCATTGATAGGTGTCTGAGCATCGCGCCACCTATAAATCCACCACCTGTAACTCTGTAAGTCACCGATCCACTGGATCAAAGTTATCGCACTGTAATAATTACACACTGTCTTTGTTCTGAACAAAAGGTTTCTGGCGCAATCTAGGCAGACGTGCGACGCGTGCTGGCAGCAATATGATAGTCAACTGGATGATCTCCCCCATATCACTCAGCTTTTATATGAGGCAACACACCAAAGGACGCCAGGGAAAGTCCCGAGAAACAACTTGAGTCTGGAATGTGGCCACTACAGAGCTTCCCACGGTGGTTCTGCTTGGTACATATTTATTGATCTCATTCTATGTTAATAAGCCTAGAGGTATCTATAGTTTCGTAAAATTCTAGCGATCATTTCCATCTTTTTATTTTCCTGAGAAGCCTTCAATTACGGGAATTACGACACAATTTCCGTAATGTGGTGGGCCTGTCTGCTCCCGCTAAAAATCTCTGTTAAGATGGCAGGTCTCTCCCCCAGACAAAATCCCATCTCTCTTTCTCTCTTCCTCACATATTCTTTCTTTGTCACACATGACTACGCCTTGCCTCGGGAAATCACCTTCTCGATTCCCGCGCTCTGTATAGCATCACGCCCTCACAAGCGGCGTCCTACTGCAAAACGTTTACTGCGTTAAATATCCATTCTCGCGGTTAAATATAATGGTACAGTATGTCATTCGGCTTGGTATGAATATACATCTGGATGTCGTTTAAGTATAAATGATAATTGAAATTCATCAGTTGTTCTGATAGGTCATTTATGTATAGGGAGACTGCATAAATATCTAGTCCCCGAGCCAAGGAAATTGACCACTTACGATTAAAATCCAATTACCCATCCGCGAATTGAACGCGGGACCCCGAGGCTTAAAGGCACTAACCATTCAGCCATAGAGACGGAATATTCGTAGATAATACAGCGGCATCCGCTGCTTCTTCTCAATTTAATATGAAATAGTTATGTACATTCTACCTTATCTATTCATGGTGAATGCACTAAGACAATACTAGTTCTAATCTATGCAGTCTAATAATAAAATGTATTTGTTCTTCTACTTCTCTGACAGTGGACGGATGTCGGAATGTACAGCCCCACCCCGCAGTATGTACTTAAGAGAACACCTTATAGCTTGCTAGCTTCTACACATTCTCTCATATTATCTGATTATTACCGACATCTAACGCGTTTAATTCCATTCTGTTTATCAATGCAGTCATATTTGACTGATACAACATTTTTATGTACATATTTCACTGATACAACATTTTATGTACATATTTCACTGATACAACATTTTATGTACATATTTCACTGATACTTACAACATTTTATGTACACATTTCACTGATACTTACAAAATGTGATGTGCATATTTCACTGATACTTACAACATTTTATGGATATATTTCACTGATAATTACAACATTTTATGGACATATTTCGCTGATACTTACAACATTTTATGTACATATTTCAGTGATACAACATTTTATGTACATATTTCACTGATGCTTACAACATTTTATGTACACATTTCACTGATACAACATATTTCACTGATACTTACAAAATATGATGTGCATATTTTACTGATACATTTTAATGCACATGTTTCACTGATACTTCCAACATTTTACGTACATATTTCGCTGATACAACATTTTATGTACATATTTCACTGATACAATATTTCATGTATATATTTCACTGATACAATATTTATGTACATATTTCACTGATACAACATCTTATGTACATATTTCACTGATACAATATTTTATGTACATATTTCACTGATACAATATTTATGTACATATTCCACTGATACAACATTTTATGTACATATTTCACTGATACAATATTTTATGTACATATTTCACTGATACAATATTTTAATGTACATATTTCACTGATACAATATTTTATGTACATATTTCACTGATACAATATTTTATGTTCATATTACACTGATACAACATTTTATGTACACATTTCACTGATACTTACAAAATGTGATGTGCATATTTCACTGATACTTACAACATTTTATGGACATATTTCACTGATACTTACAAAATGTGATGTGCATATTTCACTGATACTTACAACATTTTATGGACATATTTCACTGATACTTACAACATTTTATGTACATATTTCACTGATACAACATTTTATGGACATATTTCACTGATACAACATTTTATGTACATATTTCACTGACACAACATTTTATATACATATTTCACTGATACAACATTTCATGTACATATTTCACTGATGCAATATTTTATGTACATATTTCACTGGTACAATATTTTATGTACATATTTCACTGATACAACATTTTTATGTGCACATTTCGCACTTTGATAGTACATAAAAATCCGGGTCCTATTAATAACAAATTAAAATAAATATGGCTGGATGTATGAGAATGTTATTGGTTTCACGTCCCACATTTTTCAGAGACGCCGAGGTGCTGAAAATGCTGTCCCTCTAGAGTTATTTTACGTACTAAACAAGTGCCTTTGTGCACCTTCAAATACCATTTGTTTTGAGTCAGGATTGAATCCGTCAAACTGGGCTCAGTAAGCCATCTGAGCCATTAAGCTCGGCTATAATTATTATCAGAAGCGAGTTTGTAAATGGCCATTGTCAGTGGATCTCCGACTGATGCAACTATAATCGGAAGATTGAAAGAACTCAATCCCTTAGCTACGAGCCAGACAGTTTCAAATATCGAGTCCACAAACTGATTACCTTTGTGGAACTGTTGAAACGCAAACACAACTTACTAGATTGAAGTTAACAGGTGAGGAGAGTGATGCCATTCTCTCAATTGCTCTCCGTTAGTGAAAGGACTCGTAAAATGTGCAGACGGTGCATTAATTCCATGAAAATGGATATGATCAAACAAGCCCTATAGGACTGTAATTATCCAACGCTATTGATTTCTAATTGGTGTTACATCGATAGCCAATTGATTATGACCTTATTCTGAAGTGATTATACATCAATTATGAATTAAGTGTGCATTACCTCTTATTCTGTGCCCCGGAGGGCAGGCCATTAGGAGGGACTTTGCTTCCCATGTGTATCTATGCACACAGCCCCCATACAGTAACATTTATATATATCGTTAAAGTGCATTAAGGTCATCAACCTATGTTCTTTCATCACAATGGATTCCCAAAATACGGTATGCGTGCAATGGTCAGTAACGAGAAGGTAGTGAACTTTAAACTGCTACTTTCCTGAATGTAACGACCGTATCAGAAACGTGAATGGCCTTCTCCTCTTTTGGCGGAATCATTCCTTTCTTTTTTTAACATGTCATTAGATTTTAATTTTATATATTTGGCTGGGTTTTTAAACATTAATTTCCAATAGTTGGGGTGAAAATTAACTCTCCAAAAAGGATATATAAAATGTATATAGATAGTCCATTATCCTTTTGTAGCATTTTCATACCAACGTTTTGAGTACTTCTCTTAATAACCTGATTATGAAAATGATTATGAATATAATTTCTTCTTTACCTTCTATTATAATTCCAAATGTATTTAATTCCTATATAAGATATCACCTTTTAACTTTGTTTTGTCGGTCAAATGTTTTTAAAATATGGATATACGCGAGTATAATCATTATACTTTCAGTTTTATCTCTGCATGTTCATACCTTGTTCTTTATTTATTATTTGTTGCTCAATTTTTTAGTTAGAATTAATTATCTTGCTTACGTACAGATAATCACTATTTTAAGATATACATTTGAATCAACCACTTTGTCTTTATACAGGTAGCCTGTTTTGTTCAAATCAATCTCTAGTGAGAAACAGAGTTCAGGGTGCATTATGTCGTCTGGTATACTCTAGATTAGGCTGGTTATTTTCATTTTTCCATCTCGGTCTCGTCTGTAGCTCTGATAATTTGAAAGTGGCTGAGATATGAACGGTCCTGGTAACACCGTTAGTTCTCCAAGTCATTCCCAGTTACGAATGATAAGAGAATTCTATTCAGTATTAGTACGTACATTTCAGTGGAAATGGTATACTTCGGGTGCCTTTACAACTTTCTGGCACCCTGACGAAAACAATGGGAAACAACCTTACTACTCATTTAACGATATGTTTGAAAATAATTGGCTTAGTCCATGAATAAATTGAAAATGGATTTTAAAAATAAGTCAGAGCCATAAATAAGCTCGATAACAGCATTAGAAGATACTCAACTGGGCCACATAAATGTTTCCTTTGTTTTATATACGACTTATGGCACTGATAGAATAGGACAGGAAGAGACGTGGCCTTAATTAAAATCGCCCTGTAGCCCATACCTATCGTAAGAGGCGACTAAAGGGAGTTCCAAGGACTCTTCACTTGGGTGCGTGGGTTAGCGACCACGGGGCCCTTAGCTGAGTCATGTCATTGCTTCCACTTATTTGTGCAAGGTTCCTCACTTTCATCTACCCTATCCGACCTCCCTTGGTCAACTTTTGTTCTTTTCCGACCCCGGCGGTATTAGGCTGCGAGGCCTAGGGAGTCCTTTCAGTTTCACGCCCTTCGTGGCCCTTGTCTTTCTTTGGCCGATACCTTCATTTTTCGAAGTGTCGGATTCCTTCCATATTTCTCTCTGATTAGTGTTATGTAGAGGATGATTGCCTACGGTTATACTTCCTCTTAAAATAATAATCACCACCACCACCTTAATTACATTTACCTGGTGAAAATGGGGAAACAATAGAAAACCATCTTCAGGGCTGCCACTATCTCCTGAATGCAAGCTAACAGCTACTCTTCTCGAACCACGCAGCCAACTCGCTCGGTAACTCTCATAGCCACTCAACTTGTAAGTGCGATATGGTACCCACCAGAACTCTCATTGGATCTGATATAACTACCCTTTACTAATCCCAGACTCCTTTCCCATTTGACTTTGTGTCAGCTATTGTTCTATTCCAACACCACCGGTACCGGTAAGTTACTCCGTTTCCGAAGTTATTCATTTTCCTGACTTATCTTTCTCTACCCCATTATTCAAGGGATAGAATTTACTTTCCTGTTCTATGACGATGCTAATAACACTGTCAATATTCCTCAAAACAACAATGGTATCAGGTTTACAAGGACTTCGAAGCCTTTCAGTTTTACTCAATTGTTAGCTCTTATCTTTCTTTTGTCGATACCCACATTCTTCGAAGAGTCAGATCGTTTCCTCCTTCTACTATGGTAAAAGTTAAAAGTGAATGATCATATAAATTATAAACACAATAATAATCATCAAAACCACCACAAGATGGCGTAACAGACATATTTTAATTTAAAAATTAGTGCGTCAAAAGCTCTGTTCTGGAACAGTGAATAAGAATGAATACCCGATAAAAACTATCCCTTAAACAGATTGGTAGAAGGGAGAGAAGTAAATGTTGAAATTATGTACGTCACCCTGAAAGTAACATTTCCTATTTTATTGCTCTGAACCACAGACACGGACGTCACTGGAACTTCTATTTCCACTAGTATGCATTATCACTGCCAGAGAGCGAATAGGTACACTGGGACTTAGCTGTAATAACAGAAGTAAACCAGTGGCATTGTTACATAAATGGTCAAGGAAAGAGTTACTCGTAGTCTTACGATTTCTGTATATAATCAACAGCTTGCCCCGTGGTCTAGGGTTAGCGTGCCTCCCTCTTAGCCGCATACCCAGTACTCGATTCCCAGCCAGTCGAACGATTTTAATTCTGGACTGAGAGATGGAATAGGGTTCACTCAATCTCATGAGACCACGTAGTAGCTGTACAAGGCTCAGAGAACCCGGTCAAGAAAGCCAAGCAGTAGGCTGAGAAATTCATCATGCTAAATAAGTGACACTCCAGAATATTTAGGCCATCTGGCTGGGCAGCAGTAGTCTTGACAGGCAGGTCATTGCGCCACGGTCTTGTTTTGTTTGTCTTTATAGATAAGCACAGTGAACTTGTTTTTGTGAAGAGTGCTTATGTGATGTCTATCCGAAAGATGAGGAAGTGCATCTATATATACTGGAATGATTATTAGAAACAAAGCACGGAGTGGTTATTCATCATCATCACCATAAGCATTATGTCTACATGAATCTTCTTCTACTAATTGTTTTCGTTAATGCCATTCATGAAGTGGTACTGATGTGTCACACTGTCACTAATATGCCCGCAGAAATCGAATGACTTGGCACGTCTCTTCTCTCCTGCTATCATCATAGCCCTACTATCAGAGAACTAGGGTGAAAGGCACCATTCTTTCTTCGTGGCATTGCTGCACTCTCTGGTGTAACTCTGAGCGGCAGCCATTGCATCCTGGGTGTGCTACAGGTCAGTATAACTAACTCCCTGTCCCGAACACCCTGTAAACATCCCAGCACTTTGACGTTGCATCATAGTACAACTGATTGGTTAATGGCAGAACATTGCGTGCACACACCATCATTCCCGGGAATTACAACCATCATAACAGTGTCCACGCAGCCTTCATTTATATAACGTTTCATGCATTCAGGTTTATCAGCTTGTGGGTAAAGAATGTAGCAGTAATCAGCGAGGAGAAGTGGGAAGCGGAAATAGGGTCTTCTGTGATGCATGGGCTGGTAGCAACCATGAAGACAACATAGGTCTTCAAGAGTTGATCCAAGCTATATAGAGAGAAACTTACGTGACACTACAAGACCAGAAATACTTAACTATTTTACGCGACACGTTTTGCGTTAAACAACACCACCATTAATTTCTTCAAAAGTGTAATTTTCCACACTGTTTTCAGTACAGTAAGAAAGCAGTTAATTACGTCATAGTGTGAAATGAATAATATTAGATAGATTTGTTGTTACCGATGATGATGTTGATGATGATGTGAGAAAGTTGGGCTGTACTCAAAGTATCAAGAAGACCAAGATCATAGTGATAGCTGGAAACACGGGTGTTTGACAATGAAGAAGCTTCCTTGGTTCTAAAATTAACCTCGAAGGTGACTGTACTACTGAAGTCAAGCGGCGTCTGTCACTCCGAGAAAACGTAATGATGAGAACGAAAAATATCTGGAAAAGTTAGGAGATCAGTGATAGAAGCAAATTCAGATAGGCCAGTGTCTTAATTTTTTCCTATAGCTACTTATCGCCGCGAAACATGAATCCGGTATAAAACTGACAGGAGAAGGATCGAGACTCTTGATGCAGTGGCCCTTGGAAAGCCCAGTGCCTGCACGACTTCAGAGGTGGAGTGACCCATACGTCTCGCACCGACAATCTTGCAGCGATCAAATGTACTGAAGTCTCGTGTCATACCCTTTATGTAGTCTACCGTTACTCAAACAGCCCGTACGAGGTCTGACGTCCCTCTTATTGCATTCGCTGTGCCAAGCACAGTGCCCATACGTCAGTTGTCTCTAATTGAATTGCTCATATGTGTATACATTCTCGAATAAGTAATATTCCGTAGCTACGGCCTTGAACATGTTAAATGATGTAGAGGCCGAGGTCAGAGTTAAAATGTGACAGACATAAGTTATCAACAATGTTCAGATCTGACTTCATTGCGGGAGGTGCCGCGGAACTGCTCGTAATACACTGACTGACAGTGACAATGCAACACCAAGGAGGAGTGGTTCAAAAGGGATGAAAGTTGGGGAAAAAACAGAGACGGCACGGACGAATAATTGACGTTTATTTCAAACCGATATGCAGGTTACACAATGCGCACGGCATCGACTCAGTAGGATGTAGGACCACCGCGAGCGGCGATGCACGCAGAAACACGTCGAGGTAGAGAGTCAATAAGAGTGCGGATGGTGTCCTGAGGGATGGTTCTCCATTCTCTGTCAACCATTTGCCACAGTTGGTCGTCCGTACGAGGCTGGGGCAGAGTTTGCAAACGGCGTCCAATGAGATCCCACACGTGTTCGATTGGTGAGAGATCCGGAGAGTACGCTGGCCACGGAAGCATCTGTACACCTCGTAGAGCCTGTTGGGAGATGCGAGCAGTGTGTGGGCGGGCATTATCCTGCTGAAACAGAGCATTGGGCAGCCCCTGAAGGTACGGGAGTGCCACCGGCCGCAGCACATGCTGCACGTAGCGGTGGGCATTTAACGTGCCTTGAATACGCACTAGAGGTGACGTGGAATCATACGCAATAGCGCCCCAAACCATGATGCCGCGCTGTCTAGCGGTAGGGCGCTCCACAGTTACTGCCGGATTTGAACCTTCTCCACGCCGACGCCACACTCGTCTGCGGTGACTATCACTGACAGAACAGAAGCGTGACTCATCGGAGAACACGACGTTCCGCCATTCCCTCATCCAAGTCGCTCTAGCCCGGCACCATGCCAGGCGTGCACGTCTATGCTGTGGAGTCAATGGTAGTCTTCTGAGCGGACGCCGGGAGTGCAGGCCTCCTTCAACCAATCGACGGGAAATTGTTCTGGTCGATATTGGAACAGCCAGGGTGTCTTGCACATGCTGAAGAATGGCGGTTGACGTGGCGTGCGGGGCTGCCACCGCTTGGCGGCGGATGCGCCGATCCTCGCGTGCTGACGTCACTCGGGCTGCGCCTGGACCCCTCGCACGTGCCACATGTCCCTGCGCCAACCATCTTCGCCACAGGCGCTGCACCGTGGACACATCCCTATGGGTATCGGCTGCGATTTGACGAAGCGACCAACCTGCCCTTCTCAGCCCGATCACCATACCCCTCGTAAAGTCGTCTGTCTGCTGGAAATGCCTCCGTTGACGGCGGCCTGGCATTCTTAGCTATACACGTGTCCTGTGGCACACGACAACACGTTCTACAATGACTGTCGGCTGAGAAATCACGGTACGAAGTGGGCCATTCGCCAACGCCGTGTCCCATTTATCGTTCGCTACGTGCGCAGCACAGCGGCGCATTTCACATCATGAGCATACCTCAGTGACGTCAGTCTACCCTGCAATTGGCATAAAGTTCTGACCACTCCTTCTTGGTGTTGCATTTGCTCTGTCAGTCAGTGTATTATATTTTGACAACTCCCATATGCATTGTCCATTTGGTTATCAGCCCGTAGGCTGGTTGGGTCCTCAAATAGCGCCATTTAAGGTTATGCGATTATAATGGAGAAACAAATTAAAAGAGATTAAAATAAAAATAATTTGCTGTACAGAAACTTCTACTCTTCTAAAGGCGCATAGGGTATAGCAGTTGCCAGGTAAAAATAGTAAAGTCCCTCATACAATAAATCATTGATTTATACATGAAAATGTTAACAATGTGTGTATAAAAGTATATGGAATTTTCTGTTAGTTGATCGACACCTTAAAATTGAGAAGAATTTGATGAACTAGTGAATATCACTACCTCTAGAAGAAAGATTCTGTATTTCACTTGAAGGAACAGAGTGACTTTTTGTTTAGCCACTGGTAACATGACTTCCATAGACAAAAAAACTCGATAAGTAAATTGGGGACCAAAATAGTAGCCTAAAACACGAGAAGGTGAGGGAGGAGTAACAATAATGACTTATATAGTCTGATTCATAAACAGTCTTGGTTTAACCACTAGTAGCTTAAAATAGAGAAATCTTGTACAGGGTACCCAGGAGGTCTCAATCTCACATGCGTTGACTTGAAATGCCAGGATCTGCTGGGAAGGACAATTCTTACAGTCACTATTTAGTGACTAATTAGTCTATGTTTACATCTCCACAGCCACCAGTAACTGGCCCAATCTTTAGGAGGTACAGTCATATTCACCGGCCTTCCGAAAAATAACGGGCATCATTATTGACAGTTTGCCAGAAGAAAGGAAAGAGCAACAAGAATTCCAAGTAACGAAGAGACTTTACAGATACATTCTGTAAGGACAAAGGAAGCGTATCGTGATAGTAAATTCCCAGAAAGGCAGTGGAAATTAATCTGGCAAAATATCAGCCTCTCCAGATTACCAACACACTAGAAGGCGACTTTGTATTCCTTTGTCAACGACATCCTTCCAACAGCCAGTAAGAAGTTCCGTTGCCACATTACTGAGGACAAAATCTGTCGGCACTGTGGAGGAACAATTACAGTTTTATATCGTGTCACAGCATGCACAGTATTCCTTTGTCAGCATGAGTTTTACCTTCTCCCGTACCCCTCCTCTTCTTTGCAAAATAAAGTTTCGATCGTTTGCTTAAATACTCGAAGAAGAAGAAGAAGAAGAAGAAGAAGAAGAAGAAGAAGCTGTATGTTAAGAAAGAAAGTGTTCTCTCTAAGACAAGTATATCTTGCTACGTAAAACTTCCTGTCTACTTCTCAGCATATGTACAGCTATGTACTATGCTACAGGTAAGTATTATTATTATTATTATTATTATTATTATTATTATGATTATTATATGCAGAAGTTTTAAAAAGATTAGCCTGGCATCAAATCCTAGGAATATAGCGGCTACAGGACTAGGAAGAGTAGATTTATTGATTGGAATTATATGATGTTTGCATTAATAAGGAACAGGGAATGTAAAAAAAAGGACGTAGCTATACCTCTTCCTTATCAGATACCCCTTTACGCCTTACACCATCTCCCTAGTACCATGTCAAGCCCTAGGAGGTCAATGTGTAGTCAGCGTAACGTTAGGCCTGCAGGGGTATCGAACGTAAAGTATAGGTAGACCATACGCGAAAATCCTGCAGGGCTAAAATTCCAGCACCACATTAGGTATTCAGTATGAAGATAAGTTCCTGCATGTATGTACTCAAATCGCGAACTTGTACGAACAATGAACTTTGTATTTCTTGTGTCAGCAAATACTTCCAACTGGCCTGTGCACTCTTTGCATGCTAGGTAAAAAAACAATGAACTCCCTATTTCATGTCTCCACAAAAATACTCCTGACACGGACACATTTCCTGTTACAGCTTGACTTTAGCACCCGATCTAATCTCTGTGTACGTCCTAAATTTAGCCCCGCAGTAGTTCAGACTCAATCTCCCCGTCAGCTCTCAGCACCAAAGTCCCTGGATCATGTCTAGTTAGGTTGAGCCTCAAACTTGAACGCTACTTAGAATGTTAATAACAGCAGCTTGGTCTAAAAACTAACTTCTCTAAGAGAAATATCTCTTACACATGTTCTAAACACCTCTTGTTCGATTCTAGTCTGTTCGGATCTATCTCTCTTGCACATGTTCTCAATACTTGATTTAGCTTCGTAAGTATGTCTTAGAGTGTTGAAAACAGCATCTTGGTTTAAAAATAATAGTATGTTGAGAAGGACACCTTACTGGCAGCTTGCTTGCTTGTCCCGTTAAATTCCAGCCATGTGCTTGCAGTTAAAGATGGTAGCTGACAGCTGTCAAAAAGCACGTAGAAATTGCCCGCCACCACATTTCAAAGGTAGTAGCTAAAGATAGCAGCACGATGCTCTGTTGAATAAAGATGGCCGCTAACCACTGTCAAAAGGCATGTGGCTTTGTAAAGCACGTGGAATTTCGAATTGCCCTCCACCGCCTGCATAAGGACAAGGTTTAGTGCCGTATAGATGGCAGCACAATGCTCTGTTGATTAAAGATGGCGGCTGTCAAAGAGCACGTAGAACTTGCCGCCACTATATTTCAAAGATAGTGCAGTAAAGATGGCAGCACAATGCTTTGTTGTTTAAAGATGGCCGCTGTCAAAAAGCACGTAGAAATTGCCGCCACCACATTTCAAAGGTAGTGCCGTAAAGATGGCAGCATGATGCTCTGTCGATTAAAGGTGGCCGCTGACAGCTGTCAAAAAGCACATGGCTTTCAAATTACCCGCCACTACATGCATAACGATGAGGTTTAGTGCCGTAAAGAGTGCAGCACTGAGGTTAAGGATGCAAGATGGCGAATGACAGCTGTCAAAAACCACGTAGATTTCAAATTACCCGCCACCACGATGAGGTTTAGTGCCGTAAAGAGGGCAGCACGATGCTTTGTTGATTAAAGATGGCAGCTGTCAAAAAGCACGTGGCTGTCAGCTTGACAGCTGTCAAAAAGGCACATGGCTGTCAAAAAGCACGTGGCTTTGTTTACAAACAAGAGCACGTGGCTTTGTTTACAAACATGACCTTGCCAGAGGTCAATGAGGTGGCGCTCGAACCCCCACTTATACTACTAATATATATTTTGGTTTTACAGTATTGTGTCTCTGAATGTTTGTTTAGTTTATTATCACTTTTTGATTTTTCTTTTTAAATTCCATGCAGGGAGGTTCTAACCCCCCCCATTAAACTGGCTACGCCCCTGCCATCGGATATGACATTACCTTTTATTTCGATTAGCTCTAGCTTTCTCATATTAATAATGTTTAAATACGTTAAAGTGAAAGTTCCGATGTTACTGCACGATGAAAAATACTATGGTTAATCGCATCGATCATCGACTGGAATCAGCCCAAATATGTTGTTTTGAGCTGAAGTGCTGAAATTATAGCTTTTAGGTATCAATGTATGTGTATACGAACCCTGTATCTAGTAAATGGTTTATTAAAATAAAGCCGGAAAGATTATGGGAAAGGGCGAGGATGACCGAGGACCTAGTATCTTTACGATCTGATGCTAAATCTTAGATATACCACTCACTACGATGTGAAACATTAAGATGAAGACAGGAGATTATAATTTAATTGCATCGACAAGCCATCGCCATTAGTAAATAATAATAATAATAATAATAATAATAATAATAATAATAATAATAATAATTGTACCGGGCGGTACACGTCCACGCCGCTAATTCAAATATTGCGCCAGTTGAAACTCATCTACAGGAGAAAGCCTGAACTTTAACAAACTGTATTCACTCACTAGTTTTTCCGAAGATGGCTCTGTGTGAATTGTGATGCGTTTGGTGGGTAACTGATCAAGAAGTGTGGACGTTCTCTACCAGATGTCTCTACTAAAAACTATGATTACGCACTCTGGTGCGAAGGAATGAACTTTCTTGAAGAAATTTCGAATTCATGTTTTGTTTTTACTATATTTTGTTCTGTGGTTTGTGGGTTGGCAATATAAATCCTTTCTTTCCGCCTGTTTTGAATTTAGCCAATCCCAAATGTCTTTAATTTATTTCCAACCAATCATGTATGTCTTCTCCGACATAGATATGTTGCTCTAAGCTATCCAATAAAGGTGAGGGGGTGTGTCTACTCATTCTTGAAAGGTCTCGAATGTTCCACGAGGGTATATAAACTGCTGATTTTCTTGTCTCGGTGCCATTTCAGTAACTTCTCTCTTAGCGTGTGAATATGTAGCAGGGGGCGGGAAGCGCCTCTTTCTTCAAGCAGTTCATTTACAAGGTAATGGCCTGTTAACATCTTCAGTTCTTGCTAGCTCAGCAGTTTAACTCTCGGGAAAGGTTCGAAACCTTTAGTATGTAACCTACCTTTTAAAATGTAAATTCTCTTCCGTCTATGTAAAACATATAAATTTCTTTTGCTGTAAAGCGGGGATAGAGAGTGCTTTACCCTCTCGAACTCCCCTTCATTTGGAAATTGAGGTGACTACGTTCTCATAACCGTTTTTTTCTCTTCCTTAAAATATTAAGGTTTTTCATACGTGTCACCTCCCTAGCTTGGGATTAGCCCCTGTATGATCGGCCTAGTGCCTCTTAGGTTTTAATAACTTTGTGTAGGAGTGCATGTTTTCACCTCCTTTCAATTTGGTATTTTGGGCCATTTAATTAACCCAGTGTTTTGGTTTCTTCATATGAAGGCCCTGTAGGTTGGGTACAAGATACCCCTGTTTCACTGTATGTGTGCCTTGAGGGCAGTCAGGAGTGAAGTTTGTTGTGGCCTTTGATAGGCTTGTAAACTTGAGAGCGGGACTGCTCTTTCCAAATTTGATCTCTGCGTGCCTCTAGGAGGCTTGACATTCTAATTAGGGGCAATTGCTCCTTGGTATGAAGGGGTTTTCTGCCCTTTGGTTGTGAGCTGAGGGCTCAAGGAATGTAAAACGGGGCTCGAAGCCCCAAAACTTGTAACGACTGTAATCTATAATTTCTTAATTTGTTGATTTGCTACTTGGTACCTGTTACACTTTTGTTATTTGTTGTCATTTGTTGATTTTGAAAAGAAAATATAACCTTTCTTAAAGTTTTAAATTAACTTTAATTTGGTAGTTGAGACCTATTCCAGCCCGCACCTTCTTTCACCTCTGCTGTTCCACAGATACCTTGGAACAATAATAATAATAATAATAATAATAATAATAATAATAATAATAATAATAATAATAATAATATAAATTACGTGTGTAGGAGTTGCCTATCCCAAGACGGTAGAGGTGTGCTTTGTTCATCCGGAAGGCTTTGTTCGATTCCCAGTTCAGAAACCGAAACATCTGGAAACGAAATTTCCACTTAATAGGAGGCGCTTCTGAGGTTCACTTAGCCTACGCTAGAAATGATGTTATTGGGGGCAAAGGCGACCGGGCATAGAGCTAACTACTTGTTTAACCTAATTCCTGAGATTATGGATAGTGAAAGCCTTTACCTTATCCAAAGGCTTTCATGTCCTCTGCAGTATATCACAGTTGGCTGAGTGCATCCCGTTTCGGCTCTCAGTACAGAATTAAAATCCCTGAAGTGACCGGGAACTGAACCCAGGTAAGAGGCAGGCATGCTGCCTCCACCCCGTGGTAGAGACCTCCATGTAATGAGACAGATAATTGTCTCTGTCGACATACTAAAATGTTGTCAAAGAATGGATAGCAAAATGAATCACTAATGACAATAATGCGTCTTCAGTTTATCCCAGTTATTTGTAAGGTTCTCGCACCCATCCAGACTCATTAGGGTTTTGATTAGCATTTTAAATCTGTAAATCCGTGGTATTTTAAGGTACCTACCCTAGTCACCAGGAGTTGTCAGATTGAAAAACCAGTTGCTAAGCCCCTGTGTTATCCCACATTCCAAAACGAACTATGTTATATTATAACTGAAATGATCGCAATGCTATTTAATTTAGTGATCCTGCGTCAAGTTAAAAAGAATAAATCACATATGGTACCGACTAACGAGATCTTAAGTTGAAAATCATTGCATCCGCTTACTTGTGCCTTTATCTTTTCATATCTGGTCTCCACTCTGGTTAACACTTGATGTGTTCCCGCCCACGCAGTATTACGACACCATTTACCATACCTCTCCAGTAGTGAATTTTGGGGAGTTCAGTAGCCTCCTACTTCCTCACGCGCCTGGAAGGTGGCCTCCTCCTCACGTATGTGCTGGCTAACAGTCCATGCTTAACCTCTCATGACGTCATAACCTAACGATGTCTACGTGTGCGAGCTTAACCTCACAGGCTTGGATTCGACACCTGGCTTAAACTCACAGGATCACTAACCTTACAAACCCAAGTTCGAAGCCCAAGCTTAACCTACAGCCGAAGTCATCATACAACCTACCTTAACGTTACAGACTAAAAGTTCAACATCAGGGCTAACCGCATAAGAGTGCAACCTTAACATTGCAGACTTGAGTGTTATCTCAGGCACAAACTAACTGCCATGCTAGGCAATATAGCTGCTATGCATTGCTCTTATAGCACTAACTCTGGAGAGCTACCTCAGGAGCTCACAACTTGGAACTTAGGATCTATTAGCGTTATCAGATTAATTTTGAGGAGCTGACGCTAGGGCTCCTACGGAATATGGCTGCTAAACATTTCTCTTAAGGGACTAATTATAGAGAGGTACCTCAGGTGCTCACAACTTGTAAGTTAGGACCTATCGTTGGTCTCACTGAACTAACTCTGGGCAGATGCAAAGACTAATATATAATATAGCAGCTATACATTACTCATACGGGGCTAAATCTCGAGGCTACGTCAGGGGCTCATAACTTATAATATCGAGTTCGACTCCTTTGATCTCGCAAAATCGAGTTCAACTCCTTGGATGACTCTAACCTTACAGGTACAAATTCGACTCCCAGGCTAAACTCGCAAACTTGATTTCAGTACTGTGCCTAACCTCTCAGACTCGAGTTCGACTCCTTGGTTAACCTTAATCTTACAAGCTCGAATTCAAACCCTGCTGAAGTAGTGTGTGCTTCCTGAGCTTGAGTTCAAAGGTTCGATTCTTGTAGGTCTCAGTTAATTCTGTCACTGGAAAGGTCTCTATCCTCCCCCTGCTCCTTTTCCTCTTCTTCCTCACATTCGTAGTACTGAAAGAAACGTGTGTATGTTTTCGAGTGAATGGTAGGTTGTGGCATCTTTGCACGTGTTTGTAAACACTCAGAGCAAACTCTTACGACGATCATGTGGCCTGCAGCGCTAGCCTCCGAGTTGACCTTCACGCGTGACTCTGATTTTGCTGACTGGAATACTCAATTTCCACTCTTAACTTTCGAGCTTATAGAGCTGAACTCTACAGTATAGACTTCTAGTAGCCTAAGTAGGTTTTACGTGTGTTAAGGACACACTCGAAACTGTAATCTACTGTAACAGCTATGTCTAACGTGTGAGACAAGATAGCGGTGCAGAGTATGTGATATATGCTAATGCCACGCCGTGTTGACACGCAGTGATCATGTAGACAGAGTCATACATGTTTAGTCTTGTACGCTGTCAGGCTGTCTCTCTCTCTCCCCCTCTCTCTCTCTCTCTCCCTTTCTCTGTCTCTCTCTCTCTCTCTCTCTCTCTCTCTCTGGTGTACTCAAGTCTTTAAACATGCTATGAGTAATAATGAGTACGTAGCTGATAAGGTACTGTGCTAGACAGTTGTGTGCTTTTTATTTCATTATGACAAGAACAATGACAGTCAACATTCAAGGCATTAAAGTGAACGGGAACAAATTTGTATTCAGAGAGGTAACTGTGCTGGATTGTACTGTGTTGTGGGCACCGAAAGTTGTTATTTTAGTATTTATCCCGCCTTTCTCTTACTGTCTGCAAACATATGAAGATGCAGTAGATTAAAAAGTATCTGGGACTGTGGCGGGAAGAAAACTCACTTGTCATGAACATACCTTGTGTTGTGAAAGGAAGGAATGTCTGCGCGAGTATCTACCGTCAACATGTTATCAACATGCATTAATTAGGATGCTCATCATTATAAACTTTTTTCAAGAAGCATAGTGTACAAACTATTAAAAAGTCTTTACACCGTGCGTGTATGCTCTTTTATTGCTTATGTCAGAATGCATACCGGGAGGTGAGCCACATATACAAATTGCAGTGTTCAAATATCCTTTATGTCAGTGAGAAAGAAACATGCGCAGTGAAGACATCATGTTATTTCTGATACTAAGTGTAACGCTCGTAAAGGCGATCGTAAAGTTTTATGTTTGCAAAAAGAAACTAATCCCTTTAACTGAAGAAGAGTTGATTGCATTACCAAATGCATTTCTGGTGGTTGTACTGCGAATGCTGTAAAGATCTGGGAGAAAGTGCCTTATGAGTGGACTCATGATACTGTTCTGTCGGAGCTACAAACGTGTGGTCTACAACATCGGCAAGTTTTCGAGTTAAGAGGCCGTCAGTGAGACAGTGTCGTACATGTTAACTAATCAAACTGTATCACGGACATAAAAATAACAAGTTGACTTCGTTTATGAACACTTACCTTGCTACGAATAGAGCGAGCAAGCAAATGTAAAAGAAGATGAGGAGATGTGCTGGGACAAAAGTGAAGAAGCATGCTGGGCATTGGCTCATCAATAAAGTGATTTATCTTCTTCCTTTTCAGCCTCATCTTGGTTATCTGCACTGTAGACCAGAAACTTGACTTGGTGTTCGCATGGCACGTGGTAATCCTAAATTAATATGCTGGATGCTGCTTGCTTATGATCAAAACAAACCTGAACTGAGACATGTAGCCGATAAAAATCTGCTTGGTAATGCTATGCAGCGTGTGACTTCACCTAAAGCTACAGAAGCAGAGAAGATAGCAGCGCGTGTCATCGCTGGTGCAATGAAAGAGAAACTGTTGGTATGTGAAGACGAAGACAGCAGAAAAATATATGTGAGAAATGCCAAACAGATTCACTTGATGATTGTATACATGCTGAAATAAATATGATTTTTATAACATACCGTAATGCATTATTTTAACTCGTTACGTTAATCCTACTCTACTCCAAGACCTAATTTAACTGGTAGTGATGTTGACTAACAAGTTTAATCTTGGTTTAGACAACAGTACTGAGGAGAGGTAGTTGTTCTTGTTTCCCTCTAAAAATAAAATGCACCAAACTTTTTAAAGTTTATTAATCCATGAATTGAAGGTGCTATTGAAACCAACCAGTTTATTATCATGACAAAGAACAACACGTTCCGTTAAATAGTAATCAGGATATTTTGTACTCTGCAGCTCTTCCATGTAGAATCCTCCTTCGATAGGCTATCCCGAAAGATAGTGAAGTAAATAGTAGGTAAGGTAAGGGTTAGTCTGCCCAAAGGCAGGTCCGAACCTCCGCAGAGGTGTTCCTGAGCCGGAGTTTACGTGCGGTAGGGTGGCCAGTTCCTTTCCGCTCCTCCATTCCCTTACCCCCACCAACAGCGCGTGGCAACCCATCCAACTCCTGACCACGCCCAATGTTGCTTAACTTCGGAGATCTCACGGGATCCTGTGTTTCAACACGGCTACGGCCGTTGGCAAGTAAATGGTGAACTGGATTAATTAGCTTAACTCTGTTGATTTGAACATTTTATGTGCTCCAGTTATGGTTGTATTCTTTTGCGAAGACTGACTTGTGCTCTCTGATACGAACCAAATCACCCTTTTGAAAGCGATAGCGTCGTAAATTAGCTGTTTTGATCGCATGATGAATAGCATCTATGCTTTGTTTATTCTTGTTAACAATACGCGGCTTCGCGTCGATGGTGCGATGAGGCGTATCATTGTTGGTAGACATAAGTCCAGGTAGGAGATCATTCCAGCAATAAGAGCCTTGAGCTGTAAATTCTCGCCAAATCATTGTTTTGAGCGCGCGATTAAAGCATTCTACAACACTTGATTTGAGATTTTTATGCTCAGAAACTGATGAATGCCGAGTGACTTGAGATAAGAAAAGTACGTTGTTATAAAACCCTTTACATTGATCAGTCGAAAGAAGACGTGGTCAGCGTTTTGATTGTTGAAAAATACGTTTGAAAGCGTCTTTGACATGAGTTGGCTTAGAACGCACGGGTTCTGCCAAAGTAAACTTAGATTATAGTTGATAGTGAGTATATACCTCTTATTGCCAGAGCCATAATGAATCATTTGTACTAAGTCAGCTTGCCATAATCATACTTTCCAAGTGTGATGACACGTCCACGAAGGTAGATGCGACGAGTTGGTATACAATAACTCTTGTGCGATGCTTATCTTTACAGGTGAGGTCTTGCTTTGAGGTGCCATTACTCAATAATACCAATATGACGTAAGTATTTCTTTATTTCTAAAATCTCTGATTCATGACCTGTTTGGCCGGCATCTTGAAAGGCTCTGGGCAGTTGCAGACGTGCTACGAGTAGGTTTGGGTCGTTCCAGTATCTTACGTCTACAAAGAGTAACAGAGGCTTGTAGATGACTTTCAGACCACGTGCAGACAGTTGATGTGAAGAAAACAACTTAGAATTAAACTCTCGATACTTGCGACTCTTATTTCATTTACAGTTTCTGTCCTCTTCTAACAACGACGAGAAGGGTCAGTAAGAGTAAGAATCGATGTATATTTCTTAATGTCATCTTGTGAAATATTATATTCTTGTAATGTATCCGTGAGATGAGGAGTTCTAAGAGACTTTTGGAAGGTTTATACGTCACTCTTTTTACGATAAGACTGTTGGCATTAATCTTAACATCAGCATCACCTATACGAAAACAATCATCTTCTTCTCAAATACCGTAGGTTGTTTTGGTTTGTCTATGTAAGGAGCAAAGAGTGAATCTTAAGTGTTTGGAATAAATTTCTTTAACTGATCACGATGGTCTGATGTGATAATAACCTCAGAAAAGGAAGGCAGATATTGTTTAGATGTATTTCAGTAATACTGTATGTATTTAACTACTCAATCTGCCTTGATGGTAAAGAGACGTTGAGATCCCCCTCTTCTTCTTTCTGCTCATCCTGCATCACCTCTTCCCGCTTCTTCTTATCTTGAGATGTTTGCATGGTTATAGAACTTGTGGTAGGTTTAGACGATGAAGCAGAAAGAAAAATATTTCTTAGAGGTGTACAAAATTGTATTTAAAAAAGAAATCAGTATCACCTTGAATACGTTTAAGCCCTTTAAATTAACGTAAATTATTGTTTCATAACAGATGATACATTTCGTAATATCTTTGCTTGATGTTGATATGAGGTCGGTTTCAGACTAAGTGCAGTGAAGTGATCAAATCCCATGCGATACCATCCATGATGAACGTCACTTTCTTTATCATCAACTAAGAAGCCGTAACGTTGTGATAACCAAGTTGTGGCACACAGACGATTAAAGTCATTGAATGTCATATTAGTGTTAACATGATGGTCATACACAAGTCGCGTGTTGAGCACATCTTGTCGGAAAAACACAATGATATTGGCGTTGTCACGTACCAACTGCTTAGGCATATGAAAATAGGTTTGACATAATTAAAACAATCTACATATTTATTACATCCCATGCTAAAGTACGAATAACATCTTGCTGTTCTGTAGGCACATCGTCAAAGATCATGAGAGAATTGAGAAGCACATTATCAGGAAGCGGTATGTGCTCACCCGCATTAAACTGAAAATATCTCACACCTGCTTTAACCAGATCCTGCATAAGATGTAGAATCGTATACAGTGGTTGAAAGAGTGACTGCGAAAATGTAAATATTCTGGAAGCGCATACCGTATGAAGATATAATGTGTGCGAGAAAATATGTGTCTTTCCGCATCCCGATGATACATCGAACTGTAGAAGTAAACAAAGTTTCATGACGCCTTTGCACAGTTGTAACAGACCTAGGTAGGAGCTGTGACACTATGACACTGACAGATTGTGTGTCTTGCTGCTTTATAATATTCATGCTGAATGAATAAAGAGACAAGAAGTAACTGTCAGTTAGTAAATCGCCCTTGACGAGAAAAGTCGCACACAGATTGTAAAACGATGGTATGTAAATATCATGAAGAAGGAAACTAAGACTGTAGGATAGAAAGCTGTTGTAAACGCAGAGCAAAATCTATTTGAGGAGAACAATCCACGAGTAGCCATCACTAAGGCTCTACCTGCAGCAAGAGCGAAAATTTCTCTTCTTAAGAATAAGCAATGTTTTGCAAACGCGCTCGAATTATTCCTGTACCGAAAGGAGGCGGATTCCTTCCGACGCTGTTCGCTGGATTAACGGCTTAATCTAGTCTGGGTTGCGCTAGTACTGTCAAGACTGTAGAAGAGGCAAAGTAACAGTTAAAAGAGAGTGAACGTCATAGTAAGGCGATGGATGCAATTGCATTGCGCGGAAGCTAGGGCAATACAAGAAGGACTTGGTATCTATATATTCCCAAAAAGAGGCTACTGAATTCATTGCCACATCGAGCTCTAACTCACGAAGAAATTGCTACGTTTGTCAAACAAATATGAATTCACGCTTTTCGCAGTGTGTTTATGTAGGATCAGATACCAGCATACGCACGTGAATGTGAGAGTGCTGTGATCAATTTAGAGGACAGTCGTGGACCTGGAAATCATTAAGTTGTCAACGTAAAACGAAAATCTAAGGCATTTCGATAGTTATGGAGACTTAACCCCTCCATTTGAGCTCATACGCCATTTAGAAAGCAGTGCATGTATTGTTTACAATAAAAAATCGCGTAGAAAAATTAAATATACACATGCGCAGTGATAATGTCTAATGTTCCTGTATGAAACCCAGGCTGTAGACGAAGAGTATCAGTGTGCACGTGATGTACAACGTTGCAAGAAAGTCCACAGTACGCGAAAAAGGACCTGAAACAACTGTCTACTTTAATGAACCGATCGAACTCAATCACCAGTCTCATAGTCTTGGACTAGTATCGTTTTAAAGCTACAACATAATCTATAACGTGTGCGATGGAATAAACAAGTTCTGTTACGATGAGTATGTGCTAGCGCTGCCGTCACGTACTTATTCAGTAGCCGATATTCATGAACACATTTAACAGATTGGTTATGAGAAATGTAGTAATAATAATTATACGTTCTCTCATACAGTAAGCAACATCACATAAAAATGTGTCATTGAATCTTCTTTCAAGATTGGCTTTAAATCACAATCTGATTCTATTGGACTGTTGCTCGGATTTTAATCAAGAGAATTAACACCAAACGTGCGTCATGAATCTGATCAACCTATAATACCCTTCGATAGCCGGCATGTAATCATCACTTGTAATATCATTACAGTCTTGTATAGCAATCAACAAAATTCGCAGTCCTAAACGACTTTATCATTAAAGAAGAAGATGGCTATAGCATTCGTGAGAAACCGTCAGTAGTACTTTATCAAACTGTGACTAAGATACATCAATGACATCATCCTTAGGCTTGTAAATAAACATAATCATCTCATTAATATAGATCATCACACGTACCTAGCTTAAAAAATTCATCTTAAAACCAGTATGAAAAATCACAATTCACTGGCAAAACCTCTGCACGTTATTTGTGGATTTCAAACTATTCGTAAATTCAACCATGAGAACGATAGCTCTCAGTTTTAATAGAGCAAACTAAAAAATATTGGATTATGCCTCAACGAAATTATTTACCCCTACAAAAAAGGCATTAATTTAAAAAAATACCACGTGTTTGCGAAGAGTCATACAATTAACAGATGTGCATGGGTGAATTCTCCAATATTTAGGTCTACCACAGCAATATGGAAGAGATACTAGATATCATGAGCACGATAGAAACTCAAGAAGGTGTAGTATGAAGTGAGCTCCATTCTTATCGACCTTTTACAGTTGGACTCAATATTAATGATAAAATTCGTATCATCGTCATCATCAAGCATCAAGATGTATACATCGTACTACATGAGAGTTACCTATATATCAAAGGACGCATAGATGCAGATGGAAGTGGCCCGAACACATCTCAACTAAACGACCGTTTAGCCTTTCTCTTTTCTGAACCTCGTTATGAAGTAAACAGTGTAGAGGTAAACAAGATGAAGAATGTTGGCATTACAGGGTTAATAAAATTCTACCCTTCTTTTAGTATAGAAGGAAGTAATCTCTTACGGATATCAGCATTGTGTTCACGTGCTACTAACAGCTTAATCATTATGAGGATGGTACCTTTACAGGCTTGTTATCATTAAAACATATTCTAGGTTTCGCTGAAGACGTATTAATAATGTTATTGCTTTTTACATCCCATTAACTACTCTGAAGGTTTTCGGAGACACCGAGGAGCTGGAAGTTTGTCCCACCAGTAAATCTACCGACACGAAATCGACGTATTTAACACCTTCAAATACCACGGGACCGAACCAGGATCGAACCTGTCAAGTAGGGGACAAAAGGCCAGTGGCTCAACCATCTGAGCCACTCAGTTCGGCTCGCTGAAGACAATGGACGTATTATAATAAACGCAAAACAAGAGGAAATTCTTTTCCGTGATCGAAGTAACTGCAATGCTCTTAAAGCAGCAGCAACACCTGTAGACAGGAAAACTACGCTTCAACGTATCTTGAGGAGGATCCAGCATCTGACAATACCTGATCGAAAATAACTTCGATTGCTCAAGATGATCGAAAATGATACACCATTACCTACACGTTTACGAAATTGGGAGCTGCATGAGTATCCTGTGTTACCGGCTACAAACAAGCATATCTAGGCTGTAAAGCATCACGTTTCACTGAAAAACCTCTGTATATTATTTGTGTATTTCAAAAGAAAAATGGACATTAATTTCGAGATGCAAAGGCAAACTCGTGTCCTCATCCCAAGGTGGTGCAGCTCTTTTCAGGCACACCCCGATTGGAGGTGAGCTGCATGTACCATTTCAACCACATACCAGCCCTCCTGCCATTCTTAAATTTCTGGCAGTACCGGGAATTGAACCCAGGCCCCCGAGTACGGCAGCTAATAACACTAACCGTTACGCTACGGAGGCGGACAATTTCGAGATAATAAATATGGATTCCTCTATGACATGTTTTGTAATTTCAATCATCGTATTACCAGAAAGAAGATCGCCCGCTATTTTATCCTGAAGAATTTAAAAATAAAGCACTGATGTTTCTCTTGTCGTGAAGCGACTAAAAGAATCTCCTGTCGATATTCGTCTAGAATTTGAAACATCTGAAAATATTCCTGCTAACAAAAGTCTATTATCTCATTATTCACAATGCTATTTTGGGGGGGCTTAGACCCATGTGGATCTTTTGCCCCTACTGGCACCATATTGTACGAACCCGCGTGTAATTGGAATGAAGGTAGTTGGAATGTTGCGTGTGAGGAAAGGAAGATTAAGGACGTCACAAACACCCAGTCCCCAGGCCAGGGATATTAATCATTACAGTTAAAAACACTTGACCCGGCCGTGAATCCAACCCGGGGCCGCCGGGTGACAGGCCTACACGTTGCCCCCTACACCGGACAGACTGATGTTACTTACCATTCACTATCGAATATTGTTACAAGACTGTACATAAGAATATTTATGCATCATTATCATTAGTGTGTCGTCCTACATCGAAGATCATGGAGCAGAAAAAAGAAAGCAGAGATGACTCAGTAAATTATCTTGATGACAAACAAGTGTCCGCCTCTGTCGTGTAGTGGTTAGTGTGATTAGCTGCCACCCCCGGAGGCCCTGGTTCGATTCCCGGCTCTGCCACGAAATTTGAAAAGTGGTACAAGGGCTGGAACGGGGTCCACTCAGCCTCGGGAGGTCAACTGAGTAGAGGTGGGCTCGATTCCCACCTCAGCCATCCTGGAAGTGGTTTTCCGTGGTTTCCCACATCTCCTCCAGGCAAATGCCGGGATGGTACCTAACTTAAGGCCATGGCCGCTTCCTTCTCTCTTCCTTGTCCATCTTCCCATCCCCCGGAAGGTCCCTGTTCAGCATAGCAGGTGAGGTCGCCTGGGCGAGGTACTGGTCATTCTCCCCAGTTGTACCCCCGACCCAATGTCTCACGCTCCAGGACACTGCCCTTGAGGCGGTAGAGGTGGGATCCCTCGTTGAGTCCGAGGGAAAAGCCAACCCTGGAGGGTAAACAGAAGACAAACAAGTAAGAGAAACTTGTATGAGCAAATCTTGCATCGAACCAACCGATGCACTAGTGAAAAAAGGTATTGCAGCTTATTATGAACCATATGCCGTAGTATTTCATTACGTATTTACCATCTAACAACGTACGGTAATTACGATATATATTTCGGTTGGGAAAAGCCACCTTTCCACAGTAAGATATCATTAGAGGTAGCGACATGCAGACTTTGTCAACGACTTCACGAGCACCGAAATAAAGGTGCAGATGATTTTGATGGACCAAATCCGATAATAAAAGACTGTATACAGTGCAAGAGAGAATTAAGCAATGTATTTTAAATCTATGTTTTAAAGCTGTATCCAAGTTGTGTTAAAAATATCTAATTTTTTATTTCATTGTTACACTAATTGTTGGGACAGTGACTTTCTTGTGTGCTTATTTGAAAAATTGCTCTTATTGCATTTGTTATGGTATTTCAATTATTGGATTATTCAATTATTGAAGCAGTTCGCATATGTCCCGCTCAGCTGCTCTGTCGGATACCCTTAACAGTAGGTGAAAAGATTGTTGGACTTGTCTTGGCAACAATGATCGATTGTAAATTTGAACTTCAGTTATTCTGTTTCGCTTAGGGCGCCGTTAACAATGATCGTCGCGCACTATTGTGTTTCTGAAGTACGGTATATGATGTAAATATTGATAATAAATTAGTATTAATTATCTTCCGTATATGTGTTACATCATGAGCTACCAGAAATATGTTGTTTTACCAGCAAAGAAACATATTTTGGTCCTCCGCGCTGGATCTTGTGAGTAGTCTACAGCCATATGTCACGAATACTATTGTGAACTTTCGTGCACGGGTCTTTCTGTTTGTATGTTACGCTACTTTACGTACGGTAGCCAGTGCCGTGTTGTGTACTGTTCACCGGTCGTTTTAAGCCTAACTGTATCCTATGTCTTGCGGATCTCCGAATGGACTCGGTTCTGATCAGGGTCACGTGCTTATCTACTGACGAAACTCAGAGTATCAGACTATCGTGCGTCTCCCGTTCAAATCCAACGCAACGTGCTGTTGAAGAATTCCACTGGAGTGTTGAGTAACCTACTGGACCTAGCGGCGTGCCCTAGTTCGACTCCAGGCCGATGCACATCTACAGGCAGACGTAAATACCTAGACGGGCGTCAAAGGGGTAGTATCTGGTCCTGTGGGTGCACTTCTTGCTGATGGGAGTGCACTAGCAAAACACATGAAATGCCATCTATTCCTACCAAGCCCGATACATGCACGTCCACGCCGTGGCCTCTGGGCAACGGGTACATTCTTTAAGGTACACGGCGAAGTCATGTAAGGGCAGAAAGCGAGTTCCCGACGCTTAAATGGGGACCAATCCGCTAAGGGAGACAACCCTAACAGAAAACATCGGTCCTCCAGGATTGCTGGGGGTTGGAGCAAGGCTAACAACCTCGCTCCGGAAAACCAACTGTTGCGAAGCCCCAGAATATGCCTCGGAATGGTGGATTTAATAGACGACGAGCTAAGCTAAAGGCAATGGACTACGCAATTGGTACATGGAATGTACGCACACTTCTACGAGCCGGAGCACTGAAAGTACTGATGCAGAAACTAGAAGTCAACAAAGTGGACATAGCAGCCATACAAGAAACTAGATGGTCAGGAAGGGATGAGATATGGGACACCAAAACCCACACAATATTCAGTAGTGGGAAGTCAAGGAATGCACAAGAAGGAGGAGTAGCATTTATAGTACGAAAACAAGCTAAAGATGATGTACTACAGTTTTTGGCAGTAAATGAAAGATTGGCAACATTGCGTGTTAAAATGCGATTCTACAACTTAACAATCGTAAATGTATATGCACCAACGGAAGACAAGGAACAGATGTCTAAAGCATTTGATAGGGTGGATCATGGGAGACTACTGGCAAAAATGAGTGCAATTGGACTAGACAAAAGAGTGACTGAATGGGTTGCTATATTTCTAGAAAATAGATCTCAGAGAGTTAGAGTAGTTGAAGCTTTGTCTGACCCTGTAATAGTTGAGAGGGGTGTTCCTCAGGGCAGTGTTATCGGACCTTTATGTTTTCTTATATATATAAATGATATGAGTAAAGGAGTGGAATCGGAGGTAAGGCTTTTTGCGGATGATGTTATTCTCTATAGAGTGATAAATAAGTTACAAGATTGTGAGCAACTGCAACGTGACCTCGAAAATGTTGTGAGATGGACAGCAGGCAATGGTATGTTGATAAACGGGGCTAAAAGTCAGGTTGTGAGTTTCACAAATAGGAAAAGTCCTCTCAGTTTTAATTACTGCGTTGATGGGGTGAAAGTTCCTTTCGGAGATCATTGTAAGTATCTAGGTGTTAATATAAGGAAAGATCTTCATTGGGGTAATCACATAAATGGGATTGTAAATAAAGGGTACCGATCTCTGCACATGGTTATGAGGGTGTTTAGGGGTTGTAGTAAGGATGTAAAGGAGAGTGCATATAAGTCTCTGGTAAGACCCCAACTAGAGTATGGTTCCAGTGTATGGGACCCTCACCAGGATTACCTGATTCAAGAACTGGAAAAAATCCAAAGAAAAGCAGCTCGATTTGTTCTGGGTGATTTCCGACAAAAGAGTAGCGTTACAAAAATGTTGCAATGTTTGGGTTGGGAAAAATTGAGAGAAAGAAGAAGAGCTGCTCGACTAAGTGGTATGTTCCGAGCTGTCAGCGGAGAGATGGCGTGGAATGACATTAGTAGACGAATAGGTTTGAATGGCGTTTATAAAAGTAGGAAAGATCACAATATGAAGATAAAGTTGGAATTCAAGAGGACAAACTGAGGCTAATATTCATTTATAAGAAGGGGAGTTAGGGATTGGAATAATTTACCAAGGGAGATGTTCAATAAATTTCCAATTTCTTTGAAATCATTTCGGAAAAGGCTAGGAAAGCAACAGATAGGGAATCTGCCACCTGGGCGACTGCCCTAAATGCAGATCAGTATTGATTGATTGATTGATTGATTGATTGATTGATTGATTGATTGATTGATTGATTGATTGATTGATTGATTGATTGATTGATTGATTGATTGATTGATTGATTGATTGATTGATTGATTGATTGATTGATTGATTGATTGATTGATTGATTGATTGATTGATTGATTGATTGATTGATTGATTGATTGATTGATTGATTGATTGATTGATTGATAGTCAAGGATCAGTTCTATGCTGAACTGGAACGAGTGCTAGAATCAATCCCATCGAACGATGCTAAGATGATAATAGGAAACCTAAATGCACAAATTGGGAAGTAGGAGATATATCAAGGAATAATAGGGATCCATAGTTTACACAACACTACTAATGATAATGGACAGAGATTGCTTGACCTTGCTACCAGCAGAAACATGAAAGTGATGTCAACTTGTTTCCCTCATAAAGAGGTACACAAGCAAACATGGATATCGCCGGATGGAAAGACCTGTAATCAAACAGACCATGTAATAATGGAGAAAAGATGGGCATCCAATATCATGGATGTCAGATCATTCAGAGGAACAAGTTGTGGCTCCGACCACTTTCTAGTTAATGCAATCTTAAGGTGCCGCATTATGAAAACAAGAAAGGAAGGAATGAGTAGGATAGAAAAGTGCAATACTTATGAACTGACTAATAAGGAAGTATCAGAAAGATACGGGAAAAAAATGGCAGAAATGCTGGTAGAGAAATATAATAAGGACCAAACAGCAACGGTCGAGACCAAATGGATTGCTCTGAAGGAAAGCGTTAAGGCCGTGGCAAAGGACACACTAGACATTGTACCCAAAAGGAACACAAAGGAATGGTTTGATGAGGAATGCCAAAAAGCCATAGAAGAAAGAGACAAAGCATATAAAGCATACCTAGAGAGACCAACAAGGGTGAAGAAACAAGAGGTTGAAAACCAGAATAAAGAAGTAAGGAATGTATGTCGAAGAAAGAAGAGAAGAAAATTAAATAAGAAAATGGCTAGAATAGTGGAGGAATTTAAAGAAGATAATAGCTACATGGCTTACAGAGAAGTCAAGGAAGTGAAAGAAGGATTCAAGGCAAGAACAAACATGTATAAGGACAGAAATGGACAGCTTTTGGGAGATAAAGAAGGGATCCAAGATAGATGGAAGGAATATTTCCAACACCTCCTGAACCCAGTAGAAATGAAAGGGAAAACACCAACTACCTCAAGGAATAATACTGAGACAAATGAATCAGAAGTCACAGCACCATCTATGCAAGAAGTGATAAAAGTCATACAGCAACTGAAAAACAATAAAGCACCAGGTATCGATGGAATCCCTGCAGAGTTGTGGAAATACGGAGAAACCACACTACAAGAAGCTATATATGATCTAATTGTGAGTGTGTGGAATACAGAAGAAATGCCTGAAGACTGGCGCAAAGGCATCATATGCCCAATATACAAGAAAGGGGATAGGTTGGTATGTAGCAATTATAGAGGGATCACACTGCTGTGTACAGTATATAAGCTGTTCACTTCCATTCTGAAGAAGAGACTAGAACCCCTGGTGGAAGAAATTCTAGGAGAATACCAGGCAGGGTTCCGGAAGGGAAGATCCACTATTGATCAGATATTTACTGTGAAATAAGTGTTGGAGAAGTGTTGGGAACGGGGCATAGATGTGGTACAGATGTTTATCGACTTTCAACAAGCATACGACTCTATTGACAGGGATAAATTAATGGAGATATTAAGAGAGTTCAAGATACCAGAAAAGCTGGTGCGACTGGTGGAATTGACTATGAGAAATACGATGGTGGGAGTGAAAATTCAGACTGAAGTAGGCAGCTTCTTCGAAGTGAATCAGGGATTGAAGCAAAGAGATGGCTTAGCACCAATTCTATTTAACCTGGCACTAGAGTCAGTGATTAGAAAGTTAAGGGTGGACACCAGTGGAACACTTCTGTACAAAACAGCTCAACTAGTTGCATATGCTGATGACATAAATTTGATGGGAAGAACAACAAGGACAGTTAGAGAAGCATTTGAAGACTTGAGTAGAGAAGGCAAAGAGGTTGAACTTAAGATCAATGAACAGAAGACGAAGGTAATGGTGCAGGCTCGGAGAAGGAAGTATACAAATGACCAACTTGTCCCTGAAGGATCCAAAGTGGGGGTGGTGGATGAATTTAAATATCTTGGTGTACATCTGAGCAACAAGAATGAGGAAATGGTGGAAATACAGGCAAGAATTCAAGCTGACAACAGAGCATACTTTGCAGTACTACCACTTTTCAGAAGTAGAGATATAAATCAGAGCTTAAAAGTTATGCTATACAAAACCCTCATTCGTAGTATAGTGATGTATGGAAGTGATACGTGGACCCTCCCAAAGAAAGCCGTGGAGAAGATAGATTCCTTCGAAAGGAAAATCCTGAGGAGAATTTATGGACCCATATGCGTACAAGGGGAGTGGAGAATTAGATATAACAATGAACTATATTCCCTTTATGGGGATGCACCCCTGTCGCATGCCTTTCGAATGAAGAGACTTAAATGGACAGGTCATCTAATTAGGATGGAAGAACACCGAACCCCAAAGAAGGTATTCTTAGGAGACTTTGGAGGAGGAAGGCCTGTGGGGAGGCCGCGTAACAGATGGGAAGATGGTGTACATCAGGACGCAGCACATATCCTCAAGATGCGGAATTGGAGAGTAGCTGCACGAGATCGAGAAGTTTGGCGGAGGGCAACTGGGGAGGCCATGACCCGAAAACGGGCCGTCGCGCCATAGGTAAGGTAAGGTAAGGTAAATACCTAGACTGGTAACAACCAATCCATTCTTATCTAATGTTGTTATGCTCGCCCGTTTATTGACCCCAGTGTTCCTAATTATTGCCCTTGTGCATTGCTCTTCTATGATCCTTATCTGTCAGCATGGATGAGACTAGCAGGAAGAAATTAATCACTACTCGTGCAGTAGCTAAAGCCAGCCTCATGCGCCTCGCGAAATTCGTACAAGAATTTCAAACGGATTTAAATAATCAGGCCATCCTAGTTCGTTTGAAGGAACTGCCTATTATGCGTGACTAATTTGAAACTGTTCAATCACAGTTAGAAATATTTGAGGATTTCCAATAGCATGTCGAAGACAGAGATCACTTTGAAACCATGTGTTTCTACACAGAAGCAAAAATGAATATCTTAATCGCATTAAGTAATGAAGCTGCTGGCCCCAGTAGTCCTCGTTCTAGTGACAGTCAGTCTTGTTTAAATGAAACTAAAAAGTCAATTAAGCTCCCTACCATAAAACTACCAACCTTCAATGGTGATGTAACTGGATTTAGACCAAGGCCTCTCAGGGTGCATGCGCTTGGTTGACCAGAGTGCAGACCCCCCACTCCTCGATTTGGAGCAATAGCGCTTACTCTCTCTTTCCTCACGCCTGTCTCGCTCGCTCCCCTGTCTCCCTCTGCCACACTTGCTCCGTAGCGCTCCAAATCCGAGCAGAGTTGAGCCGAGCTTAGCCGAGTAGCCCAGAGACGAAGCGTTGGTCCGAGCCAAGCCGAGCAGCACCGATGCACAGTGCACGGAGCTCTTGCGCCTCGATCTGCACGCGTGAGATTTTGGGCGTTTGAGAGGCCCTGATTTAGACACGTTTATGATACTGTCATGAGTTTTATATTTAACAATGAATCGCTGGACAATATTCAAAGATTTCATTACTTACTGAGTTCTCTAACCGGCGAAAATCATGTACTAATAGCTAAACTCCCAGTCACTAGCTCCAATTTCAACGTGGCTTTCGATACAATTTGCAATCGCTATAATAATCCGAGGTTAATTGCATCCGCACATCTAAGCCATCAGCGAATGTGCTCCGTGCTCTACTTGATCAAGCTTTGAGTAATTTGAACGCTCTCAAGACTTCAGAGCTAGATGATCTGATTGTTTCACAGCTATTTCTTGAAAAAACGGAAGTGTCAATTAGAAGAAAATACGAAATTACTTTGAGTTCCAAGACATTCCCTACTCTTAGAGAGAGTTGTGACTTCTCGGAAACGGAATGCAAGTCCATTGAGATCGTGAGTTCTATTTTGCCTGTAAAACAAAACCTTTCGAACACCAGAATTTATGACTCATCCAGTCGCAAGCAGCTTCAAACCCAGAAGTCATATGTAATGACCACTTCGCAGTGCACAAACTGCAACGTAGCTCACGCACTGAGTAAGTGACGTAACTTTGCACGCATTTCTGTCAATCAGCGCAGAGACTTTGTAAGAAGCAACAATCTGTGCTCAACTGTTTACGGGGAGATTACGAGGTAGAGTCTTGTAAATATGGTACGTGCCGCACTTGTGGTAAATGGCGTCATACTCTAGCACATGCAGACACTACATCTCAGCACATTACTCATCAACAGAGCCTGTCACGCAACACCGAGGGAGCGTGTACTTCATCACAATCAGAGTCACGTATCAATAGCTACTGTTCACTAAAGGTGGAACCAAGTAAACACATCCTTTTATCTACTGCACGCATCAGAATGAAGGATAACAATAGAAATTGGCAGGCACGTACTGTAGAGCTCTACTAGATTCAGACTCCCAATCCTTTTTTATGTCAGAGTCCTGTGCTCAGCGATTAATGATGCATAGAGAACCTAACAGAACACATGTTCAAGAAATAGGTGATATCATTTCAGAAGCCAAGTACAGTGCTTCAGTAGATCTTGACTCATGTACTAGTGACTTTACAAATTCAGCAAACTGTTTTGTGCTTCCTAAAATAACAGATGACTTACCGGGTCACATGATTGATTCTGCAACATGGAACATTCCCCAGCACGTTGCTTTAATTGAACCCGAGTTTTATAAGCCCTCTAAGATCGATATCCTTCTAGGAGCTGAGGTCTGCCCGTGCATTTAGTAGTCAGGCAGGCTCACCAAAGATGCTAATCACCCCGTTCTTCAAGAAACCAAACTTGGAAGATACACAATTAGCGAAGGTCCTTCAGGTGTCTCACGGCGGCCAGTACTCTCATGCTTTGCTAAGACAGATGTTGAAATCCAACACCAACTTCGAAGATTATGGGAGATTGAAGAATTGCATCAGACCCCCGCGTCCAAAAGAAGAAGAGCAATGTGAAGCACACTTCGTGCAACATCCCAAGAAGGATCCTACAGAAAGATTTGCTGTTCGCCTACCATTCAGAGAAGACCCACCAGAAATTGGGTGACTCGTTTCAAATGGTAGATAGGCGATTCTACCATCTAGAGAGCATATTGCACAAAGAACCCCATATGAAGCGAGAATACGTGAAATTCATGAAGGAATACGAAGAGTTAGGGCAGATGGAATTGACACTCCCCTCTGCGAATCCTGCATACTATGTACCTCATCACGCGGTTGTAAAGGAATCCAGTTCTACCACAAAGCTACACCTAACGCTCCCTGAAGAAAGGTGCAAGGTGGCGTGTAATATCGCAACAATTCCTGAGGATAATATTATCAATCGCTTTTCCAAGCTTACGGAACTGCAGCGTGTTGTAGCATATTGTCTAAGATTTGCAAGAAATTGCACGCCAACTCTTGGGTGCAGGGCAACAGGTGCACTATACTTTCTAGAACTCAATAGCCCAATTCTCCACTGCATACGAATAGCTCAGTTGACATCGTACTCTAAGGAAATACATCAGTTGCAATCCAAGAAACCTATTCAGAGCAAGAGCGAATTGCAAACTTAAATCCGATGTTAGACAATACAATTATCCTGTGAGTGGGAGTAAGACTCGAACAAGCCAACATATCGTATGGACAAATGCATCAAGCGATACTGCCAGCAAATCACCACATTACGAAGTTGATTGTTAAACAAGAGCACAGGCGTATGCTGCATGCCGGCGGACAACTTCTACTATCATCGATTATACAGCGGTATTGGATTGTTAATAGCAAAAATGTCATCCGACGAATTTTTAATCGTTGTTAGATTTGTCAAAAATTGAAGTCAAACACTGCTCAACAGCTGATGGGACAGCTACCACGCCATCGTGTAGAAGCAGTTAGACCATTTTACAACTGTGGGATAGACTATGCTGGGCCGTTCTGGTTCCAAGAGATCACAATTAAAGCAGAAATGTTATATTTCCTTATTTGTTTGCTTAGCCACAAGGGTAACGCACCTCGAGGTTGTAACTGATATGTCTACCCAAGCCTTCGCAGCGGCATTGAAGATGTTTTTCTCACGGCGCGTCGTGGCCGATGTCAGTCCATCCACAGCGACAACGGGACGAACTTATTGATGCGGACCAAGAACTTCGCGCAGTGATTAGGTCCTGTCAAAAGCAAACGGAAGTCAGGAACTTCACAGAACAAGAAGGAATAACATGGATCTTCATCCCTCCTGGAGCATCACACTTCGGCGGATTATGCGAGGCTGGCGTGAAGTTTTTCAAGTACCACCCTCGCCGCGTCATGAGAACTATGTAGCTCGCTTATGAAGAGCTGACCACCCTCACTTGCCAAATAGAAGCCTGCCTGAATTCCAGGCCCCTTATTCCCTTGCCTTGAACACTGATGACCCTGAAACCCCAACTCTAGGTCACTACCTGATTGGCACAACTCTCACTACCATTCCCCAGCCAGATCTAGGTAATAATAAGAATAGCCCACAGACTAAATAGGAAATACTGCAGCAACAAATGCAAAGGTTCTGGCGCCGCTGGTCGAACGACTACCTGCATCACCTTCAGCAGCGATCCAAATGGACACACTCCAGTCCAAATATGCAAGCTGGCACACTGATAGTGTTAAAGGAGGATAATCTTCCACCATGAATGTGGAAACTGGCAGTGATCACGGACGTTCACCCAGAATCTGATGGACTAGTGCGTGTGGCTACTATCCGAACCTCTCATGGGACACTGAAGAGGCCTGTCAATAAACTGTTCCCTCTTCCAAACGACGAAGAGTGATGTGTGTTTGTTGCAAATATTGAGTGTTGTATTGTGAAGTTGTCTAGTGTAATTTGATCTGAATTATTTGTTTTGATTTCAGCTTGATTATATGTACCCTTGTAGGTGTGTAGTTGTATATTTTAAGAAATTCGTATTTTTTGGCGGCTGGAATGGTGGGACAGTGACTTCCTTATGTGTTTAATTGAAAAATTGTTATTAATGTATTTGTTATGGTAGTTGAATTATTGAAATAGTTCGCATGTGTCCCGCTCAGCTGCTCAATCAATCAATCAATCAATCAATCAATCACTACCGATCTGCATTTAGGGCAGTCGTCCAGGTGGCAGATTCCCTATCTGTTGATTTCCTAGTCTTTTCTTAACACTCGAACCGCGGCTCGGTGATTTGTGATCCAGTTGTTATTTCTTTCTTCCCTATCTTCTGCCAAAAGGAAAATAAATATTTTTAGCATGTGTACAGCCAACGAATATTATGTATTCTCAACATGTGTGACGTGTGAAGTGCCATTCCTACAAATAAGCTATATGCAGCGTAATGCATATCATGTGTACTGATGTCAGATGAATGGTCTCCAAAAACTGAGGAGATGGAAGCCTTTCTTGCTATACTGCACATTCGCGGTGCTATAGGAGCAGGAGCTTAGAACTGGACTCATTGTGGTCAATGAAGTGGGACAATCCTATTGACCACATATTCCTTATTTGTATGGTTAATTTTCTACATTAAAAAATACATTATGAGTATTGCATTTTTTTTAAATATCCAGTGCAGGTACTGGTATATTCATTTGCTGTGTACACTTGATACAAATAGTTTTTCTTTTCAGAGTATAGAGAATAAATAACTAAGAGCTGGGTCACAAATGATCCAGCCGCGGTTCTAGTGTTAAATGATGTCAAGGAAATTGGAAATTTATTGAACGTCTTCCTTGGTAAGTTATTCCAATCCCTAACTCCCCTTCCTATAAACGAATATTTGCCCCACTTTGTCTTCAAGTTGCGATCTTCCCTATTTTTAAAGACAAACTTTTTCGTCTACTAATGTCATTCCACGCCATCTCTCCGCTGACAGCTCGGAACATACCACTTAGCCGTGTAGCTCGTCTTCTTTTCAGAAGAGGAAACATGGAAGTGGTACCGCTTCTTATAAAGAACAAGAAGTCAAAGCGTCACGATTGAAGGGTGAAGGTTATGTTAACCATAGGGGCAAAGAAGTTGAAGCAAAAAAGCCTGGATTTTCTTGTGCGTAAGTATTTTTATTAGAAAAACACTATTATACTCATTATTCAGAAACAGTACATCAAAACCACAAGTCTTAATAATATTAAATAAAATCCAAAACAAATGGTATAATTTCTCTGTTTAATAATTACGGTAACAGCCTATTAATTAGTATAATTTATTGTTTTAGCTGTGCAAAGAAATGCTTAGAGAGCTTTGGAGAAGACAACTGTTTGGATGTTTTCAAAATTCCACAACATACCTGACAAGAATTCTCAAGGTCTATATTTACAAGGTTTGATTGATGTGGAGGAGGTTAAGAAAAGACTGCCAAAGGATAAACCTCAAATCCTGAAAAGTGCAAGTTGAATAATAATAATAATAACAATACTGTTATTTGCTTTACGTCTCACTAACTAGTCTTTTACAGTTTTCGGAGACGCCGAGGTGCCGGAATTTTGTCCCGCAGGAGTTCTTTTACGTGCCAGCAAATCTACCGACACGAGGCTGACGTATTTGAGCACCTTCAAATACCACCGGACTGAGCCAGGATCGAACCTGCCAAGTTGGGTCAGAAGGCTAGCGCCTCAACCGTCTGAGCCACTCAGCCCGGCAAGTGCAAGATTTGTTTACAATGTTATTTTTGGGTACAACTAGAAGCAAGTTGTGTCTGAAAGCATTTATATCAGTGTTTTCTGTAAATGAAAAAAGAGTGAGGCGAATCAGAGACCTCAAAGTTGCTGGGCAGAGTCCGGAAGACAAAAGAGGAGGACACTTTAGTGATGTTCCGCCATCTGAAGTCCATGTGGCCATTCATGACCACATTAGGTCGTTCCCAGAACATGAATCACATTATTCAGAGCATAAGGTTTATTATTTAAGCCCAAATCTCTCAATAAATAGTGTGTGGAAAATCTTCAAATCTAAATATCCTCAGTTCAGTAATGTTTCTTATTATACTTGCTGGAATTATTTCACTAAAAGTTTTGGCTTTCGATTTGGGAGACATCAAGTTGAAACATGCTGTGTTTGTGAGGTACTTAATCTTAAAATCAAGTACCCACATCTGAATTAAGTGGCAAAGGGAACAGCAATAGCAGAACTAATGATACATAAACGTAAGAGCAGAAAGTTTTACTCTGCATTAAAACACGAATCATCAGAAGAGGGAAAAGCAGAACATCACGTTTTGTCCTTGGCCTTCGATTTTATGCAGAACGTGTCTCTCCCAAAGATTCCAGTACAAGAGTTGTTCTTTTTAAGGCAGCTTACTGTGAGCATATTTTGTATTAATGACGTCAAACAAAAAAAAGAGCACCCTATATGTATACCATTAAGGAAATGGCAAAAGAAACGCCAAATGAGGTATGCATGTTTTTAGAGGACTATTTAAAGCAGGTCCCAGAGGGCAATATAGAGCTCCCTATTTTTTTCAGATAATTATGCATGGCAAAATAAAAATCAGACACTTTTTCGATACCTACTATCACCAACAGATACGGGTCGATTTAAGACTATTCAGCAGTATTTTCCAGTAAGAGGGCATAGTTTCTTGCCCTGTGATGACATTTTGAGCTAATCGCCAAATATCTCCGAAAACATGATCGAATTTTTTCAGTTTATGAAGTTACTGGCCACATTATAGAAAGTGCTGCACCTGGAAAACTTGTGGTCAAAGAAATAGAAGCAAAGGATATAATTGACTTCAAAAACTGATGGAAATCATTCTACAAGAAAGATCCATTTCTCAAGAAACTAAAGGAGAACCGGAAGGTGAAAGGGTCAACTTTGCAATCAGCAACTTCTATCACTTTGTTTACTCTGAAAGTAGAAAAGGTTATATCAAAGCTTCATCTACAATAAACGGTTTGATAGACCACACGTTCTTATGGCTTCGAGACCAGGATCACCACACCTTTTAACATCACTATCATATCAAACTGGAAAAGTTCCAATAAAAGACGCCAAATTGCAAGATCTCATTAAGATGCAGCTCTATATTCCTCATGAGTTCAAGCAATTCTACTCACAAATACTGTCTTGGGAAACAGGCGGTGAAAAATGAATGAATGAATAAATATTCAAAACAGATTGTTGGTTAGTCCATTGAGTAGAGAATTAAATACTTGATACTTTTCTGTTCCCTTGTAAAAAATGTACCATTTTTGTTTTGATATTTCCAAAATATGGTATCGGAATACTTCGGTAAGATTCAAATGGTACAGATCTAAAGAATCATATGAAGGCCCTACTATTGCGTTATTAAACTGCAGGTTTTCTTGAATGCAGTGTTGGATATGTTTCTGTTACCTAGTATACTTTTTGTGAGTTTCGAAATATTTTATGTAAGTACTTTTCTAGGATTCAAACGGTAAATAACTGAAGAGTTACCTATATTATTGTATTACTACATAGCAAGTTTCCTTGATAATTTAGTCTTAGAGAGGTTTCTGTTACTTTGTAGAAAAATATTATTATTTGCTTTTTGCTGTTGTTTTTCTGATTTGTAAAATGTGTTATGTAAACACTTCATTCAGATTCAAATGATAACGAAATGAAGAATTATTGTGTTATTTGAGAGCAAGTTTTCTTTAAAATGTTGTGCTTGATATGTGTCACCTTGTAGAAAATTACTGTCTATATGTTTTGTGATTTTTCAAAACATGTTTTCTTAAAAACTTTGCTAATATTCGAATGGGAAATAACTATTACGTGTATTATTACATAGCCAGTTTTCTTAAAATACTAGTAAATGTTTAATTACAATTGTATTGTATTGATTTTTTAAAGTAATTGGTCCATTTTTAAAAGGGCGTAACTCATAAAAGTGTATTATTGAATAAACGGGTTAATATTGACTCAAAACTTTGAGCATAATAACAGCTTTTACGAGGACAATAAGATATGACCAATAAAAGAGATCTTTGAGTGATGTAAGAAAAGTACTCTAGGCTACTAGAAGTGTCTAGAGTTCAAATATATAAGCTCTACAGTTAAAATCAGAAATTGAGTTTTCCAGTCACCAAAACACAGTGAAGGTCTACTGGGAGGCTAGCACAGCAGGCAACGTGATCGCCGCAAGAGTTTGCTCTGAGCGTTAAGGAACATGGGCACTGATAAGTCACAACCTCTCACTCATTCCGAAACACACATACGTTTTACTTCAATAGTGCGAGTGTGAGGAGGAAGAGGATAACGCCACCTGCAAGGAGGAGGAAAAAAGAAGATGAATATGAGGAGGAAAGAGCCACTTCCAGAAGCAAAATTAGCTGAAGCCTGCAAGAACCGAACCCTTTAACTCAAGCTCAGAAAGCCCTAAGCAATAAACTACTCCAGCCGGTGTCAAACTCGAGCTTGTAATGTTAAGGTTAGCCAAGAAGTCAAACTAGAGCCTGCGATTTTAGCCAGGGGCCTGTAAGGTTAGATGAGGAGTCGAACTCGAATCTGCGCGGTTAGTCAAGAAATCTAACTCAAATCTGCGAGGTTAGTCGGGGAGTCGAAATCCAAGTAATAATTTGTGAGTCCCTGAGATAGTTCTCCAGAGTTATCCCCATTAGTGTAATGTATAGCAGTCATCTCGGCCTTTACGTTAGGACTCCAAGTTAGTCTGATATGACCAATAGGTCCTAAGTTACAAGTTTTGAGACCCTGATGTAGCTCTTCAGAGTTATCCCCATAAAATCAATTCGTACCAGGCATCTGGCACAGCAGCCCTTGCTTCAGCTTCCCATGTTAGTACAATAGATCCAATAGGTCCCAAGATATAATTTGTGATCTCCTGAGGTTGCTCTCCTGAGTTAGCCCCATAAGAGTAATGTATATCAGCCACCTTGTCCAGTAGCTTTTTCATCGGCTCTCCAAAGTTAGTCTGATAAGACCAATAGTTCCTAAGTTACAGGTTGTGAGCCCCTGAGGTTGCTCTCCTGAGTTAGCCCCGTAAGACAAATGTATATCAGTCACCTTGTCCAGTAGCCCTTGCATCAGCTCTCCGACGTTATTCTGATAAGACCAATAGGTCCTGAGTTACAAGTTGTGAGCCCCTAACGTAGCTCTCCAGAGTTAGGGTCATAAGAGCAATGTATAGCAGGCATCTTGCCTAGTAGGACAGTTAGGTTAAGCCTGGGATGGAATCTGAGCCTGTAAGGTTAAGCTTGCACTCCTATGCGGTTAGCCAGAGCGTCGAACTGAGTCTGTAAGATTAACGCACCTGTGAGGTTAAGCCTGAGGTCGAATCCAAGCCTGTAAGGTTAAGCTTGTGCTCTTATGCGGTTAGTTCAGGTTAAGGTAGATTACGTGATGACGTCGGCTCGTAAGTTAAACTTGCATTCTTATGCAGATAGCCTGGGCATCTAACTTGGGTCTGTAAAGTTAGTGACCCTGCAAGTTAAGCCTGGAGTCGAACCGAAGCCTGTGAGGTTAAGATTGCACACGTAACCAGCGTTAGGTTATGACGTCATGTGAGGTTAAACACACATGCACTGTTAGCCAACACATCCGTGAAGAGGAGGCCCTTTTCCAGGTGCATGAGGAGGAGAAGGCTGAAGAACTCCCCAAAATAACTACTTTCTCATATTAAACCCTCACTACTGGTCGTGGGGCGTGACAGATCAGTGACGTAATTACTAATTTCTCACAAAGACTGACGTGATCAACTTCTGACAAAGATTCCACCAAAAATTGTAGGCCATGTGGCTCACTATCGTAAGATTCGTAATCATGTACAACTGAAAGCTGTTTGTATGTATGTATGTATGTTTGTTTGTTTGTTTGTTTGTTTGTTTGTTTGTTTGTTTGTTTGTTTGTTTGTTTGTTTGTTTGTTTGTTTGTTTGTTTGTTTGTTTGTTTGTTTGTTTGTTTGTTCCTTCCTTTGATTTTTCTATGTTTGCTATTAACTTGTTTGTTTGTTGCTGCGTTGTTTGTATCTTTGTTTGCTTGTTCGCTGTTTTATTTGTTTCTGTGTATGCTGTTTGTTCCATTGTCGTTTGTTACTTTCTTTGTTTGCTGTTTATTATTGTTCCTCTTCGTTAATCTAAGATTGTTTCCTTGTTTGCTGGTGGTGGTGGTGGTGATTATTGTTTTAAGAGGAAGTACAACTAGGCAACCATCCTCTATATATCACTAATCAGATAGAAAAATGGAAGGGGTCCGACACTTCGAAAAATGAAGGTATCGGCCAAAGGAAGACAAGCGCCACGAAGGGCATGAAAATGAAAGACTCCGTAGGCCTCCATACGTAATACCGTCGGGTCTGAAAAGAACAAGAGTTGACCAAGGGAGGTCGGATAGGATAGATGAAAGTGAGGAGCCTGGCACAAGTAACTGGAAGCAATACCAGGACTCAGCTGAGAGCCCCGTGGTCGCAACCCACGCTCCAGAGTTCAGAGCCCCTGGGACCCCTTTTAGTCGCCTCTTACGACAGGCAGGGGATAACGTGGGTGTTATTCTACCGCCCCCACCCACAGGGGGATCCTTGTTTGCTGCTGGTTTGTACGTTTGTTTTTGTTTGCTTATTTGTTTCTTTCTTTCATTGATTGATTGATTGATTGATTGATTGATTGATTGATTGATTGATTGATTGATTGATTGATTGATTGATTGATTGATTGATTGATTGATTGATTGATTGATTGATTGATTATCAGCGATTCAGAGAAAGCAAAGTTCTTTTCTATCACCAGGACTATTTTTAGCTATTTTCTTTGCGTCGGACCAACAAAGATAGGTCTTATGGCGACGATGGGACAGGAAAGGGCTAGGAATGGGAAGGACGCGACCGTGGCCTTAATTAAGGTACAGTCCCAGCATTTGCCTGGTGTGAAAATGGCAAACCAATCACCAGGACTGTTTTAGATATTGTGATATAAAAACAATACGGTTATCACCCTCTGCACCTTATATGGTTAGAAAATGTACTTTCGTAACAATAATCCTGCTGTTTCCAGGTGCTCACAATTTGCGAGGTGTGTAAAGTTGAGTGCGGAGGAAAGGGAAATACTGATGGAAAGGAGAAAATGAGATTAAGTACGGTATATCCATCGTATCTTGTGGCCTGAGAGGGGGAAGAAGTCTCAGTGATAGAGTAGGCTAACTCATTGTTACTTCTTGGGTGGCGTAAATGTCAATTAACATATTCTTCTTTCGTGGCACTACCGAATTCAACACTACCACACAGAGATCCTTATAGTGAAAATGAGGTCTCAACGCATTACTTCTGAGGATAGGTTTAACCCCAGGTATACACCAGCAATACACACTAGGTTGCTTTTATGCGCAACCAAATATTCGACCATGTAGACAGTGATGTTGCTATCTTCAAACTTGTATAGACCTCGAACGGTGCTCTTTAGAATAAGAAAACAACTAGCTTATCATTTTTACTCCAATGTCAGCATAGAGTGGCGGACTTATACCCTATTAGCTTTGCTTACATCCCTATCATGCCACGAATTTAGGACTAGTTGAAGGAACTGGAACGAGATAGAGTCATGTAACAGAGTTTGGAAAAGACATCTTAAAATCCGACTCCTAGTCATCCTAGAGGTGGTTTATAGTGATATTTCATAAAATAATAATAATAATAATAATAATAATAATAATAATAATAATCGTATGGCCTCAATGACCCTGTGCAGACATTTTAATTTGACCCCATCTAGACTTCCTGGGTGTATTTCGACATTCCGCTTTACTCTACAATATGGCAGAGAAACGTATCTCTTATGGGTGATCCCCCCTGTGGGTGGGGACGGTAGAATAACACACACGGTATCCCCTACTGGTCGTAAGAGGCAACTAAAAGGGGCCCCAGGGGCTCTGAACTTTGGAGCGTGGGCATGCGACCACGGAGCCCATAGCTGAGTCCTGGCATTGCTTTCACTTACTTAAGCCAGGCTCCTCGCTTTCATCTATCCTATCCAGGCTCTCTTGGTCAATTCTTGTTCTTTTCCGACCCCGATACTATTACGTATGGAGGCCTAGGGAGTCTTTCATTTTCACGCCCTTCGTGGCCCTTGTCTTCCTTTGGCCGATACCTTCATTTTTCGAAGTGTCGGACCCCTTCCATATTTCTCTCTGATTAGTGTTATATAGAGGATGGTTGCCCATTTGTACTTCCTCTTAAAACAATAATCACCACCACCACCACCACCACCACTTATGGGTGATCTAAGGTTTGGTTTTAATTCTGTCGAGTAAACACCAAATGTGTCGACTTTGTACGACATGGAGTGCCGAATGGACTTGCTTCCGTCATTCAGAAGTCCGACTATCTCTGCCAGGTTTGAACCCATGATCTCGGGATCCGGAGTCCAGCACCACTGATCCACAGTCTGCCATGATGCTACCTAATGTAGAGGTCACGGCTGTTTCCCCCTCCCCTCCCCCATCCTAGCACTTGTCAGTTACGCCAATACAGATACCACAATTACAAAGGTTATTAGCTAGACATGGAATGCACTACATACTATATCGGGATGTCCTAGTCAAACTATAGTAATAAACACCATTTCTCAGGAAGTAACAACCCTACGTCAGCTCTTTCTTGCTGATATCAGGCACTCGAAGTGCCGCTAGATTGTTCAACCACAAACTGAGTTCCAAGGAGGCAATGTCAATATTTCATGTCCGTGAAGTTTTGTAGGTCATTGATTGACTTGATTAAAAGTTTCATATGATTATTACAGTGATGCCCAGCTTGCGCCAGTGTCTGTCTCGACGTATCGAATGAACCAACATAGAGGGATTACCACCTCAAACTTCAGACAGTCATCGTATCCTTCCTATTGTTCTATGCAATATGCGCCTTATTCAATTCCATTCATTAACATTGGACTGATCATTCCATACCTTATCCATTCCATGTATTACACGAGTCCAGAGACTCATATGAAAGAGGTTATATATGAGGGCGAATCAAAAAAGTAAGTTACACTTCCAAGTTATGACCATTTATTAAACCACCTAAACATAGGCAACACGGCAAAGACAACATACAATGTAAGTTCACTTTTCCACATAGTCCCCAAGAGACTGTTCACATTTCTTGGAACGGCCAACCAACTTTTCGATTCTGGATGAGTAGAAATCACCTCCAGCGATATGTAGCCACCTGGAGATAACTGCTTTCACCTCCTCATCGTTTCGGAATCATCGCCCACCAAGATCCTTTTCCAGCTTACCGAACACATGATAATCGTTGCAGCAGTTCGGACGTTCGGTGGGCCGTGTGAGGTGTTGCGTTATCGTGCAACATAATTACACCGGCGCTCAATTTTTCCCGCCGTTTTTCTTTAATTGCCTTACGGAGCCGGTTCGACGTTTGACAATACGAAGCCGAGTTGACTGTCATGCCTTTCGGCATACATTCCACGTGCACCACATCCTCCATGCCAAAGAACACTGTCGCCATTACCTTGCCTGCTGAAGGTTGAACCTTCGCCTTCTTTAGTGGTGGTGATTTGATATGCATCCATTCCATTGATGTTCTCTTTGTTTCGGGGTTGAAGTGATGGGCCCACATTTCATCCTCTGTGATGATTCGCCGCAGAAGCTTGTTGCCCTCCACAGAATTCCGTTGCGAAAATGCCGGTAACGATTGTAAACGTTACCCATTGTGAATATTGGTGAGCAGACGTGGGACCCAACTTTGAAACAGTTTACGAAATCCAATGTGCTGGTGAACAATGGAGAACACACTGCCATACGAAATGTTCAGCATGCTGGCACTTCCCTGTACAACGATTTTCTTTAATGATTCCATTCACACGGTCAACATTTGCAACGATACTGGACGTTACAGGCCTGCCTTCGCGATATTCATCCGTGAGATTCGTGCGTCCGGCGTCAAATTACTTACGCCACTTTACAATACATCGGCCAGAAATTGCACGTTTACCATATACAGCAGTGAATTCACGATGAATATCTGTGCAAGTGAGCCGATTAACCCATAGAAATCTTGTACGCACCTCTAATTTGGAGTGAACATCCAAGTTGACGCGCCTTTGAGCACAGCCCGCTCTGCACACACACACAACACGACGGGATATAACACCAACCTCCCTATAGGACGGGTCAGTAGTTACTGTAGCTTGTTCGGCATTGGCCACGGTCACGTCACACAGCGTGCTTTCGCAGCGAGCTAGTGTAACTTACTTTTTGATTCGCCCTCGTACATTAATGTTATGTGGATACACAGTGGTTAATGTCCATTAAAGCAGTGGAAGTAAAATACTCTTATCATATACATAAATCTCCAACAATTTTTTCTCTAAGACTTTAATTAGAGTATTCAAAATCCCTATAGCTGGTGATGATTTTCTACAAAGCACACTGACGTGATCATCTCACTTATGACGTTGGTTCAAAACTACACCTAGATACTTCATCGTTGATCTCAGTGTTATCACGGTATCACGAACTTTAGTTCTGACTGTGAGGTAAATGTTATATTTATGCGCCCTGATTATGGAAGACAAAATACTCAGTTTACCACCATTAGCAGATAGCATATTCAAGGATAACCACTATCCTAGCAACTTGTGTCCTTTTGCATTAGCTGCATTAGTTACCATTATCTCCATTATCTGTTCAAAAATCAAAATGCAGAATTAAGAATCGAGGTATATCAATCGATCAATACTGATCTGCATTTAGGGCAGTCGCCAGGTGGCAGATGCCCTATCTGTTGTTTTCCTAGCCTTTTCCTAAATGATTTCAAAGAAAGTGGAAATTTATTGAACGTCTCCCTTTTTAAGTTATTCCAATCCCTAACTCCCCTTCCTATAAATGAATATTTGCCCCAATTTGTCCTCTTGAATTCCAACTTTATCTTCATATTGTAATCTTTCATACTTTTTTAAACGCCACTCAAACTTATTCGTCTACTAATGTCATTCCACACCATCTCTCCGCTGACAGCTCGGAACATACCACTTAGACGAGCATCTCTCCTTTCTCTAAATTCTTCCCAGCCCAAACTTTGCAAAATTTTTGTAACGCTACTCTTTTGTCGGAAATCACCCAGAACAGATCGAGCTGCTTTTCTTTGGATTTTTTCCAGTTCTTGAATCAGGTAATCCTGGTGAGGGTCCCATACACTGGAACCATACTCTTGTTGGGGTTTACCAGAGACTTATATGCCCTCTCCTTTACATCCTTACTACAACCCCTAAAACACCCTCATAACCATGTGCAGAGATCTTTATTTACAATCCCATTTATGTGATTACCCCAATGAAGATATTTCCTCATATTAACACCTAGATACTTACAATGATCCCCAAAGGGACCTTTCACCCCATCAACGCAGTAATTAAAACTGAGAGGACTTTTCCTATTTGTGAAATTCACAACCTGACTTTTAAACCCATTTATCAACATACCATTGCCTGCTGTCCATCTCACAACATTTTCGAGGTCACGTTCCAGTTGCTCACAATTTTGTAACTTATTTATTACTCTATAGAGAATAACATCATCCGCAAAAATCCTTACCTCTGATTTCACTTCTTTACTCATCATTTATATATATAAGAAAACATAAAGATCCGATAATACTGCCTTGAGGAATTCCCCTATTAATTATTACAGGGTCAGATAAAGCTTCAGCTACTCTAATTCTCTGAGGTCTATTTTCTAGAAATATAGCAACCCATTCAGTCACTCTTTTGTATGAAAGAGAAGCGAATATCCAGAAAGAAGTGGGGCAAATTTGCAATTCGTTCCCTGTCCCTTTAATGCTTGTATAGAACAGGTGGTAAAGGAGCAAAGAAAAATTTGGAGAAGTGATCAAATTCAAGGAAAGGAAACAAAACTCTGACTTTGGCCATGACAGTTATTTTATCTCAGTTTGCAGATCTACTAGAAACTGCCGAATGGTGTACATAATCTAGGAGAAGGAGTAGAAGATGAAAATCAACTTAAACGAAATCCAATTAAATAAGGTGTTGCAGGAAATATCAGATCAGGAAATAAGGTCTGAAAGCAAGTAGGTGAATATTGTTACTTGGGTAGTAAAATAACTAACGATGGTAGAAATAAGGAGGATGTAAACGAGCCAAAGAAAGGAAAAATCTTCCACAAGAAAGCTATATACAGTATAAAAAATAGCATGTCCTGACTGACTGACTGACTGACTGACTGACTGACTGACTGACTGACAGACTCATCATTGCCGAGCCAAAACTACTGGACATAAGGAAATGTAATTTTGGGGATACATAGGATTTTGGGATATTCCCTCGCTAACGGGATGAAAAAGGGGGGCAAACTTTTATAATGGGTATATGTAGATCTCAAAAACTTAACAGTTTAAAGCCGTGAAAACTGGTGTTTGGAATCTCCTTTAAAAATAATTAAACGCGTATTTTTTGTTTCCTGAAAATCTAATTATGGCGGTAAAAATAAGTGAAAAGGGGGCTGTACCCTTTTCGTGAGGATACTTATATCTCAAAAACTGAAGAAGTTACAGATGTGAACATTGGTACACGGAATCTCCTTTAAAAATAAAGAAGCACGCACTTTTTATTTTCGTAAAATCTGCTTAAGGGGGCTTAAAAGAAGTGAAAATGGTTTGCATTTTTAAAATGAGTACATCTCAAAAACTAAACATGTTACAGACATAAAAATTGGTACTTTCAACCTCTTTTAAAAGTAAATAAACACGTTTTATGTTTGGTTTAGGAAAATCCACTTAAGGGGAGGAAAATAATTGAAAAAGGGTAAATTTTTAAAATGAGTATATCTACAGTATATCTCAAAAATTAACATGTTACAGATGTAAAAATTTGTATTTAGAATCTCCTTCAAAAATAAAGAAACAAGTATTTTTTGTTGTCGGAAAGCCAAGTTACGGAGGTGAAAAGATGTGAAAAAATAGTTGAATTCTTTTCATGAGGATACTTACATCTAAAAAACTGAAGATGTTACATACGTGAAAATTGGTATTTGGAATCTCCTTTAAAAATAAAGAAACATGTATTCTTTTGTTTTCGGAAAATTCACTGATGGTGGGGGTAAAAGGAGTTGAATTATTTTCATGAGGATATTTAGATCTCAAAAACTGAAGGTGTTACAGACGTGAAAATTGGTATTTGGAATCTCCTTTAAAAAATAAAGAAAAACTGAAAAAGCCGGTCATTTTTCAAAATGACTATATCTACAGAATTTCTCAAACCCAGAACATGTTACAGGTGTGAAAATTGGTATTTGGAATCCCTTTAAAAATAAGGAACGTGTACTTTTTGTTTTCGGAAAAGCCACTTAACCGGGGTGGGGGAGCGGGAAGAAGTGTAAAAGGAGTTGAATTATTTTTATGAGGATACTTATGTCTCAAAACTGAAGATCTTACAAACGTAAATTTTGAAATCTCCTTTAAAAAATAAAGAAACGCGTATTTTTTGTTTCAGAAAATCCACTTAAGGGGGTTAAAAAGATCGAAAAAGGGATGCTGATGTCGGCGTTTTACCCGCTGTTCCAACATGTCTCACAGATTTTCAATGGGGTTCAAGTCAGGTGATTTTGCAGGCCAGTCAAGATGTAACAGGGTGGGGGAGTGTTCATAAAACCAGTCACATATGCGTCCAGCCCGATAAACTTTGTTGTTGTCACCTTGAAAATTCGGGGTATCAATAGAATACTCATCATGCAGATATTCACTGAAAGGCAACACCTGATCATCCAGAATGTTGAAATAAACATCATGGTTCGTGTTAGTGGTCACCTCAGTGAGCCCGCCCAATCTATGATACGAAAAACAGCCCCAAAACATTCGGCTTGAACCTGACCTTGCACACATCCAGGATGAAATGCTTCATTTGGCCTTTGGTGCATTCAACGTCGTGCGTCTTGGAATACAGGCAAAAACGTGAGTAATAATGTTTGGCTTTACGTCCCACTAACTACTCTAACTTTACGGTTTTCGGAGACACCGAGGTGCCAGAATTTAGCCCCGCAGGAGTTCTTTTACGTGCGAGTAAATCTACCGACATGAGGCTGACGTATTTAAACACCTTCAATAACCAGCGGACTGAGCCAGGATCGAATCTGCCAAGCTGGACTCAGAGGGTCAGCGCCTCAACCGTCTTAAGCCACCCAGCCTGGCAAATGTGATTCTTCAGACCACATTCGTTTCTCCAGTCAGCTACTGCCCACGTTCGATGATTTCTAGCCCATTGAAGACGCGCGGCTTTATTTGCCAGTGACAGCAATGGCCTCTTGTGAAGTGACTGACTCCAAATATTCATTCCATGCAGATCCCGTCGTAATTTTCTTCCGCTAACAGGTTGGGATGGATCTTCATTGACTGACTGCAGCAATTCCTGTCGGGTTTGGAAGCAATTTTGATTCACAAGCCGTGAAACGTGTCTCCATTCTCTCTCAGTCAATTCCGACGTCGTGTTTACTGGCCACGTGTAGTACGCCACTGCTTGCAGACACATCGAACAGTCCGCTGCGAAGCACCAGCAAATCCAGCAACTTCACGCACCATATGGCCATGAGCACAGTCCTTTTTGTCACTCTGTCACACCCTTACATTTACCCATGTTAATGTACACTGTCCGCTTGAAACATCAATGTCTCACTGATCGCTACTGCCTTATGCTCACGTAGAGGGAATGCGCATGCGGTTGAGCACGGGACTCGTTCGCTGCGCCATCTGTACAGGCTTAACGATCCATTTGTGCGTGTGCATTTGTCCGATGAGCTTATTTGAAGCTGTTTGCGTGGAACGTAGCTTTGTATGAAAATTAAACATGAACAATAACTGGCGTATAAAGAAAGGAAGAAAGAGAATACAAGCTTTTGAATATGAGATGGGTAGATACTGAATCAATTTATTGAGAAGAAAACGATTAATCGAAATTTGACCAGAAAAGAGGTAGTTTGATAGGCCACATATTTAGACACTGGACGTGTTCATTCGTTTGTAGAGGGCAATGAAGGGGTAAGAATGGCAAGCAGATTATAGATGTAGGATGTAGGATGCAGAAGTAACCAAGAGATTAGTACAGGATAGGATGGCACGAAGATCTGTATCAAGCCAATATACCGACTGATAATGCTTTCAACCCTGTGAACAACACAATCTTACCAGGGTGGAGAGATTTCAACGTTCCAATGAAATAAATAGTTGAGAGACCAGACAATTAAATAGTTATTGAAAAGAGTAGCTACCCTTATAAGGTTGCAAGGGCGTTAGGCAATATAATTGACTGATATAATCTTGTAATATTACCCAACATGGCTTAGCTACGTTGTTAGTACCTAGTACTGCACGACTGAAAGCAAAGCGAAACTACCGTCATAGCTCCCGAGAACATACAGTTCTCTCTGTATGGTTGTGATATCCCGAGAAGACTACGGAAAATGCATCTCTAGGGATAGAATAAGAGTCAGATTATAATATGCTGGAAATAGAAGAGGCTATCGATATCGTTAAGGATGGGAAACCTAATATTGAAATCAGAATTTGACCGAGCATTGAGGAACAAGGCTCCTAGAATTGATGACAGGCTATACATTCTTTCAGAACTGCTCGCTACTTTAGGAAAAGCCAACACAGCGAAGTTATTATATTCAGTATGCACGGCGTAAGAGACTGCAAGAAGAATGACGTGATCCCTCAGTAGCGCAGATACGACTTTTCCTGTGGGGTATATGAGTAGTAATAATAACAATAATAATAATAATAATAATAATAATAATAATAATAATAATAATAATAATAATAATAATAATAATATAATTATAGGCCTATCGTGGGGTTCATATAAGGCGAATGAGACAATAAATTTCCTAAGAATAGCTTTTGCAATGGATGGTGAGAGATTATTATTATTATTATTATTATTATTATTATTATTATTATTATTATTATTATTATTTCTCTTTAGCTTTTTCCATTTCTGTGGGATCGCGGGTGCGAACTGTGTCGCACATGTGGACTTGGTCCTGTTTTATGACCGTATGCCCTTCCTGACACCAACCCTATATGGAGGGATGCAAAAATTATTGCGTGCTTCTGTGGTTGTTGGTAGTGTAGTTTGTTGTCTGAATATGAAGAGAGTGCTGGGACAAACACAAATACCCAATCCCCGAGCCAGAAGAATTAATCAGACGCGATTAAAATACCCAAAACGGCCAGAAATCGAACCTGGGACCCTCTGCACCGAAGGCCTCAACGCTGACCATTCAGATAAATTCGGACAACAACAATAATAATTATAATAATATAGGCCTATCGTGGGGTTCATATAAGGCGAATCTATCTATATAAATAAAATCGTAACGACTGTGTGCCTCTAAATTGACTATTTTGGCGAAATTTTCGCACAGCTACCCGTTTAAGGGGTAATAATGACCATCTGCATAATTTTTTGGTTTAGTTTCCTGAAAGTCGTAATTTTTGCCCTCCTAGCTCAAAATCCAGATTGCGTCATAATCTGCCAAACAAAAAAGAAAATTGAAATTTGACAAAATTATACGTTTAGCCTGTAACGGACGGAAAACTTCCAAGACCTCGAAATATGGAGGCACTTTTAATGATGGTCCAGACCTTCGGGAAGTCCTATCACATAACGGATTGCACAATCTCCGTTCAATATGGAATATTCTACAACCTTGGTATTATTTCGCAGCTACCCGTTTAAGGGGTAATAATGACCATCTGCATATTTTTTTGGTTTAGTTTCCTGAAAGTCCTAACTTTTACCCTCCTCGCCCAAAATCCAGATTGCGGCATAATCTGCCAAACGACTTTTTTGTCGTATCAATATCTCTTTTAGGTTTGATTTTCCTCTATTAATCGATGTTAAGTACATTTGGACTTTTCTCATGCATAATTCATACTTTCAATCATAGGAAATATAGAATCATCAAACTATTCACGAAAATTGGCCCACCCAGTAGCCATATGTGAGCCAAATGCTATGTATGTAGCTGTCACATAATTATCCGAAAAGTAATGCAATGTGAGATAATCTTACAAAACTTTACCCAGTTTAAAGTTTCTAATTCAATCTGACCCAAGAATAGATGAGATATCATAGGACCAGCCACTTAGGCACCTAAATCCGGCGTCTTATGGTACAATCTTTTGTCGATATGACGTATGTTTAGCAGCAGTTAATCTGTAAATGAAGGTCTGCAATACTGTAAACACGCATATACTTTCGTATGTCGATCTATGTATATTCACTGATGTCGATTTGTAGCGATCGAGAAAAGGTGTGTCTGCTATTGTAATCAGTACTCCCCACACCGACTTTGACTGGCAGTAGGAATGGGGTCCTTCTCCAACTCCTATGTAACTGGCATTAGTAAAGAAAGCCTACCATTGTAATGAATAGTTCACTTCTCGATTTGAGATGCAGAAGGCAAGGGAGCATGCAGTTTTGTAGAAAACTCCCCTACCCGATTGTGTTTGACTGTAGGCCAGGGTGCCCGCCAAAACAAATGTATCCATCTAAAATGTGACTGGCATTAGGCATAGTGGCCTGGTATTTTGATGGAAACTCACCAACTTGGAGTGACTGACAGTAAGCTGGAAGTAGGAAAGGGGGGCTGCCATTGTAACGAAAACTCCCCAAATCGATTGTGACCGCACAGTAGGCAATGGTAATGCAATTATAATGTAAACTTCCCAACTCGATTGTGAATGGCAGTAGGCAAGTGAGCAGTGAGCAAGTTATATCACAAATCCGTAACAAACACTTTACATTGGAAACAGCGTATGGGGCCCCATGCTGTTTCTTGGATAATGCTAAGAGACATTCACTTTTAAAACAATCCTATTTATTGCATGTGTGAGATTGTGAGCAACTGCAACGTGACCTCGAAAATATTGTGAGATGGACAGCAGGCAATGGTATGTTGATAAACGGGGCTAAAAGTCAGGTTGTGAGTTTTACAAATAGGAAAAGTCCTCTCAGTTTTAATTACTGCGTTGATGGGGTGAAAGTTCCTTTTGGGGATCATTGTAAGTATCTAGGTGTTAATATAAGGAAAGATCTTCACTGGGGTAATCACATAAATGGGATTGTAAATAAAGGGTACCGATCTCTGCACATGGTTATGAGGGTGTTTAGGGGTTGTAGTAAGGATGTAAAGGAGAGTGCATATAAGTCTCTGGTAAGACCCTAACTAGAGTATGGTTCCAGTGTATGGGACCCTCACCAGGATTACCTAATTCAAGAACTGGAAAAAATCCAAAGAAAAGCAGCTCGATTTGTTCTGGGTGATTTCCGACAAAAGAGTAGCGTTACAAAAATGTTGCAATGTTTGGGTTGGGAAGAATTGAGAGAAAGAAGAAGAGCTGCTCGACTAAGTGGTATGTTCCGAGCTGTCAGCGGAGAGATGGCGTGGAATGACATTAGTAGACGAATAGGTTTGAATGGCGTCTATAAAAGTAGGAAAGATCACAATATGAAGATAAAGTTGGAATTCAAGAGGACAAACTGAGGCAAATATTCATTTATAGGAAGGGGAGTTAGGGATTGGAATAACTTACCAAGGGAGATGTTCAATAAATTTCCAATTTCTTTGAAATCATTTCGGAAAAGGCTAGGAAAGCAACAGATAGGGAATCTGCCACCTGGGCGACTGCCCTAAATGCAGATCAGTATTGATTGTATTGTATTGTATTGTATTTACTTCGATATTCGAATACAATGCAGAATACCGTAGCGAAGCACGGGTATATTTGCTAGTGAGATAATAAATTTCCTAAGAATAGCTTCTGCAACGGATGGTGAGAGAACCAGGAGACGACGATTGTGTTATTGTACTTGGTGCTTATTTCAAGACAAGAGGTCACAGTGTCAGATAAAATTAGAGGACTATGGAGGCTATTGTGTTATGCACAAGTGCTTGAAGACCGAATGCTCTAAATGAGACCCATACATTGAACCCCTGAACTCACCACTCCATCGTTGCGTTGGTCGTCTTCGTCGGCTGTTTCGGTAAAGCAATATCGTACTCTTGGATCTCGGGGTCGTTGCAAGTTCTTTTCTGTCACTTCATCGACCAAACGATAGGGTTCAGAGGAGAGCATAACTACTTCAAATGAGGAGCAAATATGTGCTTACTACAATATTTATTCAACTAGCTGATGTACCCGTGCTTCGCTACGGAATTCTACATTGTATACAGAATTGTAGGTTAGGTAGAGTTAGGGTTACCAACTGAAAATTTCCAAATACTTAATGATCAGTCCTTGCTGCAGTTCATTTCCTTGAAGCTGTATTTTTCAACAGAACCTACTTTTGAAAGAAGACACCAGTTATTTTCTTGAAGTACATATTTATAAAATTCTTCGCACGACACATCTTTGAAATTGAACTTCACAAGTATCATTCCTTTCACTGATTCTAACAACAAACGGTTCCTTTCCTTTGTCCATTGATAATTTATGAATGAAAACACACGCTCAGTGGAGGCATTGCTGCCTGGTATGGCAAAGAAAAACTGGCAAATGTTCAAAAGTTCAGAAAATACCTCAATGTTCTGGCACTTATTAAAAAAACAGACCATTGTTGGTCTAGTGTTGTATCTTTATCCAAAGTGGAAGTTTTAGAATAAGCCCTTACGTTGCAGAACTGGTCGAATAATTTCGAATCATCTATTTCTACACCTTTTGACTGTAAGTACTGAATACATGGGTCAATATCGTCAAAGCAGACGTATTTAATATTTTGAAGTTTCAACCATTTGAAACACTTGAAACACAGTTATGTAGAATGTGAGCAGGACATCCAACACCTACTATGTTTTCATTCAAGTCATTTTTGAGAGCAGAGAATACATTCTTCCCTTCCCTTCGTGCAAGGCCTCCAAAATTAACATTTGCAATGTCTCCAGAAAATGCAATGCATCTAGAAGTAATTTTATGCTTTTCGAGAGTATCTGAAATATAGGAGGAAATACATTCAGAACTTTCATTTGGACATGCTTGTGAATAAAGAACTTTTATCTGAATGTCATTATTTTTGTAATCAAAGAATTGGATGAAAATTGGAAACAACTTTAGTACACCATGATTGCTTGCATCTGTTCCTAGGCCAAAAAATGGAACTTTATTGTTAAGAGTTTCAGTTATAATATCTGTCGAGTGAGGAGCAATAACATTATTTATTATGGCTACTGTTTTAGTTCTTGCTACTTCAGAACCTAAGAACATACTCTTATTCAATTTAGCTGTGCAGTCCATTGATTTGTATGACTGGTGATGGAAAACTGCATGAAATGACATTGTAACTTCTGCGGCTTGAACTTTTTATCATCTGGTGAATATTTGGGAGTGACAAATGATAACATTGAACATGATATTGACCTAGTTCTCACCGTCTTTTTGTGTTTTTCACTGTTAACGTGTCTTTCCAAGTCACCAACATCTTTGTATCCGACATTAACATAACTATCACACACTGCACATTTCGCTTCACTTTCACTGCGACCGTGAGTAAAGCAAGGATACTTATGTTTTAGTTTATCCGAAAATTTGCACTGTCTTTTTTTATATTCACTCCTTTCAGGTTGCAAAGATGACATACCGGTACGTAATAGGATGCAATGAGATTAATATTTCACTCCACTCGCTACATACTCCCACTGTAATTTACGGCGACAACCAGATAACCAAACACGATAGCTGCAAATCATATGGCAAGCACATGTAAACTGTAGCTCTCGACACTTCCGGTTTCTCTCAACATAAACGTGGAAATGAAGCGCGTTGATTGGTTGATCGATGCCTGGACTTCGAGTTCAATATATCGAATATTAGTATTACTTATTTCCACCCTCGGAAGTAGCGCCCTGAGCACATGGAGTTGATGTAAGATACAATAACATGCTGTCTTCAACCTAAAACCTAAGTCAGCAACTTTGTAACAAAAATGCTGGTAAATGTTGAACGGAGACAAATTAGATGTTGATAATACTGTATCCACGATAACCATCCCGCTCAGGAAAGAAAATCATAAATTAAATAATTATAGGATTCCTGAACTTCTCATAGGGAGACAGCACATTCATAGATAGCTTTTGTGAATTACTGCGGAAATGTTATTTTTTGTAATCGGTATGGGAGGACAATAGTCTGAGGGAGATAAGCGTGGGTCTCACGGTCAATCACACCTGTGAAACATCTGGATAGGAAGGAGATGGGAAGATTCCACAAACTGCAATAGTTGAGTTCTCGACCCGAAGCGGGGAGGTTTAACTGTTATATAAAATGTACATAATAAAATGTATTGTTAAGTGTTTTGATAAAACAAAAAAATTTCATGTGTGTTGCTTCAAGCCAAGTGTAAAATCTGTGCATGTATAAGGTAATGTTTAAGAGAAGATTGTGCCCTGCAATTATGAGAGGTTAAGTCTGAGGCGGCTGGCATAAAATGAATCCAAGATAACGCCATGCCGACGACGAAATTACAGGTCTGTCGGATTTAAATCATGTTTTGTAGTTAGAAATGCAAATGCTTGTCCCTTTAAATTAAGTAATTAATAAATCATAACGTCGCGCCGTATATGTGGCGTGTTTAAATTTTAGTGTTGCGACAGCGAGGATATGTCTTGTCGTCATTCTAGTGTGGAGGTGAATTGTCTATTATTTATGTCAGCGTGCGAGACTGTAAAATGTGTTTAAATTTCTACTTAAAAAATTTGAAAGTGAAGTTGAATATTGCAAAGAAAGTCAATGAAATAATGTTCAGGCCGGTAAAAGTTACAATAATGATAATGATAAAATAACCGTTATGAGTGTGATCAAGTCAAATATCAAATTATATAATAATAATAATAATAATAATAATAATAATAATAATAGTAATAATAATATTCACGTTAGGATAAAATTAAGATGATAAATTATGTGTTCATTAGTAATGTCAAGCGAGATTTTCGGTTTCTATAGAAATCCAGTGAAGAAAATCATAAGTCGGCATTTTTGAGAAACTTAAAATTTTGTGACACCGTGTATTTGTGATAGAGAAAATTACGGTCTGCTATTTTGCTCTGGAGGTCAGGAAAAATTTCGAGAAGTTAACTGTAAGATCATTATAACGTTGTTTGATCATGGGATGGCTTGTATTTTAAGAAAAGTTTCAAGCAAGAAGGAAATGGATTATAATGGAAATGAAATATTACAAGAATAGTTAGGAAGATGTTAAAGGCATAGTAAGCCTGTATTTTATGAGTGATGCAGAATAAGCAGAATGACGAGGATAAGAGGTCCTGTGTTTCGACGGAGATGAATTTTTGTGACATGGTGTGTAGGTTGAAGTGTAATATTTCCGAGACATGCTGTGTAAGAGGAACGATGTCCTGTAAGAATCCAGAATTATTGATGAATATAAAGGTTGTCAAATCCAAGTGAGCGCGTTGTGATACCTATTTTAAGTACAAGTTGATGTTTCTCCCGTGATTACTATTTTATGTAAGACCGTAGGTAACGGTAATTAAGTCTAAGCGACGGTTCTGTTTTGATACCAGCGAAGTGCATTTTGTGAAAGGCGACCTCACGAACAAAATACATTCTAACACAGAGTCAATATAATACTTTATTATTGTAAATTGAATTCTATTCTGTATCTTTACGAGACGAAAATATCGCTGACTGGAAACATTGCGGGTGTGAAAAATAATTTTATTAGGATGATAGTTTAGCTCGAGGTGATTGATGAAAAGTTACTTCACTGGACAGTTCACGATGATACAAGTTTGGAGTGTTGACATGGTAGGTCAGTTGGAGCCTCACACTCGAGTTATGCCGTGGATATCGTGATGGTACTTGTTATTGTTTTCAGTGATATTGCATAATATTAAACGAGAGTTTAGTTTATTTTTATTTGGCGGACTTCACGGTATGTGTTGAGATTGTATTGAGGAATAGATTAAACTATTTGGACATGTTGTTTAATTTCGATTTTACGCTTTATTGTAGGCAATAGACAGTAATAAATTCCAGGTTCGAGTTCATTTTTGTAGCGAATTTAACTTCATGTCTTAAAGTTTCAACGAGGATCAGATTGTAATATCCGGACATTTGTGTTATAAGTTTCGATTTCGCCTGGCAGTATGAATAATGTGTAGATACCATAACGTTGGCTCAATTATAGATTTTATTATTCCGCGTGTATTATGCAACTTAAGGATGAGTAGACACAGTAACGTTGGCTCAACGTCAGGATTAGGACATCGTCTGTACATAGCCGAGTCATAGATTAGGCATTTTTGCGGATCGACTTGAACGATGTTAGTGTTTGCTGTAGTGGATACGAATGTGAAAGGTATTAGCAGGTACCATTTAGGCCATGTTTCGGCATAATTCTTACTAGCCAGAAGGTGCTCCCATAATAGCGTTGCATCAGTAGTGACATGAATGTAAGGGTTGTCCCATGTGGAAACCTAGCTAATGGAGACTGATCCTTACTGCTTAGCCGCGCGTGTTTGTATTAAAATTCCAGTTACATTAGAGGAAAATAGGATTGCATAGAATTAACTTGGTTAAGCAATATAATGTAGCACTACAAAACAGAAAAGAACACGTTAATAATATAAACAAAACTACTTAACATTCCAGTTCCTTTATTTTTTAATTAAATCATTGAGACTATCTCGAAAAAATTTTTGTTTTGTTGCAAGATGCCATATTCGGTAGAAGTAAGGGCAAGAGAATGTAGTCGTTCTTGTGCCACTGAAATTCGATGACAACCCTTAAGTAGTTTTAAGTGAAGAACGTTCGTTCACCAGAAGCATTTGTTATCATGAGATGCTGTCACGACATTTGGAAACATTTGGAAACAGTGATTGTACATTTTTTATTTTTTATTTTTTCAAGGAGGCTGTATGACACCGAAGGAAATTTGGAAAGTTAAACTGTTCGCTAGGGACAAACTCATGTGCCAACTATGGTAACAGCATGCAGCTTGACACCTGTCACCATGTGTTCGTAAACTTATCCGCAGTTCACACACTCACACAATTTCCTATAAGGAGTCTAAATTTGATCTGGTGACTTAGGGCCCCTAGCAGCACCAGCAGGGCCAGTGAAAACTTTTGAAGAAACTTCCTGGGAACTTATCAGGCAAGTCTGTACACTATGTGGACAATATTACTCTTTTGGCAGTGGATAAATAATAAATTATTCTTAAATAGTAACGAAACTGAAGACATTTTCTTTTTTCTGAGCAACGACACAGCAGTAAGTCACTGAAACTCTGAGGTATCCATCTATACTCAAAATAGAACTGGAATGTTCATACACAACAACTGTGTAAGAAACTGACTCGAGTTATATGTTATATACAAGGTGTACAACTTTGCTTCCGCCGTTTGCCGATGGATGGCGACAACGGTACGTAGCGATCGAACGAAACAGATCGCAGACGTCAGGCAGTTAGCTTTGACCTCGGTCAACATAACCCCACTCAAACTTAGTCGATATGTGTCTGCATCATAAAGTTGTTCTCGATTGAGCATGGCAGTGTACGAGCCAAATTTTCGGCATTTGCGGGAGGTGTTACTGTTTTGTTTCAATATGAAGAAAACGGCGGCTGAGTCTCATCGAATGCTCTCACGTACGTATGGTGAGGACGCTATTAGTGGAAGAACGTGTCGTGAGTGGTTTCAACGCTTCAAGAACGGTGATTTTAACGTCGAAGACCGACATAGTGGTGGACGAGAGAAAGTTTTCGAAGATGCAGAATTGGAGACATTGCTGAGTGAAGACTCGCGTCAAACTCAAGAAGAATTGGCACGATCAGTGGGAGTGACACAGCAAGCCATTTCGGAACGTCTCAAGACCATGGGCATGATTCAGAAAGAAGGAACTTGGGTCCCGTATGAGTTGAAACCAAGAGACGTTGAACGGGGACGAAAATGGGTTCATTACGATAACCCTAAACGCAAAACATCGTGGGGATATCCCTGCCATGCTTCAACGTCGACGGAAAAACCGAATTTTCACGGCTCCAAGATCATGCTCTGCATTTGGTGGGACCAGCTCGGCGTCGTGTACTATGAGGTGTTAAAACCCGATGAAACAATCACAGGTGCTCGTTATCGAACACAATTAATGCGTTTGAGCAGAGCATTCAAAGACAAACGGCCGCAATACAGCGAGAGGCACGATAAAGTGATTTTGCAACACGACAACGCTCGACCCCACGTTGCAAAAGAGGTCAAAACATACCTGGGAATGTTAAAATGGGACGTCCTACCCCAACCGCCGTATTCTCCAGACATTGCTCCCTCTCATTATCACCTGTTTCGATCAATGGCGCATGGCCTGGCTGACCGACACTTCCGATCTTATGAAGAAGTCACAAATTGGATCGATTCGTGGATTGCTTCAAAAGATGAACAATTGTTTCAACACGGGATTCGAACACTGTCCGAAAGATGGGAGAAAGTCGTGGCCAGTGATGGGCACTACTTTGAATGATACATGTGTTGGGGACAAAACGGTGGAAGCAAAGTTGTATACCTTGTATTTATTGCAAAAATTAAAGGAATGAGTTTGCAAACCGCAAATAATGTTTGCTTCCTAAGCTTTATTTTATTCATTCATATCATTCTAAAGTAGGGAACAATAATGTGGAAGAATTCCACGAGGGCTCAGTGCGTTTGTATACGGCAAAAGAAAGCAATCAGGTGCATACAGGGAAATTTCAGACAGGGAATTATGTAGAGTCATTTTCTAGGAACTGGGAATAATCACTCTCCGCTCAATATAGTCTACACTTACCAATGCATAATGGTCATCAAAGAAAACCTGCTTAAAGGAAGGAGGTACAGAAGCATAATACAAGCAGAAGAAATTACAGTATATTGACATTTCTCATGTTGGACTCAAGAAAACGCAAAAATGTAATGATAACACAAAATGACAGGTTTTAACAAGTTTCCATTAGATTTAGGAAAAATGTCAACAAAAAATTCGAAAGACAAAAAAACTGGCTGACGGTAAACAACATGTACTGTATAAGTAAAGATTATGTACTGGATAAATTAAGATTATGTAAATATAAAAATAAATATTATATTATTTGTAGATACAGCATTAAAAACCGAACAAGTTGGCCAAGCGGTTTGGGTCATGTAGCTGTGAGCTTGTATTCTGGAGATGGTGGTTTCAAACCCCGCTGTTGGCAATCCTGAAGATGTTTTTCCATGGTTTCCCATATTCATACCAGGCAAATGCTGGGGCTGAATTTTAATTAAGGCCACGGTCGCTTTCCAATCCTAGCCACTTTCTACCCCATCGTTGCCACAAAATCTATCTGTGTCGGGGCGATGTAAAATAAATAACAAAGAGCATAAAACATTTGGTACAGGATACATTCCAAGTGAGATAAAGTTTTTTCCAATATTTGAGAGGAAATCAACACGGTAAATTTAGGTACCGGCAGAGTAGTAGCAAGGTTTTCGGAGGCCCCGGTGCCAAACGCTTCTTTTCTCAGTTGATCATCTGTAGAAGAAGCCAAAATAAATGGCTAAATTACTCTATATGCGACTACTACCTACTGACTTCATGCTCTTTAACTGGTTGTAAAGGTGTGAGCATATACTGCAGTACCGGTATCAATCATAGGATAATATATTGTCACCTTAAAACTTGATTTTGAGTCAATAAGCCTTTGATTTTTTTTTAAAAAAAAAGCTCATGAAAGTTACTTTTCACGTGCAGACGACGCGACGGACGCTCTGTGAATCTCCTTCATTCACACTGTTCCTCCAGTATATTCTTTGCTTGATATATTTTTTTCGAAACAATTCTCTCACATCAGGGGCGTAGCCAAATTGGAGCTTATGGGGGTCAGAACCCCTCCTCCCCCGCCATTGGAATTTTTACGAAAGAAAATAAAGAAAAATTGCCAATAAACAAGTGAAAGTCGACTCAATGGATTGGCTCTTTCGAAGATTCACGTAGACATGATTTGTAAAACCAAGAGTTATCTTGAATCTATTTTCTAAAAAGTCTCGAAAGTTGTATTTTAGACTGTAAACTGCACATAGGCCATTCGCTGTAAAACTGTTGACCTTGATCATACTGTCCTTGTTCTGTATTTTAATGTAAGATTTTGTAGTGTAGGCCTACCGCAAACTGAATATCAACACACTTTACACACGCACAAGCACCTTCATTACGTTCTATCATCATTTTGTTACTATAACCCCCCATCGGTCGATCCTGGCTACGCTACTGTCTTACATGCAATAACAAGGAGCCGGCCCCGTGGTGTAAGGGTAGCGTGCCTGCGTCTCACACGGAGGCCCCGGGTTCGATTGCCGGCAAGTCAGGGATTTTTATCTGGACCTGAGGGCTGGTTCGAGGTCCACTTCGCCTACGTGATTAGAACTGAGGAGCTATCTGACGATGAGATAGCGGCTCCGGTCTAGAAAGCCAAGAATAACGGCCGAGAGGATTCGTCGTGCTGACCACACGACACCTCGTAAGCTGCAGGCCTTCGGGCTGAGCAGCGGTCGCTTGGTAGGCCAAGGCCCTTCAAGGGCTGTAGTGTCATAGGTTTTGGTTTTACTGGTAACAAGGAATAACTAACTTTAATTGAATATTCGGTTAACGTGCAATTTGTTAGATTGCTTTTTGCCACATGATACCTCCAAAATATTTTTGAACAGGAATTCCCACCTTCCTTCCTTCCTTCCTTCCTTCCTTCCTTCCTTCCTTCCTTCCTTCCTTCCTTCCTTCCTTGGTACCGGTACCAAGGCTATATTGTGAAACTTTATACACAGTGCTACATGGATTTATTGGCTTTATTTATTAAAATTATACACTGAACGTTAGTTACGACGAAAAGCACAATGCTCAGTGAGGTCGCTTGACAATCATAAATTCCTTCCACGGAGTAGTGCAGTGTCCCTCGAATTTAACAAACTAAGTAGAATTACAAGAAAGCGCCTTGCTAGGTGTACCGCAGTTGCTTTGCGGCTTTGAGCAAATATTACAGTTAACCAACGGGTCAACTATAACACAATTACTTATATAATAACATCTCATTATTCACTAAATATCACATAGTGAGCCCGTTTTGAGTATTTCCTGGCGTTGAATTTTCATCGTGTTTTTCGCCCCCTATCCCTTTCCAGCTGTATCGAGATAAATCGTTCGATCTGTGATATCGATTGTGACAAGACTCGACTCTGGCGTTCAGAAGATTAAAGAGCTGCCGGCACCGCTGGGCGCTGACACCTTCGCAGCTGTCAAGTAGGTGCAAGTGTCATAGCGAACGTGTGAGAAGAAGTTAGGAACGATGGCACCTAGTTCGCTTGAATTGATTTTAATAGGCTTTATATTAATATTACCTTTTCTGTACGAAACAAGTAAGGCGTTTAGGTATTATTTCAAGTTTTTTGTATATTACGGGTTTGTTATGACTACTGCGATTGTGGTTATACCGGTCATGATATTTCGTCCTAAAGATGTAAGAAATTTGCTGTAAGTACTTATTATCTTTCAACGAATATGGCTTTATTGCTTGTGAGCAACAACACGTGTTGAATATTCTGTTGATAAACAGAGGTAAATTAATTACACCAATAGGAATGCAAATATTTTTAGCTCAGTTTTCTTATTAGTGTAACTTCTCTTCTCTCTATATATTATTTGAATTTCCATGTAAATATTGTAAGTACCATGAGTAAACAAACTGGTTCCCTAGTATTGTTAAGTATTGTGAAGTATCTTCGATATTTTCTCAATTTCATAATAAAATTATCGCAGTTTTCATAGGGTGTTTTTTGTTTTTCGCCTGTAAGGGATAGCAGTTAATTCTGTCGATTTCTTGTGTTCTCCAGTATTGGAGGTGATATCATTATTTTCATGATTAAAAATGCAATTTTTTTTATTAATATGGCTCGAGAGAGCGAGCTGGGGTTACAAATTCTTTTTTTTTTTTTTTTCACTCAGCATTGTTAAACTACACAAATTATAATTTTAGAATTTATTGCATTTTTTAATTACTTCATTTTCTGGTACCTAAGTTTAAAATAGTTTGGATTTAAGCTGGTTTATTTTCCAGACTGTACTTTGTATTCATGACAAGTTTTACTAGATCCAGTCCAATCAGCTGAGAGTATACTGCAAAGACGAGTTTGGCTGAGCTAGTGTCAGTAACTCACATTTTTCACTGTGCTGTCTGTTCTTTTTGAGTGCCAAGATATCAGACTGAAATTTTTGTATGCTATCTGGCATTAGAGCTAACTCGTTGGCGTCAGCCAAACTGCTTAGAACATTTCCACCCAACTAAATCTGGCCGTGTCATTTTATACTTTTTTTTTTTTTTCCGGAAAAGATCCTTGAATACTCTTGAAGAGGGACTGGTCAAATTTATGTAAGTGCCAAAGGAATGTTTTGAGGGAAAATTAAAGAAACTTTATGCCAGTAAATGTTAAAACAAATTTTTATTATTTTATAAACTATTACTCTTGAAAACCTCAATATCACTAACAAATGAGAGAAAACTAAATCACATGAGGCTTTTATAAACACAGCAGTACAGATGTGATTTATTACGTCCTTGTAGTCTTGGAAGGAAAAATCTAACTCCAAGTTGTTGGTTTAACCCAATGATCAAAACAAATCTGTTCATTTACTGTTGAGCACTTCCAGTACACTTCTAATTTTCTTCAGTTAAAGATTTGGGCATAGCACCAATGTCAGCTCTGTTAGATTGAGACTGCACATTTGGTAAAGCTAAACTTTCTGCTCTCTTCGCAAGGTTGATGGTGACACCTGGTTTAAACACTCTTATGTTTGTCCCAACATACAAGTTGTCTAGCAAAAATTCACACCAGGGTCTTCTTCAGGGATTCGTGGGCATGAAACCTTACTAATTACAAACTTAAAGGTTCCAGTGTATTTCGATGAGAATCTTCTCCTTCCCCATCATCTTCTATTTCACACTTATGTACTTTTTTTTTTTTTTCAAGCTTCACCTTTCACTATCCTGTGTTTCTTAACAAGATTTTCACTACTTTGGAAAGCTTTGCCATCCATTTTAATGCCTAACAAAAACAACCATTTACTGTATTAAACTGGGAAGCATTCAACATAATGCAGGCATCTGTAACTGTGAGTTGCATAGCATATAACGTAGATCAGTGGCGTATGCTGCGATCCAGACATAGGCTACCGCTAGACTTAGGTTACCCCTTTTCGATAATTGATTTAGTGAACGTGAAGCCTTCAGAGGTTTGAGCTGCAGCCAATAGCTAACGGAGAAGCCTGCTGTGTTGTCAAGGCTGCTTCACAAGCTACTGCCCTGGCCTCTGCTACTGTCAATACACAAAATCTGGCCAGTGGAGATGGTAACCTAAGGTTTAGCAAATTAAAGTCCGGCTTTGTGGCTAAATGGATAGAATGCTTGGCTTTGGTCCGATAGCCCCAGTTCAATTTTCGAGATCAACCCCCTCATACTGTTAATTTTCCTGGCTTGGGAACTGGGTGTTTATTACGTCTTTGCCATTCATTTTATCTTCATTAGGTCACCACCAAGCCTATACAGATGCCATGCATCATTATTATTATATTAAATAAACATGTAGAATTTTACAGTGGTCATACCCATCGTTCACTGGTTAATTGGCTTCCTCGGGAGATCAGTGGTGGTGTCTGACACATGATCACGGGTTCGATTCCAACCAACAAAAGAGAACACTAACCCTGAAAGAATTCATTTCATTTTAGCAGATCTACCTATAAAAAGAAAAGTATATTACTCCTATAACAGCAGCCCTGCAGTGTCTTCCTACAAGAATGAGGAAGTAAACGGGAGTGAAATACAAGCGCTCTGTTATCTATATAATTAAGTCAGAAGTATGAGGTGAGGAAGTACAGTACGTATGATGAGTAACGCATGGTTGATAGCAGTGGCGATCTGTCTGAGCGAAGCCTAGCACTGCTATCACCCCAGTCCCAGCACCTGTCAGACATACGTCAGCAAGCCACGTGAGTCTGGGCAAGAGGAGAAGGACTAGAGTCTAGGCTGCAAAATCAGTTTCCGATGCCTCGCTCTCGGAAATACGTGCAACGTTTTTTCTCACTGCTTTCAAGTTTTGTAAATGGAACAGTGTATCAGATGCTTATATTATAATGTGCTTTAGACTTCCATCATTCTGAATTTAGGTTTGGGCTTCAATAGCCTTGGTAGCCCCTACTAAACACCAGTGCTGTAGATCAGTTTACCGGGCGAGTTGGCCGTGCGTGTAGAGGCGCGCGGCTGTGAGCTTGCATCCGGGAGATAGTAGGTTCGAATCCCACTATCGGCAGCCCTGAAGATGGTTTTCCGTGGTTTCCCATTTTCACGCCAGGCAAATGCTGGGGCTGTACCTTAATTAAGGCCACGGCCGCTTCCTTCCAACTCCTAGGCCTTTCCTATCCCATCGTCGCCATAAGACCTATCTGTGTCGGTGCGACGTAAAGCCCCTAGCAAAAAAAAAAAAAAAAGTAGGTCAGTTAGAGGTGCAAGTTGGTTGAGGACATAACACCAGTGCCATTTGTTGGTACACTTTATAATGGAAAGAGAGAGCATCTGGACAAATCATTCAATACAGCACTGGTGTTGGTGCTTAGATCACTTTGCCCTGCCATTCTTCAGTTGATAGTACTGTAAGTTGATGGTTTAGCCTGTCATCATGCCTGCTCTGAAGAAAGAACTCATTATTCCATACTACAGCTGCCTGATTTTCAAAATAAATCATTTCACCTGCTTGTGATAACACATCCCCGACACCATAATAAATTCCTAAAAATGCACTATCTTAAATTGTTCGACAAACAATTTATTGAGATCTTTCTTTTTCTCTAAATAACTTTATTAACATTATATACCAACTTTAACATTCATTGTTGCTTTATTTTAAAGATCATTATATTCTGGTAATAAAATACCCAGTTTTTTAATTGTGTGTTAAGTGTAATATTTGCACCTTTGAAACTGTAATATTTGTACTAGTACTCTGGTACTCAATAATTAACTTATTTGTTGGTTGAATCTAGAATTAGGAGAGAGAAAGAAAAACAGCTAGGCCTGCATGGTAGATACCATTCTGAGATTTGCTTGGAGTTAAAATGGAAAATACTTATAAGGGTGCCCAAGAGGGAGCTTAAAATTGTTCTTTGCAATCATCCTCAAGAGGCTGACTGTCCCTCATTCCAACTCTCATACTAGGACATAAAATGCTCAGTGGTAGATTCTGCACAGTTACGGCGAGCACTGTAGCGGTAGGCACACAACACAGAGGATGATCCTCTGTTGTTAATGTCTTACTCACACAATAATCCCAGCTGTTTAATTCTGGAATCTGTGCATGTCCTGGCCAGACGAGAAAAAAAAAAAAGAAAAAAAAAACATTGGCCTAACAACACAGTAGTGCATAGCATAGAGCCTCACAAAGGGAGTGTCCTGGTGCACTGTTTCATGTTAGACCTTTGGCCTAATAGCAAGGACATTGTCTTCTTCTTTTTTTTTTTCCTAATGAAATATACCATTGTTGAATTCTAGGAGTGACATCATATTTAAGAAATTTTAGGCAGTGGCTGTTGATGCTGGAGATATTGAAAATGTCACACAATTTCTGATTTTAGGTTATAAAATGAAATATATTGCTAGGGTGGATTGGTGGGTTGACAGTATTGGAGGTGAAGACTTCTCTCTCCTACTTGTAATAGAAGATAAGATTTCTAGCATTTGCTGTCCCTAATTATGTAATTTATGCTGAGGGACTACGTTTACCTTCTTAATGACAGAGCCAGGAATTAAACCAGGCTGACTGGATGGGGAGCTCCTACTTTGCTTATTTTCTTGTCCACTGTGGCATTTATTACAGTACCAAGCTCGATAGCTGCAGTCGCTTGAGTGCGGCCAGTGTCCAGTAATCGGGAGATAGTGGGTTCGAGCCCCACTGTCAGCAGCCCTGAAGATGGTTTTCCGTGGTTTCCCATTTTCACACCAGGAAAATGCCGGGACTGTACCTTAACTAAGGCCATGGCCACTTCCTTCCAATTCCTAGGCCTTTCCTATCCCATCGTCGCCATAAGACCTATCTGTGTCGGTGCGACGTAAAGCAAATAGAAAAAAAAAAAAAATTATTACAGTATAAATTGAAGTCTTCTTGAGATGTGTTGTTGAAAAATTTATTTTTGGTTCTCATCTGAGGTAAGTGGCTCTTTGTACGCAGGTTAAACAATGTAGTCTTTCATTAAGGAAGACAGAAAGATGGCTTACATGTTTCAAACTATTGCAGCACCAGCTGAACCATTTAGTTACACTATTTATAGCATTAATGTTATTACTCTGTACACTAATAGTGCAGCACTTGCCATACTCTCACATCTGTATAAGAAGGAAAAGGTCAATGCAAAAGTATTCCATCGTAAGTGAAACATATCACAACCACAAGCATGTTGGATAATGTTCTTCATGTCCGCTGGTTACAGTTCTGATCATAATCTACAGTTGTCTGGATCTGAGAGTTTGGTAAAGGTATACAATGACCCATCAGTATCTGTACTGAGTGTAGGAATGTGAATTTTAGAAATCTTACCTTGTATAATATTTAGGAAAGAGAGATTTGTTTATTGCCAATGCAAAGGACCTATCAACCCACCCTTAGAAATTATATATTTACTTTTATAGCAAAATATTGGAAATCCTGCAACATTTTCCATACATCGCAAGTGAAATATGGTGTTGCTCTCAGAATTTAACACAGGAGCACACTCCTTTCAAGAGGCAATATGCAACCCCTGATGTATTAGACCAATGGGTTTCGTCACTAGCCAGAATGTTGTGCACAGACCAATAATTAAAAAGCACAAGTGTGTATGTCAGCAGTTGGTACTTGTATAAGAACTATTCTAGTGCAGCATGTTCCATATTCTCACTGCTGTATAAGAAGGAAAAGGTCAAATGCAAAAGTACTGTATCATAAGTGAGACCTATCACAGCCACAAGCATCTTGGATAATGTTCTTCATGTTCATTGGTTACAGTTCTGATCATGATCTACAGTTGTCTGGACCTGAGATATCCTCAAAAAATTAAAAAAGTCTTCGCTTCTAATCTGGAGATGAGTCAGAATAATGAAGTGTTTTAAATTACAACGGTTTTGGGATACGTGACTTCTGAAAAATTTAATGTCATTATACAGAAAAAGGTTTTGAAGTATTTCTAGCCATGTGTGACTTGTACCCTGCCCTTTACTTTAAAAATCAGGCTGCAGATCTGGAGATCTGGAGATATAAAATTAGTAGTGCTTGACAGTAGTTTTTCATTGTTATCTCCTGTATTTTCATTGAAATAATAATTTACAAATACTTCAAATACTCACATATTCGAGAGGTCCTGTAGGACAGACTGTGGATATTCACAAGGATCTGTATCTACACCTGATAAAATATTAAATGCGAGTAACATACAATACCATATGCTTATTCTTTTGAGTGACTGTACATACTTACTGTACTTTCAGTTTATCTGCTCTTTTTCAGTCTGGCTTCTTCCATTTGCCATCATATATCTGGCCTGATTGGACTTAAATGGGAACTTAGAGGGACTGAACATATAGAGAAAGAACAGGCCTGTGTCATCGTTGCTAATCATCAGAGCTCACTGGATATATTAGGTTAGTAATATTAAATATAGGACAAATTATGGAAATTATTCTGTGTTATCTGATAATTAAGTCACATTGTTTGTATAGAAAAAGTTAGTATAATTTGTTAATAATCTGGATACCAGTAGCAGGAGATTCTGGAAGGCAGGCAGACCTTATTGCAAGAAGTATTTCAAGTCACACTATATTTTCATTTAGTGTGACATGCCTTCTTAACTGTTACAGTTGACAATAACATTATTAAGACCTGGTTAACTATAGAGTTCTCAGTCAACATGTCATTAACTCAGGGAGATTCACATACTCTTCACTTAGGTATATACTGTGTTTGAAAATGCAGTTCAAGTATTTTATGTGGCTTTAGGATGAAACATCATGTGATGTACTGTTAACAGTTCGTTCTTTCAAGGTTTAGGGCTTGCAACTTGTTCCAGTCTCAGATCCATCTTTTCACATGTCAGGTTAAGTCTCTCTTCCCTTAATATTTTGTAAGCCCAGGCTTCTTGTCTCTTGCATTAATGGAAGTGTTCATTTGTTGTTATCCACTTTCATTTATTGAGAATATTCTTTTTCCCCCATATTTTTTAACTGTCATTTGATTCATCTCAGAAATTTATTTTCGATGACTTGGATATGACTGACATCAGATGTTTTCATATCCTATGATCCAGATCAATTTTTAAAATTAGGATGACCTAACTCTTTTTTATAAAACTGAATCCTTATATCAGTGGTGATACTTGTCTTTTTTTAAGGAAAAGTGCATACATCTGGACAACCATTCTCTTTCCTCATGCATTTTACATTATTGTTCCATGCCTTATGTGATATCTCTGTAAGATACAGTATTAAAAAGAAATATTCCCAGAAAATAATATTAATATACATACATCTTCATTATAGACTGAATACCTTGCAGTGTTCAGTGCACAGGCCTGTATGAATTAACTAAGCTCCTCCGCAATCCTCTGTTTACAACTAGATCTGTGGCCTCGTTTAGTTCCACACCTCTTAATGCAAAACCTACCTTACTAATATATCATGTTCTACATCTGCAATTAATTAGTTGCAACTCTCTAGAGTGCCTTTTTACTGACTTCGCATTATTTCTAAACTAGTTGTCATACCCCTTATTGACGAGATTGACGCGATAAGAGAATATTGTACAATATTCAATTTTTACAGTTGTCCCTCCATCTATTCAGTGTCTGCATAGGGAGGGTATATTCGCAATACCACGTTCAAGAAAATGAAGTCCCACAGGGATCGGTTCTCAGTGTCCCTCAGTTTGTGAGTGCCATAAACAGTATTGTCGCTGCTGCTGGTTCAGCAATAATACCGTCGATATACACTTAAGAAAATGGGTATTGCAACACCATGAAGGCACTGGTCCTTTGTGTTGACTTTCAAGATATGGAACGATGCCATGTAGGTACGTAAACGCTCAAAGTTTCAGACCCATTGCATTGTTGCTACAGGTCTCCCCACGTGATTGGTCGCGGAGTAATCAACTCCAGTATACGGACTCTGGTGTAGCGTAGTTGACTTGCAGTCTGTGCAGTAAAGTGTTCCCCGTCAAACATGCCATGACGACAGAGAAGAGCACGCTATCAACAACTGTCGCCGTTTGAGAGGGCTCGGATAATTGGGCTGTGTGAGACTGGATTATCGCTAAGGACTGTCGCTGCACGTGTTGGCCGACAGGCATCTACGGTACAACATGCATGGCAGCAGTGGTCAGATGAAGGTACCCACACTCGTAAACCTGGCGCAGGCCCAGCACGACAGACAACTGTGAGAGAGGATCGCCGCATCGTTCGGATGGCCCGGATGGAACCCCATGCAACAGCAGCGCAAATTCGAGCAGCTGTGGCACCCCACGTTACACAGCAGACAGTTGGTAATCGCCTGCGTGCAGCTGGCTTACAAGCCCATGTCCCTGCAGAAGGTGTTCCATTGACCCCACAACAGCGACGCGTAAGGCTGGCCTGTTGTCGAGAGAGATCGACGTGGGTCGACGAATGGCATAGGGTCGTCTTTAGTGATGAATCACGCTTCTGTCTTGCCCGCAGTGATCGCCGGAATTGTGTGCGCCGATGTACCAGGGAGAGGGGCCGCCCAGATCTTATTGTCGAGAGGCACACAGGGCCAACACCAAGCATTATGGTCTGGGGAGCTATTGGCTTTAATGTGAAATCACAATTAGTTCTTGTTGAGGGCACTATGACTGCTCGACAATACGTTGATAGGGTACTCAATCCAGTGGTTGTCCCTATGATGGTGAATATTCCTAATGGGATGTTTCAGCAGGACAGTGCCCGGGTTCACACTGCACGTATCTCCAGAGAAGCTCTCCACGACATCACAACCTTAGAATGGCCTGCCAGATCCCCGGACCTCAGTCATATTGAGCATTTGTGGGACATGATGGGTCGGCAACTGGCCAACCGTCCTCAGCCACCCACAAGTCTGGAACGACTGACCCGTGCAGTGCAACAAGCATGGGCCACAATTCCTCAGGAAGCGATCCAGGGCCTTATTGACTCCATGCCTTAACGAATTCATCATTGTATTGCAGCTCGTGGTGGGCATATCCTGTATTGATTGTTGTCCAAACTTGTGGTCAGAGGGACCTGAAAGCAATCATCGAATCACAACCGAACACTCGTCCTGCATGTTCATTTACAGCAATGTAGCCTCACTCCTTCTGGGTGTTGCAATTTCCATTTTCTTCAGTGTATGTAGACGATTTTTCACTGCATTATAGGTCGCAAAATTTCACTGTCGCCAAGCGACAATTACAGCAAGCAATTACGAGAGTGGAACAGTGGACCTTAGAACATGGCTTTCGGTTTTCAACCGCAAAGACATCTGTTGTGCACTTTTGCCGGAAGCGCACTCTTCACTCTCATCCTGAGCTTTATTTGAGGAATGTCACTCTTCCCATAGTAGACACTTGCCGATTTCTTGGGCTCCTTTTCGATAGCAAATTATCGTGGGAACCATGTGTGCGGCAGTTAAAAGCGAAATGCGCTAAGAAGCTTAACATCTTGAAGTTCCGTAGTGGCACTGCTTGGCGGGGCAGATCACATGGTGCTCCTACGATTTTATAGGGTTCATATTTTATCCAGATTAGACTACGGCAGTGCAGCATATGGATCAGCAAGGCAAAGCATCGTAGCCAAACTGAATAGCATTCACCACAGCGGAGTTAGGTTGGCAACAGGAGCTTTTCGTACAAGCCCCATTGCTAGCCTGCTAGCTGAATCTGGTGTACCGCTTTTACATCTGTGGCGCCAGCAAATGCTTCTGTCCTATGCTGCAAATTTGTGACAGATGCCACTTCACCCAAGCTATCCTTGCGTATTCCACAATGGAAACATTCGGCTGTACGCTGCTTACCCTCGAGCAACGCAACGGGTTGGAATACTCTTGGATATTAGTCACCGATTAATTGATGCACCTTCAGTTCCTTGTCTTGTCAGAAGACCAAGTAGGGTACCTCCTTGGATAATACACCGACCTGAAATTATTCTAGACTAGCTGATGTACCCGTGTTTCGCTACGGGATTCTCAGAAAGACTGACTTGGTGGTTTTCCTAACTGAATTCAACATAGGTCATTACAAAAACGTCAGTAGGAATGTAGCGATTGAAAGCAATGTTATCATATAAAATACTCGATCAAATGAAAAACCGCACACTTTCTCACTTTCAACGAACAGTACTACGGTGCCGATCTAAGAGTCCAAAGTTCCAGAGCTGGAATAACCAGGTCGCAGGCTGCCGTAAACACTCCTCTGTCATTATTTCGTTAAATATGCACACTACTCATTCCAATCAGTGCCTCAGAGTAGGGATTGAATAGCTCGAATACTATGATGAACCAGTGTATTACGTATCAGATATATGAGAAAATGTATGAACCAGAGGAATGGCATGCTAAAGAAGAAAGTTATCTTATTCCCCAGCTACTTCCCGCCAATATACAGGCAGGCTGTTAGAGTCGGTACGACCAGGCGAGTTGCCCATGTGGTTAGGGGCGCGCAGCTGTGAGCTTGCAACCGGGAGTTAATGGATTCGAACCCCACTGCCGGCAAACCTAAAGATGGTATTCCGTGGTTTCCCACTTTCACACCAGTCACACCAGGCTGTACCTTAAAGCCAAGGCCGCTTCCTTCACACCACTGTTCATTTCCTATCCCATCGTCACCATAAGACCTACCTGTGTCGGTGCGACGTCAAGCAAATTAAAAAAACCTTGGTACGCTGCAGTAATCCTATCTATCGGGGATGAGAGGAAACAGAAGACAAAAAGCACATCACAACAAACAATGGTCAATGTAATGTTATTGTTGATAAAGTTTATGAGCTTTCTATATTGCAGGCCTTCACATTAGTTTTCTTTCGACTCTGTAATATTAGGGTGTCTTACAAAATTATTGATATCATAGACTGTAGTTCCTTATTCTCAGACTTTACATGCCGATTTTCACTAAATTCTGTTTACCCCCTTTCTCGTGACTCGGCGCTGATATGGACCTAGTAACAAAAATCCAAATTCATGAATATCGCTGATTATATGAGGTACGGTAACAATGTATAAGGCATAAGTGATTGGAAATTTAATAACTTCTTACATAACTACTACGAACTTACGACATAACTAAAGTTATGTTAGTTATGTAGTATTTATCGTTACGACCACTAATAACATAAATAACTTATTTATTGAGAATTACATTTCAGGCCTTCCCCTAAACTACCATTTCACTCAATGTGAATAAAATAATTTGTAGCCTAGATTGCAGTGGTTCATCACCCGACATTACCTACCGATTTTTATTAAATTCTCTTCAGTCCTTTTCTATTGATGCGTGTACAGACAGACAGACAGACAGAAATTACGGAAAAGTAAAAACTGCATTTCCTTGTTACTGTGGACATGACAGATACAGAAATATCATTCATTTCAAATGCTGAACAATGCACAGGCAAGACACTTATTTTATATATAGATTACATTTCAGGCCTTCCCCTAAACTACCATTTCACACAGTGCGAATAACATTATTGATAGCCTAGATTATAGCGACCTATTCTCCGACTTCTCATACCAATTTTCGTGAAGATACGACCACTAATAAATTAAATATTTGACAATTAAATTTTAGGCCTTCCCCTAAACTACCATTTTTCTCGGCGTGTATAGCCTATATTGTAGCGACTTATTTCCCATCTTTGTCTAGCGATTTTCGTTAAGACACGACCACTAATAACATAAATATTTGAGAATTAAATTTCAAGCCTTCCCCTAAACTACCATTTCACTCAGCGTGATTAAAATAATTTGTAGCCTAGATTGTAGTGGTTCATCACCCGACTTTACATTCCGATTTTCATTAAATTCTCTTGAGCCATTTTCTCGTGATGCGTGTACATACATACAGACAGACAGACAGACAGACAGAAATTACGGAAAAGTAAAAAATGCATTTTCTTGTTACTGTGGACATGACCGATACAGAAATACCATTCTTTTCAAATTCTGAGCAATGTACAGACAAAACTCTTATTTTATATATATAGATTTGCACACTGGCATGAAGGAAAACACGGACCCCTCGATTTATCGGAGACTCTTCCTGTCTGTTGTCGGCCAGTACCCTGATTGGGTCGTTGTTTTCACGGATGGCTCGAGGCAGAAGCGGGAGTAGACTGTGCATTCGTTGTTTACAATAACAGGTTCCTTTTTCCTCTACCGAAAATCTGTAGTGTGTACACAGCAGAGCTCTATGCCATCTGTGAAGCTCTGCGATACACACTTGTCTGAGCGCCGGCAATTTCTGCTGTGTACTGACTCGTTGAGTACACTACAATCTACAGATACCTGTTTCCCTCGGCACCCTCTGGTGCAGCAGATCCAGGACCTGCTGGCCAGGTGTTTGGATGCTGGCACCAGAGTTCTGTTAATGTGGCTCCCCAGCCACGTAGATGTAGAAGGAAATGAGTTAGCTGATAAGGCTGCCAAGGAGGCTGTTACCTTGCCCTCGTTGCCTTACAAGGTTCCAGCCAGTGACATTCGCTCTCTGCAGAGATATCTGGTTATATCCCATTGACAGATGAAATGGCAGACCACCCATCCCCCAAATAAGCTGAGAGCGATAAAAGGAACTACGGAGGTATGGAAGACTTAGGACTTCTTGGAGAGAAGCAGTGGTGTTAGGTCGTCTACAGATTGGCCATGGCATAGTAACGCACTCCTAACTACTGAAGTGTGAAGGCCCCCCTGGTGGGTACTTGTGGCAGTCATCTAACGATGGTACACATCCTTACGGAGTGCGTGGACCTGGCCAATCTGCGCTATAGTCTACAACTCCCGAGTGCCATTTGCCTCATTCTACGAGATGGCGTACAGTCAGCAGACCTTGTCATCCGTTTCATGGGGGATAGTGGGCTTTTTTATTGTGTGTAATAATATCTTTTATAATTGTGTATTTTTGTTAACTACGCTTTTATCCCATTGACTCTATTTTAGTTCATGTTTGCATATTTTAATACGTTATTTTAACTTCTAACTTGAATGATATATTTCTCTGTATTTTAAGGCAATGCCTTATTCCATTGTAACCTATATTTTCTATAATATTATTAGAAAACTAGCAAGATGCCCGCGCTTCGCTATGTTTTAAACTGAAAGTTATTATTCGAAGTTTTACATTTTGGAGAGTCCACTTCAGCCGAGCCTGTAAAATATGCCCTCAGTTCGTACATCAAGCAGTTTTCCTATCAAAATCAGCATTAGACAGCAGTGGTTGCTGTATCACTTTTAAATTATTGTGTAGGTTGTTTTTGTAAAACTCTTAAAATGATAATATTTTGAAGATGTTACTGTACTCCTCTTTGACAGGTTGGTTGAAGCAATGTAACTTTAAAGCTTTCCTGTCTGTCTAACACACTATAACATATCTGTAAAAAAAACACACACATACTATTAAACAAAGAATGGCATGTTTCATTTTACAAGGACATCTTCATATTCTATCAAATCACTTTAAAACATGCACAAATATGTACAATATTGTTTACTTTGCATAAACTAGTCAATGATTATGAATTGTTGATGTTATGAACAAATAGTGAATGTATTACCTTTACAGTCACTTTAGTAAATTACTAGATGTAGTACCCATCGTTGATGGGACAGCCACTTATCATGTGCATAATTACATGTTTGTCCACCCCTTATATTGTTCCCCCAGAGTTTGAGACACATTTGTGGGCATGCCTTTACCTGTCAGCGGCTTGTTGTGACGTTCCCGCTTCCTTGCTGTCTATGGTCCTTTGCACTTTCATATTCTTTTGCATTATTGCTGATCTTGATTTGATCTCTTCTTTCCTGTATAAAATAAAGCCATATATCAGGTTAATATTTAAAAAAATAAATGGCAGATATACACAGCCTTTAAAACATTGCCAGAACAAATACCATAGCAACTCTCTCTACAGACTATAGAGTTAGTTACCTGCTCTTGGACTTACCAACTTTCACATGACTGCCGCTGATATTTCCCTATTTATGGCTGTATTGGAAAAAGATTTAGAACTAAAAATTGCCATGAGCTATTTTCATCTAAAACCAACCATAAGAGAGATAAATCCAGTTTAATACTTAGGCCTCTTCTGAAGCATCCCCTCCTGCTGAAAGTTTTTTTGAACAGCTTATAGCTAAGATCATACTCATCCTTATTCTAAACCAAATACCAAGTTTCATTTAAATCCACACATCTGTTTTTCCCAGGATGCTGTAACAGACACAGACAAATATTAAACTGAATTTGAAAATGAATCTTTTCTTAGTCATTATTCTAAAGATCAAACTGTTTAAGCTCTAATTTAATTTATTACGCCCTCAAACTTTACAGGGCGCCTTTTAGTAGAATTAACTGTGTTCTCATAGAACTTTATAGTTGTGGCTACTTATTATCAAGCATTTCACTCGCCCCTACGGCATAATTTGAACTGTTTAGGCTCCAAACTTATTTCTAACACCCTCAACCAATACAAGGCGCCGTTTAACAAGATTCGACGCAGCAATATGTGTTCTTATAGAATTACTAATATGCAATTTGTTACCACATTTTTAGACAAGGACATTCAAAAAAGTATATAAGTTACGACTGTTTGTAAGGCTTTATTTAGGCTTTAATATAAGAATATCTTAACTACTGTCATCCCTCTTGCTCATCTTTTGTTGCATATACCTACATCATCCTCACTTTTATCATTTGTAATTTATCTTTTAAAACAACTACAATTAAGAACAATCAAGATCCTGATTTATTATCTTTCAGGTTTGAGATTAAGGCTGAAGATGCCCTTAAATAAAGGGCAAAACATGTCCCTATAATTTTCTTCATAAAATTTAATTCTTAATTAAAATCACTCTTTATGTATTGAATAGGTGGAATAAAATGAACATTAATATTTCTTTGACTTCAATGGTACAATCTTTGTTGCATATTTATGGTCGTGGTTTCAATCCGGACCTATTGCATTTATAATTGGTTTATTTAGAACAGTGCAGTTTATTCCATTGGGTAATAGGTTAGATCTCAGAATTCACTCAGACTTGTTTGTATTTGTGTGTAAACGTCTTCCCAGACATTTGGGAATAGTTTGAGTGAGTTTATACTTTATTTTCCCATACACACGAGGTCATGCTAAAGACAATTATAGTTATACTTGGTCTTGTCCTCAATAAATTCAAGCAATTCTCAACTAAATAAATTAACATTGTAATTATTCATTTGTATTCACCATTGTTTATTTGAGTAATTTTCCATCATCATCTGGAGTCTAATAAACCCTTTTTATTTACAAATTTTAAATAATGTTCTCATTCGTTTTTGGTTAGATGACACCCATATCTCTCCTACCCTTTAAGCCACTAAGTTATACATATTTATTATGCCCAATAGATTTAAAACCCAGTTTACGACCCTGTAGATATATCGCCAGAGACCTATATGGGTAAGGGGCAGGTGCAGTATAAAAGGCAATGTTCTGACTGATCGTCTATCAATGCCCAGGCAAACCTACTCAACATAATCAAATAAAATTTTGGGGATGGATGCTATTACAGTGTAGGCACCCAGTAAGGAAGGGTTCCAAAAGGAATTGCGCCTCTAAGGGGATGACACTGGGGTAAAAACCTGAAAACAAAAATTTTCATTGCTCCAAAACCGTTCACCAAACAAAATTGAAATTTCACTCAATGATTGCTCCTTTATGAAGTAGATGTTAAATAACACAAGTTTAGAAACAAAATTCAGCCCTTAAGGATTGAGTGGGGGTTAATATCCAAAAACAAAAATATTCATTTCTCTGAAACTGTTTGACACACCAGGTTGAAATTTCACATGATGGTTCCTCCTATATGTCTTAGATTTTGAATAAAATGTTATCTATATATATAAAATAAGAGTTTTGTCTGTACATTGCTCAGAATTTGAAAAGAATGGTATTTCTGTATCGGTCATGTCCACAGTAACAAGAAAATGCATTTTTTACTTTTCCGTAATTTCTGTCTGTCTGTCTGTCTGTCTGTGTGTCTGTCTGTCTGTCTGTGTGTCTGTCTGTCTGTCTGTCTGTCTGTCTGTCTGTCTGTCTGTCTGTCTGTCTGTCTGTCTGTCTGTCTGTCTGTATGTGTGTATGTACACGCATCACGAGAAAACGGCTAAAGAGAATTTAATGAAAATCGGAATGTAAAGTCAAGTGATGAACCGCTACAATCTAGGCTATAAATTATTTTAATCACACTGAGTGAAATGGTAGTTTAGGGGAAGGCCTGAAATTTAATTCTCAAATATTTGTTATGAGTGGTCGTGTCTTAATGAAAATCGCTAGACAAAGATGGGAAATAAGTCGCTACAATATAGGCTATACACGCTGATAAAAATGGTAGTTTAGGGGAAGGCCTAAAATTTTATTGTCAAATATTTATTTTATTAGTGGTCGTATCTTCACGAAAATTGGTATGCAAAGTCGGGGAATAGGTCGCTATAATCTAGGCTATCAATAATGTTATTCGCACTGTGTGAAATGGTAGTTTAGGGGAAGGCCTGAAATGTAATCTATATATAAAATAAGTGTTTTGCCTGTACATTGCTCAGAATTTGAAATGAATGGTATTTCTGTATCTGTCATGTCCACAGTAACAAGGAAATGCATTTTTTACTTTTCCGTTCTGTCTGTCTGTCTGTCTGTCTGTCTGTCTGTCTGTCTGTCTGTCTGTCTGTCTGTCTGTCTGTCTGTCTGTCTGTCTGTCTGTCTGTCTGTCTGTCTGTCTGTCTGTCTGTCTGTCTGTCTGTCTGTCTGTCTGTCTGTCTGTCTGTCTGTCTGTCTGTCTGTCTGTCTGTCTGTCTGTCTGTCTGTCTGTACATGCATCAATAGAACACGGCTGAAGAGAATTTAATGAAAATCGGTATGTAATGTCGGGTGATGAACCACTACAAGTTCGGCTATAAATTATTTTATTCACGCTGAGTGAAATGGTAGTTTAGGGGAAGGCCTGAAATGTAATTCTCAAATAAGTTATTTATGTTATTAGTGGTCGTATCAATAAACATATATAAAATAAGAGTTTTGTCTGTACATTACTCAGAATTTGAAAAGAATGGTATTTCTGTATCATGTCCACAGTGACAACAAAATGCATTTTTTACTTTTCCGTAATGTCTGTCTGTCTGTCTGTCTGTCTGTCTGTCTGTCTGTCTGTCTGTCTGTCTGTATGTATGTATGTACACGCATCACGATAAAACGGCTGAGAGAATTTAATGAAAATCGGTATGTAATGTCGGGTGATGAACCACTGCAATCTAGGCTACAAATTATTTTATTCACGCTGAGTGAATTGGTAGTTTAGGGGAAGGTCTGAAATGTAATTCTCAAATAAGTTATTTATGTTATTAGTGGTCGTATCGATAAATACTACATAACTAACCTAACTTTAGTTATATCATAAGTTAGTAGTAGTTATGTAAGGAGTTATTAAATTTCCGATCACTTATGTCTTATACATTGTTACCGTACCGCATATAATCGAAGATATTCATGAATTTGTATTTTTGTTACTAAGTCCATATCAGCACCGAGTCACGAGAAAATGGGAAACAGAATTTAGTGAAAATCGGTATGTAAAGTCTGAGAATAAGGAACGACAGTCTATGATATAAATAATTTTGTAAGACACCCTAATATCACAGAGTCGAAAGAAAAACTAATGTGAAGGCCTGCAATATAGAAAGCTCATAAACTTTATCAACAATAACACTACATTGACCATTGTTTGTTGTGATGTGCTTTTTGTATTCTGTTTCCTCTCCTCCCCGATAGATAGGATTACTGCAGCGTACCGAGGTTGTTTTTTTTTTTTTTTAATTTGATTAACGTCGCACCGACACAGGTAGGTCTTATGGCGAATTACATTGACCATTGTTTGTTGTGATGTGCTTTTTGTCTTCTGTTTCCTCTCATCCCCGATAGATAGGATTACTGCAGCATACCAAGATTTTTTTAATTTGTTTGACGTCGCACCGACACAGGTAGGTCTTATGGCGACGATGGGATAGGAAATGAATAGTGGTGTGAAGGAAGCGGCCTTGGCTTTAAGGTACAGCCTGGTGTGACTGGTGTGAAAGTGGGAAACCACGGAATACCATCTTCAGGGTTGCCGGCAGTGGGGCTCGAATCCACTATCTCCCGGATGCAAGCTCACAGCTATGCGCACCTAACCACACGGGCAACTCGCCTGGTCGTAGCCGTCGTACCGACTGTAACAGCCTGCCTGTATATTGGCGGGAAGTAGCAGGGGAGTAAGATAACTTTCTTCTTTAGGATGCCATTCCTCTGGTTCATACATTTTCTCATATATCTGGTACGTAACACACTGGTTCATCACAGTATTCGAGCTATTCAATCCCTACTCTGAGGCACTGATTGGAATGAGTAGTGTGCATATTTAACGGAATAATGACAGAGGAGTGTTCACGGCAGTCTGCGATCTGGTTATTCCAGCTCTGGAACTTTGGACTGTTAGATCGGCACCGTAGTACTGTTCGTTGAAAGTGAGAAAGTGTGCGGTTTTTCATTTGATCGTGTATTTTATATAATAACATTGCTTTCAATCGCTACATTCCTACTGACGTTTTCGTAATGACCTATGTTGAATTCAGTTAGGAAAACCACCAAGTCAGTCTTTCTGAGAATCCCGTAGCGAAGCACGGGTACATCAGCTAGTCTTTAAATAATACAACCCTAAGGGGTTGCAACCCGGGGGCTGATTACATATTCATTTCTCTCAAACCGTTTGACATATGAGCTTGAAATTTCACATGATGATTGTCCTATAGGCCTATGTCATAGATTTTGAACAAGAAGTGGTCTTAAATCAATGCATAATACATGAGTGGGAAAAGCCTGACAACATAAATATTCATTTCTCTCAAACCATTCACTACACGAGTTAGAAATTTCACTTGACAGTTTCTCTTATATGTCTTAGATTTTAAATAAAAAGTGGCCTTAAAATAATGCACCCTTAACCCTTGAATACCCGAATTTTTTTATTTTTTGAAATGTTCAATTTTCTTAATAAACATTCTTAGGATAGGGTATTATTCAAGGAATATCCATTATTTTGAAGCAAACGTGTTTAGTTTCGGAAATACAGGGTGTTGCATATATGTTAGTTTTCTTCAAGAAAATAATGAAAATTAGAGGACGGTGAGCATGGAGAAGAAGATATAAGTTATTGCTGAGTTGATTATTACTAAGAGATAAAATATTTTATATACAGTAGGACATTATTTACAGTACCTATTATATATACATATGGTAATCAAAATAAATATATTTATTGGAAAATGATATTGAAAACTGACAGGGTATTCAGAATTCTTCACTTTACTGTTGTAATTTCTCTGAAGACTCAGTGATCTGTATGTTCCTTTATCTGGAACGGAATGAAGCAACTTATGCAGAGCCCAACGTCACACTTTACACACCCTGTATGGACTATGCTAGAGCATTTCTCGTATGCACACCGTCTTCTTTTTTATTATATGGGATATACATCACAAGGTGGTCTCGCCCATCGTACCGTACAACTTCATGTACGCGACCTTCCCCCGTGTGCGAGAGCGATTGTCGCCCCGTTCCCCTGGCTCCGTGCCATACGATTTGACATAGTATTGCGCCACTTCCCGCTTGAACTGAAGCTGCGTCATTTTAGGCCGTGACATGTTGCTGAGGTACCAAGCATTTTGCAGGCTGACGTCTAAAATACAGGAAAAAATTGCCCACCACCATTTTTTTCTCCTAACTGCCACGCAGAATCTGTTGACGCTCTCATCCATGAGATCTGTTCCTCCCATACATGTATTATAAATTCCTAACAGTACAGGACGTTCTACCATGATGACTTTATCTGCCCTGGAAAACCTCTTGACCAGATAATATGCATCACAAAACTGGTATATGAGTTTGAATTGCATGCACAGCAACGAAGGGTTGTTACGTCAATAACAAACCCTTCAATAACAAATTGGTACATAAGGACGTGATTTGACAACGGATCCGCCTAGCATTGCGAATATGCAACGCCGGGAATATGTGGATCTCACTCGCCCACGAGTTATTAATTGTAAAAGGAATCTTGCTACATTCAAACTCCGATGAATTTACTTCCTGAATTTCCTAAAAGAGGTTATTTATTTCTAAATCATAAAATTATGTGGCGAATCTTACCTCTTACGGTATGCCATTGTGATAGCTGGAACACACGGCTAACTTCAAACATACACCTCGTCAACAATCAAGCGGTGACTGTTGATTAACCGACTCGTAACAAAGCACAACACTTCCCTATACCAAACAAGCGCGCAATTTTCATTCTTTTACTGGAAAACAACTTCATACATTGAAAGAAAGGAGCACCGGCACACCGTTGCACATATGCAACGCTAGGCGTTCATGGGTTAAGGGGTTTTGACCAGGTGGGGTGAGGCCTAAAAGCATAAATATTCATATCGCTGAAACAGACTGGCATAGGAGTTGAAATTTTGCATTATGGTTGCTCCTATCTGGAATAGATTTTAAATAAGAAGTGGTCTTAAAACAATACACCCCTAAGGGGTTTTGACTGGGGGAAGGGGGTGAGGAATGATGACAAAAATATTTCTCTATAAAACTGGTGGAATTACAAAGTTAAAATTTCAAATTATATCCTAGGAGTTAAATAACAGAAGATCTGAAACAAATTTAACCCCTCAGAGAGTTAAATGGGGGTTAAGATCCAAAAACAAATATATATTTATTCCTTCCTCCAAAACTGTTTAATGTACAAAGACAAAATTCCAAATAGCGGTAGGCTACATATTTTAAATCCTAGGTGTGAAATGGGAAATATTTTTAAAGATTCCACCCCTAAGATGTTAAAAAGGGGTTAGCTCCAGAAATGAAATTATTCATCCCTCCAAAACTGTTCAACGTACAAAGTTGTAATTTTACAAGAAGTTTCTTCTTTTATGTCCTAGGTGTAAAATATCATAAACTTCAAAATATTTCTCCACTGAGAGGTTTAAACTCCAGGCGCTCGCGCATGCGGTACCCTATTTGGACACACATTTTAAATTTTTGATACTGCTGCCTCATGGCAGTAGGCAGACCAATGAGAGCTACTGCTAATCCTCAACTATGATTTGCGCCATCTGATTGTGCAATTGGTGAATCTCTGTCTTTTCAGCGTTCAGTGTGAAAATTAGTGTTCTCATGGGTGGACACTAAGTACGGTCCGGAAGACGCTGCGCAAGTGCAATTGTTCTACAAACCACAGTGTGATTAACAATGTAATTATATATATATATATTTTACTTCCTAATTATTTTTCCTCTGTGTTTTTTGTTCTTATCAATTTGCTGTTTGGATGAAAAGTATATTTGTATATTTTAAAATAGCATTGGTCCATCTTTACAGGGAACTATTATCAAAATCCTGATGCAATTTTTCAGACTCTCCAAGAGTTGTCAGATGAAGAGAGGGATGCGGAAATATTGGATGATCCTCTCTACATGATTTTGATTTCTGTCAAGAAAGGCAACCGTGCTAATAGCGTAGATTATTTAGGTTTTGATGGGACCAGCAGTATGACAATTCTTCATGCTAATTTCAGCAATGTGACCACGGATAACTAACTACTTCAGCAGCTATCCCTTGGCCGAACACCTGTTGGGAACCTTGAAGAAAATAAAAAGAGATACTAAATTCCTCCAGGACAAATCGCTTGAAGTTGAGTTGAGTATATTTGGCTTCCAGTTTAGTGTCTTTCCTCACCAAGAAGAAGGCTGTGTTTTTATTGTCTTCAGTGTATGATACTAATAAGATGGGCCATGATATAAACAAACTCTTGCAGATCCCTGTCTACAATTCAACATATAACACCTTTCGAAAAACAAGAAGTAATACCGAGGAAGAATCGTATTTCTTGTTTCTTTTGCGACGTACTTTTCCATTGTTTTAATTCAGGAATGAGATGTCTCATTGCATTGTTGATGTTACTTTGTTGCAAATTGTTTATATTTCAACAGGGTCCTTGTAAAGCTGAGTCAGGTTTATATTTTTCTTGTTTGAATTACTTATTCTGGTTCTATTATTTTGTTTTTATTTTACTGTTTCTAGTTCAGTAATTAAACATACTTTCATATCTGCCTCATATGTGCCCTTTTTCCATTTATCCAATTTACACCGTAATAAAACTTTTTAACACGGAAAAAATGCCAACTTTTCTTATGCGGTCCAATTGCCGCAGCACGAGCGCTTTCGGGACTTTCATAGGCGCAAGCACCTGGAGGTTAAATGGTGGTTGACTCTCAAAAACACAATATCCATTCATCTGAAACTGTTTCAGGGACAAACTTAAAATTTTACATGAAGAGTGGTCTTCATTGTCCCAGATGTTAATAAATATTTTAAAACATTCACTCACCCCACCGAAAAAGAAACATTCATTCCTCCATTACTGTTTGACATACAAAATAAACATTTCACAGGTTGGTCGCTTTGACATCCTAGATATTAAATAAGATAGAGTTTAAGTATTCCAGTTCTTCTGTACAAGGTTCAAATGAGTGTTAAATCAGAAAATAAATAAACATTCCCCCAAAACCATTTGACATACAAACTGAGGGTGTATTTTACAGGCTCAGCCGACAGTGGACTCTCCAAAATGTAGAACTTTGAATAATAACTTTCAGTTTAAAACCGTAACGAAGCATCTTGCTAGTTGTACAGGATGGGTGCGACGTAGCTCCCTAGTTTTAAATATCCATAAGTTTTTTGTTAACGAATATTTTCACATGGAACAAGTTGTGGTCGGTTCTCAGGACCATGAGAATGCGTGTACCACTCTAAAATTCCACATGTGATCCTGGATTGTTGATCAAACGATGTAAACACAGAGGAATGTCATCCATTGACTTCTGCAGGAAAATCTGAGGTACATTTCTGAGGACAACTCTGATTCTCTACTCTAATTCATCCAGAGTGCGTGGCTTTGTTTGGTACACTTCTTCTTTGGCCCAACCCCACAAAAAGAAGTCACAAGGGGTAAGGTCGGGACTTCTAGCAGGCTATTCTAGGCCACCCTAGACAATTGAGGATATTGAGGATTGTTCAGAATTACAAAGGGACCTTGAGAGTATCCAGCAATGGGTTGAAGAGAATAATATGAAGGTTAATGGAGGAAAATCAACTGTTACAACATTTACAAACAGGAGTTTTAAAACTGAATTTGAGTATACTTTGGATGAGGTAGTTATCCCAAAAGATGGCAAATGCAAATACTTAGGTGTGAGATTTGAAAGTAATTTGTACTGGAAGGGTCATGTGGATGACATTGTTGGGAAAGCATACAGATCGTTACATGTCATAATGAGGCTACTTAAAGGATGCAACAAAGAATTAAAAGAGAAAAGTTACTTAAGTATGGTTCGTCCATTATTGGAATATGCAAACAGTGTTTGGGATCCTCACCAAAAGAAATAGATAGTGTGCAGAGGAAAGCAGCAAGATTTGTAACAGGGGATTTCAGGAGAAGGAGTAGTGTATCAGAAATGTTAAAGGAACTTGGGTGAGAAACTTTAAGTAAGAGAAGGGAGAAAACTAGACTTATAGGATTATATAGAGCCTATACAGGAGAAGAAGAAGCAGGGGAGATATCCGTGAGAGGCTTCAGTTGGAAAATAATTATATCGGCAGGACTGACCACAAATATAAAATTAGAAGGAATTTTAGCAGAAGCGATTGGGGTAAGTTTTCATTCATTGGGAAGGGTGTGAAGGAGTTTAACAGTTTACCAGGGGTAGTGTTTGATCCTTCTCCAAAATCTGTACAGATATTCAAGAAGAGAAAAAACAGCAACAGAGAAAATAAATTAAATGTTAGAGGGCATTCAACCAGTGCAGGTTAATGTAAATAAAAAATGTGTGTGAATAAATTAATTCCATCCCCTGGTCTAAGGAGTTTGGACAGCCAAAGTAGGGGACTGCCTGTAGGGGTGAAATTCAGTGGGGACTTTGAGGGCCCTGGGACCGCTACGGTAGCTGTGAAGGCCCTTCAGGAACTCTGAAAAGTGGTGGCAAAAGGGGCTCTGGTTAAGACGCAGTAGATCGTTATGCTACTTAGGTTCCAGAATGGGTAAAAAAATAAGTAAACAAATGCAATATAAATTTTAATCTTATACCAGTTGTATAGTATCGTTTGAAGTAATTCCACATACTGTAAATCAGTTGACTATATTTGTAAGTAGTACAGGAGATATTATAAGTAGAATTTTGTAAAAAATATAAATTTATTAAGGATGAGCTGTGTGTTTAATAGAAAAAATTGTTAGCATAAATTGTATAATATTGTATTTTGGAAAAATATTCTTCTCTTGTTAATTTAATATCTAGTGCTTGACAATAATGTATTTTAGTGTACCATTTGCCACCGAGGTAGATACCTCATTTGCAAATAAAGAGATTTTGATTTGATTTTGATTTGATGTCTTGGAAAGTGTTCATCCAGCCAGTCACGAGCGATTAAGGCAAAATTAGATGGTGCTCCATCTTGCTGAAAAATAATATGAGCAAAATTGCCCCATTGTGATATCACTGACCACACATATTTATTCAGCATCTGGTGATACCGATCACTGTTCATGGTGTCTCATAATATGAATGGACCATTGACATGATTCACGGTCATACTGACCAGACTGTCAATTTTGGTCAACTTTGGAATACTTCAACTGTCATTCCTGGATTTGTTTCTGCCCATTAGAGGCAGTGTCAATTGACAAAACTCCCAACATGAAAAACAGCCTCATCGCTCCAAATAATGTTTTTGAACACATCTGGCCAATTGTTATGCCATGACAGCATAAATTCCTCAGATTCCATTCGCCTGTCACAATCCTCCAACGATAACTCCTGAACATAATGGGGTTTCCAGGGTCTCTAGACCAGGTCATTCTTTCTTTAACACAACACGCACTGTATACCTGCTTATTCCACTCTCACGAGCTGCCTGGTGTGTCGATTTATGGGGACTGCGAGTGAATATTGTCCCTCACTGCCGCTACATTTTCTGGAGATTGCGTTTCCCAAAGTTGTCCTCTTTTTTGGTTTTTTCACAACTGACCCAGTTGTCATTAGCTTGGTTTGACAATTCCTAATGGTTTCAGCATCAAGTGTGGCATGAGGTCCATGAACACCCCACCACCATTGCTGACACTTCACACCGCCACACTTCAAACCGTGAAGAAACCTAGACATGCTCTTTTAAAGTAAACCTTCCTGCCATCTTGTTCACTGGAAGAAGATGCTACTGAAGGTCAGGGTATTCTCAGAGAAATTGTAACCAAACAACTTTCTTCTTCTTCTTCTTCTTCTTCTTCTTCTTCTTCTTCTTCTTCTTCTTCTTCTTCTTCTTCTTCTTCTTCTTCTTCTTCTTCTTGCGTTCCGGCCTTCAAAGGACCACGTTACAATTTCAATTGTTCCTCCTTAGTTGTTCTTTCCTTTTTTTTCCAGTATTCTTTCATTGTTTCACTGTGTTTCTTTTTCCTGTCTTCAGTCCACTTTGTGCCTGTTTTCTGTTTCATTAATAAATATTTACAATTATAAAACTTATGGACATCTAAAACTAGAGAGCTACATCGCACCCACCCTGTACATAAATTAGGACACTGTGTTTTTGTTGTATATAGGGTATAGTATGTATGACATTGTCTGACAACTGTTATGTTCTGTAGGCAATAAATAAAAATTGAGTTGAATTCTTCCCACACTGACTTGTCATTTTGTTTGTTCATCCTGTAATGTTTTTCTTTGCACGTTCTATCAATTTCCAAGAGTGTATTATTTTCAAACCTTCATTATAATTACTATAATTTGATATTACAGTAAATCTTCTGTTATGAGGGTACAAGATTTTGGAATGGGGTATTTTTTTAAAAGAAGTTAGTTTCCATAATATAACCATAAAGGAAGGTAGTTTGTCCATAATGTATGCATGGCTACACAAGACACATTTAGCCACAAATAAGTTAAAAACATTCTTGTATTATTATACCTTAACATGTTGAAATTGTTTTTGTCATTCTTTTTTCTCATACACAACACAAACTTATATAGTTTCATACTTGGTGTAATCCTTTTGTACCCATCCTAAGAATAGCAATATTATAGTAAATTTATAATTAATTTCTTGAAATTATTGCAGGAATGTTTGATATCTGGCCCATAATGGACAAGTGTACTGTAGTGGCCAAGAAGGAGCTGTTTTATGCATGGCCCTTTGGACTGGCTGCTTGGCTCTGTGGTCTCATTTTCATTGACCGTATGAATTCAGACAAGGCTCGTACAGTCATCAACAGGGCAACTGAGCACATTAAGGAAAAGAAGGTAACATTGTCATGAATGTTGCAAAATTATGTGTTTGGTGGTAAATTTTTCCTGACAATGTTTTGTGATTTGTACTTGGTTTTCTTCCAATTTTTATGCTGATTCTATCAACATTTTAAGGAACTACAATAGCAAATGAGGTATAATTATTAAAGATTAATTAAGCAGGAATAAATTAATCTCTTCTTATATTATTATAAAACTCATCCTATATGTTCCTCAAGTACATATTGAGTAAGAAGTGATCATGAGAAGATGTTATATACAACTTCTCCTTGTACAAAAAATGTTTGTATTCAGTTTATCAGCCTCTTTATGGGCACATATGGGTAGATGTACGTAGTACAGAGATTTCACTCTCAATAATACTCTTATTGGTTTTATTGTTATTGCAGACACTGACGGGTTGGAATTATGCCCCACAGCAGTTTTTTATGTTCCAATAAATGTACCATCACAAGGCTGACGCCTTTGAGCATCTTCAAAGACCACCAGACTGAGCCAAGATTGAACAATAATGTAACAGACCATCGATCTCATTTCATATCTTCGTAGCATATTGTCCTAACAATGCAGCTACAACCTGTGACAGTAAAGTTCGGTCGATCCAGCAACACTGGCGACGCACAACTCTGCACCTGTGTAACAGCAGGTTTTGGACACCTGCTCCCAACGTTGTTCAATTGAGCATTGTGTGTGTGTGTGCCGTGTAAGACCTGTTTGATACAGTGCATGTTTAGTGCATTGGTTCTGAACGGCGAACACGAACATGAACGACCAAAAGATTACTGTACAGTTTTGTTTTAAGCTTGGCAAGACACCAAAAGAAACGCATGCGATGCTGGTACGTGTTTATGAACATCAAGCCCTGTCTTGAAGTGTATGTAGGAGTGGTTCGCCCATTTTCGAGGAGGCCGGGAAAGTGTTTCTGACAACCCCCATAGTGGAATAACGAATGTAACACTCCACGTTCCACCCTCTACACAGGCTGAAGTCCATCTCAATTGGATATGAGGGTAGCCGGGATTATATAGGGTAGTGTAGAGGGGGAGAAATGAGGAGAGGAAGGTCCAGCACTTTTTGGAAGAATTATCGATATTGCGAGAACATGCACCAGTAACAGTGTGACGTCATCAGGAGTATCAGCTGACTAGAAAGCAGTTAGTTGACAAGACACAGTGGACGTGAATAGCAGATATGATGGAGGTTGTGTACGTCCGGGGTATTTCCATTTCCAGTAGATATCGGCGATGAGGTGACTCCATTACAATCGCTGAGAGAAATGCGGTGTATTTCCCATTGCCGTAAATGTCGGTGGTGTGGTGAGTCCATTACACCCTCCCATTTGACAGGCCATGGACCTTGGAAACAACTTGGCAAATGAAGTGCAATTCTGTGGGAAGCTGTCAGTATTAAAGGGGTTTATGTAAGAAAGAATGTAAAACTGAGTCAGCAAAGAGGATATGTCTGGATGTGTTAGGATTATTTCTTTGGTATCTTACCTTACCTGAATATTAAGTTATCCCAGTATTCAGGAAAGGAGAAATACCAGAGAAAAGAGAGGAGATTATGGGGTGTTTTAAAATGTGCGAAAAGGAAGAGGGCAGATTGTGGGGTAAGACTGTTCATCAAGAAGACTGTAACATGAAATAACATAATTCCTGTTAGGCACATGAATGAACGAATGCTGCGGGTAAATTTAGCAGGTGGAGGAATTCGGACAAGAGTTGTCTCGCCATGTGAGGATGAAGTTGACAAGTTCTAGGAAACACTGAGTGACACAGCAAGGATAGGATTTCAATGTGAGAACTGGAAATAGAACTGAAGGATATGAGAAAGTGATGGATAAATGTGAGGAAGATATGGAAGCTAATTTGGAATGGGAAGTATTTATTGGACTTCTGTGCTAGTATTGGATTAGCAGTTGCAAAGGCAAGCATAAGGCTATTCACCGGTACACATGCGTCAGATCCATAACCCCTTGACGCCGACCTCCATACGTTCATTTTGTTCTAGCTTGTAAAGTTGTCAAGATGGAAGGTGAAGTTCTCTGCCTTCCTTGTATGTATGAATCAGCCCATATCAGTGTTCCTTTTTTTCTTTCTAAAGAGTTTGAAATAGTCTGACCTCTTTCTGCTTGAGAGCATATAGGCTTAAATTTCTTCTGCATTCTAGCAGATGTATATTCATTACAGGATGTTTCCTTGTGTTAGATTGATAGTATAAATCACCATCTTTTCACAGATATGAATGTTTACATCATCCGGTGAGGATTCCTATAATTCTTCCTCGACACCTCAAAATCTTACAACTCATAATTACTTGATATACAATAATAAAGTTTTATTATGAATCCACCTGTTCAATACATTATATATATTATATATACATTATATATAGTATATATATGTTATATATACTATATATATTATATAATTATATATAATTATATATTATATACATACATTATATATATTCTATATACATTATATATAATGTATTGAACAGGTGGATTCATAATAAAACTTTATTATTGTATATCAACAGATTTCAATTCGGATTAAAACATGAGATTAGTCACTTGCAATCATAATTACTTGACGCACTGTCACTTTGAAATACAATATTGCGTTGTGTAGAAGCATGGCATGGTGCAGTTTGAATGAAAGAGAAGTAATTAAGATGTGAAGCTTCCATGGTGTGTAGAATTATTTAGTTATTTTTCCAGGTTGAGCCATGTTGTTGTTTTTCTGTACATTACATACATTTTGCCAACGTTTTGAATGCATTGCAGTAATCAGTCTCCCAGGCAGCAATCACACTAAAGATCGAGTAGGGTTATTTCAGTCGCCTTGACAAAGAATACTGCGATGTATTTGAAATGGCAAACTGTATGTAATGTACAGAAAATAACACGGTTCAACCCGGAAAAAGAACTAAATAAGAGAAGTAATTAAGTTTGAATAAATCAGACTATAACACCACCACACCAGACTGAACTGAGCAAAGTGAGAGTGGACGCATAACATAAGGAGCGAGTGGGCATGGTGCACGTGACCAAGTAATGAATGACTAAATGTGTGAAAGTATATGCCCTCTTTTCTCATGAACTAATTGTCCAATTAACCTGGTATTTTTGCTAAATGAATCTTTGAACTATTGTTCCTAGTTCTTCCACTCAAATTTCATGAGGCCGCAATTACCCTAGTTTTCATTACATTGTGAAACAACCCATACAAATCATTAATAGTTAAATATTTTATTTACAAGGTCCACCTTTTCAATACAATGATGTGCAGTGTGCTACATTACATCTTTGATTTTAGTTTGGGACTAGTTTCAACCTAAAAACTAGACCATCATCAGCCATAACACAAATTACACAATTACATCAAATGATCTAAAACAATACACAAACACAATGCCATTAAAATTAACTGAGTGTAAAACACATAGGGATTAAAATAAGACTGGATTCTAAAGTGTGTTGCATTCTGTTAAAAAGTTCAAATGATCTGAAGACAATGTATGATCACAATGACATTAAAATGAAGTTATGTACACAATATGTTGGCATTAAAGCAGGACACTTGGATGCGATGCATTCCGTTAAAAAAGTTGGTGCTTCCAGTTAAATATTCTTAAATGCTGATGAAGATAGTTGCTCGTGAAGGTCTAATTAATTTGGCAGTTTCTAAAGTGCAGGGGGTAAGGTTTTGCAATTCAATGCGGAGCATGAAGTTGACCGAAATAATAGCCCAAATTAGTGAGAGACATGCTGAAGGGAAGAGGTCCGATCAAATGGCAGAAAATAACACAGTTCAACCCGGAAAAAGAAGTAATTAAGTTTGAATAAATCAGACTATAACACCACCACACCAGACTGAACTCGCCTTGACTCACCTTGTGCTGCGATGTGTGGAGCATGGCGTGCCTTACTGACACGGAGGAGTGGAGTGTATGAGGTTCAGCGGAAGCATTGAAGGGGAAGTGCGGTGAAGGAAGAGAGGAGAGAGCGGAGAAGGAAGGGAGAAAGAAAGGAATGGGTTTTAAGGCGGGGTCGAGGGATGTGGGAATACAAGTAGCTGCTGAGGGAAGGTGCCATGAATAGAATAAAAGATCGAATTGTGATTTTTTTTTTTTTTTTTTTGATTTGACATTTCTAAAAATATTAATAAGAAGGTCAAATAAAATATTTGGCTTCTCAGAAATGTTATTAAGTTTGTAATTTGGATTAAAATATTGATCAAAATGTATGAAGCAGCTTTCTGTTATATTAAAGAGGGGTCCTTTATTCATAACCTTGAAGATTTCCATATCCTGGTCTGTGTCTTTAAATTTGTGATTAATTGTGCATATGTTGTCCTACTGCTGAAAATGTATTATATTTCAGGGCATAACGTGTTCTGCGTATCTTATGTTAAAGCTCCTCCCAGTCTGTCCAACGTAAGAAAAATTACAACTGTTACATTTGATCCTGTATACTCCTGATTTTGAAAAACTATTAACATTGTTTATTTATGTAGAATTATGTAAGATTTCTGCATTTCTATTTTTAGTGTTAAAGGTTATATTTACATTATGTTTTTAAAGATGTTAGTGATTTTCTAAATTTCTTTATTGAACGTGAAGGTAAAAAATAAGGGAACATTTGGTTTTACTTTTTTTTAACATGGTTAAAGGGCGATGTTTGTATCTATTGATTATTCTTTCAATGAAAGAACAGTTGTATCCATTAGATTTTGCGATCATGCGAATAGTGTTCAATTTAAAGATAAAAATTTCATTGTTCCGTATTGAAATTATTGTTAAAAATTAAATAATTGAAAAGGAGGTTCAACCTATTCAATACTTAAAAGGAAGAAATGCAGTAATCACATTCCTATTTAAATGGGACCGGTTTCGACCTTAGTCCAGGTCATCATCAGCCGTAAAAACATGTACAATGTTTATGAATATTGGAGGTCAGTTTCACACTCTGATAGGCACAAAGACACGACACCACATTCTGTCATGCACAAAGTCACAACACTATCAACTAATATACGAAGATCAAAAATAACTTGAAGTCGCAGACGAATAGATTTGTAGTAGAAAGCCGCCAGCTCCTGGTGATCAGCGCGGCACATTCAAGGTCATGCGCTGCGGTCGAACGCCAAAGTAGAGTGGAGAATGTTTTGAAGGTCCAGAATTTGTCACAGTTGCGGGAAGTTAAGTACGTATATAAAAATATACGATGCAAATCAGTATAATTGAATGAGTACTTGTACTCCTGCTAAGTTCTTGGAAAACAGTTGACTTGAAAAAACAATTGTAGAGAGAAGTCAACTGTTTTCCAAGAACTTAGCAGGAGTACAAGTACTCATTCAATTATACTGATTTGCGTCGTATATTTTTATATACGTACTTAACTTCCCGCAACCGTGACAAATTCTGGACCTTCAAAACATTCTCCACTCTACTTTGGCGTTCGACCGCAGCGCATGACCTTGAATGTGCCGCGCTGATCACCAGGAGCTGGCGGCTTTCTACTACAAATCTATTCGTCTGCGACTTCAAGTTATTTTTGATCTTCGTATATTAGTTGATAGTGTTGTGACTTTGTGCATGACAGAATGTGGTGTCGTGTCTTTGTGCCTATCAGAGTGTGAAACTGACCTCCAATATTCATAAACATTGTACATGTTTTTACGGCTGATGATGACCTGGACTAAGGTCGAAACCGGTCCCATTTAAATAGGAATGTGATTACTGCATTTCTTTCTTTTAAGTATTGAATAGGTTGAACCTCCTTTTCAATTATTTAATTTTTAACATAATAGTGTTCAACTCATTTTTGAGGCCTCTTTTTGACATTGTATGCTATTGTATGCTGCTCGTTTATGAATTTGAGGGTGTGAAGAGTCTTGACAGATTGTAGAGGCTGTTTGAGTGTGTTTTCTAAAAATCTTATATGTTAAGGAGCCTGAATGTCTGATGATAGTTAAGTCTAAAACATTTATTTTTTGTTCGTTTTCAGATTCGAGTGGTAGCAGCGTCTGTTATGTTCTCATCCATAATTACTATGGTGTCATCTACATATCTTGCCCATAAAAGAATGTTATCGAAGTTATTATTATCAGTTTTAGTATGTTCTAAGAAATCTGAGTAAATCTCAGGTAATATGCCCGAGGCCAGCGATTCCATAGCCAAACCTTCTTGCTGATAAATGACGTTATCAAAAGTGAAAAAGTTATTGTTTATAACCAATTTTAGGATATACATAAAATCCTGTATTTCTAATATATGTACTTAAACTATATTTATTTAAATTGTTTTTGATGATAGGGTATAACTTAGAAATTTGTGTACTAGGATACATGTTTACAATGTCAAACGAATGAAGAGAATGATTAGGTTGAATATTAAACTTTTTAGTTTATCAATTCTGTAGTGTTTTTGACAAATTTTTAGACAAAAATTGATAATTCTTTCTTAAAACCTTTTGGATGAATTGAGACATTTCATACAGAGGGCTTGGTCTATAGTTGATGATCGGGCTAATGCGGACGCCAGTCTTGTGTATCTTAGGAAGGGCTTCAGCAGTGGGAATGCCTGGGTTTATACGTATTAATTTAGTTTTTTCCTGATCTGTTAATAAGTACGAGGTATTCTTTAGAGTCTGCTTAAGTAGGTGTTGGATTCTGTGAGTAGGGTCTCTTTTTAGTCCGGTCCCGCGGTGTAGGGGGCAACGCGTTTGCCTGTCACTTGACAGCCCCAGGTTCGATTCCCAGCCGGGTCAGGGGTTTTTAATTGTAAATGATTAATATCCCTGGCCTGGGGACTGGGTGTTTGTGTTGTCCTTAACATTCCTTTCCTCACATTCAACACTACACTTCCGAAATTCCACTTACATGCAGGTTCCTATCATATAGTGAAAGCAGTGGCAAAAGATCTACAGAGGTGATGCCACGAACAAATATCATAACTGTGGAAAATGAGCTATCTGTAAAAAATCTGTTTGTTTTACTTATGTATTCATTTTTATAGACTATAATGGTTGTGTTGCCCTTGTCTGCTTTCGTGACAATAAGATTGTTATCAATGATCTTCTTTTGAAGTGCATGTATTCGTTTCTGTTCAATAATTGAATCCTTGTTACTATTGTAGTTAGAGGGGGGTTGATATTGTTTTTTGGGGTAAGAATGTTATTCAGTTTTCTTTTTATTTTGTTTCTTACTTCATCTTGCTTTTCTATTGACAATTTGCTGATGGCTAGTTCGGATTTTATTATCGTAGTAGTGGCTGTATTGTGTTAAAATTACACCAATTATGTTTAGGACCCTTGTCTAAAATGGAATTTTCATCATCATTCAATGGTACCCTAGATAAATTTATAATCAGTGGATGAAATTGATCAGTCGCCTTTGTGATTTTGCTGGGTTTTTTTATGTGTCTCACTAATTTTGGCTATTGTTTATTTTGGTCAAATTCATGCACCGCATTAAATTGCGAAACCTTGCCACCTGCAGTTTAGAAACTGCCAAATTAATTAGACCTTCATGCCCAACAATCTTCATCAGCATTTAAGAATATTTAACTGGAAGCACCAACTCTTTTAACGGAATGCGTTGCATCAAAGTGCTTTGCTTTAATGCAAACGTATTGTGTACATAACTTAATTTTAATGTCATTGTGATCACACATTTTATTCAGATCATTTGAACTTTTTAACAGAATGCAACACACTTTAGAATCCAGTCTTATTTTAATCCCTATGTGTTTTACACTCAGTTAATTTTAATGGCATTGTGTTTGTGTATTGTTTTAGATCATTTGATGTAATTGTGTAATTTGTGTTATGGCTGATGATGGCCTAGTTTTTAGGTTGAAACTAGTCCCAAACTAAAATCAAAGATGTAATGTAGCACATTGAACATCATTATATTGAAAAGGTGGACCTTATAAATAAAATATTTACCTGTTAATGTAATTATAGTTCAATACAGATCAATTATCATGAAGTTTATATCCTATAACCCATGCAAATACAAGAGTGTCGCTTTCATTCCATATAAAATGTGGAAGGTCTCGTCTCCGGAATGAGATCTATGACATGCAATGACCCTTCCTCTAGTCGTATATGAGAATATGTAAAAGCACATATCTGTATTTTGAGTTATCTGCTTATGTGTTGAACCAGATAAGTTAATTTTATGACTTACCAGCTTATTCATCAAGGGCAGAGATATAAAGTTAGTGAATGTAAACTACATTCTTTTGAGTCTTTACTGTGAACATTTGAAAATAATCTTAGCTAAACTATTGTAACAGTGAATTTTTAAAAAGATCATTACATTTTCTTTGTGCTCGCATCTGAATCGCCTCCGTTCATGGGTAAAGCATCACTTGAATGTTTCCCATCGCTTAGGGGATAATAGAGTATAACTTAACTCTGAATTCAGAAAATCTATTAAGAATGTTGTATGAGAATTCCAGGGATATTTCAATGATACTGTCTACTATCTGATCTACAGTGAACTAATCTTCACTAAGCGTAGGGTAGAGAAAATAAAATGTGTCTATAGACAGATAATGGTAGAAAATCTTCAGGTTGAGGAAATTAAATAGAAGTACATGCATATGATTAGTGAAAAGTTGAAAAGAATAGGCAGTCATTAGGTCCAGAATATAGGAAGAGAATTGGTGCCACACAGGGATGCTGTATTAGAAACGTCAGCAAAATGCGTTGGAACAACAGTAACTTTAGATGGGGGAAAAAGCAAATATTTTGTTGGACTGATGAAGTCAGGCAGTTTATAAATGTAAAAAAGGAAGGCATATCAAAAATGGCTACAACCAAGAACTGATGTAGATAGGAAACAACGTAGTTGAAAGAAACAGAGCAAAACTAATTATTGTGGAGTCCAAGAACATCGGAAACTTTTGGTAATAACCTGGAAAGACTTGGTCAAGCAGCAGGGAAACCTTTCTGAACTGTAATAAAGAATCTTAGAAAGGGAGGAAAAAGGGAAATGAATAGGGTACTAGGTAAATCCGGTGAACTCATTGTAGATTCTGGGGAATCACTTAGCAGATGGAAGGAATATTTTGAAAATCTTCTCAACCTAAAAGAAAATGTTTCTGTTGAAGTTACAAACAATGGAGTTCATGAGGAGGAAAACTATGATGGCAGTGAAATAATACTCAAGGAAGTGAAAAGAATGATAAATTAACTACATTGTCACAAAGCAGTAGGAATAAATGAAATTAGACCTGAAATACTGACCTTAATGGGAAGGCTGGGATGAAATGACTTTAATAAAGTAATAGGATTGGTCTGAACCAAGGTTAAACTCAGTTTCTAATGATTTAAAGATATGAGGTGTAGAACTAAATGAGACCACAGAACTAATTGAAAACAGAGGATTGTGGAAATGCATTGTTAATTCATAGAGGCTTCTAGACTGAATGGTGAAATGCATAACTTACTATAATGAATATATATGTACTGGATTTTGGAAACAAACCACTTTTCGAGGCATGTTTAAGCAACTGATATTGTTATTACCTAATGAAGTCATTCCTTTTCTCTATTTTCTTCTTTCCTCAGCTTGATATTAGTGAATTGAAAGTAAATGCTGACATGTAATTGTTTTTTCATTCATAACTTTCACTTTCAAGTGGAATTAATGTTATGTATGATAAAGAAATCTCTTATGTGAAAGAAAAAGAGGATAATTTTTTAGTTATAATCTCTAGAATAACAGAAAACTTGTAGGAATTGTCATGTACCCATTGTGTTGCAATAAATTATATTTTTCTTTCCAGTGCTGACTTCGTTTGCAGTTTACTTCGTTGCAGTACACTATGGAGAGTTGTACGTACAAGTCTTATAAATTTCTTGGTGGTGGTGATTAGCTAAATACAGCACTAACACAGTGTTGCTTTCACTCACCCACTAACCAGAATTCTCTGATGTCGGGGCCATTTTTGTTAAAAATCCTCTGAACTTAACTCCCATAAGGCTCTTGAATCTGATCATCGTACTATAAAAATAATCTTCACATTTTGCATTTCATTCTGGAGTTTATATGTGAAGGAAAGGGAGATTTGTTTACACCAGTGTTCTGGCTACCCTGTTTGTTCTGTTTTTCATTTGTTGTTCAAGGTTAATTTGATTTGTGCATGCTTATTCAATATTTTATGTTGGGAGACCTGTTGATAGAGTGGTGGTATGGTTCTGTATGTGTGCATATGTGTACCACCTGATTGTCTTTGCATTAGTCCCATGCAGATGGACTAATTAAAGTTAATGCGGTTTTATTTTTAACATTTTGGTTACAGAAAGTTGTTACAAATCCATAGTAGCACGAGAGTTGATGGCATAAAGAGGAAGGGTTAATCTTCTGGTAACCTTCACACCTAGCATGAATGTTATTTATTGCTGCGAATGTTTGGATCATTAGATACTGTACTGGATATTCTAATTCATCTGTGGATAAAAATTTTAAGGCACAATTTCTTTCCTCAAAGTAAATAGTACTCATTGTTAATTTTTTTGTGTGCCCTAATTCAATTTTATTCAAGTTCATATTACAGTAATGGCACGGCAATGTTGCTAATGCATGGCTGTGTTTGTTAGCAGCAAGAACATTCACTAGAGACAAAAAGTTTCTTGTCGGGCCTGGACTAAATATAAGGGCAACATTCACATTGAATGTCTAAATGAAAGATAATATGACAGATACATCCATGATATTAATTGGTTTACTTAGATATGTATTAGTATTTATTGAACATAACAGGCGTTCAGCCCAGATACATGTTCACAATGCCAGTAATAATAATAATAATTATTATTATTATTATTATTAATAAAAAGAAAATGAAACCAGATGATAATAATAATAGTATTGGCAGGAAAACCATAACCTTTTGGGTTAGGAGGAAATGCCTACCCACAGCCACAAACATCTCGAGGCACCTATCGATCTCAACAATCGAGTTGTATTTTCGTGATCTTTCCCAAAAGATCACCACTAGTTGTATTTTCAACTTGTAACCCTAGCATGATAGAACACGCGCTACCAATGCAACTACCCCAGGCCCCAGATGCTGGTCCGGTTTCTCCTGATCATCGGATTCTGGGGGATCAGGAACATCATGCTTCAGAGAAGGATTGGAGCTTCTCAAAATCTCTTCACCCCAAAAAAAGGAACTTAACATCAACACACTGCTGAAAACTGGAAAGCTTAAACAACTGACCGACGTCCTGGACAAATTTGATATTCAAATCCTAGTGATCCAAGAAACCAGATTTCAAGATGATAACCACTTTGACTCTGAAAACTTCAGGATATTTAAGGGTAAACCAGCCATAAATATCAAAGGGAATTTATCAATACTTCGGACGTCCTTTGCAGTAAGGAAAACCATCTTAGATTCAGTCATCGACTTTACATCACCATGTGAAAGAATCTCAGTGCTTACAGTGAAATCAAGCAACAAAGCATATGCCTTGATAAATGCCCATGACCCCACTAACATAGACAATAAGAAAAATCCTCAGAAAGTAGAAGACTTTTGGGAACTACTTGAAGAAACAACTAGCAAGGTCCCTAAACATAAAGTTAAAATCTTATTAGGAGATTTCAGTGCACAGGTTGGCAGAGACAAGAAATACAGATCAATCGTAGGACTCCATCCTGCACATTGGCGGACTAATAAGAATGGAGAACGTCTAATAAGGTTTTGTACATCATTCAAACTGAGACTCATGTCCACGCATTTTATGAGACCTTTACATAAAAAGAAAACTTGGAGATCACCTAACCCATTACTAGGGGAATTCCAGATTGATCGTGTTGCTATTTCCATAAAGAATATGCTTGAGATTCAGAATGTTAAAGTACGGAAGGGAGTTGTCGATTCGAATCACTACCTTGCGCAAATCAAGGTTATGTTCCAACCAAACAGATCCAGACATGAAGGCAACCGATTTCCAAGAGTGGATCCAGACTGTCTGAGGAAGTACGCTGACGTTTTCGTACGTGACATACACGATCAAGATTCTAAGGTGTGGCCAGACATTTGCAACACATTACAGTCATCAGCAATGAAATTCGGACAGCCACCCTGGAAACGTAAACACAGATGGTGGAACACAACCTGTGATGAAGCTATCAGTGACAGAATCAAAGCATGGAATCATTGGAATGGACACCGAACAGTCGACAGATGGCAGAATTTCCTTAAGACTCAACAACTGACCTCAAAAACAATCCGCCACAAAAAACGTACATACGAGAAAAACAGACTCGCAGAGATAGAACAGGATTTCCAAAAAAACAACACTCGGAGTTTCTACAAGACATTTCGTGAGAACTTATCAGGGTACAAACCACCACATTAAGTTTTCGTCGACCTAACTGATCACTAGAGACAAACAGTAAAGAGAAGTGCAACATACTGGCTGACTTTTCAAAATCTACTGAACTGCGATCCACCAATTGAAAGACTACAGTTTGAAAACCTCCACCAAACCCAGATTCACAGCCCCCAACAACACAAGAAATAAAAGAGATAATCCAATCGCTCAGAAATAATAAAGCCCCTGGGAACGATGGAATAACTGCAGAGATGTTGAAAATAGGAGGAAATGACCTCATCAGAAGAATTCATACACTCTTAACAGAAATATGGGAGACCATGATGATTCCAAAGGACTGGAAGAATGCCATTACCCATCCGTTGCATAAGAAAGGCGATCGAGCGGACTCCAACAACTACAGAGGCATATCCCTTTTACCAGTTATATACAAGGTTCTATCTAAAGCGCTATTAAACAGAGTAGAACAACAAACAGATCATTTGATTGGTGAATACCAAGCAGGCTTCAGAAAAGGTAGATTGTGTTCTGAGCAAATTTGGAGCCTGAAGACGATATTAAGGACATGCCGCAGTGCCACCACATTTGTCACCTTTGTGGACTTTAAGAAGGCGTATGACTCTATCGACAGACCAAACTGTTGTGGACGTCCTAGCAGAGCTCAATGTGGACAAGACCACAGAATTAATCCGCGAGACTCCCACAGACACAACATCTCAAGTGAAGTTTCTAGGTGAACTATCAGAGCCTTTTGAAGTGCATATAGGAGTTCGACAAGGAGATGGCCTCTCCCCAATCCTTTTTAACTTAGTGTTAGACTGTTAGTGGATGGTACAATGATTTCTCCTAGATATTTGAAGGAAGGGACCTGTGTGATTATTCCATAATTTGTCTGTAGTGGGGATCTTTGGATATTCTGGTGTCCATTAACCATGATATGAGTCTTCTCATACGATATTTGGAGGCCTGTCTTTGATGCTATCTCATGTACCTTCGGCACAGGTCCTTGTCTGCTCAGCTACTGAGTTCACATTTCTTGTCCACTGACCCACTACTGGCTGAATTCCAGTACACTGTTTGTCAACAGTTACATAATAACCTGCTGTATCACGATCGATAAGGCCTCCTACAGTTACAATATCTAGACAGCTCCCTAATGTAATTCATTACACTCGCCTTCCTTTTTTCCAAGACTTCCACACACCTCTAACTTTAAAGCCTTTACACATCCACTTATTCATCCCATGTACCTTCCTCCCTCAACTTTCTCTCACAAGAATTTTTAATTGCACATAACTACCTGTTCAACTCTCCTTCATCTTCCCATTGCCTAATAATCCACCTTATAATATTCTGCTCATCCCCTTTTCCTAATAATTCACGATGAGAGCTGGGGCATGACTAATGGCAACATTTTTTTTTTTTTTTTGTATGAATGTGGGATCTACCAGACAAGTGGGAAAATACAGATGGGAGTGGGGAATATAAGGTAGATTGCATGAATAATGCCAAGTAGTTGTAGGATATAAAGCGAGGAAACTGTCAGCTGTGAAATCTTTGTGCTCCATAATGTTTACTCAACACATTGCCAATGCTGTAGGAGACTTCAGATACCAGTTGCCTCGCCTTGTATGAATTTTGCAGTCACATGTTTCACAGGGGAATTCTTGGTGGAGACACTCAAGGAAGTAATCACCGATGTGGAAGTGATAGTCATGGGAGACCTCAATGCGCAGATCAACGTCAGACAATTCATGTGTTAAGTCACAAGATGGGATTATCACATAAAACTGTGCTGCGTATTCTAAAGAAGTGTCTGATTATGCAGAAAATTGCAAACCTAGTATTCCCCATGAGGTAACAAAAGCACAGCAATGGTTATGGTATGACAATGCTCATACTCACTTGGAGCACTACTATGGTCGTGAAAGAGATGATTTCTTACACCATATTATTGCACTTGATGAGTAGTGCCAGATCCTACAAACTTGGACTTAAGAGCCAATCAAATGAGTGGCATTATTACAGGATGCTGCAGAAAATAAAAGTTTGTCAGACCTCTGCAAACATGTTGCAGGATAACACGCGGGCACGTGTGGCACACCCTGTAGTAAATTTGTACGGGGGCTGGAGTTATAGTTCTTTGCCATCCACCACATTCACTAGGCTTAAGACCCTGTAATTATGACTTGATCCCAAAGATGAAGGAACCACTTCATGGCATTCATTTACAGACTGTTCCCGAAATTTGTCAGGTAAGAGATCGCTCCATCAGAAGCATCAGAACAGGTGCTACTACAGGGATTGTATGACTTACACATTACTTTCAAAATTGTTAGGTATGGGGATCCACCTATTCAGTACAAGAAATGGTGATAAATATAAGTTCATCACATATTAATTTATTTGGGACCGGTTTCAGCAGTAGGGTATGCCATCATCAGCCTAGGAAGTGAGACAAAGACATTGAAAATAGAGTACATTACATTTCTTAAAATTAATATCAATACTTTTTAAAATGTACGCGCTTGAATTGAATTACTTTACATATGTATAAAAGGGTTTTTATCATTAAAATTGAATACAGAAATGTGTACACCAAAATATTTGTACAGTTAAAATTACAAAAGTGGAATGAGTTTTTTCACACTGTAAGAACAATATAGGTCATTAGCTACTTTATAGTCATAGTAGTATATATGAAATTGAGTTTCTTAGTTCAATTTTAACATCTGTAGTCATTATAAATAGGCTGATGAACTAGTTACAACAACCAGTTATTTACTTAAAGTTCCTCGTAGATGTTCACTAATTATTTTCGAATATATTCAACTTGGATATAGCAATGTGTGAAGTTTAAATAAATGTCTTATATGCCTAAAATATAGTATGGCATCTGTGCACTGGTTATTATATCCACAAAAGTTCAGTAAATAAAAAGGATATGTCCACTGTATAGCTTGGGTTGCGTGTCTGCAGGTTGTTAATTAATTTCCATTTCTTGTGGTATATGTGAAATTTAGTTTATCTTTTTGAACATTTTGATTCAATTTTGAACATTTGTACTCGTTATAAATATGCCGATGAGCTAGTTGCTACAGCCAGTTATTCAAGTAAAAGTTCTACATAAATGTGTACTAAATAAAATTTCTGAGGCATTTAAATTGGACTTAACAATCTGTGGATTTGAGTAGAAATATCTTATATAGCTAAAATCTAATGATATGACACTGTACCACGGGTTATTATATCTCTAAAAGTTCAGTAAGTAAGCTGGGTAAGTTATATGGCTTGGTTTTTTACATGCCCGTAAGTAGCAACTTAAGAATTTTGTTTTTGTAAGTTAGTATAGAAGAACAGACGTCTGTTCATCGGCATATTTATACTGAGTACAAATGTTTAAAATTGAATCAAGATGTTCAAAAAGATAAACTAAATTTCACATATACCACAAGAAATGGAAATTAGTTAACCTGCGGACACGCAAACCAAGCTATATACAGTGGACGTATCCTTTCTTTTTTTCCCTGAACTTTTGTGGATATAATAACCTGTGACACAGATGCAATACTATATTTTAGCCATATAAGACATATATTTAAACTTCACACATTGCTATATCCAAGTTGGATATATTAGAAATTAATTAGTGAACATCTACAAGGAACTTTAAGTAAATAACTGGTTGTTGTAACTAGTTCATCAGCCTATTTATAATGACTACAGATGTTAATATTTAACTAACAAACTCAATTTCATATATACCACTATGATTATAAAGTAGTTAACAACCTATATTATTCTTACAATGTGAAAAAATTCATTCTACTTTTGTAATTTTAACTGTACAAATATTTTGGTGTACACCTTTCTATATTCAATTTTAATGATTAAAACCCTCTTGTACATATGTAAAGTAATTCAGTTCAAGGACATACATTTTAAAAAGTATTGATATTAATTTTAATAAATATAATGTACTCTATTTCCAATGTCTTTGTCTCACTTCCTAGGCTGATGATGGCATACCCTATTGCCGAAACCGGTCCCAAATAAATGAATATGTGATGAACTTACCATTATCACTATTTCCTGCATTGAATAGGTGGATCCCCATACCTAACAATTTTGAATATAAATCTTGTTTCAGTACGGAACCTAAAAATGAAGTTTTTGACATTAGATTACACATTGCTGCCAACGAGTTATAAACAATGATGATGACTACATTGAAGGACCATAAATGTTTCTTAGCAGTAAATAAACATTTGCCACTATTAATGTTCCAAGCCATATACATCGGTCATGTGTGAAAAGTGAACAGCCTTAGTGTGTACAAAATTGGAAAGTTTTCACAGTAGCCTCAGTTTAATTTCAAGCCATAATACACTTAAGAAAATGGAAATTGCGACACCATGAAGGCATTGGTCGTTTGTGTTGATTTTCGAGACATGGAACGATGCCATGTAGGTATGTAAATGATCAACGTTTCAGACCCATTGCATTGTTGCTACAGGTCTCCCCACGTGATTGGTCGCGGAGGAATCAACTCCAGTATATGGACTCTGGTGTAGCGTAGTTGACTTGCAGTCTGTGCAGTAAAGTGTTCCCCGTCAAACATGCCTCAACGACAGAGAAGAGCACGCTATTAACAACTGTCGCCGTTTGAGAGGGCTCGGATAATTGGGCTGTGTGAAGCTGGATTATCGCTAAGGACTGTCGCTGAACGTGTTGGCCGACAGGCATCTACGGTACAACGTGCATGGCAGCCGTGGTCAAATGAAGGTACCCACACTTGTAGACCTGGCACAGGCCTAGCGCGACGGACATCTGTGAGAGAGGATCGTCGTATCATTCGGATGGTCCAGATGGAACCCCATGCAACAGCAGCGCAAATTCGAGCAGCTGTGGCACCCCACATTACACAACAAACAGTTGGTAATCGCCTGCGTGCAGCTGGCTTACGAGCCCGTGTCCCTGCAGAAGGTGTTCCATTGACCCCACAACAGCGACGTGTAAGGCTGGCCTGGTGTCCAGAAAGATCGACATGGGTCGAAGAATGGCATAGGGTCGTCTTTAGTGATGAATCACGCTTCTGTCTTGCCCGCAGTGATCGCCGGAATCGTGTGCGCCGACGTACCAGGGAGAGGGGCCGTCCAGAACTTATTGTCGAGAGGCACACAAGGCCAACACCAAGCATTATGGTCTGGGGAGCTATTGGCTTTAATGTGAAATCACAGTTAGTGCTTGTTGAGGGCACTATGACTGCTCGACAGTACGTTAATAGGGTACTCAATCCAGTGGTTGTCCTTATAATGGCGAACATTGCTACTGGGATGTTTTAGCAGGACAATGCAGGGATTCACACTGCACGCATCTCCAGAGAAGCTCTCCACAACATCACAACCTTAGAATGGCTCGCCAGATCCCCGGACCTCAGTCATATTGAGCATTTGTGGGACATGATGGGTCGACAACTGGCCAACCGTCCTCAGCCACCCACAACTTTGGAACAACTGACCCGTGCAGTGCAGCAACCATGGGCCACAATTCCTCAGGAAGCGATCCAGGGCCTTATTGACTCCTTGCCTCGACAAATTCATCAATGTATTGCAGCTCGTGGTGGGCACATCCTGTATTAATTGTTGTCCAAACTTGCGATCAGAGGGACCTGAAAGTGTAATCATCGAATCACAACCGAACACTCATCCTGTGTGTTCAGTTTCAGCAATGTAGCACCACTTCTTCAGTGTAGTTGTGGTCAAGCTTCTAAACCAAGATTGGCATCAGCAAGGGCATCCAGTTGTAAAAACATGCTATATAACTTCATCTCATCCCTAATCCCATATCAGGAAACGGAACTAGGGGATAAACATACAATAGTTGTGGTCAAATGAGATACTCCCATTCAAAAAAAAAAACTGTTTGCTGAACTTAGATTAGAACCTTTCAAGTTTGTGTCCTTGACCTTTACCAGCATAGCTATTGTGGTGGTTCTATTTCATTATAGGAGCTGTGAACAAACCAGGAGGAAAATGTTGACTGACTACTTTTATTTCTGTTTCTTGTAAAACTGAGTCAGCCGTTATAGATTTTGAATCTTCTATTTATTTTACTGGGCGACTTGGCCGTGCAGTTAGGGCCGGGCAGCTGTGAGCTTGCATCCGGGAGATAGTGGATTCGAATCCCACTGTCGGCAGCCTTGAAGATGGTTTTCTATGGTTTCTCATTTTCACATCAGGCAAATGCTGGGGCTGTACCTTAATTAAGGCCCCAGCCGCTTTCTTCCCACTCCTAGGCATTTCCTATCCCATCGTCGCCATAAGACCTACATGTGTCGGTGCGACAAGCAAATTGTAAAATTTAAAAAAAGTAAGATCTTCCATTTACATGATATGAATAATAATAATAATAATGAGGAGTTTATTGTGATATTGTTATTGTTTTTCTTTAATACCAACTGATTTAATTTTGTTCCAGATCAAGATGTGGGTGTTTCCGGAAGGCACTCGTAACAATACAGGTGATATTCTTCCTTTTAAAAAAGGAGCCTTCCATGTAGCTATTGCAGCTCAGATTCCCATTTTGCCAGTTGTGTTCTCATCATATTATTTCTTGGATACAAGGGCACGAGAATTAGAGCCTGGTATGTTGATTACTCCATAAATAATATACTGGTATAGAATGATAGGAACAAATAAAAGAACACATGATAGGATGAACATGATATTTGTTTGTTTGGTTGCTTGTTCATCCAATCATGTGTTCCTTTTCTTGTTTGTTTCTCTCTGTGTACGACTTGAATTGACACTTGTTTGTTCCTTTCCAGTGCTTATATGATTCTTCCATAAGATGGCATGTAACCTTTATAACGATCTAGTGACATCTGCAAATGAGTTTAAACCCTCTATTCACATTTCACTGATTAACCACCTCCATCTGATTCTGTCTTTGTAAATGTCTTATCTCATTACATCTCCCAATGTCTGCCAATTCCTTTTGTTAGATCTTTAATATGGTCTAACCCCCTAATCCTGGGATGTCCAACTGGTCTTTTTCCAGGCACCATCCTTTCCAAGTACTTTGTGGGAATCTATATCTTCCGCATTCACTTTACTTGGCCAAACCATTTCAGCCATACAGCTCTTTGTTCTTTCCTCCATTGTTGAGTTTTCCTTCATGTCTCTTCTGAAGTAGTAATTCCTAATTCTGTCCCTTCTTGTCATCTGCACAGCTTATCTTCAGAAATTTCAATTCACATGCTTGTAATTTACTAATGTCTCGTGTATTATTTAATACACAACTCTCCAATATGTATGTCATGATTGGCAGAAGGTATAATTAACGTTATCTGTTTTGCACTTAAAGGAGCTACTACTCTGTCCCAGACTAGATTCTGCACGTTGTAGGAGTTGGATCCTTTGGACACTCGATTTTGTATATCTAGTGTAAAATTCCCCTTACTGAAGAACCCTTCCAAAATAGATGAAATTTTTCACGCATAAAATTCTCTCTCCTTTAAGTAATGAGTGGATGTTCATTGCTACTCTTCTGCACTTGACAATTTAGCTTCCTCTGTACCTCCTGCTCTATCTCTTCCCAGATGACATCATCATTGTAAAAAACAAGTGCATTCAAATCTCATTCACATTTCTTTGATAATGATATACATGTGTGTGACGAAGAGTAGTGGAGACAGTGAGTTGCCTTGTTGATCTAAACCATTCTGATCTGCCATTTACCACGTGATTTATAACTGTTTGGTTCTTTAGTCTGCCTAAACTAATTTTGAATAAATAAATTTAGAAACTACCCAAAAAAGAAAACCTATGGTAATAGAATTGAACAAGAAAAAGAAACAACTTACCTAATTATTATTGAAAGGACATCATCAGATCCTATGAAATCACACTCAAAATAATTACTGTATAAATGTATAAACATATTTGTTTATTTCTCTGTAAATTCTTAAATCTTGTATGCTAGAGTGGAGAGAATTGAGAACTTCATTAAGTTCTTAAGTTTTTAAGGATTTAAACAGAAATAAACAAATGTGTGTATACATTTCTAAATATTTTGTGAATGATTTAATAGAATCTGATGATGTCTTTTCAAGTACAAAACATGTCATTCTATTGTAATTAGATAAGTTGTTTCTTTATCAGGTATCATTCTTTTACCACATGTTTTCATTTTCAGGTAGTTTATAATTTATTCAAAAGTAGTTTAGGCAGACTGAAGAACCTAACAGTTATAAATTAACTGAGTCGAAACTGAAAAGAGATGGCTTCATACAACTCTTGCATCGTCTAAATTAGAGGTTAAAGGTTTTGGAACCATTAGCTTGTCTAGGCTATCCCATATTTTCCTTCTTAGGTCTTTCCTTCTTTCCCAGTCTTTCTGTCTCTTCAGTCACCCTTGTCCAGGGAGCTCCTGTGTCAGGCAGTGGATCTTCATTTCATCCTCTCCTCGTCCTCATCCACTTTGATGCTTCGTATAGGCTGTATTTACAGTGGACTCGCCACACTCAAGAGACATTTTGTACCTAACTTCCAGATTTCAATGAGGAGAACAGACGTCTTTTGCAGCCGCTCTTAACCTGGAGAACAGACGCTCCATGCTGGATTTCAGTGGCATTTCCTCCACTGGAGGACCACCACCAACCTAAAGGAGCTCCTCTGCCTGAAGCTGTTGGCCTCTTTAGAGAATCGGGTCATTTGCCTCCGCCCGGCACACAGCTTTGAGTTATTGGCTGTACGGTCTACTCCATCCTGTAGCAGGTAACCCTGGCCAGACTCTCCTCATTCCCAGTACTTTTGCATCATCTAAATGTATTGTCCCTCTGTTGTTGTCTGAAACCATGTAACTTAAAAGCGCTTCAGTCTGTCAAACACACAGGCTAACTATAAATATTATACTACAGAAGGTCGTTCAGGATCTCCAGTGACGAGTTTGAAGGCCGCTGGCAGCGCTGTGAGTGCGTCAAAATGGGGAGTGATGATTCACTCCGGTACTGAGAATGTGTGTCTAGAGTTTTATGGCATTAGCTGCAATGATGCCAAAGTGGATTGACCCTTACTGGGAAGGCTACATAACAACCCTTTCCGATGCTAAATATAGCTATATACCGGGCGAGTTTGCCGTGCGGTTAGAGACACGCAGCTGTGAACTTGCATCCGGGAGATAGTGGGTTTAAATCCCACTGTCGGCAGCCCTTAAGATGGTTTTCCGTGGTTTCCCATTTTCACACCAGGCAAATTAAGGCCACGGCCGCTTCCTTCCAACTCCTAGGCCTTTCCTGTCCCATCGTCGCCATAAGACCTATCTGTGTCGGTGCAACGTAAAGCCACTAGCAAAAAAAATATGTAGCTATTCTGCAATCCAAGAAATGTGCAAGAAGTGTGATTTCTTGATATCAAAAAACGGGATCAGTGCTGTATCGAATAAGAAAGGCAAAGGTCAACTGGGCTTGGTTCCAGAGTGGAAATAACAGACAAATCCACGACCAGACACCAGCCGTACACCAGAAGTGGTGAGGAAAGTAAACGCCCTTGTCTCAGGTGGTAACCCTGCTCCTCCCAAAGGGCTATCACACGTAAGTTGGAGATATCTATTTCAACAGTTAACACCATAATCAACAAGACCTGCAATTAGAAAAGCGTCATAAGCGCCGAGTTCACAAGTTGTTGCCTCGTCACATTTCAGAACTATTGGTGGAAAATATCTAATTCCTTCCATGGGAACTTAGAACTTCCACATTTCAGAACGTCGCACTAAGGCAAGAAAGCTTTATGAGGGCTATCTGGGAAGGGACAGATGGAAAAATGTGGTGACACTAGACGAAGCATATGTGTACCTTAGTGATTGTAACAAATCCTGCTCGATTTACTATCACTCTGGAGAAAAAAAAGAAATCAGACATTATACAAAGAATGCAAGGAAAGTTTTCCAATGGGTTTCATGATCATCGCTGGATACTGCTACAATGACAAGTTAACCATTCCCCATGTCGCTAATAATGTGAAGGTGAACTCGACATACTATCAGCAAGAGTTTTTAAGACCCATTTACAACACAGATGATTCAGCACTGTATGGGAGGGCAGAAAATAAGGTACGGGTACATCAAGATAAAGCATCCAGCCACTCCTCTCATTCGACTCGTCTGTTCTTAGAGAGAATGGAGGTGGAAACTGGAATCCGTGCAATTCCTTTTGCTGACATGCCGGTGAAGGCACCCGATGGGTCGCCCATGGACTTCTGTACATTTGGACTCCTAAAAAAGGGCCTTAGGAAACAGACATCCATACATTATCAATGGCCTCTGGAAAGCCTGTCAGGAGGAGTGGGATAAGTCTGCTGCAATGGAAATTATGTTGTTGGGCTATAGCTAGAAATGCTGGTTTTCCAATTGAGCATGGTAAGTGGTGGAGACTAGGGATGGGACGAATGGTTACTTTCCAGTATCATGTTCCTATGTATCCGTTACACTGTAGTGTTAGGTTGGAGTATTAGGATATCAAAATAACATAATACAAGTTGCAAGTCAGCTTTTGGAAGGAAGTCGTTTACCCACTGCTGCCTCTTGCAGCCCCCTAGTCCCACCTTAGAAAGTATGCCGATAGCAGTACTATATCTCTCCATCTCTCTTTCTTCTCTTCCACTGTTCCTTTCACCAGCTCGTCACTCACATTCTTAACTATTCCTATAAAATTTTTGCAACGACCCATTACACTCTGAGAACTAATAATTCGAAACCTTCATTTATAAAATGCATTGTGACTGCTAGGTAGCTCTGTGTATTTGTAGATATTTAAGGATCTGTAGTTAATTAAACATGTAGTGGGACCCAACATTATAAAATATGTTGACGAACGAGTGCCGTACACACTTCATATACTGCCAAAATGAGGGATGAGGAAATAGTCCTATCAGGAAGAAAGTAAGCAGAGTTTAGTCCAGTACTTTTTTTTTCTATTTGTTTTTATTGTCACACCATTGCAGTGAGAAAGGTAAACCACTGAAAACCATCTTCAGGGCTTCTGACAGTGGGGTTTGAACCCACCATCTCCCATATACAAGCCAACAGCTACATAACCAAAACTACGTAGCCAAGTTGCTCCAAAAATCCAGTATAAAAGGCTCAAAAACCTTTGTCTTCTTCCACCTTAGAAAAAGATTGGAAATATGCGATAAACAACTGTGTAAGTGGCTTGTCCAGAATATTTTTCTGTATATCACCCCTTTCTTTTGTACTAGTAAAAATTATAATAGCAATTGTTGCTGCACTGGCCCCATAGGTTGCAGTTGCTGGAGGGACAGATACACCTGATGGCACTTGCAATGGCTTTTCAGGATCTGATATTAAATACTATGCATATTATCTGCCAACGGCCGTAGCCATGTTGAAGCACCGGATCCCGTGAGATCTTCGAAGTTAAGCAACATTGGGCGTGGTCAGGAATTGGATGGGTTGCCATGTGCTGTTGGTTGGGGGTAAGGGAATGGAGGAGCGGAAAGGAACTGGCCACTCTACCGCACGTAAACTCCGGCTCAGGAATACCTCCGCAGAGGTTCAGACCTGCCTTTGGGCAGAACAACCCTTACCTTACCATATTATCTGAACTACTTGAACCAGTAGAAATTGTAGATGTTTTAAAATTATCTATTATTATTATTATTATTATTATTATTATTATTATTATTATTATTATATTTACCTTTTATCAATGCATTTCTTCAAATTAGAATGAGTTTCCCTGTAATTAAGCTTTTATCCACACAAATGATATTGGATCTTTTGCTCATTGTCCACAATACAGTGTGAAACACAGGATGCGAAGTGGGAAGACAAAGGACAACACACAACAGTTTCGAGGAACTATGCTACTGTATGTATTACCACCTGCAAGCCTGATACAAAGCACTTCAAATAACTAAAGTATATCTGTAACCAGCCAACAAGTAACAGAGTAGGAATGCCAGTACTGCCTCTACACTGTTATAAAATTATCGCTGGCGCCTGCCGCGCTTAAGCGAATTGTACTTTCTAATATGTGCTAGCCAATCACAAACTCCCCATCTTCCCTTGGTTTCACTGAGACGGTTACTTTTGTATTAAGATCTCCGGTGGAGCATAATATTTCTGGAACATCTCACTCTGATGGAATAGGATACATTATCATGTTACGATATGTAACTCCCATCTCTAGTGGAGACATGGCTTTTCATAAGCTAATTACCCTTCAAACATCATCCCCAGAAATCCCGAATGACCTTCTGTACAACATCTGTAAAAAAAAAAAACGCACACACATTTGAACTGGGGATAGAAATACACACTAAATAGTATTTTTATCCCTTGTTTAAATATGTTTTTTTACAGGTATGTTGTAGTATATTTTTTATATTTAGCCAGTATTTTTATCCCTTGTTTAATAATGTGTTGGGTTTTTTTTTTTACAGGTGTGTTGTAGTATATTTATATTTAGCCTGTGTGTTCAACAGACTGAAGAGCTTTTAAGTTACATTTAACTGAGTCGACACTGGAAAGTATTGGCTTCCTTCTTAACAAAAGTCTGAAATCATGTTGTTCTTCAAATTGGTGTTCTGTTATTGCTCTTAGTCTCCTCTTCTGTATTATCTTTTCCATTATCTTAGGCAATCTGACAGCAGGGTAATCCCTCTACAGTTGGTATACTTCCTCCTGTTTTATTCTTAAACAGTGGTATAATCGGTCCTTTCTTCCAATCGTCTAGTATTTTATTCTCTTTCCATATTGCTCCTAGTGTTAAATGTAGCCAATGCATACCATGTATATCTGCTGCTTTTGTCATATGTCTTGAGAGTCCATCTGCTCCTGATGACTTTCCTCCTTCCAACAGTTCCAGATAATTTTTTTTCAATTTGATTCCTATAACATACCCATTAAGTCATAGTCTTTTAATTTTTATTTAAATCAATATATTCTGTAGTGAACATTTTATTTTAAGATTTAGTATAGAAGAGAAACTAAATGTTGGTACTGTTTTACCTTTAAATGTGAACTTTCTTTGTTTTTCTAATTGTGAAAAATACTTGTAGATTTTAGCTCTTGTTTATTATGAATTCTGGAAATGCTGTGTCATTTGTATTTAAATTTTGATATTTTATTACAGGTAATATAATAATCACTGCATTACCTCCAATCAGCACAGAAGGTCTCAGTAAGGACGATGTGGAGATATTAATGGAGCAAACTCGAAACACTATGTTGGAAGTCTTTAAAGCAATCAGCAAAGAAGTTACTTCAGCTGCTCTCAAGACTCCTGCCAGCAATTGAAATGTATTATTATTTATTTATTTACTTATTTATTAGTTTTTATTTATTGATCTTTGTATTTATTTGTTTATTTATTTACTTATTTATTTATTTATTTGTTTGTTTGTTTATTTATTTATTTGCATTATTTATTTTACTGTACAGGAAAACCATTTGTACCAAAATGGTTGTTGTCAGTCAACAATGACCGACTTAGTGAGAATCAATGTATAGTGTATTTTTCATTTATGTGATATCAGGAATGTGGTGTAGGATACAAAATATTTTCGCTAATCAGTGCTGGATCCTGTTATTGTAATGAGACTTGTTTCATTTGAGCTGTTTATTTCCCAAGTGGTATAAGTCCATATTTGCAGTTTTGAGATATTTAAAAAAATGTATTCAATCATTAACTTGCACTTATCCATAATATATAAATACATTATTACATGAAGAAAGTTAACAGCCTTCTCCCCCACCCCGTATCCAGTAGATGAAAGAAGGTTCCATAGCACTCACATCGCCTCGCCCCTACTTCCACATCCCCTCTCCTCGGCATAGTATTGCTAGATTATAACATGGAGAAAGTACTGACCTGCTCTGCCCTATCCAATAGGAAGGATCCACAATGTTCCATTAACCCCTTCCCTGCATCTCCCCCCCTCTCCGCAGAACAACATGCTTTGCCCAAAATCTTCCACTAGCTTTTCTTCTTTCTTTTTTTGTGTCGCACCGAGACAGATGGGTCTTATGGCAGCGATGGGATAGGAAAGGCCTAGGCATGGGAAAGAAGTGGCCGTGGCCTGGTGTGAAAATGGGGAAACCACGGAAGACCATTTTTAGGGCTACCGACAGTGGAGTTTGAATCCACTATCTCCCGGATGCAAACTCACAGCTGCGCATCCCTAACCACACGGCCAAGTTACCCAGTAGCTTTTCTATGACCACGGTCGTGGAATAGAGTTTAGTGACAACGGACTAAGCTTCGGCAATCCAGATAAGTACAGAATTTTGTTTCTCATTGTGCTAATGTGGTGTTGGTTGAGTATTTATAAACTCATCATTTGTTAATACTTTTTCATATTATCACCTAACTCTCTATCATTGACAAGTTTACGCAACGTAAACAATGCTGTACATATTTGCGCATGATTTAAGTGATTTGATAGAATCTGAGGGTGTTCTTGTGGAACAAAACGCACAAAATGGCTCATTTGTTTTGTTTATATGTGCATTTTTAAAAATTTGATTTTAGACCTGTTATGGTATACTACACATTGGATTTTGACAGCGAGGAATTCTTTGTTTAATAGTGTATTTTTAACAGGTATGTTTACAGTGTTATAATTTTTATTGAAATTTTGTGTGTTTGACAGACTGGAAAGTTTTTATATCCTATTTAAGTAAGTCGACACTGGAAAGTATGGCTTCCTTCTTAACAAAATAGTTACAAGATTAATTATTAATAAAATTATAGAAAATCAAACTGGACTTATTTTTGTTGAAAGAGAGAACATAGATATTACAAGTCCTTCTTAAAAATATAAAGTATCTGATATTTCAAAAGAGCAAGTAGAATAAGAATGAGAACCACATGTGCTGAACGTACACCGTTAGGTTCTGATGTGTTGAGTCAATTCGTTCTCCACACCAACTTTGTGCTGCTCCCATGTGGATAATTTTCAAATACCTCATGCACCCCTTTATCAGTATATAAAGGTCCCCTGAAGGAATTGATTTGTGGTGTTGGTCCAAAATCAATAGTTTTGGACTTAAGCCGCTTAGGAAATAAATGGCTCATTTGTTTTGTTTATATGTGCATTTTTAATTTGATTTTAGACCTGTTATGGTTCATACTAAACATTGGATTTTGACAGCGAGGAATTTTGAGTACTGCTGCGGAATTTTAGTCATAGTTGATTGATGTAGCCCAGGTCTCTTATTAGCAAGCCTGCATCTTATCAGGAAGTCCCAGGTCAAATTCCTGCCCAGGTCAGGAATTTTTACCTGAATCCGAGAGCTGGCTTGAGGTCCACTCAGACTACAGTTGAGGAGCTATCTGACAGTGAAATATCAATCCTGGTCTAGAAAGCTAAGAATAACGAGCAATAGGATTTGTTGCACTGACCGTACGTCACCTTGTAATCTCAGGTCTTCGGGCTGAGCAGCACTTGCTTGGTAGGCCAAGGCCCGTCATGGCTGTGTATAGTGAAGGGACATCCAGAATAGAGATTCTGTATGATATTTGCACCTATATAACATTAAAATTAGAAATTATTAAATGTTTTTGTTTCAGATTTTTCATTGCTTAAAAGATGCACCCTGGAGTTTGGTTATAAAAATTTGGAGGAACAGTGTGCCCTTTATCTGGATATATGCGGTATTTCTGTCTCTCGATGGGCATGCATTGTCAAAAGTTATCTAGTATTCGGAGTTATTAACCATGTTGAAATGCGCTCCTTTTTTAATGCTTTCGATGCACCTCCATGCACCTGTGATCCATTCTCTCAGTAAAAGCTAAGCCTTTTATACCCTGTTCAAAATTTGTGACCGTAATTTACAACATTCTGAAATTATAATTATTCTGCCTGTATTTCCTTCAGTTATCCATTTCTTATCCTTGTCCTTTAATTGCCAGTGAAAGCTATCTCATTCCATTTCATGAGAACGATTCCTCACATATCTGTATTCCACTATTCAGTCCTTTTCCTGGATTCTTTCTGCAACTGGACACAGAAATTATGGATTTCTAGGCTTTGAGAACTGAAATGAACAACTAGTTTTTTACAGTCTGCTAGACTGTTAACGTTGCTGTGGATTTTTGTTTCATTTGTGGCACACTTTGGTCATCTTGCATGTAGTAATATCCAGAGGCATGTAAAAAGCATAGACTTCTGATCACCATTGCTGCATCTACCAGAAAAAGTTTTGAAATAATCGTTTTCATTTTGGAAATAATGGTATTGAAATGAAATGGCGTATGGCTTTTAGTGTCGGGATGTGTCCGAGGACTTTGGCTCCCCAGGTGCAGGTCTTTTGATTTGACGCCCGTCATGATGAGAATGAAAGGATGATAAAGACGACACACACACCCAACCCTCGTGCCAGCGGAATTAACCAATGATGGTTAAAATTTCCGACCCTGCCGGGAACGCGGGACCCCTGTGACCAAAGGCCAGCACGCTAAACATTTAGCCATGGAGTCAGGCGTACTGTAATTGGCATTGAATTGTTTTAACCATTCCCCATTATTGTTGTTGTTGTTGTTGTTGTTGTTTGGGTCACCAGTCCATAGATTGGTTAGTTGCAGCTCTCCATGCCACCCTATCCTGTGGTAATCTCTTAATTTCAACATAACTACTACATCCTACATCTACTGTAATCTATCTGTTATATTCATACCTTGATCTACCCCTGCCATTTTTACCGCCTACACTTCCCTCAAAACTAACCGGACAAGGCCTTGGTGTCTAAAGATGTGTCTTATCATTCTCTTTCTTCGTGATTCAATCTGCCCATCTCACCTGCAGCATTCTTCTATAACACTACATTTCAATAGCTTCTATTGTATTTCTTTCTGAGCTAGTTATCATCCATGTTTCACTTCCATACAATGCCATGCTTCAGACGAAAGTCTTCAAGAAATTTCTAATTCTGTATCAACGTTCGAAGTGAGCAAATTTCTTTTCTTCAGAAAGGCCTTCCTTGTTTGTGCTACTCTGCATTTTATGTCCTCCTTACTTCTGCCATCATTAGTTATTTTACTACCCAAGTAACAATATTCATCTACTTTCTTTAAGATTTCATTTCCTAATCTAATATTTCCTGCATCACCTGACTTTATTGGATTGAACTCCATTACTTTTGTTCTGGATTTATTTATTTTCATCTTCTACTCCTTCTCTAAGACTATATCCTTACTATTCACCAATTTCTCCAGATCTTCTGCAGACTCAGACAACTAATCTCAGAGTTTTGAATTCTTCTCCTTGGATTGTGATTCCTTTCCCAAATTCCTCTTGGATTTCCTTTGCCTCCTGTTCTATATAAATATTGAAAAGGACAGGGGACAAACTGCAGCCTTACCTCACCCCTTTCTGGATTGTTGCTTTTTCATAGCCGTAGATTACTGCAGACCAATTTTTGTACAGATTGTACATAATTCTTTTTCGGTATCTGATTCCGATCATCTTCAGAATCTCAAATAGGTTGGTCCAATCAACAATATCGAATGCATTTTGTAGATCTACAAATGCAATGTACGTGCCTCTGTCTTTCTTAATTCGATCCTCTAAGATCAGACAAAGTCAGGATTTCTTCAAGTGTTCCTCCGTTTCTTCTGAAGCCAAATTGATCTTCTCCCAGCTCATTTTCAATTTGTCCTTCCATTGTTTTGTAAATAACACGTGTTAAAATTTTGCAGGCATGAGTACAAAACTAATGGCGCAGTAGTTTTCACACTTGTCAGCACTGGCTTTCTTAGGAATAGGTATAACAACTTCATGTCTAAAATTGGATGGCACTTCTCCTGTGTCATACATCTTACACACTAAATGGAATAACGTCTCCATGCTGGCTTCTCCTAAGGTAATTGTGAGGGTATGTCATCAATTCCAGGTGCCTTGTTCCTAGTTAGGTCTCTCGAAGCTCTGTCGAAACCTGACCTCAAAATTGGATCTCCCGTTTCATCAGCATCAACGGCCTCTTCTTGTTCCAGAACCTTATCTACTTCTTTCCCTTGATATTGTTTAATATGTTCCTACCGTCTTTCTGCTTTGTCTTCTTTCCCTAGAAGTAGTTTTCCATCTGAGCTCTTAATGTTTATACACCTAGTTTTCCTTTCTCTAAATTTTTCCTTTATTTTCCTGTATGTAGCATCTGCCTTGCCTAGGGCCATACAACCTTAAAAAATCCTTGCACATCTCTTTGTCGTTCTTCCTTAGCTTGACCTTCAATCTACTTCATTGTTTAATCACCTGTATTCTTTTCTATCGTCCTCTTTTTTTCTTTTTTCTTTTTTTTTTTCTGCAGTTTGTCTATTGGGTCTGATATCTCATGAGTTATCCACCGATTCTTACTTGATCTTACTTTTCTTCCTAACACTTCTTCAGCAGCCCTGCTGATCTCATTCTTAACTACTGTCCATTCTTCTTCTATTGTGTTTCCTTCAGCCTTTTCATTAAGTCCGTGTGCAATATGTTCTTTAAAACAATCCCTCACACTCTTTTCTTTCAACTTATCTAGATCCCATCTACTTGCATTCCTTCCTTTCTTCAATTTAAAGTTCAGATGACATTTCATATAATTATATTCTTTCAATTTCTTCATCTGGTGAACTAGTAAGCACCATTCTAGTGGGCATTGGCTTGGTGCATATCTTGACAACAATCATTTTTTCGCTATGCTGGTCAGCTTTACCCGCTGCCCTATTTTCTTATTCATTATTAAACCAACTCCTGCATATTCCATATTTGATTTTGTGTCGTTAATTCTGTAGTTGCCTGACCAAAAATCCTGCTCTTCCTGCCAGCATACTTCACATATACCAACTACACCTAATTTTAGACTATCCATTTCCCTTTTCAGATTCTCTAACCTACCACAACGTTTCAAACTTCCAACATTCCACGCTACGACTTGCGGAATGTCAGTATTCGTCTTCCTGATGATTGCTTCCTCTCGTGTAGTCCCTACCTGGAGATCTGAATGAGGGACTGTTTTACCTCCTGATTATTTTACCCGGGAGGTAGCCATCATCAGTAAATCGTTCATTCACACAGAGAGAGCTGCATGTCCTCACAAGTTATGGCTGTAGTTTCCCATTGCTTTGTCATGTAGCAATATTAACACAGTTAAGTCATGTTAAATATTATTACAAGGCCATATCAGTCAATCATCTAGACTGCCAACCTTGCAACTTCCAAAAGACCGCTACCCCCTCCCTGTCAATGAAAACCATTCGTTAGTCTGGTCTCTCGACAGATACCCATCCAATATGATCTGTTTTATTGGGACACGCAAGCCTCCCCACCACAGTAAGGTCACATGATTCACAGGAGAGGCACTCCCCATTATATGACTGAAAATATTGCAACCGTTTTAGTAGGTTCTGACATTCCCGGTTTTGCTTCTATCTCTTGCTTATCAAAAACCACAGAGATTCAAAATTGCCTTCAATTGTCAGGAAAATAAATGAGGAGAATATATAATTTATCTTAAGTGACTGTATAATGGATTAGTTAACTTTGTCAAATTTTAAAGTAGTATCACAGTCAAGCTCATTTTTGTGAAATACAGTAAAACTTTGATGCATCATTGTTCAAGGGGGAGGGGGGAAATGACGATGGGTGCGGGAAAACAATAAATGCGGGTGACATAAAATAGGGGGAAAGCAAAATAAAATAAAATATGGGTACTGTATTTGGGCATTTTTCATCATGCAAATATAATAATAATGATGATGATGATATATAAGTAATAATAATAACCATTAATGATGATGATGATGATGATGTTGGCATGTGGCCTCCGAAGCTAGGTGCAGGTCTTTCGAGTTGTCGCATGATATGCGATCTACGCGCTTATGAAAATGGGGCTCTACAGTACGCGAACCGTTTCGTGATACCTGAGCTTCCTAGTGCTGAACCGGTAGACCTTGGTTATCTTCGAGATTCGTATTGGCAACCTCTGACACACAAACTATGAATCGCTTATGCATCGCAGTGAGCCATCTGGCGTATACTTTACGTACTAGTACTGTTGTTGTTTACACAGCAAAGCCAAACTATAGAATTCATGAATGTGTGTGTGAGACACAGTTGTTGGCTTAAGATAATAAAGGTTTAGAAAATTCATCTTGATCGATCATATTATCGATTCATTTCAGATTTCATTTCCATTCAGTTGGCAGTATAACCAGAACCGGGAGAGCTCCCTCCTTACACCTCACCCCCATAAAACTTGGTATCAAAAAAAGGTTTGCGTATTGTACCTAAGATGAATCCTAATACGTAAGTCAGCCCCTGAACTGTCGGAATTAACCAACAAAAGTTAAAATCCCGACCCGATTGTGACCCTCTAGCTGAAGGCCAACCCATGCTACCATTTAGCCATGGAGCCGGACATGTTCATATTATACATAACAGGATCAAAATATTGCAATCATGCTATACACTATAAAAATAAAAAGCACGACTTGCACGCCGTTTCGTTTCACTTTTCCTTACAACTCGTAGTAATTAAAAAAAACCATCAAGGTCAGTTCTCTTTTTGCAAATTAATGATATACGTGGATGTTAAGGCGATAACCTATTTTTTGGTAAATATTCCATAGACCCTTCACGAACAATAGGTTAGAGATTCACATGGCGCGGCTCGGACAATGTCACAGAGGTTAGAAATTCAACTTGGCGTGCCTCGGACGATGTCACAGCGGGCTAAGCGATGCTGCCAACTTAGGAATTAGTTTCAAGACCAGGCTAGGGAAAAGATTATTGGTCTGGCTTGGTTAGATCCGGCTTGTAAAAAGACAACTGGGGAGGGAGCAACAAAGTGGTCAACAGGCCTCTACCATCGCACACCCATCACAAGGTACGATGCGATTAATAACCCTGTGCCTAATTAAAACGTACCCGGTGCACGCTGAAACTATTTCAGACTGTGCGATTTTCTCATTATCAACGAAGCTGGCAGCCCTAGCCAGCCAATAGCAACACAGAAAATGGTGGCAAATTTGAGTTTTACAGCGCCTCCGTTTTAATTATTGTAAATAAGAATACTTTTAGGGGCCGGTTAGTGAGTCGAGGAGAAGCGTTGACGCCAGGAGGCTCGTAGTGAGGTTACGCATGAATAACCTGCGCACAGCACTCCAGCCTACGAGATCCTTACTCAAGACTAGCAACTCATAATCACTCGTACATTCTCGCGTAACAAGTTGCCGCTATTATACACTAGAGTATTCAGCTGTCTCTTTAAATTCAGAAAACTTTTGCGTATATTTTTTTTTACGCATGATTGATCCATGCGGGAAAATTGTGGCCGAGGACAAATACTTTTTTTTATGATCGATGCGATAAAACAATAGTTTGAGGAACAATAGATGCAGGGAAATTTAACATTGGTGTATATGGAACATTTTTGGGACCGGATAAATTGAACGATGGATACAGGAAAACGACAGTTCCGGGAACGATGCATCGAGGTTCTATTGTACAGCAAAAGGTTTGGTCCCCAGAGATTGCTTCCAGAAACCAACTTCAGAACTGCACAGAGAACAGCATGCGTAATGTTTTTCACCTCTGAGGCAAGAAATAACTAACTCCTTGACCAAAGATGGTGCACACAAATAAAAAAATGAAGATTGCCAACCACCCATTATCATAGCCAGCGTCTTTGTATCCAAGTGTGTGGATATTAGAACGCTCATTAATTCCTCACACACAAGGTATTTCTTGTGTTTTTATTGCTGAAGATATGCTTTTCATTCAGTAATGTGATCTCTCTTTTAGTACACTCTAATTGGCTATGATCAATTAGTAGTCCTTATGTCTGGTACCTCGTGCATACGGAGTTTATGGCATCATTTTTGAACAATAAAATTTAAAGGAGAAATAAAAATCCATATACATTTATATTTCATATGATGCTTTATGACTTTGCCCCTCATTCCAGGATTCAGCACTGGTGTTTCTAATGTAAACTTTGAGCTTACAATCTAGATCTACTCTTGAGATCTTTTATTCTTTATTAAGAAGGGTGCAACAGGTTTCTTAGAGAAACAACGTGATTTCTATTAAAATGGTGAATGGAAAATTTCATGTGAAGAGAGTACAGACAATATTGGATTCTGATGAGCTTATGAGCATACTACAACCCTGTTCTTCGTATAGATTTGATTATTTATTACCAGACAACATCTCAAGGTTTATCAAAGTTACTGTTTTCCATATATCTACTGAAATTGTGTTAAAATGGAGCACAGAATAATTATTTCTTTTTTACTGAAGGTCTCAATCAGTTTGTTTACAATATTTTGTGAGCAAAAGTAATCACATTTTCCCACCTTGGTTTTTTGCCATTTCTGGGCGCTGGGAGTTTATTTTCCATGTATTGATGTGTGCTGCACTCTTCGGATTATCTGTGGAACTATTCTGATCTCCCTGGAATCTTTAGCTTCTTTGGAAAACATCTGAAAAGCGCTATTGTGCCAGCGCACTGCCTGATGTGAACAAGATTTATGAAGTGAAAATAGGGTAAAAATCAACATTTTATAAGTCTATTTACTATTTACATGAATTTTCCTTGTTTATTGTGTATTTTTCTCATTTGGTCTGAGATTACTTACTTCCTTTTACCAACTGCAGAGTTCTGAGATATAAATTTCTTTCACACTGTATGTGGGAATATGCTTCCCATAGCCCACATTGGTGTCCGAAATATTTTTGCTAAATTAGAAGTGAACTAACTGAACTGAAATTGTGTCCGTAGGTGGGAAATATATTCCCACTTCTGAATGGCAGACAGCAGGCGGTGGGGAGTATGTTCCCATCTTATTACTGACCTCCTGAGCACTGGATTGTTTTTTTCTGTCAAATTGTGTTATTTAGCACTTATAGAGCCTGTAAATAAACTTAGTTAGAAAGGAAAGTGTTTTATTGAGTAATGCCTTATAAAGGGTTAATGGAACAAGGGGATGGATATACAGTGGAACCTCGATTCTCCGTTTTTAGAGGGACCATGAAAATAAAACGTACAACACGGGAAACAGAAAATCCAGAAATGAATTAAAACCAACAATTTGGTTAAACATCACAAAAATGAAATAAGTTTAATCTTACAAACACTTCTAAACCAAACCAAACTACAGCCCCATTGGGCCTTTGCCTGCCAAGTGATCACTGCTCAGCCCGAAGGCCTGCAGATTACGAGCTGACGCTTGGTCAGTGTGACAAATCCTCTCAGCCGTTACTCCTGGCTCTATAGACCAGGGTCGCCATCTCACCATTAGATAGCTCCTCAATCAAATGCCATCACGTAGGCTGAGTGGGCCTGGAACCAGCCCCTATATCCAGGTAAAAGTGCCTGACCTGGCCGGGAAACGAACCCGGGCTCTCTGTATGAGAGGCTGGCAAGTTACACCGCGCAACTGGCATCAAACATTAATTACTGGTACGCAAGTTCAAAATCTCGATACCTTATATTCAATTGTACAGGGGAAACTTCATCAGTTTCCCTTGAAAACATCTTTCAGTTCAGCAACTTAGCTAAACTCTTCGAAAATCTAATAACTCCAAGCCAAACAACAATCGACTACAAGTAGTTTCTAATTCTCTCATCTAATAAAATAAAGCACATTAGATACAAAAATGCCCAACATGATGGCAAAATCCCTTCTTTTCTTAATCTTCCATTGTAATTTGGTCTTCGCTATACTGTTCGTAGTCAGTTTCTGGAAATCTTGTACCACGTAAATTAGGCCTACATTGACTGTTAAAGGTTATGTTGAACTCGAGAACATGTTTTCAAATGCATTGATTCTCAAAAGTTCTAATTCTGCTATGACCAGACTACACTAAGGCCGTGACACTGAAACTTGGCAACACTGTACTGCCACTCCTTGGAGTCTTACTTGTAACATATGGGAAGTTGACCTTCAATTATGTTTTCTCAAATAAAACGTTGCTAGAAGAGTAGTTTTCATTGGATACATATAAAACAAGGTGAAAATTAAAATAAATACATCAATATAAATATGAAGATATACAAACATATGGCTACAACTAGAAAAAACAGTACAATCTTGTGTCCATCAAAATACAGTTTTAACAATGGGAATCAGCTTACAACATAATCACTCCAGGGCCATCAGTTTTTTTCTTTCCTTGACAGAACTCTTAACCATGGCATCAGCATCATTAACATGTATTAGTTGTTGATCAAAATATTTGCAAAAAAGGGCAAAGATGGGCAGAGAAGTTCATATAGAGGTTTTTCACAATATGAGCTACACTCCCTTGTATCGCTTACACTTTGCCTAGCAAGCTGAATCAGTACACACTTCTGATTCTTACTCCGAAGGAATGCTACTTCATATTCCTCAGAGATTAAAATCTGCATGATCATATATACACTTGTACTCACATTTAAGATCAATTCTGATGGGTCCGATAACCCATCTCTGTTTAAGCTATTAAACATGTCATTTTGCACTGTTTCATTTGATATGTTTGAAGTACAGTACCTGCAATTAAGTTTACTGGCTAGCTTAAAACCTACATAACCTGAAATGTAAATGACAGGAAACATGTTATCTAAGTCTACTTCTGTTTCATTTACTTTAACTAGCACACTGGAAAATTCACTGCATATATGTTTCGTCAGTTATGTTCAGTGAATTGGAATCTAAATCAAACATGTCCTTGCTTAAAGATATTTCTTTATATTTTCCAGACGTTAATCCTAGCAAACACTGCACTCTTATCTTCTTTTCAGCTTCAAAAACTTGTAAAACAGATACATTATAATCGGCACCACACAACTGTCTATAAGAATTAATCTCTTCTCAAGTTTATTGGTTTGAAACTTTCCTGGCAACACATACTCAACTTGAGGTAGATCTAAACAAAAGCTTATCAACTCAATCATGGCACTTGTTGATTGTATGAAAGCCCTGAAAGTGTCTACTGAAAGGTGACTGTATTGCAAGGTCATATTAAACCATGTCCTCAACCAATTCACAAGTTCTTCAAGAAACTGTAATCTGATATCATCTCTTGATGTGAAGGGAGAAGCATCCACTTCTCTCTTTCTGCTTCCAGTTGACTTGCTCTTAATGTTCATAACTGTCCACCATCTATTAATCAAGTTAAGAAAATGTTCTACTTCAGAATAGCCCCTTGTAGACACTGCTGTAATTGTCTCTTTACAAAAAATATTACAAGCAAGAGCCATTGACTTGTAATTAAGTCTAGAGGCACACTTCAATAACTTGTTGGACTCTAACTTGAACAATTCTCTCAACACTGAAAACTGGGCTTTGAAAACTGAACCACCATCAATCAATCATTCAATACTGATCTGCATTTAGGACAGTCACCCAGGTGTCAAATTCCCTATCTGTTGTTTTCCTAGCCTTTTCTTAAATGATTTCAAAGAAACGACCATGACCAACGACAGGATCAAATTTGGGATAAAAGAAGATTTTAGCTTCATCACACAGATAACCAATTATTTCTGACAGATTTAAGGAGATTAAAACAGTATCAAATAAAAAGTAAATAAAAGAATCACACTTTGGGTTGGGCATCTTATAATTTAAACTTCCACCTAGAACAGAAAACATGTTGCGATTTGTCTGATTATTATAAAAAATAATGCTAAGCACAGTAAAACTGCAATTTTGGACAGTACTTATAGCTTTTTTTGTCAAGTTAGCTAAGTCATCACCTGTTAATTTTTTTACTGGCACCAGTGCAACTACAGCAGAAACAATCCCAAAAACAGAACTTATCACAAAGGCCTGAGTGATTCTAGCTAATTTTCCTGTTTGATTCTGAGCATGGCCATGCACAACACCTGACTTATATTGGCAAGAAAGACCACGTGCTATACTCTTAAGGAAACTGTCATTATCTTGATCAGGTGACACATGTAATGCATTTGCTACGCATTTGAGATGTCTAGAATGAGGAAGGAACATAATGTTTTGACTGCGAATAGTAGCATAACAAGAAGATATGTTGTAAATTAGAAATGTAAACTGAAAAAGAAGGCAGGAATATAACTTCTTGGACACACACAGGAGTTGAAACCAAATACAGTAGAGATAATACACGACACTTACGAATTTCGCCTTGCTAAAATGGGAGACAATTCGACGGTGGCGCTCCTAGTGACTTGACCTGAACAAATCGCGCTAAATTCAAATATCAATGGAAGTGTATATACGGAAATGGATAAATAAATTACGTCTAGAAAGACAGTGGTATTGAGATATTAACTTCGAAGTTGCTGAAGCAATTCTGGATAAATGAATGAAGAATTGTTTAAAAGGTTATTATGTAAAGACTGAAATTAGACATATAAACAAGGTGTGAAATGGACTGCTGTGAAATGGCTTGATCTTTCATTTATGCATTACTTTTTTAGCTTTAGCATACCTGCCTGAAATCTTACGGTTGGATTTGTCTTTTTTCCTCATTTAAAAACAATGTATCATCACATTAAGACATTTGTCAATAAAAATATCGGCACATTCCTTACACATGTGATGCAATGAATTAACATTTAATAGCTGGACAATTTTCCTCTTAACATGAAGCCTACTAACAGAAAGAAAATCTCTAAAATCCCGGCTTTAATCTGAGAAGAGGGATAAAAGAAAGAAAAGTTTGAAAATGTTGTCGATAGTGATACTTTGAGGAATATTTACTTACAATTAGAGTAAAAATGTAACATACCCTTGGCTGTATAGTCGAGGATTTTTAAAGTCGCTGGCCTGGAAATGATCTGAACAGATCTTATAATTCTTATACAATCGTAACGTCCCTTCTTTTGTGTACACTTTATCCAAATCGCTTCTGTGACATTTCTAAACCCACAGATCACACCTACAACACACCGGTATTGAAGGTTAACTGCTGCACTATAAAATAAAATATGCGTATTATATTTTAACCCCGTTAAAACATGGGTCGAGCAGGTCAGAAGATTATGAAGTACTATAAAAATCTCTGTCACTGGAAGAATATATGTGCAAACACAATATTACTTACATGTTCTTGTCACGAGGGAACCTGAAGAACGAGCGCGCATTTTTCTCTACTTCGTAATTACTGCAGCCAAACACAGCACATACCTTTCCCCTCGTGTTGAGAGGAGATATCAAGGAATGACACACGCTACTATTTAATTATGTCAACTCACTGAAAACGCATAAATAACACCAAAAACTTCACACAAAAATACACGGGTTCTTATGACAGAATCAGTACCGTTCAGGTCTATCCGCTAGAGTGAGCTCCAATAGCTGTCCCTCGATATCTCGCTCAGTGTCGTGTATTGTCTCTACTGTATTTGTTGAAACTGATGTCTTAAAAACACTGCTTGTTTGGAGTCTGGAAATTCTTCAACTGAGTGAGATTCAATGAAAGTCTCAAGATCTGACAGCTGGCCTTTGATATGTTTAACCATTTTCTTGTAATGCACGTGAGGTTCCAGCTCATTATTTGCATGGCATATACAATAATTTTTTAGAATGTCCCTGAGTTGTGACCACTACTGTAACTTTCCCTTTAATAAGGGATCGTCCTTACCTACATTTTTCCTTTCACAAACAGATAGCCCCAACAACACTGACACTTCTGTTGCTACCTCAACTTTTGGTACCTCATTGATGGACAGAGTGTAAAATACTAATTCATTTTCACAACTTTCTGTCAACCATCTGTTTCTGAAACAGTCAGCAAGGAGGATTTTACATTTTAAGACTCAACAAGTTTTTGAAATTCCTCCTCCTCTCTTTTCTGAATTTCTGTACGCCTGTCATCTGGAGTTTTTCTTGTGGATGGACTGGGTTTGGTTAAATAATAGGGAAGGTTTGGGAAAATCCTAGGGGGAGCACCAGTCTTTAATGTAGGCCTATCTTTTTTCCTTGTTTTCCTTTCACCATTGTGATCAATGTAAGTAATAAAAATTTCCACATCTTCAAGAGCAAAGTATTTTGCACAGACTACACTAGATGAAGTAGGATTCCAGTTGTCTGGGGATACATTTCAATCACGAAGCTTTCATTGCATCATCCTTAGGAAATCTGAACACTGAAATGTATCCTTCTTGATTAGAATCATAGTTGCTGGAGCACAAAGGAACACAGCAATGCCTTGGCATCTGAAATTAAGCCTAGCTTTAGTTGTGGTTGTCATACTTGTGCAATATAAAATAACACAATCATGCTGTTCTTTTAAACTACGGTACTCATTTTTAAAAATACAAACACAGAATGGCTTTAAAAAGGATGTGGATTGTCACTGTTATACATAGTGCAACATGAGAAAGCTTACCTTTGCCGTAAATTGTCATTCCAGGATACCAAATAGCATGAAGGTTAATTTTTTAAACTAGAACACATAAAATATCTTCAGTATACTCTGAATTTAAAACAATGCCATCAAGTTACTGTAATTCATGCACAACACAAAATATAATGATACACCACGTTAGACTAGTTTACAAATTACGTACACAGAAGTCAAAGGCTTCACTCCAAGCAACGTTGTTGGATCTCCAATGTCACAGCCTGATTCTGCATGTCACTAATCCAATCAAATTGGAAAGAGAAAAAAATCATCAAACTTCAAAAATTACGATTATTCGTGACCTTGAGTTCGGCTGGAAAGCGTGCTCGCTGCACATATCTGTACGAGTTGGAAATTATACAAACCATTTATATGTAACATACACAAATAAAACGACTGCATTTTTTTACATTTTAACATGAAAACGTAAAATTCCCAGTCTTATATTAGGACCAAATCAGTAATAGGCAATCCGAAGACCTCCCATGGCTTTTTGTATGTAAGGTGCAACATCATCTGTTCTGGTCTCAATAACATAATCGTATACCATAATATTTAAAATACTAGATTTGTGTTAAGGAGCAGTTTCGATTTCTTCCTGAAAGCCCAGTTACTATACAGTGCCCTGAGGAAAGTGCTGGAAACCTGTTCGGCAATACAATAGAAAAAAGTATAAATATATTACATCTAATCCTGGACATAACGTGGACGTTTTATAAGTGCGAACATGTGACTAAACTTGTTTCGTCTTTAGGTAGAGCTGTCAAAATGCGTTGTTTCCTTACAATTGTTGTGGCCACTCTCTGCTTTATGATTTCCGAGATTCTCTAAACAATACCACCCGAATGCGATGCTAAGATGGTCCTTTATGCAAGTTCACCACCGATCGCTTTTTCAGTAGATACTTGCTCTAATTATCACAATGACGGGGCGGTAACGCCAAGATCCATAAGTATGCCATAGCCGTCCTTTTGTGAGATAGAGTTTACTGAAAAACGCCTGATCGAGGATTAAGCATTGATGGGACTGAAATTCCTGGACAGTTGATCCAGGAAATTGTTTCTTCGAGGAACTTGTAATGCAGTATTTTTACGTGACTTAATTACAATGCTCGCAGGACCACGTAATTTGAATGCATAATCCGGGAAACCGTAGTTTCCAGGAACTGATAATAGAGGTTCCACTGTATTGACTTAGAAATGTGATATTTGAAGTATCGAAGTTACTTGCAGTGCACATCCACATTTGTGAGTGTTAGGACAAATATAAGGCCTGTATCAAAATTTTCAGGAGATGTGTACAAACAGTGCATGGTATTACTGTAAGTTGCATAACTACTGCAACAGTGGATTAAGTCTTACCCTGCAGGTGGTTGTTGTTTCCTTAGGTTATTAATATGTAAGCAACCTGATCATGAGTTGGCACTGTCTAAATCTCAAATGCACAAAATAATATATATCATTAGAACATGAAGCTGATGTGACTTAGAAATCTTCCTTTTAATGAAGTGATCTTCAAGAACAGTTTATTCTGCCCTTCTGCATCAGCTTAAGTGTCTTTGTTTGATATATCTTACTTTTTCTTCCCAGCCACTTTCATGGAAATCCTACCAGTATCAGTCTTTTCAGATAGGAACTATCTAAATTATCAACACAATTACAAAGACTTTTGTATACTTAATTTCATATTCATTGTAAGGAATTTACTTATCTATCCACCCCATGTGCTGGTTGGGTGTTTTTCTTTTATACAATATGGGAAATTATCTTTAAAATAATATTTATGAATTATGTGATTCCCAGGGTAAGTGCTGTCATTTCTGTGATGTACCAGTAGGCTGTAGATAGTGATTCAAGATGGATCAGCAAATATCTTAGCAACGGATAAGAAAAATTGTCAAGCTCAGATGAAAATACGGTAATCTACTTTTAACAAAGTGTGTCCGTAGACTGGATATTGTGTTTTAAGGTCATATCAAGACCTGATATTTCAGATTGGCATTCTCAAGGGAGAGAAAGATAAGAAAAAGCATATGTCTTCTCTTGTGTGCCAACATAATCATTTTTAATTTCAGGTCCGTTGCCTGTGTCTGATGGACATGCTTTATGGAGTGAAAAATATATCTTTCTCTCTCTCTCTCTCTCATCTAGATCCAGTTTTTTTTTTTGGCAGTGAATTGTGGAGCCTGTAAGCTTGAAACCTAGGCCTAGAAATTTTCCAGTAGGCTATGAATATTTGTTGACTATGTAAAGAAAATAGTAAAGAGATTGCACAACTAACTGTCCAAGATCTGTGAACATTGAAACATAAAAAGGCAATGGGAGAGTAATCCATCTTTTTTCTACAATCTGTTGTAATATGATAAGTGGTTTCTGCATTTCCTTTGAGATGCTTGGATCGTTTTAACAGTCATTTTAAATATTTATGTTGATATAAGAGATGTAGACTTTTGTAATGTCATTTAAATGTTTTTAATATTTACAAGATAACTGTTTTGTAGGTTATTAGGCCATATTTTGATTTAAAAACTTGAATATTTTGTTAGTAGGTGGTGATGACTAGATTTTAGTAAACTGCTTCATCCTAGTTAAACCTCACTTTGTGCTACTCATATAGTTATGAATATTAGAGAGAAGAAAGTTTGACTGTGCAAACAGTGTTTTTGACAGATTTGATGCTGTGATATTTAGTCATTAATGCTGAGTGGTGAATGTGGAGGTGAATATTTCCTTGACTTATTGCTTATATTATAAGCTGTGTCTAATTTCTCAGCTAGATTTTAATAGCTGCATTACATCAAATGTTGGTGCCTATTCTTGCAGGACTTTTCTTGAACTAACTGTATTGTAATCTCCTTGGAAAACTAGCTGAGAAACTGAAATCCTGTGGTTGCTATTCTTGTGGCAAAATTGTATTGAGATAATGAAATAAGAATGAAGACTGGATTTTATAAAGACTACTAATCTGTGAATAGGTTGTAATTTATGCCATGTACATTGACAAGTTTATTTATTATATTTCTACTTACCTGATGTGTATTATGCTTTGAAGTGTGGAATTGGCAGTATGGAGATTGGTTCATGTTAGACATCAACTAAAGTCTGTACATGGAATCTGTGAAGTATGGTCGCGCATGACATCACTCAGAAGAGGGTGGAGACTGAAACCGCATGCTCCCTTCATTTTCTCCCAACCAGTCTCAAGAAGGAAGCATGCAAGTTAAGATTGCTCAGAGAGTCTCAAGTACCAATGCAGATCTGCATAACACATACTAAATCTCTGAATTCATGCACCTGACTTGTCTTAGGCTACTGTTATTTTAAAACATTGGTGTGCACCTCTTCATTTTCATTGTCAAACCTGTTTCGTCCTTGCATTTTGATATATTCTCTGCTTCAGGACAAACAGCTAAATGTGTAGTGTTATGTTCCCTCTCCTGCTCTGTTCTTTTCATACTGACTACTCATTGGATCAGAAATCTTCGGCACTGCTTGCGCAGAAGACTTGTTTTCTCACTGCCACTTCATAGATTCTGTGTACTTACCGGCACTTTGCCTGGACTCAAAATAATTCATCATATGCTAAATGCTGCATCGAACGACTTAGGTATGGTATGTATTTTTATGTGTGTTTGAATGTGCCAAAATGACTGGCACAAAAAAAGGTGGGCTATACTTGGTGATGCGATAAATTCTATTCCACAATGGACCAAAACTGATTTCTCTTTCATTTGTAGTAGAATCCTCTTAATTCCATACAGCATCTTCCGCACTTCATCTCGAGTAATTATTAACTGTGTAAATATTAAGATATACTGTAGACAGTGACTGTAAACAGACATGTCCTGTACTCCTTCTAAAAGGTGCCATAAAATGTGTAGTTGTAAATGGTTTGGTCCTATATACTGCACACCGTAGATATTCATACACGCTCTGCAATACTCTTTTTAAATCAGATTAAACTTGAATGTTTAGTCAGTGCAGTTTTATTTCTTTCACAAAATAGATACTAAGATTGTAATGATTAATGTGTAGATGTAGTACTCTCACTTCATGAGAAATTGAGTAGCTAACTGAAGAAAGTACAATATACTGATAAAGCAGAAGTTATTATCTTTCTCTACAGCTGGCTGATGTATCTTTAAGTTTGTAGATTTTTGAATATCATTCTGAATCCCTTGAATACCATCAAATTGAAAAGACTGTGCTTATTTCATACAGTGGGTGGGCACCAAATTAAGAATTTTCAAAATGTTTTATTTTAAATGTCTTTATTTCTGTTAGAAGATAGTACTTACAAGTGAGAAAATAGGTGTCTGTAAGTAGAACTGCTTTTTCCATATAAGATCTTATTGTCAGCATGTTATTAGAAAAATGTTAATATTGGTAAATTAGTGGATACTAAGTAATTAACCAACATATCATAATTAATGAAGGCACCTGGAGTGAACTTCAGTGATAATTAGTATTTTCAGTGAAGTGTTTTTTTGTTAATATAATATTGGCAGTTTTGAAATCCCAGTTCATTGTCCACTCACTGTAGAATGCAGTCAGTTAATCTTTGCACTTTCAGAGAGGATGGAAACATTCATACTACCACTGTTTCATTGCCAGTAAAAGCATATCCCATGCAGGAACATAATGAACAAACTACTCTGGTATTCTAAACTTCAACTTGTATCTTTGGTCGCCAACGTAAAAGATGCAGCTGATGAATCTTTGTCCTTACCAGACTAAGTGGCTCAGACAATAGAAATGCTGGCCTTCGGAGTCCATGTTGGCAGGTTTGATCCTATTTCAGTCTGATGGTATTTAAAGGTGTTCACATGTACCAGCCTCATAAAGGAACCTCAGCAGGACAAAGTTCAGGACCTTGGCTTCTCAAAAAAAAAAAAAAAAAAAGTGCAAAGATTTACTGATTTCATTATATGCTTGTATATTTTCAATATAAGAAGTTATATTACAAGAAAGCAGCTGTTGATGCCACACTAGCACAAGTCATTGCATAACATGAGAAATATAAAGCACTTTCTTTGGTAAACAAGAAAAAAGAATAGCACAACAGACAGAAGAATATATGGTATTATGCACTGTCTTTTCCATTGTCTGTATTCTCAGTTGCAGTCTTATCTGATAATTGGCTGCTTTATATTTGTATATTTTCCTTCTGAAGCTCTATTTGAATCAGTGGCAGTGTTTGTATGGGGTTCATTTGGGGGAAGGTTGCTCCTCCCAAAATTTTTCCAGATGGAATGCAATTTTGCAATTACATTTTGCTTTTCATTCAAGTGAAATGGTTTCCAATTCACAAAAAAACAAATTATATTTTTGAAATATTCAAAGTACAGAGTTGAAAAGGTGGGAGATAATGCCTTTTTTTCATAGTAAGACAAAGAATTTGGCCAAGAAAGTAGTGGAGGTAGAAAAGAGGAAAAGCTGGGCCTTATTCACACAGAGATTGAGAGATGATATGCAGGACAGCAAGAAATTACTGTATGATATTTTAAGAAACAAAAAGAGAGATCAAGGAAACATCAGATTTGTGAAGGATGAGGGCGGCATAATATTAACAAAGCGAGAAGAAATAAGAAATAGATGGAGAGAGTATTTTCAGAAGTTGCTGAACAGGAGAACTAATGACAGTCATTCAATGGACCACCAGGAAAGGCAATTAGTTGATGAAGAAATGGATAAAGATAATACAATGAATGAAATTGAAATGGCAGTAAGAAAGATGAAGAATGGAAAAACTGCCAGAATAGATGAAATTTCAGTGGAGATGATAAAGGCAGCTGGAGCTGTAGGCCTGCAGTGGACATATCGAGTTCTCAGGATTGTCTGGGAGAATAAGGAGGTCCCTGAGGATTGGCAAAAAGGAATAATCATCCCAATTTTCGAGAAAGGCAATAAGAAAGTATTGAAGAACTACTGGGGAATTACTTTGATATCCCATGTTGCTAAGATAATGGAGAGGATTCTGGAAAGTAGGATAAGGTTGAGGGTTGAAAAGCAGATACAGGAAAATCAGTTTGATTTCAGAAGTGGAAGGTCAACAATAGAGCCCATTTTCATTGAGACAACTAACGGAAAAGCAACGGAATTATGGGAATGATATGATGACATTCATTGACATTGAAAAGGCATATGACAATGTCCCCAGGACTAAAGTTTGGGACAGTCTGATGCAAAACGGAATTGGACGGGGATTAATAAAAATGATAATGGCAATGTACAAGGAATGTTATAGTTTCGTGCAAACACAAGTTGGCAGGACAAGTTGGTTCAAAATCACTAGTGGGTTGACACAGGGAAGTGTTCTATCACCAATCCTGTTTACAATAGTAATGGATGACATCATGAGAACAGCTAAAGCAACATATGAAGGAAGAAAAATGAATATCATGTTATTTACAGATGATATTGTGATTTGAGGAGAACAGGACATAAAGGTTCAAGAACAGTTGGATGTGGTGAATGGGAAGATCGAGAAATGTGGATTGAAAATAAGTCTAGAAAAGAGTAAAACTCTTGTTATGACTAGAGGGGAGAAAGAAGGGAAAGGTCAGAGTAGACAAGCCCCTGGAAGTAGTGGAGACGTTCAAATACCTGGGCAGTGACTTAATGAAGAATGCTGGACTGGATGCTGAGATTAGTAAGAGGATTCAAGCTGGAAGCTATTTCTATCATGGTGTAAGAAACATCTTATGGGACAAAAATGTTCCAACGGAAGCAAAGGAAACTGTACAAGATGTATTATGTATCCATAAGTTATGGAGCAGAAACTTGGACAATGACGAAGAAGGATGAGAGTCGAATACAGGCAGCCAAAATGAAGTTCTTGAAGTTCTTGAGGAGTATGATACAGAAGAGTAGAAGAGACAAAATAAGGAATGAGAAAATCCGAGTGGCCGTGCAGCTGTGAGCTCGCATCCGGGAGATAGTGGGTTCGAACCCCACTGTCGGCAGCCCTGAAGATGGATTTCCGTGGTTTCCCATTTTCACACCAGGCTGTACCTTAATAAAGGCCGTGGCCGCTTCCTTCCCATTCCTATTCTGTCCCATTTTTGCCATAAGATCTATCTGTGTCAGTGCGACGTAAAGCAAGTAGCAAAAAAAAAAAAAGCAGAGAAGAAATTGGAGTGGAAAAAATGAATGATAGAATAGAGAAGAGCCGACCAAGATAGTTTGGGCACATAAAGCGAATGAGTGCTGAAAGAATGCCAAAAAAGGTGGTGGAAATGCAAATGCAAGGAAGGAGAGGCCATGGATGACCACGATTGAGATGGAAGGACACAATCCAAGCAATATTATAGAAAGAAACTTGGACTGGGGCACAGTGTTGGAGGAGGAGTGGTGGAAAGACCGAAGAAAGTGGAGAGGAACCATGTTCGCCCCTACCCGGCTGCAGCTGGATGAAGGGCAGTGATGATGACACAAAATTAACATTGCATATAGTTACTACCCGATCGTGAAGTTCAGGGCAGACCCAGGTAGACATTAAAAATAGTTTCAGCAGACCACACATATTACCATACTGTCCCTTTATACATTTTCTCTCTTCTGTGAACTGTACTTGCGCCCTCAGTGGAACACAGCAGATGGCTGTAACACTTCACACTGAAGTTTTCTTCTCAATCTAATAAAAATTCAATCTCAATCCTTTTCTCTACTCTAATCCCCTTCCCTCTCTTCACTTTTAAACTTGACTAAAGGGATATACCAAATTTGCTTGCATAATCAACACCCTATTTTGACTAAGTATGTAGGTGGAAAATCTAGCTGCATAAATTATATAGGTAATTCTAACATACGATAAATGTATTTACAAAGAAGATCAATTAAATATATATATACCTAACAAATAGGAAAAACAAGTTGATCATCATTTGGCTTAAAACGATTGCATCAGTTTTCTTTTGAATGATGAACTGCATAAGTTTACATCTGGCAAATTGAGCACATGGGTTTTAAGTAGGATATGGGTACCAGAAGGTACAAATTAGCTAAAGTACCAATTACATCCATTACATCCAATGGCATCATACGAGCAAGTTGATGAAAATCCTTCCCTTATATGCTATTTGTCACTACTACTGGAGGAAGGACTGCTACTGCCATTACCACTTGCATCTTTCCACAGCAATTTACCAGATATTGTAGTAGGAATTGAATCATCGCTGAGAAATGATATAATGGATGCAGAAATATTCTCACGGAACTGGAGTGTGTGTATCATAGAGATAGGATAGGAATGGTAGAAAGGGGAAGTATTCATTCTGGTGAAAGAAGAATTTGTAAGCTGCAAAAAACTTTAAAAGATGACAAACATTAAATTCTAGGTGTAAGGCTCATCTCTAAAGATAATGGACAACTTTGTCTTTGGAGTGTACAGACCGGGAAAGGGTAGCGCTGACGCTGATTCATAATTATTTGATAAGATGATCAGCTATGTGGTAAACGATGTGGAAAGGAACGTGATTGTAGCAGGTGATCTCAATTTACCAAATGTTAATTGGGAAGGTAATGTGAACAACAGAAAGCATGACCAATAAATGACAAGTAAGTTAATATGGGAAGGGCAGCTGATTCAGAAAGTGATGGAACCAGTTAGAGGGAAGAATATTCTGGATGTGATGCTGGTAAAATACCGGATGAGCTCTATAGAGAAACTGAAGTAATAGATGGTATTAGTGATCACAAAGCCGTTTTTGTCATAGTTAAGAATAAATGTGGTAAGAAGGAAGGTATTAAAATTAGGAATGTTAGGCAGTACCATATGGCTGATAAAACTGGCATGAGGGAGTTTTTAAAAAGTAACTATGATCGGTGGAAAACGGTAAATAGTAAACAGACTTGGGGATGGGTTTAAAGCAATCGTTGAGGGTGAAAACAGGTTTGTACCTTTAAAGGTGGTAAGGATTGGTAAAGACCCACTACATTATAACAGAGAAGGAACGAGACTAAGAAGGTGGTGCAGGTTGGAAAGAAATAAGAGAAATGGCTGCAAGTAAGGAGAAATTGAGGGAACTTACTAGGAAATTGAATGTAGCAAAGAAGTCAGTTAAGGATAACATAATGGCAAGCATAATTGGCAGTCATACAAATTTTAGTGAAAAATGGAAGGGTATGTATAGGTACTTTAAGGCAGAAACAGATTCCAAGGAGGACATTCCAGAAATAATTATGTGTATGCGAGGATCTTCAAAAGGCAGAAGTATTCAGTCAGCAGTATGTAAAGATTGTTGGTTACAAGGATAATGTCCAGATAGAGGAGGTGAATAACACTAAAGAAGTATTAATATTTACCTATGATAATGACATTTACAGTCAGACACAAAAGTTGAAAACTGGAAAAGCAGCTGGTATTGATAAGGTTTCAGGGAATATACTAAATCAATCAATCAATACTGATCTGCATTTAGGGCAGTCGCCCAGGTGGCAGATTCCCTATCTGTTGCTTTCCTAGCCTTTTCCGAAATGATTTCAAAGAAATTGGAAATTTATTGAATATCTCCCTTGGTAAGTTATTCCAATCCCTAACTCCCCTTCCTATAAATGAATATTTGCCCCAGTTTGTCCTTTTGAATTCCAACTTTATCTTCATATTGTGATCTTTCCTACTTTTATAAAAGCCTTTCAAACTTATTCGTCTACTAATGTCATTCCACGCCATCTCTCCGCTGACAGCTCGGAACATACCACTTATAATACCAATATAAACGGTCCGTTATTGGACATTATAAATTTTCCTTAGTCGAGCAGCTCTTCTTCTTTCTCTCAATTCTTCCCAACCCAAACATTGCAACATTTTTGTAACGCTAATCTTTTGTCGGAAATCACTCAGAACAAATCGAGCTGCTTTTCTTTGGATTTTTTCCAGTTCTTGAATCAGGTAATCCTGGTGAGGGTCCCATACACTGGAACCATACTCTAGTTGGGGTCTTACCGGAGACTTATATGCCCTCTCCTTTATATCCTTACTACAACCCCTAAACACCCTCATAACCATGTGCAGAGATCGGTACCCTTTATTTACAATCCCATTTATGTGATTACCCCAATGAAGATCTTTCCTTATATTAACACCTAGTTACTTACAATGATCCCCAAAAGGAACTTTCACCCCATCAATGCAGTAATTAAAACTGAGAGGACTTTTCCTATTTGTGAAACTCACAACCTGACTTTTAACCCCGTTTATCAACATACCATTGCCTGCTGTCCATCTCACAACATTTTCGAGATCACGTTGCAGTTGCTCACAATCTTGTAACTTATTTATCACTCTATAGAGAATAACATCATCCGCAAAAAGCCTTACCTCCGATTCCACTCCTTTACTCATATCATTTATATATATAAGAAAACATAAAGGTCCGATAACACTGCCCTGAGGAACTCCCCTCTCAACTATTACAGGGTCAGACAAAACTTCACCTACTCTAACTCTCTGAGATCTATTTTCTAGAAATATAGCAACCCATTCAGTCACTCTTTTGTCTAGTCCAATTGCACTCATTTTTGCCAGTAGTCTCCCATGATCCACCCTATCAAATGCTTTAGACATGTCAATCGCGATACAGTCCATTTGACCTCCAGAATCCAAGATATCTGCTATATCTTGCTGGAATCCTACAAGTTGAGCTTCAGTGGAATAATCTTTCCTAAAACCGAATTGCCTTCTATCGAACCAGTTATTAATTTCACAAACATGTCTAATATAATCAGAAAGAATGCCTTCCCAAAGCTTACATACAATGCATGTCAAACTTACTGGCCTGTAATTTTCAGCTTTATGTCTATCACCCTTTCCTTTATACACAGGGGCTACTATAGCAACTCTCCATTCATCTGGTATAGCTCCTCCGACCAAACAACAATCAAATAAGTACTTCAGATATGGTACTATATCCCAACCCATTGTCTTCAGTATATCCCCAGAAATCTGATCAATTCCAGCCGCTTTTCTAGTTTTCAACTTTTGTATCTTATTGTAAATGTCATTGTTATCATATGTAAATTTTATTACTTCTTTGGCCTTAGTCTCCTCCTCTATCTCGACATTATCCTTGAAACCAACAATCTTTACATACTGCTGACTGAATACTTCTGCCTTTTGAAGATCCTCACATACACACTCCCCTTGTTCATTAATTATTCCTGGAATGTCCTCCTTGGAACCTGTTTCTGCCTTAAAATACCTATACATACCCTTCTAGTAAGTTCCCTCAATTTCTCCTTACTTTCACAGCACCTCCTTCTTAGTCTCTTTATTTCTCTATTATAATAAGGTGGGTCTTTACCATTCCTTACCACCCTTAATGGTACAAACCTGTTTTCGCATTCCTCAACAATTTCTTTAAACCCATCCCAGAGTCTGTTTACATTTTTATTTACCGTTTTCCACCGATCATAGTTACTTTTTAGAAACTGCCTCATGCCTGCTTTATCAGCCATATGGTACTGCCTAACAGTCCTACTTTTAAGACCTTCCTTTCTATCACATTTATTTTTAACTACCACAAAAACAGCTTCATGATCACTAATACCATCTATTACTTCAGTTTCCCTATAGAGCTCATCTAGTTTTATCAGCACCACATCCAGGATATTTTTCCCTCTGGTTGGTTCCATCACTTTCTGAATCAGCTGTCCTTCCCATATTAACTTATTTGCCATTTGTTGGTCATGCTTCCTGTCGTTCGCATTTCCTTCCCAATTGACATCTGGCAAATTCAGATCTCCCGCTACAATCACATTTCTTTCCATGTCGTTTCCCACATAGCTGACTATCCTATCAAATAATTCCGAATCCATGTCAGTGCTACCCTTTCCCGATCTGTACACTCCAAATATATCAAGTTGCCTATTATCTTTAGAAATGAGCCTTACACCTAGAATTTCATGTGTCTCATCTTTAACTTTTTCGTAGCTTACAAATTCTTCTTTCACCAGAATGAACACTCCCCCTCCCCCAATTCCTATCCTATCTCTACGATACACACTCCAGTGCCGTGAGAAAATTTCTGCATCCATTATATCATTTCTCAGCCATGATTCAACTCCTATTACAATATCTGGTAAATATATATCTATTAAATTACTTAATTCTATTCCTTTCTTTACAATACAATAAAGACAATGGGTTGGGATATAGTACCATATCTGAAATATTTGATTATTGTTTGCATGAAGGAGCTATACTAAATGAATGGAGAAGTGCTATAGTAGCCCCTGTGTAAAAAGGAAAGGATGATAGGCATAAAGCTGAAAATTACAGGCCAGTCAGAATGCTTTGACACTTGTTGGTAGCTTGAAGTAAGTTTTCTGTCAACACACATTGCACTCAGACACTGAAAACTTACAGCTAGTTGCCCTATTCCCGTGAATCTCAGCATAATTGATTATCATGAGTTTTTGATGCAGTGTTAGTTGCATTCTTGCTCACTATAGGTTTAATAACAATTACACAATCACAGAACAAACTCATACAATATAAAATGTTCTTAAAGAACTGCACAAAGCATTATTACATCAGGTCAGCACTGACTCGCTGCACTGAATTAGTCTAGTACTGCAATGTGAAAAGAAAAAACAGATTTCAAAATAGAAATACAAAACTCAAGAATACAAACCTCTACTTTACCCTTACACGAAACAAACCCACAACATGCACATTTTCAACCGAGGAAAAGGCATGAAGATTGAAGCGTCTGAAGAGGTACTGGGATGACTGCGAAGCCCAAACAATCTCTTCAAAGAGACCTGAACGATAGACTGACTAAAGTAATCCTATGCAGTTATAAAACAAGAATAAGAAGAAAGGCTGCAGATTGCCTCCTACATTTTGCAACACCCACTGTAAATGCTCAAGAAAATGAGTGCGCGAAATACGCAGGAAAAAAATTGTCCCCACTTTACATTTAAAACATCAGAGTGCATAAATTATGCAATGGCAAGAATTATACAAGTAAATACGGTGATATGAATGATGGGGAGGAACAAACAAGTGACAAGTTAAGATAGGAACATGAATAGGAACACATAAGATAAAGAAAATGACAGGCCAATGTGGAAAGAGCAACTGAAATAGGAAATAAGGATAAACCTGCAAACACAGAAGGACAAGTACAATCATTGCAGCTTCATGCACTGCCATCTTTACATAGATTTGTTCTCTCTTCATCAATCCCAGTTCTACATCAGTCTGTTCTCAGCCCTTGACAGCTTTATTTCTGCTTCCCAGCTTTGTGAGAATTCCGGGCTTCAACACTCAGTCAAGATAGTGACATTTAAACCAAACATTTATCTGTTCTGATCAGATTGGGAGGGAACATGATTTGCCTGAAATTTCATGTAATATTGATTTGTATATTGTACACAGTAGGGTGGCATGGAGAGGTGCATCAAACAATAACAGTAATGCATTATATGACTTTTATATCTGTTATATTCACAACATCTGCCTAGTTGAAGTAAATGCCCTTTTCTAGTGATTCAGTATTTTTTAATTCTAAGAATACAAGGGATCTCTTAATGGGAAAAGACCTTCAGGAAGATCCCAAAGCACCTGGAAGGAAGAGATCAACAAGGTATGCCGGACCCTCCAAATTGCAGACCAGAAAAGGATGGAAGTGGATTGCAAGACCGGCACGGGAGCTTCACATCCCTCAGAAGCCTACGGAGTGAATGAGTGAAGAATACAAGTTAAATAGCTGTGCCCAATTCTGCTCAAACAAATAATACAGTAAGTTACTTAATAATCAACAATCTGCATTACTGCTAGTGAAATAGTGCAGATGACCAAAATTAAGTCATGGACTCTTATTTCTGACTGTAATGGAGCCAGGGGTGGGTTACTGGGGAGTTAGACCCCTCCCCCTGGAATTTTTACAAATTCAAATAAACAGAAACTAATAATAATGGCGTATGGCTTTTAGTGCTGGTAGTGTCCGAGAACAAATTCGGCTCACCAGATGCAGGTCTTTTGATTTGACTCCCGTAGGCGACCTGTGCATTGTGATGAGGATGAAATGATGATGAAGACGACATACACCCAGCCCCCGTGTTAGCAAAATTAACCAATTATGGTTAAAGTTCCCGACCCCACCGGGAATCGAACCCAGGACTCCTGTAGCCAAAGGCCAGCATGCTAAGCACTTAGCCATGGAGCCGGACTAACAGAAACTGACAATAAACAAATGAGTTAAGTCAAGGGGTTGACTCTTTTGGACATTTACAGAGACTTTTATAAAACCAACAGATTTCTTGAATCTAACGTTAAAAAGCCCCAAAAGTTGAATTTTAGATTGTAATCTGAACATACCATTTGCTGTAAAACTATTCACCTTGATCATATTGTTCTTGTTCTGTATTTTAATGTAAGATTTTGTAGAGTGCTGGCATGCATGCACACTATACATACACACAAGCACTTACATTACATTCTATCATCATTTTGTAAAACTATAACCCCCCCCATTGTTCGAACCTGGCTGCACTACTGAATGGAGCAATAAAGAAATCTTACTCTTTTTCTTTTTCTTTTACAATGTTCTTTTAAAAATTATCTAAGATTGTTTTCTTCCTATATTACTTAGACCAGCAAGGCTACATTCCAGCAATGCAACTTACTGTTCTGAGTAGTTGTAAGTGAAGTGATGATTAGAAAACTCATTGGAATTTTGTGCTGATTAGTATTTTCATGTGAGAATATAGTAGTAAAGTGACAAATCAACCTAATTTGAGACCCATTCATTGTATGATTTTAAAGAGCAAGGACAGAATCACATTAGACATTCAAATGTTAATACTTTTGAATTAGAGGAGGCAAAATTGATATCTAGAGGGAAAAAGTTGGTTAATAGTGAACTTCCCCCACCAAGTGAAGTACTTTCATACTACCTCCAATTTTAGAGCCAGTATTGCTGTTGTCATCGAATGGCTATTAAATTATAAAGCTTATCCAATCATTTAGTTTATAAAAAATGATTCTTTGTTATCCCTATTTAAAAACTGAATGTGCAGTTTATAGAAAATTATCGTGACTGTTGAATATTCTTTTAAAGTTCCTGATATACCAAATTATAATATTAATGTGAAATGCCATGTACCACCAAGTAAACAAATACATTTAGTGTCATAAAATATGATAAGTCATTTTAACAGGATTTTTAGACTTACTTTTTCTAGTCACAAGAGATTATTTATATCATGTATAAAAGCTTTTCATTTTGTCTCATATTATTTTATATACATTGTAATTGTTTGTAATGATATAAAAATATGTTTTTATCTAAGAGTTTTGAGAATATTAGAGTAAGATAATGGCAAATATCTAAGGTTGCACTATAATTTATAAAATATACAGTATTTGTTAAGTCTTTCAATAAACAGCTGTCTGGTGCCATCACATTGCGAATTGTATAACTTTCTCGGAATATATTAGAATTGACAGCGACATGTATTATTGTAACACAGTATTTCTTTACTTTGACTCCTTAGCTAAATGGTCAGTGCAGCGACCTTCAATTCAAATAGCCCTGGGTTTGATTTTTAGTTGGATCAGGGATTTTAACCTCATCTGGTTTATTCCTCTGGCTCACGGACTGGGTATTTGCCTTTGTCTTAATACACAACACATCATTACCAACCACCACAGAGACATATAATAGTGAACATATCTCTCCTATAGTTCAGCTCTTATGAGTTTCGACTTGACATTTGAGCGCTGCCTTTTGGCGGAGGTTAGGTGAATTAATAAACAGCCAATCCTAGGCATCCGATCGCTCCGATAGGATGTGTTAGACTCTAGTTCTGGTTATCAGTGTCGTTGATCTGTTGTTTATTATAACCACATGCTATCAGCTGTGTGTTGTGTTGTGCCCAGTTCTTTTCGTGGTCATTGTCAGTTTACTCGGTCATTCTTGACGAAGCACCAACAATGGTGGCTAGAAATAATGAGTAGATTGAGTGCTTGAAGGAGCACAATATTTCAGTTCAAGATGACATGAGGAAGGGAGTTTATCATGTATGTTGTGAAACAAAACAAGTCCTAGTACCCAGTTTACGTGGTGGTGGTTCGCCTTCCACCATACCATTGCCATTCTAATGCCATAGAATTGATTTGGGCCCAATTGAAGGATTATGTAGCTGCAAATAACCGTCTATTCACAGTTTCAGAAGTTAAGACTTCTTTGAGGAGCCGTAGGCCGTGTAAGTGCAGGTTGTCAGACACAGTCCGAGAACCTTGAGAGAGTGGAAGTATCACAGACGATTATGTTGAAGACATTATAATCTCTTTACGGTCAAGTGAGAGCGAAACCTCAACAAATGATGACAATGCCAATAGTGACTCAGAAATGAGTGGTGTATTCCCCTTGTAGGATTTTTTCTTTCCTTAGGAGGAACTGAATCTATTAGCAATGCAAGCTGTTCTAGATGGTGAGTAGAAATTTCATTTTCTTGCATTTTATTTGTTTGAGCATTGGTCTGTTAGCCTTATCTTAAATATGTTATGTGATCTTATTAATCTTACGTGAGTTATGCATGTTGCTACAAAGAATAATTGATTCTGGACTTATTTACGAGTATATGCATTTCCATTTGTGTTGTGAGTCAGCTGTAACAATTTGGCACCAATGTCTGTCTTCCAGTTAACTGTCAAATCGAAACTCATAGAAAGACAACTATAATAGGGTTTGCATATGTAACGCCATCCGGCCAAAAAGCTGAGGCTTATCCACATAGATTGCTGACCCTAAATAATTGGAAAAATGGCCAAGGAGAAGGGAAGGAAGTTATTTTCTCTAAAAAATCAGCAAGAAAATTTAGCTTTAATCAGACTGAACGATATGCTAGTAATTACCTCAAAGCTCTGTTGAAATTTCACAAACATAAATTTTGATGATGCTTTTTATTATAAGAAACAAGAGTTCATGCAGTTTAGTTTAGCTGTTAGTGTAATAGCACATTGTTCGATCTTGTACGAGATTAGTACTGTACTATGACAGAAATACTTTCTTTTGCGATTATGAGGGTAAGTAGTGATGTGAGAACAAGGAATTGTAAAATATACCCCATGTGATGGCAGTTGTTGTTTTAAGGGGCTAAACTAGAGATAGATTTCTTTATGAAGAACTTTGGTAAAATGGTAAGGAAGTGGGAATGAGTCTAGCATGAATGCTAGGATTAGTCATAACTGTATTTATATAGAAACTTGAAGAGTGATAAAAAGAATAGATCATTTATAGGAACTGTGAAGGCCATGCTAATTCTCCTATTTCCTTATGAATGTTATTGTGTTAAGTTAGAAGAATAGATTTGCAATATTTAACAACTTCCATTATATATTTCTTTATGTACTTGATATTTGCAATCTATGTTATTGCCATTATTTTACTCAATTTTGTGTAGGCAAGATGTCTAATGAACTATGAAAGCTAATTACCAGCATAGTTGCTATTTCAAAGTGTTATATTCTGTTGATGTTAGAACATTTTAAATCAGATTTTTTATGGAAGTTTATGTACAAGTTGGAAAAAGTAACCCCACCATATGTCATAGAAAGTCCTTTCACCACCATGCTTGATAAACTGTGATAAACATGATATGTGGCATTGTATTGGAAGCATTTACTCACCTCAACATCTGTGTTTTTACTTACTTTTAATTTTTTGACAATCATTTTTAAACTATAGGTACTGATTTTATAACATTTTGGCCAAGTTGTGGAATGGTTCTCAACAGAAGTTGAAGTATTCTGATTTATTGGTATTCAACCCATCCATAAAAACTGATTCTTTATAGCAGTTCAGGATTTCAATCTGATGAGCTGCAAGTTCTATAGATTTTCTCATCTCCAGGGTAGTCCCAGAACCAACTTTTCTTTTTGAATCTAAAGCTGTCTAACTAAGGAATTCTTCCTGTAAAAAACCTTTTATAATTATGATGACTCATGTGAAACTCTACATATTGTCACTGGTGTCCACCTGGTGATTATGTTTGAATCCAACAAATGTAAAACTGTTCAACCCTTGGCCTATGGTTAGGAGATTAATGAACACATAAAACTCTTATTTAGCATTTAACAGGCACAATAGTTAAGTGACACCATGTTGGCCAATGTATGTGGATTTTTGAAATGAAAAAGTAATTTCCTTTTGGTGCAGCTTGCTTGTAAAACTGGAGGTTCTAGGGCCTAGTGATCATAATGTTAAGTCACGTAAAACTGCTTGTACATGAACTTGCATTATAATATGTTTTATCATTATATTTTTGCCTCAAAATGTGTTGAGAGCTAGTTAGTTCACTGGACGATCTTGTGTAATTCTTAATGTAATGAATTAAATATGTAATTTATTTTTATCATGTGATTGTTAATACCAAGTGAAGAAGTGGATGTGAACAAACGAAATTGACAGGATATTTTTTGGTTTTAATTTATCTGCTCTCATTTTTCATTTGTAAATAAAAGATACATTTACAATAATCAGTAGTCTCTCTTTCTTATTCACTCTTTTAAAGTTTAGGAGTCATAAGTTCTTGTGATTTTTTGACCTTAATCATTAAATACAGTATTTAACTAGCTGTGTAGCATAGTTTCTTAGGCATTTACTTCACATGTTCAGGATTGCAGGATTGAATCCTAGCACAGTAGGTTACCATTTAAGAACATAAAAATGCAAGTGACCGACGTATTTTATTGCACTTTAAAGGAATTTCTTTGAAGGGAAAAAATTCTAACTCCTGGGAGACATTATCTTCAGCATCTGCTGTCACACCACAACCTGACAATATAGATAATGGTTTAGATGAAGCCTGTCGCCCAACCTTGAGTAACCTTGTACAAGAAGAGTTTACAAGAATGGAAAGCATAATTCTTAAACACCATGAAATGTTTTGCTCCAAAGTACAAGAGTTTACACAGCTCTTGACCAAAGCTGTGAATCTACATCCCGGCCTTAAACCTCCTATTATGAGGTTCTGAGAAATAAGCAAGCCTACAGCAGCTAAGTGAAGTATAAATATTCCACTAATCCAGAAAGATCTTCCAAGAGAAGTAAGGAAATGTGTTGTAAGAAGTACCTGTACCAAAAAATACAGTTCATTATTGCAGTCCATGACAGGAGGCCGTGTGAGGTGTGTTAAGTGACAAGAACGAAATGTGTAAGGTGGATATAAACAAAATATATAACCATTTCTCCTTTCAGTTTTCAGTGCCGAATAACTGTGAACATCTAACCCATCCCTGTGTATCTGAAGTTCAGCAAGTATGTTTAGAAGACACCGAAAATACAACTGTCACTAAACAAGAAGTTGCAGTAGCAGTCAAGAGTATTGCTGTTGACACAACTCCAGGACCAGATGATATTCTTATGAGAGCAGTCAGGGATGATATATGTTATGAAGTACAGTAATTGCTCTAATTGCTTCCACCATTCTAACAACCTTGTTGTCCCAGTATGTTTGTAAATAGCTTGAACTCTGTTGATATATCAAACCTATCAAACTGGAGATCTATTATGATCTGATCTTCGAAGAGTTATAAAACGTGTTCTTGATAAAATTTTATGAACATTGGTAGATTTCCATGAATATCAGCATGGTAAAACACATTTTACGGATAAAGAGAGTGGTGTGGAATTGGAGCTGGTGGAATGTCAATCATTCTGGAGTGGTTAGCTAACAATTACAAAAGCTTTGATGCTACCCTGGAAATCATCACAGACAAGTCATAGAGTTCACAGTTCGTAAGAGGGTTTGGTGGCATTGGTGGACTGCTGCGCTACAAGGTGGACTTCCAGAGCATGCAATGGGATGAACTGGATGATGGTTTATATGATATTGATGACTATTAGGAAATATTTTTGTCTGCACTGTTGTGTTCTCAAAAGCTGGATAGCAAAGCATTATTCATGCCACCACATTTTTGTCTTTCTTCCACTGCACAACCACGCTCTGCTACCATACTGTGTAAAAGGAAGAAGGTAGAGTGTGATAAAACAAATAGTATCAACCGAAGTGATATAATATAGTATAGAGCTTAAGCAAAGAGGTCATAGAGAAGGGAGGCTCGGATGATAATAATAATAATATAATAAATGATTAAACCATGGAAACGCGCAGTAAGAAGGAGCTAGGCCAAGAGAAAAACTAAAAATTAACAATATGGATAGAATATATTTAACAATCAAACATAGTAACAAGATAAATAAACTGAAGACAAATTTTAACAAATGGTGAAAGATAAATATGAAAACTTGAGAAAATTAGAAAAGTGTGCCACATTTATAAATAGAATTTCCGAAATGCATGTAAGAATAGCCTATTGAACAAATAAAAGCGTACAATGAATACATACAGAAACTGAATAAGAAAAGTAGGAGCAAAACCTGAAAGAAAAGAAGTACGAAAGGAAGGGGAAAGGGAAGTGGGATAAGGATCAGAACGGGGAAAGGATTTTCTTCACCGGGTATTACTATGTTACGAGAACAGAATTTACAAATAACATACATCTTAGAAGACAACTGAAGCGATTACAAAAATTTTTATATTGTCCGTAGCGCAGTTCGTGTAGAAGTGCAGTCTTTCATATGAGCCTTTAAAATACAAAGTATTAAGTCGGCAGAAGAAAAGTTCAGCAGGCAGGTGGCCCAGATGAAAAATGAATGTCCAAATAATGATAAATCTTGCTCACCAAATTGTTTGAAGATATACAGTCCAGATGGAATTGACATAATACAAAGTAGCACGGTTATTTTGGCGCTCCACCACTCTGAGACGAAAGCAGACTCAAATTGTGGAGCAGCGGAGTGGGAATATATAGGTGTGTAGAACGATCTAGAAAAGTGAGGAGGCTACAAGCCAGGAGGTTCGAGAAGCATATCATCATGTGTCCAACAGGTGAGCACGCAGCGCACAGACAACGGAGAAGGCGAAGCGTAGAGAGGATGACGTCATAGTCACGTGATGAATGGCGCAGGCAGAGCACAGGTGAGCGGAGCAGTGGAATGCGTGAAGCAGCGGCGACAAGATCGAAGAGAACAGCAGCATGCAAGGTAGGGAATACACGTATATTCGGAGATCGTAACAATGGGTTCACTTGTTCTCAACTGTTCCTCAGCCAAATCTGAGAAGAATGATGATCCTTTGATATTCTTAGACATTGCAAAAGCATTTGATAACATAGGGTCCTGTTCATGTGGTTTTATCCTATCTTCTCTAGGTATTCCTAAAAGACCATTCACCCTTTTAACCCTAGCGATACCAACCCATATATTGTAACATACTTTACCAACGAGGGGGCCTCGGAGGCTCATAAATATTTTTCTAATGTTGCCTAATCAAGACAAATTTCCTTATTATTAATAATAAGTGAACACAATATAATGTAAAAATATGAAACGGTACAAAAAGTAGAAGATACTTTAACTAATTTCACATTTATATCAAATTACATGTATTTATGTCTTTAAACATGTAATTGTGACTTTTGAGAGTATAAAACTGAATATTATTATCTGAGCACTTTTAAGTAGAGCAAAGTTATTCTGAGTCATCAACAATGTTGCACTTGGAACACAGTGTTGTTTTCTTGCTGTTCTCCACACACATGCTTGTTTCATTGGGAACATGTGATTGTTGATTTCCCTAGTTTATCATACTTCACCTTCTTCGACGCGTCACTGCTGCAGATGTGGCACCTTCCACGTTTCACTGGTCGATTTGGCACTGGAACTGGAGCTTGAATAATGCATTTCAGATTTCTTTCTAGGATGAACTCCATTGCCATAATGATTGGTTTCTGCAGCCCTTGTGAATTGTTGGTTCGGCTGTCAATATAAGGACTCGTTAATTCAAGACCTAAATTGGAAAGAAAAATTCTACCATAATTTTCTGACTTTTCTTTTCAGTTTGGAAAATATGGAAGATATACTGTAAATGCATTTACAGATGGTATATCGATGAGGGGGGGCGGCCCCACGGTGTAGGGGTAGCGTGCCTGCCTCTTACCTGGAGGCCCCAGGTTCGATTCCCGGACAGGTCAGGGATTTTTACCTGCATCTGAGGGCTGGTTCGAGGTCCACTCAGCCTACGTGATTACAATTGAGAAGTTATCTGATGGTGAGATGGTGGCCTCGGTCTAGAAAGCCAAGAATAACGGCCGAAAGGATCCATCGTCCTGACCACATGACACCTCGTAATCTGCAGGCCTTCGGTCTGAGCAGCAGTCGCTTGGTAGGCCATGGCCCTTCGGGGCTGTTGTGCCGTGGAGTTTGGTTTGGATTGGTTTATATCGATGAGGGTGTAGAATAGAGACAAGGGACTTCTTCTTGTTCCCCTTTTTGTGAAGTAATATCTTGCCATTTGATCCACTGAATCCACTCCACACCTTCATTGAATTGTAATACAGACTGATTTCTGTTATCTTCTTTTCATCATTGTTGACAACAGACCCTGTGTGCTGTGTTGAGAGCATCAAAAGTAGTCTTTTTTGCTTCTCTCTCACCATAGTTATTACAAGAGTAACTGGTGACCTCTGAGACTGGATCGCTGGAGGGTTGAATGCAAACTACAGTCCAACTGTTGTCTTCAGCTCCTCAGGAATATGTCTTCTATTTGACCTCAGTGCCCCAACAAGTGTAAGGTGGAAGTCCGTCCAGAGTGTTTCTGCCAGGTCTACTGATGTGTGGTATGGGTCTGTCATCACGTTGCACCCCCGAATTCTGAAAGGGCTTCACCAGTCTCTTCACTACTTCAGCTGGTCCACTCTGATCTTGGGGTCTGTTGGACTTCCCGGCATACACATCCGTACTAATAACGTATCTTGTCTCGGAATCGGTCAACATTCTCATGAGAATGCCGTATTTTCCTGGCTTGTCTTTGATAAACACTTTGAATGAACATTCTCCTCAAAATAAAGATAACATTTCACCCATGGTAGTGTGAAGGCCAGGAATAAAATACTTGTGATATGTTTAATTGAATTTCTGAAACAACTCCATCAATGGTGCAAATTTGTCCGTCAGGGGGCGAATTTCTCTTGTACATTTGTAATCAAACCTAATAATTCTTATTATTTCAAAGAAACGCGTTTGACTCATTGCTCCACAATATATCTGTCGACCACAGAGAAGAGATCGTAATTCTTGTTGTGCCCATTACTAACAATAAACCAGTGTAGCGAAACAACTCATTTTCATCTGTTGGTTCTATGCCTAAACGAGAAGCTTCTTCATTCAAATTAACTATGAGATCCATAATTCTGCAGCTTCCCTGATAATTTTTATTTTTCCCTCTTTGCGAAGTCCTATCTTCACCCTCACAATATTTTGTGATGAATGGCGGTGAAGGTCGTGGTGGCTGTGCAACATATACACGACAGATTTTGTAATGTACTTTTCAATTATTTCAGCACTTACAGAAGGTTCAGTTTTAGAGTCAGAAGATCCAGCTTCTTCTATGTTATCTTCCACTTCACTAGTTTCAAGATCTCATTCATCTGAATTATGTAAAACTTCATGTACTACTCTTTCAAGAGAACTTTCACAAATATGTCTTCTCTCTTTTGGAAAGAGACAAAGAAGCATTACAAACAACAAAGAACAACAATAAACTGTGATTCCATTGCTGTAACATGCATGCCAACCTAACACAGTTCTTGGTTTGATAGAAAGCAGTTTGGGTTTAGGAAAGGTTATTCCACTGAAGCCCAACTTGTAGGATTCCAGCAAGATATAGCAGATATCCTGGATTCAGGAGGTCAATTGGACTGTATTGCAATTGACTTATCTAAGGCATTTGATAGGGTAGATCATGGGAGACTACTGGCAAAAATGAGTGCAATTGGACTTGGCAAAAGAGTGACTGAATGGGTGGCTCTGTTTCTAGAAAATAGAACTTGGAGAATTAGAGTAGGTGAGGCTTTATCTGTCCCTGTAAAAATTAAGAGGGGAATTCCTCAAGGCAGTATTATTGGACCTTTATGTTTTCTTATATATATCAATGATATGTGTAAAGAGGTGGAATCAGAGATAAGGCTTTTCGCAGATGATGTTATTCTGTCTTCTTCTTCTTCCTCTTATGACGCCGTCTCCCTTCGAAGGTTGGCGATCCAATTGATTATGATTACACGCGAAACGGCAGCACGGAAGATTTCTATCGACGTATGTCCGTACCACCGCCGCAAGGCTTTCAGCCAGGAACTTCTCCGTCTTCCCACAGATCTTTTCCCATCAATCTTCCCTTGAATGATCAGTCGGAGAAGTTCGTATCGTTCACCTCTCATGATGTGCCCGAGGTAGCTGAGCTTACGCTCCTTGATGGTTATGAGAAGCTCTTTCTTCTTGTTCAAGATGTTGAGGACTTCTTCATTTGTCTTCGTTTCTACCCAAGATATTCGGAGTATTCTTCTGTATAAGTACATTTCAAAAGATTCAATACGCTTCTCCAATAAAGGGCTAAGCGTCCACCCTTCGAAACCATACAGAAGGACAGGAAAGACATAACACCGTAGCATTCGAACTCTGAGCAGGAGGTTGAGTTCTCGGCTGGTGAATAAGGTCCTCATGGTATTGAACATATTTTTTCCTTGTCCAATCCTGGATAAGATTTCGAATTTGAATCACAATGCTGGTTAACTAGAGTTCCAAGATATTTGATAGAAGATTCTTGTTGGACGATGTTGTTGTTGTTGTTGTTGATGATGTAAAGGGAGGCCTGTTTTGGTGTTTTTGAGAATACAGTCAGCTTGGTCTTGTTAATATTCAAGGATAAACCATAGGTTTCACTGGTCCTCACGATGTTGTTTATAATGATTTGAAGATCACTAGGGTTGCTGGCTAACACAATCTTGTCATCAGCAAATCGGATGTTATTAATGACAAAGCCATTAATCTTGATACCTAGATTAACATCTTCCATAGCCTCTCTGAACACAACTTCAGAGTAGATGTTGAAAAGGAGTGGGGACAGGACACATCCCTGGCGGACACCTCTTCGTATAGCTATGTCCTCAATAGTAGTTCCTTCTATTTTGACCTCTGCCGTTTGATTCCAGTACACATGGGAAATGATACGAAGATCACCAACATCTACACCAGTAGATTTTAAAATCTCAACAAGTTTTGCATGAGATACGCAATCAAATGCTTTTCGGTAGTCAATGGAACAAGGGTGCACATCTACATTCATATCTAGGCATCTCTGGGTCAAAACATTCAAGGAGAAAAGAGCCTCACGAGTACCCAGTACATTCCTAAAGCCAAACTGAGTATGTCCAACTTGGTGTTCGCATTTGAGGTAGATTCGAGTGTGGATAATACGCAGAAATACCATGGGACATTAGGCTGATCATACGATAATCATCACAATGTGATGCACTAGCCTTTTTTCGTATGGTGACAAAAGTAGATCTTAGCCAGTCAGATGGAATTCTACCAGATTTATATATTGTGTTGAATAATGTAGTTAACAGCTCTAGTCCTCTGCCATGGCCTTCAGCAATGAGTTTGAGAGTTTCTGCATGAATCTTGTCCGGACCTACAGCTTTTCCATTCTTCTGGAGTTTGCTTGCATACAGTACTTCCTTTTGGGTTATATTTGGACTTGTTTCGCTGCCTTCGCCAATAAAAGATGGTTTGTCTGGCCTTACATCGCTAAATAGTTTCTCAACATATTCTTTCCAACACTTCAACTTGTCGTCAACTCCTACCAAAATGGTGTCATTGGCATCCCTCAGTATAGCTTTATATGGCCTTTACATGTGTTATTCTGTACAGAGTAATAAATAAGTTACCGGGCGAGTTGGCCGTGCGCGTAGAGGCACGCGGTTGTGAGCTTACATCCGGGAGATAGTAGGTTCGAATCCCGCTATCGGCAGCCCTGAAGATGGTTTTCAGTGATTTCCCATTTTCACACCAGGCAAATGCTGGGGCTGTACCTTAATTAAGGCCACGGCCGCTTCCTTTCAACTCCTAGGCCTTCCCTATCCCATCGTCGCCATAAGACCTGTCTGTGTCGGTGCGACGTAAAGCCCATAGAAAAAAAAAAAAGTTACAAGATTGTGAGCAACTGCAAAATGACCTTGATAATGTTGCGAGGTGGACCGTAGGCAATGGTATGATGATAAACGGAGATAAAAGTCAGGTTGTGAGTTTCACAAATAGGAAAAGACCTCTCAGTTTTAATTACTGCGTTGATGGGGTGAAAGTTTCCTTTGGGGATCATTGTAAATACCTAGGTATTAATATAAGGAAAGATCTTCATTGGGGTAATCACATAAATGGGATTGTAAATAAAGGGTACAGATCTCTGCACATGGTTATGAGAGTATTTAGGGGTTGTAGTAAGGAGGTAAAGGAGAGAGCATATTTGTCTCTGGTGGGACCCCAACTAGAGTATGGTTCCAGTGTATGGGACCCTTACCAGGATTACTTGATTCAGGAACTGGAAAAAAATCCAAAGAAAAGCAACTCTATTTGTTCTGGGCGATTTCCGACAAAAGAGTAGCATTACAAAAATTTTGCAAAGTTTGGCTGGGAAGACTTGGGAGAAAGGAGACGAACCTCGACTAAGTGGTATGTGATATAGATGTTGATTCCGAGCTGTCAGTGGAGAGATGGCGTGGGAGGACATCAGTAGACGAATAAGTTTGGATGGTGTCTTTAAAAGTAGGAAAGATCACAATATGAAGATAAAGTTGGAATTCAAGAGGACAAATTGGGGCAAATATTCGTTTATAGGAAGGGGAGTTAGGGATTGGAATAACTTACCAAGGGAGACGTTCAATAAATTTCTAATTTCTTTGCTATCATTTAAGAAAAGGCTAGGAAAACAACAGATAGGGAATCTGCCACCTGGGCGACTGCCCTAAATGCAGATCAGTAGTGATTGATTGATTGATTGATTGATTGATTGATTGATTGATTGATTGATTGATTGATTGATTGATTGATTGATTGATTGATTGATTGATTGATTGATTGATTTAATTTGATTTGATTTCACAGTATTAGAAAGAAAATCACTAAACACTGAAGTGACTGTTGACAGGTACTTTGATTTACTAATGGAAGGGGGGGTTCTTCGAAAGTCCAAAGCAAAATTTGCAGTATTCATTAGTCTTCAGACTATAATATTAGGAAAATAAGAATGATTTTTATGAACTTCAATATATTTATGACAATTACACTGCTTCTCAAAGAAGTCATTAAACTATTTCACCTGACTTGGGTAATAGGTGAAAGATTACTTATGGGTCTCCCAGCTCTTCCCCCCCCACCAAATTGGTATTGTTAGGGTTAATGGAGTTGCGGCATGAAAATGCTACAAAAATATAGTGTAGCCAACAAACATAATAAAAATCAATAATTAAGACTGGGAATAATGCAAGGTTCACCACTCTCTCCAATTTTCTTTAACATTACTACTAATCACATACCATACTACAAGAGCTTTCTTCAGAAAAACATTAAAGACTTTGGTTATTCTATTGCTCCTGGACTGCCTAACAACACTGTAATGAGGTTTGCTGATAACACTGTGATAACTGCTAAGGATATGGATGTAGCCATGAAGCTCACTAATCTTGCAATACACAGATTTGAAGAGATTGATTTGAATATAAATATAAGTAAATCCAAGTGCATATCTATAAATCATGGTGTGCTTCAATATGAACCACTTTTGATGACATCAGGTACAATTATGTCAATAAGACCTGATGAAACTATTAAATATCTTGATGTAAATTATCACAACGCTACTGTTTTTGACCCCAACTCAACAATGGAGAAGCTGAACAACAACAACAAAAAAGCTTACTAGCATCCTCTCCCTTGCTACAGCCATATGAGAAATTTACCATGTTATTCTCGTTTATCTGTCAAACTCTTATTTATCCTCTTCAGATAACACCATTGCAAAGACTATCAAAAAAATTTATTCGGGATGCTAATGTACTAATAAGGACTATGCTGAAAGAAATATTACAACTATCAACAGATTCTCCAGACAGCTTGTTGTATTCTCCAAAGAAATACAAAGGGCTTGGACTCTTCAGAGCTACCTGGGAAGCAGACCTCCAAAACATTAATGCATGCCACGTCCTATGAGGATCATACAGGAACCAACAGAAGGGTGACAAACCCCGAGGGATTATCAAGCAGTGAATAGAGAGATTCATTGAAAATCATTGCTAATGCATATCCTGCCCGTGCATTACCAGGCAAGTCCCAAGATGAAAACCACTGTCACCAGTGCCACAGTGAGAGAGAGATATTTGCACACATCTTGGGTGCCTGCAAACATGATCCTTAGAAATGCCTGCCATCATCATATTCAGACCTTGATCGCTGATGCCTTACGTTAACATCAATATAAAATACATGAGGAAGTATATGGATTCTGCAAGTGGATAGATACAATAGCCATTCGACTGGCTCAACTTATGGTTTTAAAATTGACCCTACAGTTAGAAGCGACACTTCTAAAACTCAACCAGCGAATGTCAATAAAGAGAAGTGTGATATCTACAAAGCAAAATTTAACTTATGTAGAAGTTGTGGGTCTTTTCGTTGGTGCTAGTGGAGGCACAATAACATCCATATTTGCACAGTTCTGTAAGCTGTTCAGGCTGGACAATAAACTTATGAACACGGTGGCCTTGATGGCTGTTAAAGAGTTCTATTTTGAGGAGTCATTTGTAAACTTATTTTGACTAATGCTTTATAAATCAATATAAGCATGCAACTATGCTGCAAAAAGTGGTGAAATATACACTTATTTTTATGCTATTAAACACTCTATGAAACTTGCGTGGTTCACCCACACCAATACTAAAATGCATGATCATGAATAAAAAACAAAAAATTCACACTACTTACAGCTGCAACTGTTCCACTTTTACAAACAATCTGTGCATAGTTTGTTAAAACTTATGCACACATCTCCTGTATAAAACACTATGTGTTAATCATTACACATAATAAATCATAATTAGTATGATTGTAAGAAAACAGTATTTAAAAAATCTTGAGGAAACACACATAAATACACATTCCTCTTTCATTTTATATTGCACACCCTACTTTTCCTATCCACAATTTGCTTTGCAGTACACTACAACAATCTTCTCCATGTTTTCTGATATAAATCTGACGTTTGTTAAAATTAGCTTCATTGCAGAGAATGATCTCTCTACATCTACGGATGTGACAGGACAGTACTTGATTGCTGGAGCAAGTGTAGTTGTTAGACATTCTGGTAGATCCATATTACGAGTACCAGCCAAATATTTATTTATAGTTACCATGATGTCATAGCCTGGACTTCATTTGGGGACATCACGATGTTTTGTTTGCAGACAAAGTCAGAGTTTTCCCAGGATACCTTCCAATTCATGCTTCACTTTCTTGATAATCTCCAGTGAATCGCCAAGATGCAACCCATGTGTTTCTAGCTTCTTGACTGATTCTGTATTATTTGGATGTGTGTCTTGATAGGGCCAGTTCCCTTTGAACTATTTCATTGCTGACATTGGCATCAAATCCTTCAATCACACACTTCACTCCATCAAAATGGTGACAATAGAAAAGTGCAGCTTCAATCCAAGTACCTCAGTGCATAAGGATTTGTTCTGGAGGAACAGGAATGTCCAGTAGGCAATTCATGTAAGCCTCTTTCTGGAGAGGCCCTTTCACAAACACTTTCTTCATAGTGGAAATGAATTTGTTCTCATTTGGAAATTGTACCCTTATTTCTTCTGCAACCCTGTTAAGGCTGTGAACTGCACACTTTGAGTGAATCAAATTAGGATAAAATACCTTCAATGCTGCTGCGGTTTTCAACATCTACCTGGCAGAATCAGTCAGAAATACCTAGAACTGATTGTTGTACCCACCCAAAGGCCAGAGCAGGCGTATTGAATCATTTACAAAGTGAACGAATGTAGAATGATTTGCCTTTTCCAACACTTTGCAAGAGATAAGATACAGCGTACCCAGTTCATCCCCACTCAACTTCCAGACCTACATGTATGTAATACCAATATAGTTGGCCCATTATTGGACATTATAAAATTTTCCAAATAACTCATTCCTGGTTGCCAGCATTTCGCCCCAGTGTGCTAAGTTGGGCTCATCAGTTGGTAAATAGCACACCTACCAAGACACATGGCTAGTGCATACCGTGGAGACCACTGCTTAGGCTACTTTGATCCACCAGCAATGCCAATGCACTATGAGAGACTTTGTCTCATTACATGTTTGTTCCATATGTACCATGTGCATCTGTAGTCCCAAATAAGACAGTCAAGTAACTTGGTTTGGATTTCTTCCAGCACCGAATCGTAACATTTATCCAAAGACACTTTCCGGACTGTAGACTCTTGAGGAATAGTCTGGTTGCAATATGGTACTTTTCAAGAAAGCTACGGAAATGAGGGTTGGTCAATCTATTCTATGGAACATTTGCAGCAATCATTGTGTGGCACAAATGATAGGTAAACTCATTTTGTCTCGAAGTGGATGGAAGTTCTTGTGTCAGTAAGGTTTGTTTTATCTTGCCGCTACCAACTTACTTAGCATTTATATGAGGTGAGATATTAGAGTGCTGTGTGGGATGGTACTTCTTTTCACAGGGAACCTATCTGTCACAAATGCGACAAAAAATTATTTTACCATCTTTGGTATAATCTGCGTCACCTTCAATCCAGCATTTTGTAAGGTAACTTCTACTACTTCTTTGTTTTGTCATTGTCCATGACTTTAAAATTAAATTTGGAAACACGTCACTGGCCGGTTCATTAACAACACGGCGATAATCAGCACTAAAATACTTAACTACGAGGCGTGTTTTTTTTAAAGTAAGGTCCGTTTGAAAATAAGTACACAACAAAAGGTTATTTCAAAAAAGTAAATTTATTTTCAGAAAGTACATACCGTACTTCACTCTATTTTTCGACATAGTTGCCAAGTTTTTTCAAACACTTATCATACCTCGTAACCAATTTTAAAATATCCTCTTCATAGAAACTTGCCGCCTGCTCCGATAACCAAGAGTTCACTGCCGTTTTCACGTGGTCGTCATCATTGTAATGGTTGCCACTGAGGTGATGTTTGAGGTGGAGGAACAGATGTTAATCCTAGCCAAAACTTTCCAATAAATCGCAGGTCTCACCTGCAGTATGAGGTCTTGCATTGTCATGGAGAAGGACAATTGCCTTTGTTAGCATGCCGCGTCTTTTGTTTTGAATCGCTCTGCGTAGCTTTTTCTGGGTTTGGCAGTATGCTTCTGCATTGATAGTGGTTCCTCGTTGCATGAAATCGACCAACAAAACACCATGCCTATCCCAAAACACCGACGCCATGATTTTGTGCTGGGATAGAGTCTGTTTGGCCTTCACCTTTACAGGCGAGTGTGTGTGTCTCCATCCCATGCTCTGTTGCTTCAATTCGGGCGTGATATGCGAAACCCATGTTTCGTCTCCAGTTACGATCTGACTCTAGAAGCCGTCACCTTCTTCGTCATAACGAGTCAAGAACTTCATCGCGGTACTCAAATCTTTTGTTTTTGTGGTCCTCTGTTAGGAGTTTGGGGACCCAACGGGACCACAGTTTCCTAAACTTTAGGTGTTCAGAAACAATGTTGTAAAGCACTGATCTCGACACGTCGGGAAATTCGTTTGAGAGACCTGTTATTGTGAAGCGCCTGTTCTCACGAATCTTCGCTTCAACTGAAACCACCAAATCTCTGTAATCAAAGAAGGATGACCGGAGCGGTCCTCATCATGGACGTTATCACGGCCATCTTTGAATTGTCGTACCCACTTACTCACTTTGCTTTCACTCATAACAGTATCACCGTACACTTCGCAAATCTGTCGATGAATTTCTGCAGCAGATAGGTTCCTTGCTGACAAAAACCGTATCACTGATCGAACCTCACACGTGGCGGGCGAGTTGATAGTCTTAAACATTTTGAAAGCACAGAACAGAACCGTACAGGTTAGCTACAGAGCTAAAACTGAGCACAGTTGTTCCCGAGGTTTGCCGGTCAAGGTCTGTCTAGGGAGGTCTGGTCACACTACCACAATCCTTTGCGGTGGCGGCCATATTGGGTCTCAAATATCGTTGTTACGTTGGCGCGCCCGATGTAATGATGTGAGTTATTATTTGTATTTTGAAGGAAAACGGGATACTACGCCGCACCAAATTGTCAAAATAAGATAACTGACGGAATTAGAGTGTTTCGCTTCCCGAGAGATAAGCAAAGGAGAGCTCAGTGGGTACAAAACTGTAGGCGTGACAAATGGCAACCTACAGATAATTGCTTCTTGTGCGAGGTTAGTGAAATACATTCGTATTATTCCTGAATAACAGTATGTTTATATGAAGATGTTTTATATTTATAGGTCTTATTATGTTTTTGTTTTTTTGCTAGTGGCTTTACGTCGCACCGACACAGATAGGTCTTATGGCGACGATGGGAGAGGAAAGGCCTAGGAGTTGGAAGGAAGCGGCCGTGGCCTTAATTAAAGTACACCATTTTGCCTGGTGTGAAAATGGGAAACCGCGGAAAACCATCTTCAGGGCTGCCGACAGTGGGGTTCGAACCCACTATCTCCCGGATGCAAGCTCACAGCCGCGCACCTCTAACCGCACGGCCAACTCGTCCGGTGTATTTTCTTCTAGCATCATTTTGAAGAATCGCAATTTGAATTAAAGAGGGCAGATGGACGGAAACTACTCGAGTGGAATTCCATCCCAACAATTTTCAAAGTCCCTAATCCACCTAAGTCTTTGACAAATAATAGGAAACCTCCCAAAGAAAGAGAATTGTCTTTCAAAACAAGCAAGACAAGTAACAGGAAATGTGTAATACTAGTATTGATGTTTATGAAAATTTCCTTTTCATGTGTCCGGCTTCATGGCTAAATGGTTAGTGTGCTGGCCTTTGGTCACAGGGGTCCCAGGTTCGATTCTCGGCAGGTTCAGAAATTTTAACCATAATTGGTCAATTTCGCTGGCACGGGAGCTGGGTGTATTTGTCGTCTTCATCCTCATTTCACCTCATCACGACGCGCGGGTCGCCTACGGGAGTCAGATCAAAAGACCTGCACCTGGCGAGCCGAACTTGTCCTCAGACGCTCCTGGCACTAAAAGCCAAACGCCATTTCATTCCATTCCTTTTCATGTAAACTACAGACTATCATTCTAACCCTACATGCAACGTAGAAATGTTTCACGGATATTTGAAATGCTTGTTCCTGTTCAGTTACCAATTATAATTACAACAAACAATAGGCCTATCACTTCAAATCAACAATTTATGTCCAGCTGGCGATCATTACAACAATTGTATTGATAACAGCAGTGTTATACTGTAGTGTAGTTATTATTTACAGCTAAATTTCATTCATCTTAAATGCTCTATAGAGTACATTATATGGCTCGACAAATACTTAAAGATCACAACACTCGCTTCACTCGCACTAAGCAACTACTGTAATTTAATGTACCGTAGCCTAACATAATATCCTAATGTAATCCTTAAAATAGTCTAACCTAGGTTAACTCAACTTAATAGTGACTGAATTTCTATTTCTTATGAAATCGTGTCTACCAATGGCTTTAATTTTCTTAACCATTATTATTATTATTATTATTATTATTATTATTATTATTATTATTATTATTATTATTATTATTATTATTATATGGTCGCCAACTCACGCTCACTGGTTAGGAGAGCCTGACGCCCCTTTCAGTCGCCTCTTATGACAGGCAGGGGATACCGTGGTTGTTGTTCTATTGCCCCACCCACGGGGGAAATCTATTTTGGGTTGTGACTACGAGGCCCTTAGCTGAGTCTTGACATTGCTTTCACTATTCTAGCTCATCCGACCTCCCCTGGTCAACAGTTGTTCTTTTCCGACCTCGACGGCATTAGCGCATTCGAGGCCTAGGAAGTTTTTCATTTCCACGCACTTCGTGACCTTCATCTTTCTTTTGCCGATACCTTCATTTTTCGAAGTTGTGGTCCCCTTCCATTTGTTTCCTTCTGATTAGTGTTTATAGAGGACGGTTGTCCAGTTGTACTTCCTCTTAAAACAATAATCACCACCACCATTTTGTACTATATAGCTGCATGGGTTATCAATAAACTAGTTAAAGAGTAGCTAAGAACATCACTCTTGCTGTTTACGTGCAGAATATTTTTGCCTTAGAACCGACAGAAATACCACACGAATGGATAACAGTTACCATACATAATTTAATGCACTCAACTCAAGAGGCATTCATAGTTTGTCAACATACTGGGGTAACCTTTTAGAAACGCAGTATCGGAAATTACTCTCTTAATAAAGAAAACGCTGAAGGTAATTTATTACAACCGTCGTTTAGTACTTTAAATACAGTACTTCAAGTTCAGTATTTCATGTACCGGTAATCATAATATGACACAGTTGCTGCACAGATTTCTATGTTTCTGTCAATAAGATTACGTATTTGACAGATCATATTAATAAGAAACACAGTAAGACCAAGTTGTAAGGAAATAAAAGAGAAGAACATGAGTTTTTCTGTTGATTCTTGTTTCTCTTAAAGAAAAAAAAAATAGAATTTCAGGCTCTGTTAATTATCTTCCTATTCAAACAGCTGTGAACGTATTCGTATCATTTAAGTGTTATACAATTATATATACATGGCCAGGAGATGCCCAATTAAATTCTTTATCAAAATGGGTTGGTATTTTGTTTTTATTTCAATGTACGGTACCGAAATCCTCTAAATTCGAATACATTGGCCTTTGGTTACGCTCGCATAAAGACCCAATATGGCGGCTCCATAAGTAGCATTCGTGACTTGACCTCCCTAGACAGACCTTGATGCCGGAACACGACGCACGCGCTCGTTGCGATATGCGCACGAACTACTAGTGTCTACAACACCGCCGTCTCGGGGAGACCTAAGATTCACCGCCATCTAGCACCACGTGTGACGTCACGCAATGCCGAACATAGCCGACTCCGCTCCGCTCTTACTGCAGCACCCGACAGGGGCCAGCGGCTGCGCGCGCCCTGGGACTCGCATTAATATAATAATTTAAGACAATTCTGAAACATACATTTTCACTGTAGTACGCATGATGACATGAGATCATCCCCAGTAGTCATTATTAAAAGTAACTTGAAGTATACTTTAAAATTCGAAGTTCTTTTTCTTTTCAGAAATGTAAATACAAAGTACACAATAAATAAAGTTGTTATTAAATATCACTTTGTCAGAAACCTAATGCTGAACTTCAGCGGGGCAAGAATATATCATAAAATAATTTTATTCAGAACTGTTCTGTTAGTTTTGTGTCTTCAGTCAGAATCCTTGGAAAACTCTCTGTAAACAAAGAATAATTATTCACTGTTTCAAAAAGAATATTTTCATGGCAGCAAACGATACGTTTAAAATTCAGTGTAACTTTATTATTGATGTAAAACGAAGATTCTTTTAGATACCAGTTCTCAATAAATAATAAAACTGTACAATAAAATACACAGTTTTTATTCATGAATAGCTAGTTATCTCCTTAGAAATGATGTCTTTAGTTAATCTCCGTTTCAACCCAAACCTCGTAATTATCTCTATTTCTGTTTATAACTCCGTGACAGTGAGAAGGTGGTGGTGATTAGTGTGAAAATGAAAGACTCCGTAGCATTCGCACCGAGCTCGATGGCTGCAGTCGCTTAAATGCGGCCAGTATCCAGTATTCGGGAGATAGTAGGTTCGAACCCCACTGTCGGCAGCCCTGAAAATAGTTTTCCGCGGTTTCCCATTTTCACACCAGGCAAATGCTGGGGCTGTACCTTAATTAAGGCCACGGCTGCTTCCTTCCAACTCCTAGCCCTTCCCAGTCCCATCGTCGCCATAAGACCTATCTGTGTCGGTGCGACGTAAAGCAACTAGCGTAGCATTCGCAGATGTAATACCGCCGGGGTCGGAAATGAGCAAGAGTTGACTAAGAGAGGTTCGACAGAACTGATGAAAGTGTGGAGCCTGGCACACCGGAGTGGAAGCAATGCCAGGACTCAGCTGCGGGCCTCGTGGTCGCCAACCACGCCCCCAAGCTGAACGCCCCAGATACCCCTTTTAGCCGCCTCTTACAAGCAAGGGATACCGTAGATAATTATATTCTAGAGACCCTGCAACCTCAGAGGGTACCGGGCGAGTTAGCCGTCCGGTTACGGGCGCGCAGCTGTGAGCTTGCATCCGCGAGATAATGGGTTCGAGCCCCACTGTCGGCACCCCTGAAGATGGTTTTCCGTGGTTTCCTATTTTCACATCAGGCAAATGCTGGGGCTGTACCTTAATTAAGGCCACGGCCGCTTCCTTCCCATTCCTAGGTTTTTCCTATCCCATCGTCGCCATAAGACCTATCTGTGTCGGTGCGACATAAAGCAAGTTGCTAAAAACCTCAGAGGGCTTCATGAAAACGTTATATATTACCAACAACAAGCCTATACAGTACTTCAGTGTAAATTTAATATTAAAGGTTTCTGCGTTGGATATATAATTCTGAATTTTTAAAAATAATGTGCATAGCTATAACACATACAAATGTTTATTTAACACATATTATTCTACGCTGTTATTAGCTCCGTACCTTAATGGTCAGCGTCAAGACCTCCATTTCAGAACGTCATAGGTTCGATTCCCGGCCGGGTCGCCTTTTAACTGCGTCTAGTTAATTTATTCGGGGACTGGGTGGATTTTTTTTGCTAGTGGTTTAATGTCGTATTAACGCAATTTCAGGGCTGTCGACGGTGGGCTTCAAACCCATCATCTGCCGTATGCAAGCTAACAGCTGCGCGAACCTAACCGCATGGCCAACTAACTCGGTACTCGTAATTCTGAATACATCCCTCCACGTATATTTGGCGTTAGGAAGGGCATTCAGTCGTAAAGCAGCTCCAGTCCACATGTGCTGCACAGTTGGCACCCGTCTTCACAAGATGTGGGTAAAACGGAAGAAGAACAGGAAAATTTCATGGCACTATTAGTTTCCTATTGCATCTGTTATAGCTATGCACATTATTTTAAAAAATTCAGAAATGTTTATTTGTTTCTTTGTTGTTTAAAAGGGCCTAACAGCTAGGTCATCGGTCAAATTCAGAATTAGTATCCAATCTAGAAATCATTAATATTAAAGTTTCACTGAAGTACTGTATAGGCTTATTGTTGGTAATATATAATAGCTTTCATGGAGCCCTCTGAGATTTTGGGGTATGTAGAATATAATATCCACGATATCCGCTGCTTGTCGTAAGAGGCGGCTAAAAGGGGTCCCTGGGGCTTTCATCTTTGAAGAGTGGGTTGGCGACCACGAGGCCCTTAACTGAGTCCTGGCATTGCCTCCACTTAGTTGTGCCAGATTCCACACTTTCATCAGTCCTGTCCAACCTCTCTTGATCAACTCTTGTTCTTTTCCGACCCCAGCGGTATTACATCTGCGAATGCTACGGAGTATTTCATTTTCACGCCCTTTGTGACCCTTGTCTTTCTTTGACCGATTCCTTCATTTGTTGAAGTGTCGGACCTGTGATCAGTTTGTTAAGCGTTGATGGTTGCCCAGTTGTATTTTCTCTTAAAGCAATGATTACGACCACCTTCTCACTGTCATGGAGATATAAACAGAAATAGAGATAATTACGAAGTTTGGGTTGAAACCGAGATTAATTAAAGACATAATTTCTAGGGAGATAACTAGCTATTCACGAATAAAGACTGTGTATATTTTATTTGTACAATTTTATTATTTACTGACAACTGATATCTAACCGAATATTCGTTTTACTTTAACAATATACACAGAATTTTAAACATATCGTTTGCATATTCTTTATTTACAGAGATTTTTCCAAGGATTCTGACTGAAGACACAAAACTAACAGAACAGGTATCAATACAATTATTTTATGGCATATTCCTATCCCGCTGAAGTTGAGCATTATGTTTCTGACAAAGTGATATTTACAGTAGTATCAAAATATTGTGTAGGCGTACTTTATATTTATAGGTATTTCTGAAGAAAAGTCCGGCTCCATGGCTAAATGGTTAGCGTGCTGGCCTTTGGTCACAGGGGTCCCGGGTTCGATTCCCGGCAGGGTCGGGAATTTTAACTTTTATTGGTTAATTTCGCTGGCACGGGGGCTGGGTGTATGTGTCGTCTTCATCATCATTTCATCCTCATCACGACGCGCAGGTCGCCTACGGGTGTCAAATCAAAAGACCTGCACCTGGCGAGCCGAACTTATCCTCGGACACTCCCGGCACTAAAAGCCATTCGCCATTTCATTTCTGAAGACAAACCTTCGAATTTTAAAATATACTTCCAGTTATTTTCAACCATCTTCAATAATTATTACTACTGGGGATGATCTCATTTCATCATTTATAAAATGCGTACTATAGTGAAAGTGTACATGTCAGTATTTTCGTAAATTATGACATTAATGCGAGTCCCATTGCGAGCGCAACCGCTGGCGTCTATCGGGTGCTGGTGCTGGAGTAAGATATTATTTCTTGTCGGAGCGGAGTCGGCTATGTTCGGCTTTGCGTGACGTCACACGTGGTGCTAGATGGCGGTGAATCTTAGGCTTCGATCATATATATATATCCATTAGTATTAGTATTAATGCTCTAAGATCTTAGGCCTCCCGCCGTCTCGATCCTCCTATACTGCCTGCTCTATGCGAGCCTTTTTGCTACTACGCTGCGACAAAATTTCTCCGCTAGATGGCAGACATAGACGCACAATGTTCTGAGCTTATTCTAATGACGACAGCCTACAAAACACCATGCAGTATGGTCATATTTTCACTGAAGCTGGTAAATTACATAAGTAATATTAAATATCGGCAACATTACCTGTATGAAGTCGCAGTAGGCCTCTCCATGCACAATTTAAATATTTTTCTGGACTAAGGCTTGGAGTGGTACCGTACTTTTTGTGTTCTTGCCAACGCAATATCAAATACCGTAATAGAGGTCTTACGAACTTGGTCAGGATAATGTAACTAACAGTTTGCTGATGTTCTTTGACCTCACACTGTAACAAAACACATTCGGATTTTTTTTTTTACTTGTTTTACGTCGCACCGACACAGACAGGTCTTAATGGCGACGATGGGATAGGAAAGGCCTAGGAATGGGAGGGAAGCAGCCGTGGCCTTAAGGTACAGCCCCAGCATTTGCCTGGTGTGAAAATGAGAAACCACGGAAAACCATCTTCAGGGCTGCCGACAGTGAGGTTCGAACCCACTATCTCCCGGATGCAAGCTCACAGCTGCACGCTTCTAACCGCACGGCCAACTCGCCCGGTATTCTGAAAGGGAAGACGTCGCAAGTCCTCGCATTACACTCGTACGTTCGAAGAACTTCGACAATAGAGCACAGCAGCTTAAGCGAACTCCTGCAGATGCTTCACCAGAGCAACAAAACAAGGTTTTGGGTATCAAACTCCTCCCGTGTTTTGATGCATAATAAGTTCCATTTAGCGGTATCTAGGCAGTGAGATGGTTGCTGACACAAATGTCACACTCCATCCTCTCTTCAACAACACGAACCTAGTACCCGCAAATTAGGATCTGATTTTCTGTTTCTAGTTTGATTGGAATATTATAGTCTGGATATCTGAGGTTGTCCAAACTGTGATTGTCCGTCACAATTCTTATCACAAGGAATCCACTATCCTCCACGGCTTTAATCACCTTCTGGAAAAAAAATCCTCAGCCTGTTTCCAGTCATTCGACCGCGTCAGGAATGGAATGACTGAAGCTCCCATCTAGCAGCGAGGATATGAATTGTGTCGGCTGCCGAAGTCTGTCGCACTCCTCTTGGGCAATGATTAATGAATGACAGATGAAATGAAATGATATTCGAGAGTGTTGCTGGAATGAAATATGACAGGGAAAACCGGAGTATTCGAAGAAAAACTTGTCCCGCCTCCGCTTTGTCCAGCACAATTCTCAATGGAGGGACCGGGATTTGAACCACAGAACCCAGCGGTGAGAAGCCAGCGCGCTGCCGCCTGAGCCGCGGAGGCTCCATCACCTTCTGAAATAAAGTGAAAAGGCACAGATGCGGGAGTAATCTGAGGATATCCAATTACTTCCTTTCATCTTCAAACGCACTTCCTTGTTGGTTTTGGAGGTCTACATATCAGCAAACAAAATATGCATTTGCATACAAATCTGGTGGCTAGTTATGACATACAGGAATATCATTGACCATCTGACTATAAGATATACTGTAACTCATACTCGGAATGCTTTGTATACTGGGCAACCTCTGTCTAGGGGAAGCTGAATAGCATATGCTGTAAAAAATAAATTGATGGTGCGTTAAGAAAAGAACAGTATTTTTATTATTACTAGAGTCATACTTCTTTGCCATTTGGGCCTACTAAAATTAACGATTTTTTTAAGAAATTAGAATCCACCAATTTAGTATAACTATTGCCATCAACATACTTCTAGTGTTGGGAAACACTCTCGAGACTGACGTCGCAGATCTCGAGGCTCTCGCGAGAATCTCGAGACCGATCCTCCTGTAGTAGCCTATAAGCTGTGCGACGTGCCAGTAACTACGACTGTAAACTTTAGAGTATATCATTGGCAGTTATTGCGTGAAATAACGTTCTGATATGAAAACGTGTGAGCCAATACATTTCGTCAAAAGCCTGGAAAAGTACCGCATGTTCAACCATGAATCCCTTAATACCATTGAGAAAGTGAAAACAGAATGTCAGTATCTTAACCTGTTCACGACTTATTTGGGGTTGACATCTTAGATGAATAGCCATGCATAATTTATGAATAACTGTAGGTAGGATGTACACCACTTGGATACTAGAGGCGTGCATTATTCGAACCTGAGACGGGGAAGATGTGCATTGCTACATACGAACCCCCATTACACATGAGTGGAACGTGTAATCTAAAATGCCCGACTTTGCCCCTATTCTTTCAGCTGGGGTGATGGCAACGCTCTCGAGACCGATTATCCTGTGCTGCGAGCTGTGCGACGTCCCAGTAACTACGAGTGTAAGCTTGATAGTTATCATCAGTAGTTCTCATATGGAAACGTGTGTGACGATACATTTTGTCAAAATCCTAGGAAAATACTGCATGTTGAATTATGAGCTCCTTAATACCATTAACGAAAGTGAATACAGAATGCCAGTACAGTATCTTAAACTGTTCACGAGTTATGTCAGGTGGACTTCTTAGCTGAATAACCCGTATAATTTATTAGTAACTGTTATTAGGATGTAAACCTATCTGGATGCCTCACAATCGTTGTCGGCAGGGTAGTTTCTTGTGATTCAGACCGGGCCGGAGGTGTTCTGTGACGATTACTCTTCATTGATATGGATTTGTAAGTGCCGGATCATCCCAGAAGTATTTCTGCCGATGTACTTTACTTCTCTTGAATAAGCAACACAATGGGCTGTGCTATGTGACATCACTTAAAAATAACCGACGTCCACGAATTACGTTGCGTTTCGGACATCGTCTTCAAGTTGTCGCGTACAATTATGCGCAATTTCACATTGCACAGTCACATATCGAAGTACCTACATAATTATGACGCGAATACTCTATAACATTGTAAGGAATTATTTCCTTCGTCACCAGAATATCGGTAAACACAAGCAGTGGCCATATGTTATTGAATGCGGGGTCTGATAACGATGTACACAGCCTGTCGGAAGAATTGGAGCAAACTGAAGCATTTTAGATTACACATTCCATTCATGCGTAATGGTGGTTGCATATGCAGCAAGCCGCATCTTGCATCGTCCCGAGTTCGAATAATGCACGCCTCTAGTATCCAGTTACGTGTACCTACAGTAGCCGTCAATTCTGTACTTAAACCTCTCATTCGTGTACCTACCAGTACATACAATGCCCGAATGCGTTTCCTTTATAATTACTGTATGTTATACTGCGTCAAAATAGACCTCGGTAGAAATAAACGCCCTAGTCGCTTGTTGACGCGTATTTACGAAATTGAGAAGGCCTGTGGTTGGCTATTCGCATACTCGGCACAATCAACGTTCAGCTCCGACTACCTGTAGCCTACGACACGCTGCTCGCTGCACAATGTGGGGACAACGCTCTCGAGATTTCTCGAAATTTATCGCGAGAAATAATGACTGCGCTAGTCTCGAGAAATCCCGAGAAATCTCGAGACCTCGTCTCAGACTGCCCATCACTACTTTACACAACGCAGCGAGGTATTGTGACACTATTAACTTAATTGTGTGAGCACAGGTAGTTATTACATAATGAATTACTGTGTTTTTTTATTTCAGCAATATGCTGTCATTAAATTCCTTGTTAAAGAGGAAATTCCTGCTGCGTAAATTCTTCACAGACTTTAGAATGAACATACAGAAGTTTTTATGGGTGCTAAGTGTGTTAGGAAATGGGTGAAAGATTTCATAGATCAGCCTTGTAGCTGTCACCTTCAAACTGCATCAACTGAACACAACATGGAAGGAAGCTGACAGCATCATTACAGATTGGAGCTATATCTATAGTAAGATACAGTGCACATTTATTGATAGGTAACCACATAGTTCATTAAGACAGATAATGAAATCTGGTTTCATCATTATGAACCAGAAACAGAAAGGCAGAGCATGGAATGGCACCATCACCATCATGGTGAGCGAGGAAAAGAGTAAAACAGTCCAGTCTGTAGGATTAGTCATAGGCACTGTCTTCTGGTAAGGAGAGGGGTGCATTCTGGTTGAAGAACCTGGAGAAACTATAAACGCTTGCTGTTGTGTCCAAACACTACACTAGCGCTCTAGTGCTGTGCTCACTTCACCAAGGCGAAAAATAAGGTGGGAAGTTCTGTCACAATCTGCCTACAGTCCCAACACAGTACCTTCTAGTAGTGATGGGCAGTCTGAGACGAGGTCTCGAGATTTCTCGAGACTAGCGCAGGCATTATTTCTGGCGAGAAATTTCGAGAAATCTCGAGAGCGTTGTCCCCACAATGTGCGGCGAGCAGCGTGTCGTAGGCCTGCAAGTAGTCTGAGCTGAATGTTGTTTGTTCCGAATATGCGAATAGCCAACCATGGGCCTTCTCATTTTCGTAAATACGTGTCAACAAGCGACTAGGGCGTTCATTTATACCGAGGTCTATTTTGACGCAGTATAACATAATTATAAAGGGTACGCATTCGGGCATTGTTTGCAATGGTATATTCACGAATGAGTGGTTTAAGTACAGAACCTGACGGCTACTGTAGGTACACGTACCTGGACACTAGAGGCATGCATTATTCGAACTCGAGACGAGGCAAGATGCGCCTTGCTGCATATGCAACCACCACTACGCATGATTGGAATATGCAATCTAAATTGCTATAGAGTATTCGCGTCATAATTAGGTGAGTACTTCGATATATGACGGTGCAATGTGAACTGTGTCGAACTGCACGCGACAACTTGAAGACGATGTCCGAAACGCAACGTAAGTCGTGGATGTCGGTTATTTTTAAGAGATGTCACACAGCACAGCCCATTGTGTTGCATATTCAAAAGAAGTAAAGTACTTCTAGGACGATCCGGCACTTACAAACGCATAATATCAATGAAGAGGAATCGTCACAGAACACCTCCGGCCAGGTCTGAATCACAAGAAACTACCCTACCGACAACGATTGTGAGGCATCCAGGTAGGATTACATCCTAATAACAGTTACTAACAAATTATACTGGTTATTCAGCTAAGAAGTCCACCTGACATACACTTAAGAAAATGGAAATTGCAACACCCAGAAGGAGTAGTACATTGCTGCAATTGAACATGCAGGACGAGTGTTCGATTGTCATTCGATTAATACACTTTCAAGTCCCTCTGACCGCAAGTTTGGACAACAATCAATACAGGATGTGCCCACCACGAGCTGTAATATATTAATGAATTCGTCGAGGCATGGATCAATAAAGCCCTGGATCGCTTCCTGATGAATTGTGGCCCATGCTTGCTGCACTGCATGGGTCAGTTGTTCCAGAGTTGTGGGTTGCTGAGGACGGTTGACCAGTTGTAGACCCATCATGTCCCACACATGCTCAATAGGACTGAGGTCCGGGGATCTGGCGAGCCATTCTAAGGTTGTGATGTCGTGGAGAGCTTCTCTGGAGATGCGTGCAGTGTGAACGCGGGTATTGTCCTCCTGAAACATCCCATTAGCAATATTCGCCATCATAGGGAAAACCACTGGATTGAGTACCCTATCAACGTACTGTCGAGCACTCATAGTGCCCTCAACAAGAACTAATTGTGATTTCACATTAAAGCCAATAATTCCCCAGACCATAATGCTTGGTGTTGGCCCTGTGTGCCTCTCGACAATAAGATCTGGGCGGCCCCTCTCCCCGGTACGTCGGCGCACACGATTCCGGTGATCACTGCGGGCAAGACAGAAGCGCGATTCATCACTAAAGGCGACCCTATGCCATTCGTCGACCCACGTCGATCTTTCTCGACACCAGGCTAGCCTTACACGTCGCTGTTGTGGGGTCAATGGAACACCTTCTGCAGGGACACGGGCTCGTAAGCCAGCTGCACGCAGGCGATCACCAACTGTTTGTTGTGTAACGTGGGGTGCCACAGCTGCTCGAATTTGCGCTGCTGTTGCATGGGGTTCCATCCGGGCCATCCGAATGATGCGGCGATCCTCTCTCACAGTTGTCTGTCGCGCTGGGCCTGTGCCAGGTCTACGAGTGTGGGTACCTTCATTTGACCACTGCTGCCATACACGATGTACCGTAGATGCCTGTCGGCCAATACGTGCAGCGACAGTCCTTAGCGATAATCCAGCCTCACACAGCCCAATTATCCGAGCCCTCTCAAACGACGACAGTTGTTGATAGCGTGCTCTTCTCTGTCGTCGAGGCATGTTTGACGGGGAACACTTCACTGCACAGACTGCAAGTCAACTACGCTACACCAGAGTCCGTATACTGGAGTTGATTCCTCCGCGACCAATCATGTGGGGAGACCTGTAGCAACAATCCAATGGGTCTGAAACTTTGATCGTTTACATACCTACATGACATCGTTTCATATCTTGAAAATCAACACAAACGACCAATGCCTTCATGGTGTTGCACTTTCCATTTTCTTAAGTGTAACTCGTGAACAGTTTAAGTTACTGGCATTCTCTATTCACTTTCGTTAATGGTAAGGAGCTCATAGTTCAACATGCAGTGCTTTCATAGGATTTTGACAAAATCTATCGTCACACACGTTTCCATGTGAGAACTGCTGATGTTAACTATCAAGCTTACACTCGTAGTTACTGGGACGTCGCACAGCTCGTAGCACACGAGAATCGGTCTCGAGAGCGTTGCCCATCACCCCTGTTACACGTTCCACTCATGTGTAATGGGGGTTGCGTATGTAGCAATGCACATCTTCCCCGTCTCAGGTTCGAATAATGCACGCCTCTAGTATCCAAGTAGGTGTACATCCTACCTACAGTTATTCACAAATTATGCATTGTTATTCACCTAAGATGTCAACTCCAAATAAGTCGTGAACAGTTTAAGATACTGGCATTATGTTTCCACTTTAGTTAATGGTATTAAGGGGTTCATAGTTGAACATGCAGTACTTTTCCAGGCTTTTGATAAAATGTACTGGCTCACACGTTTTCATACGAGAACGTTATTTCACGCAATAACTACCAATGATATACTCTCACGTTTACAGTCGTAGTTACTGGTACGTCGCACAGCTTGCGCTACAGGAGGATCGGTCTCGGGATTCTCGCGAGAGTCTCGAGATCTGCAACGTCAGTCTCGAGAGTCTCGAGCGAGAGCGTTGCCCATCAGTACCTTCTACCTGTCATCTTTTTGGTTTTGCGAGGGAACAGATGGCATGGGTTGTAAAGCAGTAGTGAGTACTATAAATGTCTGTAGGCTGGTGAAATAGAGTTCTACAGCAAGGGTATTTTCAAGCTTGCAGAACCATGAGGGAAATGTGTGCAGAGGAAAGAAGATTGTATTGAAAACTGAAGAAAAGTCTGTAAATTAAGATATTTCTTTATTCCAAGAAAGTGATTTTTCATAACAGTAAATCCTGGTTCATGAAAAATGGTTGCTCTTTAGTTTCCGTACAACTTTCATATTATTATTATCATTACATATTTATGTCCATGTACCTAGATTTATTGCACCATCTGTCAAAATCACTGTCAGTCAAGTACCTATATTATTAGACATGATTGATCTCTTTGAGGGCCACGATCAAGACAGAGGCTTAGCTACTGGATTTCCACTCAGGCCAAGGTTCGAATCCCAGTTAATTCTACGTAAATTTTCACCTAAAAGATCATATGACATCAGGAAGGACATCTGACCATAAATTCCTAACCAGAACTCAATATGAGTCAAGATGACTCCAGCACTCCCAGAAATAACTGTGATAAGGCAAAAAATTTACATGATTTATCTCTTGGTTTGGAGTGCGACAGGCTTCGGCAGCTGGCACAATTCCTATCCTTGCCGCTAGATGGGGGCTTCATTCATACCGTTCCTGACCCGGTCGAATGACTGCAAACAGGCTGTGGATTTTTATCTCTTGGTTTAGGCAGGTAAATAAATAAAATATGTCTATTAATGTCATGTGTACAAATTTCACAACTTGTAGTTGTTGATGCATATTAGGAGACCGGCTGCAAAGAGATAGTTGGTCTGGTGCTCGCTCTCTGTGCTATGGGTTGAGAGATCAAATTTGTACATAATCAGTTGGCGTTTAATTAGCTTAAATACTGGAGATGTGTGTTAGATTAAATGACAAGTTAAAGAATCCTTATCAGGGCAAAAGCATAGATGTTTATCTATTTTGTCATAGGTTTGGGAAATATATTCTCACAAGGGAAGTATCAAGGAAGACAGGTCGAAACCTACCTTGAAATCTTTTTGACACAATCGTTGTTCTCTCAGGGAAAATGAGGAAAATCGGCCTCCAGTTTTAACTGCAAGTTTCCGAAATCGGCTGTTGAATCTCTCATATAGATCAATGGGATGAGGCGCAAATGCTGTACATGTACATGCTGGCTGGAGTGGACAGCCCCGGTGGTCGACTTACCCAAGGTTAGTGATAGTGGTGGTGGTGGTGATTATTGTTTTAAGAGAAAGTACAACTTGGCAACCATACTCTATGGTCAGTGATAGCAGAGCCGCACATGCTAGCTATGGGGTGTTTCACTGTATCCAGCAATAACATAATGGTTTTGATGGTAGATTTAAAGAAGGAAAGACATACATACATACATACATACATACATACATACATACATTATCATTATAGACTGTTATGCCTTTCAGCGTTCAGTCTGCAAGCCTCTGTGAATTTACTAAACGTCGCCACAATCCTCGATTTGCAACTAGTGTTGTGGCCTCATTTAGTTCTATACCTCTTATCTTCAAATCGTTAGAAACCGAGTCTAACCATCGTCGTCTTGGTCTACCTCTACTTCTCTTACCCTCCATAGCAGAGTCCATTTTTCTCCTAGGTAACCTATCCTCCTCCATTCACCTCATATGACCCCACCACCGAAGCCGGTTTATGCGTACAGCTTCATCCATCGAGTTCATTCCTAAATTAGCCTTTATATCCTCATTCTGAATACCCTCCTGCCATTGTTCCCACCTGTTTGTACCAGCAATCATTCTTGCTACTTTCATGTTTGTTACTTCTAACTTATGAATAAGATATCCTGAGTCCACCCAGCTTTCGCTCCCGTAAAGCAAAGTTGGTCTGAAAACAGACCGATGTAAAGATAGTTTCGTCTGGGAGCTCACTTCCTTCTTACAGAATACTGTTGATCACAGCTGCGAGCTCACTGCATTAGCTTTACGACACCTTGATTCAATCTCACTTACTATATTACCATCCTGGGAGAACACACAACCTAAATACTTGAAATTATCGACCTGTTCTAGCTTTGTATCACCAATCTGACATTCAGTTCTGTTGAATTTCTTACCTACTGACATCAATTTAGTCTTCGAGAGGCTAATTTTCATACCATACTCATTGCACCTATTTTCTAGTTCCCAGATATTAGACTGTAGGCTTTCGGCACAATCTGCCATTAGGACCAAATCGTCAGCATAGGCCAGACTGCTTACTACATTTCCACCTAATTGAATCCCTCCCTGCCATTTTATACCTTTCAGCAGATGATCCATGTAAACTACGAACAGCAAAGGTGAAAGATTGCAGCCTTGCCTAACCCCTGTAAGTACCCTGAACCAAGAACTCATTCTACCATCAATTCCCCTTACCTGAATATATAATAAAAAATAAAAAATAATAATAATACAAAAAATTCCAATATCAACATTTTGAAAATATATTGTTAATCTGTTAAGAAAACAACAGCCATTCAACCTTCGTGTTAAAATTCTTAACATCGTAGAGAATAACAGCTCATCATCTCTACAAACTTTATCGAATGAATCAAAATAAATTTAAGCCAACTATAAACTTCTTGTCAGCACAATCTCACCGAACCCATCTATAAATAACTTATGAACAGTGACCATTAAACATTACGGGCAAATATACGCTGGCGTCAATAACAGTTGCCCAACATTTGGAATGTTTTTCCTTCACATTTTATATTTTTTAATGTAATATTTTTCATATGTGTATATTAACATGTTATTTTACCTATATTTCAAACTCTGACTACGGCTTTAAGCCATCAACTGTCACTTATGACACCTTCATTTTTAAGTGTACCATCTAAGAACCTACTATTTTAATATCATTTAAATGTACTGTATATCTTCATTGAAATGATTTTATATGATTTCCACTACATATTTAAAACCTAATATTAACTAGGGCTTCGAGCCATCTAATGTCGTCCTATTCATTAAGTGTACTACACATTGTTTATCATTATATTAGATTCTTAGTTGTTTTATGAACATTTTTATAATAGCTGTAAAATGTTTGAAATGTTGTCTGACAAAAGTTAATAAGGTTTTGATTAATGACTGAAGATGCCTTACAGTAAGGGGCGAAACATGTCTCAATAAAATTAGAAAAATGTTTTGACCTAAATGTCAACATCTTGTATTGTATTGAATAAGTGGTAATAAATCTTAAATATTTTCCTACATAAATACAGTTATGTCGGCAAGTCCGATTGAAAAGAAGAGGCAAGAAGGGGTATGCAAAATGTAAGTGATGAAGATTTATGACTGTGGGCTTTGAAAATCGCACGTGAACTATCTATCGAAAAAAGTAATTGGGAGTAGGAAAGTTATGAAATGTGTATCCCGTTCACATATTCAGGACAAAAAACAAAAGACTAAGGCTGCAGAAGAATTTCTAGAGATGACTCAAGAACGATTCTCCATGATACCCCATCCTCTATTTACAACACTGATCAAAGTGGATTCAAGTGTGAAATGCTATCGAAAAGGACTCTTATCTTCTGTAGGTGAGAAAATTACGCACAAGACAGCCCAATCGGTTAGTTCACTCATACATTTATACACCATAACACAATCAATCAGTATAGAGGGTCCTTTGTCCCCTAAATTATTTGTTGTACTGCAGGAGCCGACTGTGGTTCTCTGGTTTCAAAAAATATGTTTAAAGCAGATAACATTGTTGTCACTGTCACAAAATCAGGAAAAGTGGGGAAAACAGAACTGAAAATATGTTTTAGAGAAGCCTTTTTTCCATTCTCTGAAGACAATTGTGCCCTACTTTTTGAATATTGTGGACCACATACATTGCTACAACTTATCATGAGGTCATCATTCCACAGAAAACAATCTAACTGCTTCAGATTCCTCAGGTATCATAGGCATAATTCAACCAATAGACAATATTCTTCTCCTGGTAGTGGAAAGCTTTTTACCGTTTATTAACAGAAATTCTAACTTTGCATAGTGATGTTAAAGCTGAGGTTCACCACAGAGGGACAATCCTTAAACCGCAGTCCTTCATATATTTTCAATTTTCATCTCCACGATTTCAGGATATGATAAAATATTAATTGTTTGCAATGAATTACACAAGAGAGTGGCTACTCGAGTTCATAGTGCCCGCTAAATATTGTTTGGAGAAGAAGAAAAAAACCTGTGAAGAACAGTGCAACAATGAAATTACAATTCTTTGTGCTTAATGTACAAAAAACTTGTGTTATCATCATGCACTTTATACCAGTCATTTTTGCTATACTTTTGTGTGTAACTGACAAGTGAGTGAAACAATATAGCTTCAGAGCAGGTCGAGAGACTGCATGCATATACGTCGCACCACACCACAACTCCCAGCTGGCTCAAGGATGTCCAGCTGCACCACCTGTCATGCTTACATACCAGGATTCCAGGTACGATTTCAGAGCCTTGGGTTAAAATTGGAGGCCGATTCTCCACACGCTATCCTCTTACAGTACAATGATTGTGTAAAAAAATGTCAAGCTAGGTTCTGACCTGTGTTACCTGATAATTCCCTTGTCAGATTTGAAATGAGGTACAATTTGATTGATTCCACCTAAAGGTGACCTGTGCTTCTATGAGGATGGGGCCCTACGTATGATGAATTCTAATGTTGAAAACAGAACACACACACACAAACACACACCTATCCCCCAAGCAATGGAGTGAGGAGAGGGAAAACTCAGAAAAAACGATGCTCTGGTTAGCCTGTGCCTTTATTCCAACCTCTAACTCTAAACACTCTGAAGGGTATGATAGCCATATGGCATTGTCACTGGCTTCTCACCAAGGGAACTGCAGTTTGAATCCTGACCAATTCACGTTTTTGAAAAGATAAGTCTGATTCCATGTAAAACTGGAGTTGCTATGGCTATGATCACACTATCAGCAGTCATGTAAAAGGCAAGTTTAACTTCTTTTTATCTAAATAATGCAATTTTCAAGTGCTATCATGAAGTACTCTTAACCGTACAGTTACAAAAGTTTTTTGTACTCCTGGATTGGAGTTAACATGGCTAAAGAAATGTATTTTAAATGCTGAAGTTGTGTTTTCAGTAACAATATTGGTGACTTGAAGACCTTGTGGAACATGATGAACGAAAGTGCTGCATTATAAAATTGACTTGGAAAATAAATATTAATAAAATTCAAACTTCTGTTCCTATTGGTGTCCATTTCCAAAGCTACAGCCTTGGAAGAGCTGGAAACATTTTTACAGTCAAGCATGACAAAGTTTAAGTTGGACTTAAAAAAGCTCAGTGACAAATTTATAAGGGAAAAAAATACATTTTCATTAATAATAATAATAATAATAATAATAATAATAATAATAATAATGTATGTATGACCTTTGGAAAGGCCTGGTGCAGATCTTTCGAGTTGATGCCTATAGGCGACCTGTGCTTCCATACATATGATGAATTCTAATGTTGAAAACAGTGCACGCACACTCACACACATCCAGGCCCCAACTCATGGAATCAATGAACGTTAAGATCCTTAACCCAGCCAGAAATCGAACCTGGGACCCCTTGGACCAATGGTCATCATGCTGACCATTTATCATTAATGATTATCATTCAGTATTTTGGTAGTAGGCACAACCAACGTGGTTTAGTAATACCTTATTGTCACTGTTTTTATTGCACTTCCTTAGTTATAGCATTAAGTGTGTTTAAAATGTTTAGTTCTGGTTGTACTTTTCCTTTTTTTCTTTTCTTTTTGCTGCATTTTCTTAGATGGTGATGCCCTCTCTCAGGCCAGGTGATATGTAATGATTTACGGTGCAGTGTAGAACGAAGGAGAAGGGATCAGCTGTGGCCTATAAATAGTGATCTGGCAATTTGCCTCGAAGTAAGAATGGGAAACCACAGAAAATCATTCTAACAACATTGGTATTTGTTCCAGGCTTTTAACATCCAGCTTAGAGTACTGGTAGGTGAATTATTTGAAAATGAACTTGTAGTTTTAAATCCTCTGGCTGTGTTTGACTAAAATGTACGTAGTACGGAGTTAAACTGAGTTGCTTCATGCTAGTCGAGTTGCTGTGCAGAAAGCAACAAATGTTAACGGGTTGTTTAACAATGAAGCATGTTCTTATTTCATTCACTGCCAAGAGCATAGTAGCACACCGCCTTAGTGAATAATTAATCCTCACTGGGGTGAAAACCTCCCACTCTGACATCGAAGCACACCACTTCGGGCCTGTGTATCCTTCTGGCATGGTGAAGATAGTCCTGAGGTGACACCTTTCGGTAATGAGCTCAGTCCACCTATCAGGCCCTGTTTTTAACGAACCATCTATACTGATTGTTCGTATTATGGTGTATAAATGTATGAGTGAACTAACCGATTGGGCTATCTTGTGCGTAATTTTCTCACCTACAGAAGATAAGAGCCCTTTTCTATAGCATTTCGTGCTGAACCCACTTTGATCAGTGTTGTAAATAGAGGATGGGGTGTAATGGAGAATCGTTCTTGAGCCATCTCTAGAAATTCTTCTTCAATCTCATGACTGAATACAGCATGAGCATTATCACTGGATGATGAAAGATGCATACATTTTTATTTTATTTATTATTTATTTATTTATTTATTTTTAAACTATTGGCTATGGATTAAATCATGGTTTCTAAATGATGGAAGAGAAAGTGGGTATGCAGACCACAGTGTATTGTCTGGAAATGTAAATTTTGTGCCTGGTTAGCTGCAGCTTGGAGGTGACTAAAAAAAAAAAAAAATGGATGATGATAGGGGGAAATGTTCACGAGCGAAAGAGTTGTGAACCTGAGTATTTCTTCAGTGGTGGGCGGTGGATAAAGAGAGCCCTGGAATCAACTATGTCTAGTGAAGAAGAATGTGTAAAGACTAATAACGTTCCAACCATTACAAGGAAGCCTGCACCGGGGTTGAAGAAGAAGAAATATAAGGTAGTTGTGTACGGGGATAGCCATGGTCGGAGTGTTGCTGTTGAACTTAGTGATATGCTACTGGTGACTGAAATTGTAGATTTTGTCGAGCCAGGTGCTCTGTTTGAAGATGTTCTTAAGTCAGATATGGAAGAGATGGGAACACTTAATGAGAATGACTACATGGTTATTCCTTAGTTCAATGCCTAGGCCTACGCCTCGATTGTGATCAGTTTTAGGCTTACTGTTGCAACTCCTCGTAATTGCCTCCGACCATGTCTCAGTTTGCACTTCAGTCACATCATTTAAACTAAGTCCATTACATTTGACATTTTCAATGTCGTCCCTTAACATTTGAATAATTTCATCCCTGGAGGCCAGTTCAAATAATAAATTAACACAGTCAACACACTTTCCCCCTTCCGCAAGCATGATGCGTGCGTCACATACACAAATATTTGTGAATTATTTTCCCTTTGGCCTATGTCACTACTGTTACTCTGATCCACACTTCCACTGGTACTTGACACCTTCTTCCTGCCATTAAATTCTATATACTCACTACTTCCCATTAAACTATTACATATCTGAAAATTCTCAACAGCTTGAGGAGCAACACGACTGGCAGGCGCCATCTTTACTTACCGCACTGCCTGCAATACAACAGTCACAGCACCAATCACTGCTGCGTAGTGCATCTGAATTGCTGGCACTGTAGCCAAGCACACTCCACACCCTGTTGTCCAAATATTCAGGCACCACCTCTGTGGCACACTTGTGGCCAGGCTCATGCTACCTACTCAAGAAAATGCAAAATCGTCCTGCACCACCGATAGATCGACCAGACCCAGATGCTCCACTGAGGACAATCAACACTCCCCAAACTTGTCTGCAATTTGAAAAGGAGGGCACAAATATCTTCAGAATGGAGAATGGAAATGGAATGGAAAAAAAGGCTTCTCTAAAACATATTTTCAGTTCTGTTTTTCCCACTTTTACTGATTTTGTGGCAGTGATAACAATGTTATTTGCTTTAAACATATTTTTTTGAAACCAGAAAACTAAAGGTTCCAGTCAGCTCCTGCAGTACGATAAATAATTTAGGGAACTTGAATACAGTCCATAGGAATGTATCATCCATGTTTCTTACTCCTACAACTGAGCAAGATATAGAGAAAATAATAAAATAAATGGGTAATAACAAATTTTCTGGTTTAGATGGTTATTCAAACTACCTTATTAAATGCTGTTACCAATACATAATCAAGCCTCTCTGTTATTTGATAAATTTGTCAATAACCACTGGTAAATTTCCAGAAAAATTCAAGGTAACAAAAATTGTTCCAATACATACAAAGAGTAACAAAGATGATGTTGGTAACTATAGACCTGTCTGCCTCCCAACTGTGTTCTCCAAAATACTGGAAAGAATTATGTGTGATGAAATGAAATGTCGTATGGTTTTTAGTGCCGGGATATCCCAGGACAGGTTTGGCTGGCCAGGTGCAGGTCTTTCTATTTGACACCCGTAGGCGACCTGCATGTCATGATGAGGATGAAATGATGATGAAGATAACACATACACCCAGCCCCCGTGCCATTGGAATTAATCAATGAAGGTTAAATTCGCCGACCTGGCCGGGAATCGAACCCGGGACCCTCTGAACCGAAGGCCAGTACGCTGACCGTTCAGCCAACAAGTCGGACATTATGTGCGATAGACTACTACCATTCTTAGAGAATATATTAGCTGGTTGCCAAAATGGCTTTCATAAAAATAGATCTACAACCACAGCATTCGTTAACTTTATTGAACGGATATATGATACACTAGATGAGAAGGGTGCATGATTAGGTATTTTCTTAGACTTAACAAAAGCTTTTGATAAAATTGACCACAGCTTGCTTTTAGAAAAGTTATACATGTATGGAGTTCAGGGAATGGCCTATAACTGGTTCAAATCACTTTTAGGGGATAGAAAACAGATTGTTGAAATATCATATACTGGTACTGATTTGAGCAAAAATGAAATTAATGTGTTATCCTGTGCCAGAAACATAGATCATGGTGTTCCACAGAGGTCAGTTTTAAGACCATTATTGTTTTTAGTATTTATCAATTATATTGATCAAATTGTTGATAATAAACAAGGAGTGCAATTAACTTTGTTTGCAGATGATAATACTGTTTTTGTAGCTGATGAAAGTTCTGAAGGGTTAAAATTAAAGGCAAGCAATATAGTGAACAATATCCTGAGCTAGCTTGAAGATAATAAATTAATCTAGTAAACAGAAAACTTTTGTGATTATATTTCACCATAAGACATTTGTCCAATATCATTTGGAGAGACCATAGTTGAGTACCCATCATCAACAAAGTTTATTGGCTTGTAGATGGATGAATCATTAACCTGGGAAAAACATACCAAGTTTATAGGGAAAAAACTTGGTAAAATTTATTTCATGATAACATCTTTGAAAATAGTTTTAATTTAGAGGCTTGTTGAATAATGTATTTTACATATGTCTGGCCCATACTAACCTATGGAATCATTTACTGGGGGAATTCACGATACAGAGAAGTCATCTTTAAGTTACAATAGAAAATAAATGGGTTGATTTTTTTTAAGAGTGGCAACTATGCTGTAACAATGCCGTGAAACGTAGCCAGGCAATATAATGTATACCTGAGATAACTTAGATACCCACCCTCCCTCAGTGTAAATTAACTCGCCTTCCACACGCCATGCACGTGTGCAGCGACAACAACAAGAACGCAGTTTTGAGCGCGCGCTCGTGGAGTACATCTGTAGCGATTTTGAAGCAAGATCAGAGGGGCTGGTTGAAAGTTGAATGCTTTAGAGGTCGCAATGCAAGGGAGTGTTACGAAGGATTGCAAGAGGCTTGTGGTGAAAGTGCATTAACTTACTGTACTGTAACATGGTGGGTCAAGGGCTTCAAAAACGGACGACAAACTGTGACAGACATGCCACAGCCTGGTCATCTTGCAGTAAGTGATGAAGATGTGCAGAACGTGAACACGTTAGTGTTGGTGGATCAGAACACCACAATTCGTGAACTGGCCAACAATACAGGACTGGCGCCTTCAACTGTGTAGCAAATCCTGAAGAAGCGGCTAGGAATGCGGGAAATCGCCTCCAAATGGGTTCCACATGATTTGACCAAACATCAAAAATGGCTGTGATATGATGCAGCTTGTACGCACTTGAAGCGCTATGAACGTGAATGTAAGGCCTTCTTACGGCGGATAATCAATATTGACAAGACCTGGCCAGAGTTTATGAACCACAGCTGAAACGCCAATTGAACATGTGACGTCATCACAGGTCACCGCGAAAAGTAACAGTTGAGTCGACCGGAACCAATGTGAAGGCCATGCTGATCGTTGCCTATGACTGGGATGGTGTTATCATAAAGCATACCGTTCTCCAAGGACGTACCGTTAATGCAGAGTATTACTGTGCATTTATGCAAACAAACCTGGTAGCAGCTCTAAGAAGAAAACGAGGACACTTCACATCATTCTGCATGACAATGCAAGGTCGCATGAAGCCAGAGCTGTGACTGAGTTATTCAATCGCTGGGGCTGGGAAGTGCTTTACCACCCCCATTATTCTCCAGATCTCAGCCCCTGCGATAACGATCTCATTCCTAAAATGAAAGTGATACTTCAAGGGGTCCACTTCCGTACAGTGGATGACATTCTCCAGGCCACCGACCACTCCGTCCGTGACCTCCTGTGATCAGGGGCTCTCAATGGCATCCAATGGCTTCCACATCGCTGGGAACGAGTGCTACACAAGGGTGGTGATTACTTCGAAGGCCTGTAAAACTCCTAACGTTGTAATGTATCTAAATAAAAAGTAGAAAATGGGTTACGGGTGAAGACCTTAACAGCATCTTAGGCAGAGAAGGAGACCTTCTGAATGGCAAAAATGGTGGATGAGGCAACCCATCCTCTCTGGGGAATATTAGAAGAGGAAACCACTGCCTTGTGGAGAAGAGGGATTTTCAAAGGCCAAGGGAGTAAACCCAGAAAGAAGATCCTCAGATGCGTTAGGCTTAGCAGGTAAGCAGATGAGTAAATTTGTACTTGCTTTCAACTACAATACAAGCCTCGGATTAAAGTTTAAAAATGGAAATGGAATTCACAAATCCCTGACTACAGTTGCACAGTATGATGGTAATGCTGATGTTCGTGCAAGAGTTAGATCAGAAAACAAAACCCGATTTGGAACAATAAATATTTTAACAATGGATGGGAAAGAAAATGAATTGATTGACCTAATGGAGAGATGAAAACTCGACATCCTGGGATTAAGTGAAGTAAAATGGAAAGGGAAAGGAATGAGGAAACTAACAAAGGGGTACATCTTGTACTGGATGGGTAACAGTAAAGAGAAAAGAAATGGAGTGGGATTTGTAATGAATCAGAATGTTGAACCAATAGCTGAAGTTGAGTATGTAAATTAAATAATAATGCACATACATGTAAGCAAGGAACTACTGAAGATAATACAGGTGTATGCTCCACAGACAGGATGTAGTGTGGGAAAAAAAGAAGAGTTCCTCAATGAACTGGAAACACACATTGTTGGAAATAGGATCATGATAATGGGAGATCTGAATACTCATGTGGGAACTGATAGAATGGGATATGAGAATGTTCTGGGCCCACATGGGTATGGCGATGGAAATGAAGATGGGGAGAAACTGTTGGACTTTTGTATCAGAAATAACTTGATAATAAAGAACACATGGTTTATGAAGAGGAATAGCCACAAGATCAGATGATTTAGTTGGGATGGACAGTATAGAACACTCATCGATTGTATAATAACAAACTGAAAATGGGGAAGATACGTCATAAATACGAAGATAATCCCCGGTGAAATTATGGAAGGTGATCATAGATTATTGATTGTGTAATTTAAACAAGTAAAAATCCCAAAAATTGTATTGAAGAAGAAACCAAAGATCAGGATTTGGGAATTGGAGGAGGAGGATAAAAGAATGGCATTCCAAGATTTTATAAAAAGGAAGTTGCCTAACATGGAAATGAAATGGAGAAGAAGAGTGGGACAATTTAAGACAGACATTCGTGGAAGCAGCAATTGAGGTATGCGGGGGGGGAAAAAAAGCAAAGGTTAAGGGAAAGGAGACATGGTGGTAAACAGACAAAATAAAAAAAAAAAATAAAAGAAAGGAACAAGGTGAAGAAAGAAATGGATAAGGAAAGAAAAAAACATATCAGAGGGATGAGAATAAGATAGAAAGGTCACATGTGGAATACAAAAGATTGAAACTATAAGTAAACAGGAGTATCAAGGAAGAAAAGGAGAAATGTTGGGGAGAAATTACCAACAAAATTGAGCTAGAAAGTTGAGGAAATCGGAAACTATTATACAGAGTAATAAAATCAAAAAGAATAAATCAAGGAAAAATCAAGGCATTAGAGAGGTAAGATGGATTCATAATACATGACAAAAAGGGTCTTCAGAAACTGATGGCAAAGTATTTTGAAAAACTTTATAATGAGGATGATTGCTCGGAGGAAGGAGGAGATAAGAAAATAGAAATAATAGATGGAGAAAAAGAAGAGAACCTGATAACATGGTTGGAACTTGAAAGCAATGACCAAAGGTAAAGCAAGTGGAAAAGACAAATTCAATGCTGATATGATTAAGGCAGCAGGAAGCATTGGACTACAGTAGCTAAACAGAGCCCTCAATGTCATATGGAAGGATGAAAGGATACCTGAAGATTGGCAACAAGGAAGCATTGTACCACTGTTCAAAAAAGGAAATAGGAAGAAATGTGAAAATTATAGAGGTATAACCGTATTATCACATGGGCTAAAAATGATGGAGAAAGTCATAAACAAAAGACTGAGGGATATACAGTGAAACTTTTGCAAGATGAGCAAACATGTAAAATAATTTGTAACTTGATAAGAGAGTGAGGTTCCGCAATACGAGCATCATGTGTGCCTACTTTTTCCCTTCTCCTGTGCCTTTGTTGAATGGATGAACGAGGTCTTTGGTCCTGTGATGAAGAAATACCTTTCAGAAAATAATCTACCGCTCAAAGTCTTGCTGGTTATGGACAATGCTCCTGCTCATCCTCCAGGCCTTAAGGCCTTGAGGAGGACTTACTGGAGGAATTCAAGTTCGTTAAGCTTAAGTTCCTCCCAACACTACTCCACTACTCCAGCCTATGGATCAGCAAGTCATTTCGAACTTCAAGGAGCTATACACGAAAGCACTATTTCAGCGATGCTTCGAAGTGACCAAAGGAACAAACCTTACCCTCTGAGAGTTTGGGAGAAAGCATTTCCCCATCGTGAACTGCCTGAAGATCATCAATAAAGCCTGGGATGGAGTCGCCAAGAGAACTCTCACTTCCCCTTGTGGAAAGCTGTGGCCTGACTGTGTTCTTGGACGTGACTTTGAGAGGATTGTTGGTGAAAATGAGCCACCGATTGTCGATGAAATTGTGTCCATAGGGAAGACTATGGGGTTGGAGGTGAATGATGTTGACATTTGAGAGCTGGTGGAAGAACATAGCCAGGAACTGTCCACCAACGAACTGATGGACCTGCTTTGCGAATAACAGGAGGTTATGAAGGAGATCCTGCGCGAGGAAGAGGAAAAGTCATTGGAATCACTCACTTCAACTGAGATTCAGGAGACGTGCAAAATGTGGGAAACGGTGCAAAATTTTGTAGAAAAACACCACCCGAATAAGGCAGTAGCAGTACGAGCGATGAATCAATTCAATGACAATGTCACATTTTCGTGACATCCTCATAAAGAGGCAAAAGCAACAGTCATTGGACAGGTTCCTCGTTAAAGTTGCACAAAAAGGAAACAATTCCAGCGAGCCAACAGATAGCAGGGATTCCGTTAGTGAAATTCGTGCTATACAGTAACTCTTCTCATGTAATCTCTCGTCTCCCTCACACCAACAATGATTCTATTGTAAGGTAAAGTGCACTTTAATTTGTTTTACGTTATATTTTGTTTTAGAAATGGTATGCAAATAAATATTTTTGTGTTGTGGACGAATCATCCACGTTTCAATTGTTTCTTATAGGAAAACTTGCTTTGATATACGAGCGCTTGGGATAACAAGCATGTTGCCGGAACAAATTATGCTCGCAATCCAAGGTTCCACTGTAATAGAAACACAGTTAGAGGAAGAACAATATGGCTTTAGACCAAATAGATCAACAATGGACTTGATATTTACAGTGCGAACAATAATTGAAAAACATCTGGAAAGGAACAAGGAAATCATATTCATACTTTTGGATTTGGAAAAAGCTTATGATACAGTTAAGAGAAAACATGTATGGGAATGCCTACTGAAAAGGAATGTACCAAAATCATTAATTAACATGATAAAAATGTTGTATCATGAGAGTAAAAGCAGTGTACAAGTGGGGAGTGGCGACTGAAACATTTATACGAAAAAAGGTCTCAAGCAAGGAAGTGCACTGTCACCATTATTGTTTATTACATTGATGGACGAAATCATAAAACGTGTAAAACAGAGTATCAGTAGTGATGAAGTGAATGCTTTGGTATTTGCAGATGATGTGGTGATTTAGGGAAGGGGAGAAAAGGGAGTACAAAGGAGACTGGACATTTGGAATAAAAATCTGAAGGAGTTTGGAATGGTAATTAGTAAAAAGAAAACTGCAGTCATGCACTGTAGAAAAGGGAAAAAGGAAAGCCAAGTGAACATAGACGGAGAACGGTTAGAGAATGTAGAACAGTTTACATATCTGGGTAGCATTATTAATGGAAGTAATGAAATCAACCCTGAAATAACAGACTAAATAAAGGTACAACATTTTATCATCAAGTCAGAGAGCTTTTATGGGATGACAAAGTACCCAAGAGAACAAAAGAGACAAGATAGTAAGATCCAAGCAGTACAAATGAAAATTTTAAGAGCATTGGCTAAAAGACAAGAAAAGATAGAATTCAAAATATTAAAATCAGAGAAGAGCTAAATATAGAACCGTTAGTACAGAACATACAGAAAGCAAGACTGAGATGGTTCGGACATGTAAAAAGAATGGGAAAGAAACGGGTAGCAAGAAGGGAATTGGAAAGAGAAGTTAAGGGAAAGAGACCAGTTGGAAGACCGAGAAGAAGGTGGATGGATCAGATTTGGAAGGACATTAGAGAAGCTGGATTGGATGTGGCAGGAGTAATGGAGCAGGAAAAGTGGAAGGACAGAAAGGAGTGGAGGAGGCTTGTTAACCACAGCTGGGCAATTGGAGTGGGACATTGATGACTATTAAAAAATCAACACATGTAATGGCCGGTGTCAACAGGGGGATGAGCTGCAAGAAATATTTTAAACTTTATGCTATTTTACTATTGCCTAGCCTTTATATCTTCCAAACACTTTTATATATGAAAGAATTTAATCAGTTTCACCATAAAGTCAGATGTACATAGGTATAATACTAGAAACAGACACGGTCTGCACATAGAACTACACAAAACTAAGCTTTATGAATCAAGTTTGAGTTATTCAGGAGTGCATTTGTTTAATAAATTGCCAGACTTCATTAAGCGTATAAAACCGTATTCAAAATTTAAGAATTCATTATTCAAATTTCTTTCTAACCTTGTTTTTCTTCTACTGAAGAATACTTAGCTCTTGAAAATTAACTTATGTATTGGTTTTTGTTTATATGCTCTTCTTTACTAGATTGTATATTTCTCTTTGTTTCTCATGGCATGCACACTGACTGAGCAAATGTCATGGGATAGCGGAGCACTGATGCGCGGGTGTGTTGTCTGCACATCAAACGACCCCTGTGCCAGCGGCAGTTGTATAGGAGACCTTGTGAGCAGTGGCTGTGCATGTGACAGGTGTAACATGGAACGTCGTCATAAGCTGACACCGTTCGAACGGGGTATGGTGGTCGGTGCCCGACGGATGGGAAGTGTGATTTAGGAAGTGGTGCGGGAATTCGGCTTCACGCGATCAACAGTATCCACGGTGTATCATTAATGGTTGAATGTAGGTGTCACCGTCCACAACAGACGAACGACCGGCAATCCAGCCACTCTCGATGACCATGACTGGCGACATCTGAGACGGATTGTCAATAGTGACAGACGGGCAACCGTGCAACAGATCATGGCTCAATTCAACACAGGCCGTGCTAGACACGTCTCTCAGTGGACAATCTGTAGGAACATGGGTTCTATGGGGTGTGGGAGCCGGCGTCACACACGGGTGCCACTGTTAACACAACGTCATCGGGCACGACGACGCGCATTTGTCGCCACTCACCAGGGATGGACGCTGGAACAATGGCGTAACGTGATATGGTCGGACAAATCACGATTTCAACTGCACCATGCCAATGGGAGGCACCGTGTATGGTGCACACCACATGAAGCGATGGATCACGCCTGCCTCGAAGGTGTGGTCCAGGGCGCTGGTGTCTCTGTTATGGTCTGGGGTGCATTTTCCTGGTATGGAATGGACCCCCTAGTTGTTCTGGAAGAGACTTTGAATGGTACGCGGTACGTTGAGCTGCTCGGAGACTATCTCCACCCATTTTTGGCCTTCTAGCGCCCAGATGGTTCTGCGGTGTTTTAAGATGATAACGCGCCGCCACATCGCTCCCATGTCGCCCGGGAATGGTTCCAGGAACATGCAGCGGAGGTCCAACGACTGCCATGGCCACCCAGGAGCCCCGATATGAACCCTATTGAGCATATCTGGGATGTCCTGGAACGCAGGCTCCGTGCCATGGATCCTGCACCCATGAACAGACCAGCATTGGCGGGCGCTCTGCAAACGATTTGGTGTCAGCTGCGTCTAGAGGACTAGCAGGGACTTGTCGACTCACTTCCACGGCGTTTCACTGCAGTTCGCAGGGCCAAAGGAGGCCCCACACGCTATTAGATGACTATCCCATGACATTTGCTAAGTCAGTGTATATTACTGTTTTATCCTTTGTTACTGTAAATATGATTATTGACATGTTCTCTATCACTGTATGATCAATTGGATGAAATAGAATTCAATACAATACAATACACGTGTTGAGATGGCTCCATGCAATAGTGCTGATTATAGATGTAGACCTCTTGTGACAGTAGGTTACCAATGTCTTTGGTGGTCGGGAGGAATAGCCGGATCATGAAGGTCGGCCCAGAAGAGTTCCTAATTCGGAATGCCTTTCATACAGCAATTTGGTCATCATTAAATTCTTGTACGATGATATCTTCCTAAAATGATAGTGTAAATCCCTCTTATCACATAGCTGAGTATTGGGTAGTTGGGGAGTGGCAGCAGAGTCGTGAATGTGGTCTGTTGGAAAGGTTGGAAGAGTGCAGATGAAACTAGTCTTATTGGCTTTCCATTAACATAAATTTAACAAAATAGTGCAGAGATGAAAATTCTAAAATTTTGTGCAGGCATCAAAATGTTAACTGTGGACAAAGCAATCTGAGGGTAAAGAGCTTGGCAGTAGCTCACCTTGGCCTGTTACAAACTTCAGTCCTGTTTGTGTTATCTGCCCTATGCATGCTAGTTTCTGTGATGAATAAATGAAGAAATTTCAGTGTAACAGAGAAGCAAAAAGTGTGTGCTTATAAAGAACAGTACCTTCTGCTAGTCAGCAGAAAAGTGCAAACCATTTTTCATTGTTGTGGGGGAAAACCATAAGCTGTCAAAGTGATGGAGACATTTTAAATGAAAAACTTTAATGGACATTTGAATCACCTCTATCAGACAAAAACCTGAAAAGTGTGAGAAACAAGAAGCTTTGGTTATTAGGGAAATCCTAAGTCAACGTGTAAAACGTCACTGCAACTGATGAGGTCACCACGGAAGCTTATTGGTGACAAATTAGCTGTTACAGACATAGCAGGCATCGCTCCCCGCTTTCGAGGAACGAGAGCAGCTTAGCAAGCACGTAGGGGAAGTTCACGACGTAATGCGTGCTGAAAGCCAGTGGCGCAAAGTTATAGCACATCTTTCTTGACTGGTTAGCTTCCGACACGATACGTGTGAACTCATGTGAGGTGACATTCCATATTATACGAACGTGCAGTGGTTAAGTAGAGGAAAAGTTTTACATCGCTTCTATGCTCTGAGGAAAGAAATAGCTCTCTTTATGGACCTGTACAGTGAACCATTAGGAGAACTGAACAATGGAAAATAGATAGAAGATGTGGCATTTCTAGTACTGTAAATCTCACCAGCCACATTAATGATCTTAATTCCTCCCTACAAGGTAGAGATCTTATCATTATTCACCTCTTTGATCGTGTTATTAAAGCTTTTAAGTGAAAAGTACTACTGTGGGAAAGTCAGTTTGTGAATAAAGACAATGCATTTTCAAACTCTGACTACAGGGTTGTGTCTAGCTCCAAACTATTCCGGTAAAACATTAGAAAAATATAAAGAGGTTTTAATGTCATTATATGACGAATTTGAGAGTAGCTTTCAAGATATTCAAACATTAGAAAGTGATCTGCAGGTGTTTGCTATGCCCTTCTCAGTGGATGTGCAAACTGTTAGACTAGAACTGCAGCTAGAGCTGATTGACTTACAGTGTGATACTAAAATGAAAGGTAAGTTTGCAAACACAAACAGTTTGACTGAATTTTATGTTTGTTTTCCACAGGAGATTTCCTAGATTGCACAAATTTAATGCACATATTTTAAGTATATTCACATCAACTTCTTTATGTCAAAAGATGTTTTCATTAATGCAGATGTGTAAATCTAGACACAGAAGTCGGCTCACTGATGAAAACTTGAAATGTGCTTTGCGACTTGCCAGTACGCAAACGATAGTGCCGAACATTGATACAATGCCATCTAAACGAGCCCAAAAGTCCCACGAAGGAAGCATACACCAGTGATATGTTTTAGTTCGTGTGTTTAATTTGTTTTATCATAGTCAAAATAAATGCCATACAAATATTGAAATGTATGTTAATGAGATGCAAAGAATGTGTACAAATCACAAAAATTGTATTTTCTTTTGGTAAATGAACGTGTCCCAAAGCTTCAGTTAATCATGGAAATGTATTTATTCAGGACATATTGCACATTGCTGTATATTCCTTTGTCATTGATTAATTTTCTTGTCCTGTTATACTCTAATCTGTGTCCTGTTCGTCTCACATGATACATGTTCCAAATAATAATAATTATTATTATTACCATTATTATTATTATTATTATTATTATTGCAGCAGTTGTTCATATGGTAACATTTCCGAGCAGGAAGTATAGTACGGCCACGGTATGCAACCTGCCCGACTGCTGCTCTCTTGTCACGTGACAGACAGCCGTCCAGAGCAGAGTAAGTAACACCCGCTCCCTAGAGCAACTACGTGATGAACTCTGGCATACAGCATAAAATTTATCAAATCGGCTGTTTCATTTCAAAAAAATGCCATGGGCTGACGGAGCATGTAAAACATGATGAGACAGCAGAAGTTGACCTCGTGGTTGTACAAGAGGGGGTGCAAAAACCTTTCAGCAATCATTAAAAATTACGATGCAGATAATTATTTGATAGGATAGGATAGATAATTATTTGATAGGATAGTCAGCTATGTGGGAAACGACATGGAAAGAAATGTGATTGTAGCGGGAGATCTGAATTTGCCAGATGTAAATTGGGAAGGAAATGCGAACGACAGGAAGCATGACCAACAAATGGCAAATAAGTTAATATGGGAAGGACAGCTGATTCAGAAAGTGATGGAACCAACCAGAGGGAAAAATATCCTGGATGTGGTGCTGATAAAACCAGATGAGCTCTATAGGGAAACTGAAGTAATAGATGGTATTAGTGATCATGAAGCTGTTTTTGTGGTAGTTAAAAATAAATGCGATAGAAAGGAAGGTCTTAAAAGTAGGACTGTTAGGCAGTACCATATGGCTGATAAAGCAGGTATGAGGCAGTTTCTAAAAAGTAACTATGATCGGTGGAAAACGGTAAATAAAAATATAAACAGACTCTGGGATGGGTTTAAAGAAATTGTTGAGGAATGCGAAAACAGGTTTGTACCTTTAAGGGTGGTAAGGAATGGTAAAGACCCACCTTATTATAATAGAGAAATAAAGAGACTAAGAAGGAGGTGCAGACTGGAAAGAAATAGAGTTAGAAATGGCTGTGGAAGTAAGGAGAAATTGAAGGAACTTACTAGAAAATTGAATCTAGCAAAGAAGGCAGCTAAGGATAACATGATGGCAAGCATAATTGGCAGTCATACAAATTTTAGTGAAAAATGGAAGGGTATGTATAGGTATTTTAAGGCAGAAACAGGTTCCAAGAAGGACATTCCAGGAATAATTAATGAACAAGGGGAGTGTGTATGTGAGGATCTTCAAAAGGCGGAAGTATTCAGTCAGCAGTATCTAAAGATTGTTGGTTACAAGGATAATGTCGAGATAGAGGAAGAGACTAAGGCCAAAGAAGTAATAAAATTTACATATGATAACAATGACATTTACAATAAGATACAAAAGTTGAAAACTAGAAAAGCGGCTGGAATTGATCAGATTTCTGGGGATATACTAAAGACAATGAGTTGGAATATAGTACCATATCTGAAGTACTTATTTGATTATTGTTTGGTCGAAGGAGCTATACCAGATGAATGGAGAGTTGCTATAGTAGCCCCTGTGTATAAAGGAAAGGGTGATAGACATAAAGCTGAAAATTACAGGCCAGTAAGTTTGACATGCATTGTATGTAAGCTTTGGGAAGGCATTCTTTCTGATTATATTAGACATGTTTGTGAAATTAATAACTGGTTCGATAGAAGGCAATTCGGTTTTAGGAAAGGTTATTCCACTGAAGCTCAACTTGTAGGATTCCAGCAAGATATAGCAGATATCTTGGATTCTGGAGGTCAAATGGACTGTATCGCGATTGACATGTCTAAAGCATTTGATAGGGTGGATCATGGGAGACTACTGGCAAAAATGAGTGCAATTGGACTAGACAAAAGAGTGACTGAATGGGTTGCTATATTTCTAGAAAATAGATCTCAGAGAGTTAGAGTAGGTGAAGCTTTGTCTGACCCTGTAATAGTTGAGAGGGGAGTTCCTCAGGGCAGTGTTATCGGACCTTTATGTTTTCTTATATATATAAATGATATGAGTAAAGGAGTGGAATCAGAGGTAAGGCTTTTTGCGGATGATGTTATTCTCTATAGAGTGATAAATAAGTTACAAGATTGTGAGCAACTGCAACGTGACCTCGAAAATGTTGTGAGATGGACAGCAGACAATGGTATGTTGATAAACGGGGCTAAAAGTCAGGTTGTGAGTTTCACAAATAGGAAAAGTCCTCTCAGTTTTAATTATTGCATTGATGGGGTGAAAGTTCCTTTTGGGGATCATTGTAAGTATCTAGGTGTTAATATAAGGAAAGATCTTCACTGGGGTAATCACATAAATGGGATTGTAAATAAAGGGTACCGATCTCTGCACATGGTTATGAGGGTGTTCAGGGGTTGTAGTAAGGATGTAAAGGAGAGTGCATATAAGTCTCTGGTAAGACCCCAACTAGAGTATGGTTCCAGTGTATGGGACCCTCACCAGGATTACCTGATTCAAGAACTGGAAAAAATCCAAAGAAAAGCAGCTCGATTTGTTCTGGGTGATTTCCGACAAAAGAGTAGCGTTACAAAAATGTTGCAATGTTTGGGTTGGGAAGAATTGAGAGAAAGAAGAAGAGCTGCTCGACTAAGTGGTATGTTCCGAGCTGTCAGCGGAGAGATGGCGTGGAATGACATTAGTAGACGAATAGGTTTGAATGGCGTTTATAAAAGTAGGAAAGATCACAATATGAAGATAAAGTTGGAATTCAAGAGGACAAACTGGGGCAAATATTCATTTATAGGAAGGGGAGTTAGGGATTGGAATAACTTACCAAGGGAGATGTTCAATAAATTTCCAATTTCTTTGAAATCATTTCGGAAAGGGCTAGGAAAGCAACAGATAGGGAATCTGCCACCTGGGCGACTGCCCTAAATGCAGATCAGTATTGATTGATTGATTGATTGATAATATGGATGAAACTGCTTTATTTCATCGTATATAAGCTGATAATACATTATCAAATACTACTGTAAGGGGTGGCAAGAAATCCATGGAGAGTTTAACCACTGCATGTTGTACCATTGCCAACAGAAGTGACAAAAGAAACGTGACAGTCTGTTAAACCTTGGTGTTTCAAAAATTTGAACCGATCGGTTTACGTTGTGTATACGAACAACAGAATGGCATGGATGACCACTGTCAAATTCAACGAATGGATGAAAGTCAATCAATCAATCAATCAATCAATCAATCAATCAATCAATCAATCAATCAGTCAATACTGACCTGAATTTAGGGCAGTCACCCAGGTGGCAGATTCCCTGTCTGTTGTTTTCCTAGCCTTTTCTTAAATGATTTCAAAGAAATTAGAAATATATTGAACATCTCCCTTGGTAAGTTATCCCAATCCCTAACACCCCTTCCTATAAATGAATATTTTGCCCCAATTTGTCCTCTTGATTTCCAACTTTATCTTCATATTGTGATCTTTCCTACTTTTAAAGATGCCACTCAAACTTATTCATCTACTAATGTCATTCCATGCCATCTCTCTGTAGACAGCTCGGAACATAACACTTATGATATAGATGTTGATTCCCATAGGGAACATGAAATATTTGTCCCGAAAGAGTAAATTTATAATACCAATATAAATGGTCCGTTATTGGACATTATAAATTTTCCAGCTAACTCATTCCTGGTTGCCAGCATTTTGTCCCCATGTGCTAAGTTGGGCTCATCAGTTGGTACATAGCACACCCACCAAGATGCATGGCTAGTGCATACCATGGAGGCCTCTGCGTAGGCTACTTGGAGCCACCGGCAGTGCCAATGCACTATGAGAGACGTTGTGTCATTACCAAAAATTGATGCCTGCTTGGCCATCAGATGTTATAGATGTTGATTCCCATAGGGAACCTGAAATATTTGTCCCGAATGAGTAAATTTATAATACCAATATAAATGGTCCGTTATTGGACATTATAAATTTTACAGCTAACTTGTTCCTGATTGCCAGCATTTTGCCCCTGTGTGCTAAGTTGGGCTCATCAGTTGGTACATAGCACGCCCACCAAGACGCATGGCTTGTGCATACTGTGGAGGCCACTGCGTAGGCTACTTGGAGCCACCAGCAGTACCAATGCACTATGAGAGACTTCGTCTCATTACTAAAAATTGATGCTTGCTTGGCCATCGGATGATATCGATGTTGATTCCCATAGGGAACCTGAAATATTTGTTCCGAATGAGTAAATTTATAATACCAATATAAATGGTCCGTTATTGGACATTATAAATTTTACAGCGAACTTGTTCCTGATTGCCAGCATTTTGCCCCTGTGTGCTAAGTTGGGCTCATCAGTTGGTACATAGCACACCCACCAAGACGCATGGCTTGTGCATACTGTGGAGGCCACTGCGTAGGCTACTTGGAGCCACCAGCAGTACCAATGCACTATGAGAGACTTCGTCTCATTACTAAAAATTGATGCCTGCTTGGCCATCGGATGATATTGATGTTGATTCCCATAGGGAACCTGAAATATTTGTTCCGAATGAGTAAATTTATAATACCAATATAAATGGTCCGTTACTGGACATTATAAATTTTCTCATTCGGGACAAATATTTCAGGTTCCCTATGGGAATCAACATCTGTTTCATCTGATGGCCAACCAGGAATCAATTTTTGGTAATGAGACAAAGTCTCTCATAGTGCATTGGCACTGCCGGTGGCTCCAAGCAGCCTACGCAGTGGCCTCCACGGGGTCGGTGGATGCAGAGTGGGTTTCGGCCCTTGGGTTTCATCCCTTAAGAGGCCACGGCTCGCCCGTGATCCAACAGCTCTGCACTCTGACCGGTCAAACAAGCAGAGGAAAGTTGGCCACGGCTCTACGCCTCTGCATTCGGGAGATGGGCCTGGGGCACAGTGCCAGACTTCATGCCTGGCTCCACCCGTCGGCTGTCCTGAGAATGGTTTTCCATGGTCTTCCATTCTCCTGCACTAAAGCGAATGCCGGGACAGTTCGTAGTATAGGCCACGACCGCTCACCCCCTCACCTTCTCCACACATCTCCTTCACCGTAACAAATCTCCCGGCCTGAGAGACGGCGTCACCGTCTAAGAGGCCCGCCTCCCCCTTCAGGGGAGGAATGAAAACGTTTAGTAGTAGTAGCCTCCACGGTATGCACTAGCCATGCGTCTTGGTGGATGTTCTAAGTACCAACTGATGAGCCCAACTTAGCACACAGAGGCAAAACACTGACAACCAGGAATGAGTTAGCTGGAAAATTTATAATGTCCAATAATGGACCATTTATATTGGTATTATAAATTTACTCATTCGGGACAAATATTTCACGTTCGCTATGGGAATATACATCTATATCATCTGTTAGCACACGGGGGCGAAACGCTGGCAAACAGGAATTAGTTAGCTGGAAAATTTATAATGTCCAATAACGGACCATTTATATTGGTACTATAAATTTACTCAATCGGAACAAATATTTCAGTTTCCCTATGGGAATCAACATCTGTGCCATCTATATCACGTTACTCTTTTGTCGAAAATCACCCAGAAAAAATCGAGCTGCTTTTCTTCGGATTTTTTCCAGTTCCAGATTTCTACAGTGACATGAGAATAAAGATAACTGTATAAAATTTGCATCTAGCATCTGTCTCACAGTATTGTACAAATACAAAACACCTCTCTCTTTTAGTCCAACCCTTCGTAAGGGTGTAGTGGCATCACACAACAATCCTTTTGGTGATCTTCCTCCAGGAGTCTCTGCTTTGTGCACATGGTGACTTGCTTGCTGTAAGCTCATCCTACAGAATACCTATATAAATTAAATGTTAAATTAATGTTTAAAATTTCCTGTTTAATTTTTGTCTCATTTACTTTGTACTTCTGACACGATAAATAAATAATAATTCCAGAAAATCCCTGTACAGTATATCCCTATGCAGATTTCTTATGGGGATCACTGTAAGAACCTTGGTGTCAATACAAGGAAAGGTATTCACTGGGGTAATCACATAAATGGGACTCTAAATAAAGGGTACAGATCTCTGTACATGGTTATGAGGGTGTGTAGGGATTGTAGTAGGGATGAAGCAGTTTGAGTGGGTGTTTTTAAAAGTAGAAGAGATCACAATATGAAGATAGAGTTGGAATTCAAGGGGATAAATTGAGGCAAATATTTGTTTATAGGAAGAGGAGTTAGAGTTTGGAATAAATTACCAAGGGAGATGTTCAATAAATTTCCCAATTCTTTGCAATTATTTAAGAAAAAACTAGGTAAACAACAGATGGGGAATCTGCTACCTGGACGACTGTCCTAAATGCAGATCAGTGGTGATTAATTGATTTTCAGATCTCTTCGTATGGTTATAAGGGTATTTAGGGGTTTTAGTAAGAATGTAAAAGAAAGGGTGTATAAGTCACTGGTAAAACCCCAATTAGAGTATGAGAGTATGGTTCCAGTGTATGACACCCTCACCAGAATTACTCGATACGAGAACTGGAAAGGATTGAATGAAGATACTGCTATTTGCAGATGATGATGTGATCTGGAGAAAGAAGAGCAAAGAAGTGCAACAACAATTAGATGTACTGAACGATAAAATTGAGAAGTATGGCATGAAAATCAGTACAGAGAAAACTATGGTGTTTTTAAAACTAGAAGAGATCACAATATGAAGATACAGTTGGAATTCAAGGGGATAAATTGAGGCAAATATTTGTTTATAGGAAGAGGAGTTAAGGTTTGAAATAATTTACCAAGGGAGATGTTCAATAAATTTTCCAATTCTTTACAATTATTTAAGAAAAGACTAGGTAAACAACAGATAGGGAATCTGCTACCTGGGCAACTGCCCTAAATACAGATCAGAGATGATTAATGGACTGACTGATTTGCACATCTCTTCATATGGTTATGAGGGTATTTAGGGGTTTCAGAAAGAAGGTAAAGGAAAGGGTGTATATAAGTTACTGGTAAAACCCCAAATAGAGTGTGAGAGTATGGTTTCAGTGTATGGCACCGTCACCAGGATTACTTGATATGAGAACTGGAAATGATTGAAAGGAAAACGGCAAGATTTGTTCTGCATGATTTCTGACAAAAGAGTAGTGCTATGAAAATGTTGCAAACTTTGGGCTGGGAAGACTTTGGAGTAAGGAGATGAACTGTTTGACTAAATGGTATGTTCTGAGCTGTCAGTGGAGAGATGGTATGGAATTACATTAACAGATGAAGAAGCTTGAGTGGAGTTTTTGAAGGTGGATAAGATCATAACATGAAGATAAAGTTGCAATTCTAGAGGAGAAATTGGTACAAATATTTGTTTACAGGGAGAGGAATTCAAGGTTGGAATAATTTATCAATAGAAATGTTTGATAAATTTTAAAGTTAAGAAAAGGCAAGGTAAACAACTGGTAGGGAATCTGCTATGGTACCTAGGCAGCAGTCTTAAATGCAGATCAATGGTGACTGATTGGTTGATTTCTTGTAATACTGATTTTTGTCTTATTTAAAATATAGTAAAATGAAACTGGTTTCATTCTATAATGCTTGAGGAATCTTCGTTCGTCATCCTCAAGCATTCTCTGCAAATGATGGAATTTGCCCACTTCATGATGCTTTTCATAAACTGGGTGCACTGAATACATTCTTCTGTGTAAAAGCCTTTATATCAGAAAACTACTTTCATATAAAAATACTCTTAATCTATAGACAACTCCATTGCTTGTGTGAAGAGCCAAAAACTTGCTCAGATTAATACCCCGTTAACTATCGAGAACAAGCATGAAAACTGGAAATGTTCGATCAATTTTCAAGTTCTTACAAAACATTTATGAAAAGGCTAGGTAAACAATTGATAGGAAATCTGCCACCTGGGTGACAACACTAAATGCAGGTCATTGATGGCTGATTTTACTACCTACTAGCATGATGAAGCACTAACAGAAGCAAATTATTCCCCAACTGCAACATTACTCCTTGCAAGGTCACTATAAAACATCATCTTTTACCTCAGTACAGACTAGCCAACCTCCCACAACAGCCTGACTTCTAATCATCGTCTGTGGATCTTTCCAACGGACCGGATGGGATTTGTGTGAATGATATGCCTCCATCTGTTCCTCTATCAACATCTCTCATTACATCTGCCAATGTATCTCCCTTTTTTTTCTTTTTTTATTAGATCTTCTTTATATGATCCAACCACATTCTTTTGGGACATCCAACTGACCTTTCTCCAGCCACCATCCTCTCTAAGTACTTCCTGGGAATCTGTGTCTCCTGCATTCATATTACATTGCCAAACCATTTCCCCTGCATGTCTCCTCTAACATAATCATTCCTCATTCTGTCTCTTCTCATCATCTGCATAGCTGATATTAGAAACTTCATTTCACGTGCATGTAATTTACTAATGTTTTGTCTATTTGATACACAATTCTCTCAGCTCTATGGCATGACTGGCAGAAGATATGATTTGAACATTATCTATTTTGCTCTTGAAGGAACTGCCTTATCCCAGACTAGATTCATGTTCACTAGAATCCTTTGGACACTATTGTGTACTTCTAGTTTAACATTCCCGTTACTAGAGACAACACTTCCAAGATAACCAAAGATCTTCACACATTCAATTCCCTCCTCAAATGTGAAGTTGCACTAAATGAATTTTCTGCTCATTTTCACTGCCACTGACTTGCTGCTCCAACAAGCCAACTTCATCTGTACCTTCTACTCTCTTTCTCCCCAGATGGTAACACCATCAGCAAAAACAAATGCATTCAAATCTCCTGCATCTACTTGAGATTGAAGAAGCCTAATAACTACAGTGAACTGCTTTGTTGTACCTACTCTCTTTGTTCAAAACTACTCCAATCGGCAATTTCCCACTTGTACACAGATCTCACTATTTTCATACACTTGACTTTTCCAAATTAAAGATTTTGGAACCTTAAGTTTGTCTAGGCTCTCCCATATTTTACTTCTCAGCCTGCTGTCAAAATTTCTTTTCTAGGTCCAAAAACACAACAATTAGGTCATTCCCTCTTTCCTAGCACTTTTCCATTATTTTGCCAATGGCAAAGATAACATTTTATTGCCATTCTGTTGCATCTGTAACCATGTTGTTCTTCTTCAGATTGGTGTTCTCTTCTCTATGATTTTTCATTACTTTAAGACTGTGACAGAAGAGTAATCCCTCTATAATTTGCACACTTCCTCCTACTTCCTTACTCAAATAATGATATAATCAACCCTTTCTTCCATTTATCTGGTATTTTATTATCTTTCCATATTGTTCCTCATGTTTACTAGCCACTGAATATCATGCATTCCTGCTGCCTCTGTTATATTTCCTGACAACCCATCTGCTCCTGGTTACTTTCCTCCTTTATCAGTTTCTGCCCATGTAACAGGACTGTTTCCTCAGGTTCAACAAAATCATGTATATCATGTACTTCTTCCTCCCATTTACTATTTGTCAAAACAGGTCTTCATCTCCGTTCTGCATTCCTAATAATGGTCCAATCTTCTCTTTTAATTGCTTTAATATCCTTTCTCTGACCTTTTACTCTTCAATACTCCATACAGCATTTTCTGGTTCCTTCTTCTAATTTTCTTGCAAGTGTCTCTCAACACTTGACCTTTTCTTCCCACACAATTTTCTCTTTACCTATCATTTCTTGTCTCTGTATTCATGTTTAAGGTTTGCTGTTGTTTGAACATCCTGCGAAATGATCCCTTGGATTTGTTTTTCAACATCCTTGTTTTTCTTTGTTCCATTTCCATCTTTAATATCCTTTTTCACTCTTTCATTCCACCAACAAGTTTCTTTTCCCTTTACTCTTCCTCCGGTTTTAATACAATCTTCTATAACAGAATTTTGTTTTAAACAAGTTCCTTTCCTCATTTGCACTTAGTGTTTTATCTCTTGATAAACTTTTGTATGATAGTAGAGTCCCGCAAACTCGACCTAATGTGGACTGAAAGGGTGTTGACTTATGAAATGTTGAGTTATATGGAATAAGGGATGGGTTATTCACAACTCCGTATTTTACTACATATTACTCTAATGAAAGATCTAGCACAATATAGAAAAGTACAACATACCGTAAAATTGTTAAAAATTTAAAAGAAATTTACATACAAAACTGAAGAAATCACTTGTTCTTTGTAGGAAAAATGTTGTGGTATTTGACCATCTCTCGCACTCATTTTGTCTTTATGCAGCTTCATTATGTAGGCGATGGAGAAACAAAATGTCCATAATAGATGCACCTTGCCCCTCCATGTAGTGGAACATTCTTTCAGCAGCCTGTAGTTCATCAGTGAGTCATCTATTTAACTTTCCTTCATCTTCTGATTCACCTTCATTTTTATCTTTGTTCTCTTTCACTAATGCAACTATTTCACCATCTAAAAGTTCACAATTTTAATCCTACCTCATCCTTTCTCCAACACCACCACCAGTAACATCTTCACAGCCTGGAATTTTCTTCTGTAATTCCACTACTTCACAATTTTCTATCTCCTCCCTGCTTTCTTGAAACTCGTTTCCTAAATTGTTCAGCAACTTTCTTCAGGAACGAATGAGTCTTATATACTCAATTTCATTCCAAGATTCAAATATCCACCCCACTATGTCCAACATATCCATTTCTTTTAGATTATCGATCATGTCATACCCTTCCTCCAAGACAAGAGATGTATCTCTTCTTCAATACTTCCAAAATGGCATGGTCCATTGGTTGACAAACCAAAGTCACATTAGGAGGGGGAAACATGGCTTTTTTATCTTCACCTCGAAACTGTTCCGTTTCAGGGTGGGATGAGGCACTGTCGAGAATGGGAAGTGCTTTCCTTGGCAGGTTTTTCTGTTTCAGGAACTTTTCTACTGAAAGAACAAATGCCATATAAAACCAATCCTTAAAAATGGCTGGAATCACCTATATATTTCACTGATTTCTGTTCAAAACAGGCAGATCACAGAAGGTAGCAGTCCCATTAGTGGACTTTTTTAATGCCCGAGGATTGTTTGATTTGCCAATGAATGCTTGTTTGAGCTTACGGCTGCCTATTGCATTGCTGCATGCCAAAGTTCTCTCCTTACTTCTTTGATAGCCTAGGACCAATTTTTCTTCCCTGGAAGCAAGCATTTTCAAAGGCAGCACTCAAAAATTCAAACCAGACCCATCACAGCTGTAAATTTGATCCTCAGGCAGACCCTTCCTATTCAATTAATGGAAATTTTCCTTGAATGTATTAACAGTTTCCAAGTCAGAAGATAGTTTTTGCCATACACGTTTAACTGTCTGATGCCATAGCGCTTCTTCCACTTGTCGGGCCAGCCAACACTAGCAGTAAATCCAGGCTCCCCTTCTTGAAATTCCTCATAGAATTTGAGGGCTCTCTCTTGCAAGCTAGATCGTGAAAAGGGTATCTCTTTTCCCTTTGCTGTCTAAACTGCAAATAAACTGCCTCACTCACTTTCTTATATTTGCCACTTTTCTATTAATAGACTACATTATTTCAAAGATAATGTTCTGCTTGGCCAGCAAAAATCAATTAGCAATTTAAAAAAACTAAGAAATAGTGTTTGTCAAGTTGTTGAATTATCAGGATTCTACTATATAAGGTTTTGAAAGCCCCCACCACCAACCATTCATTTTCAGTATTTTAATTTTAATGACACTATGTCTATCTCCTAGTCACCATTCATATCTGAGTTCACTGGACAATATTGAACAGCTGTTTCATTGCCACTATCATAAGATGTTTACTCTCAATCCTCTCAACTCCTTACCTAGAAAGGCTCTGAAATTCAATATTGAAAAACATTCAAGACCAGGGATGCATCTAGTACATAAGTCCAGTAGGCCTAAGTATTTCGAATGCTTGTAAGCTTCCATTTCTTCTTTACTTTAATCCAATCCTTTATATCGAAACTCTTGCAAGAAATCACATTTTAGCACTAAACCTATTTCTGCTGTTTATCCGTACTACTACAAAACTCAGTGCCTCATATTAGGATTAGGTTATGAATGGTGTACATTTCTACTATAGTCAGTGATCAGGAAAGACCAAAAGTAACTGTGTTATTAGATGCAGGAAAGAAGTGTATATACATGTGTCCGGAAATGGGTGTTTTCCGATATATCAGACTCTGTGGTGGGCTAGACCCTCAAGTATTATTGGCTAGCTTGCATGTATTTTACAAATGTATGCCAGTATCATCTTAGAGGAAGTGTTCAAAAATTCCCACCTTTTGCTCGTTTTTGCAGAGTATGTCTGGGGATGGTTTGAAAGGCCCTTAATATTCTGCTCTAAAGTGTTGCTTCATCCTCTACAGGCATTGCGTACTCCAATGACTTTGCATAACCCCACACAAAGAGTCCGACAGATTAAGATCACGTGATCAGGAAGACCAAGCACCTCTATCCTATCCAGTGGCCAGAGCGATGTACATTACAGTGTTCACGGACATTGTGACTAGAATTGCAGTGGTGCCGTCATGCATGAGATACAACTCCTGACGTATTTGTACTGGCACATCTTCTAAGAGAGCAGGTGACGTGGTGCATAGAATTGCCTGTAGGCCTCCCCAATCGGGCAGTTGGGAAGTACATAGAGTCCCAGCAAGCACTCATCAAGGATACTAGCCCAGATGTTGATGGAGAACATCTGTTGGTGAACCCCTTCAACAGTGCCATGCGGATTGATATCTGCCCATACGTGCTGGTAAGGGAAGTTTTGAATGCCATTGCACGTGAACGTTGCCTCATCGGACCATGATACGAAAACTGGAAAATGCGGCCGTGGAATGCACTGTTGGAGGAACTACTGGCAAAACATCATGCAAGAAAATCCACTGGTGCCAGGACTTCGACCCGCTGTAGGTGATATGGATACAGTTGATGTTCTTGCAAAAGTCACCTGATACTGCCACGAGGTAGGTGCATCTGTCTACCTAAACTCCTTGTGCTGACGCGAGAATTCTGGTGTACAGCCACAAGAACGGCTTGAACAGTGGCAGGGGTAGTGAATCTTGGCCATCCTCTGGTGCCAGAAGCAGGTGTAAAGCTACCATGTTACGTAGGTGACGATGGACACATTCAAGTGTTTTTCTGTTGGGGCAATGACGATTTGGGTATCGTTCTTGGTAGAAATGACGTGCCCCACAGCATTTCCATCCGCCAACCCATACACGAAATGCACGCCCGCATACTCAGCATTGGAAAGCACGTACATTGCCTGGGAAACAACACAGCTAAATGAATAACTGCACTCACAATCAACTTCAGCAGCTGCTAAGAAACTTAAGAATCATATGAACAGTTATCCACAGTACGTCAACAGCAGCAATCAATCCTTTAACCTGTCTCCAGTACAAAGGTACACTACTACTACTACTACTACTACTACTACTACTAAAATGTTTTTCATTCTTCCCCTGAGAGGGAAAGGGGGCCCCCTGGATGGTGACACCGTCCCTCAGGCCAGGAGATTTGTATCGGAGGAGATGTGTGTAGAAGACGAGAGGGTTGGCGGCCGTGGCCTATATTAGGAACTGTCACAGCATTTGCCTTAGTGCAGAAGAATGAAAAGCCATGGAAAACAAATCTCAGGATAGCCGACGGTGGGAACCCCTCTCCTGAATACAGAGACATAGAGCCACGGCAGAGCTGTGGCCACCTCTTCTCTGCTCGGTTGGCCAGTCACAGTTGTCGGATCATGAACCAGCCATGGCAACTTGTGGGTCGAGACCCACTCTGCATCCACGTTGTCTCCATCATATTTGTTTGGAAACCATCGTAATTCATTTGTGGGTGTTAACAGATTCCATTAAGCAATAGTCTTTTTAGCATCAATAGGTACAGTTGATTAGTGTCACACCATAAAAGTGCAGCAAATATCATGTCAGCTCACGGTCCGATAGAGGGGTAAAGTGTGATATCTTGGAAAATACACATTTCCAGACATGTATGTGTACATACACTTTTTTCTTCTCTATATGCGAGGAATCTATCCCTGCTATTATGCTGTTTTTCTGAAACACTCTGTATAACTCAGCTGATAAGTCAATTACAAGTTTAGTCCTACAGAATAGAATGATAGTGAAGTAATGAAGGGGGAAGAAGGTACCTGTCACCTTGTGAAATGAAATACTCTACCTCCCAACTTCTATGCTGTTTAACATATAGTAGCAAAATATGTAAGTTGGAATAGGATAGAATGGGCTATGAAGTATAATGAGCTTGATGTTCAAGCCCAGTGAACTTCATGTCATTCTCAGTTCAACGGGAGTTGGTGACTATTGTTTTGGGAGGAAGTACAGCTGGATAAACATCCCTTCTTAACTTTAATCAGGGAAAATGTCAGAAGATCTGACCTTTTAAAAATAATAAAGGTAAGGAGAAAAGAAAGGGCCACAAAGGGAATTCCCTTTTTGCAAACCTAACGACGTTATTTTGCCTCTTAAAACAACAATCACTCCTGTCACCAACACCTAATTGCCGAGTATTTTTCATAAGTTTGTGTATATTTCAAATGGAACTGAAATGGAGAATACTCATCACCCTAGGGATTCAAATGCAGGATGACCTGAATTCTAGACTGATGTGCAGTTAACTACAGATAAACCTTAGCTGGAGAATGCTTATCACCCTATCTCAATCAATCTCAATCAATCACTACTGATCTACATTTAGGGCAGTTGCCCATAGACTTAAACCTAAGACATCTTGAATTCTAGGGTTGTGAACAGTCAACTACATAACAGAGATCAGCACTTGAGTACTACATTATTCATACCAATATAAAATGGGCTGGACCAATGAGTTTACAAGAAAGCTAGAATATCCTAAACTTGTCCTTACAAATACTAATAAACAAAAAATCCTGAAATGAACAAAAATTACAATTTATCTATCAATATTCTTTACAGATATCAAGACTCAAAATGTATTAATAAATGCAGTCTTGCATTCTTTCTTAAATATAACATAATTTCAATGATGTTATAGGTATATGAGAACACTTACAATACAGACTTATCCATACATAGTCAAAAATAATATTGTTATGCTAAAGCTTGATTGCTGAATATTCAAAGAATCTAAATTCAAATAATATACTTTAGACATTTAATAATACTAACTGATACAAAGAACAATTCAATTTCAGAAAATAGATAAGAATTTTAAATTCTTGTCACTTTCATAATACTTAAATCAATTATTTTGTTGTACAATATTATGACTTATAAAAACAATGCAGAATGATTTTGCAAAACAATTTGATGGAATTATGCAAGGATATACAGAATAACATATACCATAACTTATATTTATATCAGAGGCTTAGTTGCTGGCTTTCCACCTAGACAGCCAAGGTTCAAATACTGGTGGACCCTAGGGCAGTATTCATCTGAAAGATTATGTGGTATCAAGAAGGGCATGCAACCTTAAAACCTCAGCTAAAAACCAAAATGAACCAAGCGAAGAGCCAACCTTCCAATAAGCATATGCATGGGAAATATTCCTCCAGTTCTTCTCCATATTTTATATCCTCTGATGATTATAGACATATCTGTGACTTATCAGTAAACAATATATGGCACTGTTATTACATTATCCCTGCACATCCTCTTGTATAATGCAAACTACACTATGCTCTCCCATGATTTCTGAGCCCATGATAGGGTCTCTGGAGGCTCACAGTTCACTTGCTGGAGTTGATTTTGAAACAGCAGTTGTATGGCAGGCATGCATGAACTTGAAGAAGCAGGAAGCGATTATTCCTAGTTCATGTTGCTCTTCTCAAACCTGAGCTTAATCTCCTATAAAATCTTTAGTACCTCTCTCTACTTCTGTACAGTTTTGAAAATCAAAGAAGCCTTGGTTCTCAATACTCCGACAATATAATGCATACGGCAACTATTGTATGTACAAGTTTGGCTTTGCGGGGAATTGGGAACAGGCAAGTGAGAAGAGTGCCATTTCAGCATTCATTTCCTCAGTACCGCCAACCACAGAGAGTGAAACAAATGGGCTAAAGTAGTAAATCAAGCTATGTCTGAACAATATTTACTGTACTTCATGCATGCATTTTTAGTATTTATTATTGAAGGGAAAAAGAGACAAATTTAAAGAAATGTAAAGCTTTAGACATTTGTCTATTTTGCATGCATTTTCCAGTCCCAAGAAACATTTGCAGTAACTTGACAAAAATATATATAGGGGATCATAATTCTGTGCTATAATGTATTTATCATACTGAATATAAAGTCACTAAGAATACTAACAGATCAAGATATTAGATACATAAAAGGCAAATTACTTCTGCGACATAATGCCATACTGTATTCAATGAAAATGAAGCGTTTGCTCAACATGACAATCTCAATCACTACTGATCTGCATTTAGGGCAGCTGCCCAGGTGGCAGATTCCCTGTCTGTATTTTTCCTAGCCTTTTCTTAAATGATGCAATGAAATTGGAAATTTATTCAACATCTCCCTTGGTAAGTTATTCCAATCCCAAACCCCCCTTCCTATAAACAAATATTTGCCCCAATTTGTCCTATTGAATTCCAACTTTATCTTCATATTGTGATCTTTCCTACTTTTAAAGACACCACTCAAGCTTATTCGTCTACTGATGTCATTCCACACCATCTCTCCATCGACAGCTCGGAACATACCACTCAGTCAAGCAGCTCGTCTCCTTTCTCTCAAGTCTCCCCAGCCAAAACTACACTCTAGTGGTAAGATTTATTAAAAAATTAATCATCTGTCCTCCAGTGATGGAGAACCTAAAGGTCCAGAATACGTAATTTACAGTATGTAATTATAAAAATTAAATAATATCTTTCTGGAAATTACATATAAGCAGCAGCTCATTCTGTAAACTAACTGAGCAGGAGAATCAATTAGTGGCTCTAATTTTCAAAGTCACAGTATTCTGCCCCTCTTTCACTTTTATTTTTCTGCATTTGCTGTGCACAGTTGCACGAATAGGAGAAGCTCCTGGGGAAGATGCAGCTGATGTTGATACAGCCACAGTGATAAACTAATTATCTACCTAATTCACTTAATCACTTCAAATAAACTAGAAAACAAGCTATTAACATCAGAATACAATGTGCTATCAAGGAAAATATTACAAGGCTGAAAACTTTGTACTAAAATCACAAGATGCTGGAACGATGAAAGTGCATTTCATATTTCAATGTTGCTAGCTCCACATACGATGATGACGAGTACTACCAATTGAGGAACAAGGGAGTTGAGCACTCAAAACATGTGCAAATAGTACCTTTCACGAACGCAACAGTTGTTTCATCAATTGTTTGCTTGAAGCAAAAGCATTTATTACTTTTTTGTTAAGAATGAAGCCATACTATAATAATAATCATAATAATAATAATAACAACAATAATAATAATAACAATAATAATAATAATAATAATAACAATAATAATAATGTTATTTGCTTTACGTCCCACTAACTACTCTTTTAAGGTTTTTGGAGACACTGAGGTGCCGGAATTTAGTCCCGCAGGAGTTCTTTTACGTGCCAATAAATCTACCGACACGAGGCTGACGTATTTGAGCACCTTCAAATACCACCGGACTGAGCCAGGATAGAACGTGCCAAGTTGGGGTCAGAAGGCCAGCGCCTTAACCATCTGAGCCACTCAGCCCGGCGAAAGCCATACTTTCCAGCGTCGACTCAGTTAAATGTAACTAAAATAGTGTGTATTTTTATTCCTTGTTTAATTGTGTGGGTTTTTTTTTTTAACACGTATGTTAAATAATGACATATTTATATTGAACTTGTGTGTTTGACAGACTATAAAGCTTTTAAGCTACATTGACATAAAAGTAAGCAAGCTTATAGTTAAAGGCGACTGTTGATATTGTGATCACAGACAATACCTCCAGTTTTATGTGGAATATGAACCGCACATATGCAACTTATCCTTTAAAAACTTTTGGGCTTACTGCTCAGGCTGCCTTGGTCCAAAGCTAGTGACACCACCACTCAGCTAACACCTTGATTACTGTTGAAGACCGATTTTAAAATTGGCAGAAATGCCTTAGAAACTCATTTTATTGAAATTAAATTACCATTAGCTTAATAGCTGAAAACAGGTCATCTGGCTAGGCAGCAGCTGTCTTGGCAGACTTGTATTCTAAATGGGCTGCGTGTACTATAAACAAAGAATTGAAAAGCAGAGGAAAACCAAACACCATAGCACAACAGCCCTGACAGGCCTTGACCTACTAAGTAACCACTGCTCAGTCCACAGGCCTACAGATTACAAGGTAATGAGTGGTCAGCGCAGCAAATCCACTCGGCCGTTATTCTTGGCTTTCTAGACAAGGGCCGCTATCTCACCATCAGATAGCTCCTCAATGGTTCTCATGCATGCTGAATAGATCTCAACCAGCCCTCAGATCCACATAAAAATTCCTGACCTGGCTGGGAAATGAACACCGTGCCTCCAGGTAAGAGGCAGATTCGCTAACCCTAGACTGCAGGGCCGGCAAAAAGCACAGGAATTAAACAATAAATTTTGAACATCAAGCATTAGCACTTTTCAGATATCAGATGGCTGAGTACTTAGTTTTTATGACCAGAGGTCCTTCCTGACATCAACCTCATCAGAGGAATTAATGTGATTAAATGAATAATGTTATGATAGCAGGCAGGGAGAGGGTGAAACCTTGTGCCGGCACAGTCTACTCTTGTCGAATAATAGCACCAGGGGTCTGTTCGAGGCTTAAATGTCTCCATCCAATGGACATACCACCATCAAAAGCATCTTACACCCTGCCCTCACTCCATATGAACACTGTGGAGAGGTTTCGAACTGAATCCAGGCTTTTGGTGCACAATCTTGACTTCCCTAAAAGCTTAATTCTCTTTCAAAACATACCTAACAACCTTCTCCATCAAAATAAGAATTGGTTAAATTGACAGTTACACATCATTTCTTCAACTTGTTGCATTCTTTGTTCTGGTTGATGTATTTAGAATGAGCTGTTGGACAGATGCAATATGAATTAGATCCAATAGTTTAAGACTCAAAATATAAAGCAGTAATAGAAAGTTAGGATAGAATATAAAAACATTACTCAGATGGAAGAGCATCCGGTGGTATTTGACGACGTTCAGATATGTCAGATTCATGTCAGTAGGGTTAGTGAAATGAAAATCCACAGCCTGTTTCCAGTCATTCGACTGGACCAGGGATGGAATGAATGAAGCCCCCATCTAGCTGCGAGGATAGGAATTGTTCTGGCTGCCGAAGCCTGTCGCACTCCTCTGGGGCAATGATTAATGACTGACAGATGAAATGAAACAAAATGACATTGGAGAGTGTTGCTGGAATGAATGGCGACAGGAAATTTTTTATTTTATTTTATTTTTTTTGCTAAGGGCTTTACGTCGCACCGACACAGATAGGTCTTATGGCGACGATGGGATAGGAAAGGCCTAGGAGTTGGAAGGAAGCGGCCGTGGCCTTAATTAAGGTACAGCCCCAGCATTTGCCTGGTGTGAAAAATGCGAAACCATGGAAAACCATCTTCAGGGCTGCTGATAGTGGGATTCGAACCTACTATCTCCCGGACAGGAAAAATTGGAGTAGGTCTACCCAGAGAAAAAATCCTGTCTCGCCTCCTCTTTGTCCAGTACAAATCTCACATGGAGTGACCAGGATTTGAACCACAGAACCCAGTGGTGAGAGGCCGGTGCGCTACCGCCGGAGCTGTGGAGGCTCTAGTACTTCTGGTGTCTCAGAAAATCATAAAAGTAATTAGTGAGTTGTAAAATCAATATTATTAGAAATTAGAAAGCGTAAACATAATGACAGATCAGAAAAGGAGGAGGAAACGACAAACATGGAAACATAAAAGTACAACCAGGCAAACACCATGTCTTCATTCACTGCTGTCTTTATACAGATGGACTACTTCAACACAAAATCAAGGTCTTCCATATCCATTATTCCTTCTCAATCCCCTGAGAGCTTGTTTTGTAGGGGCATTCTTGAGAATCTTCAGTCTTCATGTGAAAAGTTGGAGAAACAACACTTGTCATCGACTTATCTTTTGTGTATGATTCTATTCTTATTCCTAGCTTTCTACTCTTGTTCTATATTTCTTGCTCCCGTTCCATTACAAAATACAAAACGGAGTGAGCCTACAGAGGAGATAATAAAATTTAAAAAGATTCTGTACAACAAATAGGGAGCAGCAGATTCAATACGACACCACTACAAGAATGAGCAATAATCACAGAAATATAATTTTAGTTTAGACTTTATACATAGGCCTACAATCAGTACGGTACACAAGATTATTCAAAAACATTTAGCTTTTTTATTATATCAATGACTTAGGCCTACAAAACATACGCTGGGAAAACTGCTGTATTTGGATGTTGAATATCAATCAGAAAGTAAACTACTCCTGCAATTCCTTCGAACATCGACAATGGCCGATCTGGAGGATGACTTTGATATTTCCCATACTCTGTACACCAGTCTGCAAATTGGTAGGCCCTATGAAGATGCTTCAAGTCATGTGTTTCTTGGTAAAGTCTCAGGAATGTGTATGCATTACCAGATACACCATGGCATATGCTATAACCTTTCTTCAAAATTCCTCGCTTCCATACCAACTCTCCACATTTCAATGCAGTAGTAAGGTAGCTCTCTTTCCTAAATATGTGGTATGCCAATGAGAAAAGATCTACCATTCCTGGTGCACCATGACACCACTGCACCAACTTATCTTTGTTGGTCTCCAGAGATGATGGGAAATTACCAGATGTGAACTGCAAACTCTCCACATAGTCAATTGTTGGCAATATTAATTTATCCATATCAGACTTGCTCACGTACTCCCTGGCTTGCAGCAACATGAACAAGATCCCAGCAATGCCATGAGCAGCTCCAAGGTAGTGCTTCTCATGCCATTGGTACATCAGTGGACACCTAACATGTTCATGCAATGCCAGTTCTTTCCCAGAATTTAATATAGCAGTTATTACATTTCTTATGGTAGAAACTGGAACAGTATCTCTGCCCATATGCTTGTTCACAAAAAGCAGGGAATAAAGATAACCTGCCCTTCCATACAATATTTCGTCTGGTACTCGGGAGTCCAGTGCCTCATGAAGTAAAGATCCCGTCAACTTAGCAACTAGTTTCGCAGCCGATTTATTATCACCGAGCCTGAAGTTGAGAACTGCACCCAAAGCAAGGGGTCCTGCATCACCATTTAAAAAGCTTACACGTCGTTTCTTCAACAAAGGAAAAGCTTGTTTAATTACTGTCAGTGCCTTATCGTAATATGATGGGTTTACTTTGTTTCCTAACATAAAATATAGCAAAGCTATGCCTGAGCTACCGGTGTATACAGACACATCATCCAGGTTAGAAACTTTCCGCAATTGGGATTCTAATTTTTCCAGTAGTTTACTGGACGATGATTCAACGTGTAAAGCTAATCGTGGATTCGGCACTTCTTCACCATCTTGATGCTTATAGTCTTTATAGTTATTGGGAATTTCTTTTGGTTCACCCATAGTGAGCCGGGAAGTCCAAAACCAGCTGCAAAACAAACAAATTGTATAACCACCGGCCACCGCCGTCTCGATCCTCTTTGCTCTGTTCGTGAAGTTGAGTTGGGCTCGTTATTTCACCCAGTCACTGTATTACTGTATTATATTGGTACTAGTTCTACACGCGGACACAATTCCAATAAAGTAGTACACCAATACAGTTCACAATTTGTTCTGAGTATGAAGTACTTGAAGATTGAGGGAAGTAGACCATGAAGCGGACTCACAAAATGGTTTCAAAGCACTTGAAGTAGTTCATGAAAAGACGTATCACCTAGACAACTGAGAGTGAGGAAATGTGTATACAAGGCTAGGAGCAAGACCAACTACAATATATCAGACCGTAATATCAAAACCAAGATGGAGGACATCGTGGGCGCAGTAGCTGCCGACTGATGAATGTTAGGTAGCACGTAATAACTTCATTTCGACGATAAACCAACTCACGATTTTCGGAGATGTCGGAATTTAGTCCCAAACCAAAGGAGTTTTTTACCTGCCAGTAAATTGACCGACACGAGGCTGACGTATTTGAGCACCTTCAAATACTACCGGACTGAGCCGGAATCAAACCCGCCAAGTTGGGGTTAGAAGGCCAGAGCTTCAACCGCCTGAGCCACTCAGCCCGGCGTCACATTAAATTACTTGTGTTGATACCGCTGAAAGAGCTACACAATATCTCGTTCAATCCGCCAGAAATTAAGAAATCACGAACATATTTTGCAAACGGTGGTAGGTAATTTAACATGATAAATGTAACACCATAAGGAAAATCACTGTTGCACCTATGAAAACGCTTCGCGAGCAACTACTCTTCACATATAATCAACTAGAATCACGCATATTCTGCTAGAATAGATGGACAGCACCACAGCAAAAGAGAACAGCAAGCTGATTATTTCGAAAGATCACTTAGTCAAATAAAGTTTTCTCTTAGATTACACTTCGTTGGATAGATGGAAATACATTATAAAACTGTTAAAATGATATTTATAACATCATTTTGAATGTTTAAAAATAATTTAAGTTGCGAAATTCCTCAATTTATTCACTCTCATAAGAACTATGAAACATAACGTGTTGTCTTAGTTTCGAAGTGGTGTACAATTTCTAATGTTCAGCACTCGATGAAAATGAAGTACATCCGAAATGATTACGCCAGTTCAATGAACAGCCGCCGTGATGTTAAGCCTTCCTTACTGGAAACTCTTACATCATATGTTGACGTATGATATAGTAGCACTTCCAACCATGGTGGTAAACTTAGCAATGAAACTTTCAGACACTAAATATATAATAGGATTTTCCCCATTGAAGAACATGAGTAAAACAACTTTATTGACTCTAAACAATGATGTCTTTAACCTACATGGACGAGCTACAATTTGGTGTAGATTGCTTGATAGCAGATATCCGCAGCATGAATCGGAAGGTATTGCTACAATAAAACCCCTGAGTTACAAACAAACTAACCCTGCAAATCCTCCCTATGGGTGGGGGCGGTAGAATAACACCCACGGTATCCCCTGCCTGTCGTAAGAGGCGACTAAAAGGGGTCCCAGGGGCTCTGAACTTTGGAGCGACCACGGGGCCCTCAGCTGAGTCCTGGCATTGCTTCCACTTACTTGTGCCACGCTCCTCACTTTCATCTATCATATCCGGCCTCCCTTGGCCAACACTTTTTCTTTTCAGACCCCGATGGTATCACGTATGGATGCCTAGGTAGTCTTTCGGCCGATACCTTCATTTTTCGAAGTGTCGGACCCCTTCCACTCTTTCTCTGTGATCAGTGTTATATAGAGGATGGTTGCCTAGTTGTATTTTCTCTTAAAACAATAATCAACACCACCACCATCCCTGCAAGTCACTATTTCTTCTGTGTAACAGTGTTCAGATTGCTTCATCTGTCACACTATAAGTTTTGTCATACACCAAGATCTAGCCAAATGTTCCCGCAGGCAAGCACAGATTCTTTCAAAATACAATTACATCTAAATCACACGACACTTTGAAGCACATAGACACTGAAGGAACATCACCATATCAATTATCGCCATCTAAATGAATTTTTTTTTCGAGGAATACCTACGAATAGGTCAACCATTTATAATTAGAAAAAATAGTCTTCCCTAATCTCAGATGACATATGCACACTACTGTTTTGTAGAAATATTCACGATGTATGTTCCTAATCCACTTCTCTCTTAATGTTTTTTATTCCTTAGAGAACTTAAGAATAGATGTATGAGAGGCATTGCCATAGTTCGATTTAAATCCGGTTCACAACACGATAAAAACATATTCTCACATGACTGAGTATAATTCCAGATCCTAGTGACCAGTGACCCATATAAATACACTCACACACTTATATTCTACATAGAAACTAATACTTATCGTCAACTTACATGAAATTACTCCAACTGAATGAGAAAACTAAAACGAATAGGCTCACCGTTATCGGTTGGAAAGAGATCTTCCCTAACCACAAATTTTGGTTACACACATAGCGTACGATAGTTTGGTCTTTGACATCCAAATTTTCCCGGTGAATATTCCTTATCCATTTCTCCTGTAGAGATCTATCTTCAGGGAATTTATAAGGTTCAGCAACGGTATAATTAGATCTACAACCACGAACGCAGCAGGAACGACCCATTTTGTGCTATGTTACAGCACGACAATATAAACGCTATTATACATCAAAAATACCACCATATAAATTTCTAACAAAACACCATACTGATAAACCGTTATAGATTACTATTTTACCCAACATATACGTTATACTTTAATAACTCTATCAAAATAACACTCTTTAACAGAATGTAAACACAGATATGAACCAACCACATGTCTCAAACGCTCGCCCACGAAGTCGCCATTTTCCTCCTAATCGATAGTAACATTAAGGTCTGATATATTGTAGTCGGTCTTGCTAGGAGATATAGGAAAAGCACAGGGACACAAGGTATACTAATCTTCACACTAGAGTGGCCGATCTCAGCGACTTCTACATAAAATACACACCGGGCCAACATATAACGGATAAGCAGGAGAGGGCAGTGGAACGACGGAGGGATGGATATATGTGAGAGTGTGGCACTTTGGACAGATGGAAAGAAATAACTTGACAACCGGATACCTCGGTCACATTAAGGAAATCCTCGGAGGAAAATTCATTTAAAAATTCTGACAGCTCTACATCACGGAGTATCTATATTTTCAAAATACTTCAGCAGATTGCGGACATTTCAACATGTGTTCTTTAACTATTTATAATAAGTTACGTTGCTATATATAAGAATTTGCCCTAAACACAACAGTCCTCCAGTCCAGACTGATGAATTCTTATTCTTATACTTCTTGGTAATTTATTGGACTTCGTAGGCTATTTAGTGATAGGACCAGTTACGTTGCCTTTTATGCAGGATGTTAATATTATGGAAGGATAGCGCACAATGCGCATATAGGAAAGAGAAAATATCTTAATTGCATAGATGTTATACACTCAGGAGACTAGTATTACAAGAATTACACAGAGTTAAAGCTAAAAATACTACCACCAATCTGGCAGAATACGCCGTTGAACGCAAAGCATTTAAGATGATGATAAAAAAAAGAAACAACCATACATTGAGAATAAGGCCCAAAAACTGGCAGAAATAGCAAAAGAAAGACCGTTCCAAACCCAAACCCCACGGAAACCGCGATTCCCTCATGACATAAAAATGGATTCATGGAAGACCCATTTCTCTGGTGTCTTAAATAGGGAAGGTAGTACGTGTGCAACAGAGAAGAAGATAGTCACTGAACAAGATCAGACATTCCAGAATTTCACTAAAGAGGAAGTGGAAACAACAATAAAACACCTAGCATCTAATAAAGCAGCAGGCCCAGATGGAATATACAATGAGCATATAAAGATCTCAACGGAATCTTTTATTGGAGTATGGACCTCACTATTCAATAAATGCTTTGAGAAAGGAGATATACCTCAAATATGGAGAGAATCTGCAGTTAAAATCCTATACAAAGGCAAAGGTAATACAAGCGCACCTGACTCATATAGAAGCATAGCTCTGGAGAGCAGTATATTCAAAGTTTTCACCAGACCCCTCACACAACGATTGACAAAAGAAGTAGATGAAAATATTCCGGACAACCAGTTCGGCTTTCGTCGAGGAAGATCGACTCTGCATGCAGTACAGAATCTACTAGATAGTATCGACGACACGTTAAGACACCCAAAACAAAAATTCTTCGCAATCTTCATTGATTACAACAAGGCATTTGATTTCCTAAACAGGAAGAAATTAATCAAGAAACTAGAAGCGATCTTGGGAGAAAATAACAGATTAGTCATCATAATAAACAACATCGCCACAGTAAACACAATAACTATAGGTGATGGAACCAGGATTTCAGATAGTATTACAAACAAATGGAGTCCTACAAGGAGACCCATTAAGCCCAATACTATTCAACGTGGCAACAGCAGATATTGTGGAGATGGTCATAGCTGACAGTGTACCAGTAGTCATATACATATATGCAGATGATATAGTCATCGGCTCAAATGACAAAGAAGAACTTCAAAAATCTTTTGACAGACTACAAAACTGGGCTAAGCAGAATGATTTCACAATAAACAGAAGCAAAACCGTGCAAATGATTTTCAGAAAGGGAGGCAAAATAGACAAAACCGATATCGTACAATATGGGAAAGAAGAACTCACGGTAGTCAATCACTATAACTACCTAGGAATACGACTATAATCAACAAGAACATCGTTCAAAATACATGTAGAAGAGAAAGTGATAGTAGCAATCAGAGCCTTTCAGGACATCTCACACACAGAACTATTAGACCTCAAGACGCATTATATCTTTTCAATACTAAGATAACGCCCATAATTACATACGGGATTCAATTAATATGGAATAATCTATCAACTACAGACCTGGCAGTCATAGAAAGAGTGAAAGGAAGCTTCTTCAAACGCACTCTGTGCGTGTCAAAATTCACACAATCGAGTCTAGTATATGAACTGGCAAAGCAGTCTTTCTATATAGAGGATATCAAAATCAAACTAGGACTTCCAAACGCGGTTGCATCAGATAAACATATAAAACAGCGGTATGAAAAGAGATCAAGTATTTGGGAAGATTTTTACAGCACCGAAGCGACGATGAACAGAGCTTGGACAATGGCAAACTACGAACTCAGGCATATGGTGACTCGTTTCGCGGTCAATGGTCTCCATCATAAAATATGCGTGATCAAGTAATTCCATACGCCAGGTGATAAGTGTTAACGTGAACTTCGCAACAAAACATGTACAAGATATCACCTACTCAGTTGTGCAAAAAGAGTGAAACCTCTCATAGAGTACAGCAAGGAGAACTAACTATTTAAATATGCACAAATGTGCGCATTCCGTTTCATTCGTAGATCAACTGGAGACACTGTCCTTTTGGACCACAGCGCTGCGTGATACCGTTGGCAAATTTTTCCACACAGTTCATAAACACACTTTCCATCAGGTTCGTGGAAGTACTTTCTATTGCACATCTTGTAGTGAAATCCATGGACCGCGAAGCGTGTCATGATGTATCGCAGGTCATAGCCAGAATTCATCCATTCTGACGTCATCATGGCGTCTGTTCGGTAGAAATCAACCCAAATATTCGCTTTTCTTTGTATTCTGCAGCTGAAGCATTCTTTACCAGGCAAAGAGATTTCTTGAGATGCATGGCTTTCACTCGTTCTAGTACAGCTAGGTTGTCCTTTGTTAGGTAGGTACACCCAGATCATCTGTTTTAAGGCCGGTCTCCACGGATTAACATTTAACAACAACATGTTAATGTTAAGTGTTAAATGTTAAAACTGGTGATACCATCAACATGTTAAACGTTAAATGGTGAATACTGTTTCATTTAACATTGTGTCCACACTTAATAAACATGTTAAACTTGACTTCCTTTTATCAATTTGTGGAAATAGGCCTACATTTAGGTGGTGTCTAGTATTTTCTAACAAGGACAATGGACTCAGATGAAGAGGATTACCGGGCGAGTTGGCCGCGCGGTTAGGGACACGCAGCTGTGAGCTTGCATCTGGAAGATATTGGGTTCGAATCCCACTGTCGGCAGCCATGAAGAAGGTTTTCCATGGTTCCCCATTTTCACACCAGGAAAATGCTGGGGCTGTACCTTAATTAAGGCCACGGTCGCTTCCTTCCAAATCCTAGGCTTTTCCTATCCCATCGTCGCTATAAGACCTATCTTTGTCGGTGCGACGTAAAGCCACTAGCAAAAAGAAAAGGATGAAGAGTATTTGGCCTTTGTTATTGCCACTGTTGCGTCTTGTTATGATTTAGAAATGCATTTTTATTAGGCGCATTTCCTCCCCTCATCCTGCTCATTGCTTCAAAAGCAAACCACTATGAAGTATAAACTTCGTCCGCTGCCGCCCCCGACTTTTCTGAACGTTTTACAGTTCTCAACTGTACCCTATTGGCAGCGGAGAAACGCTAGTACTTTTCTTCGATGTACTCGCGGGAACCATTTTAGATAATTTGGAGTTCCTGGAAACTGTCGGCTTTCTTCGCTTTATCTCTGAATTCCTTTGAGGAGACATCACACAAACAAGGCCTTTCTACTATATTCTTAAGTCCAGAGTAATCCCCTTGCTCCACTCCATTTCTGACTATAAATTTTAGTACAGGTATAGTGTAGAGAGAAGAACATACGTGCTTGTAGCTTATAACAAAGAGGATGAGTATTGCGGAGTGTTGTAACTATAATCCTACTTCACGAAAAGTACGTCGTTTGTGTCGTTTAGGCTATCTGTTGGAATGGAAACAGCACGGAAGTTGCCGAAGCTGTGCCGACATCTCACGAACAACGAATTGACATGACATGTTTTCTACCTGGAGCGGAAAACACGCCAACATGTTAAAAGTGTTAACCTCAACATTCTGAGTTAACAAACAAAGTCAATTGGAAGACACAATCACAATATGCATGTCAATTGTAACATGATAAATTTAACAAGTTGGTGTTCAATGTTAATGAGTTGAGACCGGCCTTAAGGCCTATGCCATGATGGGGGAGATCTTGATGTGGAATAGGTCTATTGCTGTCTCTCTGTCGAAGAACCTTGATGTCATTCATCGCTGCAACTGTTGAGGCCGCTTTGTCTCTAATGTGTTTGGAGAAAGCCTATTCTGTTTGATTGTAAAATCACGCCGAAATACTTGTAGGAATTAATAATACAGAAAAGATTCGGACAATGTGCAAAGAAAAATTTTGCTCTCATTTTCATGACACAGAATTTAGTCAGTAACACTAATCTTTTCCAGCATGACATCGCGGGTACCTCTCACAGCTTTTCCCGCACAATTTGCATAAACACTGTGATTCGTTTGGTTCATGGTAGTTGGCTCTGCTGCATATCCAGGGGTGAAATCCGCGAACAAAAAATCGCGTCATTTTCCATTCCTTGTTAAACATAGCGTCTGTAGAGTTGAACTCCAGCCATCCATTTTTCTCTGAAGGTCTATGAACAAATTCTGATATGCCGGTGTAGAGGGTAGTTGCAGTTGTAGGCGGAGATCTTCTATGAAGAAAGTTTCTCTTGCCAGCACATATACCAGGCGCGATCGGGTGTACTTTGATATACATCGAGATTGTTTTAAGAATTTGGCTTTCCCTTTTTCTATATCTGCTAGATTGGTTTCCGTAAGGTGCTCCCAAATTAATGCCATGCCATATGTTATTACAGATGTAATTTTCAATATTTCCATTGCGGTTGCCAGCGAGATTTTTGGTAGATTTTTTACACTAGCCACGGCTAAAGTTGCGGCTATTATTCTTTCTTTGGCATGCATGGTGAAAACAGTTTCATATGTCTGCAAGGTGACCCCTAGGAATTTAAAGTGTGGGACAATTGCTAGTGGCTCATTCTTATATGTGATCTCATCATTGGCTGCAGATCTTCCTCCTTTCCTGAACGTCATTGTCACGGTTTTCTTTCTGGTGGCCCACTTTTCTAGTTGGCAAAGGCTCCTTGAAGTTTTGTTATTTCTGGTGACATAAGAACCATGTCGTCGGCATAGGCCACATTTTGACGTCCGCCCTGATGTATTTGGTGATATCTGATGTGGCTATATTGAACAATAGCGGGCTAAGTGGATCTCCTCGTATCTCGCCATTTTTCCGTTACTTGCGGTCTGGATCCGTCAACACTGTCATCTATCTGTACCAAGTTATGTCCAAATATGTTCCTAATAATTCTTGTGATGTAATTTTCCCCTATGTACCCTTCCAGCTTTTCTATTATCATGGACCTGCCTATGAGGTCAAAAGCCTTGGTATAGTCCACGAAAGTCTCATGGAGCTTTACTCTCGCTTTCTTTAGAGCTTCTTCAATTTCGTCTATTAGACATTTCACAGCGTGTAAAGTAATTTGCCCGAATTGCTCTTCAGGGATGAATTTCTCTATTATCTTGTACAGGCGGTTGTTCTGGAGACTCGTTAGGATTTTGAAGGCTGTGCATTCTAATGCCATGCCCCTGTATGCATTTGGATCTTCAATATCTCCTTTACTTTTATACAACAGTTTCAGCGTGGCTTGCCGCCAGATATTTGGCACTGTACCTTGTTTCAAGCATTCGTTAAGGATGTCCGTCCATAGGTCTCAAAAGTATGGCGCCGTGCTTTTGATATGTTCATAGTAAATCTCATCTGGTCCACACGCGTTATTGTCTGAGTGTTCCTTATTGCTTTATCTATTTCTGTTCGAGTGAAAGGTTTAAAATACACTTCCATATCATTTGCTGCTTTTGGTCGTGTTTCACGTGCCTGAAGAACTTTTAAAAAATGGTCTTTCCATACATTCATTGGTATATATTTCGGAAAATAAGGCTGTTTTGTGTATAGTGCTTTGTATCATTTCTATGTTGCTTCTTCTATCATTTTCTGTTCTTCCCTTTTTTTGAATTCTTCTTTTTCCCTTTTCACGTTTTCTCTGTATTGTTTCCTGGCATCGTTGTAATGCTGTAAATGAATAGCATTGGGTTGTTTTATTGCTCTATGTAGCGCTGTAAAGACCTCTTTCTTTGCTTGCGTGCATTTTTTGTTGAACCACAGATATTTCGTCCGTTTTGGACGAGAGATGTCGACGGTGTTATATTTGATAAGCTTTTCCACGTTTGCTACTGCTGAGTCCAACTTCCCCATCCGTATTTCCTGCTGTATATAATGCGCGTCGATGTGAGGATTTGCATCTGTGTCTATTCTTCTGTTGAATTTCGTCCTTTTCTTTTGGGCATTCGTTGTTGATGTTGTTTTTGTTGTTGTTGTTGTTGTTGTTGTTGGAAGACTTTTGGGCTTTTTATAGAAGTAATTTCACCCAGTCTACAATCCCTTTCTTGATGAATAACACTGATACAATTGAACACATCAATCCATGAAGAGGCTTCTTTTTTAAAAGGAATTCACTCCACTATATTCCATTATATCACTATTTCCGAATATTCCAAAAATATGATCAATCACCCCAATGGAATCAGAAGTATATGAATACGATCCAACAGACACTTCATAAAATTTTATAACACAATATTTGCTTCACACAAAAACGTATTTTGTGACTTTGATTGTATCAGTAGAAGGATTATGTAGCAAACAAGAAACACTGGTTGGAAAACCATGCTTAAGTCGCATTAGACTACTAATAAGCTTTCCACGATAAGGCATATATATAGAACACTGAAAAGTAGGTGATTCGCATCTCCATCATTACAACCACACAAAAAATTTGGCTCCTGCGTCAAATGGAACCGAAATTTATATTGGGGCGTTAGGGCATGATTAAATCGTAACCTTATGATGTTTCTAATATGTCTTCTGGAATATGATCCTCTCATATACCATGACTTCACCGGGATAGTTGTTTGTACTTGATAATAAAAGGTACCTTTGACTCGTGCGGCCTGGTACCATTCGTTTTGTGATACAAATTCTTATAATTTTGTTATTTGCCACCTATTCAATACAATTCACACCTATTCAATACAATTCACACCTATTCAATACAATATTGTATTGAATTGTATTGAATAGGTGGCAATTAACAATTAACAAAATACAATTCACACCTATTCAATACAATATTGTATTGAATTGTATTGAATAGGTGGCAATTAACAAAATTATAAGAATTTGAATCACAAGTAGATCTTCAATACGGACAAAGAAAATGAAATTTATAACCTGCAAACCATTCGTTTTGCCATTCATAACGAGCATAGTGTTTAATCACAGCTAAATAATCTGACGAAGGAACGATATTATTGGAAGGCGGAGCAGGTAGTCGAGAAGCTTGTTTTGCTAGGAAATTCGCTTGTTCATTACCCAAAATACCCATATTTCCGAGCATCCAGACTAATTTTATATAAATACCTGAATTCGGCAAGTAAAGAAGGATTTTTACGTTATAAACATGCCAGTTACGAGATAGAGCATAGGAGGCCATACACTGCAAAACGCTCAGTGCATCCGTATAAATCGTAACTCGTTTATAGTTATTCCGCTGTGTAAAAAGTAAAGCTTGTTGTATAGCGAATAATTCCGCGGTCAAACTCGAACAATCACTAGGTAAACCAAATTGTTGCCTGATATTTATAGCTGGTAAACAGAATGCGGCTCCAACTCCAGTGGTATCCTTGGCACCGTCTGTGTATATATCTATGTTTGGAAGAATACAAGAAAGTTTCAATTTTTTGGCTGGCAAATGCTCTGGTTCCTGCGTACGTATGACAGCAGAATAGCTACTGAAGGGAGGCCAGATTATCTGTGGCCGATAATGAAGAACAGAATAGGCAAAATGTAGGGTATTAAGGTTACGCTTTCCATACTATATCTTGTAGTGAATTTAAAGCTTCAAAGGCATGATATAAAGCAGGCAGTCATCGAAAAATTTGACGCCGGTTAGAGAAATACTCGTAGAGGAGTTGCAATTTCGAAATTAAAGGGTGCCTCGTAAGCGAAAATTTTAAAAGTAAATATTGCATAGAAAGCATTTTTCGACAAACATGTAAGGGAGGTTCGCAGCGTTCCGCCAAAAGCGCATTAGTAGGTGTCGATTTCAGAGCTTCTATACATGTGCGCAGTGCTTTATGTTGACATATATTGAGAGTATTCAAATTCGTACTCGCTGCCATGTCCAATATATGGGCTCCATAGTTCAGGAGCAATCTTATAGTGCACTTGTACAGTGATAGCGCACGCACGGGCCTGCTCCCCAATGTCTACGGGTGACAGATTTTAGTATCTGTATATACTTACTTAGCGTAAGTAGAGAAATGCTGCTTCCATGTAAGCTCATGATCTATAAATAATCCTAGATATTTATGTTGATTAACGATGGGGATTTCATACGCATCAAACGAAATCGGCGAGCGATCATAAGTACGATGGTGTGTGAAGATCATCGCACGATATTTGGCGATAGAATGGTGAAGTCCATGAGAATCCAACCAGGCTAAGGTCTCTCTAAGCGAGTATTTGATGTGCTGTCTACAAACCTGTAGATTCTCATGCGTATAATAAATCAAGAAATCGTCTGCGAACGCCTGTATACGAGCATAGCGGAGAATAACTGTTTCAAAATCCTTCATATATAGAGCAAAAGGAATGCCGCTCAGTATATCTCCCTGAGGCAAGCCTGAACTCACCTGACGAGACGGTATTTTATAATGAGACGGTTTGAAAGACAATGTCCGATATGTAAGTAGGTGTCTAAGAATGGTAATAATCCCCACAAATATTTTAAGAGATGCAAGTTTATCCCATAGGATATTCAGAGGTACAGAGTAGTAGGCCCGTTGGATATCCAGAAAAACTGAAATCGTGCTGTGCTTCCTATGACGGGCTAATAACAAGTCAATGACGAACATATTAAATGCATCATATGAACTTCGTCCCTTGAAAAAGGCATATTGATATTGCGGCGTTAAACTATAATACTCTAAGACCCATATAAGCCTCCGAAGTAAAATATTTAATAATACTTTAAGAATACATGATCCCAGAATTATACCGCGGTCATTGTGCGGTTCAGAGAGTATTTGCCTATTTTTGAGAATCTCTCTCTCTCTTAGTCCAACCCTTCGTAAGGGTGTAGTGGCATTACGCGACAATCCTTTTGGTGATCTTCCTCCAGGAGTCTCTGCTTTGGGCATGGTGACTTGCTTGCTGTAAGCTCATCCTGGTTAAGTTCTTGATCTGGCCCATCCATCGTAACGGCGCACGTCCTCTAGGTCTTCGGCCTTCGACTTTTCCCTCTATGATAAGTATTTCCATTGCCTCCTGCCTTCTGGCAATATGACCAAAATATCCGAGTTGTTTTTGGTTGATAAGGGTCGACAGTCTTGTTCTGATGCCGAGCTGTTGCAGGATCGATTCATTAGTACGGTATGCTGTCCATTGTATTCGCAGTAATCTCCTATAGCACCACATTTCTAGAGCATCAATCCTGCGGCGATCCGCCGTCTTCATCGTCCAAGTTTCTGCTGCATAGGTCGCGATAGGGAAGATCAGAGTTCGCATGAGGGTGAGCTTTGTCTTGGAAGTGGTGGAGGTGTCCTTCCAGATGCGAGTAAGTTTTGCTGTTGAATTTCTCGCAATTGCAATGCGCTTGCGGATCTCAGGTTCACAGTCTCCAGTATTTGTGACAATAGATCCTAGATACTCGAAGCGACTGACAACCTCATAATCCGCAATTCTTGTGATGGCAGGTCTGTTGTTATTAAAACGGTCTACAATCATCACTTTGGTATTTTTATTGTTGATTTCAAGACCATATTCTCTGCTTCGCTCGTCTAGCCTCCGCATGATGGTTTCTAATTCATGATCATCTGTTGCAATAATCACGGTGTCATCTGCATATCTGAGGTTGTTAATTTTCCTGCCACCAACTGTGATGCCGTCACTCCAGTCCTCGAGGATCTCCCTCATAATATACTCACTGTATACATTAAATAAGAGGGGGGAAAGAATGCAACCTTGTCGCACACCAGCACAAGTAGAAAAGACGTCTGAGAGGTCGCCATTAACTCTCACTGTCGCAGTGTTCGAAGAGTACAATTGTTGGATTAGGTACACTAAATGTCTTGGCGTCCCCATCTCAGTGAGTATAGCCCAGAGCTTTGACCATTTTACCTTGTCGAAGGCTTTCTTGTAGTCCACGAAGCACAGGAACATCTTGATATTATATTCTCTTGTCTTCTCTATGAGCTGCCGGATGTTTAGGATCTGCTCACGAGTTCCTTTGCCTGGAACAAACCCGGTTTGTTCCTCTGAGATTTGTGGAAGTAAGAAGGTCTTCAGCCTCTCGTTCAGCACCGTGAGCATGATTTTACTTGCATGGGAGATGAGGGCTATCGTTCGATAATTTGCACAGTCAAGTGGAGAACCTTTCTTGAACAGTGGTACGAAGACGGAGTGACACCACTGGTCCGGCCAATTTCCAGATGTCCATATCTTCTGACATAGCTTGTGCAGGATGTCGACACCTAGGTCACCCATGTTCTTTAGGATTTCAGCAGTGATTCCATCTTGGCCTGGTGCTTTCCTGTTCCGGAGCTTTTTTTATTGCATGTTCCACTTCTTCTCTAAGGATCATTGGTTCAAAGTCTGTTGGGTTCTGGTGACCTGGCATTGGTTGTGGGCCATCAGTGAACAGCTTGATGCAGTATTCTCTCCATACTTTGGCGATGCCCGCTGCATTTGTGATGATATTCCCTTGGTCATCTTTAATAATCTGAGTCTTAGGCACAAACTCTCGTGCTAAGTATTTTACCTTGTCGTACAGTTCTCTGCTGTGATATTTGGTCGCATGCGCCTCTAGTTCTGCATACAGTTTCTTAATGTGTTCATTCTTGTCTCTTCTACAAGCATGTTTGATATCACTGTTCAGTTTTTTCATTAGTCGTCCTTGTTGTTCTGGATCTGTAACTGTGACCCGGATGTTAAGTCTCATTTCAACTAGTGCCAAAGTTTCGTCAGTCATCCAGTGTTGTCGCTTCACTATAGTGTTCATTTTTGGGACCTTGCTCGCTGCGTCTGTGATCCATTCTTCAATTCTCTTCCAAGCCATGTCACAATTTCCCTCTAGGTCAGGTGGCCCAGTGCTTCGTAGTTTTTCTTGGAAAGCAACTGGCTCAGGGGCCGCTAACTTTTTCGAGTTTATTTTGACAACTGGTTTGCTCAGTTTGATTCTGAGGTAGGCCCAGAGTAAACGATGATCCGATCCGCATTCGGCACTAGGTTTTGTTTTCATATTACGGAAGGAGGTTCTCCATCTTTTATCGACAAGGATGTAATCAATTTGGTTCTTAACATGCCCATTCGGAGAGGTCCACGTAAAGAGACGGCGTTTGTGGTGTTTAAACATGGTATTCATAATGGAAAGATTGTTTTCGCTTGCAAACTGTATCAACCGGTTGCCTCGCTCATTACGTGCACCCAGGTCATACTGTCCTATAGTTTCTCGCAAGTGGTTGTCCATCGAGGTGGTTCCTACTTTTGCATTGAAGTAACCCAATATGACGGTAATACCTTTTTGTTTAAGTGATGCTATCGTATTTTCCATGTCTGCATAGAAGTCTTCGATTTCTTGGTCGTCTGCAGCGGTGGTGGGTAGATATACCTGGATCAGGTGTAGTTTATATGGTTTAGTGTTGAGAGTGTGGGTCAGTATTCTTCCATTGATAGGTCTGTATTCCTCAACATATTGGGATATCCGCTTATCAACAAGAAACGCGACGCCATTCTGACCTGTATCATTTGCCCCGGCGATGTATATTACATGGTCATCTGTTTCAAAATGCCCACATCCTTTCCAGTGAGTTTCTGACAGTCCACAAATGTCTATTTGGTGTTTCTTTAGTTCTCTTTCTACAATGCGAAGTTTTCCTGTCTGAAGTAACCCTCTCACATTCCATGTAGCTATTGCTTTACCTTTGCGAAGTTGGTCTGTATTTGGTCGATCAGTAGCAGATTTACCGTGCGAGGCCTGATCGTTCACCTCTGCATGTCCGGTCGCACATTTCACATCGTTCGTCCCGGACCCAAACTGATGCCGATCGCTACTCGGGTCGCGCAGCATACCAATATTCATTTCTTGACTCTGCATGATGCGCTCATGGGATGATAATCAGGTGGTTTCCCCTTGCCTTCCTGACCCTATGCCGTTGGCCATCCAGTGGCTCTTCCGCCTTTAGGGACAGTTTCCCACCCCAAGGACAAGAGGGTGCCCTGGACCTCTACCTGCTCGTCCGCCCTCCGGGGAGGCCGTTGGCACTTGGTAGAGGGGGGGCCACTTATATCGGTGATCACTCATTCCATTGAGGAGGCGGAATAAAAGTCCGAAAGATATCATTATACATCTCTAATAATGCTTTCTTAGCTCGAATCGGTAATAGTTTAATCATCTGATACGTTACATTATCAGGACCTGGAGATGAATTCGAACAAGATTGAAAGACCGCTTCTAATTCCTGGTGGTCGCACGGCTGTAGTAGTACTGAAAACCGTGTGTCATATGTTTTTTGTAAAGACACATAATTAGTGACGACATAATCGGGAGTCTCACGAACAAGAAAATCTGACAACACCTGTCTTGGAATGTCATTGAAGGGGTATGCTGGGTAACTCTTTCTAAAGCCCGCATAGCATTCCACGAAGTTGTGATAGAAACTTGACGAGTAAGTGAAGAGACGAACTCTCGCCAATCTAACCGACGTTTTTGATGTAAAATTTTTCGAGTGTATGCTATATGATGTTTAAGCCCGAAATAGTTTTGAGGTGTGGAGTGTTGCCTATATTGGTAGAAAAACGTTTGCGAGCTTGGATTAACAAATGGCATTCTTCGTCACACCATTTGATTTTCTGAGGTCTCCTGTAAGTGGGGGAGGGGGATTTTATTATGGGATGATGCAAATTAATATAATCTTGTAAAATTTGAAGTAGTGATTGATAAGTTAAGAGGTTATTAGGTATTTGTCGTAATATATCTTCAAAATATGTGCTGCCTTACTAAGAAACGGTGTATAACATTTATACAAGGTTTATACGCCGTTTATGTGAAATTCGTTACTAATAAACCGTGTATAAGCCTCTTGTGTATACATCTGTTATAGTTATTCATAGGATTGCTTATACAGACCAGGACCCTAGTATAAGCGTTGTATAGCAGCGAGTAGCGGAAAAAGAAACGAGTGAGCAGTTTATTTTCGTGGTATTTATTGTCTACAGTAATATAATCGTGGTGAAATAATAGACTTATCCATTTAACATTGAAAGAATGGACGATAACGTTGATTATCTTTACGATATTTTAAACATAGAAGACATACACCGTTCAGAGGTTATGGACGCTAGACATCTTCGTAAAGTAAAACACTTTAAAGAGACGGAATGGCAATGAATATCTATAAAATGAATTATGGTTGGGCGTATTTTTGTGTAATAATGTGTTACTGCTTAATATACTTTTGATATTGCGAGTTTATTATACATTATCTGCCCCTACAAAGATCTTTCTCAAATTTAAGTACCTATAAAATGGTACATATTCCTCGAGATAAAAAATGGCATAACTTGGAAACCATACGTAATATGATTTCCATACTTTGTAGTTGAATACCCAGAAATATGATGTATAAATGCCTAATAGAAACTTTTATGATCAAACCTTTCTTTAAAGCTACAAAACTGTTTTTCCTTTCTCCTAAAAAGTAAGGATGTTAGAATGTGTAACGTTTTCAACTCGCCGATTCAATTACAATTGCTTACGTTTTCCGTACTACCCCAGTTAGGAGCTTTTGATATTAGCTTTTCCATTTCTTTTTTGGCGTTCATTACACAAGCAAACTGAAGAAATGTTGATATCAATATAAGTCAATTTCCAGCCTTCTCACGGAATGACAATGAATAACTAAGTTATAAAAGAAATGATGGTTGGGTGTATGTTTGTGTAATAATGTATTACTGCTTAATAGACTTTTGAAGTTGCGAGTTTATTATACATTATCTGCCCCTACAAAGATCTTTCTCAAATTTGAGTACCTATAAAATGGGACACATTCCTCGAGATAAAAAATGGCATAACTTGAAAACCATACGTAATATGATTTCCATACTTTGTAGTTGAATACGCAGAAATATGATGTATAAATGCCTAATAGAAACGTTTTTGATCAAACCTTTCGTTTGGCTACAAAACGGGTTTTCCTTTCTCCTGAAAAGTAAGGATTTTGGAATGTGTACCCTTTTCAACTCCCCGATTCAATTACAATTGCTTGCGTTTTCCGTACTATCCCAGTTAGGAGCTATTGATCTTTTCTTAAGCCTTTCCATTTCTTTTTCTGGCGTTCATTACACAAGCAAGCTGAAGAAATGTTGATATCAGTATAAGCCAATTTCCAGCTGTCCCACTTAGTGTTGCCACTGCCTTTTCGATATGCCGTGCTACTGTGCGACTTTCCGGAAAGTTTTGCTCGTAGATAACCAGCAGAAGCGATCATAAAGGCGGTGAACGTGCGAAATACGTCAGTGAACTGCAGGAAGATTCCTACGCCTTGGAAAGAGTGTATACGTGCTGTATAGTAATACAACGCGTATACCCCGTTTATTAGAAAGAAAAATGTAAAACGCTTATACACGGTTTATTCACTGTTTAACTAAACAAGAGTTAAACAACTGTATAAGGACTTTTTATTAGTAAGACGGGTGATATATAACAGCGAATTAAATCGTCGCAACGAACGCACAGTATTATTGACAAGTAATTGCGAAGTTGAGGAACTAGGTCGGCCTAATCCATATGAAATCACAATAGGAAAGTGATCACTTGAGTAAGTGTCAGCTAAGGTGTGCCAGGTGGTAATAGACACCATACTCCGCTTACATAGAATTAGGTCCACCGCGCTAGGAGGGGCAGAATGCGCAGTAAGTCGAGTTGGTGACCCGTCGTTCAATATTGCAAGAGAATGCTTGTTAACAGCATTGGGGAAATAATTACCTTTAGGTGTATCCGTACTTCCTCCCCACGCCGTATGGTGAATATTACAGTCACCAAAAATAAAAAGGTGTGTCTCTGCGGCAAATTGCTGAAAAAATTGGTCCCATTGCCTTTCGGTGATGAAAACGTCTGGTGATAATACATATTCACAAGCAGGATATGCTTATAATAAATTCCTATTACATACGCAGAGGGTATTCTCTGAAGATGTCTAAATGTCATGGAAGAGTGAACCAAAAAGCCAACTCCTCCATATCCTGGCTCGTTGTTACGAACAATAGTATAATTAGGATACGCAATGCTCTGCGAAAGGTCAAACAAGGTTTATTCTAGTACTATAGTCCATCTTCGTAGTAAGCGTCTTTCTGGACGACCGGAGGTGTGGCCTGGCCTCGAGTGCGAGGAACTATGGGAGCGTTCGCGCTGGTGGTGGGGGAAGAACTAGAACCTTTCCTCCAGCTGACACAGTCGAGTTCAGGCAGCGGACGTAGCCCTGGGAACTGACTGAAGTAGTGTGGAAAGCTTAGGCGCGAAACGTTCCCGGGTCGGGGTGGGCATTATGCAATGGCACATCGGTGTACATACATCACACTAACTCAAAGGTTTAGCAATTACTTAATATGATAAACTAGTGAAAATAAAATAGTACCGTACATTGTACAAATCGAGTCTTACATTTCGATTGTCTGCGTTAAACCTTGTCAATTAATTACACAGGCCTTTGAGCATAACATTCTAAAATTTCAGTTTTATTCCAGTACGGAAATACTCCGTAACTTTCGTAGTAGCCTAAATGTTGGTGACATCAAGAAATCAGAGGGTCATGCCTAAAAGAATTCATATCGGATGATGCTTTCGATACAACGTGAAATAAATCTCGGTGTATAGTAAAAGAGGAGGTCAATATTTTGGCACTCTGTAGCCTTTAATTTATTCTTGTGCCTTTTATTATTATAAATTCTTACGAATATGACTGTAATATAAAATTGAAAGGTTTGAACCATTTAGTAGAAAATCAATTGAACATAAGACAGTAACTTGCAACTGGTAATATTGCGAATAAAGGAAGTTCTTTTGAAACTGTACTGTATACCAAGGAAAGGCGCATCGGTACGCGCTATCAGCTCATCAATCGCCTAACGAATAGGAGGAAGTTGTTTCCACTGACAGCCCGGAGATATAATCTACTTAACGTGATTTCTAGTGAAATACTTATAAAAGAGATTAATTAATGCAAATTTGTCAGGAAAATGCAGAGATGAAGCTTTAGTAGAAATACTTCAGATACTTTCATAATAACATTAACAATGTCTACTTTTCTTGTCCATCAGAAGAAATATAATAATACTTTTGAATAACCTGCTATTGTTATGACTGAGAGAACAGGTCTCCTACAGCAACAGCAACAAAATGCTCCGGAACAATAGACAATATAAATCTGTCTCATAAAATCAGAGCAAAAATATTATCGGACTTCTTACGTGTTCTATGATCACGTTTGTTTAATATTCGGAGTTCAGGGATCTTATTTACAAATTATTCAGAATAATCTTCACTCTCGTCTGAATCAGTGCCATCTGAAGTTTCACCGAGGTTGATGTCGGACTGGTCTAATTCTAATTCCTTATGCATGGTGGTGTCACGCTCCCAGTATTCCTGCTCAATGTCTTTTACGTGGTCGCAACATTATTCCGTTTGTCTTGCGAATACTGTGCAAGCAATATCCGCAAAGAGCTTTCTTTTTGTCGAGTGTGTCTGCTGTCAAGTCACGAGAGATCTATAAGACAGATAAATATTTCGTACAGAATAATCATTTTTATTTATATTGGGAATAGGAGCGCCTCATTTATAAACAGTGACGGCATTAGAGATGCTATGGCACACATTTTTATGCTAAAAACTAATTATGCTGTGTTACTATTAATTGAAATATATTCTTATCACGGACCTCTCCTTTGAAATCTCCCCGAACCGACTCAGTGTGATTGACATCTGGATGATATGTTTCATATGTTCACTCATTGTATAAACACTTTCACGTGCCTAGTCGCGCAGTGGTCTCGCAGATTTAGAAGAGGACCTAGAAGTCATGCTCGTCACTTCAGTAATTTCAACTTAGCCCGCACGTAACAACACGCGCCGCTTGAGAGACGTTTTCACTTCAGCGCTAGCCTGGCGACAGGACCTGCTGTAGGAGTGGGGGGACGATAGCTCCCACCACTGCATGCGCAACCATTTCTCGCGCAGGACGCTTTCAACCAAAATGGACTATATAAAATGAGGTACCGTTTCCTGAACCAGTGTATATAGCTCGTGTCGCTTCTTCAAAATGCTCCTAGCGTTCCATTGTGTGATTCTAATCATAAAACTGTATAAAATTGTTAACCTTGTCCCTTAATTGATAAAAAGTATGGGGTACTGTTGGGTTATCACCCAATAATTGCACCAGTTGAGTTTTGGTTTGGTAGATTCCACTTTGAAGGTGGTCTCGTTGTCGTTGAATAGGAGGTATCGGTTGCGTCATTGGGGCGCTACTAGGGATGGCAGGTATGTCTATTACAGCCTCGGCCGTTTTGCTAGGAATATTGCGAGAAATTGTTGCATGTAAAGAATTCATCCCCATGCTGGGTGGAGCTCGAATCGAGTTGTAGTATGCATCTCGATTAAATCTCTTTTGTGGATTCTCCGGTGTAGGAGGTGGCATTTTCCGAGTTAATGGGGGAAAATGTTCTGAATTGACAGCAGAATTGTATTCTGTAGGCTGGACTTTCTTCATAGCTTCCTTGAACGGTACGTTATCGGTACTTATGATCTTTTTAACGCGTACTTGCTGCTGGTGCGCCGGGCATTCCGGTGCTGCGGTTAAATGGGTTCCCTGGCAATGAACGCATTGAAAAAAGGTTTCTGTACAGTCTGTAGTGACGTGGCGGAGAGCGCAACGCCCACACCGAGGCGCCCTACAATGCTTATCCACGTGACCATATCTTTGGCATTTTTGCAAATAATAGGGGCGAAGACGTATGGTTCAACTTCTAAATGCACCTGATATAGTGATACATACTGAGGGAGTTTCTGTGCCCTAAAGAAAACTTGAATAGATCCCGTAGGGACATACCGTTTACCCTCATGTCTAACAATCTTACGGTTCAGACGTTGCACTGATTTTCTAGTTGCCGTAGATTTTAAATCCTTTAAGATGGTAGCATCAGTTATGGTTTTTCAACTCCCCTTATAATACCCACGCGTAAAATATTGGAGCTGGGTATATACGCCCTGAGTTTAAGTTCAGCTAATATAGGATGCTTTAGAAATGAGTTCGCTTGTACCGCATACACAAATTCAAGTTGTACTCTGTTTCTCCCGTTTCGTGCCACCGATTTAATTCCTGGAATGTTATTCTCATAGAAAATGCGACCTAAGGTCATGGGATGCATATGACCAATATTTTGGGATGCGGTAGACTCGACGAAAATATAAATGGGCCATAATGGGAACTGGGGTAGAATTCTTGTGTCACAGACTTTGGCACCTGGTCACCAAGGTTTTTATCAGCACTCTTATCTTGCTTGTCAGTATTTTTCACTCTATCACTTTTCTCACTCGAGCTGTCTTCTGTATTTCGCTCCATACGAATTGTTTCTTCATGCTCGACTAATAACTTCGAGGGGTCAGGAGCCTCCTCACCCCCTACCGTTCGCTGCCATAGTCTACTTCGTACTCACTAGCACACGGCACAAACGTCCACTGCACCTGTTCACAATGATTAACGTTCGCTTGTTGTGTGTTTGGCAGATTTTCATTATTATCCACAAGCAGATGTTTTCTCGCAACTACGTTCGTGATGATTTTTTGTTGAGCTATGCATACGTTGCTAGAGACCAGATCTATTGTACTGGTGCCGTTCACACTGTAGGGCGCCCCTAGTGTACTTTGAACTAAAAAACCGTAGATACCTTTTCTTTGCCGTGAGAGAGGAGCAGCAGAAAAAGTAAAGATGGAGTGAGCTGTTTTTGTATATTTGTGTAACGATAATTGTGGTGTAAAATAAAAGTGTAGCAAAAGCGGATTCAGTCTGTAGTGTACTTCACTACATAATTGGTGACCCCGACGTGATTCAGTGATGGAAGTGCGCAATAAACATCGCGAAGTGCATAAGTGTAGTGTAAGCGTGATGAACAATGTATGAAAACAACACAATGTGTACGCCAACGGCAAACGAATCTCATTCAGGACACATGGTGGGTGAAGCTAACAAGGTGAGCATCAAATCACTCCTTTCTGGATAGAAAAACCTGAAATATGGTTCTTTCAAGTGGAAGCTCAGTTTTCTACCTCAAGAATTACCCAAGCAGACACTAAATTTAACTACCTCGTGTCTCAGCTCGAACCTAAATATCTCGAAAATATTTGGGACATTATCAAAGTTCGGAACTGAATAAATATATTTTTCCTAGTTGCTTTACGTCGCACCGACACAGATAGGTCTTATGGCGATGATGGGACAGGAAAGGGCTAGGAGTAGGAAGGAATCGGCCGTGGCCTTAATTAAGGTACAGCCCCACCATTTGCCTGGCGTGAAAATGGGAAACCACGGAAAACCTTTTCAGGGCTGCCGACAGTGGGGTTCGAACCTACTATCTCCCGAATACTGGATACTGGCCGCACTTAAGCGACTGAAAATAAATATTCCGCGGCTAAGGAACGTCTTCTAAACAATAACGGTTGGTAACAGGCCTAGAATTAGGCGATCCGAAACCTAGTCAGCTTTTAAGGAAAATGCAGTCCTTAGCAGGGGAGAATGTTTCCGAAAAAGAAAGTGCTTCGTACCTTGTGGCTTGAGAAATTACCGGACTCTATCAAACATGTTCTAATCGTATCTGACGAAAACTTGGATAAAAAGTCGCTATTATGGCCGACAAAATCATTGAAATGAATCCCTGCAGTAAACTTTTCAGTGTGGAAAATAGCGGTACTGATGCGTCCGTAAGTAATGACGCTATCACGAAACTCTCTGCACAGATAGCCGCCCTATAGCAACAGATAGCTTCAATGCGCACTTTTAGGCCCCGCAGTCGAAGTTCGAGACGAAACCGAAGCAAAAAAGAAGTACGATCCAAACGGAAAGTACTGTTACTACTACTTCAGATTTGGTAATAAGTGCTTCTCTGACAAATGCAAGCCTCCATGCTCGTGGAAAAAATTTGGAAAACACCAACAGTAGTAGAGTTGGCAGCAAGCTCCACTACTGAAGATAGTAAGGATTGCTGTAAACCCCGTTTATTTGTACGTGACAAAAACACGGGTTTGCACTTCCTAGTGGATAGTGGAGCCGATGTTTCAATAATCACTGTCACTTCCAGTAACAGAAGCTGTGACCCAAATTTTAAATTATTTGCAGCTAATGGCACAGAAATCCCAACGTATGGACTTAGAACACTGAATGTTGATTTGGGACTCCGTCGACAATTCCAATAGCCTTTCATAGTAGCTAAAATTGGCAAGGGCATATTAGTTGCTGATTTTCTGAAGACGTTCAACTTACTAATTGACCTAAATAAAAAGCAGTTAATTGATGGCCAGACTAAACTCTCTGTCATGGGTGAAGTAACAGCTATCACAGCTGATAATGTTGTTAGCACAATATTAAATGCACAAAAGTTTGCCGATCTCTCATCCATTTACACAGATTTAACGAAACCTAATTTACTACCTACTCAGATCAAACACGACATTCAACACTTCATCCCAACAGAAGGCCAACAAGTATATTGCAAGCCCAGGGAGCTGGATGCTCAGAAGCTACACATTGCTAAACAGGAATTCCAGTTTATTCAAAACAGTGGAATTATTCGACCATCAAAGTCGCAATGGGCTAGTCCTCTCCAACTAGTCTTCAAAAAGGATGGAACTTTTTGACCACGCGGCAATTTCAGACGACTGAACGCACAAACTATCTCAGACCGATATCCGATTCCTCGGACTGAAGATTTTCAACATATTTTGAGGGGTAAGAAAATATTTAGCAAGCTCGACCTCTTCAAGGCATATTTCCAAATCCCTGTAGCAGAGGAAGACAAACATAAAACCGCTATTATCACTCAGTTTGGATTATATGAATTTAATGTGATGCCGTTTGGACTCCGTAATGCACCAAGTAGCTTCCAACGTTTCATTAATGAGGTATTTAGAGGTCTAGACTTTATTTTTCCATATCTTGATGACTGACGAATTGCATCAGAATCAGTAGAGGAACGTCGTGAGCATCTTAAGATTGTGTTTGAGAAGCTACATGAATTTGGCTTCCGAATTAATGTCTACAAGTCTGTACTTGGTGTAGAGCAAGTGGAATTCTTGGGACATTTAATTACCACGGAAGGCTCCAGACCCTTACCAGATAAAGTGAAAGCGATTGTTGACTACAAACTACCACAGACAGTTCATGACCTTCGTGTATTCTGGGTACCGTTAATTTCTACAGACGTTAACTCAAGGATGCAGCAGTAACGCAGTCTCTATTGTATGCTTATCTCAAAGGTGCTAGGAACAAAGATAAGCGACAAATTCACTGGACACCAGAATCTATCACAAAATTTTAAAAATGTAATCAGGAATTGGCAAATGCAGCACTGCTTACATTTCCAGACCCAACATACCAGCTGGCCCTGGCAGTAAATGCAAGTGACTTTGCAGTAGGAAGTGTCCTGCAACAGTATGAATAAAAAGGATGCAAAACTATTGGATTCTTTTCGAAGAAGTTAAGCGATACACAAAGAGCGTATAGCACCTATGACCGTGAACTGTTAGGAATCTACCTCTCTGTCAAGAAGTTCAAACATTTTCTCGAAGGAAGAGTCTTCATAATATATACGGACAACAAACCACTCACTTTTGCATTTAATCAGAAAAATGAGAAGGCATCTCCACGGCAGCTACGCCATCTTTAATATAACTCCCAGTTTACAAAAGACATCCAACACATTAGTGGCAATGACAATATCGTTGCGGATAACCTATCAACGATTGAATCTATGACTGTCATCGGTTACGACACAGGCGCTGAAAGCCAACGTCAAGACAGCGAACTTAAACAACTTCAAGAGGAAAGTCAGTCACTCGTGTTCAAGAGCTACCTACTGCCTTCTGGAAAGTTACTGTGGTGTGATACCTCCACAAACAACAATAGGCCATACATTCCAAAAGAATTTCGCAAACAATTCTGTCTTCAGATCCACATCATGGCGCATCCAGGGAAAAAGACTACTGTTAGGCTGATGACTTTATCTGGCTTGGCGTCAAGAATGACGTCAGAAAATGGACCCAAGCTTGCATGGGATGACAAAAAAATAACAAGACATACCAAATCGCCAGTCAGCCATTTTCAAGAACCTGGTGAGAGGTTAAGCACTGTTCGCATAGACATTGTTAGCCCCCTTTCACCTTCTGATGGCTATCTCTACTGCCTCACATGTATAGATCGCTTCACCAACTGGATGGAAGCAATACTATTGCAAAATATAACAACAGAGACGGTAGCAAAATTATTTCATGATCATTGGGTGATGCGGTTTGGAGTCCCAGCAAATCTAGTTACTGACCAAGGCCAACAGTTCGAAAGTCAGCTCTTTAAGAATCTATCTGAATTGTGTGGTGTGAAGCTTAAACGTGCGACACCCTATCATCCGCAGAACAATGGCAAAGTTGAACGTCTGCATCGAACAATAAAAACTGCTTTAAATGCCCACAACTCTATAAACTGGACAGACACCCTTCCGAGTGTGTTGCTAGGTCTATGCGCATCACTACGGGAAGACTCGAACTGTTCAGTTGCAAAAATGTTGTATGGCACGCGTACGGTATTAGGCTTCCAGGTGAATTCTTTGATAACCTTCCATCTCCTACCGAACCAGAAACTTTAGTCTCCAAACTTCAGCAGCACATGCAGCAACTCAGGCCTGTGGAAGTTAAGCACAAAACTTCCCGAACTGTGTTCATCCATAAAGACTTGAGTAAATATAATCATGTATTTCTGAGAATTGATAGAGTGAAAAAACCTTTGCAACACCCATATGAAGGTCCTTCCCTGGTAACTGCCAAAACTAATAAATATTTCACGGTTACCGTAAACAAATAAATCTGTGAATGTCTCCATTGATCGCCTGAACCCAGCCTACTTCATAGCATCAGATGATGAAACTTCTACAGCTCGTCATGAAGAACGACCATGCGTCTTGCAAGGACTCAGCCCCCCTGATGGATCAACCGCGGATTCCTAGGACAAGCCCAGCAAGGAGAAAGTGATAACAAAATCACGTAGTGGAAGGACTGTCAGGTTTCCCACTCGCTATTTAGATGATGTTATATATATTTAATATTCTTTTAATTACGGTATATATTGGTTATGTTTATCTTGTCTTTGTATCGTAACTTGGTTACTGGAGAAGGAGCGGTTTAGGCCGCCCCGAGTAGACTTTGACTGAACTAAAAAACAGTATATAACTTTTCTTTGCCGAGAGAGAAAAGCAGCAGAAAAAGTAAATGTGGAGTTAGATGTTTTTGTATATTTGTGTAATGATAATTGTGGTGTAAAATAAGAGTGTAGCTAAAGCGGATTCAGTGTGTTGTGTACTTCACTACAGCACCTATATAAGTTTTTTGGTTCAATCAATCTATACTGATCTGCATTTAGGGCAGTCGCCCAGGTGGCAGATTCCCTATCTGTTGCTTTCCTAGCCTTTTCCGAAATGATTTCAAATAAATTGGAAATTTATTGAACATCTCCCTTAGTAAGTTATTCCAATCCCTAACTCCCCTTCCTATAAATGAATATTTGCCCCAGTTTGTCCTCTTGAATTCCAACATTATCTTCATATTGTGATCTTTCCTACTTTTATAAATGCCTTTCAAACTTATTCGTCTACTAATGTCATTCCACGCCATCTCTCCGCTGACAGCTCGGAACATACCACTTAGTCGAGCAGCTCTTCTTCTTTCTCTCAATTCTTCCCAACCCAAGCATTGCAACATTTTTGTAACGCTACTCTTTTGTCGGAAATCACTCAGAACAAATCGAGCTGCTTTTCTTTGGATTTTTCCAGTTCTTGAATCAGGTAATCCTGGTGAGGGTCCCATACGCTGGAACCATACTCTAGTTGGGGTCTTACCAGAGACTTATATGCTCTCTCCTTTACATCCTTACTACAACCCCTAAACACCCTCATAACCATGTGCAGAGATCTGTACCTTTTATTTACAATCCCATTTATGTGATTACCCCAATGAAGATCTTTCCTTATATTAACACCTAGATACTTACAATGATTCCCAAAAGGAACTTTCACCCCATCAACGCAGTAATTAAAACTGAGAGGACTTTTCCTATTTGTGAAACTCACAACCTGACTTTTAACCCCGTTTATCAACATACCATTGCCTGCTGTCCATATCACAACATTTTCGAGATCACGTTGCAGTTGCTCACAATCTTGTAACTTATTTATCACTCTATAGAGAATAACATCATCCGCAAAAAGCCTTACCTCCGATTCCACTCCTTTACTCATATCATTTATATATATAAGAAAACATAAAGGTCCGAAAACACTGCCCTGAGGAACTCCCCTCTCAACTATTACAGGGTCAGACAGAACTTCACCTACTCTAACTCTCTGAGATCTATTTTCTAGAAATATAGCAACCCATTCAGTCACTCTTTTGTCTAGTCCAATTGCACTCATTTTTGCCAGTAGTCTCCCATGATCCACCCTATCAAATGCTTTAGACAGGTCAATCGCGATACAGTCCATTTGACCTCCAGAATCCAAGATATCTGCTATATCTTGCTGCAATCCTACAAGTTGAGCTTCAGTGGAATAATCTTTCCTAAAACCGAATTGCCTTCTATCGAATCAGTTATTAATTTCACAAACATGTCTAATATAATCAGAAAGAATGCCTTCCCAAAGCTTACATACAATGCATGTCAAACTTACTGGCCTGTAATTTTCAGCATTATGTCTATCACCCTTTCCTTTATACACAGGGGCTACTATAGCAACTCTCCATTCATCTGGTATAGCTCCTCCGACCAAACAATAATCAAATAAGTACTTCAGATATGGTACTATATCCCAACGCATTGTCTTTAGTATATCCCCAGAAATCTGATCAATTCCAGCCGCTTTTCTAAGTTTTCAACTTTTGTATCTTATTGTAAATGTCATTGTTGCTTTCATTGATTAAAATTAGACATTCATCATTTATATAATTTATTACTGCTTCTGTTTTTGTTTGTTTTGAATCTAAATTGATCCTGGCAAGACCTTTATTTTTTAATTTGATGTGATTTTTTCTACAGCTGAGAGTTTTAAACCACTTCTAAATGTCATTTGGACTGTTTTCTCTAAATGAATTCTTAGACCGTTTGTATTCGACCAGGTAATAAGTTTATCAAATGATTCCTGTAGCTTTTTATGTGACATTGAGGCTAACGCCATGACGTCATCATATATGTAAATGGAGACAAATACAGTAGAGACATTACGCGACACCAACGGATTAAGCCTTGCTGAAATGGGAGACAATTCGATGGGGGCGCTCCTAGTGACTTGACTTGACCTGAAAAAATCGCGCTAATTTCAAATATGAATGGAAATATATATACGGAAATGGATAAATAAATTACGTCTAGAAAGAAAGTGTTATTGAGATATTAACTTCGAAGTTGCTAAAGCAATTCTGATAACTGAATGAAGAATTATTTAAAAGGTTATTATTCAAAGACTGAAATTAGACATATAAACAAGATGTGAAATGGACTGGTGTGAAATGTCTTGATCTTTCATTTATGCATTACATTTTTAGCTTTAACATTCCTTGCCTAAACTCTTACGGTTAGATTTGTCTTTTTTCTCATTTAAAACATTGTATAATTACATTAAGACACCTGTCAATAAAAACATCGGCACATTCCTTACACATATGATGCAATGAATTAACATTTACTAGCTGGACAATTTTCCTCTTATCATGGAGGCTACTAACAGAAATAAAATCTATAAAATCCCGGCTTTAATCTGAGAAGAGGGATAAAAAAGGAATATGAAAATGTTCTCGATAGTGATGCTTTGAGGAATATTTACGTACAATAAGAGTAAAAATGTAACATACCCTTGGCTGTATAGTCGAGGATTTTTAAAGTCGCTGGCCTGGAAATGATCAGAACAGATCTTATAATTCTTATATAAGCGTAACGTCCCTTCTTTCTTGTACACATTATCCAAATCACTTATGTGATATTTCAAAACCCACAGATCACACCTACAACAACACATCGGTATTGAAGGTTAACTGCTGCACTATACAATAAAATATGCGTATTACATTTGAAACCAGTTAAAATATGGGTCGAGCAGGTCGAAAGATTATGAAGTACTATAAAGATCTCTGTCACTGGAAGAATATATATGCAAACACAATATTACTTACATTTTCTTGTCACGAGGGAACGTGAACAACGGCCGCGCATTTTTCTCTACATCATAGTTACTGCAGCCAAACACAGCAGATACCTTTCCCCTCATGTTGAGAGGAGATATCAAGGAATGACACACGCTACTATTTAATTATGTCAACTCACTGAAAACGCATAAATAACACCAAAAACTTCACAAAATTACACGTGCTGTTATGACAGAATAAATAGTTTTCAGGTCTACTCGCCAGAGATAGCTCCAATAGCTGTCCTTCGATATCTCGCTCAGTGTCGCGTATTGTCTCTACTGTATTTGATGGAGACCACCTAACTGGTGATACTTTGTTCTAGCGCCTGACACTCAGGAGCCGTCATCGATTAAGTTCGTGCATGATCGTCGTAGCAGGTTATTTAGCCACCACACTCTCCTTCTGCTTGAGCTTTTCAGAACTTATGATTTTCACTTTTCTCGAGTTCAGAGTGTATTGTGAACAGAATTACAGGCTCAGTGATATAATTGAACGCTTACAATGTATCGCGTTCCCAATTTGTAATCGGTTCTAATGCTACTTGGTACACATTCATTATTTCTAACACCTTAAAGAGAAACTAAGTCTCTAATATTATTATGAAACACATCTACTTACAAATATTAATATTATCATATTTATATCATTATGATGGAGGCACATGTCATATTGTAGGTGAAAAATTGACTTGTAAATATCACTTTTCACCTGAATGCTATGTTTTAAAATGATGATTCAAGTTTTCCTATAATTAAAGGATGTAGAACGTACTGACATACTGAGCCCACCAAGTTATTCATAACTACTTTAGAATTAAATAACACACTAGCTTAAGTAATAATTTCACTGAAAATTCTGAAAGAAAAATTTCAAGTCTAGGTTTTAACAAATTTCACCTCATTACCGCAAACTCCAGATTACTGACTGAAAGCATCTTTTCGCGTGGTATCTTCGAGAATGCGTACACTACAAGAAAGAAAAGGAAGTCTTGTCTACAATAAAAGGAAATACGGGTAGAACATACTGGGTACACGAAGTTATTCTTGACTATTTTAGAATTAAATAATACACCAGTTTAATTGATTTCACTTCAAGATTCACAAGTAAGCAAAGGTAAGCGGGATCTGTGACGACACGATGTGTTCGGCACCATGAGCCGAGTGACAGCGAATATAGCCGACGACGGCTCCTGAGTGTCAGGCGCTAGGCGGAAGTACTGGTGATTGTTTCAGCTACATCTTTTGTGGCAATGTTGAACAATAAGGACTTAAAGGATCTCCCTGCGGCAGTCCCGTCGTCTTATGCAGGATGTTAAGTTATTGTAAACGGGAAATCTTAGTTACATCTAACTGGGTACATAACGTAGACCTAACCAACGTATTAAGAAAAGAAACGATCAAATAAGAATACGTGAAGTAGATTAAAAGATTAAAGCGCTATTGTTGTTGTACCGGGCGGTACACCTCCACGCCGCTAATTCAAACTTGCGCCAGTTGAAACTCCTCTGCTGGAGGAAGTTTGAACTTTATCTACTGTATTAATTTTCAAGTTTCTCAGTAGATGTCACTACTTGGAAATTTTGAAGTTTCTGAACTGGGTCGTTTTCGACGTATTTTTGTTTTTCCTGTAGTAAGAAGTGTGAACATTCTCTTCTAGAGGACACTACTGAAGAACTACAATGGTGCACCCTAGTGCGAAGTGAAAGAACTATGTTTTTGGAGAAATTTTGAATTCATAAGTTTGTTCTTTGTTAAATTTCTTTCAGTCATTGTTTAAGTTGGCAATATTAACCCTTTCTTTCCCCTTGTTTTGAATTTAGCCAATCCCGAATTTCTTGAATTAATTTTCCACCAATTATGTGTTTCTTCTTCATATTGTGTAGGGGTTTTCTTGGTTATCCAATAAAATGATTGTGGGCGGGTGTTTTCATTCCTGAAACGCCTCGAACTTTCCACGAGAGTATATAAACTGCTGATTTTCGGGTCTCTGCGCCACTTCAGTAACATCTTTCAGAGTGTAAAGTACGTAGCAGGGGGTGGGAAGCGCCTCTTTCTTCGGGCAGCAGTTCACCCATAAGGTAATGGCCTTTTAATAACTTCTTTTCTTGCTAGCTCAGCAGTTTAACTCTCGGAGCAGGTCCGAAGCCTTTTCCATGTAGCTTTCCTTTAATAATGTAAAGACACTCGGTGTCAATTCTTTCTGTTTTAACTACATATTGGGATAGAGAGTGCTTAACCCTCTCGAGCTCCCACTCATATTGCATTGAGGTGAACTTATTTTTCACAACCGTTTCTTCCTTAACGTAATGTAAATTGTTTCTTTCTAAAGTCACCTCTAGTATGGGATTAACCCTTGCATTAACGGCCTAGCGCCAAATAGGTTTTAAACAAATGTATTAGGAGTGCAGATCGCCTCCTCTCAAATTGGTATTTTAGAGGCCATGTAATTAACCTTTTCTCACTTAATAGGCCTCAGTAGGTTGAGTATTTTACCCCTGTGTTTATGTCCTTAGAGGACAGCTTGAAGGTGGAATTTGGTGTGGCCTTTGACAGGCTTAAATTTTGAGAGCGAGTTGCTCTTTCTTGAAAATTTTGTTTTCTGCGCGCCTCAAGGAGGCTTTACTGTGTAATTTGGAGCAAGTGCTCCTGGGCATGAATGGGGTTTTCTGCCCCTCTATTGAAACTTGTTTTGGGGTAAAACTGGGCTAATTGCTCAAGAATTGTGAGTTCGGGGCTCGAAGCCCAAATCCTGTAAATACTGTAATTGTACTTTTGTTGCCTTGCTACTCTGTACCTGCCATTCTTGTTATTTCTTAATTTTGAAAAGAAAATATAACCTTGTTAAATTTTAAATTAACCTTAATTTCGTAGTTTGAGACCCGTTCACCCCCGCACCTTCTTTCACCTCTGCTGTTCCACAGATACCTCGGAACAAGTGGTAGCCGAGCGTGGTTGAGTGGGTCTCAATTTAGCCCCTTTTGACGGCTAAACTTCGCTTTGATCCGAACTCCAACAATTTTCTCTGTAGCTGGAAATTTTTGATTTTTTTTTCAAAATTGTTCTGTCATCGTGCCCGGCCCTCGCGATGTTCTCCATCTTAACTATTTGCGCAAGGAGGAGTTGATCTATGAGTTAACTATTAGAAATGTGCAATCTGGAGGCACGGTTGCGGTAGACACAAACAAGCTTGGAGAGTCCCTTGATTTGCCCATTTCCATCCCCACTTTGGGAGAGAAAGGAATTGACGACTCTCTTTCCACGATCACTGACAATACTACTGAGTTAGCATCTGTAGTTAGTTTTTTGAAGAAAATGATCCTTCTCCTAATCAAATTAAGCGTGTGCAAGCCAGGCTATTTCTTTTTTCAAATAGGGTTAACGATCTGTTGTCTCTTAAGTTGAATGACGTTCAGAGGAAGGAAGCTAGTATGGTTCTTGAAAATCTTTCTGAATTGTCCAGTAAGGTTACCCAATTGTTAACTGGGGAAGTTCCTCCCAAAACTGGTCAACCCGTCACGGTGAATGTAGGTAGCGAGGAAGAGCCTCCTAAGGGAGACGTCAATAGGAAAACTGTTGCAGCTCAAACAACCTCTGCCCCATTGGACAACGAGTCTGAACGCCGAACCTCGTCTTTGCCACTTAAACCTTTACCTACTATGTCACCGGGCTTCAGCAGCTTGCCTCATCCATTAGCAATGTTGCTCAGAGGTATCTCTAAATTTTCTGTTAACACTACCAGTGAAGTTATTTCATTCTTAAGATTTTTAGTTGAATTTCAGGATCATGCCCTTGTTTTTTCTCTTTCTCCATGTCAGATTTTGCAAATCATCTATCCTTATGCAATTGGTATTCTCTCATATAAAATAGTAAGAGCCATTGCCGAGCAATCATCTATTGAGGATATCCACGCCCACTTGCTAGCTAACTTCCTCCCGGCTAGGGCAAGGTCCTCCCTTATTCACAAGTACTATTATCGTGTACAGCGGTTGGATGAAAACTTGGCAGATTTCATCCAAGATATTAAGTTCTATACTAGGGTGTTCGCTCTTCACTTCCCTGAGGATCAGATTGTACAAGCTATTGTGGAAGGCATTTCACCATCCTATAGGTCATATTTGTGTTTCGCGGCGTGCCCGCAAACCTTCTCTGAACTTGAAGCATTGGCCGTCTCAGCGGAAGGAGTTAGATACGCCGATTCCTTGCGTGTAGCGAAAGAACCCCCTCCTTCTTTTAGTAATCCTCGGCCTCCACCTCGCCGACCAGTCACACCCCGTAAATGTTATGCTTGCGGGTCGCCTGACCATCTTCGCAATAGATGTCCATTGGTCAAATCTAGTAGGGCAAATAATGGAGCTGGTTCATCACAAGGCTGTTTTAAATGTGGGGCTTTCTCACATATCGCCAAGAATTGCCCAAATTCAAATAGCACCCCCTCCTGCTCAACTTCTGGTGCAACTTCCACCAATGTCACTAATAATAAGTGACTAGCGGCTTCGGCTGAGTCGACTAATTCTGCTTCTCAAGGCTCAGCCCCTGGTAAACAGGTCGAAAATTCAGGGAAAGGTCAGTCTTCGAACTCATCTTTTGAATGCCCCAAAGGATGTCTTAGGATTGCGGCGGATACCCCCGCACCGGTGCCTTTTCTCAAAATTGAGTTAAATAATGAGCCTATAACAGCTCTATTAGATTCAGGCAGTGTTTGTTCTATTATTTCGGCTGAATGGTATTCAAAATTGAAATCTGTTTGTAAGCTTCCTGACTATTGTTTGTCTGCGATCCAATATGTTTCGGCTAATTCATCTCCATTAGAAATTCTAGGTTCTTTACATGTCAAAATTCGTATTTTTAAATTTACATGGAAAATCAAATTGTTTGTGGCTAAGCACTTGTCTTGCCCCATCATATTGGGAGCTGACTTCATTTCTCGCACTGGTCTTGTGCTCGATCTTCAGAGTAAGATGTGCACATTCAAATTTGCTTCCAATTTTAAAATCCCCTTGTTAAAATGTAATTCTGCATCATGTTCATCTATTTCGCCTACCCAGGATGAGATGTTATTAGACCTTAGACATCTACCTGAGGAGCAGGCTGATAGTATTCGTAAATTGTGTCAGTCGTTTCCAGAGGTGTTCTCTGATACTCTTGGTGTTACTGACCTTATTGAATACAAAATTGAGGTCACGGATTCGGTTCCGGTCCGTTTTCCACCTTATAGGCTATATCCACCTAAAATGAAGGCTCTGAAAGAATTCATCGATCAGATGTTGGAGGATGGTATTATTAGGCCCTCTAAGTCGGCGTATTCTTCGCCTATTTTTCTAGTCCCGAAACCCCAAGGTGGCTTCAGGCCTGTCATTGATTATAGGGCTCTCAATCGGAAGGTGGTGTTGCAATCTGTGCCCCTTCCTGACCTTCATTCTTGTTTTTCATGGTTTCGTAAGGCCACGTTCTTTACTATTTTGGACCTGAATCAGGCCTATAATCAAATTCCCCTAGCGGAAGAGTCTAAACACCTTACAGCGTTTGCCACGGATTGGAATTTGTACGAATACAACCGCGTGCCTTTCGGGCTCCCCACGGGAGCAGCTGTACTCACTAGACAGCTAGATAGGGTCTTCTCCGACATCAAATTTGAGTACTTGTATCACTACCTGGATGATGTCGTCGTATTTTCGGAGACCTTTGAAGAACATCTAGATCATCTGCGAGAAGTTTTCAGTCGCCTTCGTAAGGCTGGGTTAACTGTTAAGTTGTCCAAAGTTGCCTTCGCTAAGCCCTCTATGTCATTCCTAGGGCGTAATGTGTCGCCTGATGGTGTTGCAGTCGATCATTCTAGAACACAGGCAATCCGTGATTTTAAACCTCCCAAGGACATCAAAGGTATCGCCAGGTTCATTGGTATGGTGAATTTCTTCAGGAAGTTTATTCCTAACTTCGCTAATAGAGCGGCGCCCTTAAACCTTCTTCGTAGGAAAGGCATCAAATTCGAGTGGGGACCTTCTCAACAAGCCGCTTTTGAAGATCTTAAATTAGCTCTGTGTAATGCCCCTGTCCTTGCTATGCCTGATTTCTCAAAGAAATTCATCGTCCAAACCGACGCGTCGTCGTCGGCGGTAGCTGCAGTCCTTCTTCAAGAGACTGAACTAGGGAGGCGACCCATCGCCTATGCATCTAGGACTTTGTCGGCTCAAGAAGCCAAGTATTCCATCTATGAGCTCGAAGGTTTGGCAGTCTTATTTGCCTTAGAAAAGTTCCGTCTCTATCTGGAACATGTCAAATTCGACCTGGAGACAGATAATCAAGCCTTAAGCTGGGTCTTAGGTAGGCCGCGTCGTACTGGTCGTATAGCCCGTTGGGCCATCCGAATTTCTGCCTTCCAATTCGATGTCAGGCATATCAGAGGTACCGAAAATGTCGTTGCAGACGGACTCAGCCGTATGTTTTCCAGCGACGTCGAGACGCATGAACCGGTCGATAGTTCATTTCCTCCCGAGTCCATACTATCTGAGATTAATGCCATCTTAACAGATGCTCCCATGCTCTTTAGGGACATTGAGAAATACCAACGTGAAGATCCGACGCTGGCTCCGATAATGGAAACCCTTTCTTCTGGGGAACATGTCGTCCCTTATGTACTGAGGAATGGTGTTTTATGTTGCCCTTCGAGGCATGATAAGATGATGAAAGTTGTCGTTTCAGCTGTTCTTGTACCTATGATCTTTAAGTACTATCATGAGACCCCATTAGGGGGGCATCTAGGCATCTTTAAAACTCGTGAGAAGATCCGCGAAAGGTTCATCTGGAAGGGTATGGACGGTGAAATCCGTGAACTAGTAAAGGCTTGTAAATCCTGCTTGCTTAGTAAACCCACCATGTCAACCAAGGTAGGCCTGTTGTCTTCTCACCAAGCGTCGCGCCCTATGGAACGCCTGTATATTGATTATGTAGGACCCTTCCCCCAGTCGAAGGGAAATGCCAACAAGTTCATCTTTGTATGTGTAGATGGTTTTACAAGATTTTCCTGGTTATTTCCGACTAAGCTGGCTACCGCTCAGTCCACCATTACTGTCTAAATTCTATCTTGGCTTCTTTTGGTCCGTGTCAATATATTGTGTCTGATAATGCTAAGGCTTTCACATCTAATTTATTTCGTAAATTCTGCTTTTACCTGTCCATCTCTCATGTGACAACTTCTGCTTATTACCCTCAACCATCTCTGGCTGAACGGGTTAATCGTAATCTCAGGTCCGCGCTTATTGCCTATCATCATGAAGATCATTCCAGGTGGGACACGTCCCTGCATTGGTTAGCTTTTGCTTTGAACTCGGCGGTTCATGAATCTCATAAGTTTACGCCAGCTTCGCTGATGTTCAAGTTTGTTCCCAACACGCCGCTCTCTAACCTCTGGTCTCTGAGTGACATTCTACCTGAGACAATAGACCCGGATAACATTAAATATCTTTGGAAGAAGGCTAAAGCCAATCTTAAAGTGTCTCATGAAAAGGTTAGGGAAAGATATGATCGTGGACGGAGACCCACCAATTTGAAGGTAGGCGACCAAGTGTTGGTCAAGAATTTTGTTCCCACGGGCAAGCTTGCCCCCAGATTTCATGGGCCGTGTATCATTCTCGATTTCCTTACTCCCGTTACCTTATTGTTAAGCAATCCAGCCACCGAGAGGATATTTAGGGTTCACCTGTCACAGGTGAAACCTGTATAATTTCTTTGTTAACTTGCTACATATAATTTTAAAAGAAATAGGAAGGTTATATTTTTTGAGGGGTTTCACTTTTAAGGCCTTCTGCCCTTGGAATCTGTTTCCTTTATGTGTAATTATTTTTTGTAAACCTCCCCCGATTAGTTAAACTGCCATCCTGTCCTTACCACGGCCATTACCACGCTCCCGTCTCCTGCTCCACAACACACAGTGGCTTATAAATGCCATGAATATCTGCACGCCGCCAGCCCCTCAACCTCTCCACAAAGCCTGTGCCCTAAAAAATGATGATGGTCCAACAAAATTCTGCCGCCGAGCTTTAATGTTTCAGTGCCCCCGCAGCTGCGCGGCGCCGTACCCCTCCTGAGGCAGGCTACGGTCCCGCCATTCTCCAGTGAGGCCAACCTATGTACGGCGAGCCGGAGTCCTCCTCCCGGCCAAGGCTGATGTGCGGCGCACAACCTGTAACTAGCCCGCGAACTGCATGTTCGCCGTGGGCGCGGCGTGCTTCAACTCCACTTCTCCTCTCATAGTGCGGGCGAGCGGTATCTCAGGGTACTTGAGGGGTCCGAGCGGCCTTCTCTGAACTCAAGCAGCGGCGGCTGGTCTGGCCGTCAAACTGATCAACGTTTAAAGTACATATTCAGCTATATGGACATTCCTGTTCAACAATTATTACCCTTTTGGATTTTAATGCAATATCTGGTGGACTTAGAAAATTTTCTTCTCTTTCAAGAATTTAAAGTTTTTCCTCCTGAATTCAACTTCTACAAACATAAAGGCATTACTTCAATAGTTACTACAAGGAATTTTAAACTGGATCTAATTATTCTAAGAAAATTTGTTGGTAAATACATTTGCAGTTAACTTCCATATCAACATCATAACTTGGACCTTGTTTTCAAACAAATTTCATGTGTCACCACTGGAGGGACTTTTTTGGGGGAGGGGGTCTGTACCGGGCGGTACACCTCCACGCCACTAATTCAAACTTTGCTCCAGTTGAAACTCCTCTGCTGGAGGAAGTCTGAACTTTATCTACTGTATTAATTTTCAAGTTTCTCAGAAGGCGTCACTACTTGGAAATTTTGAAGTTTCTGAACTGGGTCGTTTTGCGACGTATTTTTGTTTGTCCTGTAGTAAGAAGTGTGAACATTCTCTTCTAGAGGACACTACTGAAGAACTACAATGGTGCACCCTAGTGCGAAGTGAAAGAACTATGTTTTTGGAGAAATTTTGAATTCATAAGTTTGTTCTTTGTTAAATTTCTTTCAGTCATTGTTTAAGTTGGCAATATTAACCCTTTCTTTCCCCTTGTTTTGAATTTAGCCAATCCCGAATTTCTTGAATTAATTTTCCACCAATTATGTGTTTCTTCTTCATATTGTGTAGGGGTTTTCTTGGTTATCCAATAAAATGATTGTGGGCGGGTGTTTTCATTCCTGAAACACCTCGAACTTTCCACGAGAGTATATAAACTGCTGATTTTCGGGTCTCTGCGCCACTTCAGTAACATCTTTCAGAGAGTAAAGTACGTAGCAGGGGGTGGGAAGCGCCTCTTTCTTCGGGCAGCAGTTCATCCATAAGTTAATGGCCTTTTAATAACTTCTTTTCTTGCTAGCTCAGCAGTTTAACTCTCGGGGCAGGTCCGAAGCCTTTTCCATATAATTTTCCTTTAATAATGTAAAGACACTCGGTGTCAATTCTTTCTGTTTTAACTACATATTGGGATAGAGAGTGCTTAACCCTCTCGAGCTCCCACTCATATTGCATTGAGGTGAACTTATTTTTCACAACCGTTTCTTCCTTAACGTAATGTAAATTGTTTCTTTCTAAAATCACCTCTCTAGTATGGGATTAACCCTTGCATTAACGGCCTAGCGCCAAATAGGTTTTAAACAAATGTATTAGGAGTGCAGATCGCCTCCTCTCAAATTGGTATTTTAGAGGCCATGTAATTAACCTTTTCTCACTTAATAGGCCTCAGTAGGTTGGGTATTTTACCCCTGTGTTTATGTCCTTAGAGGACAGCTTGAAGGTGGACTTTGGTGTGGCCTTTGACAGGCTTAAATTTTGAGAGCGAGTTGCTCTTTCTTGAAAATTTTGTTTTCTGCGCGCCTCAAGGAGGCTTTACTGTGTAATTTGGAGCAAGTGCTCCTGGGCATGAATGGCGTTTTCTGCCCCTCTGTTGAAACTTGTTTTGGGGTAAAACTGGGCTAATTGCTCAAGAATTGTGAGTTCGGGGCTCGAAGCCCAAATCCTGTAAATACTGTAATTGTACTTTTGTTGCCTTGCTACTCTGTACCTGCCATTCTTGTTATTTCTTAATTTTGAAAAGAAAATATAACCTTGTTAAATTTTAAATTAACTTTAATTTCGTAGTTTGAGACCCGTTCACCCCCGCACCTTCTTTCACCTCTGCTGTTCCACAGATACCTCGGAACCGTTGTTATTATTAGTAGATATCTTCCTACAACATTTGGAATTTCACAAAATATTTTTAGTACATTTAAAGATACAGGGTAGCTTCAATTTGGTTGTTAAATTCTATAGGTGTGATTTTGAATATGGCTATCGACTCCTTAAATACGCCTGTCACAATAGTGTGGAGGAGATCAGCACTTAATCCAAATCTTTTCGAGATGCCCACGAGTTATGGTTAAAATTCCAGAACCTGCCTGGAATCGAACCCGAGACTCCTGTGACCAAAGGCCAGCAGGCTAGCCATTTAGCCACGATGTCGGACAGTTATGAGGTTATATGGTGTATCAGGGTAACACTATTTTACTAGGGAAGGTCAATATAGCGGACGGGAGGTTTATATAAATCAAAGCAGAAATAAGAACTGGCATCTGCTCTATTTTCTGCCATACGCAATACTTTTCATCCCCTGTAGTTATGCAGTATACTATTTTCATTCAAGAATACTTGGGGTAATAGAACCAATGCTATCTAGACGTATATTTAGACATGCAATATGTGGAAAATTCAAGAATACTTGGGGTAATAGAACCAATGCTATCTAGATGTATATTTAGACATGCAATATGTGGAAAATTCAAAACATAAGTACTTTATATGAAATAGTATAGTCCAGGAAATGGGTAAGATAGGATTCAATCTACAGTAACAGACCGAGGGAATAGTGATGCGTTTCAAAGAGCGGCGATTTCAAGTCAGTCAATTCATTCAATCCAGTAGCGGCGATTGGACATTAAAAGTGCGGGGACAAAAAAATACAGACAACTAACAGTACCCAGGTTTGTGGGATGTAGCGGACGGGAGGTTTATATAAATCAAAGCAAAAAAATCAAAGGTACAAAATGTTAAGATTTGTTATGCTCTCTGAACGAATTTCGACAGAGTTAAAGGTTGACAATTTACCCATTTAAGTGCGGTAAAAGTAGTCCTTTGAGATTTTGATTCATTACTATACACAAGAACTTTAATCAAAGGAACACTATTGCACATGTATTACAATTAAAAAGAAGTACGGTGTGATTATACAATTAAAATCTTTTAGTATTTCACTACACACTAAAAAAATTAACAGACACTAAAGAGACTGCCAGACTGACGAATGCGCGCGGCAAGCGGGTTAACCATACCTCAGTGTCCATGACCCAGATTTGCTTTGAGCTCGTTGGTGTATATGAATGATATCAAATACAGTAGAGACAATACGCGACACTTCCGGATTTAGCCTTGTTAAAATGGAAGACAATTCGCATGTGGCGCTCCTAGTGGCGTGACCTGAAAATTCGCGTTAAATTCAAATATCAGTGGAAATGTGTATACGGAAATGGACAAATAAATTACGTCTAGTAAGAAAGTGTTACTAAGATATTAACTTCAAAGTTGCTAAAACAATTCTGGTTATATGAATAAAGAATTATTTAACAGGTTATGATTTAAAGACTGAAATTAGACATATAATTAAGATGTGAAATGGACTGCTGTGAAAGAGCTTGATCTTTAATTTATGCATTACTTTTTTTTAGCTTTAGCATACCTGCCTGAACTTTCACGGCTAGATTTAAATGCATTTTACATCACATTACCACAATTGTCAATAAAAATATCGGCACATTCCTTACACACATGATTCAATGAATTTACATTTAAGCGCTGGACAATTTTCTTTTTAACTTGAAGCCTACTCACAGAAAGAAAATCTATAAATTTTGCCGCAAAAACATTCAAAATTTCCCTATAAGCAATACTTGGCATTACATTAGGGTAAAGCAAATTTGCATCATCATCACTTTTCTTAAATCACCCATATTTTCTTCAGTGCTTGACAACGCATTACGGCATTCCAAATGGAGAAACTTGGAACACAACCAGCCACACACATATGCATGTTCATTTTCCTGAATTAAATCAAAACCCACAACAACACATCGGTACTGAAGGTTAACTGATGCACTAATACTATAAAATAAGCTTAATATATTTTAAGCCTGTTAATATATGGGTCACGCAGGTCATAAATTTAGTAAGTAGGCCTTCTATAAAAATATTTTTGTAACTGGAGGAATAAATTTACAAACACAGTATTTACTTACATTTTCTTGTCACGAGGGAAACGGAAGAATGACCGCGAATCCTTCTGCAGTTTATAGTTATTGGAGCCAAACGCAACACATAACTTTCCCTCATATTGCCAGGAGATATAAAGGAATGACACACACTACTATTTACTTATGTCAACTTAATGCAAACGCATAAATAACCCCAAAAACTTCACAAACAAATACACGTGCTCTTATGACTGAATCAGTAACTCTCAGGTCACTCCGGTAGACAGAGCTCTAATCTCTGTCCCTCGATGTCTCGCTGAGTGTCACGTATTGTCTCTACCAACGAGCTAGAATAACATAGAGGGGCTGTATACCTGACATCAACGCTCCCTGCTTGAAGCAAGTTGATAAGGGGCAGCCATGTTAACGGTTGTCAAAACAAAGCGAATTGGCTCGAGAGCATATGTTGAGGTGACAGGGAGATCGTGCTTGCCAATTTAATTCTCTAAGTTTTAAGAAGTGAAAAGGTAGATTCTCGCTTTCAAGAATGCCAGCCGTAAGCTCAGCGTATGGTTGTACTAATCGGAGTAATAAAACCAAGGATATATCGTACTTTAAGTAAGTATTACTGAATTATAGCCGAGATTCCTTTTTGTAATTTCTGTTTGTAATTAAATCCATTTTATTGTTTACTTAGCGAAAGTACGGATAGCCACGGTAATTACACTGACTGACAGAGCAAATGCAACACCAAGGAGGAGTGGTTCGAAAGGGATGAAAGTTGGGGAAAAAAACAGAGACGGCACGGACGAATAATTGATGTTTATTTCAAACCGATATGCAGGTTACACAATGCGCACGGCATCGACTCAGTAGGATGTAGGACCACCGCGAGCGGCGATGCACGCAGAAACACGTCGAGGTACAGAGTCAATAAGAGTGCGGATGGTGTCCTGAGGGATGGTTCTCCATTCTCTGTCAACCATTGGCCACAGTTGGTCGTCCGTACGAGGCTGGGGCAGAGTTTGCAAACGGCGTCCAATGAGATCCCACACGTGTTCGATTGGTGAGAGATCCGGAGAGTACGCTGGCCACGGAAGCATCTGTACACCTCGTAGAGCCTGTTGGGAGATGCGAGCAGTGTGTGGGCGGGCATTATCCTGCTGAAACAGAGCATTGGGCAGCCCCTGAAGGTACGGGAGTGCCACCGGCCGCAGCACATGCTGCACGTAGCGGTGGGCATTTAACGTGCCTTGAATACGCACTAGAGATGACGTGGAATCATACGCAATAGCGCCCCAAACCATGATGCCGCGTTGTCTAGCGGTAGGGCGCTGCACACTTACTGCCGGATTTGACCTTTCTCCACGCCGACGCCACACTCGTCTGCGGTGACTATCACTGACAGAACAGAAGCGTGACTAATCGGAGAACACGACGTTCCGCCATTCCCTCATCCAAGTCGCTCTAGCCCGGCACCATGCCAGGCGTGCACGTCTATGCTGTGGAGTCAATGGTAGTCTTCTGAGCGGACGCCGGGAGTGCAGGCCTCCTTCAACCAATCGACGGGAAATTGTTCTGGTCGATATTGGAACAGCCAGGGTGTCTTGCACATGCTGAAGAATGGCGGTTGACGTGGCGTGCGGAGCTGTCACCGCTTGGCGGCGGATGCGCCGATCCTCGCGTGCTGACGTCACTCGGGCTGCGCCTGGACCCCTCGCACGTGCCACATGTCCCTGCGCCAACCATCTTCGCCACAGGCGCTGCACCGTGGACACATCCCTATGGGTATCGGCTGCGATTTGACGAAGCGACCAACCTGCCCTTCTCAGCCCGATCACCATACCCCTCGTAAAGTCGTCTGTCTGCTGGAAATGCCTCCGTTGACGGCGGCCTGGCATTCTTAGCTATACACGTGTCCTGTGGCACACGACAACACGTTCTACAATGACTGTCGGCTGAGAAATCACGGTACGAAGTGGGCCATTCGCCAACGCCGTGTCCCATTTATCGTTCGCTACGTGCGCAGCACAGCGGCGCATTTCACATCATGAGCATACCTCAGTGACGTCAGTCTACCCTGCAATTGGCATAAAGTTCTGACCACTCCTTCTTGGTGTTGCATTTTCTCTGTCAGTCAGTGTATTTGTCGAATTTTGTTTCAGATTTCGTTTAAAGAACAAGGAATTAACTGAACAATGCGTTGTGAGGGCGAAAAGAGATAAATGGTATTCCACTCAATTCAGTTGCTTATGCTCTGTACATTTCCAGCCCTATTTAATTTTCATTCACATTTACAAATAAAGGAAATGGAACGCCCACCACCAAGGAAACGTAACCACAAACAATCACTTATTTCGTTCAAACGTACACCAAGTATGATAAATACAGCATTTTACTGCTATTTTTGAAATGTATACAGCCTTTATTGTAGATGTCTGTTGCCTTGGTTTTTAAAACTACGCCACACTTCATAATGGACAACTTTCAAGCTAGTAATCCCAGGATGATATGGTAATGGGAGGAACATGATATCCCCCCTATATTATAATAAATAATTACACTAAACGATTATTGTGGTAGAGTATTCATGGGCCGCCTCTGTGGTGCACTGGTTAGCGTGAGCAGCTGCCACCCCTGGAAGCCCGGGTTCGATTCCCAGCTCCGCCACGAAATTTGAAAAGGGGCACGATGGCTGTAACGGGATTCTATCAGCCTGGGGAGGTCAACTGAGTAGAAGTGGGTTCGACTCCCACCTCAGCCATCCTCGAAGTGATTTTCCGTGGTTTCCCACTTCTCCAGGCAAATGCCGGGATGGTACCTAACTTAAGGACACGGCCGCTTCCTTCTCCCCCCCACAAGGCCCCTGTTCAGCATAGCAGGTGCAGCCCTCCCTCACAGTTCTTTCCCCTGACCCAATGTCTCACGCTCCAGAACACTGTCCTTGAGGTGGTGGAGGTGGGATCCGTCGCCGAGTCCGTGGGAAAAACCAACCCAGGAGGGTAAACAGATTAAGAAAGGAACACAGTACTCATGAGGATGCAATAATTTTAAAAATAATAACAGAATGAGGTTGTAACATATTATAGGTCCCTATGATTTTAAGGTTTCCTGTCATAAATATTTATGTCCATCGTTTTTATTCTAATTTACGCTTAACCACAACAGCCAAGCAGGGTAACGCTCTTGTTCCGATTTCGAGGCCTATTCGTATGTCACTGTGCGATGATTTCGAACTACCCTACAATCAACTGATCGTGATGTTGGCCTCGTGCCGAAATATGATGAAGTGGCGGTATTCGCTTTCTTGCTTCAAGCTTTCGGCAACGGACTTTAATTCTCCCCCAGCGATTCTAAAATGCGCATTTCGTCATTTAAAGGCCATGCCCCCTTGCTTGTGTGACAACAGGAAACATGGCGGACGTTCGTTCTATTAGGTTCACCCAGGCACCGCTTCCGTCTCTCTATGTTATTCTAGCTCGTTGGTCTCTACCTATATTCGATGCACTGCCTGCTCGATCTGCATCCGATGGCTGCTTATACTGCCTGCTCATTCCATATTCAAACGTGTAATACGAATTACAAACATTCTGCCGCTAGATAGCAGCACCAGACGTACCCAGTTATCGCGTAAATACAGCTAGATAAGCATACAAGCAAAATTTAAAATCTGAAAGTAATAGAAAAATTAAAGAATTGTACGCATAAAGTGGTGCTCTAGAGAGTAATAGCTTGAGGACTTTTCGAAAAAGAGGTTTCGACGAACAAAGAAACCTGCAAACTTTGTCTGTATGGTACTTTCCTACATTACTAAGTAGAGGCTTCACCACCACAGTTTCCGACACAAGTTCCTGGTGCTTATTGTTACTAAAACATGTTAATAACTTACATTGGCGCAGAGTGGGAAGAACATAGCTTTTTACACTGACTGACAGAGCAAATGCAACACCAAGAAGGAGTGGTCAGAACTTTATGCCAATTGCAGGGTAGACTGACGTCACTGAGGTATGCTCATGATGTGAAATGCGCCGCTGTGCTGCGCACGTAGCGAACGATAAATGGGACACGGCGTTGGCGAATGGCCCACTTCGTACCGTGATTTCTCAGCCGACAGTCATTGTAGAACGTGTTGTCGTGTGCCACAGGACACGTGTATAGCTAAGAATGATAGGCCGCCGTCAACTGAGGCATTTCCAGCAGACAGACGACTTTACGAGGGGTATGGTGATCGGGCTGAGAAGGGCAGGTTGGTTGCTTCGTCAAATCGCAACCGATACCCATAGGGATGTGTCCACGGTGCAGCGCCTGTGGCGAAGATGGTTGGCGCAGGGACATGTGGCACGTGCGAGGGGTCCAGGCGCAGCCCGAGTGACGTCAGCACGCGAGGATCGGCGCATCCGCCGCCAAGCGGTGGCAGCCCCGCACGCCACGTCAACCGCCATTCTTCAGCATGTGCAAGACACCCTGGCTGTTCCAATATCGACCAGAACAATTTCCCGTCGATTGGTTGAAGGAGGCCTGCACTCCCGGCGTCCGCTCAGAAGACTACCATTGACTCCACAGCATAGACGTGCACGCCTGGCATGGTGCCGGGCTAGAGCGACTTGGATGAGGGAATAGCGGAACGTCGTGTTCTCCGATGAGTCACGCTTCTGTTCTGTCAGTGATAGTCACCGCAGACGAGTGTGGCGTCGGCGTGGAGAAAGGTCAAATCCGGCAGTAACTGTGGAGCGCCCTACCGCTAGACAACGCGGCATCATGGTTTGGGGCGCTATTGCGTATGATTCCACGTCATCTCTAGTGCGTATTCAAGGCACGTTAAATGCCCACCGCTACGTGCAGCATGTGCTGCGGCCGGTGGCACTCCCGTACCTTCAGGGGCTGCCCAATGCTCTGTTTCAGCAGGATAATGCCCGCCCACACACTGCTTGCATCTCCCAACAGGCTCTACGAGGTGTACAGATGCTTCCGTGGTCAGCGTACTCTCCGGATCTCTCACCAATCGAACACGTGTGGGAACTCATTGGACGCTGTTTGCAAACTCTGCCCCAGCCTCGTACGGACGACCAACTGTGGCCAATGGTTGACAGAGAATGGAGAACCATCCCTCAGGACACCATCCGCACTCTTATTGACTCTGTACCTCGACGTGTTTCTGCGTACATCGCCGCTCGCGGTGGTCCTACATCCTACTGAGTCGATGCCGTGCGCATTGTGTTACCTGCATATCGGTTTGAAATCAACATCAATTATTCGTCCGTGCCGTCTCTGTTTTTTCTCCAACTTTCATCCCTTTCGAACCACTCCTTCTTGGTGTTGCATTTGCTCTGTCAGTCAGTGTATATTCTGGAGCAGACGTGCAGATTTCTTGCAGTACGGTAGAACCACCTCAACAAATTTCTGTAGCCCCATAATTAGGCCAATAAATCGTTGCTGGGGATAGCAAACGCCTCCTCTATCAGACTGTCTGATTAAGTTCATCAATGGGGATGCACTAATTGAGGTGGAAACGTTATTCAAGCAAGTGCTGCATTCTGTTTTTTTTCGATTACACACAGTAAATAACCACACACTAATGCCTGGGAAGCGGTTTTCAAAGTGACACACACTGACTTAGGGGGCTCACGAACATCTTCCAGTAAATCAAGTACATACTCACCGAGCTCGATAGCTGCAGTCGCTTATGTGCGGCCAGTATCCAGTATTCGGGAGATAGTGGGTTCGAGCCCCACTGTCGGCAGGCCTGAAGATGGTTTTCCCTGGTTTCCCATTTTCACACCAGGAAAATGCTGGGGCTGTACCTTAATCAATGCCACGCTCGCTTCCTTCCCACTCCTAGGCCCTTCCTTCCCCATCGTCGCCATAAGACCTATCTGTGTCGAAGCGACGTAAAGCAATAGCAAAAAAAAAAAGGTACATACCGGTACTCAGCGGGCATCACTGGTTCTATTTCGTCAAGTTCGGGAGAGGATACTGAGGCAGAAAATTTTGAATTTTGCTTGTGGGTAACGTTAGCACCATTGGTGGACATTAAAATACCGGATTTCAGAATTGTCTTTATGGAATTCTGAGCAGCCCGGGAGTCAGTCATGTCATTGCACCCTCCTCCCATTCTTATAAAACAAAACATGGCTTGCCTTTCTTTGATTTGCGGAAAGGCACGCAGCAGTACACCATTTTCACTTAAAATAAGTACAGTACTACCCTATTTTCCGCTATTTCATTCCGACAGTTCAGGAGCCGGTTGGTGCTGCTGCTTGCTGTGGGTATTTGTAAACGGAGTGTTTCAATTTGTGCCATGTTAAAATGTTGTAATGAGCAGGCAGTATAAGCAGCCATCGGATGCAGATCGAGCAGGCTGTGATTCGATGACATTTACTCTTGCCTGCTGATTTTCAGTTTTTATTAATTTTCCGTGCGGTTTGACATATTCGTATTTTTGGCGCCACTCGTGAAATAGGTAACGAAGTTCTGCTCTGGCCTTAGTGCTGTAGCTGTCTGGTAGATGTAAAGTGAAAAAAAAATACAGTGTTGTGTTGTTTATCCTGGTGCATTCTTTATTGTGACATACTATCTGTGTGAGAGGAGAACCACAATGTACATCAAGTCTATGGTTATAGAAGGATTTAAGTCTTATGGAAAACGTCAGGAAATTAATGGTTTCGATCGTGAATTCAACGCAATTACTGGATTGAATGGAAGCGGAAAGTCGAATATATTAGATGCAATTTGTTTTGTGCTAGGAATATCAAACTTAACGCACGTAAGTACAAGTTTATGGCTCTTATATTCGTGTCGTCTTTTTTAAAATAGGTTATGTAGTAATTTGTGTTTGTGATCATTGCTTTAAGAGGAAGTACAACTGGCATCTATTCTCTATGAACGCTAATCGGAGGAAGATACGTGGAGGGGATCCATCATTTCGAAAAATGAAGTTATTTGCCAAAGAAAGACGAGGGCCACGAAGGTCACGAAAATGAATGACTCCCTTGGCCTCCAAGTGTAGTGCCGTTGGGATCGGAAAAGAATAAGTGTTGACCAAGTGTGGTTGGATAGGATAAATGAAAATGAGGAGCCTGGCACGAGTAGGTGGAAGCAATGTTAAGATTCACCTAAGAGCCCCATGGTGGCCAATCCATGCTCCCAGGTTAAGAGCCTGTGAGACCCTTTTTAATCGTCTCATACGACAGCCGGGGAATACTATGCATGTTATTCGACCGTCCCCACCTATAGGGGGTTTGTGTAGTTAATGGCAACATTTATTTATGCTTGACCAACTGTAACATACACTAGCATCAGGAATTTCAAACTCATCTCTGGAATTCTCAGTGTATTCTTGACATTGATGTTTATTTGAGATTTACTTGATTTTTGTCCATCTCCCACTGCAGGTATTTGTCAATTCTGATTTATTACATATTAAAATATATAATTATTATCATTTATGTACTATCTGCGCACTTTTTAGCGATAGATTTGTGTAAGGGTTTGAGGAGTAAGGAGGGAGCTCTTCCGGTTTCGTTAGTACTGTCAACTGAATGGAAATTAAATCTGGAATGAATCGATTAATATGAATTTTCTAGATCTTTGTTATTTTGAGCCAACAACTGTGTCACACACACATTATATAACATTATATAACATTTCTCGATGCGAATCTTATTCCTAGAGTGAATTCTATAATTTGGCTTTGCTGTGTAAATAACAGTACTAGTACGTAAAGTGTACACCAGACGTCTCACAGCGATGCATAAACGATTCATAGTTTGTGTTTCAAAGATTGCCAGTACGAATCTTGAAGATTGCCGAGGTCGACCGCTTCAGCACTAGGGTGTAAATCTATCGCTAAAAAGTGCGCAGATAGTATATATCTGCGGAATGATAGCATACTTGTAATTTAATGTTTAGCCTGTGTGCATGAAATGTCAGTGTGGAGTCTGTTACATTGCTATACCCGAGCATTTATGAACTGTACAAGACTCCGTTACCTTTGTTGTTGAAACAGTCTATTGTTAAGGCAGTCACACGCTACATCTTCCTGGACGATTTGCATATGCAAACATAAGTCACAAGCAAAACAGAACGTGAAGACTGGCACTACCATTCAGTCTTTCTCCACTGGTCTGTTGGTAAGCTTAAGTGGAAACATGTCAGACGATGTTATTTATAAAAGCTTCTGGCATTATTTGCTATAAACTCACACACCACACATAACGCTATCCACGACGACAATAACACGCAGTTACCTACACATGGCAGATGGCCCCCACCCTCATCGGAGGGTCTGCCTTAAAAGGGCTGCACTCGGCTAGAAATATCCACATGAAATTATATTATTATTTGCTATAAAGAAGGAACATTTATTCTAGTAATGAATGGATGAAGGGGAGTGGCTACTGAAATGGAAGGATATTTTACACTCGGACTTGGTGAGTGAACTGAGGTAGGAACCAGGTGTCCGGTATAATTACTTGCAGATGGATGAAGAAACACCCCCTAGACACCCCCCCCCCATGGCACTACAGCCCTTGAAGGGCCTTGGCCTACCAAGCGACCGCTGCTCAGCCTGAAGGCCTGCAGATTACGAGGTGTCGTGTGGTCAGCACGACGAATCCTCTCGGCATTTATTCTTGGCTTTCTAGACCGGGGCCGCCATCTCACCATCAGATAGCTCCTCAATTCTAATCACGTAGGCTGAGTGGACCTCGAACCAGCCTTCAGGTTCAGGTAAAATTCCCTGACCTGGCCGGGAATCGAAGCAGGGGCCTCCAGGTAAGAGGCAGGCACGCTACCCCTCTACCACGGGGCCCTGTACAACTCTCTTCTCTTAACACTAATCAGAGATAATATGGAAGAAGCCTGATGCTTTAGGTTCGTTCCAAAACAAGTCCGTGACCATTTGATGCGTGCACAGTTGAGAGAAAGCATTCCAACACACACCAAACCGATCCTGGACTGAATCACACACTCAAATTGGGTGTTCCAACACTCCTCAAACTCGTCTGCGGCCTGTGGCATGTACCGGTAGTTCAAGACATGCACAGTGGAATACATGTGTGAGAGAGGAAACTCACTGGACAGACCACGTGCATTTCCACTCTTGTTCTGTTCCTTGTTTTTGTCACAAGTGATTTGTTTACATTCCCATATCCTCTAAGGAGTAATAATCATTTCTAAATCTGTTTTATATATATATATATATATATATTTATTGAACGAATCAACGACTTCCCGCAATTATGGGTTGCCACAATGGACAAAGTAAAGTACGTCAGGATAGACAATGTTTTTATCACATAGAAAAATAGCGATGATACTTGTAAATTGAGATGTAATAATAAATACATAAAGAATAAATTAGTTATAATTAGTAAATAAGTAATTAACTAATTATTAAATAATAAAAATGGAAAGCAATGAGGATTTCTTTGAATCTATATCCAGTGAAGATGAGTTGGATATGCAGTTAGCAGCACCAAGGAAACAAAATGAAAATTATTTGTGTATGTTTTATTGCTGCTAGTGGAAATCTCATGATTCGAATCGTATCATTCTGTTTTCACTGTCCAAACTCGGTAGTGATTCAAGTTTTTTTTCTTTTTTCTAATGGTAGAAAATGACAGAGTCACGGCCACGTAAAAGTTAGTTAAGTTTAGTAATTTAAAACTAGAAAGTGATCCTGGTAGTTCAAAACAGAAACCTACTAACCACTTGTTCCACAGCTTTTCCCACACCTTAGTGGGTTCCTGGGAGCAAATTGTTGTACATGTTGTGGAGGGATGTATTTGATATTGTGTGTACATGGATATGATTAGTGAGAAGTTTCGAACAGTAGACAGTAAGCAGGTTCAGGATATAGAAAGTGAATGGGTGGCATACAGGGATGCTGTAGTAGAAACAGCAAGGGAATGCCTAGGAACAACTGTGTGTAAAGATGGGAAAAGGCGAACATCTTGGTGGAATGATGAAGTGAGAGCAGCCTGTAAACGTAAAAAGAAGGCTTATCAGAAATGGCTCCAAACAAGGGCCGAGGCAGACAGGGATTGGTACGTAGATGAAAGAAACAGAGTGAAACAAATAGTTGTTGAATCCAAAAAGATGTCATGGGAAGATTTTGGTAATAACCTGGAAAGGCTAGGTCAAGCAGCAGGGAAACCTTTCTGGACAGTAATAAAGAATCTTAGGAAGGGAGGAAAAAAGGAAATGAACAGTGTTTTGAGTAATTCAGGTGAACTCATAACAGATCCCAGGGAATCACTGGAGAGGTGGAGGGAATATTTTGAACGTCTTCTCAATGTTAAAGGAAATCATCATGGTGGTGTTGCAAACAGCCAAGCTCATGGGGAGGAGGAAAATGATGTTGGTGAAATTATGCTTGAGGAAGTGGAAAGGATTGTAAATAAACTCCATTGTAATAAGGCAGCAGGAATAGATGAAATTAGACCTGAAATGGTGAAGTATAGTGGGAAGGCAGGGATGAAATGGCTTCATAGGGTAGTAAAATTAGCGTGGAGTGTTGGTAAGGTACCTTCAGATTGGACAAAAGCAAAATTGCACCTATCTATAAGCAAGGGAACAGGAAGGATTGCAACAACTATTGAGGTATCTCATTGATTAGTATACCAGGCAAAGTATTCACTGGCATCTTGGAAGGGAGGGTGCGATCAATCGTTGAGAGGAAGTTGGATGAAAACCGGTGTGGTTTCAGACCACAGAGAGGCTTACAGGATCAGATTTTCAGTATGCGCCAGGTAATTGAAAAATGCTACGAGAGGAATAAGCAGTTGTGTTTATGTTTCGTAGATCTAGAGAAAGCATATGACAGGGTACCGAGGGAAAAGATGTTTGTCATACTGGGGGACTATGGAATTAAAGGTAGATTATTAAAATCAATCAAAGGCATTTATGTTGACAATTGGGCTTCAGTGAGAATTGATGGTAGAATGAGTTCTTGGTTGAGGGTACTTACAGGAGTTAGACTAGGCTGTAATCTTTCACCTTTGCTGTTCGTAGTTTACATGGATCATCTGCTGAAAGGTATAAAATGGCAGGGAGGGATTCAGTTAGGTGGAAATGTAGTAAGCAGTATGGCCTATGCTGACGACTTGGTCTTAATGGCAGACTGTGCCGAAAGCCTGCAGTCTAATATCTTGGAACCTGGAAATAGGTGCAATGATTATGGTATGAAAGTTAGCCTCTCGAAGACTAAATTGATGTCAGTAGGTAAGAAATTCAACAGAATTGAATGTCAGATTGGTGATACAAAGCTAGAACAGGTCGATAATTTCAAGTATTTAGGTTGTGTGTTCTCCCAGGATGGTAATATAGTAAGTGAGATTGAATCAAGGTGTAGTAAAGCTAATGCAGTGAGCTCGCAGTTGCGATGAGCAGTATTCTGTAAGAAGGAAGTGAGCTCCCAGACAAAACTATCTTTACATCGGTCTGTTTTCAGACCAACTTTGCTTTACGGGAGCGAAAGCTGGGTGGACTCAGGTTATCTTATTCATAAGTTAGAAGTAACAGACATGAAAGTAGCGAGAATGATTGCTGGTACAAACAGGTGGGAACTATGGCAGGAGGGTACTCGGAATGAGATAAAGGCTAATTTAGGAATGAACTCGATGGATGAAGCTGTACGCATAAACCGGCTTCGGTGGTGGGGTCATGTGAGGCGAATGGAGGAGGATAGGTTACCTAGGAGAATAATGGACTCTGTTATGGAGGGTAAGAGAAGTAGAGGGAGACCAAGACGACGATGGTTAGACTCGGTTTCTAACGATTTAAAGATAAGAGGTATAGAACTAAATGAGGCCACAACACTAGTTGCAAATCGAGGATTGTGGTGACGTTTAGTGAATTTTCAGAGGCTTGCAGACTGAACGTTGAAAGGCATAATAGTCTATGGTGATAATGTATGTATGTATGTTCGTTGTTTACATGGATCATTTGCTGAAAGGTATAATAAAATGGCAGGGAAGGATTCAAATAGGTGGAAATGTAGTAAGCAGTCTGGCCTATACTGACGACTTGGTCTTAATGGCAGAGTGTGCCGAAAGCTTGCAGTGTAATATCTTGGAACTTGAAAATAGGTGCAATGAGTATGGTATGAAAATTAGCCTCTTGAAGACCAAATTGATGTCAGTAGGTAAGAAATTCAACATAATTGAATGTCAGATGGGTGATTCAAAGCTAGAACAGGTCGATAATTTCAAGTATTTAGGTTGTGTGTTCTACCAGGATGGTAATATAGTAAGTGAGATTGTATCAAGGTGTCGTAAAGCTAATGCAGTGAGCTCGCAGTTGCGATCAACAGTATTCTGTAAGTAGGAAGTGAGCTCCCAGACAAAACTATTTTTACATCGGTCTGTTTTCAGACCAACTTTGCTTTACTGGAGCGAAAGCTGGGTGGACCCAGGATATCTTATTCATAAGTTAGATGTAACAGAAATGAAAATAGCAAGAATGATTGCTGGTACAAACAGGTGGGAACAATGGGAGGAGGGTACTCGGAATGAGGAGATAAAGGCTAATTTAGGAATGAACTTAATGGATGAAGCTGTACGCATAAACCGGCTTTGGTGGTGGGGTCATGTGAGGCAAATGGAGGAGGATAGGTTACCTAGGAGAATAATGGAGTCTGTTATGGAGGGTAAGAGAAGTAGACTGAGACGAAGACTACGATGGTTAGACTCGGTTTTTGACGATTTAAAGATTAGAGGTATAGAACTAAATGTGGCCACAACACTAGTTGCAAATCGAGGATTGTGGCAACGTTTAGTAAATTCACAGAGGCTTGCAGACTGAACGCTGAAAGGCATGACAGTCTTTAATGATAATGTATAATGTATGTTACAGATTTTTTACTGTATGAGTTATGATAATGGAGATATTTAGGAATTTAGATTGTTATGCATTGGTGATATGGAAATATTCTGCAATCGTCGTGGTAACAAACTACCTCTTGTTTTCGCAGTTCTTATAAACTGAAAAAGTGTTTGGTCATTGAAACGAGAATAAAAATTTGAAAGAACAATCACTCTAATGAGCGGGAGAAAAGAATGGCTCAGGATAGGAGTGGGGGTTTGAACGCCTAGGCCTTAAATGGGTGGCAAACTTGGAGAAAAAATGTTGCCTACAATGTCCGAAGTGCATAAAACATACCAACAATAATATGACTTTCTGTTGTTGGATGGAGTGTGCTCTCTTCTTTTCTACTGTCACTCATCTCTGCTAGTTCGCATTACAGCTGCAGTTACAAAGCTAAGCTGCCAATGATGGGAACACAGCAGCTAGTTTAGTACTATGTTAAATTTTACGTATGCATGAGCAGATGTAACACTTAACGAATTGGCCATGCGGTTTGGGTCACGTAACTGTGAGCTTGCATTCGGGAGATAGTGGGTTTGAACCCCACTATTGGCAGCCCTGAAAATGGTTTTCTGTGGTTCCCCGTTTTCACACCAGGCAAATGGTGGGGCTGTACCTTAAGAGCATGGCCATTTCTCATTCCTAGCCCTGTCTTGCCCCATTGTTGCCATAAGACATGTTTGCAGTACTACATAAAGCCAATAAGGGAAAAAGGCAAAAATACTTTTCTTTTTTTTCTATTTGCATTACATCGCACCGACACAGACAGGTTTTATGGTGACGATGGCGAAAATACTTGACTCCAGGGAACTGAAATTTATTTCTCCATTTTTTTATGCTAAATACAGAAAATAATGCAAATAGGACCATACTTATCCTTAACTTGGAAAAGAAGTCCGTTGAATCTGGCAACTGAATAGCTTGAGATTTTGAGGAGAGTGACTTCAAGTAGGATCTCCAAATTAGGTTTTGAATGGATTTGTTAGCGAGATAACCTTTGGAAAACCTTGTAATATTTGAAAACATTTCTGTATAGACATTACAAAAATATCTGCATTTTGTGAAATACTGGAATAGCTGTTGAAGGATAAATCACAATGCCGCATTCAACATCCTTGACTAGAGAGCAAACTGATGACCTAAATATAAGAGACATAATGCCTGGGGCAAGGGTATGTTAAATTACCGTATTTGCGCGAATAATCCCCACACCCTAACTTTAGGAAGGCTGATTTTGAAAAAAAATATGCCAACATTGACACAAATAAAACCCTCACCCCAATTTCGTGGCTCAATTAAAAAAAAAATGTGCAGGTATTATTCGCGTAGATATGGTAATCTGAATTCTTCTGTGTTTCATTTGTGATGTTTTATTGTGTGTTTTTAACATTTTATTGGCAGGTTCGAGCTGGTTCTCTACAGGAGTTGGTGTACAAAAATGGTCAGGCTGGTATTACTAAAGCAAGTGTTACTATTACTTTTGACAACCGGAAGACTGAAGTCAGCCCTCTTGGTTATGAGCAATTTGAAGAAATAACTGTGACACGCCAGGTAGGTGTACTAGTAAGTTGTAAGGGGTGCTATTTATAAACATTCACTAGTCCTGTCATTAAATAAATAAAAAAAGCTATTTGATCGTGGCGTTGACTCATGTGGATCTTTTGCCCCTACTGGCACCATATTCTATGAACCTGCGTGTAATTGGAATGGTGGTAGTGTGAAATGTTGTGTGTGAGGAAAGGAAGAATAAGGATGTCACAAACCCCCAGTCTCCAGGCCAGGGATATCAATCATTACCATTAAAAACCCCTGACCTGGCCGGGTAGGTCCTGCAATAGTCCGCACTAAAGTTAATCCCGACTTAGGCATGACTAACTATGGATGAAGAACATATCATTCATAGACCTAGATTATCCATGTACTAGGATAGTCTAGACATCATACTTGCACATTGCTGTCAAACGTTGCGATTCACTTGTGAGCATGCGCAAAGCTCACAAAGTGGAGCCTGGCCGACTAGCTAGTGCAGTGTGGATCTAGTTGACCATGTTCCGTGATGTCAGTGATAACTCACATTCATTTTATATTCACACGTAATTCTCAAGGACCGATAATGGATGGGGAAAATAAGATACGGGAGACCAATTAGAACCGAGAATATAAATTATTTCTCTTTATGTGTGGAGAAGTAGTGGAAAATATATATACTTTCACAAATTTGAATATAAAGATGATACATGAATTTTTTTCAGTTTCTTAATATAGCTAATATTAATCTTCCCAGTTATTGATGATTTTATATTACCTGAAAATTTATAAAATAAAACTTTAATACCATTGTACAGACGTACCAAGTCTCCAGATTTTTCATAGTTCCTCCCGATCTCCTGATCGCCGGGTCCGATCTCCCGATTTTCAGAGCAATTTTCGTAATTTTTGTATTATTTTAAACTCCCGCGGATTTCCTCGTTCTATCGATATATGGCTGATTATGGCTGGTCGATAGTAGTTCTAATAATGATACCAGATGGCAGTACGGGGCACGGTGGCCAGTCATGTGCTCCTCTTTGGTCTATATTACAGTCATTCTCTTTGCAAGCGAGTCAAGCAGTCTCTTTGGAGTAACCTAACCTCAGAAGTAGCACACAATAGTCGTTCTACCCGGGGCAAGACCTGCAGAAGTGCTCGTGTTGTGCCTTAATATTTGTTTTGGCCAAAATGTCAAAAAAGAAATATGATGCAGTGTTTAAAAGTGCTTATAGGGAAGAGTTTCCATGTTTGAGTGAATCCAGAAAGGGACCAACGTTCACATTCTATACTATATGTAGGTGTGATTTTTTCAGTTCCACATGGCGGGAAATGCGATATACTCAAGCATATGCAAACCGAAAAAACATAAGGAGAGTGTCCATTGTGTAGAAAGAAACCAGAAAGTGAACTTTTCGTGTAAAAACCAAGATGTAAATCCTGTGACGAATGCCGAGGCGTTATTTATGTCATTTATAGTAGAACATAACCTGCCTGTAAATTGTGCCGATCATACGGGACCTTTGTTTCGTAAAATGTTTCCTGATTCAGAAATCGCTAAACGATATGGATGTGCTAGAACGAAAAGAGTGGCTATCATTACAGAAATGCATTGAAGAAAAGGCGAAAATTGTATCACATTTGCAGGTTGAATGCATTTTCTGTTGCTACTGATGGTAGCAATAAAAGCGACTTGAAAATATGTCCCATTGTTGTAACATTTTTTAGGCCTGAACTCAATGAAATTCAGAGTTGTCTACTCTCTGTGCCTAATTTAGAAGGGGATGCTACTGGAGCTAACATTGCCAATCTTTTGCTCTCAACTTTTCGGGAATTCTGCATTCCAATAAAAAAAACTGCCTAGCTCTTGGTGCTGATAATGCTCCAGTAACGGTAGGGTTAAACAATGGTGTGGCAGGATGTTTGAAGCAGGAAAATAGTAACATAATCATCGTAGGCTGCTCTTGTCACCTAATTAATCCTGCTGTCGAGAAGGGTGCGGCGTGCTTGCCCGTAAATGTAGATGAAAGTATAATTGATATATTTTATTATCTGAAAAGGAGTGCAAAGAGGGAAGAGAAGTTCAGAGAATTTCAGACTTTACACAGCACAGAGATCAGGAAAATTCTGAAGCATGTGCCTACTCGATGGTTATCACTAAGAAGGTGTTTAGATAGGATTTTGCTTCTGTGGGACCCTTTGGTTACATTATTCAGGAGCGAAATTGTGAGTAAGAGTTCTCAGATGGGAACTTTGAAGACTTACAAAATTCCTAAGCACAGTTTAAGTGCAGATGTGTCTTGTTTGTCTGAAAAGGTTAAGGATTGTCATAACATTTCACCTCACTCCTCAGTTAAGAGGAAAACCCAGTCATCAGTTTCACTAACAAAAAATGAAACTACTGATGACACTAAGAGCCATGCATTGTCACGTGAAGAACGACTTTTCATGTTCCTTTCATCAAATTTATATAAATATTTTTGTGCCTTTTTCTCTCAAGTTTTATGGATATCTTTGAGAATTCAAACGTAGCTCTGCTGTCAAGTATGCTGCACATCCACTTATTGAGGTCAGTTTTGGAGGAACTATTGAACACCTTGAAGTCTGAGGAAAAGTGCATATTCTGTAAGTCTGTTAGAAAGTGTTCCTCTTCATCGTGTGACTACATGGTACACAAATTTCCATTCAAAGATGAAGTTTTAATTAATGCAGAAGTTGCAAATATTTCTGCTATAAGTAAGGCTTCATTTTCTAGCCTTAGATTTTTCATTAATAAGTGTCCGAACATTTTGACTAGTGAAACGGAACATTTGGATAAAGAAACTGATATTCTGCACTCCCAGTGCTGTGACTTTCAGCTCGAAGAAACAGATCTGGCAAAATGAAGAAATGATGTTCAATGGGCATTGGTAGGTCAGATGAAATCAGGTGATGGTGTACTTAAATATGACAGACTTTCTAAGGTGATGCTTGCTATTTTATCAATTCCACATAACAATGCAGAATGTGAAAGGATTTTTAGAAGAGTCACAAAGACAAAAATACAGTTCAGATCCTTGCTCTCTGAACAAACTTTGGAGAAACTTTTAACCTTGAAATCAGTTCAGCAAGGCAAGTGCTTTGAGCAAGAATTTAGTTTCGAGTTTCTGAAGAGGGCTAAGTCAGTTACTGGTGTGTTGAATAACAATTAGTCGTAATGTGATCACTAGGGGGCGGATTTCTATGACCTAAAAATGTATGAAATATGTATGCACTTATGACCTAAAAAACATAAAAATATGACCTATAAAATTCAAAATATGACTTAATGAATAGCATCTACGTTACATAGAAGCACTTTTATTACGATTGCTACAGGCTGCAATTAATTTAGAGTTTAAAAAATGTTTAATTTTTCAAAATCTTTAACCAAAAATTAACTAAAATGATGAATATTTCATGAACTTGTTAAGGTTACACTGCATACTCCTAGGCAAGGACGGACTCTGTGGAAGACATAAACACTACAGTTAATTTCAGTGTTCAATATTCAATCAGTTTTCATTTATACACAAAACATATGTTATTTGAATGAAACATTCATACCTGATCTATTCACCATTATCAGAATTGTTGCAATTTATAAGCACATGCATCTTAAGATTGTTGAATGAGAATCCCCTCCTGTTGTCGCTGAGTATCGTCTTGTAGCGAGAAAAACTTCTTTCGACATTGTAACCGTACGTATGTACGATCCCCGAGTTTAGAGGTTAGGAAATTTTCGTATATAGTTTGTTAGGTTAAAATCATGTAATTTTGTTTATTTATAATGTATAAACGTAATATTATAAGAAGAATGTATAGTTAGGGAATATTGCATATGTTCATCATTATATTTTGTATAAATTTCCGTTTGGGTAAGAGTCCGTAAATATGGCCTAGCCGTAAGGATTGTGCAACTGGGAAAACTGCGACTATATCGGGAAGGACGGTTGAAGTCAGTTGGATGTGTTGCAACAAGTGGCTTGAAAACACGGGGTACGGCAGGTTGTATCGGTTGAAGAAATGGAGTGAATCAATGTGGACATACATGAGTGGACGGTCTATGTCACATCATATACTCGATAGCCAATGCGAGGGCTTTGTTTTGAGCGAGGTTTGTGTTGACAGAGTGACGCGGGAAGAAGTGCCGGTGTGAGCGTTGCTACCACTAAACTTTTCAGGACGCGATTACCACGTGTAGCAAGCCTATATAAGCATGTACGCGTGTGCGGCAAGTCATTCTGATTCGAACTCTAATGCTGTTTCTGATTGTGTTTCTGTCTCTGATTCTGTGTGTTTCTCACTCGGACCGGCGCGCGGGAGCTACTTTGCGCATAGTCCTAGGCAATGTTGTATTGTTCTTGAGTATCGTTTTCGGAGTGAGCACGCTATATGTTGCTGATGCTAATGAGTTTCTGGCGGCTGTTAGGTCAAAGACGCTACTTAAGTGTTTATTTGTAACTCCAACTCTGTATAATAAGTTGGACTACAATTCTTCTACGAGATTATGTACAGTGGATGTGGTGATGCGTACAGAATCGAGATTCGGTAGTGGATGTGTGTTTGAGCACAGAACTGATTCTTGGTCGAGGAAATCGTCGGCCGAGTATCCACTTTCAGTTGCAGAAACCTGAGGCGTTACACCAATCTGTGCGGCACTCGAGAAGAACTCAAGACGTCGATGAAGTGTGTAAATAAGGTTAGGGATGCTCTTCGTAAAGAAGGTTGCATCCGTACGTAGAGAAAGTCGTCGTACTTTTCTCTACCAGAATACGATTTTTGTTCTATAACAGTAGTGAGTGTAGTGGGACTCTTACCTGGAGGTATGTTAAGAAATGTATATATAGTATCAACAATTTTATTGATGGTTTGTAGTGTGTATATTTGCCTTTGTAAATGACAAACGAGTAGGTCTCATCAAGTAATGATTTGGTTGTTGTTAGTAGTGTGTATATTGCCTTTGTAAACGACAAACGAGTAGGTCTCGTGAAGTAATGATTTGGTTGTTGTTAGTGGTGTGTATATTTGCTTTTGTAAACGACAAGCGAGTAGGTCTCGTGAGGTAATGATTAATGTTGGTCGTAGTTGTTTGTACGTTGCCTTTGCGGACGGCAATCAGGAGGGGGTCTCTTTAAGTGATGATTATTGTGGTATTTATTATATTTTTGTTTATTATTTTGGGAGTAAAGTTCTGGTATCAAACTTGCAGTAAATCTTTTTATCAGTGGAGTGAGGATGAACCTGGCATGCTACCTTCATCTAATTTCAGGGGTAAACAGGTATGGTTATGAAGTAAGTTTGGAGCTTCGTCAGCCTGATGACCGTCGCCTTGGGAGAGGGAGTTACTCATTGCTCTATATAGTTATATATTCCTGTAATTGTTTTACAGGTGGCGCCCATTGTCTTGGTATTTATACTTATTTCACTCCGTTCATTAATTATATATATTTTTATTATTTATTGGTAGTCTTCAAAATAGTTACAATTGGCGCCGCCAACGTTAGGCAGAATGATATCCAGACTTGCTATATGACCTTGGTAGGCACATTTGGTCCAGTGTTTTAGTGAGCTTGTGTTAGGAGTTATGTATCGGTGTTGTCATGTTTTGAGTTCTATGTTTTATCAGTGGAATATGAATAATAGTAAGAGTAATAGTAGTGTAATGAATTTGAGAAGGAGAAAAGTGCATAAAGGAAGTATGTCAGTTAATGATGAGGAGAGCAGTTGTGGCACAAGCACACAAAGTTTGATGAAAGTAGTTTTCAGAGTGATAATATGTCTATGGAAAAAGTGTATGGAATTGTAATGGGGGGTGAAGGGGAAGGTAGTGATCAAAATCAAAGTAGCATGGGGGGTAATAATGAGTTTATGAAGTTAGTATTGGAGCAGTTGGCCAAATTGATTGATCAAGGGAATAATTTAAGTAGTCAAATTAGTAATCAGGGGAAGGAATTAAGTGATAAAATTAGTAATGTAGGGGAGGAGGTAAGTAATTTAATTGATAAGCATTGCACGGCAGGTAATGATTGGGGTAGTAGTGTGGAGAAAGGAATTGATAATGTAGGGAGGGAAGGTGATGATTTGAGGGATTTTGGGGGTAAGGAGTGTGAAGAAAAGGAGGAGGATTTGTCGGAGGACCTACTATGTGCTAAAATTGATGGTGATAACACTGTGGTAATTGATGCTCTTTGGGAAGTTGCAGAAATTGAAAAGGAAGTTAGTTGTAAAGGTGATGAAGATTATTTTGTGGAGGAGGAGTCTTTGAGGAAGACATATCATGTTGTAGAGGATGGTGTAATTGAGGAGATTAATGTTGCGTCGATAATGTGTCTGAGTAGTGATGATTTTGAGATTAATGAAACTTCCGTTAAGAGGGTCAAGAGCAACAGTGTTGATGGCATGAATGATGTGCGAGTGGGAACAGCGATGAAAGATAGGGAAGTGGGAGAATTTAGTAGTAATGGTCGGGATCTCGAGTTCAGTGATAGTAGTGATTTCAGGAAGAGAGAGAGTGTGAGTGAAGGAAAGTGTGAGAAGGGTTGTGTGAATGAGATTGAGGTGATTGAAGCTGGTATGTCTGATAAGGATGAGTGGAGGAAAACTGTCGATGCTGTGGGTGAAATTCTTTGTGAAGTGGAGGTTAGGTCACATTTTGTGCATAATGAGAATCATAAGAGTGGTTGTGAATATTATGGGGATTCAGGGTTTGAAGATTTTATGAGGAGTAATTGTGTTGGAAAGCTTTTTGGTATTTGGAGAAAGTTCAAAGAAATTGAGAGTGACAATGTGTATGAGAGAACAGGAGGTCGATTCAAACGTATGTTGAGTGGAATATCTGATGCTGAAGATCGTACGAATGATTTCATTGAAGTGTGGAAGAGTATTGATGAAAGAGGTGCGATTGTGGTGTGTTTTCAGAACAGGAGGGATGTTTTGATTGTGAAATGTATATGTGTTCCGAATGAAAGTCTGTGTAAGTTGTGTGTGAAAGAATGGGAAGAGAGTTTTTGTGTGAGATTGGCAACCATGGGAGATCTACCCTCAGCAGAAGTGGTATCTTCAAAGGTGATTGATTTAGCGAGGCAGAATTTAAGGAAGTCAGCTGATAGGAGAATGATGCAGCAGGGGAGGCATCATGGAGATAGTTTTGAAGTAGGGGAGGAAGTGTTACTAAAGGTTCCACACATTTCATCTGCAGACAACAAAGAAATTCATAAGTTTTTTCAATTGTATCAGGGACCTTATACAGTAGTTAAGAAAGTTGGCAAGTGTGCTTATAACCTGTTGAATAACAAAGGTGACATGATTGGTACACACAATATTAACAATCTTAAGAGGTATGTAAGGTGAAGTATTGTAAGTTCAGATGTTTTGTGTATGTTAAGAAGAATGTGTGAATTTTCTTTAAATCCTGAGTGACTTTGACAGGCTGTGTAGGCTGCTGTACTGAAAAGACTGTGATTTGCTCAGATGTATTGTATATAATCTTCACAAATCAAGGGGAGGTATTGTAACCGTACGTATGTACGATCCCCGAGTTTTTAGGTTAGGAAATTTTCGTATATAGTTTGTTAGGTTAAAATCATGTAATTTTGTTTATTTATAATGTATAAACGTAATATTATAAGAAGAATGTATAGTTAGGGAATATTGCATATGTTCATCATTATATTTTGTATAAATTTCCGTTTGGGTAACAGTCCGTAAATATGGCCTAGCCGTAAGGATTGTGCAACTGGGAAAACTGCGACTATATCGGGAAGGACGGTTGAAGTCAGTTGGATGTGTTGCAACAAGTGGCTTGAAAACACGGGGTACGGCAGGTTGTATCGGTTGAAGAAATGGAGTGAATCAATGTGGACATACATGAGTGGACGGTCTATGTCACATCATATACTCGATAGCCAATGCGAGGGCTTTGTTTTGAGCGAGGTTTGTGTTGACAGAGTGACGCGGGAAGAAGTGCCGGTGTGAGCGTTGCTACCACTAAACTTTTCAGGACGCGATTACCACGTGTAGCAAGCCTATATAAGCATGTACGCGTGTGCGGCAAGTCATTCTGATTCGAACTCTAATGCTGTTTCTGATTGTGTTTCTGTCTCTGATTCTGTGTGTTTCTCACTCGGACCGGCGCGCGGGAGCTACTTTGCGCATAGTCCTAGGCAATGTTGTATTGTTCTTGAGTATCGTTTTCGGAGTGAGCACGCTATATGTTGCTGATGCTAATGAGTTTCTGGCGGCTGTTAGGTCAAAGACGCTACTTAAGTGTTTATTTGTAACTCCAACTCTGTATAATAAGTTGGACTACAATTCTTCTACGAGATTATGTACAGTGGATGTGGTGATGCGTACAGAATCGAGATTCGGTAGTGGATGTGTGTTTGAGCACAGAGCTGATTCTTGGTCGAGGAAATCGTCGGCCGAGTATCCACTTTCAGTTGCAGAAACCTGAGGCGTTACACCAATCTGTGCGGCACTCGAGAAGAACTCAAGACGTCGATGAAGTGTGTAAATAAGGTTAGGGATGCTCTTCGTAAAGAAGGTTGCATCCGTACGTAGAGAAAGTCGTCGTACTTTTCTCTACCAGAATACGATTTTTGTTCTATAACAGTAGTGAGTGTAGTGGGACTCTTACCTGGAGGTATGTTAAGAAATGTATATATAGTATCAACAATTTTATTGATGGTTTGTAGTGTGTATATTTGCCTTTGTAAATGACAAACGAGTAGGTCTCGTCAAGTAATGATTTGGTTGTTGTTAGTAGTGTGTATATTGCCTTTGTAAACGACAAACGAGTAGGTCTCGTGAAGTAATGATTTGGTTGTTGTTAGTGGTGTGTATATTTGCTTTTGTAAACGACAAGCGAGTAGGTCTCGTGAGGTAATGATTAATGTTGGTCGTAGTTGTTTGTACGTTGCCTTTGCGGACGGCAATCAGGAGGGGGTCTCTTTAAGTGATGATTATTGTGGTATTTATTATATTTTTGTTTATTATTTTGGGAGTAAAGTTCTGGTATCAAACTTGCAGTAAATCTTTTTATCAGTGGAGTGAGGATGAACCTGGCATGCTACCTTCATCTAATTTCAGGGGTAAACAGGTATGGTTATGAAGTAAGTTTGGAGCTTCGTCAGCCTGATGACCGTCGCCTTGGGAGAGGGAGTTACTCATTGCTCTATATAGTTATATATTCCTGTAATTGTTTTACAATTGGCGCCCAGCGGTAGTTACAACATCACATGATGTAACGGGAGCATACTTGAATAGAGTTAAATCACTTGGAGAAAATTCCTGGAAATCTGCAGATGAAGGGTTTCCACAAAGAATGTCACTTATTCCACGCAGGTACACAAGTCCGCTAATTTTTTCCAGTATATTTTCTAATTTTCTACACACCCTAGATGCTATTGTTCCTTTTGCATGCTTTAATTCCTGTTCAATGCACTTTAGAACATCTAGTGCATCGCTTAGTTCTGCACCTGAAACTTCCAGTTGCGTGATTGCTCCAGATAAAGAATTAAAATTGGACTTTATGTAAGCCAGGTCCGCTTTTAATGTAGTGCTTGAGAATAAATCTTGAATGGTTTTTATGGAGGACGATTCTGCAGGATCAAAAGACTTCACGATCTTCTCCACGACATCTAAGTTGTTGCAATAGTACACTGCGGCATCAAGCCAAGTCCCCCATCGCGTTATAACTGGCTTGGGAGGTAGGGGTAGTGAAGGTGCCTCTTCTTGAAATTTCTGAACGCGAAGCGGAGCTTTGACAAACACTTTCTTACAGTTCGATATTAATTTATCAACTTCAGGGTAGCTACTTCTAACTTCTTCAGCTGCCCTATGCAAGGCATGTGCAAGACATGTCACATGTATCATTTTCGGGTATAGCATTTTAAGTCCCTTGGCTGCCTTCACCATATACGGAGCAGCGTCAGTTACAAATAGAAAAATGTGCTCTCTCTTTGCCCCGTTTGGCCACAACAGATTCATTGAATTGTCGAAGAGAACTGCAATGGTGGAATGGTTTGTCTTCTCTAGCACTTCACATGTCAGGAGGAATGTATCTCCAGGCCGGTCTTCCTTCAGCGTGCCAACGATCACATTTGCTACATATCTTCCATCCACATCTGTGGTCTCGTCTATTGAAACCCATATCTTACTGTCTCCCACGACACGCCTTATTATATCCAACATCTCTTCATAACAAGGGGTCAGATAGTCCTTCCTGAGAGTAGATTCGTTGGGAACAGGATGCTTTGTATATTTTTCAAGAAACTGTCTGAAGCTTCGGCTGTTAAGTTTCTTTAAAGGGATATTAGACGAAACCATCATCTTGCAGAGATCTTGTGAAAATTGTGAACTCTGGGAACTTGATGTCGGGGTTTCGAATAGCAGACGTTGCCTATTTTCGAGTGCAGAATATCTAGTTCCACAATTCTTATGTTTTACAGTATTACAGTGTTGTTGCACAGAGAAGCGTTTTTCGGCAGTAACTTTTACCTCACACAATTTACAGAATAATATCACTCCATCCGTACTGAATATGTTTTCACCGAACTCGCGAGCAAAACTTCGCAACTTTCCACAAATTGAGACTTTCGTTTTAGGCATATTGAAAGGAAATGAATGACTGAAGCTCCCTAATGACCAAGGTCATTCAGTGTGTTGAAGGTGGAAGAGGGAAGGGGAAGGGGAGGGATAAGAACAATGACAAATAACTGCAGAATTACCTCTGCTTCCGTGTAAACGATTGCCCGGTTTCCAGGAATTGACCCAGCTAGCAAACAATAGCTCCTACCTGTTAGAAACATTCCATATACACTACTTTATAATAGTTCTTCAATAGTATATTCCAGTCTATCCTGAAAAATAATTTCTAGAGCTTATTCTGATTTTTATAATACGAAATTAAAATGAAAATTACCAAAATATGCCGTTATAATGATATTTTGTTGAAAATATGCCATAAAACTTAAGAAAGCCTAAATATGCATTTATATGCCCAATAAAACATGTTTAATTTTGATTATCATGCTTGGAAATGTGTTGAAAATGCAAGACTATAAGATATAATGTTAAGGGAAACAATATGACTGGTCATAGAAATCTGCCCCCTTGTGATCACAATGTTGAAGGATGAGAAATCACATGTTCCTACAGTTCAGGTATGTCCAGTATTTAGTATTCACATGTAAATGATGATAAATATATATATATATATATATAAGCCAAATAGAATTGTTAATGTATTGAATTATAATGAATTTGTACGTGTTCTGCCATCAGTGATGTGTCGTAATACGTCGCGATTCGCTGCAAAATTTCTCCTGATTTTTCACTTTTGAATGTTGGCATGTCTGCATTGTATAATAACATGATTGGTTGGGGTTGTGTGAAAGTTACCTGGACAGGGTACGGCAAGACTACTTATGATTGTCTATATAACAGATAACATGCTGTTATTGCAAACGTGCTAGTGGTATTAATGTGACAGGCAGGACATTAAGATGATTTTGTGGACCATAATCATGTCAGTTAAATCGAGGTCATACAGAGTTATTGTATTTCTAAGATGCAGATGGGTATTTAGGAATGCACTTTCCCTTTATTTTAAAATAGAACTTTGTAGTCTTTTATCGAGTGTACTTCAGAATAAATTTAGTTTTGATACAAGGGCAGATCGGAAAGTAATGCACAATCCTTTTTTTCTCTCCAGGTACCGGTATTGCAGCTGGAATGCTGAAATTTCACGATGATATAGTTTGAAATTTCTGTTACTGAGCATATTTTGTTTTTATGTGCAGCTCTAGCGAGATAAGCCTGAACTGCGAAACAAACATGGCACACATAACTTTTGTCCACGTGTGAAGAGCAGCGAAGTGTAGTTCGATATTTGTGGGCCAAAGGGAGCATACACAGAGTGAAATTTACAGGGACATATGTGGCATGTATGGCGACGATAGTCTGGACCGTAACAATGTCTCCAGGTGGTGTGCATTCTTCCAAGATGCCGTGTGAATCTTAGTGATTCACCACACTCCGGGCGGCTGTTAACAGCTTCAAATCCGCAGAATGTCCGCGCCATTGAGGCAGCAACTTCGATTGACTGGCGTGTTCACTTGAGGACCCTATCGCAGATGTTCGACATTCCCTTTAGTGCGTTGTATGACATTGGTTATGACGTGTTGAAATTTCATAAAGTTAGTGCTCGTTGGGTAATTAAGAACCTGTCAGACAACCACAAGGGCCAGCGAATGATAAGCATGGCTCACTTAACGCATTACACCGCTGAAGCGCATGAATTTCTGCAAGGAATCGTCACAGGTGATGAGTCGTGGGGGTATCACTACGTGCCCGAAACCGAGCAGGCCTCTGTGGAGTGGAAACAGGCTGGTTCCCCAGTACGAAAAATCTTCACAGTGACTCAGTCTGCTGGGAAAGTGCTTGAGACAGAGTTCTGGAACATGTTTCGTGCGTTATTGGTGGACTTAGCTGAACACAGCGTAGTGCTTATGTTCAAATTTTGATTTTTTGTTTTAAAATTCATCTTAGTGCTTAAAATGTGACATTGGAGGTATTTGTTATCATCAATCTATACATATATTGTACTAGCTGATGTACCTGTGCTTCGCTACGGAATTCTACATTGTATGCAGAATTCTAGGTTAGGTAGCGTACGCGTTGTGAGCAAGATTAGATTAAATTGCATAGCTCTTAACGTTACCCTAGAAATGCGATGGGGAATTCACCAAACGTCTTTTATCATGTGAAGACTGGGTTAGGGAATTTTCATTGTAATGGTAGGCAAGGCTAGGCCTGCTTGCCTACCGTCAGTCACAAGCAGGTTGGGGAGTTTTCATTATAATGGCATAGCTGCCAACCCTTCCGATTTACCTGGAAACTTTCCGCTTTTTAACTCGTCTTCCGATTTTCCGATTTATTTTTACTTCTTCCTATTTTTGACCAATATAACCTCCAGTATGGTCAATACTCTTCCCGTAGAATATATTATTGTGTGCTTGTGTAATCTACGCAACGTCATATTCGAGTGTATTTATTTGATGCTTAATTTGGCGAGTGTATCGTCCGTCGCAGTTATATGCCACGTGCTTTTTTTCTTGCAGTTCTCTGATTTTTCCCCTGTCGAACAATGTATGATCTGTTGATCTGTTTTGTATGTGGTAGTTTTGCGTATTACAGTGCAGTTTTGTTCATTCTTAGTTCATGATTTTAATTAGTTGAACGTATTTCAGAAAACTGTGTCGGTGACGGTTTCTGGTATTTTCTCTTCACATTATGGCCACAAAACTTAACAAACGTTATCTCAAAGTGTTCTACCTATAAAACTGAATTTCCGTTCATGTTAGTCTAATAAAGGAAACTATTATGCAATTTTTCCGTGTTTGTTACATTTTCTTGTAACCATTTTTGTGTTTTCTTAGTTCAAGGTTTTAAATGTAATGTACAATTCACCTTGTAACTGTAGATATGGATGATTTTCATCGAGACCGTGGCGCAATGTACGTGATGAAATCCAAGAATTAAAAATAATTCTTCCTATTTTTGATTTCTGAAAGTTGGCAGGTATGTAATGGCAGGCACTGTCTCTGCCTTTTTACATCCTCAGAAAGACTGTCTTAGTGATTTTCCCAACTAAAATGAACATAGGTCGTTACAATTACGTCAGTAGGAATGGCGCGATTAAAAGCAATGCTTTCATATGAAATACTCGATCAAATGAAAAATCACACATTTTCTCACTTTTAACGAACAGTACTACGCTGCCGATGTAACACTTCAAAGTTCCAGAGCTGGAATGACCAAGCCGCAGACAGCCATGATCCGTGAACACTCTTGGTCTTTTTTCAGTGTAGATGGGGAGGAGGGGGGTCGAATAGTGGAGAATCCCAGGGCAAAAACTATGCCCTTTTACTAATCTGTTTCCTAGGAGTACCCGATGAGTCGGGAAATCTCAGTTCACTACACTGGTGGCGGAAAAATCTATCTGACTTGAAGGCTCCTTGTTCACTGCTAATTTGGAATAAAATGAATGTAGAATTTAATAAAATTGAAGAGGAAGAAGCTTTTCTTAATAACCGGCTCTTTTCAGGCTTGAATTTTGAGTTATTTGGTGAAATGTGGTGCTATAATTTGGAATAGGCCTAAATTGTAATTCTAGACCAGGTGAGCCTCTGCTTTAAGTGTGCACACTGCTCATTCGAAACAACGCGTCAGAGTAGGGATCGAATAGCTGGAATTCCATTATGAACCAGTTTGTTACGTACCAGTAGTATCAGAAAATGTATGAACCAGAGGAATGACATGCTAAAGAGGAAAGTTTTCTAACTCCCCAGCTATTTCCCGCCAATATTCAGTCAGGCTGTTATACTTGGTACGCAGCAGTAATCCCATCTATCGGAGTTGAGTGGCAGCATAAGAGACAAAGAACATCACAACAAACAGTGGTCAATGTAATGTTATTGTTGATCAATGTTATGCGCTTTCGATATTGTAGGCCTTCACATTTAGTTTTCTCGTGACTTTGAAATACCACTCTTACTATATTCGGTACGGTAAAATTGAATAAAACGTAATTGATTGGACATTGTGTTCTCTATAACTTTTGTTATGTAGTACTTTTCGATACGACCAATAACGTACATATTTCAAAATTAAATTTTAGGTGCTTTCCCCTAAACTACAATTTCATCCAGGGTGAATAAAATTGTTTATAGCTTAGACTGTAGTTTCTTATTCCCCGACTCTATATACCGATTTTCATTACATTCTGTTAACCCATTTTCTCATAGCTCAGCGTTGATATGGACTTAGCAACAAAAATACAAATTCATGAATATTTCTGTTATCAAGCCAGTACAGTAAAAATGTATAAGACATGAATGATTGGAAATTTAATTCTGTATAACTTTAGTTGTGTAGTATTTATCGATAGGACCACTAATAATATACATAGTGTGAGAATTAAATTTTAGGCCTTCCCCTAAACTATCATTTCACTCAGCGTGAATAACATGATTTATAGCGTAGATTGTAGTGGCTCAATCCCCGACTTTACGGACCAGTTTTCATTAAAGTCTCTTGAGCCGCTTTCTCGTGATGTGTGTACATACGTATAGACAGACAGACAAAACTCTTATTTTGTATATATAGATACCAGCTGATGTACCCGTGCTTCGCTATGGAATTCTCAGAAAGACTGTCTTTGTGGTTTTCCTAACTAAGTTAACTTAGCCATAACAAAAACGCCTGTAGGAATGTAGGGATTAAAAGCAATTGTATCATATAAATACTCGCTCAAATAAAAAACCGCACATTTTCTTACTTTTAACGAACACTACTACGATGCCGATCTAACAGTCCAAAGTTACAATGTTGGAATGACCAGGCTGCAGACAGCCGTGAACACTCCTCTGCCATTGTTCCGTTTAATATACACACTGCTCATTCCAATCAGTACCTCAGGGTAGGGATTGAATAGCTTGAATGCTATGATGAACCAGTTTGTTATGTACCAGTATCAGAAAATTTATGAACTGGAGGAATGGTGTGCTTAAGAAGAAAGTTATCTAACTCCCCAGCTACTTCCCGCCAATATTCAGGCAGGCTGTAATACTCGGTACGACCGGGCGAGTTGGCCGTGCGGTTAGGGACGCGCAGCAGTGAGTTTGCATCCGGTAGGTAGTGGGTTCGAAAACCACTGTCGACAGTCCTGAAGGCGGTCTTCCGTGGTCTCCCATTTTCAAACCAGGCAAATGCTGGGGCTGTACCGTACTCAAACGCCAGGGCCGCTTCCTTTCTACTCCTAGCCCTTTCCTATCCCATCGTCTCCACAATACCTATCTGTGTCGGTGCGACATAAAGCAAATTTTAAAAAACTTGGTATAGGCCTACGGCAGTAATCCCATCTATCGGACATGACTGGCAACAGAAGACACAAAGCACATCACAACAAACAGTGGTCAATGTAATGTTATTATTGTTCATTGTTATGAGCTTCCTGTATTGTAGGCCTTCACATTTAGATTTCTTTCGTCTCTGTGATATTAGGGCGTCTTACGAAATTATTTATAGCGTAGACTGTGGTTCCTCATTCCCCAACTTCACATAAAGATTTTCATTAAATTCTGTATACCCATTTTCTCATGACTTGCGCTGATATGGACTTAGCTACAAAAATACAAATTCATGAATATCTCTGACATCATAACTGGTACGGTAAAAATGTATAAGACATAAATGATCGGAAATTTAATACTATATAAATTTAGTAATGTAGTATTTGTCAATAGGACCACTAATAACACAAATATTTGAGAATTAATTTTAGGCCTTCCCCAAAACTACCATTCCACTCAGCGGGAATAAAATTACTTATGACCTAGATTGTAGGGACTTATTTCCCGACTTTGCATACCGATTTTCAGTAAGATAGGACCACTAATAACATAAATATTTGAGTATTAAATTTCAGGCCTTCCCCTAAACTACCATTATTATCAGCGTGAATAAGATTACTTATAGCCTAGATTATAGCGACTTATTCCCGAACACTACATACCGATTTTCATTAAATTCTCTTCATCCGTTTTCTCGTGATGCGTGTACATGCAGACAGAAATTACGGAAAGTTAAAAAAGTGCATTTCCTTGCTACTATGGATACGACCGATACAGAAATACGATTCTTTTTTAATTCTGAGCAATGTACAAACAAAATCTTTGTTTTACAAATTCTGAGCAATGTACAGACAAAACTCTTATTTTACATATATAGATAAAATAAAGATTTTGTTTGTACATTGCTCAGAATTAAAAAAGAATGGTATTTCTGTATCATTTGTGTCCACGGTAAGAAGGAAATGCAATTTTTTAATTTTGTCGTACTGTGCATCACAAGAAAATGGCTGAACATAATTTAGTGAAACCTGGGTGGAGTATCTCAGACGGTTTAGTCGCGGGCCTCCTGATCCCAACTGGGCAGGTTCGATCCTGGCTCATTCCGATCATATTTGAAGGTGCTCAAATACGTCAGCCTCATGTTGCTAGATTTTCGGGCACATAAAAGAACTCCTGCGCGACTAAATTATGGCACCTCGGTGTCTCCAAAAACTGTAAAAGTAGATAATGGGACATTATTATTAATTTAATGAAACCACGAACCTACTACGCTGGCATAGCGGGGGGGAGAGGTGCCACGTGGCGCGTTCCAGGTGGCGGGTAGGGGTGTCCTAAGCGGCTTTTCGGCGGACTTGAGGGAAATGAAATAACTCTCGCGGACCAAACACGCTGCCCCCTGCGGGTGGGGGATGCACATGTTGAATACACCTGCAGTATCCCCTGCCTGTTGTAAGAGGCGACTAAAAGGGGCGACCAAGGGATGATTGAATTAGGACCATGAAACTACTTTTGATTCGTACCATCATGCAGGGAACACCATGGGTTGCTTGTACTTGCGAGTAGTACCACTAAATTAGGTACGAAATAGGTTTGTGATTAGTTGCAGTAAAAAGCCTGGCCTGGTGGTTTCCAGTACCCGTGCGTCGTATCCATGTGAGCAACACCGCGGGTCTGGGCGTAGCCTGTGAGTTGTACCGCTATATGAGCGACACTGTGGGTCAGCATTGTCTGTGATTGGTACCCACTATGTGAGGAACACCACTGGAATACCGGCGCCCGTGACTAATACACCTAGGTGAGGAACCTTACCGGTTTGCGTTGGCTATGAGTGCTGCCATTGTGTGAGAAACACCATAGGTCTGCGTTCCCTGTACGAAGTGCAATACTTGTGAGTAGTACCAACTTGTGTGGAACACCGTGAGTCTTCGCTACTTTTGATTAGTACCCCAAAATGACAAATACCATGGTTTTACTTTACTTGCGACATGTACCATTCTTTGGGGCTTTAGATGTGGATTTAGCATCCTTTCAGACATCAAGCATCATTGTGCTTATAAGTGGTCCCTTGGTCAGTAATACTCTAATTAACTACCTTCTTTTTGAATCTGATCCACTGTTTTTTGTTTGTTTGTTTTTTTGTTTTTTGTTGGATTCATGTCCACTACTGTAGTGCAAAGTAAGGAAATGTGAGAGTGACTGATAAAGTTGAACATTTATTTTCGCTTCTAACAGCCGAGAAATGTTGAGATCGAAAGCTGCAGAAAAAAGAAAATGTGTAGTTTTAACCATACAAATTAAAGTTAATTTAATCGAACGGTTGAAGAAAGGTTAACTAGTCTCAAATTTATGTAGCATCAGAGTTCGGTGTGGGTGTGACAACAGTGCGGGACCTAAAAGAGCAAAGTGTTGCAGTTTGCGGCAAGTTCTGACAGATGATATAGATGTTGATTCCCATAGGGAACCTGAAATATTTGTCCCGAGTGAGTAAATTTATAATACCAATATGAATGGTCCGTTATTGGACATTATAAATTTTCCAGCTAACTCATTCCTGGTTGCCAGCATTTCGCCCCAGTGTGCTAAGTTGGGCTCATCAATTGGTAAATAGCACACCCACCATGACGCATGGCTAGTGCATACCTTGGAGGCCACCGCGTAGGCTACTTGGAGCCACCGGCACTGCCAGTGCACTGTGAGTGACTTTGTCTCAAATATATTGGTACGGGTATTGGTATTTATATTGGTATTATGAATTTAGCTGAATATTTAATATGTATTGTTGTAGCTTTGACTACATTTTGGTTTTAAAGAGGGTTTAATGCACTGCATTTTAAGGTTATACCGTATGTATTTTATGTACTGTAAAGTCCATTAATATTAGTAGTATTGATTATCCATTTTTTTAAAAATTAACTGTTCCCCCTTCCCGAGCATTAGAACGGATAATTGAGGTTTTACTGTATGTGAACAAAATGACTCTCGCCCACATTGCTCTGAAATGCTTTTCTTCTTAACATGCATGTGACATCAAGTTTTGTTTCAGGTTGTTGTCGGTGGTAAGAATAAATATCTTATTAATGGAACCAATGTTCAGAACAAACGAGTACAGGATTTATTTTGTTCTGTTCAACTCAATGTCAATAATCCTCATTTCCTTATAATGCAAGGACGAATTACCAAGGTGTTGAACATGAAGCCTTTGGAGGTAAGTGAGAATTTTCATGTGTAATATTGCTAATATATTTAAATATTTTTATGCCGTATGAGTTTGTACAGGATGGTATTTCCAAGCTTATCTGTAGATTCCTGCAGCCTGCTGGCTTAAAATGAGTGGTACTTTCCAGTGACTTGCAGCGGTAACGCACACAGATGATAACTTGTTGATCCAGCATGTCTGCCGACAGTAAGCTGATGTAATGATCGTGTGCATCTGCTCTTTGCTTCATAAATGATTGATTTTCTGTGATGGCTTATTAACAGATGATTGAACAGTATATTTTTGTGTGTTGCAGATTCTTAAAGCACAAGTCTACTTGTGTAGTAAGAAAGAAATTTCATTATGAGTTTCCTGATTCGCAAGTTCCAACTCATGATGGAATAAGAAATATACCATATTTTTCGTGTGTTAGACCCCTTTTTTCCCCCCAACTTTTACAGCCAAAAATGTAAAGGGGGTCCAATATGAGAACCTCAAATTTTGTACGGCGAACACATGACTTCTAGGGTAAAAGGAGCTATAAATTGTACATGTAAACATTATACACTATCCTTTAACAAACTTATGAATGTATTTGAGTTATATTGGCTATTTTCGCCAGGAGGCAGTATTTCTAAATGTAAAAGGACAATAAATTGTGAACATGACTTTTAGGCCGACATGTAAAGTAAATATAGTCCATTTTGTTACCAGTACTCATATCACATCATTCATTACATCTCATTAATTCCTCTGATGAGGTTGGCGTCAGGAAGGGCATACGGTCGTAAAAAACTCGCTACGAAGATTCATCTGACATACTCGACCTCGTAGAGGAAAGGGATAAGAGTTTTGTATTATCATATTATGCAATATTGATACAAAAGAACTTAATGGCCAGTCATTTGTCTCTGTCAGTTGAGCAGTAGGCCTACCACACAGTAAACCTGATCACTGCTTTCATTTGAATTATTGTCTTGCGCTGCCAACTTCCCGGCTACTGGCGTCTTCACTGCCATCTCGTCAGCCATTCACAGCAGCACTGCAATCGAGAGCATACGAGGTCCTGTCCTTCTGAACCTTTTAAAAATAGTTTTGTTCCCGACTATAGAGTCTAAGCAGTGTGAATCTATACCCAAATGGTTTATGGAGATGGTCTCTTTATCATCAGTCTTTGTTCGCAGCTATTTGTGCAACAGATCACTGTTTTACGTTATAATACAAAGTTTGCGGGTGGTTGGTTCGATGATCTTCATGTAAAAAGTAAAATAAATGAAATGGGGTGCTGAAAACCTGGCACCATCCCTATAGCACTCTTGCTGTGAATACTGATTTGTTAAGCAACACACAGCCTGTTTCAATATTCACTCTGATTGCATCACAAAAATTGAGCAAAGTTTCATTACTGCTGCATGACTTGAACTTTCACAGATGACATATAGCGTCAATAAATGTGAAAGTAAGAAGAAAGTTCATGTGACTAAGTCTGTAATGGTGTTTAGAACATGTTTAGCCTAAGTAAGCATAGATCAAAATTTGTCAGGTTTTTTTTTTTTTTCTTTTTTTTTTTTCTGCCTTGCAACTTTTCAATAGATTATTTATTGTAACTGAATCTCATGTTTACTCTTGCCAGTTTTAATCGTCCGCTGTCTGAGTTGACTTGATTTGAATGTTCCTCGCTGAGCGCTCAAGCGGAGTGAACTCCTGTACTTTTCCATACGCAGGCGCTTCTTTGTGCTTGACCCTGGTACTGACAAATGTGGAAGCATACCTACCTGAAACAAATCCCAAAATGTATCTCAAATTAAACAGAGGCAAATAAACCATCAAATAAGGGGGTCAGGTGGATCAAAGGTACTTAAAAATACAGACAATAGAGCTGATCTAAAATTAGAAAACCAATTTAAGGAGAATGATTTTTTACTTAGGTCAGTTGATATAAGTAGAATTACAATCTGAAGGAATCTAATTACATTAAGGAAAAATTCAAATCCAATCCTGAAGAAATTACCAGGGTACCCGGAAAAGCACAGGGGAATAAAAGTCCAGAAAATATACAGGGAAAACACAGGGACATAGCTTGTCACGTCAAAATTAAGCTTTCTGTCTAAGATTGGGCCCAGCAGAATGATGAGTGAGACTGATATGTAGAATAATACACCACTGAAAGTCAGTGTTAAATATTTAAGTCCATCTTGTCGATAAAATAAAAAGTTACTTAATCTATATCGATAAAATGCTCTTTAACTTGTTTCTTTTAACGTGCACAGATTTTTAAAACCTATCCATATAATTTATATAATGTAGAGGTGCTAATTATTATGAATTGCCTAAAATTATTATGGATTTTGCCTCACTATTAAGGAAAAATGATTACAGACAAGCAAAATTGTCACAGAAAAATTCTACAAAGAAAGGAATGTGTCAGTGGGGCTTCTTTCTATGCACAATAATTGACCAGTGTACATATTCAAACAACACTTCCATTTGCTATAGGACTTGGGATCTTATTCCTGAGTTTCAGAACACTAACCCATATGCTTCTGTTTAGAAACTAGCATGCTTATTTGTGCCAATTTCATGAATAAGGTCTCTGATGAACAAAAGCATTAGTTTGAAGAGTAATCGACTGATGGTTTGCTGTGATTAATGTAGCTCATTTTTGTTCGTTGTAGTGTTTCTAGGATTACGGCTAACCCACTACACAGATTGGCACTTCATGATAAGGTGTAGCTTGTTTGACTTATGGTATATTTATTTTGAGTTCTTTTGAACATACATACATGCCATTGTAAGTGTTCATGCAAAACATGTTTCAGGAGGGTGATTCCAGAGTATCTGAAACATACTCGTGTGTCACTTTTAAGTACCATGTCCCACTAAATTTAATGCAGTGAAAACTGGAATATCCCAGGGAAAAGACAGGGAAAATAGATTTAGGTTACTAGTGGGCAGCCTGATTATTCTACAGTAAATAAATATTAAATTTTAAATTAATTTAATTTTGCATAATGTGCATAAGTAGAGGACATTACCTTAAATCTTAAGCACTTTCACAGAATTTTGTCAGAGATTTCTCTGCACTTACATGTCATTAGGTGATATCTGTTACATGGGTTACCACAAAGTTTGCATATGTATAGTTCATCTGGTTGATGGTTGATGTCTCTCGTGCAAATACGGTGGTGAAAACCATGAACCGCAAAGCGCATCATGATGTGTCTCGGTGTATAATTGGCTTTTATCCATTCTCTATTGAGCATTGCATCTGTAGTGTAAAATTTAGGAAATATTTCCTCTCTTTTTCCTTGTTTATCTCAGAGTAGACTCTGGAATGCTTTTGTTGATGGCAGGAATAGGTCATCACTTTACAAAGGAAATTTAATATGTAGGTGTTGAATTGGAGGACATATTAAATTTCATTTGTAAAGTGAAAACCGTCAACACGGAATGATTCTAATATCTTATAATGGAATAGGTCTTATCTCAAATCCTCAATGTAGAAGGATACTCTGGTGAGTACATATGCTAGGCGTGAGGGTGTATGCTTTGAAATACAGTATAAGGCCTTTTTCAGGAATCTTGCTTTTAATGGTTTGATTTCCTTAAGGTTCTACTGAGTTGGTCCCAGATTAATGTCAAACCATATGTCACTATTGGTGTGACTTTCAACTTAAAAATTTTAAAGCATTATTTAATGGGAACAAGAAATATCAATACTATGGGTGGAAACTGTATTTAAAACTCAAGACTGCTGTGTTTTAAATTCTCCCCCATTTTTTTTAGCCCTTGTTCCTCCTTTCTCGTACATCTGCGCTTATTTTCTCTTTTTTTTAAAAGAAAATACGGCAAAAACCTCAATAATTTATTTCACTTTGAGGGAAAATACCTGCATAAAATACTAATGCAGCGTAAGGGAAGAAAGAATTAACACGGGGTCTATACCGAACTCCCCCCAGAGTTGAAGTTGTCCACTGCAACACCTCACCCACCTGCAGGTGTTTAGACTCATCGCATCGCCTCCAGAATGTGCGCAGCAGTTACAGTCGCTTGCTTGCTTCAGTAGCAGAAGCTGAGTCATAGATAATAGCACGCACCGTTAAGTGGAAGCAGGAAACAGCAGTAGCTTGTAATAGTGATGCCATAGTCGTGTTTTAGCAGTAAAATGCGAAGTGCAGTAAGTAGTTTCAAGAACGATTTAATCGAAACTGATGGTACCATTATTCAGTGATCTCTATGTAATATTGATATTAAAGTAGATGGAAAACATATAAGATAGAATAATTCAGCATCTCAAGTATGCCAAACATGAGAAAATCAAAGCTATTCGTGTGAGTTTCAAAAGTTATTTTTACAGGAATCTTTTCAGAAGGCAAAAAAAAAAAAAAAGCAGAGAACAAAACTTTTTTTCAGTGACCTTTGTTCGATGTGGAATTCCTTTAAATAAGGTAAATTACCCAGCAATGAAGAGTTTATTGGAAAAATACACAACGCACTGTCCCTGATGAAAGTATACTTCGTAAAGAATTACCTACAACCAGTTTATGAAGCTAATTTACAAAAAGTTAAGGAGGTTGTTGGAGACCATCCACTTTGCTTCATTTTGGATGAAGCAACCGATTCACTTTCAAGAGCTGTTCTAAACATTCTTGTGATGCCATTGACAGGAGATCCATCAAAACCAATGTTGGCTGCCATGTACGAATTGGAAAAAGTCAACTTTACATTTATAATGCATTCATTGACTGTTGTTTTAAACTCTGGCCATCAGGAGTGCAGTACAACAAAGTATGGTAAGTTGTTATGGACAAGCATCATACATGGTCTCAGCATTTGCACAGTTGAAGCCTATGTATTCTAATCTCCACCATACAACTTGTATTGTCCATACTTTGCATAGGGTATGTGAAGCAATGAGGGTTAAATATATTGTTGCAAGTGCCTTCATATTCAAACTTAAAAAGACATTGATTAAAGCTCCAAGTAGAATTCAGCTTTACAAGGAAGTTACAGTCCTAGCACTACCTAGGTTTCCCATCATAAGTAGATGGGGGACATGGATTTCATGAACTGTTTTCCTTTGTGAACATTTCACTTAGATAAAGGAATTTATACTGTCTTTGGACGATGTTGAATCTGCAGCTGTGGAACGAGCGAACGACATGCTAAGTGTCACTAATTTGGAGACAGAGCTGTACGCAGTGCATACGTTCAAGTTTCTTCCTGCTGCCATCTTGTAAGTGGAAGAGCAGTGCTTATCCAAGGATATGCAATGGAGTGTGGTTGAAAGAACTGACAACATGCTTCTGGGATTTGCAAAAGAAAAACTTACGGCCAGTTTATCAAAATATCCAGATATTGGAAAACTAGTGAAGTGCACTGATTTAGAGTTTAGACTAAAAACCAAGTATTCTCCACTGGTTTCCGTTGATGTTGAGTGCTCATTTTCTTTGTATAAAGATATGCTAAATTCAAAGAGAGAAAATTTGACCTTCATACATATCTTCACTAACGATAGTTCAGTGGTTATGTCTCCATTGAGGTCAGCTGCCTTATCCTATAGCTGCAGCGCTGTTACACCGGATAGGCATTTCCGTCTCGTGACACCAATCGCTGCTTAGGAATCATGTGGAGGGTGCAGACTGATGAATATTTCCAGCCTCATTCACTGTTTTCGTTCCTGCGTTGCAAGTTGTGTTACGAGTTACATTTGTGTCTGTGATAAAGAGTTGTACTGCGAGTTAATAGCGGACTACGTTTATTATAGCTGCTAAATGTAAGAAGCTGTCTCTTCAACAAAAGATGAACAGAATTAGGGATGTTGAAGGGGATAGCAAACTACCTTTGTCACAGGCGGCAAAGAAGTATGACTTGGCAGCCTCTATGCCGTTTAGCATCATGAAACAGAAGGACGCTATCTTACCGCGGAAGTGGAGCGGGGTTCTGGGGCAAAAATACGGAATAATATTCGTTCTTCGCCGTATGAGGAACTTGAAAACATTTAAATGAAATGGTTTGAGAGACAAAGGAGTGAGAATGCTCCAATTGACGGGAACATACTTAAATAAAAACTTCAGAATTTGCATTTAAGCTGGGTTTGGTCGATTTCAATGCTTTTAATGGCTGGTTTGATCGTTTTATAAAACGGCACAGTGTTCCGTTCCAAAACATGTACGGCGAGAGTGCAAAAGTTAATGACAGTACTGTTGCAAACTGGAAAAAAGTATACGTTGCCTCGACTTCTTGAAGGATATAATGCTAAGGATGTTTTTCAAATATGAAGTTTTGAAGCTTCCAACTAATCAGTACATATATTTATATATTGTTGTTCTACAGTGCCGGTTTTGACCCCGTGAAGGTCATCTTCAGCTGACAATCGTAACATAGAATTAAAACCTCACAATAAGAATGTCACATGATATGGGTAAAAACATAGTTATTACAAATGTTCTAGTTTAAATAATCGTATACATTAACTGATATAATAATTAAAACTTAACCTTACTATATATACATGAATGATGTATGTTAAAATACTTTTTTCTTAAATTATAAAGGTGTCACGTAATATGGATAAAAACGTTATCAATTTGCAAATGTTTTTCGTCTTATCTTCGTCTACATTAATCGGTATGAGAGTTAAAACTTTGCAATACTATTATGTGTGCAGGTGATATATATTGAATGTACAATATTCTTGAATTATGAAGTGTCCACTGTTCCACATTAGAACTTATGACCAGATGAACAAAACATTTTGAAGTGCAGATTAATTCTTGCGGTGTGTTGTATATGCGACTATGTTATGATTAGACCTGGGATTTTAAGGCAAATGCCTACTTCGTTCCTTATGAAATAACATGATTTTTTAAAAATATGTTGACGTTTCATGATAAATACCTTACATTAACAGAGTTTTATAGCGCCCTAAAATGCCTATTTGGACCTTTAGAGCCTATTTTACTATTTTAGTGCCTAAAAATGCCTATTTTCTACATTTAAAATAAAGTCCAACTTCTGTAATTTTTACAATCACACAATGGACATCCCTGGAATGAGCAGAACAGCAGAGGGTTGGTTTTTCACAGAAATGTGCTCTTCCCAGACAACTGTCACCAAAGGAATGCTGAGTGAAGGGTGGAGGTGGAGGATTAGCTCAAAAGAACAACGAGCAGGTAGTAAAGGACGTACTGTGTCGAGTGACAGGGTGAGGGGGGAGGGGGGGATTGTCTAGGAAGAACAAGGAGCAGGTAGTAAGAAGGGACATTCTGTGTCAAGTCGCTAGTGAAAGAACATTTGTTTAACTGAATATAGTTCATCATGCCTAAAACGAAATCATCTAAGAGTGCGCTTATACAACAATGGCTTGTACAATTTCCAGGGATGACTTTTGATTGCAAGATTATTTTCTGCCAGTACTGCAATAAACAGGTATGTGCATATATCTTAAATTTCATATTAATCTAAAACTAAGGTTTTTATATTGGCTCCTCTAATTAATTGTAGAGACCTAGTCCAGACGACCTGGGTTCGATTTCTAGTACCGGCAGTAATTTAGAAATCTATGAGATCTGGAACGGTGTTGACCCAGCATCGTGAGGACAATTGAGAAGCTACAGTGGGCAGGGGTCACGGAGGCAAGGCAATACGGCTGAGGGATGTATCGTGCTGACCACACGCCACCCAATATCTGCAGGCCATGAGCTGGGCAGCAGCCGTTATTGAAAGCCAAGGCCCTCCGGGGACTGTAGTGTTCTTGTTCTTAATTAACTTTAGAGTAATGATGGCTTAATTTAAATAGTTCAAAATTACAAATTTTATTCAATAGCTCACCTTTTCTATTCCTCATCTTAGTCTCTAATTGACATCACTTTATTGTGTTTTAGATTTCACATGAGAAAAAATGCCACCTTCAGCAGCATGCAGATACTGCCAGTCACAAAGCGAAAGCAGCCATGAAAAGTAACATTAGACAGACTCTGCTCACACAAACTATATCTCCTACAACCCATAATGGTTTCTATGCTGATATGTGTAGAGCCCTAGTTACAGCAAATATCCTCTGGAATGCTGTGCATAATCCAGTTTTCAGAGATTTTTTAGAGAAATACACCAAGCAGCACATCCCATCAGCATCTACATTAAAGAAGAACTACTTAGATATTTGTTACAATGAGGTCATTTTGTCAATCAGAGAGGATATTGGGGAGTCCTGCATATGGTTGTGTGTGGACGAAACCACCGACTCTGTGGGCAGGTACATTGCTAACCTTATAGTAGGAAAACTGGAACCCAATCAGGCATCTACCGCTCACCTTCTTTGCTCTAAACAGCTTGAGAAAGTCAATAGTCAAAGCATTGCATACTTCATCAACAAGGGGTTGCAATTGTTGTATCCCGGGAGTGTTGATGATTCTAAAGTCCTCCTCCTTGTCACCGATGTTGCTTCCTACATGATTGCCACTGCACCTCTCCTCAAACCTTTCTATCCTTCTTTAATTCATGTTACTTGCATGGCCCATGCCTTGCATAGACTCGCAGAGACAGTTAGGGCCGAGTTTCCTGCAGTAAATACTCTCATTTCAACAATGAAGAAAGTGTTCTGTAAGGCTCCATCATGAATAGCCATCTTTCGAGAGAAACTCCCCTCTATTCCCCTTCCACCACAGCCAGTCATCACCTGTTGGGGTTCCTGGATGGAAGCTGCCCTGTATTATGCAGGACATCTTGAGGAAATCAAGACTGTGATAGACAATTTGCCTTTAACGGACAACTCTGCATGTGCGTCGTCTGTCAAAGAGCTGTTAAATGACTGTTCCAGTGTTCAGAGAGACATTGCGTATATTCTGGCAAATTTTTCATTTCTTCCAGTCACCATTACAAAAATGGAGGAAAAGGGAAGCAGTCTCAAACAGCAATTTTCTGTAATTGAGGAAGCTGAGAATAACATACAAAGTGCTAGGGGCAAGGTAGGGGACAAAATAAGAGACAAGTGGTCTAGTGTACTGCAGAAGAACTCAGGTCATTTAGTGCTGAAAAGGGTACATCAGGTAATGGATAGGGAAAAGGTTGACTTACCAAGTGAAATTGAATTGAAAAATGTAGGTAAATTTTCCTATGCCCCTCTAACATCTGTGAGTGTGGAGCGCTCTTTTTCTGCTTTCAAAATGATTTTAACAGATAAAAGACACAGCCTGACTGTGGAAAATTTGGAGAAGATTATTGTTATGTACTGTAAAGCAAACTACGAATGAAAGTACTGTAGGAATGTTCCTCACAAATAATAAACACATACTCCATTCGCGTTTACGCCGTTATTGGATGCCTACAGTGCTGTAATTGTGTACAGTGATTTTAGTATTAAGGTTTTAGATCAGTACTGATAATGGTATATCATATATTCTATAACTTTTTTTGACACATGACTTTTTTATATTGTTTTTGATAAATGTCTTTTTTATTTTGTCTTAATTTTGCAGTTATTTTGGTTAAGAATAGGGATACCACGTTTGTTAAAGGAAAAAAAGTATCACGTTACAGTTTAAGTGTATATTGTAATATTTTAAACTCTATTTCCTGCCTATCCACACAATTTTAAAACATATTTTAAGTGCCTATTTTCTCTTTTAAAAGCCTATTTACTTGTTTTAAAAGCCTATTTTAGGCGCCTAAAACTAAATTTTTTAGAGCCTAAAATCCCAGGTCTAGTTATGATATATGTTCAGCCGTGTTCTTCTATTGGTGGTATAATAGTATGAGTTTCTTGAAGTAATATGAACACTTATGTTGAAATCAGGTAGGTGTCCGGTGTTCAGTGCGGGACTTTGTCGGTACATACACAAAGCTTATAGTTTATGTTAAGACTGAATTGACCATAAAATTTAATAAAATACGGTATATAAATGTAGATAAGTTGTTGTTTTAGCGATGTACTTCCCTTAGTTTTTATGTTATTTGAATTTGTCAAATGTCAGTATGTATTGCTTGATTTCAACATATCTTGTGTTTTTTGGTTAGCGTGAAAGCTTCTTTCTTCACTTTGTGTTGTAGGACGTGTTTTGTATCTGTATATAGAAATAAAAGTGTAAGGAATGTTGCGTCTGCCAAGTTTGTATTGAAGTTGGAATGGGTGTGAGTGTACTTACTGTAGATGTTGACACTTGATGTGTGCTATTTGGCAGCATGTCGAGCACTGTTCCGTGTTTGTCTGAAGTTGCTGCTTGTGGCTGCGGAGGGGCAGGAGGTGCGGCTGTTGAGAAAGTAGAACTGGAGCGGGGGGTGTCTCCTGGCAGTTCTTTTATGTGTATTGGGTCTGGTTTTTGGATTCTTTTTAGGTAATTGTTTTTTAGGAAAGGGATGACTGCATTGAAAAGAATGTTAACTTTGTTTGTAATTTCATTTAAATTGATGTTTGGATTGGCGTATGGATCTAGGTTGATATAGAATTCTTCCATTATATTGAGTAAGGGGCTCTTGCGGTTAGTACTTAGAATTTGCATATCGTTTTCAATGTTTGTAAATTTATGTTTAAAGTCTTCAGTGTGTTGGCCTATGGCTGAGAAATGACTGTGTTTTATTGCGTTGATATGTTCATTGTAATGTATCTGAAAGTTCCTTCCAGTACGTCCGATATAACTGGCTTTACAGTTGTTGCACTTCATACGATATACTCCTGAGTGACTGTATTTATTATTATTGTTGATGGATTTGGAGTTGTGTAGGATATTGGCGTTGTTATATGTAGTTCTGTAGGCTATTTTTAGATTTCGTTTCTTGAAAATGTTCGTTATAGGATATATGTGGGTGTTGTTGAAAGTGAATAGTACGTAGTCTTTCTTAGTTTTGTCGGTTCTGATTAGTTTTGATTTGGGTTGATTTTTTATTTTGTATATGATTTTGTTGATCAGTTTTTTTTTTTGTATCCGTTTTGTCTGGCTATTTTGTGATTCAGTTTAAGTTCTTTTAGTTCTTCTTGTGTTAGTGGTATATACCAAAAAACAAAGACAGAGTCACCTCCGTACAGGCCATGAAGGTCCTTGGAGGAGTGGAAGGTAAAGGCTTCCACCATTGTTAACCACAGCACGTGATGGGGTAGAGTGGTTAGTTCCACGCCCTGCCTGCTTTTCCCCCCAGGAATTAACCTGGTACTCATTTTTGGTGTAGGCCGAGTGAACCTCAGGGCCATATGCACCTCCGGAAGTGGAAATCTTGTTTTTTAAATTTTTTACGACTTCCTGACGGGGATTCGAACCCACGTCCTTCCGGGCGAACCAAGCACGCCTTTACCGCCTCGGCCAGGCAGCCCCTAGTGGTATATACCACGATATGCAAATTCTAAGTACTAATCGCAAGAGCCCCTTACTCAATATAACGGAAGAATTCTATATAAACCTAGATCAATACGCCAATCCAAACTTCAATTTAAATTAAAAATTAGAGACAAAGTTAACATTCTTTTCAATGCAGTCATCCCTTTCCTAAAAACAATTAACTAAAAAGAATCCAAAAACCAGACCCAATACACATAAAAGAACCGCCAGAGGACACCCCCCCGCTCCAGTCCTACTTCCTCAAGAGCCGCTCCTCGTACCCCTCTGAATTTCCCCTCTGCAGCCACAAGCAGCAACTTCAGTCAAACACAGAACAATGCTCGACATGCTGCCGAATAGCACACATCAAGTGTCAACATCTACAGTAAGTACACACACCCATTCCAACTTCAAAACAAACTTGGCAGACGCAACATTCCTTACACTTTATTTCTATATACAGATACAAACCACGTCCTACAACACAAAGTGAAGAAAGAAGCTTTCACGCTAACAAAAAAAACACAAGATATGTTGAAATCAAGCAATACATATTGACATTTGACAAATTCAAATAACATAAAAACTAAGGGAAGCACATCGCTAAAACAACTTATCTACATTTATATACCGTATTCTATTAAATTTTATGGTCAATTCAGTCTTAACATAAACTATAAGCTTTGTGTATGTATCAACGAAGTCCCGCACTAAACACTGGACAACTACCTGATTTCAACATAAGTGTTCATATTACTTCAAGAAACTCGTACTATTATACCACCAATAGACGAACACGGCTGATCATATATCATAACACAGTCGCATATACAACACACCGCAAGAATTAATCTGCACTTCAAAATGTTTTGTTCATCTAGTCATAAGTTTTAATGTGGAACAGTGGACACTTCACAATTCAAGAATATTGTACATTGAACATATATCACCTGCGCACATAATAGTATTGCAAAGTTTTAAATCTCATACCGATTAACGTAGACGAAGATAAGACGAGAAACATTTGCAAATTGATAACGTTTTTATCCATATTGTGAGACACCTTTCTTCTTCTTCTTCTACTTCTTCTTTTATGACCACATAGGATCACTTTAGTCAGTCCGTCGTTCAGGTCTCTTTGAAGGGATTGTTCGGGCTTTGCGGTCCTCCCAGTACTTCTTCAGACGCTCTGATCTTCATGCCCTTTCCTCAGTTGAAAAAATGTACGTGTTGTTGGTTTGTTTTGTGTAAGGGTAAAGCGGAGGTTTGTATTCTTGAGTTTTGTATTCAATTTTATCTTATTTGTGGTGTCTTCTGTTGTAAGGCCTATTTCCTTCAGATCCTCTCTTACTTCTTTGATCCATTTACATCCTGTTGTGGTATTTTTTGAGACGAGTGAGACACCTTTATAATTTAAGAAAAAATGTATTTTAACATACGTCATTCATGTACATATATTAATGTTAAGTTTTAATTATTATATCAGTTAATGTAGATGATTTAAACTAGAACATTTGTAATAACTATGTTTTTACCCATATCATGTGACATTCTTATTGTGATGTTTTAATTGTATGTTATGATTGTCAGCTGAAGATGACCTTCACGGGGTCGAAACCGGTACTATAGAACAATAATATATAAATATATGTATTGATGAGGTGGAAGCTTCAAAACTTCATATTTGTGAATATAGTCAATACGGAAATGAAACTTATAGATTATGATAAGGATGTTTTTAATGCAGATGAAATGGGAGTGTTTTACAATTTGCTCCCATACAAGACATATGATGTTCGCGGAGAGAAAACCACGAAGCAAAGAAACTAAAGAAAGACTGACAGCGTTTACAGTAGGATCTCCACTGTCATGGCCTTATAGCGTAGTCCGGCCATGCTCTAGGCCGTACGGCTAGTCTTGTCAGAATCCGCACTTCGCTTCCATACAGCCGTCATTCCAGTACTACCTACAGTTCAGTGGACATAACTAACCAACAACATCTTGCATGGCAGTGACTGCTGCTTGGCAGTAAAAGTGATTTCCAGAGGCCGTGCCAATTTATCATGGTTCCACACATCCCTAAAGTAGGGCTTTTAAGTAGCGTGTTAACTTTGGACTGAGATTACATGAAAACGGAAGTTAATTAACATTTAAAACAAGTTTAGAAAAGAGTATCGTATCACAAATTTTTGTTACAACGGGATGTGCGATCGTAATTTATGTGAAATATATTCCTTAGAAGCGGACCAGTCCTTATATCAGGGTTTGTTAGAAGGGGGTTTAATTAACATTGTGCTTATGGCAATTTAGCTATCCCTTACAAAAATCTTCGTTAAAGCCAGGAATTCTTTTAAGGCGGACACGTTAAAACGGGGTTCTACTGTACTTGTCTTGGCAGTCCTTCTTCTAACCACTTTAGATATCCAAACCACCTCAATCTGTTCTGTTGTCGTTTGTCATTTAGTTTTTGCACCTTAAGCTCTTTTTGTATGTCTTCATTTCTCGCTCTATCTCTCCTTGCCTTCTGTACCATACTCCTTAGGAACTTCATTTCAGCTGTTTGTACTCTACTCTCATCTCTCCGAGACTGTCCAGGTTTCTGCTGCATATGTATTATAGGTAAGAAATATCCCTTGTACATTACTTCTTTAGTCTTCATTGAAAAACCAAAAACCAAACCCCATGGCACTACAGCCCTTGAAGGGCCTTGGCCTACAAAGCGACCGCTGCTCAGCCCGAAGGCCTGCAGATTACTAGGTGTCATGTGGTCAGCTCGACAAATCCTCTCGGCTGTTATTCTTGGCTTTCTAGACCGGGGCTGCTATCTCACTGTCATATAGCTTCTCAATTCTAATCACGTAGGCTGAGTGGACCTCGAACCAGCCCTCATGTTCCGGTAAAAATCCCTCACCTGGCCGAGAATCGAACCCGGGGCCTCCGGGTAAGAGGCAGGCACGCTACCCATACACCACGGTGCCGGCTTTAGCCTTCATTGGCACATTTTAATTCCATATTAATCTCTGTACCTGGTGGTAAAATGCACTCACCAGTTGTATCCTAATTTCCATATCCAGTCCTCTATTTTCTGTCAGTTCACTTCGCAAGTATCTGAAGCGTTCCACTATTTCCATTTCTTTGTCTCCAATTTTTATAGCTGCTTTTCCTTTTTCACTTCCTGTACTCATCACCATTTCTTGCTCTTCTCCACGTTGATCCTCAGTCCCCATTGTTTAATCCTTCCATTTAGTACATTCAGCTGGTATTGTACTGTTAGAGTAGGTAATTGCACTTGTAAAGGTTGTTTGAGGACTTGTTTGAGATTCTGTTACAGACTTGCCTCTTGTTGAAAATTTCTTCATTTTACAATGTGTGAAAGAATATGGGCACGAAGTTCCTTGTGGTTTTTCAGAATACTGTATTTAAAAAGTAAATATGCACTCGTGGAGGGGACAACAATCCTTCTAGAGCACTTCGGCCGATAATGAGTGTGAATTAACAAAGGTCTACACTTCAGAGCATGCCTGAACTCAACTACTTTAGAAATTACGTAATTCAAGCAACTTTCATAAAATATTGGCAGGAAACTTTTTTTGTGAATATATCCTATTCTGGGCAGAGCTATTCAGATTATTCTGAATGTGATGGTGCCATTTCTTATCTGAACAGTTGGTTATGTGAGAGGGACAACATATACTATGGACTTAGGTCCAGCAAATGTTTAAAAAGGCCACTACACAGGACAACAGCTGATTTTAATACTGAAGATGGATCTAGTGTTGATTTTCCATTTTGAAAGCCTTATTGATCTATTAATTATCTGACCGCCTTTTTTCTCATTCTCTTTTCTACTACGATTTCAGTTTTTCCAATCCTGTTGCCTTTTGCCACTTTCGTTTGACAGCAGATTCCACTTCTTCCATTATGATTTTACTCTTGGAATCTCTCTTCTACTAGGATAGAGAAAGGCTGTCAAGGAATTAGGAAGCTACTTATATATAATAAAAAGTAAAAGAAGTAAATATAGAAACATCCTTTGCTGGAAACAAATGATGGTGGTTTGTTAAGAACAGAGGAAGGGATCAGAGATGAAATATGATGTGAAATGGGAGTCTGCCGCTGCTGCCACCACCACCTGCAGAATAGATGAAATCCAGAAAAACCAACCCCTATCATCATGGCTTGAAATTGAAACAGCACTAAAGAATATGCTAAAGGGAAAGTTCTAAGCTTCGATGATCTCACCTCAGATGTGAAATAGGCAGCTGGAATGCCGGACGTAAATTGGCTTTATAGTGTGCTGCCAATGATTTGGGAAGAAAAAATCTCAAAAGATTGTTTCAAAAGGGCAGCAGACAGAAATGTGGAAACTATAGGGTCATATTGTTATCATACACCCTGAAGCTGTTGGAAAAGGTCGTTAAAATGAGAGGAAGATAGTGGAACTTTTTTTTAGGAAGAACTACATGGATTCAAAAAAGATCAAACTACTATGGATCTCATTTTGCCGTAAGAATGCTTACAAAAAGTACTGGGAAAATGGAAAGAATCTTGTGATTACATTTTTGGACATTGAAAAAGGCCAATGATAGTGTCCCTTGGAACATTTTTTGAGAATGCCTGGAAGACCTCAAGGTGCCAAAGTACCCAAAGTACGTAAATGACAAGGTAAAGGTGCTATACCAGATTGTTACAGATGTGTTCAGATGGGCAATGGACGATCAAAATATTTAGAGACAACGAGAGGTGTTCAAGAAGGAAGTGTCCTGTCACCACTGTTGTTCATAATAGTAATTAATAAGATCATAAAGTCTGTCAAGAAAATGGACAGCAGGCCAAATATCCTGGCAGTGGACATATCGGGTTCTCAGGAATGTCTGGGAGAATAAGGAGGTCCCTGGGGATTGGCAAAAAGGAATAATCATCCCAATTTTCAAGAAAGGTGATAAGAAAGTTTTGAAGAACTACAGGGGAATTACTCTAATATCCCATGTTGCTAAGATAATGGAAAGGATACTGGAAAGTAGAATAAGGTTGAGGGTTGAGAAGCAGATACAGGAAAATCAGTTTAGTTTCAGAAGTGGAAGGTCAACAATAGAGCCCATTTTCATTATGAGACAACTAATGGAAAAGCATTGGGAGTACGGGAATGATATGGTGATGACATTCATTGATATTGAAAAGGCATATGACAGTGTCCCTAGGACGAAAGTTTGGGACAGTCTGGTGCAAAAGGGAATTGGACAGGGATTAATAAAAATGATCATGGCATTGTATAAGGAATGTTGTAGTTGCGTGCAAACACAAGTTGGCAGGACAAGTTGGTTCAAAATAACTAGTGGGCTGAGACAGGGAAGTGTTCTATCACCAATCCTGTTTACAATAGTAATGGATGACATCATGAGAACAGCAAAAGCAGCATATGGAGGAAGAGAAATGAACATGATGTTATTTGCAGATGACATTGTGATTTGGGGAGAAGACGACAGGAAGGTTCAAGAACAGTTGAATGTGGTGAATGGGAATATCGAAGAATGTGGATTGAAAATAAGTGTAGAAAAGAGTAAAACTCTTGTTATGACTAGAGGGGAGAAAGAAGGGAAAGGTCAGATTAGACTTGCAGACAAGCCCCTGGAAGTAGTGGAAACGTTTAAATACCTGGGGAGTGAATTAATGGAGAATGCTCGACTGGATGCTGAGATTAGTAAAAGGATTCAAGCTGGAAGTTGTTTCTATCATAGTGTAAGAAATATGTTATGGGACAAAGATGTGCCAATGGAAGCAAAGGATACTATGTACAAGATGTATTACGTACCCATAACAACTTACGGAGCAGAAACTTGGACGATGACAAAGAAGGATGAGAGTCGAATACAGGCAGCTGAAATGAAATTCTTGAGGAGTATGATACAGAAGAGTAGACGAGATAAAATAAGGAATGAGAAAATCCGGGAAGAAATTGGAGTGGAAAAAATGAATGATAGAATAGAGAAGAGTCGACTAAGATGGTTTGGGCACATAAAGCGAATGAGCGACGAAAGAATGCCGAAAAGGGTGATGGAAATGCAAATCCAAGGAAGGAGAGGCCGTGGACGACCACGATTGAGATGGAAGGATACCATCCAACGCAGCATTATAGAAAGAAACCTGGACTGGGACACAGTGTTGGAGGAGGAGTGGTGGAAAAACCGAAGAAAGTGGAGAGGAACCATATTTGCCCCTACCCGGCTACAGCTGGATAAAGGGAAATGATGATGACGATGATGATGATGCTGCTGATGTGCTGTTATGGGGAGAAACAGAAGCTGGAAAAACTGATTGAGTGGAACAATATGTTCAATAACGTAAAAAAGAAAAGTAGAAATGATCAACTGGAAAGGAACAAACCCGACCATCTTTTTGGAAGTAACGAAGTTAGAATCAGTTTCTCACTTCAAGTAACTCGGAAGCACAGTCTCCAGAGACAATGCTGTCAAGCAGGAAATACTCAGCAGGACACACAAAGTATCAAAGTTTTACAATCAAGTCAGAAACCTACATTGGGAATGCAAAATACCACCAAAAGCTAAAACAACCCTGTACCTCACCTACTTCATACCAGTTCTCACATATGGTTTGGAGGAATATACTCTACTAAACAATGACTACAGTGGAATTCAGGCAAGAGAAATGAGATTAATTAGAACTATGAATAGTTACTTATCGTATGGCTTTTAGTGCTGGGAGTGTCAGAGGACATGTTCTGCTTGCCTGGTGCAGGCCTTTCTATTTGATGCCCGTGGTCGACTTGCACGTCTGGATGTTGGATGATGAGGTGGGGAGGAGGTGAAACCCAGTGTTGGCACATAACCTACTCCTGTCGAATAACACCAAGCAGTCTGCTCAAAGCTTTACATCCCCATCTGATGGATGAATCACCATCAACAGCATCATATACCCTCACTCCACATAAACACTGCAGAGAAGTTTGGAATTGAATCTCGGCTTTTGGCATGGAATCTAGTGATTAGAAATAGTATACCACCACATCTCGTACCCTGCCGGCCAACATTCTGATGGTGAAATTTTTTTGACCAATGGGGCTCGAACCGACTAACCTTGGTGTTGGACTGTATAGACTTCACACCTTAACGATCATGACCATCAGGCGGGCTATAACTGGAACTTCTCAAAAGGACAAAATCAGAAATGAAGTAAACAGTAGGGTAGCTGGCATTGTGGTCCCTATTACCAGTGTAATACAGAAGCGTAGACCTCATTGGTATAGGCACGTTATGAGAATGAAGGGCGAGAGACCTGCGCGAAAATACTTAAACTGTACTGTCCAAGGAGAAAGACCAAGGTTAAGCCCAAGGAAGTACTGGATAGACACAGTGAAATCAGATGTGGAGGTGGGAGGTCTCCGATGGGAAGATGTCCTGGAACAGAAGATGTATGCAGACAGGAAGAAATGGTGAGCACTTGTACACCACACCCAGGAAACTGGAGTTGGAAAATGATGATGATGATGATGATGATGATGATTCTCTCTCCTCACACTCTACATCTATCATATCATCTACCCCTTCTCACATTCAGTAGTTCATCGAAGTAATCCTTCCTTCTTTTCTTTATCTCTTTTTGGTTGTGTTATCTTTCTGCCTTTCCCTTTCACCTGCTTTTTGTAGACTCTTTCTTTTCTCTTCCTTATAAGTCTATATAACATCCATTTGCTGCTGTACTCACTGTCTTCCAAGTGTTGTGTAAATCCTCAGCTTTTCTTCACTTACTACTTTCTTGCACCTTCTGGAATGTCAGAATCTCAAAAGATTGCAGAAAATATACTATCCCATTGTTTTAATTAAAAGGGTGACAAATGTGGAAACTATAGGGTCATAATGTTATCACACACCCTGAAGCTGTTGGAAAAGGTTGTTAAAATGAGAGTTAGGGAGATAATGCAATTCTTTTACCTTCTCATTCCACTTTGGGGGGTCTCTTTTTCTTTTACTCTTTAACCTCTCCTGCCACAAGCACTCTCTGCTCAGCTTATACAGGACTTCTTGAATATGTCACATTCCACTTCTACACTCTCCATCCTCAGTTCTGGGTATATATTGTTTCAGTTCATATTGGAAATTTTCTTTTATTTCCATACTTTTTTCTTTCTCTTATTTCTTTTATTTCCACTATTTTTCCTATTTTAATTTTCGCTACCACTACTCTAGGGTCTCCATCAAAGGCTGCTTTTAACAACTGTCTACGATTTGTTCTTTCCACCAAGGTAATCAGTTATTGCGTTTGTCCTTGTCCTTCCCCATTCATATCTTGTGATCTTTCTACTATTCTTCCTCCTGAACCATATATTGCACACCCTTAACCCATTCTCACACAAATATCCACTAACTTTTTTCCCTCTCAGTGGCGTATACTGTGGGCTACCAAAGCTATCAGTGAAGCCCAACCCTCAAATGAGAACGATGGAAATCTGAATCTTATTATAATGTAAGCATCTGACACATTCTTCTATTTACAAAACTTGAAAGCATTGAGAAAGAACGTCGCTCATATTTCTGACAGCAAGGCATCAGAGACTAACATCGCAGCCCAGGCCTTCGGCCCACTCCCCTCGACCCGCTGCGTGAGGCTTGCTGGCGAATTTCGGAACGAGGGGATGCTAACTTTGAATTGTGCTACGCTTCGGTCCGTCAAATCGCCGCCGCTAACGAGGGAGACAGCGGTGGGAAGAGAAGGCCCGAAGACTCGAAGTTCTCCGGAAGTGTCCGAATTGATGGGATTCACCCATGTGCTACAGTATCACGAGTTTGTTTTTGCATGTGCAGGACATCTTATTGGTAGCTTATAGTTGGAAATTATTGGTATATTTCACTTGATCTTAGGACAATTTTAGTTTATCTGAAGTTACTGTGTTTAATGTGATTGTGACCTTGTGATGTTACTTTTGTGAAATGGCTGAACCGTGTGTATGTTGTTGGATAAACCATTCTCGCAACTGAAATATGAAGATAAATTGCTGATAATTAAAAATGGTAAACCTACCCCACCTCTTCCTCACTTACATTGTGAACAGGAGGAGAAAAACAAGAATCCATACCAAGGGTATTTCAACTTAAGTATGAAAAGTATTTTTGGTTATGTGGCTTATGCGAACTTCACAAACTTTTTTGTTAGCCATGCTTATTGTTTGCAACTGAGATAATAATAATAATAATGATGTCTGCCTCTGTGGTGTAGTGGTTAGTGTGTTTAGCTGCCACCCCTGGAGACCCGGGTTCGAATCCCGACTCTGCAACGAAATTTGAAAAGTGGTACGAGGGCTGGAACGGGGTCCACTCGGCCTCGGGAGGTCAACTAAGTAGAGGAGGGTTCGATTCCTACCTCAGCCATCCTCCAAGCGGTTTTCCGTGGTTTCCCACTTCTCCTCCAGGCAAATGCTGGGTTGGTAATTAACTTAAGGCCACAGCCGTTCCCTTTCCTCTTCCTTGTCTATCCCTTCCGATGTTCCCATTCCCCACAAGGTCCCTGTTCAGCATAGCAGGTAAGGCCGCCTAGACGAGGTACTGGCCCTCCTTCCCAGTTGTATCCCCCGACCCAAAGTCTCACATTCCAGGACACTGGCCTTGAGTGTAGAGGTGGGATCTCTTGCTGAGTCCGAGGGAAAAACCAACCTGGGGGACAAACGGATTAAGATAATAATAATAATAATAATAATAATAATAATGCATAGTTTCTGGAAAGGCTTGATGGTGACCTGATGAAATGAATCGTGAAGACGTCGTAAGCACCCAGTCCCCGAGCTAGAGGAATTAAGAGTACGAGGAGGCTGATTCTTTAGCTATCATCTACATTGATCAGTTGTTGAGTATTGGCGGTAACAGAAGCTAGGGCTTGTGAACCATCCTTAACACAGCAGGCTACTCCGATGGCAATTAGCTGGAGCTCAAAACCCTTAAGGCTTGATGTTCACTAAACCAACTATCGAAAATGGGTACCCTAAGTCTAGTGATAGCCCATGTCTTAATTGCAGCATTCGCCACTGCTCCCCCTTCATTCCTTTTTCCATATCCATAAGGTCGAATTCTTCCATTCCTTTTCTGTAGCATCCCACCATTGAATTAAAGCTTCCCATGACAGTCGCTTCCACAGCCTTTATTTTTCTCTCCAGGAATTTGTCCAGTTTGGGGTGCATACACTGAGATGAAATCCTTTACTCTATTCTCTGTCCTTAACTATATCTTGATTTTGTCACTTACGTAGTCCACATTATTTACATACTCATCTAAGATCGTGTTGGTTATTATCCCCACTCAATTCTTTGCCTTAGGTTCTCCATTCCAGCAGAGAGCGTATCCCTTCCTTAACTTCTTTCCTTTTCCTCTCCACTTAACCTCATTCAATCCCATCATACCTACATTCTCCTTCTCAATAAAATCAGTCCCATCTTCTGACTTTTCAGTCAGTGATACAAAGTTGTTTATTGCCATCTTCATAACCTTCTGTACTGGTCGCCCACGTATTACAGTTCACTCCATATAAGATCTGCACGTTGCTTCCAGGGAATTCCCTAGCCTTGTCTGAGGCTGATTTAAAGGCGCCACTTTCAATTTAGGCTGTTATTACAAGGGCGTTACCACTCCCAAAGGCCTTGTAGACGTTCTGCCAGCTGACTATCAGGCTGCTCCTAACATAGAGTAGACTCTTTCGCAGCCGCCCCAAACCTGGGGTCAGATGCTACTCGATGGATTCCAGTGTAATTTCTTGCACTTATGGGACCATCACTCCACCTAAATGAAACTCATTGACCTGAATTCGTGTGTCACTTTAGGGGATCGCTTTATTTACCGCTGCCTGACACTTTATGTTGAGTCTCTGGCTGTGCAGCCTACTCATTACCGCAGCAGGTAACCAGCCAAACAGGCTTATGATAGTGTACCCAGAGCAAAGGTTTGGAAAACAAATGCTAGAATATGTGCTAGCAATGTACAGAAATTGTTGCAGTAGTGTCCAGACACGTGGGGAGAACAGAGTTGTTTTGGAATGGAACTGGACTACAACAAGGAAGTGTGCTATCACCACTGTTGTTCATAATGGTTATGGATGAAACTGTGAAAGGAATAATGGTGAAATATGGGGACAGGGAGATGAAGGAAATGCTGTTGACAGATTATATTTTGGTGTTGGGGAGCAACAGAGAAGTACCGTACAAGAGCAACTTAAAATATTGAAGGCAATTATTGAAAATTATGGAATGAATATCAGTGCGGAAAGAGTAGGACAGTGGTGTTGACTAGAGGAGAAGGGAAGTGAAAGGAATTATAAAAATAAAGGGACAATACCTTGAATTTGTGGAGAGTTTCAAGTACTTGGGTAACGAACTGATGCAGGATTCAGGGCTGGACTCGGATGTCAGTAAAAGGATACAACACTGAAATACAATCTGTCAGAGTGTGAGAAATCTTGTGTCTAGACAGGAAGCAGCAGTGAAGTGTAAAAAGCTGATATCTGCCCAGTAATGACATACACAGTAAAGACCTGGACACTCACAAAAAGACAGAATAAAATCCAGGCCAATGAAATGAAATTTTTAAGTGTTCTGATAGGAAAAACAAGAAAGGACAGAGTAAGAAATGAGAATGTCAAGAAAGAAATCTGCGTGGAAAAGCCTTTTGACAGAATGGACAGGATGGAAGAGGGAAGGATGCTGAAGCAGATGATGGAGACCTAGACAGTAGGGAGGGCAAGATGTAGACCCAGGCTAAGATAGTTGAAAACAATCAAGAATAGAAGAAATGTGGATTGGAACATAGTTAAAGAGGAATAATTGTGATCGGGCAGAGGGAGATGGAAAGATGCAATAAACATCCCAACTTGGCGGGAGCTGGGTGAGGGAAATGGATGATGATTAATTAATTTCTGTATTTTGTGAATTTAGCTTCCAATTATTGTTTTTAAGGGTACCAGGTAAATATATATTACAATATTCTGAGAGAAATGGTATGAAAATCTTGTCAATTTATTGATGCTGTCGATTGGGTTAAGTGTGATTATTTTTTGCAAAGGCATCAAAGTGTGAAATGCTTATAAAATCTTGTCCTCTTGTATTTTCATTTTTCATGACCTGTTAACCACTTTTTATTGAATTTTGAAAAAGTGACAAAATGTGAAATTAATTCAAAATACAAAAATTATACCAAAATGCTATATAAAAGCAAAATTAACAATTTTTTAAAATATTGTACCTTTTCTCTGTTTCTTCTGGAAACTTCATCTGAGGAGTTTGTACACCCTTGGAATGTTTATTAAGGCTTGACGACCGTTTTGCGGAAATGAAACGCTGAAATACATTGTCACGTTCCTTAAGGTCATGCATATCGTGTCGCAATCTAACCTGTCCTGAAAGATGTACTACACCTTCACACTATATGAAATGTAGTGTGACCACACAACAGCTCATGTCATGGCTGCTTATGTCAGCAACTTGTTGCTCAACCATTGCTTTCATTCGCTTGGTGTAGGTCAAGTCAACAAGTGCTAAGATGGTGAGGTCAAAAATTATCTATAAAACAACAGACAGAAAATTATAAACAGAATGTTTTATGTCAGTGATGGTGAAAGTTTAATGTGTAAGTTGTGTAAACAGCACCTCGAACGGGAAAATGAAGTTTTAGACAAGCACGTCAAAAGCCAGGGACATGTCAGTGCAAAATAATGTTTTAAAAATAAATCAGGAGAGAAGCAACGTGGAGTAAAGTGGTAAGCCGCCATACAAATGATGCAAGATAAAGTGAAATGTGCTTTTGTTGAAGACACGGTGAAGATGATTTTAGAGACGAACATCTCTTGACACAAAGTGGATCATCCAGCTTTTCGGGAGTACTTGTCTACGTATGTACCTTATTTTAAGGTTGTATACTGTGTATTTAATTGTATCCAATTATTAATACTAAGAGAGCCATTAATTTCACTAGGACGTTCCGTGTTTACACTTTTCAGAAGGTGTCTGAAAACAAAAAATTTAATTAAATTAAGGGGAAAAATAACACAACGATATTAAGTGCCCAATATTAATTACTGTGGTATGGTAGAGATCTTGTGCTTAAGTCATTTTAGCTAATTTATTTCAATTCTGGGTTCAGGTACATGCCAAATTGGGAGTTCTGCCAAAAGTAAATTGCAACATAAAGATGTATCTTACTGTGGAGAAGCAATGAAAGCTGAAATTAGGGGAAAGCCAATTGTTATAGTTGCAGAAGAGACTTCAGACAGGCAGGGATGATGTGTTTCTGCAGTTTTATTCTGAATAATATGTGGGAAAACAAACCAGGAGGTATTTCTAGGTAGTTGTAGCTTTCTTCACAAAGCAAATGGTACTACTTGTACTAGGGCGATCATTGACACTGAAAGAATATATCTCGTATGAAAATGTACTTGTTTTGGTATCAGATTCAGCTCGATACGTGGGGACATGCTTTAAAGCCTTGGAAACTGTAATTGGTGACCATCTTGTGCACTTTCTGTGCTTTGTGCACAAGGTAAACTCAGTTGGAGATGCAATTTTAGAAGAAATGTAACAAGTAAACCATTTTGTGTCTATATTGAAAATGGCTATCTTACATTTAAAAAAAAATTATAAATGAAAAGTTCTTATTAATTTTCTCAAGAAAAGTTATCCAAATCTTCCAGCAGTAATATTTATTTTCCCTGTGCTCACTCGCTGGAATTCATGGATTCAATCTGTGGAAAATGCTAACAAGTATTTAGATGCTTTAAAATTTGTTAAACAGCAGTTCTTCACCTCTCATAAGTACATGAGGGTTGAGGCAAAAGTCATTGTTACAATTTTTTTCCGTGCAGATATGTGACCGCATCACGAACTGCTATTTATCGTGTGGAAGCAATGCAGGCATAGTGTATATTTACAATAACAGGTGGCTTTGTGATTGGTGGTGGTAGCACAGAGTGTGTTGTGAAAACTTGTGTGGCAAGCACCATGTGCGATGGAAGTAGCGCACATACATCAAAATAAAACTAAGAAACAATGTTAGGCTTTGGTCCATCCAATCAATACACATCACTTTACAACTGAACTATTTAAATAAAAACATACTAAAATTATTTAGGTACGGTACATGCTTCGTCTCTATTTGAGACTTCAGCCATAAAATCACGGGGTAGATTACAAAACTCGAAATCAGAAACTGAAAAATTGGAAGAAACCAATGCCTGTTTAAGGACTATGAGAAATGCAAAAGATATAAACATATATACATTATTTAGACAAATTGACCTCGCTTCTTGCAAAAACTTTTTTCTTCAATGTTAAAAAATGAAATATAACTTCAAATAGATAAGCCTGCCATAACGTCTCGTATGAAATCAATGTCCATTGTTGCTGTCTGTATTTAAAACAGAAGTTTCTTTTGAACTGTTGCGAAAACATAGAACAAATGTACACAGATTTAATGGGGTAGTTTCACACTTCTTGTAAATAATCTTTCAGCAAAGTTAAATATAAACGACTTTACTTGAAAAACGTTGCAAGCATTGTTGGAATCTGGTGGTTTCAGTGTGTTGACCGGGGAGATCGAAATTCCGGCCTCGGAAAAGGATTGGTACTAAATCCATATCCGGAACATTTAAAAGCATTAACCTGTAGGATATTCTTTGAAATTGAGCTATTTTTAGAAGAAATCTGAAGCTTTATGAGATTACCTGCCGTATGGCAAAGACCAGCGCTGCATGACCGCCTAATGGCCTTAATCTTGCCAGACAAAATAAATCTATTGTATTGTATTCGTGTCTTAAATCTTAAGAATCTTAAGAAGACTGCCTGTCTCTCCAATTTTTCTGTTTCTGATTTTGTGTTTCGTAATCTACCACGTGATTTTATGGCTGATGAAGTCTCAAATAGAAACAAAACATGTACCTAAATATTTTTAATATGTTTTTATTTAAATAGTTCACTCTTAAAGTGATGTGTATTGATTGGGTAGACCAAACCTAACATTGTTTCTTAGTTTTAACTGTATCAATATGGATCTACATGATGAAGTTCGTAAATTGTTGTACATCAAAATAGCCGTTTTCTGGGGGAGAAATGTGAGAGAATATCACAGCGAATTGGTGGAATCGCTTGTGAATAATGCCTTCCCATACCGTACGTTAGCATTAGGGTAGGAATGTTTCAGCAAGGATGTGTGGCAGCTGGTGATCAGCAATGCTCGGGCCCGGAGCTGCTATCTCACCATCAGATAGCTCCTCAATTCTAATCACGTAGGCCGAGTGGACCTCGAACCAGCCCTCAGGTCCATGTAAACATCCCTGACCTGGTCGGGAATCAAACCTGGGGCCTCCGGGTAAGAGACAGGCACGCTACCCCTACACCACGGGGCTGGCTGGGCTACATGCACTCAAAGGAATATCTAACTGTACTGGGAGAAAGATAACTCGTAGATGTTCCGAAGTTTGATGAGAGAGTTCAGGACACATGCAACTACCTTTCTGCATAGGCATTTGTCGAAATGGCTCGACATTCGATTTTTCAAGCGGTCAGATATCCTGTGTCAAGCTATGTTTGACATCAGATTTTTGATGTAGAGAGCGAATGTCGAGCAGACCTCGACGTTCGAGTGGAAAGGATTAATATCAATAGTTTTGTTGAGGTATATGAATATCTTCATTGGCAACTTTTATGTATTATGCAGAAAAATAAAGATGTAGACTGCCCACAAATTCTGTTGGCAGGTAAGTTTAAATACCCACAGTTTGCCCAAGAAGCTCTCCAATGTATTTGGGCTCCTACAACAGCATAGATTGTAAGTGACTGGAGAACACAAATGACAGAACACAATATTATTCTAGTTTTGCATCAGTATATATATATATATTTTTTTTTTTTTTCTTCTTTGTTTTGTACCAATTGTTCTGTTTTTCTCTGTTACTTTAATGATATTAATTTAATTTAAAAAAAATGCTCAATTTACTTTATGGATTTTTATCTACAACCTTTTACAAATATTATTTTCATTTCACTCTAATGGCATTTCAAAAGACATTTATCAGTAATCATCATCATCATCATCATTTCCCATTATCCAGCTGTAACCGGGTAGGGGCAAATATGGTCCCTCTCCACTTTCTTCAGTCTTTTCACCACTCCTCCTCCCTGTGTCCCAGTCCAGGTTTCATTCTCTAATACTATGTTGGATTGTGTCCTTCCATCTCAGTCGTGGTCGTCCACGGCCCCTCCTTTCTTGCATTTGCATTTCCATCACCTTTCTTTGGCATTCTTTCATCACTCATTCGCTTTATGTGCCCAAACCATCTAAATCAGCTCTTCTCTATTCTATCATTCATTTTTTCCACTCCAGTTTCTTCCCTTCTCATTCCTTATTTTGCCTCTTCTACTCTACTATCGAGTATTATATTTCTCCAAAATACAAGAAAAGAAAAAAAAAGAAAAATGCAAATATTTCAACGTTACAAAATGCTAACTGTTCAAATCAAAACACTAAATTTCTGATTTTTAAATGCTACAAATCACCACCCCTAATTATTGTAAGTGGATAGATGTTAAAATATCAGCCCTCTGTAATATTTATGAAGAAGAAATATTTCTGATCCTTCCCAATGTTAGGGTATCAGCTGAAGCAGAAGGAAAGTGGGGAAATGAACAACTCCTTACGTTGTGAAAACTTTTGTCTGATGCAAAAGAAACTACAGTCTGTCTCAGCATGTTTGAGAGTTGGAGTACACAACATTTTCGAGGTTTGGTTTTAGTAACGCACTCCCTATATGAACAAATGTACAAAAATGAACGTTGCTCAACTTATAGTTTAGAAGAAATATAACAAGCCTAACATATGATGCTCTTGCTTATTATTAGCAATATAATTTGAGTTTTCCTATTCTTCCCACCTGTATATACAAATATGTTACATCTCCCAGACATAGGGAGCCAAGTTACTGGACAGAAGAGTTTGCGGGAAACGACGACCCGTTTCGCAAACATGTTCTTTGAGCCCAGTAGCTCGGTAACTGCTGATCCAAAGCAAGTGTCCACTTTGCTTGCTTGTTCTAAGTTTATTGTGAATAAAAATAATACACAACATTTATCAAGTGTACTGTTTAATTAGTTGGAAGTGCAAACGTCCGTCCTGTATATGTGTGTGCGAGAAAGTGCCGTAATTGTAAACCATGTGTTAACCAGGCCAGTCTGTGATTAAACATTAAAAAAAAAAAGAAAGCCACCGAGTGGCGAGAAGACGTGTGTGTTAAATGTGTTTTCTAAATTTTGTGAAGAAAATCCCGGATGTACTCTGGATGAAGTAACAATGTGCAGTGGCCTATGTAACTTGTATTTACAAGGTAAGCATTTACCATGCTAGGAAAGAACTTAAGGTTGATAGGAAACTCGTTACTCCTAAGAAAACTGTAAAGCAACAGAGCTAAGTGAAAAATATGCAAGTTTTACAAAAGACGCTATCCATAAAAAAATTCACAATTACTTTTTAAGAAATGAAATGCCATTTCTGAATAAAATATTAGCTTCAGTTAATAGTGATGATTTATTACCTAACTTTTCTCGTGCAACTCATCACAGACTTTTAAAAATTATAAACTTCACTTATGTATCTTGAAATCGCCAGTGTGCGCTTATTGAAAATGATGTAATAGTGTTGTGGAGAAGAAAGTATTTACGTCAGATTAAGAAATTTTGTGAAGAGGGTAGACTATTTATTTCCTTCATGAAACGTGGGTAAATGCAGGCCGCACTACTACAAAATTTTAAAAGATGAATGTATAAAATCTAGCAAAGATGGATTTCTTTGAGGATTATCGATTGGATTGAAATCTCCCTCCGGCAAGTAGTAAATGGCTAATTGTTCTCCACATAGGAAATGAAAATGGTTGTGTGGGAGGGGGATTGTTATTGTTCGAATCCGTCTACAAAGGATTATCATGAGGAACTGGATGGAAACGTATTCGAGAAATGGTTTGTTGAAATTCTTCCCCGCCTAGAAAGCAATGCTGTGATTGTTTTGGACAATGCTCCCTATCACTGTGTTAAAGTCGAGAGAATTCCGAACAAGTCCTGGAGAAAGATGAACATACAGAACTGGCTAGACATGAATGGAATTTCCTATGATCCGCTGTGCATTAAAGTTGAACTACTGGCGCTAATACCACAGCACATTCATGATGCTTGTATTGAGTACAGAGTTGACAAGGCCATACCGGAGTCGGGACGACACGTATTAAGATGACCTCTGTATCATTGCTCCTTAAACCAAATAGAGCCAGGTTAAGGGACATGTGGCTCGAAATGTCAATTTAACCATTAAGGAAGTGCGAGAACTATTGATTGAAGTACTTGATACTGTCACTGCTGACTGTTGGAAATCCTGTATTCAAGACGTTATCGATGAAGAGGAAGCTAATATGTGGAAGCTGGATGGTATTGCGGAGGAAGTCCTTGAACGTTTTATCAACTTGGCTGATACAGATGACAACACTGACATGGAAGGAATAGAACAGCTGCAGGATAGTGAGTAAACTGCGAGTCTTATTGCTACCCATTAATGCATGATCATTTTTCTTTTGTGGATTTGTTGTATGTATTATGTTTCTGTTTAAACGGGTAGCTGTTATTTCATGAGTTTGTATACCTAATAGCGGCACATTTTGACTGGTGTGATAGTTATATAATACTAAATGTTAAGTTGTCCTTACCTTTGGTCTCTCTACTACAAACCTCGCAGCGAAAAATCGAATTGTTCTAACTCCTCTGTGATTAATAGAAATTTTAATGAGTATTGTTGCTCAGGCGATAGTCTAATGAAGGAAAGAGAATATTTTTTGGAACAAGTAGTATTTCTGAATACACGTGCTTGCAGTTTTTTCCATAGACTCTCAAACATGGTGAGACAGATTTTAGACATATCATAATAGAAGAAACTGAAAGCAGTAGACAAGTTTCAATTGAAGTCCTATATATATATATATATATAGGTAGGAAAATTAACATAAATAGGAACACACAGTAGGATAAAGTCAGACAGGTTGGTATTGGTAAAGGGAACAATAGTAAAGGAGATCTGGACAAGGATGAAAGTACTAAATGAGGACAAACTCCTCCCCTTTGTTTAAAGCCATCTTTAAGTAGATAAACACTCTCCCCATCAATCCCAGATCTTCTATTTCCATTTCTTCTCAACTCCAAACAAGCTCGTTTCTGCTCCCCAGCTGTCATCAAGAAGGGGTTGAACATTTATTTTAGGGGCCATTTTGACAGATCTTATTGGTTTTACGTCCCACTTTTCGGAGTGGCTGAGTTGCTGGAATATTGTTCCGCAGGAGTTATTCTGAAATGAGGCTGGCATATTTCAGCACCTACAATTACCACCCTTCTGAGCTGGGATCAATCTGCCAACTTGGTCTCAAAAGGACAGCTCTATCATTGGAGCACTGTTCCTGTCTTGTGAAGTTTATACTTATGTTATTGATCTTGTGTTTACTAGCTGTAAGGTTATTGAATATCATTTCTGTTTTTGGTCTAGTATCAAATATAGCATTGGCTCTTGTATTTGACAAGATTGAGATCATCATTCACTACTTTGACTTCATTGTACATGTGTCAGTTATTAGTCATGAAGATTATTTTAAGGTTTGTTTAAATTTGAACACTTTCCTCATCTGTAGCTGCTAGTACATGTGTCTATACTTTATATTATTTGCTATTTCAGATTCTTTCCATGATTGAAGAAGCAGCTGGAACGAGAATGTACGAATCAAAGAAACAGCTAGCTGAGTCTACCATTGTGAAAAAAGATGCAAAACTGAAGGAATTGAATGATGTGAGTTAGAAAGAAATTCTTATTCTAAGTTTAGGAAAAGAGTTCGTACTTGCTAATAGACACAATGATAGGAGAGAGTGGTGTAGGATGAGACGCTTTACATTTTTCAATTCATGCACATTAATCCTTGTACTAAACAAATGAAAAAACTTATATTACAGCATCTTAAAAAATGAAATGAAGTGGTGTATGGCTTTTAGTGCTGGGAGTGTCTGATGACATGTTCAGCTCACCGGGTGCAGGTCTTTTGATTTGACTCCCGCAGGCGACATGCGCGTTATGATGATGATGATGAAATGATGAAGACGTCACATACACCCAGCCCCCACGCCAGCAAAATTAACCAATGATGGTTAAAATTCCCGACCCTGCCGGGAATTGAACCCGGGACCCCTGTGACCAAAGGCCAGCACGCTAACCATTTAGCCATGGGGCCGGACAGCATCTTAAAGTACTGTAAAAGATACAAGATTATCTAGTACAATACAGCATGGTAAAAATTAAGATTTTCCAATTTGAATATTTCAGCTGATCTGTAAGCTAATATGTAGTATTGGACTGTCAAAACATTGTCATCATTAATGCAATTCTTAAGTGTTTCTTTTGAGAATCTTTTCCAAATTAGCACAGTTTTCTTGCACCTAATCCGTACACTTTTTATACTGGATCCAGTCCTCCAAGCATTGAATAGTTCTACTTTACAGTCTTGCTACATCTTTAACACTTGCTTTTTGCAATCAAATGTCATTTCAAGCAAGTTTCATATTGTCCTCGAACTAGTAGCCCTTTCTGTGTCCTTGTTCTTTTAATTTTGCTTTCATGACAGAACATGTAATGACGGAAATTCAATCATTTGTATGTCTGGTGCTTCTTGGACAAATGTTGGTAAAGTACTTTTTGCTCTGTGTACAGTGACTTCAGCTTTTGATTGAAACTGTGTTGTTAATACAGTAGAACCCTGTTTTAACATGCCCCCGCTTTTAACGAAGATTTTCGTAAGGCCTAGCCAAATCGCCATAAGCACAATGTTAGTTAAACCCCCTTCTAACGAACCTCGACATAAGGAAAAGTCTGTTTTTAAGGAATATATTTCACATAAATTACCATCGCACATGCCGTTGTAACAAAAATTTGTGATACGATACTTTTTTTCTAAACTTGCTTGAATTAATTAACTTCCATTTTCACGTAATCTCAGTCCAAAGTTAACGTGTTAAATTAAAGCACCCCTAGAGTGATGTGTGGAACCATGATAAATTGGCACAGCCTTTGGAAATCACTGTTATTGGGAAGCAGCAGTCGCTGTCATGATAGATGCTGTTGGTTGGTCATGTCCAGTGAACTGTGGGCAGTACTGGAATGATGGCTGTATGGGAGTCAAGTGTGGTTTCCGACGAGACTAGCTGTACGGCCTAGAGTCATGACTGACATATTTGTACATGCCACAAGACACAAGTAACTTCACAAAATATAAACATTTAGGTGGAAAGTCTCTTGCAAATTTCACGTGATTTACAGTGAAAGATATATTTCAGAAGATTAAAAGCAATTAGAAACTGAAAAGGCTGTGGATATTGAAAAAAAGAAACTGTATTCTACAAAAAATTACGGAATAAGTAGAAAGTCATGCCATCCATGGCTTACGCTGCGTGAACAGTCATCGACATACCCCAAGTGTAAGCGCATAAAATGTAGAGCTGCTCAAGGTCTACAAAAAAGTCCACGGGGACATATACTTATCTCCAACCATTTGACCTTTAGAGCGATTTTCGTTCATAGTTTGTGGTAAAAGGAACTTTTTAAATAAATAAATAAATAAATAGAGATTTCCCCCAAATTTTATATCGAAGTGAAATGTCTAACATCCTCTAGGCCTCGTTAAGGATTAAAATAATCTTTGAAGTACATAATTAGAGGCGCGCGGCTGTGAGCTAGCACCCGGGAGATAGTAGGTTCGAATCCCACTATCGGCAGCCCTGAAAATGGTTTTCCGTGGTTTCCCATTTTCACACCAGGCCTTTCCTTTCCCATCGTCACCATATGACCTATCTGTGTCGGTGCGACGTAAAGCCCCTAGCAAAAAAAAAAGTACATAATTTGCATGAACGGTTCGGGAGTCAGGACCGTTTTAGTCGAGGTGGGTGGCTGTTTAACCTTAAAATATCCATAAAAATGATTAATTTCATATTGTAAAGCGCGGGATATTTCTACCATCATATTTTTCAGCATCCGCAATAATGGCAGTCAATTATAATGAATTTAAAAATGTATGAATAATCCCATAATGAAATTAAATATCCTATGTTTAGTCATTATCAGAAAAAGGAGAATCTTCACTAACAATAGTTGGATAGTTAAGTCTCCAGTGAGGTCAGCTTCCTTAACCTGTAGCCACAGCGCTGTTACACCGGTTAGGCATTTCCGTCTCTCAGCACCAATCGCTGCTTAGGAATCATGCAGAGTGCGCAGACTGAAGGATATCTGCAGCTTCATTCACTGGTTTTGTTCCAGTTTTCCAGGTTGTGCTACATGTTACATTTGTGTCTGTGATAAATGTTGTACTGCGATTTACAGCAGACTACGTTCATTATGGCTGCTAAACGTAAGAAACTGACTCTTTCACAAAAGATCGACTTCACAAAAGATGTTGAAATTGATAGCCAAGTACCATTGTCACAGATGGCAAAAAAATATGACTTGGGACCCTCTACGCTGTTTGGCATCATGAAGCAGAAGGAAGCAATTCTCACTGCGGAAGTGGAGTGCAGTTCTAGGGCAGAAATACGGAAGCATACCTGCCAACCCTTCGGATTTACCCGGAAACTTTCCGTTTTTTAACTCTTCTTCCGATTTATTTTTAATTCTTCCTATTTTTTTACCAGTATAACCTCCAGTACAGTCAATACTCTTCCCCTAGGATAAAGGATAAATTCTTAAGTGCTTGTGTAAATTACCTAACCTCGTTGTCAAGCATTTTTATTTGATGCTTTATTTCGCTAGTGTATCATCCGTTGCCTTCGTGTATCGTGTTTCCTGCTCGCTACTGCTGGATGTGTGCTTTACAGCTGGCGATTCAGGACGGCAATCATTCTAACAAGCAAGAGAGGCTAGCGAGCACTAGTGACTTGGTTAATCGGGACGAAAGAATGAGTTTCTTATCGCGTGGTTCACGCACTATTAACATCGTTTCTGTGCGTAATTTCGTTGGAGTTGTATGCCACGTGTCCACGTGTTTTTTCTAGCGGTTCTGTGCTTTTCCCCGTGTCATAGTCGCATGTTAATCATGTATCAGACATACCGATCTGTTGTGTATGTGGTACTGTCGTGTATTTCAGTGCATTTTTGTTTATTCTTACTTCATCATTTTAAGGAGTTTAATGTATTTCAGGGAGTGACAGTTTCTGGTATTTTCTCTTCACGTTATGGCCAAAAAAACATAACAAATGTTATCTCCAGGTGTTCAGAAATACCTTACCTATAAAATTAAATCTCCGTTCATTTTACAGTCTATTAAAGGAAACTATTATGCAAATCACCTCGGGAGATAAATTTTATTTCGAGTTATCGAAAATTCGAGATATAGAGAATACCATTTTTGAGCATGTATAGCACATAATTGAATCATGTATCTAAGGGCTTTTACTGAATACATTATGTTTAATGGTGCTGGTACTTAAAAATATACGAAGAAACTATTTTACGGCATCACTTTAATTATAACACTTATCATAGTAACTTTTTAGAAGACAGGATACAGTACATACAGTAGTGAAACAAAAAACATATCTCCGTTAACATGTTTGGAAAAAACTCCGTTAGTCTCTTCTGTTTGTTGCGGTTAACCTTTCCGCCCTTCATGTTGAAACTTCTCGTCAATACCACGCAGCAAAGTTTCGTAAATGGAGCTTGTCATCCGCAACTTCGGGCTTGCTTTCGTATGTGATAATTAACACACCTGAGAAACGGCGAGGCATCGCCGATTTGCCGATCACTGGAAGTTCGAGTTTTTCGGTTTCCGTCATATTAGTTTCCAGCTTCACTGTAAGCCTTTCTTTACTTGTTAACTGTTGCTCACAAACCACAAATGCCGTATTGTATAATTAATGTTGTACAAAATTCGAGTTACAGAGTATTTTTTGCTTCAAGGGAGGAAATGTTTGCTTTGAGAAATCGAGAAATTCGTATAGCCGAAATTTTGAGAATAGAGAAATAAATATACTTGAAGAATACGACAAATGGCTGGAAAAACTAAGTTCGAGATACTGAAAATTCGAGTAATGGAGGTGTGAGATATCAAGGTTCGACTCTGTTATTATTCGTATGTATGTGTCACAAATGAGAGTGATTAGGTACGTTTTCGTGTAGCAATTTTAATGTTTTTCTTAGTTTAAGTTTTTAAAGTTAATGGTCAATTCACATTGTAACTGTAGATATGTATGCCTTTTATTCTGTCCTTTTTTTTTTCACTTAGACTGTGGCGCAATATATGTGACGAAATCCAAGAAAAAATAATCTTCCTATTTTTGATTTCTATAAGTTGGCAGCTATGCGGAAGAATATTCCTTCTTCGCCGTACGAGGAACTTGAAAACATAGTTAAATGGTTTGTGGCAAAAAGGAGTGAGAACGCTCCAATTGCCGAGAACATACTTTAACAAAAAGCTTGAGAAGTTGCACTTAAGCTGGGTTTGGTCGATTTTCATGCTTCTAGGGGCCTTTTTTGCTCGTTTTAAGAAACGGCTCAATCTTTTGTTCCAAAACGTGTGCCAAGAGTGCAGAATTACATGTGATATCAATCATTTTTGGTTCCGTATTGATGATACTTGACTTTATATAATAGCAATAAGTTACCGCATAATCTCGAAATCCACCCGCCACTGAATAAGACCCGAACCTTTTTTTTTCAAAGAACAAAATTTAAAAAAAAATGTGAAGTCAAAATTAATTACAATCTTTACTAACACACATCAGATGATTAGAAAATACAAATAAAAGTAAACAGACATTTCCAGAACGATATCCAACGAGTTCATTCATCATTTAAAGATAAAAATTTCATTGTTCCGTATTGAAATTATTGATGTTAAAAATTAAATATTTAATTTTTAACTTCATTCATCATCATCATCATCATCAGTACCAACTTCGGAACTTTCATCACCATCACCTTCCCACAAAATGTCGTCATCCCCGCCGTCCATAGCATTAGAAATGCTACATTTCCTGAAGCTCTTCCGTATGAGGTCTCCGGGGGCCTATTCCACAAAAGTATGGTCTTGTACATTACAAGTTACTAGTGTGGGTTCTTGTAATGTATGGAGTTGTACATTTCTGTTCCACAAAAGATCGACACTCTTTTGTATGTTACCAGTGAATTGTTACAAGTTTTACAAGTGATGACATATCAATAAACATACTACATCATAATATGAACCAGCTGTTATCTTCGTATTCCGTTCATTGAATTAGGTTATGTTTGTCTCATTTATTGTACTATCGTATTTTAAGGTAAGTTATGCAGCAAAGATTCATAGATCTCTAATATTTCTGTAAATTTTGTAATGCTACAATGTTATTTTTCAGTTTATTTCTTTGATGATAGGAAATTACACCGTTATCATCACCCATTCTGTTCTTCCGTGATCCTCGCATACTCGCATGTATTCCATGTTAATCTGTCATATTAGGCAGTAGATGGCGCTAATAACGATATTCGGCGCCAAACTTAATTGTTATGAAATTTCAAACTCTGCAGGAATTGTGAAAATGGTGTCAAGAGAAATGAAGTTATTCCTTTTCAAGGAAATAGAAAGAAGAAAAGATATTCTTTTCGGTGCATTCAGCGAGAGTCTGAAAAAACAAGACAAAGTAAATGGTTGGATAGAAATATTTGACTTGGGAAAAGCTCATGGAGCTTTAGAGGGGAATAGTTGGATGTACGTAACAGATATATTCTGGCCTAATTTCAAGAAAGTGATACTAGTAAGTACATTTTTATTTAAATTCTTCGATTAGGTTTATTTTAATCATAATTTTAATTAGGGTAATTATATTAACATATATTATGTAACAGTTCTTTTTTGTAGGCAAAGATTGATAATCATAGGCAGACTGGCACAGGTGGTGGAAAACATGCCAAATTGACTGATATTGACAATAAAGTTTTGGACATTCTTGGAAATAATTCACTGTCCGTTGACAGCCTCAGTATCCCGGAATCTTATGATGAATCACCCTCAACAGCTGTTGTAGGTATCTCCACCCCAACATTTTCCTGCAGTGAACAGAGGCAACTAAGGAAAACAGTAAGAGTCATGAAGAAAGCATGGCAGAAAGGAAAAGGAGGAAGATCGATTTGCAAATAGATTTCTTCACCCTAAAAAACAGAAAATTAGCCCTTGAAGTGCTGGCAATGGAAATGCAATTTTGCGTTCAGCCATCTGACACTGTGAAACAATATTATCCTGAATTATCTGTGGACAGTGTTGTATTTTTAGAAGAAGGTTGTGAAGTAGTCATTGATTAAAATAGCAATATTAAGTAATAGGTTATAAGTTAAGTCGTAATGCCTTTGATTAGTTTTTGCATTTGTTTAACAATATCGTAATATAACTTGAAGTGTTTTGTTTCAATATAGTATTTAGTATTTAATAGTTTTTAATAAATTGGATATACAGATGAATTATCACTCACTTTCACTGAAAAGTGTTAATTAGCTTATCTCTTCTGTAAGCTACAGCCGGTCCGGCAAGTTCTTCATCGTCTTCTGGTTCAGGTAAGTCATCCACAATGTTGTTTTCCTGCAGGTCTATTGCATTGATTTGTAGCTCTCCATGAGAAATGTTACATAGTGTTACGCAACATTTGAACATGTTAGCTGCAAAAACGGGATTTACTCGCAAATGGTTAAGACAGGGAAATTTCTCTTTGAGAATACCAATAGTATTTTCAATTAATCTCCTTGTACTTTTATGGGCCCTGTTAAACCTCTGCACTCTTGAGTTCATCTAAATAGACTAGTTTAGGTGTAATAAGCCAATCCTTCAAAGGATAAGCAGAATCGGCAAGCAATACTGATCGCGGAACGGGTCTCCAACCTTGCTCCATCATTTGAGAGAGATTGCTGTTTCGAAGGATACGAGCATCATGGACGCTACCTGGCCAATTTTCGCTGGCATAATAGAACTTCATATCTGGCCCACATACAAGCATACAGTTAATAGAATGCTTTCCATACCGATCAACATACTGCTCTTCATGAACATGGGGTGCATCCATGTTCACCAAAGTTCCATCTACACAGCCCATAACTTGAGGCATTTGAGCTATATTGTAAAAGTCTTGCACTATTTGCTCAGTATTTTCAGGCCAACGAACAATTTGAGGAAATTTGATATCATTTATTGCAGCTACCACAGAATGTATTGACCTACAGACCAAAGATTTTGCCATCCCATGCATATCTGCAATACCATGGTACTGACCACCATTTACTGTTGTTTAGCAGAGAGAGATTAATTTCTGTTTGTATGATGTTCTAACCTATGCCCAATATTCATCAAAAGTTCTTCCACTTGTATTGAGCTTAACCTAAAACGCTCATTGTATTCAAATACAGCATTAAACTGGAAATTTATTCTTTCTCTATACAGACGGTAGTTTTCATTTTCATCACTATCACTACTGCTACACCACATATTTATCAACTTGTATCTGAAATAAGTATATTTAAATAGCACTAGTAGGTTTATATATTATTGTCCTTTCACTGGTAGAGAATACTTCCTAATTCACTAGTAAGTTACAAGTACTAGTACTTTTGTGGAACACACCCATAAAAATTCACTGGTAATTTGTAAGTATGGAGTAGTAAAGTACAACTGTAGAAAATTCTTTTGTGGAACAGAAACTCTGGTACTTGTACTAGTTACTAGAGAATTTACTTGTAATGTACAAAACCATACTTTTGTGAAATAGGCCCCAGGGATACGATTCCATGCCGTCAATATCCACGAACACAGCAGTTGAACTTCCGGGTGCTGAATGCGACTAGTTGGCATCATTGTGGGATTATCAGCCGCTGTCCATTCTGTATAGAGCTGTTTCAAAGCTGCTTTAAATGGACAGTTCATGCAGACATCCAGTGGCTGTAGCATAGACGTCATCCTGCCCGGAATGACTGCTAGGTCGGTTTTCCCATCCAGCATCTGTTGTGTGGCCGCGGTAACTGTCGAGAACAAGCAAGCTCTTTTGTCCCAATAATGCATCAGGGCGACGTTGCCAGACACGTTACCCAGTCTTCCACAAGTGAACTGTCCATCCAGCCGGAATTCTGAGATCTGAAGATCTGAATTAACTAATTTCTTCATCAGAAGTAGGTGTTAATTACTATAAAATAGTTTAAGTAGATTTTTAGGAAGCGTCTTTCACGTGAGAACAATGTACGGCGGCAATTTGGTTCCGTCGGCGAGAATACACAACATTACCCTACACCATTGTTTTTCATTACCACCTGTCCTAATGGTAACTTTTCGCACCCTTAACATTCACAGTCCTGTCCACTGCCATTTCAAAGTAGACTGGCGTCTGATCTGCATTGCCAATTTGGGAAAGCAAATGTGCATTTTCCTTCTGCAACTGAATTATATGACACTGAAACGACAATAACATCTCATCGTAGGCACCAGGAAGACGCTGTGAAATTGAGGTACGCCTTTGTATGCTCAACCAATTTCTTTTATAAAAATTACAAACCCATCCTCGGCTTGCCTTAAACCCTTCTGATGAAAGTTCCTTTGCGATCTCTAATGCCTTTAGCTGACACATTTTGGTTGACAGTATATCCCAAATCCCTCCTTTCTGTCACATATTTATAAAGTTTTTTTTCAATTTCTGGAAACTGTACACTCGGTCCATGAAAAGCTCTACGATCACCACTACATGTTAATAGCACATTTTCGTTCTTTCTCCAATCGCGAATACACGACTCGTCAATATCGTATTTTCTACCGGCAGCACGATTTCCAATAATTTCGGCTTCCCGAACTACTTTCAGTTTCTCATTCGCGGTAAAGGATCGCAAACGCTTTCTGGAATACATGTTGATACTCTGAGAACCTGCGCGAGACTGACGTCAAGCACGGAAGTAGCGTATACTGAGAGCGGAGAGAGCATTGTTGCCAAGCTCTGCCGGCAGTAATGCCCGATTTACGCTCATTCGGAAAGAAGAATTTCCCCAAATTTTAAATAAGACCTGCAACCAATTTTGGAACTGATATTTTCGAAAAAACAGTGCGGGTGGTATTCGGGATAATGCGGTATGTTATTATTTTAGCCGGGCTGAGTGGCTCAGATGGTTAAGGCGCTGGCCTTCTAACCCCAACTTGGCAGGTTCGATCCTGGCTCAGTCCGGTGGTATTTGAAGGTACTCAAATACGACAGCCTCTTGTCGGTAGATTTACTGGCACGTAAAAGAACTCCTGCGGGACTAAATTCCGGCACCTCGGCGTCTCCGAAGACCGTAAAAGTAGTCAGTGGGACGTAAAGCAAATAACATTATTAGTTATTATTTTATCCACCTAATCAATACATTAAGCACATACCATTAGGACCTTGTCCTTATGAAATTGTTCGTTGACATATTATTTAAAAATATGGTACATTTTTCGCCTTAATTATGTAGGCATCATCAGCCATGATTTGACCTTAAAATAAAATCAGGCACCTGATTAACTTATGAACTAATGTTAAAATAGGACTATATTAAAAAGAATCTTAGAAAGTTCTGTATAAAAATTGACATGAGGCAACAGATTTTAAATTGATAGCTTTACAAAGCTTGTAACTATGAATGAGGTGATAATAAAACGGTTGATTGTGAACTTGTGATTTAAAGAAGTTGATACCTAATAATATTTATTGTAACTAGCAAGTGGTTAAAAACGGATAAACATTCCGAATGATCAAATCAAATGCCGTCTTGTTGAAATGTAATGATAAACATGGACATTTTAAAGTAATTTTTTGTTATTGGCTTTACGTCGCACCGACAGATCTTATGGCGATGATGGGACAGGAAAGGGCTAGGACTGGGAAAGAAGCGTCTGTGGCCTTAATTAAGGTACAGCCCCAGCATTTGCCTGGTGTGAAAATGGGAAACCACGGAAAACCATCTTCAGGGCTGCCGACAGTGGGGTTCGAACCCACTATCTCCCGAATACTGGATACTGGCCGCACTTAAGCGACTGCAGCTATCGAGCTCGGTCATTTTTAAATAAAAAGACGCTAAGTTCACGTTTAAGAAGTTGATACATTAATAAGAACCACCCTTACAATACATAGCAATCCTTTATATTTATGATAAAACCATTAACAGATATTAAAATTAGTAATTAGTTAATGGTTTTTTCCTAAATATAAAGGATTGCTATGTATTGGAAAGGTGGTTTTTTATTAATTTCTTATTCTGAATTCCAATACAGCTCTATAATGAGATTCATTACTTGCAAAGTTCACGTTTACCAACCATAGCGTTCATCCGCTTACCAATTCCCTTTAAAAAAAAAATAAACACAACCTCGATACAAAAATAGCATATACAACAAAAAACACAAATCGTCATTTATCTTATTTTATTTTTTAATCATAACTCAATTAACGCCACAGATAATCATTATTCTGGATCAGGTATATACAGATTAAAATGCTCCATTATGTTTTTTAGCATTTTTTCAAGTTATATTATGTAAATTATTTCAAACTCCCGTCATTTTTCACTGAAGATGGCTCAAACGAGCCGAAACATGTTTGAATTTGTTTACTCCGTCTAATGACGGAATATTTATTGTATTGAATTAGGAGGATACTCTCATTTTTCACCTTTGTAAAGTGAAAACCATCAATACGGAATGATTCTAATATCTTGTAATGAACATTACAATGCTCAGAACAACAATAAATTTTCTGCAATTGCCAAACACAGAGGGACACAGGGCATAAATTTACTACCATCGAACAGGATATATATATATATATATAAAAAAGAATTGAGAAGGGTAAACTCATGACAGGGTACAAAAACATATTCATATTTCTTGACCAACAGTTCAACAAAGATAAGAGCTTAAGTGATGTAATTGATAAAAAAAAAGTCCTTTGTATGAAGTGATAGCAATACTTTTGCAAAAGTAAATGTTTCGAAATTTTCAACCTCAAATCAATAAGCACTCCCACCATCTCTATACATAATACGCTCTCCTCTTCCCTCCCCCCCCCCCCCAGCTGCCGCTAGCAGTTCCCCTTCAAACACAACAAGCAGGCCTATAGCCACGCCCCCGCGAGCGCAACCCCCTGCAGCGGGATCCCACAGCCATAACACGCGCCGTAAGAATTCGACAGTTGCCAGCAGCTCTTAAGGTCACAACACAAGAAGTTACTCTCGCTGCAAGCCAAGAGGTAAGTTTGCACGTTCTCCATGCAATTCTCATAGTGAGTTTTTTATCCAACGTTAACACCTGGTTTTCAATTACAGACTTCGCCTTAGAATAACAATCAATATGCTTATCCACACACAATTTAACATTGCCCCTTTTGACCAGCACATCACCAAAACTTGCAATTCGTTGTAACGTCAAAACATCACATTAAGTGAGACCGTTCAAAGGAGTCCAAATCAAACTTGTATATGAACCAAGAGCTACCAGCTTTCACACTATCAATAAAGTGAAAATATTATACCATATGCTAATGACATTTAGCCTATGCACTCAACTGATTATTCATTAATCTTAAGACCATCATTTAATGACATTTTTAAATGTCAGTGTTTATCATCACATTTCAACAAGACGGCATTTGATTTTATAATTCGGAATGATTTTCAGTCTTTAACCACATGTTATTTAAATATTATTATGTATCAACTTCCTTAACTTAAGTTCACAATCAACTGTTGTATTATCACCTCATTCATAGTTACAAGTCTTGCAAAGCTATCAATTTAAAATTTGTTGCCTCACGTCAATTTTTATACACAACTTTTTAAGATCATTTTTAATGTAGTCCTATTTTAACATTAGTTCATAAGTTAATCAGGTGCCTGATTTTATTTTAAGGTCAAATCATGGCTGATGATGCCTACATAATTAAGGCGAAACATGTACCATACTTTTAAATAATATGTCATCAAAGAATTTAATAAGGACAAGGTCCTAATGGTATGTGCTTAATGTATTGATCAGGTGGATAAAATAATAAAATAACATATTGTTATTATATAAAGTCAAGAGTGCGGATTTAACGACGATACAGTTGTGTACTGGAAAAGGAATACGTTACCTCGACTTCTTGAAGGATGTGATGCTAAGGATATTTTTAATGCCGATGAAACGGAGGTGTTTTACAATTTGCTCCCGTCCAAGACATATGCTGGTCCCGGAGAAAAATGCCACGGAGGCAAAAAAAAAAAGGTAAAGAAAGGCTGACAGCATTGTTATGTGTTAACAGCGATGGGAGTGAAAGATTACCCCCCCACTGATAATTGGAAAATTTATGAATCTAAGATGCTTCAAGAACACCTGTATACAGTCCCATGTAAATATGATTTTAACAAAAATGCAGGGATGACATCGGAGATATTTCTAAAAATTTTTACAAAGCATGGATGCTAAGATGGGATCGGCAGGAGGGAAGATAGTGCTGGTGATAGATGTCCTGCCCATCCTTCAGATACATCTTTGCTGCGGAATATCAAAGTGTATTTCTTTCCTACTAACTGCTCTAGTCTGCTGCAGCCTTTGGTCTTTGGCATTATTCGTTCTGTGAAAGTGAAGTAAGGAAGGTCCTCGTTCAAAGAGCTATTTCTTTCCTCAAAAGAAATGAGGAAATGAAATTGAATGTACCCCAAGCCATGCATGTTTGTAGCTGCATGGCAACTAGTCACAATGAACACTATTCAAAACTGCTTTGGCCATGCAGGTTTTAGTGTCATTTCAGATGTTTTTAGTGAAGATGACACTACTGATGACATTGGGGAAGATTGGAGGGTTATATCGAAAGACTCGAGTGCCACAACATTCGAAGAATTTGTTACTTGTGATGATATCCTAACCTCAGTACCACATATGGATGTTGGAGACCATTGTGATGATGCAAAAAGACAAAAGTACTGAGGAGGATGATGAAGAAGAGGACCCAGCACAACCAACTTTTGGGGCAGCAGTGGAGGGACTGGATATTGTCCACCGGTACTTCTCCTCCTTCAACATTGATGAAGATCTCATCAACAGTCTGAACCAAATTGAGAAAAAACCTCTTTCCGTGAGACATCTGGGCAAGAGGAAGCAAACTACTGTCCTATTTTTTTTTTTTTTTTTAATTGTAGGGGCTTTACGTCACACCGACACAGATAGGTTGTGACTTACCCCTCTTAGAGAACAATAATTGAACGAGAAATGCAACTATGCAAGCTAAGGGCGCCAGTCTTTAAGTTGATGACTTAGAAACAAAAATTTATAATAAAGCTTGGATGGACTCTCATCACAGGGATGGGGTGATAGTGCACTAATCATTAAGCAGGAGAATATGAATCAAAAGGCTAATTAAGGCAGACTGATTAAAATGAACCAAGAGAATAACATTTATTATTCTGAATAAAAGTGACGACGGTTTTACGAGAACTGAATTTAAAATAGGAAATTAATTTAACAAAAAAATTGAATGACTCTACTTCGCGAAAACTTGCAATATTTTTAACTCGCTTGCTCACCATGTAGTCTTGTTCTGCTTGTCCTGAGAACGCCTCCTTCCTTGTAGCTGGAAAACTGCTGGTCGTCTTTGAGGTCTTTCCATCAGCTGCCAAGTACCATTCCTGCCTTGCCAAGTGCACCGACCACTAACTGGAAGATGGCTTCGATACTAACACTCCCTATTATGCTCTATCCCATATATTGGAGATGAGCCCTAAATCATAGTTAGAAAAACCCCCTTGGGTTATGCGGAGAGGATACTGAATTAACATTCCTTCCAACTTGACTGAAAATATGTACCGTAGTTTCATTTCTAGCTAGTTTAATGCTACCTATTGTTTTAGACTGGTACAAACCGGTCTAGTAGTCCAGCTGTACGTACTTCCTGATGAGAGTGGCTATACACCCATCATTCAGAAATCCCTAAGTACCACGTCGTGGTGACGAAGTTAAGACTGAAGAAGTGATAAACTCTTAAACTTAGTCCATTATGGTACATCAACCATAAAACAAGTTATCAGACCTAAAGCGAAATACAAGATAGAAGAATGATGCCAAGAGTTCCAACACGCCCTTATGTAAGCTTTACTGGCCCTAATTAATGGTCAAAACACGTGGTCCAATCAGGTGACACGTCTCTCCCTTCTCCAGATATTAAAGTTGATGGGTCCCAACCATGATCAACTGTTCTTCTATTAGCCCTTTCACTCAGTATCCATGGCAACATGACGCTCCTTTGAAAATATAGGCGGAGACCAGTTTGAATTACTCAGCTCCGAAATACAGTAGCTGCGGTTACATCGCCTGGACATATGCCAGCTTTTCCAAGAATCGAGTTCTAAACTTGTTGATTCTTCTTCCTCGATGATGTGGCAAGATAGAGGAAAATCTACTGCAAGTTAAATTTAAACAAATGTCGCAAGAATCTAAATTAATATTAGGATATTCAGCCCTCGTTTACAAGTCGTAGTTACAAAGTAATGAAATGGTAGTGAGCAAATGATCAAACATGAATTATAATAAAATTACATACGAAGATAAATATCATGACGTAAAAATATATCATACTTGCATTAATTAAACATAATAAAATTACCACAGTTACACTGTGACGTCTGGAACGTTACAAGGTCTTATGGCGACTATGGGATAGAAAAGGCCTAGGAGTTGGAAGGAAGCGGTCGTGGACTTAATTAAGGTGCAGCCCCAGCATTTGCTTGGTGTGATATTGGGAAAACACGGAAATCATCTTCAGGGCTGCCGACAGTGGGATTCGAACCCATTATCTTCTGGATGCGGATCTGCTTTGAAGCTCAAGATCAACTGCACATCATCAGTAAAGCAATTTCTCAAACCAGCATGGTAAACATAATCATATAGGTCTGTTTGACGAGCCTCTGTTGGTTGCTATGCAGAAATATTCTCTCTCACATTTGTGAAACGTGAGTTTCATTATTCATCCAAGTCTCATCTATGTAAAAGATATTCCTGTTTTCATCACAAAACATTCTGATGCTTCACATATACTTGGCACACCAGTTAATTGATATTTGACTGCTCAGTTAATATTTTCTGGGCCGATGACCTTAGGTGTTAGGCACCTTTAAACAAGCATCAATTAATATTTTCTTTTTGCTAATACATCTCTTCCACTTGAACCCCATTGCATGCAACAATTTTCTCAAAAGTATGGACTCACCTGGAAAATGTATGTTTTCTTGAACAGCAGTTGGAGTTTAGGTGCCGTAGTGACTTTTTTCTGCACTATGTAGAAGTCTCGAATATTATTTTGTATTACTCGTTTGTCAGACTCTTTGCAAGGAACTTAAACTCTTGATATTATGGTTGCTTTCTTCCCTGGAGAACATAGTAAAGTTTCACTGGCAGAAATATCCTTCTTTCAAATAGCTATTACAGTTCAAATGGAGACACCAGCATAATCTGCAGCACTCAAGTTCCCTTGTTGCAATAGGTATGTAAGTTTACAGTGTCTAGCTTTCTGATTACACTCGTTAACAACTTTAAAGCCGACCTCCATATAATGTATAGACCTACTTTTCTTCACATACTGCCGACCTCCATGCATGGTCTAGACCTCTGTTGCCCTAACTTTATTCTGTTCTAGAGTAGAACGCAGCCCGGAAGGCGGTTTGAAGAGGGTTGCGCAGTAACATTTGTGCGCTTTGTAGTATGACGTGTTTTCCGCTGAGCCAATAGAATCATTTCAGTAAGAGGTGCCTGTTTGTGCGGGTCACGAGTGAATGTTTCGAGTTTTATTTGTAAATATCATAATCAACGAATTTAGGGAACTATTTGCGTGTGCACGATAGATCCAGGAAGAGCAAAAAGACAAGTATTCCGTCGACAGGTGAGGGACATGGTATTTAAAGTGTATTTGTATTTGGTAAGCATGCAACAGCAGGCGTTCATAGGCGGAGAAGGTGAGGAACGCCATGTTGCCACGCTTCAAAAGAAGACAGCACTCGCGTGTGGTATTGGCCTGCAAACAGTACAGAGGATTAAACAAGCTTCGGAAATGAAAATAATGCGGTGTTCAGGTCGCCAGAGAAGAACCCTTAGAGGAAGAAGCCAGTGACGGTCCTCGATAATTTTAATAAAAATGTTCTGCGTACAACAATATTTGATATGTATAAAAACAGCGAATATCCTACGGCATTGAAACTGGACCGTCCATTTACCTTCCTTAATATCTCGAAAATTTTCCTCAACACCTTCGCGGGGTTTGATGTTAAAAATTAATGTGGACTTTAAAACGTTTAAGCCCACAAAAAATATAGGTCATCGGTTTGGAATTAAAGATATAACTGGATGAAAAAATGTTTACACATACATGCTGTTATGAGTAGCCACATTGGCATCACCGCACCTCATACTTATGTCTCTCTCTGCGCAATGAAACCGCCTTCCGGGCTGCGTTCTACTCTAGCTGGTAATGTTTTAAAGTTGTCGAGATGAAAATAGTATATCTTTGAAGGTGAAGATCTCTGCCTTATGTGTATGAATCAGCCCAAATTGGTGTTTCTTTTTCCTTTTTATAGAGTTTGAAATAATCATTACAGGATATTTCCTTATGTAGATTGATAGTATCATTCATTCATTCATTCATTCATATCCTAAAGGCAAGGCCTTGTTGCTGCAACCACATTTGTCTCTCCTCTGCAACATATTTTTTCAAATTCAGCCTGTCCATCACGGAATCCATATACTTCTTTCTCGGCCTTCCTCTTCCCTTCTTACCCAGAACGTTTCCTTCCAGCAAAGTCATGAGGAATGTGTTATTTTGAAGTGTGTGGCAAAGGAATTTGGTTTTCATCTTTTCTATAGTGTTGATCAATTCCCTTGTTTCGTCTATTTCCTTAAGGACCCTATTGTTTGACTTTTCTCTGTCCAACTAATTTTCAGCATCCTCCTCCATATCCACATTTCCATTGCTTCCAGGCGCTTTACATCCTGTTTTGCTAACACCCATGTTTTACAACCATACAACAAAACACTTCACACAAACATATAAATCACTTTTTTTTTCTTTCGCTGATATGAATCATCGGGAGTCCTCTATTCTTTCAACGCCTTGAAACCTCTTATGACTCGTAATTTCTTGATTCGCTGTCACTTTGAAATACAATATTGCATATTGCTGAAGGATGGCACAGTGCAGTGTGAATGGAAGAGAAGTAATTAAGTTTTAAGAAGATAACAGCACTACACCAGATAGAACTGAGCAAAGCAAGAGCGGATACATAAGGAAGACAAAACACGTCAAAGTATACACTGTCTTTCTCATGAAATAATTGTCCCATTAACCAAGTATTTGTGCTAAATGAATCTTTGAACTATTGCTCCTGGTTCTTCCGTTGCAAGTTCCCAACAGTATGATTACCTTAGTTTTCATTGCATTGTAAATCAACCCATGCAAATACAAGAACGTCTCTTTCATTCCGTATATAAAATGTGAAAGGTCTCTTCTCCATTAGTACATGATAAGGTAAATATAAAGTCAGTGAATGTAAAGTACATTAAGTCTGCTGTAAACATTTGAAAATAATCTGAGTTAAACTGTTGTAACAGTGAATTTTTAAAAAAATCGTTGCATTTTCTTAGAGCTCACATCACAATCACCTCTGTCGGCTGGGTGAAGTGGCATCCAAATGTTCCCAGTCATTGAGGAGTTAATAATGTTCCTTTTTAATTCTCTTCCTTCAACCATGAATTGTTCAACCCTCTTTATGATGGGTAGACATAGATTAGTGATATCTGAAGTCATCTCTTTGCTGTTTTGACTTGGTTAATTTATAATTGCTAGGTTCATCAGTCTGCTGAAACTAATTTTGAATAATAAAAGGATGGGCGTTCTATGCTAGGTTGGAGAGAAGTGTGAACTTTATTAAAATAAGTTCCAAATTTCATGTTTTTAAAGCATTTGAACAGAAATAAACACAAATGTTTATATAGTACATTTCTCAATATCTTTGGGTGTGATTTGATGGAATCTGATGATGTTCTTTCAGGAACAAGACATGTTATTGTCCTTTAAGTTGTTTCTTTTTCAGGTATAATTCTTTTACCATATGTTTTCAGGTAGTTTATACATCTATCTATTCAAAAGTTAGTTTTGGCAGACTGAAGAACCTAACAGTTATAAATTAAACATATAGAAACTGAAAGTAAGTGCAAAGCACACAAAGATACACAAAACAAATCAAAGTTGATAATAAAATAGAGCTCACTAAGGGTACAGACACGGACACATCTACTCTTAAGATAGTCAAGCAAACGGTGCAGTAGTTGTGGCCACAAGGTCTTTGGCATCCTATATTTTCAAGTAGTAGGGTGATTTCTATGGCAAGGAGGATGTGGCTGTGAAAGGGACAGCTTGTTTCCTCGTTTCATCGTGAGGTAGCAAAAATGTCAGCTCTGGACTGTACTTCTCTTAAACAATAATATATTTTTGGAACTACACCTACCGGAGTGATTTATTATTCCAAATCTCTAGTTGTCCACTGTTTGGTGGGGTTACTCTTTATTCTGCTTGAGGCAGTACTCAAATTCACTGGAGAAACGGTGTTTTATACCTGCTAATTGACCCCATATTCCCAGTTCTCCGTGTTTTTAATGCACAAATATGATACTGGCTGGACATTTAATAACAATGGGGCGCGCAGCTGTGAGCTTTATTCAGGAGAACATGATTTCTAATCCTACTGTTGGCAGTCCTGAAGATGGTTTTCTATGGTTTCCCATTTTCACACCAGGCAAATGTACCTTAATTAAGGCCATGGTCGCTTCCTTCTCACTCCCAGCCCTTTCCTATCCCATCATCACCAGAAGACCTACCTGTGTCGGTGCAACGTAAAGCAGGTTGTAAAAAAAAAAAAATAACAATGGAAAACTCCCAAATGATTCTTTTGCTGTTTTCATGCACCTTTGTCTTCTTCACTCAACTGTCCTGGTTGTGAATAAATGCAGCCTATATTTCCATGGTTTTCTTTACACTTACACTTTGTTACCGTATTTTGGTGGTAGGTAGAGGTGTAAGAAGGTGCGGGCGTGAATGGGTCTCAAACTACGGAATCAAAGTTAATGTAAAATTTAACAAGGTTATATTTTCTTTTCAATATTAAGTAATAACCAAGAACAGGTACTTAGTAGCCGAAACACAATTTGAAATGTACAATTACAGGGATTACAGAATTTGGGCTTCGAGCCCTGAGTTCACAATTCTTGAGCAACTAGCCCAACTTTCCGATATACAAATTTTAACAAAGGGGCAGAAGACCCCAATCAAACCCTGGAGCACTTGCTCCAAATTACACAGTAAAGCCTCCTCGAGGCATACAACACTCCGTTTCCAAAAGAGCCACTCGCTCTTTAATTTAAGCCTCTCCCAGGCCACACCAAACTCCACCTTCAAGCTGTCCTCAACGGACATAAACACAGGGGTAAAATACCCAATCTACTGAGGTCTATTAAATGAAAAGCAGGTTAATTAAATGACCTCTAAAACAATTTGAGAGGAGGCGAACTTGCACTCCTAATACACTTTGCTTAAGACCTACTTGGCACTAGGCCGTTAACACAAGGGCTAATCCCATACTAAAGAGGTGACTTAAGAAGAGAACAATTTGTTTTACGTTAACGGAGAATAGGTTGAGAAAACTAAGTTCACCTCACAACAATATGAGTGGGAGCTCGAGAGGGTTAGCACTCTCTATCCCAATATGTCGTTTTAAAAGAGAATATATGAAAAGAGTAGTTACATTTTAGGAAAAGGTTACATGGCTGAACGCTTAGAACCCGCCCCGAAAGTTAAACTGCTGAGCTAGCAAAGAAAGAAGTTATTAATCGGCCATTACCTTGTGTTGAACGGCTGGAGAAGAAAGAGGCGCTTCCCGCCCCCTGCTATGTACTTAACACACTGAAAGATGGAACAGAAGTGGCCGAGAGACCCAAAAATCAGCAGTTTAAATACTCTCGCGGAAGTTTCTAGGCGTTAGGGGAAAGAAAACACCCTCCCACAAACTCTTTATTGGATAGGACCCCGCAACAGATTCAAGTTGGGGGAAGATACATCTGATTGGATAGAAATTAATTGAAGAAATTCGGGATTGGATACATTCATAACAAGGGGAAGAAAGGGGTAAATATTGCCAACTTAAACAATGATAGAAAGAAATTTAACAAAGAACAAACTCTTGAAATTAAATTTTCTCCAAAAAATAGTTCTTTGACTCCGCACTAGGTTGCACTATTGTAGATCTTCAGTAGTGTCCTCTAGAAGAGAAAGTTCACACTTCTTACTTCAAGCGAAACAAAAACACATCAAAAATGACACAGTTCAAAAACTCAAAATTTTCCACGTGGTGACATCTTCTGAGAAGGTAAAAAATTAATACTGTCAATAAAGTTCAGACTTCCTCCAGCAGAGGAGTTTCAACAGGCGCACATTTTAAATTAGCGGAGTGGAGGTGTACCGCCCGGTACACACTTCACTATCACGTTATCAACAATCCACATGGGCAACAAGGGATAAAATGGCCTTACTTTTTTAAAATCACAATATAAGCTGGCCCTGCTCTCACGCAGAGGTCTCAAGTTTGATCCTTAGCCAGGCCAGGGATTTTTACCGGGATCTGAGGGCTGGTTCGAGGTCCAATCATTCTGTATGATCACAGTTGAGAAGCTGTCTGATGGTGATATAGAGTACCTAGTCTAGAAAGCCAGAAATAATGGCTGGGAGGATTCATTGTGCTGATTGCACGTCATCTTGTAATCTGCAGGGCTTCGGGCTAAGCAGCAGTCATCTGGTAGGCCAAGTCCCATCAGGGCTGTTGCGCCATGGGGTTTGGTTCAGATTTGATTACTATTACAGGAAGGTATTTGCATACTTTTGTAGATGTATAAGGATTGTAAAGATAATTTCTTTTACCTGCCACTTATAAGCCTATGTGTGAATTTCTTGGAACACATTTCTGTGTGTTTGTAGTAGACTGCTATGATGTGATTCTATCAATTTCTACTTTTGGAGCTCAATAATAAAGGCAGAATTTGATTTTTTTTTTTTTTTTCCAGGTGATCAATGAGGAAATAGCACCAAAAATCCAGAAACTTAAAGATGAACAAGTTCATTATATGGAATACCAGAAAGTTTGTAGGGACTTGGAGAGAATGACTAAAACCTACATAGCTTGGAAATATGTGACTGCTTTGGTAAGTGTCAAAATCTAACTGCACAATACAGCATGTAAAATTAGATTAAAAAGTAAGTGTTTATAACTTTGTAAAGTTAGCCCATCAGTTACCAATTTCACAAGTTAGGTGGAGCTGTAGATGAGCTTACAATTTCTTTGGTTCATCTTAGTTGTTTTAGTCTTGCAGTCCTTCATGCTTTTCCATTTGATTATCAGAATGTCGGTCAGCAGGGTAGGTGAAGTCATGGTATACAATTTCTAATCACTAGATTGCGTGCCTAAAGCTTGGATTCAATTCCAAACCTCTCCACGATGTTCATATGGAGTGAGGGCATATGACACTGTTGATGGTGATGGAGGGTGGTAGCCATCTTCTCATTAGACAATCTGAAGAACTTTCATTCTTATCAACCTGTAAGGAATTAAAGAATCTCATGACAACATCCCCAGTACACAGGCAGGCACTGAAATATTTCCCTCGAAGTCAACATAGATCCATAATTTACAAAATTGATCTGCAGATAACATAATCATTAGAGACTTCAACAGTCACCAGAGTTTATGGGGATATGAGAGTGTGATGAGAATGGTGACGGACTGCTTGAATGGATGGACAGGAGAGACCTTAACACATTGCGGACCGGGTGCCCTTCACCCCATGCACAGTCCTGTTTCCGGCCACGTTCTAACTACCTCCAAGCTGGAGTGCATGCATTCAAATAAACTGTCAGAACTTCACTAGCTTTTGAAGGACTACTGTGTATTTTTCCAGTGCCCTTCCTAAATAGTTGTTGAAATGCAGGGTATTTCTTGAAATCTATTTCGGCTCATAGTTTTCGGAAATATGGGTTTTTTATTAGGGAATCATTTGGCCAGTAATCTTTCAGATATGATTTCTTCACCTGCCCTATCAATATACACAGAGCAATATTTTTCTAATTTTCCTGCTAGTGACATTAGTCCACTTTAGTGTTTTAGGGGATACGTTATGAGAATATGAATTCTACTCATAGTATAAGTTTGTCTTTTCAGCTACATACTAAAAAAATTCCTCACCAAACAGAAGTCCTGCTACTTGTCTTATGTTTCCAGATTCATTAGGCCATACCTTTATACCAAGAGCACCTTCAAAATCCTCTAGCCTAGGTTGTCCATAACCCAGTTGTCAGAAAACACTACATTATTTACAATATTTAGAATATTTCCACACCTTCAGGATAAGACTATATCCTCATCATCACTTGAAACATTTCCATTAGAAGATATTTCATCATTGAACTCTAAAAATTCAGCATCATGGCTCTTCGAACTTTGTAAACATGTTGTCAAGAAATGCAAATAAAATCTATGATGTGAAGAATACGTGAAAAGAAATGCGACTATCGATTGTGTAGAACCTTACATAACAGAGTTCTATCATCCTTGACCTCCAAATAGTTCCCGTATATCTCAAAAGATAGCACTAAAGTTCAGTCTGCTGCTAACACGAGATAACTCGGGACCGGTCCGCAACGCACGGCTAAGCAAACACGAGTTTTCTCGGGACCGGTCCGCATTGTGTTAAGCTAGTCTACGATGCTAAGGACGTAGGGACGTTCCATTCTGGCCATTGGAATAAAGACTATTCAACCGATCTCTGTTTAGTTTCTTCCAATCACATGACAACATCCCCAGTACACAGGCAGATACTGAAAAGTTTTCCTCGAAGTCAGCATAGACCCATAATTTACAACATTGGCCTGCAGATACCTGCCATTAGGTCTATACCTAAACCTCGCTGGAACTTTCAAAAAGCTGATTGGAATGCTTATGCACTGCAGACAGATGCCATTATTTGATGGATAGCTCCACCTTCAGAAAATTACGGTAGGTTTGTTGGGCTAATAAAATCTGCCACAAAAGGAACCATTCCTCGAGGCTATCGGAAGGATTCTATTTCAGGTTGGAATGAGGAAACCAGTCGCTTGTCCGCTGAATATGAAGAAGAATGTAGTCAAGAGGAAGCAATCGAACTCCTCAAATCCTTACATGATGCTAGAAGAGAAGTGGAAAATAATTGTAAGAGAGCTCAACTTCACACATTCCAGCAGAAAAGCATGGTCTCTCATTCGCAAGCTCGATCCAACTTCCACACCATCAAGAAGTCACTCCTCAATTAATGTGGAAACCATAGCTAATCACCTCGTCTCAACACTGCGGATTTCAAGGGATAAGAAATTCACCAAGCAAGTTAAATCGGAACTAAGACAGAGAAAACAAAACCCCCACCCAAATGACCAGCATACAAGTCCATTTTCTCCAGAAGAGGTACAAAAAGGTTTGGACACACTCAGAAATGGTAAAGCTGCAGGACTTGATGGCATATACCCTGAACTTATAAAGAACTGTGGTCCAACAACCAAACGTTGGCTTGCTTCTTTCTTCAGTGATGTTCTGCAATGGGGCCACCTGCCTGCTTTCTTCAAAACAGCTAAAATTATTGCTGTCTTGAAGCCAGGCAAGGATCTTAAATCACCTCAAAGCTATAGACCCATATCTCTACTAAGTGTTACATATAACTTTCTAGAAAGACTGATCCTCAAAAGAATATCTCCTGCAATTGAACACCTTATTCCACGTGAGCAAGCTGGTTTCTGGCATGGTCGAGACTCTGGTGATCAGGTTCTCGCTTTGACTTCCTTCCTTGAAGCAGGATTCGAGAGGAAAATGAAAAATCTGTGTTCCTTGATTTCACGGCTTCTTATGACACCGTTTGGAAAGAAGGCCTTCTCCTGAAACTTATCAGGACTATACCATGTCTAAAAATTTTCACCTTCGAACCCCACTGTTGGCAGCCCTGAGGATGGTTTTCTGTGGTTTCCCATTTTCACCGTAATTAAGGCCATGGTCGCTTCCTTCCCATTCCTAAGTCTTTGCTATCCCATCATCGCCATAAGACCTATCTGTGTCGGTGCGACGTTAAGCAAAAAAAAATTCACTCTGATAAAAATAGCTTCAGTAACAGATTTTTCCAAATTCATACAGAACATGTCCGTAGCAGATTCCATAAACTTAATAATGGCTTGCCACAGGGATCAGTTTTGTCTCCCATTCTCTTCAACTTATACATCCATGATCTCCCAGAAACCATATCTCACAAGTTCATCTATGCAGATGATGTCAACCTCACCATACAAACAACAGACTTCAATGAGGCAGAAGACTTTCTATCCCAAGACCTTTAGAAGATGGGTGATGATAAAAATAAAATAAAAAATTGGCGACTGAAACCTGGTCTATTAAAGACAGAGGTAGCTATGTTCCATCTGAATAACAGGCTGGCAAACTATCAACCTACGATCAGGTTTGGAAACCACACACTGCAGTGTAATACCAACCCAAAATATCTGGGTGTAACTTTAGACAGGTCTATAACCTATAGACGCCATCTTGAGAAATGGCTGCTAAGCTTAAAAGCCATAACAACTTGCTGGGTAGACTAGTTTGTACTTCATGGGGCGCAGAAGCATGCACATTATGAACAACTGCTCTAGCAATAGTATATTCACCAGCTGAATATTGCTCCTCTGTATGGCTCAATAGCTCCCACACTAGTCTGGTTGATGTCCAACTACACCACACAATGAGAATTATATCTGGTACATTGCGCTCTACTTCTATTCAATGGTTACCATTACTGAGCAACATTCACCCTTCTCACATCAGACAGCAAAGCACCCTTGTTAGACTGTGGACCAGGATAGCAAAGAACAGGTACCTCCCAGTAGCCTTCATCGGGATACAGATGAAAATGCCGTAATGAGACTCAAGTCACAGTTACCTCCCTGGAAGACGGCAAAGGAATTACTTAATTCACACTTCAAGCCTGATGAAATATGGAAACAAGAATGGTCTCAATCACGCCCTCATGGCATTGTCAACATCAGGGATCCAACTACAAAGTTGCCTGGGTTCAACCTTCTTCGCTCCACCTGGACCACACTCAACAGGATATCCTGCGGAGTAGGAAGAAGTGCTACAGCTCTGCATCAGTGGGGCTGGAAAGACTCTCCAGCTTGTGACTGTGGTGCTAAAGTGCAAACCATCCTGCACATTCTTAAGGACTGCCCTCTGCGAGCTTTTTTCCATCAAGGACATTTTACCGAGTGATCCCTGAGGCACTCTCTTGGCTGGAAGAGCTGGACATTCGTCTCTAAGAGACTGAAAGATCCCCACATTAACCTGGGTATTCAGCCAGAAGGCTGGTTTGATCCTCCACAGCTCCGCCACCAGCTGTCGTAGCCTAGGGATCACTGAAGAGGCATACTAGGGACATGAGGAGTGAGGTAGCATTCATAACAGGGACTGGCTGCATAACGAATGGTATTACTAGCATCACACATACCTCGGGCACTTTCATATTGTCAAAGCCAAGGATGAGACTGAGTCAGGTCAATTAAAGTATCAAATTTATTCTAGCCTATACCAGGAGACATAGTACACAGTAAACACTATGTCTCGCCAGCAAAGGCATTCTTTTTAATGTGAAGTTTGTGTGTGTGTATATATATATATATTTATTGTTTGTATATAGAGTCAATTTTGTGTGCGTACATAGTCGATTGTCAGCTGTAGCGTCACACTCTAAATAAATAATAAATAAGGGTCTTGGCTAGTCTGTGATAAGTTTGTGTATAGTGCGATGGCTTCTTATACAGTATATTACTGATCGATGTAGTACATTTCAGGGTTTCTGAACTATGTGCTGAACAGCATATTTTCGTGTGTTGTAGATTTTTAACACATTTAATGCAGATGAAGCGTCAAGAGCATAAGACCAGTTCAGAATCTTTTGGATCACCCGTCTAGTACATGATTGGAGGAGAGTGAAGAAATGTGACAAGCAGGTCTCCCTCATGGTGAGAACTGCTCGCAGTTATCGTCACGCACTTCATTTATACCCGGTTCAGCCGTAGTCGGATTTGCCCAAGCGCATTTCGGTCACTGTATACTTCCTCTCTACGGTTTTTGTCATGCACTAGCGCTGATTTTGGGACCTTTCAAGATCAGCATTTTCTTATTTCAAGAAAATGCTAAGTGCTTCAGTTATTGTATTAAATAATTATTATACAATTATTGTCTGTTACTCTTTGTGTGTGTTATGCATTATTTTGCCTGGATGGCTGATAATGCAGTGCACATCCTCAGTGAAGTGTTGAAGCATGTATCTGCTGGGGGAATAAGAAGAGAATTCAGAAAGAAAAAAAAAATTCCTGGAGTGCAAGTGTCAGTGCATTATGAAATTAAGAAAACTGTGAATAAATGGGTTTAGTGCTAAACAAAAGAAAAATTAAACCAGCATCTATTTCATCCAATGCAAAAATTCAGTATATTTGTTACTACTCGAGTGATTCTCTCGAAAATCTTCAAGAAATCTGGTTCAGCAAACTGAGGTTTCATATTCTTCTGCATGGTGCGCTACAAGAAAATTGAGATTTAAACTTGACAAGTCACAGAGAGCAAAGTTTAAGTCCAAGAAAAATAGGAGTTTACTGTGCTGTTTGTGCTAAAAGGATTGTAGGGCCAATTTTTTTTAACGATACCATTAATACTGATCGATACATAAAAATAATACTCAATGAGGTTTTCTTCAACCGACGGAACAGAAAAGGTCACTCTGATGTTTCCAACAAGATGGGGCTACAGTACATACTGCTTGTAATTCAGTGAATGCAGTGAGTGGTGGTTTTGGGGACAGAATAATTAATTACGGCTGGCTTGTTCTCCCCTTTTTAACACCTTCTAATTATGTAGTAATTTGAAAGATGGAGTATATAGAAGTAGCCTCTGCACCATAGAAAAATTGAAAAATGCAATGAGCACAGACTAGAGCCTGTAACAATGGCAGATTTTGCTGAGGTGCATCATTTTGTTGCAGTGCTTTGTGTACCACAGTCCGAATCGTACTTCTCTAGCTGGTGAAAAGAGATGTTTTTCTTCATAAGTATCCTATAAGTGAGCAACATACTGTGTTAATCTTTTTATTGACATCTACATACCATGTTGTGGCATTCTGTTCTGTGTTGATAAACACCAGACTTTGTGAGAAAAGCCTACTATGTGTTTGGAATCAAACTTGGAGACCAAGACAAGCCATGACCACCATATAAGGCTTTGTAGGACCTGCATAGAGGAGGCAGTGGGTGAATATCCATTTGGAAATCCAATGGTGTAGCAACAACTTACAGACCACAGTACACAATGCTAGTTCTGCTCTGTGAATGTGAAGGGATTTAACATCAGAAATGAAAGTAAGATTGAATATCCAAGCAATATTTCATGCGCAGTTTTAACCATTTCCCACGGTCCTGGTTTACTAGTACCACAGCGGCCGGATTTGTAATTGTTACATGATTGTTTCTCTCCTGAACATGATGTGCAAACGGCTGCGTGCTACCTCTGACTGTGATTTCTTGCCAAAAGGTATTGAAAATCAACCTGAGCTTTTCGAGCGAAGTGTGTTGAATAACTGTTTGAGATCTTGGTCTTGCAAAGGAATCTCCTGAGATACTTGGGCCTAGACTCCATGAAAGGAGCATGCTGGCACCAGGGATGACATACTGTTGGTGCAGACATTGTGGAGAAGTGTTTGCACGCTTTGTTTCTGAAGAGGGAACTTAGGTTTACTGCAACAGCATTCTGGAGGTTACGCTGAAACTGGGAGTACTGCTGTATGAACCCTACCCTCTGGAGACTTTTTATTGATACCTCCAAGCGTAGTTTGAAGTGTGTCCTTTCACAACAAAAACAAAGTTGCATCAGTTTCTGTTGCACTTCAGTTATTATGTGAGAAACATATGGAAATATTGAGATGATGCTGTGTAAAATAAAGTATCAGAAACACAAGTGGCATGTATGCAATGACTTTAAAGTGAAAGGTATTCTGTTAGGTCTGCAGGCATATTACACTAAACACCCCCACTTTCTTTGTGAGTGGGACAGTTGAAATGAACTCTACTCATGAATGTTGAATTCTGTCATCTATTTTTCATCTGGTTGGTCTTGCATCACCATCAGCTGATGTACTATTTGAAGCTTCAGTGACATCACTACGATCATTCTATAAAGTTCATCCTACTTCCAGTGTGTTACTCCACGTGTGTGTGTTTTCTCTATGCTATGCCTTCTCTCTCCAATGATTGTGTATTTGGCCTCGATCCATGTGTTCACCAGAGATGATTCCTTGGCCAATTGGAGAGGGAGCTGCTGCTTTTCAGTGCCAAAAATTATCTGAATATTACTATGTTGGTGTACCAAAACTTTCCTCAGGAAGAAGCAATCATGAGGAATGAGCATTTCCAAAGGATGTTCGTGAGTAGGCACCACCATATGGCTGATAAAGCGGGCATGAGGGAGTTTTTAAAACGTAACTATGATTGGTGGAAGATGGTAAATAATAATGTAAACAGACTCTGGGATGAGTTTGAAGCAATTGTTGAGGAATGTGAAAACAGGTTTGTACCTTTAAGGAATAGTAAAGACCCACTATGTTATAACACATAAGTAAAGAGACTAAGAAGGTGGTGCAGGTTGGAAAGAAATAGAGTTAGAAATGGCTTGGAAGTAAGGAGAAATTGAGGGAACTTGATAGGAAATTGAATCTAGTAAAGAAGTCAGGTATTGATACTATGATGGCAAGCATAATTGGCGGTCATACATATTTTAGTGAAAAATGGAAGGGTATGTATAGATACTGTAAGGCAGAAACAGGTACCAAGAAGGACATTCCAGGAATCATTAATGATTAGGCATTTATTTCTGGTTAAAATAGACAGGCAAAAAGGCTCTTGAAATACTGAAAATAGGCAGTACTGTAATTAAAATAGGCAGTTATTAGTAGTGAAAGCAAAGAGGAATCTCGCTCATTAATGAAAACATGTATTTTAAATACACATTCATTTCTTTATTATCAGTTTATCACATAATTAGCGTACTTACTCTTACTTTCCTTGGTTTCAAGCAACAACAAGGTGCTTTTTCAAAGTATCAACTCTCATAGACAGATGCTTGTCAGAAATGTTTTTCATCATGGAAAAGGGATGTTCTACTTCCACTGAAGTGATTGGTACAAATTTGAAACAAGCTATTTTGGAAGGACACATGCCAGTTAAAACAGAATTTTACGAATGTTCTTCATTTTTTCAATGTGCACTTTAGCACTCAGAACACGTTTACACTTTCACTGCTTCCTTTTCCTCCTGGTGCTTGCAGCAGTTGATTTACTGCATCTTCGAAGATTGCCATAGATGATACCAGCGAATCATCTATTTTCTCCAACTTCAAGATTGCTTCCGGTATCACACTATAATGTGCTGTTATAAATGCCAGATCATTGCTGAGCTCTTCATGGTCCAACAACTTTTGTACTTCGCAAACTGAAGCAACTTCATCTACTGATATGGCATGAAGTACCTCACGTATCTTGCCCAAATATGACTGCTGAGATCCAGGTTCCCCATCTGGTGAGAACTGGCTGTGGAGGTAAAGGGAGCTCTGGTGCCACGTCCTCGAAAATCCGGATTTGGGAGGGTGATTTAAGGAAGATTTTCTTGGTATTCCAAATTAACTTATCCACATGAGGATACAAACTTCGTATCTCTTCAGCAATTCTGTGCAGTCCATGGGCTAGACATGTGAGGTGGAGTATTTTAGGAAAGAGAACTTTCAAGGCTGTAGCTGCTCCGTATTCCATCTGGCCAGAGTAACATTAATGAATTTGTGAACAACTGTGCCACTGTGGAACCATTTGCTCTCTCCATCTCTTCTGTCGTCAAAAGAAATACTAATGATAGATCAGTTTGCTTTGCTTCCATAGTTTCAATGATGACGTTGGCCATGTAACGTCCCATTGCATCCGTAGTTTCATCAATGGAGATCCAGGTCTTCTTTTCTGCAACTCTGCATCGAATCCTCTGCAGGGTCTCTTCAAAGGAGATATTCAAATACGTTTTTCTTAATGTGGATTCTGACGGAACTTCTTCTTTAGTGTACTTCTGCAGAAACGTCCTGAGGGATTGATTTTCCAGTTTCCAGAACGGAATTCCGGAGTACAAGAAAGCTTTACATAGATATAGGGAAAACTGAGATTGCCTGCTGGATGTTGTAACTGCTGTTTATATTAAATTGATCTTAGGGCCAACAATATTTAACCTAGACTTATTTTTTGTTGTTACGAAATGTTGAGTTATAAAGTACTTTTTTTCGTGATTAATAGATTTTTCACAGATTTTGAAAAAGAGTATAGCTCCATCAGTGGAAAGTGTATCCGAACCAAATTTGTGAACATAGCCATGTAATTTACCATGCAACGATGAAAATTTTGGCATGATAAATAACATTACAAGTAATGAAAATCATTTTATTTTCCGTATTGAAAGAATCTCAATAATAATATAAGAGATAGTAACACACGAGGTGCCTTTAACAAGTTCAACAGTAGACTAACAGCTTCTTTTATGTTTGACCTGTTAGAAAGAAATTATTTCCTCCCTTCCTCTGCATTATCTTATTTCGAAATCGCGAATACCAGGTAATTACGCACTGTCACAGCAAAAGGGGTGTGAGGAAGGAGAAGAGACATACTTCCCTCATCCTCTCTCTTTCCTGGTATTCATTATGCTTGTGCATTCCTTTCACTTTTTTTGTTGCTAGTTGCTTTATGTCGCACCGACACAGATAGGTCTTATGGCGACGATGGGACAGGAAAGGGCTAGGAGTCAATTAAGGTACGGAAAACCATCTTCAGGGCTGCCGATAGTGGGGTTCGAACCTACTATCTCCCGAATACTGGATACTGGCTGCACTTAAGTGACTGCACATTCTTTCCACTAATGAAGGTTCTGCAGTTTACAGAGGTTAAATGAATGGGTTGAGAAAATAAGCTTTTGAATGCCTGAAAACAAATAAACGTTTTACAGGGAAGAGTATTCTAAATAGATATTTGTGACGGCAATATGTAATTTAATTTGTGCAACCTTTTTTGTCTTCGATGTACAGAAATTCATTATGTGCTTTTTTTAAATGTTTAAATCGCAGAAAAAATTGCATAACGATCAAAAAGGCAAAAAATTGCTTTAAATCTTAAAATAGGCAATAAAAGCCAAAATAGGCAAAAAAGGCAAAATAAAAATTGTCTCTACACTTCCTAAATGCATGAAAACATACTTATCTCTATCTAATTCTTCAATCTATCCTGTCAGATAAAAAAGGCATTTTGCCTAACTTCCGGGCTCTATTAATGATTAATGAACAAGGGGAGTGTGTATGCGAGGATCTTCAAAAGGCAGAAGTATTTAGACAGCAGTATTGAACTAATGCTAAAGAAGTATTAAAATTTGCATTTAATAACAATGACATTTACAATAAGATACAAAATTTAAAAACTAGAAAAACAGGTGGAATTGATAAGATTTCTGGGGATATACTAAAGACAATGGGTTGGGATATAGTACCATATCTGAAGTACTTATTTGATTGTTTTCATGAAGGAGCTATATCAAATGAATGGAGACTTGCTTTAGTAGTCCCTGTGTATAAAGGAAATAGTGATAGACAGAAAGCTGAAAATTACAGGCCAGTAAGTTTGACATTGTATGTAAGCTTTGGAAAAGCATTCTTTCTGATTATATTAGACGTATTTGCAAAATTTTTACCAGGTTCGATAGAAGGCAGTTCGAGTTTAGGAAAGGTTATTTCACTGAAGCTCAACTTGTATGATTCCAAAGATGTAGCAGATATCTTGGTCAGATGCACTGTATAGTGTTTGACCAGTCTAAAACATTTGATAGGGTGAATTATGGGAGACTACTGGCAAAAATTAGTGCAATTGGACCAGACAAAAGAGTGGGTTGCTATATTTCTAGAAAATAGATGTCAGAGAATTAGAGTAGGTGAAACATTATCTGACCCTGTAATAATTAAGTGGGGGAATTTGTCAAGGTACTATTATTGTACCTTTATGTTTTCTTATATTTACTGTACAAAAGTTATGAGTAAAGAAGTGGAAACATTTTGTTTCAGAAAAACTCGATCATTTCTTCCAACAAATGTTTCAACAGGGTTAATAACACCCACTTGACAGTCTTTTGGATCCAATTGATTACCGCACCAACATAACTACTGACATCCGCTAGCTTTGACACAACATTTTATCATTAGCAACGCCTCCACAAGAAGTTCCATTTTCTTTTCTAAGACTTTCAGATGTATCAACCGTACACATTTTAACATATTTGTTACGTTCACACTTCTGTTTTAAATAACTGACAGTGTTTTACTATCTTGGACTCATGCTATAGGAGTGGAACAAACATCCCCCTTTGATGATTGTGCTTACACTCAAGGCCGTCACAGTCCTAATGATATATAAGAGGAGGATCCATTTTGGTTTTAAACTCTCAAATATTAATGATTAACCGTGTTTTAATCTTCAGCCCGCCTGGTGGCCATGATCGTTAAGGCGCTGAAGTCTAAAAACGGTCTAACACCGAGGTTAGCCGGTTCGAGTCCCGTTGGTCGAAAAAATTTTCACCATCAGAATGTTGGCCGGCAGGGTAGGGGAGGTGGTGGTATACAATTTCTAATCACTAGATTGCGTGCCAAAAGCCTGGATTAAATTCCAAACCTCTCCACAGTGCTCATATGGAGTGAGGGCATATGACGCTGTTGATGGTGATTCGTCCGTCGGATGGGGACGTTAAGCCTTGAGCAGACCCCTTGGTGCTATTCGACAGGAGTAGGCTATGTGCCGGCACCGGGTTTCACCCTCTCCCTACTATCATATATCACGTCATTCATTTCATCTCTCATTAACTCCTCTGATGAGGTTGACGTCAGGAAGGGCATCCGGTCGTAAAAAACCGCCACGACAAATTCATCTCACCTCATACCCGACCCCGTAGGGAAACGGGACAAGGGTTGGACAAACAACAACCGTGTTTTAATCTTCAAAAACTGTTAATTTTTTGTTTTTTGGACATACTTTGGTGCAATATCGTTATTTTAGATGTTATAGTATAATATTTTATGAAATCATTGTCCAACATTTTACTCTATAGTTTGAGATTTGAAAGATTCCATATCCATTAATTTTTAAGATTGATATAGGCTGATGATGCCCGTTAAAAAAAAAAAGGTGAATCATGTACCATTGACTTTTATGTATAATGTATACATTTTAACCACATGAAATAGTGGATTATATTGTATTGTATTGAACAGGTGGACCTATAAATTTTACAATAATATTTGAGATATACGTCAACTTCAATACGGAACCAAAATGAGAATAGTTACTTGTAAGGACTGAAGCTGATCAATGGAATCTGGTTACTTCATCTGTAGCCAGCTGTACCAGGCATCTTGTAGCTAAGTAAGCTGGTGATGATGTGCCATATATGACTGTAGTGAGGGCGTAGGATTTTAGTTCGTCCTGAGGGCTTTCTTGCCATAATATAATGTGCATTGCAGGGGTTCATATTTTGGGTGTAATCTTACTTGTCGGTACACTTTCTCTACGACAGTTGTAAAGGCTATTCTCTGCATACAAAACCGCATGACCAATGAGCATAAGTCATCTTGTACTGTTGATCCTACCATTAAAATGTAATTTAATGCCACGCCATTGTCGGTTCTTACAGAGGCATTAGAAACCACCTTTGTCTTGGTAATACTGCTCAAATGCTTGTGAACAGCATGGTGAGGAATGTAATATTCTAGTTGTCTTGGTGTGAAATTTGAATGAAGTCTGTTTGGCCTTCACCTTTACAGGCGAGCGTGTGTGTGTCTCCATTCCATGCTCTGTTACTTCAATTTGGGCGTGATATGCAAAACCCATTTTTCGTCCCCAGTTACGATCTGACTCAAGAAGCCGTCACCTTCATCATAACGAGTCAAGAACTTCATTGCACACTCAAATCTTTGGTTTTGTGGTCCAGTATTAGGAGTTTCGGGACCCAACGGGAGCACAGTTTCCTAAACTTTAGGTGTTCAGAAACAATGTTGTAAAGCACTGATCTCGACACGTCAGGAAATTAGTTTCAGAGGCCTGTTATTGTGAAGCGCCTGTTCTCACGAATTTTCGCTTCAACTGAAGCCACCAAATCGTCTGTCATCAAAGAAGGGCAACCGGAGCGGTGCTCGTCATGGACGTTGTCACGGCCATCTTTGAATTGTCGTACCCACTTACGCACTTTACTTTCACTCATAACAGTATCACCGTATACTTCGCAAATCTGTCGATGAATTTCTGCAGCAGACAGGTTCCTTGCTGTCAAAAACCGTATCACTGACCGAACCTCACATGCGGCGGGCGAGTTGATAGTCTTAAACATTTTGAAAGCACAGAACAGAACGGTACAAGTTAGCTACAGAGCTGACACTGAGCACAGTTCCCGAGGTATGCCGGTACACGACGCACGCGCTCGCGATATGCACACGAACTACTAGTGTCTACAACAAAACGGACCTTACTTAAAAAACACGCTTCATACATTAATTTGATAATTATTGTTGTGATCACAGTTCAATATGGATCAAAACCATGAAGTTTATATCCTAAATAATTTTAAAGAAAATTAATACTGGAATATAGTATACTAGATAAGATGCGTTTCCAATGTGTATAGTTGGCTGAGGGTAGACCCACAAATAGAAATTCTTTTAGAATTCTTTCAGAATTAATATTCACAAGAATTTGGATAGTTGTATATTGTTTTGTGTATTAATATTTCCTAAAAAACACTGGATGGGTGGATGGATGGTGGTTGGGCACTGAAATGAAGTGTGGGTTGTGAGTTCATTTACAGTACATCTTGTTTTAGTGAATAATTTCACCTTTTCTATACAGTAATCTACTTTATTTTTATTTTACAGAAAAGTGTTGAACAAGCCAAAGCAAAGGTAGAGGAATGCTGTGCTAAAGTTGAAGAATGTAACAATAAAATCATTGCTGGACAGAAGGAAGCTGAAGAAATTGATAAGCGAGTTGAAGAGTTGACAAGAATAAGGGAAAAGGTAAGTATTTTAATGTAGTTGTATACCCTGTGGATTAACGATGTGTTTATTTCATATTACAGTTCATCAGTTATTCCACCATTGCTAATTGGATGTGAATGTTAGATTACTTATTTTTACCTTCAGAAACTTCAACAATATCATTAATGATAATTAGGGCGTGAATTTTTAGGTAAATATTTTTTATGTAAATACATTTTAAAACATTTTTCTATAATTACGTAAATTCCTGTTTTTCAGTTATTAGCACGTATTTACTTATTTTTAAATCAATATGCTAGATTTTTCAGTTCATTACATTTCTGTTTTGTGTTACTTAAACAAGGAAGAACATGGAGCTACCTAATCTGCTGCCCTAAGTGCACATCAGCGCATATCAGCTTACAGCTGTATATTTCTTATTGGTCGCAATCACCGTAGAAGACGAGACCTCCCTTGCCCATGTCGGTAATGTACTGCTTGTCTGACCTTCCTGCCCATTTCATGAGACCAGAGATCAGTATCAATCACATGTAGTTAATTTCTGGTGCTGTGAGGTGCAAAAAAGCAATAAAGGATGAACACTTATCTCAAGTTATGCAAACGACCTAGAGGGCAAGAAACATATTGCTGCAGTTTTGTGCATGACTAGGAAACACCCTCTAATTAGTGATGCTCTTCCAGGTTCTTCTGTGGAACATACTACATTTTTTGTTTATTGTGAAGATTTATGTAGGGTATAAATAAATAAATAAATAAATAAATAAATAGAGATTTACCCCAAATTATGTTACGTGAGTCTTGGGACTAGTTTCTGCCACTTAGTGGCCATCTTCAGCCAAATGAAAAGTAAGCAGAGCATGTGATAACTAAAACATATAACAGACAAAGACTATGTTGCAGGAATAATTATAACATTAAATTACAGTAAAACCTTGATTATCCGTTCTAATGCCCGGGAAGGGGTGAACGGTTAATTTAAAAAACGGATAACACTAGCCTGCAAAATAAAACTTTTTTTGTGCGGTAAAAACGAAACTAGGTTGGTTTTATTTCTTTATGCAGAAGTCGAGGAAAAAGTTAGTTTTGGCAAATCACGTCTGGTTTGGTGGCAATTTTACAAAATATTGTTTTGTTAAGTAAAATTGTTGATGCTTAGTATTGATTAACACGTTGAGTGCCGAGCCGATTGTAGCACACTATTCCACTGGTGCCAAGCATGTTTTTGAATTGCATTCCGCTGGTGCCAAAGCAATTGTACGCCTTGTAGTCTGTTTATATTATCTTGGGATGTATTTATATGATGTACTAAGTAAATATTATCTCACCATACCATGGTCATGTGTGACGCCATATGGTGTCACATCAATTTTTTTTAGGAAAGATAAAATATAGCGTGACGCCATATGGTGACACAGAATTTTTTGACATGGAATGTGCAATACGAATTTCAAATACGGGATATTTATTTGCTAATTCAGATTAACGCAATATTTATGAAAACCTAGTAAAATGCAAAACAAGTACTTATATTACATTACATATTGTTGCGAACAGTTTTCTTATAACTCTAAACAATGAAAATATGCGTCTTGGCACGCCCGAGTTCTTGTTACTCGTTGTAATTTTTCACACCTTATTGGCATCGTTGTTCAAACATCGTCCTTTGTACACTTATTTCATGTGCTATTTTCATATTTACGTTTTGCACATCTGATCGGGAAGTTAAGGGGAACGCGCTAACTATACGCTACCTGGCTGCTAGCGCACCTCGACGCAGCCCGGTTGGTTCACGTCCGCTGCTTCGCTCCTCCCTACCTCTCCGCCACACTCCGATACTCCCGCGGCACTTCTAATTTTATGACTATTTATTTGTTCAATTTTGGCGTTTAAATTTGCGCTGCGTACATGCAGTTTTCACCTTGGCATTCTACTGCCTCCCACGAATATTCCTACCAAATTTCAACCGAATCCGAGTGTAACACATGTATGTGTTCCCTCGTAAGACTATTACCAATATCTTCCATTTTTTATATTTTTGCACAACTATATAAACCGAGTGATAATACGTACGTAAACGAGGAATAAACAATGCCTGGCGCGCTTTCACCTGTGACAATGACCACTGGCCAGTCAGTGGCTTCGGAAGAATACTGTGGCGCCACATGGTGACATAGAGTAAAAATACATAGCTGGAATAGACCCTGAAGTTCGCCCTTCACGTAGTACCAATTTTACGTGCATAGATGTCACAGCTGATTATCTACGGTGCATCGCCTGAAACTCAACTGTGCCGCCATATGGTGTCATGCCAACTCTGATTTCAAGAACGGTGTGCCGCCATATGGCGTCACGCCATCTCAAATTTGAAGACCATCGTGACGCCATATGGCGGCACGTGGCACCCAACGTGTTAAATTTGATGTATTAATGTAAATTTCAGCTTGCAAAACGTAATCATATTTTTCATGCATTGAATACACATAAATGCTGCTTTGTAAGCGAGTAGATAGTATGTATTATATTTTTAATGTATATTGAAATTCGTGAAACTGAAGCATTAAGCGCCTATTTAGTTTCGACTGTACAGTTGCTTTTAAATTAATATAACCGTACTTTGAATAAAAATTACATGGTTAAACATACATAGTTTTGTTACTTACATTATGTGCAGGTTAGATTCACACCTCCGTCTTTTCCCGTTTTCCGTGGAATTTCCGGGTTTTTGAAGTTCTTGAATGATCTCTAGAAGGGTCGTCTCGTGCAATCGACCAACAGTAATCGGCCATCATATTCACATCCCAATGTCCCTGATAGCGTCGTTCTGCATCTTTGAGATCCTGGTGAAACCTTTCACCTTGTTCTTCACTGACAGCTCCTAAATTTAGAGGAAAATAATTCAGATGCGAAGCTAAGAAATGAAGCTTAAGGCTCATATTACAACCGAGTACCTTAAACATTACCAACATTTTCCATTCAATTTCTTTGTATTGAGGGTCTTTAATGTTGCCAAGGAATTTAGTCACTACATCTTTGAATGCATCCCATGCCTCTTTCTCAATTTTGGTCATCGTGTCTGTGAAAATTTTATCCTTCATCTGTTTACGAATCTGTGGTCCATCAAATACGCCTTCTCTGATTTTTGCATCTAATAATGAGGAAAATTTAGTGGATAAATATTGGAAGCATAGGCTACTTTTATCTAATGCCTCGACATACAGTTTCATCAATACAAATTTGATGTGCAATAACACTTGCATTCAAGACATTTTTGGATTCTGGTTGTAGTTGTTTCCTTTCTGTCCAACTCACTGTATCCCAAAGTTTATCCCGTGCCTTGCTATCCCATTCGCAGAGGAAACAGGAAAATTTTGTATAGCCTTTTTGTTGTCCCAGCAACAATCCAATGATCTTTAAATCACCGCAAATTTGCCACCCGTGCTCATGATATTTAATTTTTTCAAGCACCAATTTTAAGGTCTCGTATGTTTCAGACATTTTTGTGGAGTGTGCAAGTGGACGGATGCCAGAACATTTGTATTATGCAGCAAAACAGCCTTTAAACTTATTTTGGAAGAGTCAGTAAAAACACGCCAGTTACTAGGATCATACTCTTTCTCTCCCAATCGACGTAGAAGATTTGAAACATCCGTACAAAATACAAGTTCATCTTCTTGAGTATAATATTTTCGGACTGTTATTTTTGAAAGGAAACTGCTTTATCAGTCCATCATGAACACTGCATAAGGGCTGGGGCTTTTAACACGTCTGATTATTCAAGTGGTCTAAGATAAAAAACAAACTCTCAACTGTCTTATCTTTAATCCTACATACCTCGCGGTCTATTGCGTATCTGGGGGAGTTTGTTATGAATTTACCAGGAAATCCCCAACTACAAAATGAAAATTTAGACAGCAGTAAACCTATAATAAAATGCAAACAATAAGAAATCAAATCATATAATTGTATTCTAAAAAAAGTTGCGCGAGAACATCTCTCAACATTACATCTTACGAATTCATGCAGATAATAAAACACCGAATTGCGTCAAAGCTAGACGTGATAGGAAAAAAATAGCATCATTTTCGGAATCAGGGCGGCAATTTCCATAAGAATTACATATTTTCTATTTTACCGCAAAATGATGTTAGCTAGTGTAATCTATACCTTAAAATGCAGTGCATTAAACCCTCTTTAAAACCAAAATATAGTCAAAGCTACGACAATACATACTAAATATTCACCTAAATTACCAGCAGGCCATAAATAATTAATTTACCTGGTGTCGTTTAAACTGCTTTAAAAAAAGTTACTTTTTTTTTTTTCACTCTCCTACAACTTATTTTCTTCTTCATGTACATTCTGAGCATTCTAATTGCAAGAATGTCTGAAAAATCATCCATATCGCCCTCTTGCTCCAAGAATTCCATTAACGCTTCAGCCGACTCCAGTGCGGTCTGAAGCGGTACGCGATTGTTTGTGACGCACTCTTCTTCCCTATCCCCCTCACTTTCACTAGTCACTTTGCAGTTGACTGCCAAGTTCCCGTTCACGCTTTTATTTACTATTTTGTCATCAGTTAAAATGCGATGCCCAGGCTCTACATCGACTGTATGAAGCCACACCTTAATGTTACTTTCATCCACCTCTTCGAAATGAATGTTATTTTCAATAATCTTCAGGATATCTTTGATCATCAATCCCTCATTTTCATATTTATCAGTGAACCCATGACAATCCTCAGCAAGCTCTTCGACATCAACATACAATTTTCTCCACGATCGAGTGATGTTCTGAGCGGTTACTAGATCCCATGATTTCTGGGCAAGATAAAGCGCTTCTTTAAGATTGAGTTTTTCCAGAACTCAACCATCGACGTTTCTTTGCAAAGTAAGAGGCCTAGTAATTTCCGCTTATAATGCGCGTTAAAGGTTGCGATGATGCCTTGGTCCATCGGCTGAATTAATGAAGTTACAGTATATTAGGTGGCAAATAGGAAACAAAAATGTTTCCATCCTCTGATTTCACCTCTGTATCAACAGGGTGAGAGGGTGCATTATCGAGGAAAAGGACGGCCTTTAATGGCAAGCCTTTCGACGCCAAGAAATCTCGAACCCACGGAACAAACTTATTATGGAACCAAGTTCTGAAAATATTGTGTGTCATCCATGCAGATTTATTATGACAATAATCTACCGGGAAATATTTTATCACTGGTCCTTTGAAAGAATGCGGATTTTTTGCTTTTCCAACAACAGCTAATTTTAATTTATGGTTGCCACTAGCATTTGTACAGCACAAGATGATAACGCACTCTTTACTAGATTTGTGATCAGGAGCTGATTTCTCTTCAGTAGCTGCTAGTGTTTTCCTGGGTAAGCACTTCCAATAAAGTCCAGTTTCATCGGCATTGTACACTTGACTAGGAACAAAATTGTCTCTCTCAATTATGCGCTTAAACTCGTATCTGAAGTTTTCTGCTGCATTGCTGTCACCACTTAGTTTTTCTCCTTTGATGTTTAATTCTTGAATGTCATGTCTGTCGTTAAATCTCTAGCCAACCATTGGACGCTGGTGAGGACCCTGAGAGTCCCATCTTTTCATGAAAAATTTGTGCCTGCCTTGTTATCATAGGACCACTAATAGGTACACCTTCGCCTCTCTTTTGCTGAAACCACGTGAATAACGCAGCATTCAGTTCTTTTTAAAGATGATGCTTTCATTGTTTTTCTTTTAGCAAGTCCATGTGAACTGTCAGAACTCACCGCAAACTGCAACACTTTATCTTTATTCTTCATTAGGTCCCGCACTGTTGTCAAACCCACACCGAACTCTGATACTACATAAATTTGAGACTAGTTCACCTTTTTTTAACCGTTCGTTTATACAGTGAAACTCGGTTAAGAAGTTCCCGCATAAGAAGTTTTCCCGCCTAAGAAGTGTGATATTCTTGGTCCCTTGATCGGTTGCATTATGATATATGTATATTTATCCTGCTTAAAGTGTTCTGTTGTAAATATATTTCCCGGTTAAACAGTTCAAATTTTAGAGCCCCTTGAGATAAAATGTCCGTTTAAAGCAGCTCATGGTTAGAACCCTCCAGTCCCCGCGCAAGTTGAACCCTGTGTTAGACCGTTTGCGCCTGTCGTGGAGCTTCTCCGGGCTTGCGAAGGCCATATCACGTCACGCTGTGACAACACCACCACCAGATGCTCACTCTCACCTTGTGGAATCGAATCGAACCCATCAGTCATAATTTCCACTCCACCGTTTACATCAAGCAGAATAGAATCGAATGGGATTCTACGCGGGAAACACAAAGCATGCAATGGATGGTTTGATAAAACATTAATGCAGTAAGTTGCGTGCCGCGACAGGGTGAAGTCATTATTTGAGGTGGCACCAACATCAATTAAAAACCGAAAATGTATTTGTCCACAACACAGCAGCTTCTTATGCATTACCGTACTGTTTATTAGGAATACATGAACGACAACCGTAGGGAATGCCACTTACAAAATTGTTCACAGTAAATACTGTACATTCCAAGCCATCTCAATTATCGTACTGACATACCGTACTGTATATGGACTCGACATGATAATATGATTTGAAATAAGGTCAACAATAATTGGGAAATAAAGTACCGTGTAAGCCTAATCTGCTACAAAATTGAATATTTTAACCTGTTTGGTTTTTCATTCCCTTGCTTATTTCCTTCCAGACATTCTCTCTTACGTTGTTGTTGCAATAATGCTTATGGGTCTTGTCGTAGAGGAAATTACGTTTTGGAACTAAACTGATAAGATTTTCCGTGTCCACTATTAGTTAGGTGAATAAACTATTATGAAACAAAGAAACATCCCGACTCTATGCAGAAAACAGCCGACCAAAGAGAATGCAGCCGACTTGCCAGCTGATACATATTATGCCGCCAAACAGCCGGCCGAAAGATCCGAATCGTCTACGAAGTTGAACAAATGTTGATAACCAGCTGGGTGTTGGTGAGAGGGGGCGATACCACGTGTTGGCATAAAATTGAAAGTTATTTTTACCTTTATACGAGCTAAACATTGTATTATCGTGTCACTCGTAATTATTACATCCCATTATTAGAACATAGCACAAGGATGAGGAGACATGAAATAAAATTCTTGCGGGGAAAGAAACTTTTTACGTTTAGACGTGCTAGTGTTGCTACTGCGCATTTATCACTCGCACATAATACCCCAATACTTTCCCATGCATTCATTTCTGCAACTTCGAACCTGCTTTTCTTTTCTTCATTAACTTTAGCATGAAGAGGATTGAGCAGGAAAATAAACTCAGTATCGGCTTGTCCATGCGGTACTTGCGAAACAGCCAGAAACTACGCCCATGGCCGTGACAGCTAGTAGGAATGCAGGGGCGATATAGGCCTATGAATAGGTTATAAGAATGTCTAAGAATAAGTTGCCTATGTCCCGTCTGCTGCCGTTAACTTGAAGATGTCGGGGGGGGATGTGAAAAACTGTGGCGGTTTATGGAAGGTTCAGTCAGTGTGCCCCAGAACACATGGAAATAAATGTGGGAGGTTTATAGTTTGTTTTTTTTTTTTTTTTTTTGGGCAAGTTGCTTTACGTCGCACCGACACAGATAGGTCTTACGGCGACGATGGGACAGGAAAGGGCTAGGAATGGGAAGGAAGCGGCCGTGGCCTTAATTAAGGTACAGCCCCAGCATTTGCCTTGTGTGAAAATGGGAAACCATGGAAAACCATCTTCAGGGCTGCCGACAGTGGGGTTCGAACACACTATCTCCCGAATACTGAATACTGGCCACACTTAAGCAACTGCAGCTATCCAGTTCGGTGGTTTATAGTTCAAGAAAGCAGTAGAAACCTAAAAACAGTCAACCCTGGACAATTTCTTTTCCAAGTAGAAGCCTAGACTATTGTGTTTGGAAATGTATTTAATGTCTAATGCAGTATGGAATTTACATAATGTACGGTCACCATCTACCGTTTCAATGTTCTTAGTATTTCTTTTATCTGTTGTGCAAGGTTTTATATAATATGTTCCTTTCTCTTATCATGAATTTTTATAATACAGTATGTTCAATTACAGTATTTTACTTTATCTCTAAAAATACATGTCATGATAATCTAATACTGTAGTTATATTGTGGCTTTCTTTTAGCAGCTCTTATATATCAGCCTATTTTGGTGTTGTTCACAAACAAGGAAATCTGTTGGCTGTGTGTTTCACATGTATGTCAAAGAACAGAATAAGTTTTCGGGCATTACCCCTTTTAAGAAGTTCCCTTCTTAAGGTGTTTTTTTTTTTTTTTTTTTTTTTTTTTTTTTTTTTTTTTTTTTTTTTTTTTTTTTTTTTTTTGTGGTCCCTTGAAAACTTCTTAACAGAGTTTCACTGTATTAACTTTATTTATATGGTTAAAACTAATCATAATTTTTTTTTTTTTACTGCAGATTTCAATCTCAACATTTCTCGGAAAGTGAATGTTAAACTTTATCAGTCACTCTCACATTTCCTTACTTTGCACTACAGTTCAGAATATAGCCTACCTGTCTACTAATAGCGGAGGTTGGTTAGGCTGGTTTCCGATTCCTGTACATTGTGAAATATTTACGATGCAGTAGCCTGTGGTGAAAATATTTAACCTTGACAGGAAACAATATGAAAGATCTGCGTATGGTACTCAGAGATGTTACACGCTACCAAATAAGTTGTAGGTATCATTCTGAAGTAGAAATGACCAGCATAACATACTCTACGCTCCGTGGGCTGGGAAAGGCCACATTACATTACATTATTTGTCAGCAATGGAATGGATGATGTTTGTGACTCTTGAGTTTCAATAGCATTCCTCTTCTTTTGTAACAGTTAATTTTAAATAATTTTACACAACATAAAATTATGTAGTAAAAAAAATGTATGAAGTCAGGTCTTCAATGCCTATTGCCGGTCTATGCGCATGTAGGTACAGTAGTTACTGTACGTTATAATCGTGGACTCAGGAGTCGAAGAGTCAATGTACAGTTGCTCCAAAACAGAATACTGTATCGAGATACCTTGATGTCAAGAGTCGGGCTGAGTGGCTCCAACGGTTGGGGCAATGGCCTTGTGACCCTACCTTGACAGGTTCAATCCTAGCTCAGTCCGTTGGTATTTGAAGGTGCTCAAATATGTCAGCATTGTGTCAGAAGATTTACTGGCACATAAAAGAACTCCTGCGAGACAAATTTGTGGCACCTCGGCATCTCCAAAAACCGTCAAAGTGCTTAGTGGGACATAAAACCAATAACATTGTTGTTAATAATAATAATAATAATAATAATAATAATAATAATAATGTTGTTGTTATTGTTGTTATTATTGTTGTTATTGTTATTATTGTTGTTATTGTTGTTGTTATTATTATTATTATTATTATTATTATTATTATTATTATTATTATTATTATTATTATTATTATTATTATTATTATTATTATTATTATTGACATCAAGAGTACGCTCATTTAGTTTTGCAATGACTGTACATTGCTTTCAAAATATCAAGATATTTTTTGGTGACAGTTGATCCTCAGAACGGTTAATTGAGGGATGGATTATCGAGGTTTTACTGTACATATAACAACAAAATTTATGGTTATGATCTTCTTGTCATGTTTTAAAGTTCATTTAGGACCTGAGGCAAAGAAGTAAATCTCTATGTCTGATGTAGAACAAGCACTGAGTTGGAGGAAGCAGGCAGGCCATGTAACAAAGGAGTGGGTAGGGAAGTGTGCTTGTTCCTGATCGCTATTGCTCATTTAGCATCACCTGGGGGTCATGTGTAGGGCAATTTAACGTTATACCAGGGTTCATTCAACCTAGAAAGATCTAGTCGGAATTAAATAGAATTCAGACCATTCCCGGTGTTTATGGGGATCTCCTGTACAAGTGGAGGAAAAGACCTTCACCATGTTGCGAATGTGGTGCTGTAAGCACTTAGTTCAAAAATGCCCACTAACATCTTACAATGGTGAATTAAGAGACTCCTTCCTAGGAACACCACAGGGACTTAATTACATTTGTAATCTTTATGTAGAATTATAAGTAATTTTCATTTATGCGTGCAAAAATAAATGGATCACCACAGTGAAGTCCGACTTAGAACAGCTGGGGATTTCAGAACAAACCATACAGGATCGTGTATTATTCTGGCAGTTGACCTTTCAAGGTGTCTTCCCAGAGTCTCTCACCAGCAGACAGAGTACAGGCACCACCCGACGGAAGTGGACCGAGGAAAGGAAACAAGCACACAGCCAGAAGATGAAAGCTTTCTGGGCGAAGAAAAAACAGAATTTCCATACAAGGAGTCGAAACGAGCCCCGTGGTCCTCAGTAGGCCCAAACGACAAGAAAAATAAATAAATACATAAATAAATACATAAATTTTATTACACTTGGGGACAAAACATGACGACTTCAGTTCCTGGAAGTGAGCTGAGGCCAGCAGCAGTCGATCACACCCTGCACCCTGCTCAGTTTATGAATTCTAATAATCCTTGTTTGGTGTGGAGAGATTGCCTAACCACTTTCTTCCATACTCTCTTCAGTCTTTGCCCTTTCTTTGTCTCGAGTGCAGTAGACGATTTAGCAACTCCGGCTACAGAATACGCAGTAAATCCTATTTGACACTATTAGACACCGGGCTGCCGCTGGAGAGTAGTGGTGTGATGTGAGGTGAGATTGTCATGTTTTGTACCTAAGTATACTATGTACATTTTCTGTAATGTTAACTTACCTCCTGATTTTATTAAACTTGTTAATTTTACCTGGGTTTTTATTCATTTAATTATTATTATAATTATTATTTATACTTTTGAGTGCTAAGACCCTCCTTCCCTTGAGAGTGTGTGTAATGCAGTCCTCCTCTTTCCCTTTGGTGTTCTCGCTTTCGCACGCTGTCCCGTTGGATTTAACATTAAATCTGCCTCACCATCATCATTGTGGGTGATGTTTATTTTGTTGTTGTTCCTTGCCTTTCCTTACTTGTGCATTTCTCTTCCTCCTCTTTGTTGTTTCGTGCGCTGCTTTGCTTACTGTTACTTGCATATTTTATGTAGGGACATGTAGGGCGGGCCAAGTAACAGTATCCATCATGGCATGGTTGCCAGTGATGACTGCTGTGTGGGCTGTAGGGCAGTGTGGAGATGATGTGAAGGATAAGATGAAATCCAGAAAAACTCATCAGATATGCAACAACTACACTCTACGTAGATAATTACCATAACTATGAAACAGGTCTAATAATTGGTATTTGTTGTATCCTCAGTCTCATATCATAAATTTAAGATGTAATTGTTTTCTTTTTAGGATAGTGGAGGTCAGCTTCAAGAACTTGAGAAAGTGCTCAAGGAGAAAGAACGACATGATGCTCAGCTCCAGTCCAAATTAAAGGGCCTTCGAGAATCCATCACCAGTGAGGAAAAGAAGCTGAAACATTTGGAGAAAAATTTAAAAGATGTGAGTGAACTGTGGTTAGAAATGTTTATGGGTAAAAAATAGTTTTGGACTAATCAGTCAGTCTTTTGAGTTGTGAATTTCTATTTCAAAAATCCCTAGTTTGTAAACAGTTTGAGGATCCCACATACCGTAACAATCCTGAGAATACCTAATTGTTGCCATGGTGTATAGAAGACAAAATGTGATCTTTTCTCCGCATGCCCATACACTAGCCATTGCCTGTGGCAGGCACCACAGTGTCTGGTCAAAACTGTTGCCTGGCGGTTGCTAGTTGATTTAGTTGCTAATGCAGTACCTCCGTTCAGGGCTTTGGTTAACGCTAGTATTTCATCCATGATGATCCTCGTATGTTTCGACGGAAGACTGAACAGTGTGGACGCATATTGTGTATCAGTCTTATCTGTCATTCTTATCTGATCATGCAAGACTGATGATAAAATGTAGTGTGGATGTGGCTTTATAAAGATTATGTTAACAATCTAAAATAATATTATTTCCCCAAATAATGCTGATGCTTTATTGAAACCAAAAGTATACGTTGATATTATCATACTTCCATGAGGGCTATGTACTATCTGTGTCTGATGAGAAGTCGTGGCAGCACGTAGGTATGGCACAAGTAACATATACTACACTCATAGCCACAAACATTAGTCGTGACCGACAATGCAGGTCCTGCTTATTCCTTTCTAAATTGTTCATTATGCGGTACTTATCAATTATTATAAATGTGTCACTAACGCGTAATTGCCCTACCACTTCGAAACTTCACGACACTACTTCCATTCGCAAGATTCACCTCATGCGGAAATTGATGTTTCTTTTCAGGCCTTGAGATTCTAGATTAGGCGTATCCGCTGCAGTCAGGCTTTGCACCTCGTACCCTGCATCCACGTGACTTCTTGTCAGACTATAGTAAATAATGCGTACTTTGCATTACATATTTTAAGAAATATTTTTAGTAGAAACATAATACATTCTGATAGAATTCGAAGTATTGGGAGTGTGAAATTTTTACATTTAGGACCAAAATGCTCTGGCAGCCAAGGAAGCTGAACTGAAGAAGACTGAGGGTATGTTCCAAAAGTTAAGAGATGCTGATGAGGCTGACCGAGTTGCTCTGGAGGCTGCTCAACAAAAACTGAGGGATGTCACATCAGGATTGTTGTCAAATGAGTATGGAGAAGCTGCATCTCTGCAGGATCAGCTCATGAGTAAGTTGTAACACACTTCTAGTAAATTTTTTTCATTTTGCATGCACAATATCTTTCTGTTCTACATTTTCAATGTTGTATCAAGAAGTAAAAATTTATACAGATATACAGTCAATCACTGATATGTCTCCAACCGATATGCTGCCACCCTCGCTTAATGCCCACAATGATCAACGATCAGATATTCCTGATGAAAGTAGCAACGTAACTACATCGATACAATGCTACCCCTGCCTACAACAATCTGCCATTGACTGCACAAGTACAGAAGTGTCCTACATTGTTAAGTGTACTCGATATATTGCCAACTGTTGATTAACCATCATAGTGCCATGCCTATTTACAGTGGTTATGCTAAGAATGTCACCCGCTTTACAACCAAATTGCAAGGCTGAATAAGATAAATCATAACTCTCCAGATTCTCCAAATTCTGAATCTAGATAATTGAACACTTATCCGAAATTGCTCAGAATAGCGAATAATGCCAACTAAGATCACATTTGAGGAAGAAATATTTTCTCCTGGGAAATTATCATGCAACAGATTTTTCAAGTTTAGACCTATAAAAGTTACCTGTAATATTTACTGTAGGTACTCAACCCGCGAGTGGTCGCTAGCCAAAATGTAATGTGAGTGGTCGCGCCTGAGACTTTGTCTCACATTAAAATAAATAAAATTTACTACTGAAATGAAACCCAAGTTCTACCTTATATATTTTAGATAAAAATGAAATTTAAAAAATGAAATGGCGTATGGCTTTTAGTGCTGGGAGTGTCCGAGGACAAGTTCGACTCGCCAGGTGCAGGTCTTTTGATTTGACTCCCGTAGGTGACCTGCGCATCGTAATGAGGATGAAATGAAGCTTAATAAGCTCTGCTTGAAGATGGAATGAGTTTCATCTAGTGTTCGTACTTGTAAAACGTCCACATTATGTCCGGGGTTAGATGATTGTATTTTTACTTTTTTTAATTGTATCGCCGAACAGGTTTTCAGCCCTACCCTCAGGGCACTGTATAGTCACTGGGCTTTCAGGCAGGAATCGAAACTGCTCTTTCTTAACACGAATCTAGTATTTTAATATATCGTATACGATTATGTTATCGAGACCAGAACAGATGTTGCACCTTACACACATAATGCCGTGGGAGATCTTGGGATTGCCTATTACTGTTTTGGTCCTAATATAAGACTGGGAATTTTACGTTTTTGTGTTAAAATGTCAAAAATTGCTGTTGTTTTATTTGTGCACGTTTCATTTAAAAAGTTTGTATCAACCACTTGTAGGGACTTGTGCAGCGAGCACGCTTTCTATCTGAGCTCAATGCCACAATTAACTGTAATTTCTGAAGTTTTTATATTTTTTCTCTCTCCAATTTGATTGTGATTAGTGGGGGATGGATTTCTATGACCTAAAAATGTATGAAATATGTATGCATTTATGACCTAAAAAAACATAAAAATATGACCTGTAAAATTCAAAATATGACAATGAATAGCATCTACGTTACATAGAAACACTTTTATTATGATTGCTACAGGCTGCAGTTAAATTAGAGTTAAAAAAGTTTTAATTCTTCGAAATCTTTAACCCAAAATCAACTAAAATGATGAATATTTCATGAACTCGTTAAGGTTACACTGCACACTCCTTGGCAAGGACGGACTCTGTGGAAGACATCAACACTACAGTTATTTTCACTGTTCAATAATCAATCAATTTTAATTTATACACAAAACATATGTTATTTGAATGAAACTTTCGTACCTGATCTAGTCTCCATTATCAGAATTGTTGCAATTTATGACCACATGCATCTTAAGATTGTTGTATGAGAATCCCCTCCTGTTGTCGCTGAGTATTGTCTTGTAGTGAAAAAAAACTTCTTTCGACATCACATGATCTAACGGGATCGTTCTTGAATAGAGTTAAATCACTTGGAGAAAATTCCTGGAAATTTGCAGATGAAGGGTTTCCACAAAGAATGTCCCTTATTCCACGCAGGTACACAAGTCCGCTATTTTTTCCAGTACATTTTCTAATTTTCTACACACCCTAGAGGCTATTGTTCCTTTTGCATGCTTCAATTCCTGTTCAATGCACTTTACAACATCCAGTGCATCGCTTAGTTCTGCACCTGAAACTTCCAGTTGCGTGATTGCTCTAGATACAGAATTAAAATTGGACTTTATGTAAGCCAGGTCCGCTTTTAATGTAGTGCTTGAAAATAAATCTTGAGTGGTTTTTATGCAGGATCAAAAAGACTTCACTATCTTCTCCACGACATCTAAGTTATTGCAATAGTACACTGCGGCATCAAGCCAAGTCCCCCCATCGCGTTATAACTGGCTTGAGATTTAGGGGTAGTGAAGGTGCTTCTCCTTGAAATTTCTGAACACAAAGTGGAGCTTTGACAAACACTTTCTTACAGTTCGATATTAATTTATCAACTTCAGGGTAGCTACTTTTAACTTCTTCAGCTGCCCTATGCAAGGCATGTGCAAGACATGTCACATGTATCATTTTCAGGTATAGCATTTTAAGTCCCTTGGCTGTCTTCACCATATACGGAGCAGCGTCATTTACAGATAGAAAAATGTGCTCTCTCTTTGCCTCGTTTGGCCACAACAGATTCATTGAATTGTCAAAGAGAACTGCAATGGTGGAATGGTTTGTCTTCTCTAACACTTCACATGTCAGGAGGAGCGTGTCTCCAGGCCGGTCTTCCTTCAGCGTGCCAACGATCACATTTGCTACATATCTTCCATCCACATCTGTGGTCTCGTCTGTTGAAACCCATATCTTACTCTCTCCCATGCCACACCTTATTATATCCAACATCTCTTCATAACAAGGGGTCACATAGTCCTTCCTGAGAGTAGATTTGTTGGGAACAGGATGCTTTGTATATTTTTCAAGAAACTGTCTGAAGCTTCGGCTGTTAAGTTTCTTTAAAGGAATATTAGACGAAACCCACATCTTGCAGAGATCTTGTGAAAATTGTGAACACTGTGAACTTGATGTTGGGGTTTCAAATAGCAGACGTTGCTTATTTTCGAGTGCAGTGTATCTAGTTACACAATTCTTATGTTTTATAGTATTACAGTGTTGTTGCACAGAGAAGCGTTTTTCGGCAGTAACTTTTACCTCACGCAGTTTACAGAATAATATCGCTCCATCCGTACTGAATATGTTTTCACTGAACTCGCGAACAAAACTTCACAACTTCCCACAAATAGAGACTTTCGTTTTAGGCATATTAAAAGGAACCGAATGACTGAAGCTCCCTAATGACCAAGGTCATTCAGTGTGTTGAAGGTGGAAGAGGGAAGGGCGAAGGAGAGAGATAAGAACAATGACAGATAACTGCAGAATTACCTCTGCTTCCGTGTAAACAATAGCCTGGTTTCCAGGAATTGACCCAGCTAGCAAACAATAGCTCCTACCTGTTAGAAACATTCCATACACTACTTTAGAATGGTTCTTCAGTAGTATATTCCAGTCTATCGTGAAAAATAATTTCTAGAGCTTATTCTGATTTTTATAAAACGAAATTCAAATAAAAATGACCAAAATATGCCGTTATAATGATATTTTGTTGAAAATATGCCATAAAACTTAAGAAAGCCTAAATATGCATTTATATGCCCAATAAAACCTGTTTAATTTTGATTATCATGGTTGGAAACGTGTTGAAAATACAGGACTATAAGATATAATGTTAAGGGAAAAAATATGACTTCTCATAGAAATCCGCCCCCTAGTGATTAGTGACGAGCAGAATTGAATATAATGCATTTGTGAACTTTTGAGAATCGGTACTTACATTCGTAACCATATTCTGAAGTTCAACCAAGTCTATCTTGGTTCAACATAAGCTGCAAATGTCGAAGTTGGCCTAATTTACGTGGTACTAGATTTCTAGAAACTGACTACGAACAGTACACTGGTGATCAGATTACAATGGATGATTAAAAAAGGAAAGGATTTTGCCATCATATTGGGCGCTTTCCACCTGATGTACTTCATTTTATTAGATTACAGAATTAAAAACTACTTGCATTCGATTGTTGTCTCCCTTGGCGTTACTAGATTTTTCGAACAGTTTGGCTGATCAGAGTTGCTGTACTGAAAGAAGTTTCCCCGTAAAACTAAATACAACGTTTCAAGATTTTAAATTTGCGTACCGGTAATTAATGTTTGAAGCCAGTCCTGTTGTCTTAACTTGCCTGCCTCTCACCCGGAGGGCCCAGGTTCAATTCCCAGCGAGGTCAAGCGTTTTTTACCTGGATATAACGGCTGGTTACAGGTCCACTCAGCCTACGTGATTACCGTTAATTGAAGAGCTATTTAATGGTGAGATTGCGACGACAGTCTAGAGAGGCAGGAATAATGTACGAGAGGATTTGTCACACTGACCATTCATTCACCTCATAATCTGCAGGCCTTTGGGCTGAGCAGCGGTCACTTGGCAGGCAAAGGCCCATTGGGACCGTAGTTTGGATTGGTTTGGTTTAGGAGTGTTTGTAAGTTTATAATTATACATATTTCATTTTTGTAATGTTTAGCCAAATTGTTGATGGTTTTCATTCATTCCCGGATTTTCCGTTTTCCCGTGTTGTACGTTTTTTTTTTTTTTTCTCATGGTCCCTTCAAAAACCGATAATCAAGCTTCCACTGTGTATGCTTCTGACACAAAGATCACCATTTCCTTAAATCTGTACAGGTATGCCAATTTAATATTTTATCTGACAAAATTTCACAGGAGCAACTGAAATAAACTTTACATACGTGTGTGCTCATATGGACTGTAAAGGGTTAGAAAGGATGAGGTCCTGTTAGATGGCTACAGGAAGAGAAATCTTATAAAAAAGCATCCAGCTTTGCTCTTGTCTAAAGCTTTCATTGCTGAAAGCAAGACTACCACTGAACCAAGACAGAACAGATCCCCTAAGGAGGTAATGAAACATACAAAATACATCAATAAAACAAATTTATGTGGTAGGGAGGTGGGGGTGTTGATGGTTCAGTTATGCTGCTATAAGTTATCTAGATGAGCTCCAGACACTCCAGTGTTGCAAGAAGGTTGTCTTCTTAATACTTGTGAGAATGGTGCTGAATGCATATATTATCTACAAGGAAAACTCTGCTACTAAGAGAATTAGAAGGTTAAAATGTACACTGGAGTCAGAAAGTTTGGACTCACCCATGAATTTTCATGGTAAAAGATAGGGGCTATTTGTTGAAAATCAACATGGAAATACCTTTTTAGAACTAATTAGTTTTATTACACATTTCACTAGATTTTCCTTTACACTGACCATTCACAGGGAGCTAGAAACACAATCACAACATGTTAAGCAATCACACTGCCTGTTCATCAATGTGCTCACCCTTTGCTTTGATTACTGCTTTACAGATGTGTGTTAATTTTTCCAAACTCTCGGTATTTGTACATCCCCTGGTTTCTAACAGACATTGCCACAACCCATCTACACTGCCTGGTGCCTTTTCTTTCACTTTCCTGTCAAGTTCTTCCCACAAAAGTTCAACAGGTGACAGATTGGGTGATTGAGGAGGCCAGACCATTAATTCTTGTCTTTCTAGCAGAAATGTTCTTCCATCGTTAGCCCTCTTGCATTTGAAGTCTAAATGGTGCAGCACTTGTCGCACAAAACGTACACTTCCACTATATCCAAATTTCTCTCTTGGCTTTATACGCACATTTTCCGCTGTAGGTCATGGTCATAAAATTTTAATACAGTTCACTTAGCTACATCGCGGTAAAAAAAAAATGATTAAGTACACTAAGTTTTTCCTCCCTTATATAGTTTTTCCTTGGAGATGAGAATACTTTTTGGTTGTGTGAATATTTCACTTCATTAACACATCTCTGGACTGAACGAAGACTAACATTACACATTACTGAAGTCACTTGGCTTTTCTTGAAATCCATAGTCTTCAAAAAGTGCGAGTCAGCCAACTTCTACACATATTGCAATACATTGGCAATTACTGATTGTGTTTGGCTGGCTAAATCCTTCTTCTTAAGCCATTCCAAGCGATAATGCTTCAGAGGAGTTTCTTGCGCTTACTTTGTCCTCTTCAGATAATAGGGCCGAAGAAACAACAGGTTGAAGACAGACCTTAACCATCTTTACTTACATTCCTGGTGCAAGCTCAACAGCTGCATGACAGGAAGTGACTCAGGTAAGGTGGCCTGGAGCGGACCGTCTTCAACTAGACAGCACTGCATGCTCACAGTTGCTAATCCGTGTTCAGAGATAAGTGACTCTTGACCAACTGTCACTTTGCCATTCCCATATGGGATGACAGTGCAGTTTTCTTACCCGGAAGGACGTGGGTTTGATTCCCAGTCAGGAAGTCGAAAAATATGAGAAACGAGATTTCCACTTTCAGAGGTGCATATGGCCCTGAGGTTCACTCAGCCTACACCAAAAATGAGTGCCAGGTTAATTCCTGGGGGCAAAGGCAGCTGAGCTTAGAGTTGACCACTCTAGCCCACCATATGCTGAGGTTTAAGGCCTGTATGGAGATGACTTTTTTTTTTTACAGTATAGGCATCTACAGGTGCAGGAGCAACAAACAAGTACATCGTGCCAACAAACATCCCTGGATAAAATGATGAAAATTAAAGCGCCAACAAGCATTCTAAAATTGTAATTCAATATCCTGTCAAATGTTGCTGGTGCTTAAATTTGTACTTCAGAGCACTCTGGTGGTGAATCATGGAGTGAAACTTTTGACATTTTGCTAAAGTTCCTATTTGAGGGCAGTCTAATTGTAATTATGATGCAACGAATTTTCACACATTTCTTGCTGTGGGCAATGGTTTCCCATTTTCACATCTGCACTGTACTTTAATTAAGGCCATGTTCATTTCCTCTCCAGACTTTGTTGGTGCTCATTAAAAATATCTTCCTGAACATCTTATATTTATGCCCATTTGGTATAGATAGGATTTCTGAAGTTCTGGTAATGCTATTGTGTTGAAATTGAAGTAATCAACTGAACACAACTTTATGTGGGTGCATAGTAGTGGCCACTCAATGAAATCGTTAGTAATTATTTGAATTGTTGTTAAAATGATTATCTTATTACATTTATATTGTATTCAATTAATTTACTAAGTTCTGCTATATTATAAATGCTTCAACAATTAAGTTCCATATTTATCTTGCAGCTGCCAAGCAAGAAGTTGCCCAAGCTCAAACTGAAAAGAAACAGGCGGAGATGCAAATGGAACACTGCAAGAAGGAATTGCAGGTGAAACAGAAAGAAATGACTCGCACTGCTAAAGACTTTGAGAAAGATCAAAAGGATCTCGATAGGATAGAGGAAGAATTGGCTGCTGCTCAGGTATTATTTTGTTCTTTTTAGAATGGCTTGATTTGAAATACCGTATTTACTCGCGTAAAACCTGTGCTCTGTTTTTCATCATCATCATTACTGGCACGACACCCCTTTGTGGGCCTTGGCCTTCTGAAGAAGTTTTCCCCATTCTTTCCTGTTAAGTGCAGAGCTCCTCCAATTCTTGATTCCAGTTATCTTTACATCCTCTCTCACCCCTTCTTCCCAACTTAACTTTGGTCTGCCAACTTTCCTGGTTCCTTCTGGTACTGCATTAAATATCTCCTTTATCATTCTGTCATTAGCACGCAGCACATGTCCTGCCCACTCCAACCTTCTGATCTTTATACAGTTAACAATGTTTGGTTCGTTATATAAATTATACAATTCATGATTACATCTTCTCCAGACACCATTTTCTTCCACTGGCCCAAAAATTTGCCGCAAAATCCTCCTTTCAAATATGCCGAGCTGTCTTTCATCATATTTAGAGTGTGTTCAGGTCTCAGCACCATGTTAATACAGGCTTTACTAAAACTTTATACATCAGGACTTCAGTTTTCCTAAACAGCAGCTTAGACTTCAGTGCTCTGTTTTTGGTGAAGTAAAAATGATGAAAAATTGTAGTGTCTGTATCCATCTTACAAGACTGTTTATCCGAGAAGTACAGGTTAAAGTTTCAGCATTAAACAACGAGGGAGCTTGTCACATGTAAAAACATTGATAATTGTTCAGTATTTGTACATCCTCCTTCTTTCCCCATATCCAACTCCTGCCAGGTTGGGGCATGTATGGCATTTTTCCACCTTCCTCTCTCCTTCCACCATTCTTCTTCCATTATTTTGTCCCAATCCAGGAATGGTAATTAAATTACCTTTTAAAAGGTGATGAACAAGTTGAGTGTGTGTAAACATTTTCTGATGCATAGGCTATATAGGATGAATCAGAACTCAACTGCTCAACTTAGGAATAGATTCCTCATACAGAGAGAAGAAAAAGTAGTTTGACAGCATGGGTCTGGAAATGCACGGTTACGGAGTTATCCAATGGTTTAGTAATGTTTGTGCAATCTAGCACTCCTGACATTGTTGCACTGTTATCCTGAATAAGTTTGCAATAACAGCTGCATACCTGCCAACTTTCCCGATTTAGGTGGGAGACTCCAGATTTATGACAGTTTTTCCTCGCCTCCCGATTATTCTATTATTTCTCCCGATTTTAGTTAATTTTTTTTGTGAACTTCAAACATTTGTTTTCAAATCCCTCCATTTCTGCTTTTTTACGCAAGTGTCCGGAAGTCCTTTGCTCATTGGCTGCTTTCAAACGAAACACTTACATTTATTAATGCGAGAAATGTGCGCGAATGTGTGATGTTTATTGAAACGTGTATGTCGCAACGCGTATATCGATCGTCAATCTCTCGTTCTCGTGTGCTATGTTTGTGTTCTTTCACATCGGTCTAGTCGATTCTAGAAACTAGTCGCTAGATATGGAGTCTTTTTTAGTAATTTAGTGACAGAATTTCAATGATAAGGACTAGTGACTTTTCTAGAGATTTTAGGAGCCATTTGGAGACAAGCGTGACACATTCAACACGCTGATCACTGGGAGCTGGCAAGTTGCTTCAATGGATCTACTCGTCTTCAACTCCTGCACGATTATGGATCTTCGTATGTGTTCGATTGTGATGTGACTTTGTGCCTGACAGTGTTTAAAAACTGGCTCATTTAACCGTTCTCCGCTATTCGTAAATATTTTGGGACTTTGCCTAGTGCTGCATGTGCCATGCTGCCGCTCAGAGAACTGCGCACTGTTTTCTTTTGAGTGACTTGCGTTTTACTTCTTCTGAGTTTTACAGTGTCTACCCCCGTTCATTTTTATATCGCCTCTTCTACTGATCCGGACTGTACTTGATCTTTCATTTCCTTTTCCTATGCATTGTTTTTCATGTTTTAATCGGCTGATGATGACCTGGACTAGGGTCGAAACCGGTACCATTTGTACTTATTATTAAATAGGAATGTAATTCACTACATTTCTTATTCTTTTGTATTGAATAGGTTGAATCTCTTTATCAATTATTTCAATTTTAACTGTAATATTCTTCAATACGGTACATTGAAATTTTTAACTTTAAACTACAGACAATGGCGGCGTCCTTTGGTATACATATTCAAGAAAGAACAGCAGCAGCAATCAGAGCCTCATACAGCATCCAAAACATTTCAAACCTATCAATCAGCACGGCGATGAGACTTTTCAAGACAACAGTAGCGCCAGTGATAACATGTGGAATTGAGATCGTGTGGAAAAAGCTGAAGATCAGAGACCTGATGAGAATAGAAAGAATAAAAGCAATGTTCATGAAGAGGATTACCCGAGTAGGAAAGACAGCTCCATCCCGGATGGTATACGAAATGATGCGGGAGACGTATTTCATAGAAGACGTATGATCACAATTGTACCTACAATCAACGGAAGCAAGCAGGGCACTAGTAAACACCAGGGAAAGGAAGAAAAGTGAAATTGACCTAGACTTCTACACCTCACCAGCGTTGACGGACAATAGATGGACTAGAGAGTGCAAAACATAGCGCCACGTGATAACACGACTCTCCATACATGGGTTTCAGCACAAGATATGCGTAAACCAGAAGTTCCATGAGCCAGACGAAGATTGCAAGTGCACTTTGTGTGGACAGAAGTGTAGTAGATACCACATCATAACATGCACGAAAAGAACCAGGACAATTACAGACTATAACAAAGACTGAAATGTGAAATTTATTTAATGCTCAAACTTGAGTGTACATTTTTCTATTAATTAATAAGAGATATGAATGAATTTCGATTTTTGTTCCTAAGTCCATATCAGCGCCGAGGTGAAAATGGGTGTACAGAATGTAATGAAAATCTGTATGTAAAGTCGGGAAATAAGGAACTACAGTCTATGCTATAAATAATTTTATTTACCCCGTTGGAAATGATAGTTTAGGGGAAGGTGTCAAAATTTAATTTTTAATTACCTATCTAATGGGTCATATCGAAAAGTACTACATATCAAAAATTATAGAGCAGGGGTTGCCAATTTATAAGGGCTCGAGAGCCACATTGGAAAACTTAGTCATGATTGCGAGCCGCACTTGATAATAAGCCAATTTTCGTAAAATTCTGCAAATACAACAGAAGTGTCAGTTTGAAATAATATGCTTAGTTCAGTTGAAATAAAGATTTGACCATTTAGTTGCTTACAACACTATTTTGCAATAATTGGATAAAATAGTGAAATTTTGATTTTAAATTTTTAAAAATAAAAAATAGTCTATTCAGATCAAGTGAATATTTAAAAAGAGGAAATAATATTAAAGAATGTATTAGTTCTGACTTAGGTCTATAAGGGGTATAAAATTAATATTTTTTGAACGAGCTGTGAAATATTTTTGTAACTTTTCTTCACATTATTTCCTAAAATGCTCCCGCGAGTGGCAAAATTTGGCTTCGCGGCCCGCAGGCTGCTGTTTGGAAGTATAGAGAGTACAATTTCTGATTATTTATGTCTTATCAGTTTTACTGTACCGACTATAAGAATATTGTGAAAATGATTATAAGAATGAGAAAAAAGACATGAAAGAACGATCGCTTGAATAATAACACAAGAGGGAGTCATGAAAGAAAGGAGGACTCGCTTTACATTAGATGCTCTAATATCACAGAGTCTGAAGAAAACTAAATGTGAAGGCCTGCAATATAGCCAGCTCATAAAATTGATCAACAATAACATTGCATTGACCATTGTTTGTTGTGATATGCTTTGTGTATTCTGCTACCATTTATCTCCGATATATGGGATTACTGCTGTGTACCTAGTTAACAACCTGCCTGAATATTGACGGGAAGTAGCTGGGGAGTTAGACCTCTCTCTTCTTTAGCGTGCCATTCCTCTGGTTCATAAATTTTCTGATACTACTGGTACGTAACACTGGATCATCATAGTTTTCCAGCTATTCGATCCCTTCTCTAAGGCAGTGATTGGAATGAGCAGTGTGCACACTTAAATGAAATAAACACGAACCTACTACACTGGCGTAGCAGGGGGAGAGTTGATACTCCCACTGGCGCATCCCAGGTGGCGGATAGGGTGGTCCTAACCGGCTTGCCGGCGAACTTGAGCGAAATAAAATAGCTCTCGTGGATCAAACACACAAAACACACAAAAAAGTTAGAGACCACTAGTGTCCTAATAACGTTTTACACAATAAGTCAACAGTCCAAGAACACCAAAGGCAATCACCAGCAGCTTCGTACTAACAACACTTAGATAAAACCTTCCCAAAATTTTTCACTCTTATTAAAATAAATTAACTACAGTTTCTTCTTCGTTTGAGAACCAAGATGTTCTCTTTTTCCCATCTTTACACACACTTGTTTCCTTGGCATTCCCTTGCTGTTTCTACTGCAGCATCCCTGTATGCCACCCATTCTTTTTCTATATCCTGAACCTGCTTACTGTCTACTGTTCAAAACTTCTCACTAATCATATCCATGTGTATGTATTGTGCCGTATGTGGTTATTGGGTACCCTCTCTTTCTTCTATTTAGCCCATGTTGGGTTAACGAAAATCCGCAGCTAAAGTCGGAGAACATCTCAGGAACTATATAAATATAAAATATTTTACGTGATTTTGACTGAGAATTATCCATTATCTCTCCTTCATTTGCAATATTTAAGTTCTACGGACCTTTGTGCCTTAAAAATTTAACTGCAGATTCTACAACTTATTATTCATTATAAGATTAACTTATATTAATATTATTATAATCTATGTATAATGATAATGGATTAAATTCTTAATAACTATTATTTATTCAAAATAATGTAGTTTACTTTGGATAAGTTAAATCTTTGATTCCAATAATTTTTTTTACTATTTACACTAATATATCTCTGAAAGTATTGTTTTGTATGCATTCTCTTGATCTTGACATTCTAGTCCGCAATCATAGAATATACTATCAGCTCTTCCAAGGTCTTGACTTCATAAACAAATATAATTCCTCTCCTTGAAGTTTGCTCAGATTGAAAGTACTTAAATGAAATTCATCTTGACTAAATTACTATTCACATCTCCTACGTGTATTATTGAAGAATAAAAATTAAATAATTCTTTATGGTGAAAAAGAAAAAAATAATTCGATTGACACGTTTGAAAGTATTGAAATTTTACAATAAGAATAACATAAAATTCTTCAGGTCAACTAAGAATGATTAAGGCAGATTATTTCATTCATCTTCGATGTACACAATTAATTATTTGATTAAAGATACGCAGAAGACGATTAGATTCACTTTTGCAGCTTTCAATGGCTACCAGTCATAATAAAAAAAAATATTAATCATGAATAGTTATATTCGAAGTACTTTCCTAAGAGATAGGTAAAATTGTCCTAAATAGTTTCAACAAATTTGTTGACAGGTTGTATTTACGTCATATCACTTCATAAAATTCAATCATATGATTGCAAGTCGACAAGGAATACCATGGATGAACTTCCTAATTCTTTAATAGTGATAGGCTAACATAATGAAGACACTAAGATCGTATCTGCTATCAACGATCTGCTATTTCAGCTTAAACCTTAAATATATGAAATTCTCTTTGAAGTTGCCATCAGATTCTTAATTATAGGTTACTTGAAATTATTTTTGATGACCATAATCTATTATTGTCTCGTAAGTCCATTATCAAATTGCCATAAACTCATATTATAGGTTATTCCATATTTCACATCATTACTAGCATCTATTATAACCTTGATCCATATTTGCGTTACTTAATCTTTCATTAATTAACCTTACATAAATATCTTTCCTCATACGTCGTCATATTTATCATAATTCCTCAACTACTTTATCCAGGATAATCTTATTCCTTAATCTCACATTCCTTACCTCATTTTTTCATCGTATCTTTATATCACTTATGGCTCTGCAACGAATGCAAACCGCAATTACAAACAAAATTAAGAGGGCAAGAGAATCCAATGGAAGGAATAGTAGATAAAATAAAAGAAATGCTTGCAGATATGGAAATTAAATTACAAGAGAGAATCAGAGAAGAAATTGTGACATCTCTACAAAAGGAAATGGGAAAACACCTTCAACGACCAACCATCATGAAACAGGGTAAGAACAAAGCACTAAAACCACCAACAGAACGAAACGACTCATCCCAAGATACCGAACTGCAAGTATATCCCCATTCATTAGTCTCAGACCCAGACCCAGATAGAGAAGATAGATCACAAAAAAGAGGAGATGGCATAAAAGACACAGTGACTGACTGTCAACCCAGCTTACAGGAGGGACATACAAAGGAACTGGAGGAAGGAGACCAACCCTTATGGACGGAAATAGTGAGGCGACGTCGTAATTCAGGAATAAGAGGAGCTCGGAAAGACCAAGAAAATAAACTGAAGGCTGCAGAGAGGATGGGATGGCTGTGTGTAGGTAAGGTCCACCCATCGATGAAAAATGAAGATCTAATTGAATATCTGAAGGACAATGGTGTGCAAGGGAAAATAGAGTGTGAACAACTCGAAACAAAAGGGTACAACAAATCCTATAAAATTGGCCTACCAATCGACAACCTCCAGTTAGTAAACAAACCAGAATTTTGGCCAATGGGGATAACAATAAGACAATTTATTTTTCAAAGTCAAAGGAAAATTTTATTCAGGTTTCATCGCAGACAGGAAGACCGAAATAATGAAGAAACAGGAAGACTATATCGTGGCTTCTATGGAACATTGAAGGATTGAAGAGTGCTATAAACTTACTGACTGAAAATATACTGAAAGAGGATATTGTGATATTAACAGAGACTTTTCTCACAGAACATATTCATACAACTGGATATTACAGCACGCACAACCTGGCACAACAGGGTCAACGAGGCAGACCCAGTGGTGGTATCACATGTATGTCCAAACCACATCTAGCACCATAAGAAGTTTTATTCAGAGGGGAAAATACATTGATCACCAAGACTAAATACTTAACAATCATTGGAATATACATGCAGCCAGAATTCGCACCGGAAGGAGTGATAGAGGCACTAAGTGAGGCCATAAGTAAGACAAATGAAAACGATCCAGTTATAATAGTGGGAGACCTTAATTGCAGACTTGATATCCAAAACAAGAAAAGTGATATGGTGTTCTCGTTCCTTGAAGAAGAAGGCTTCCAACTGGTAAATACACAAACACAACCAACTTATATCTGCTACAATGGCACCAGTACGATTGATTTAATATTCATAAACAAGAACATACATGTACACTCGTGCAAGATTGAGAACTATCCATTGAGGAAGCACCTTCCGGTGATCATAACCTTTACTCTATCAAAAGTCGGACTCTCCATCTCGCACGAAAGACCAAAATTCTCAAGGAAACTGAACGAAGAGAGGCTACCATCAACAGAGGAAACACTAGAACTAATACAAAAAGTAGAACAGAATACGATTGAGGAAGCAGCAAGAGACATCACAGACAGACTAAGGGAGGCTCTCATTCCAGTCAAGCAAAACGCAAGGAAAGCACAAGAATGTTTTGATGCTGAATGTTATGCACACAGAAGACTAGTATTACAAGCACTACACAAAGTTAAAGCTGATAATACAACCACCAACCTGGCAGAATACGCCATTAAACGCAAAGCATGTAAGATGATGATAAAAGAAAAGAAACAATCATACCTTGAGAATAAGGCAAAACAAATGGCAGAAATAGCAAGAGAAAGACCGTTCCCAGCCCAAAACCCACGGAAACCGCGATTCCCTCATGACATAACAATGGATACGTGGAAGACCCATTTTTCTGGTGTCTTAAATAGAGAAGGTAGAATGCATGCAACAGAGAAGAAGATAAGTCACTGAACAAGATCAGACATTCCAGAATTTCACTAAAGAGGAAGTGGAAACAACAATAAAACACCTAGCATCTAATAAAGCAGCGGGCCCCGATGGAATATACTATGAATATATAAAGACCTCAATGGGATCCTTTATTGAAGTATGGACCTCACTATTCAATAAATGCATTGAGAAAGGGGATATACCTCAAATATGGAGAGAATCTACAGTAAAAATCTTATACAAGGGCAAAGGTAATACAAGCGCACCAGACTCATATAGAGGCATAGCTCTGGAGAGCAATATATTCAAAGTTTTCACCAGACTCCTTACACAACGACTGACAAAAGAAGTAGATGAAAAGATTCCGGATAACCAGTTCGGCTTTCGTCGAGGAAGATCGACTCTGCATGCAGTACAGAATCTACTAGATAGTATCGACGACATGTTAAGACACCCAAAACAAAAATTCTTTGCAATCTTCATTGATTATAACAAGGCATTTGGTTCCTAAATAGGCAGAAATTAATCAAGAAACTAGAAGCGATCTTAGGAGGAAATCACAGATTAGTCACCATAATAAACAACATTCTCACAGTAAACGCAATAACCATAGATGATGGAACCAGTATCTCAGACAGTATTATACAAACAAATGGAGTCCTACAAGGAGACCCAATAAGCCCAATACTATTCAACGTGGCAACTGCAGATATTGTGGAGATGGTCATAGCTGACATTGTTCCAGTAGTAATATACATGTATGCAGATGACATGGTCATCGGCTCCAGTAACAAAGAACTACTACAAAAATCATTTGACAGACTACAAGACTGGGCTAAGCAGAATGACTTCAATTTAAACAGAAGCAAAACCGTGCAAATGATATTCAGAAAGGGTGTCAAAATAGCCAAAAAGGATATCATACAATATGGAAAAGAACAACTCACGGTAGTCAACCACTATAACTACCTAGGAATACGACTACAATCAACAAGAACATCGTTCAAAATGCATGTAAAAGAGAAAGCGATAGCAGCAATCAGAGCCTTTCAGGACATCTCACATCCAGAACTATTAGATCTCAAGACGGCATTATTTCTCTTCAATACTAAGATAACGCCCATAATCACATACGGGATTCAATTAATATGGTATAATCTAACAACTGCAGACCTGGCAGTCATCGAAAGAGTGAAAGCAAGCTTCCTCAAACGCACTCTGTGCGTGTCAAAATTCACACAAACGAGGCTGGCATATGAACTGGCAAAGGAGTCTTTCTATATAGAGGATATCAAATCCAAACTAGGACTTCCATACATGATTGCATCAGAGAAACATATAAAAGAGATATGAAAAGAGATAAAGTATTTGGGAAGATTTTTTACAGCACTGAAGCCATGATGAACAGAGCTTGGTCGATGGCAAACTATGAGCTCAGGCATATGGTAACCCGTTACGCGGTCAATGGCCTCCATCCTAAAATATGCGTGATCGGTCATTCCATACGCCAGGTGATAAGTGTAAATGTGAACTTTGCAACAAAACATGTACAAGATACCATCTGCTCAGTTGTGCAAAAAGAGTGAAATCTCTCATAGAGTACAGCAAGGAGAACTAACTATTTAAAAATGCACATAACGCATTTGTTATATTATTATTATATCACTGCATATGCAAATATTATTTAATCAATTCAATGTAACACACAACACAATTAACTTCTCAACTGAGTAAAATTAATATTTCATGGATCAACAACTAACATATTCCTAGCAATATGCACTTCACTTATCAAAACATTACCATATGTAACAAATACTGACTTACATTTGGCAATAAGTTGCCGATATATATATGACCTCGGTAACCTATGACTTGATATAAACCTATATCGTACTTCATATTCATCAAAACTCACTATCTCTGGTATTGCTTCTTGAGAATAAGGAAATATTGTTAGCATAACACTTCATTGACATACGCATCTTTTCCTACACTTGGATGTGTTTAAATATTTTGGAAGACTACTTATAACCTTCCTTAAGACATCACTATTAATTCACTCCCATTGAAACTACAAATTTGAAACACTTCACGAAGATATAACGACCTATTCCTTATAAACATCACAATCAACAACTCGCTACAAGACAGAAAAACATAATTAATTTTAAAAATAATTTGTGAAATTTATCTTAGTTTGCGTGTGTTTGTGGGCCGGGATAGATGTTGCTACATCCTTCCTCGGGAACGTTCCTCTCTGGACCTCGGTTCAGTCATCTACGAGTCTCGGCAGTTGAACTCGTATTCATGGGTAGATTCGGCTGGATTCCATCAGATGTCAATCCCATCTTTGATTTAGCAAGCCATCATGACGTTCTCGGGCACATGCATGAAAAACATATCCAAAGACAATGTTAACATCATCTTCTTAGTTGCAAAGCCTTCTTGTATTATTACTATGTTTTGCAAGGTAAAATATGACGTCAAATGATCTGCTACAGAAGTTTCTATGTTAATGGTAGCTTAGGATCGTCTAATTTTTCGATAATTCACTCTAAATATTAGCGTTTTCTTAAAATGTTTCCTAGAGAAACTTTTGTTATTCTTCAGTGGAATCCCAATATACATTCAATTGTATTTTTATCTCCTTCTATATATTTCGTTTTAAACCTCGTATATTTGAGATGCACAGCAAAAGGGTTACGTATTATGTTTAGTTTTATCGATAAATTTGGTATTCTTCCTTTAAAATACGTTATTTTCTTCACGAAATTCGTCTCTCGAACTTCACCGTGGCTTATTTCAATTCAGTGTTCGATTGTTCTCCCTGTTGACTTTAACAATTTGAAATTATTAAATTTATCTCGGTCACGGCCACTTTTTTCCACTTGCTCGTATCATTTAACTTGTATTTTCTGCCGTTTGATATACAAAAATTTTAGCATTATTCACGGCAAATGACGACTTTAACATTCCGTATTAGATAATCAGGGCAATGAAATGGTACAGTATGTATGTTCAATCTTCAGCCCTAAAGCTGGTTGGATCCTCAACAGCTCTGCCATCAGCTGTCATAGTTGACATGGGCTTCACTGAAGAGGCGTACTAGGGAAATGAGGAGTCAGGTAGTTTCCTGTTGCTTTCCTCACTGAGCCAGAAGTTGCTGTTACATATCAGTCTGCCATGCCCACTGAAATGCATGCACCAGCCGACCCTATGAGCAATGTTTTCACACCATTCATAGCAGGGACTGGCTGCACATAGTCATGTACTTCTGTCTAATTTCCTCGTCCTGGAGATTTTCTACCCTTATTCGTTTGCAAACAGATTCCACTTTCTCTATGCTAGTCCTAGAGATACTTAGTTCACTGCAGATAGTGGTCTGTATCATCGAAAAATTCCCGGAAAACTCGTATATTCCTAACAGATTTCCTGAATTCGAAGACTGTTAAGATATAGGGCCGAATTCATAGTCAGTACTTTAACATAAGTGGAACCCTTAAGTAATAAGGCAACACTTATAATAAATATTCACTTATATGAGTTTATATTTCATAGACAGCACTTAAAAGAGCACACTCATTGATACAGTCAAGTATTCATTGGAGATGTGGCAATGCTGTATATTATGCCCATGCTTCCTGGATCGTGTAGTTCTGGCTGCCGAATAGTGGGGTGATCAATTGTGTTTGTTTTATCAAAGGACATCGCGCGACTGCACGTGTCATTTTTGAGGTTAAAATATACAGTAGTCTATATTGTATTTGGTTATCAGAATGGATAACAAAACTGCGAGCTGAGACAGCACCTGCAAGAACATGCGCATAATATAGAACAAGCAGACAGACACAGTTTCTCATCAGAATATGAATGACGTGGGAAAAACTTGTTATGGACAATTCAAACTACGAAAATGCCCAGAGTCTGATTTTTTCTTAATATAATGTTTATAGTTATCCAGGTAATCAAACCTATACAAATATTCATCCAGATGTAGAATATCTAGCCTTACAACGTTTTTAATGATTTGACAAATATATCTTTAGCCGTTACGTTGTAATAGGGCTAATTACTTCCCCAATAAAATGTAAATAGTAGGTTTTGATGCACGATTCCTTAATTTCAGAAACTTCTGATATAATCTGGCAAATGATTGGTTGACTAACCTGATATAATTAGCACAAATCAACCTTAAAATAAATGGTGGTAGTGCCACACGTTCCATTTTTCTTATAACTCGGTATTGTTCTTTACTATTCCATAGGCCTACAGTCTTGTTAACTCTTACAGTGCCAAGATGCCGATGAATCGGCAGTTACATTCTGTACGAAAAATGCCAGGATGCCGATTCCATCGGCACCCTCTTATAAGTGGTGTAGTTATGTAGTAAGGCGCTAGATTGCGTCACAAATCAAGTAGAAAGAAGGTAGAATGTTTGTAATTCCTTCTTATGTCATTAGATGGCACTTACATAGCTTCATTTTTGCTAGTTTACTCGTCGATTGCGAGTGTATGATCTGTGAGCGCTTGACATCTATGATCAAATATGGCAGCCTCTTTGTTTGTTTATGTCCGCTTGTTGTGACTTGTTTTCAATAATTTTACGTTCTAATTGACGAATTTGAGTTATTTATCGTAATATATTAAGTTTATTATTATTTCTACTGCAGTTATAGTTACCTAGCAATTTATTTAGGTCGTAGTAAAGTTGTAAGTAGTAAAATTATCACAACAAGGCATGTCGTCACGTAGGCCTAATTCGGGAGAAGAAATTGAGGAACTTTTCGGTTGTTTTGAAGATGTAAGTGACTCTAATTTTATCGAAAGTGATGATGATGATATGATGAGAATGATGGAGCCGTGCCATTGGCTAATGGGCTTACAACATTTCGTGCAATGTCAAAGAGTTATAGTGACAGTGAATTAGATGATTCTTAGACTGAATGCATATTTCCTGAAAGTAATGTTGTCCATCCCCACCATTTTTATCAACTCCCAGGGCCTTAACACGTAGGTCTACCTCAATCTGATGCTCAGCCCATAGAATATTTCAATCTGTTCTTTACACTTTCATTTCTGACACTATTAGTTGATTTTGTATGTTGTTCTGATATTCTGAACTGTTCTGTAGTAACAAATACTGCTACTAGGCACAATTCTCTCAAATGATAACTATTACTCTCTCAAAATTCATAAAATATTCAATCGTTGACAGGTTACACTGTTCGTGTCTTTCTCTCCACATGTTCAATGTTTTTGGGAATTAGTTTATAAATTGTAAAGTAGACCTACATTAACAACATAAATTGGTATATATGATCCCAGATATGAGTTAAGATTAAATATCTTCCCTTAGTCACTTTGAATTTATTGTAAAATGTGCTAATTAATTTCAAATTTTGTTTTTCCTTTTTTTAAATGAAAAATAATATTTTTGTGCACATTATTCCACGAAATTTTGTTTTTTGAAATGCAAGTCACATGTTTATATTCCTTGGAGTATATCAAGCTCACATACCAAATTTTACCTCCATATCTTTTAAACTGAGACGTAAATAAAATATTTTATACATTGATGCAAAATCCATTGAAACATGCTTGGCATTCTATGCATATGATGACCTATTATGGGTCGGCATCCAAAGGGTTAACTTATCAACTTGTAACACGTTTCCAATTAAGCGAAATACTGGGAATGACGATAGTGATCATGATGATGATGATGATGATAATAATAATAGTAATAATAATAATAACCTGAAATTAAGAGCTGGCATAAAATCTCAAAACAATATCTTCATTAATGGTGAGATAGTTAGTCCTCTAGAGGTTATGTTCACTCTCTTGCACAAAGGAACAAGAATATTTGTAACTCTCACTTTATTAAATCTAAACCTCCTTTAAATTGTTGGTCACATTACATTTTGACAGGATTTTCCATCTCTACTGTGTGCATGGAAATTATTCCGTGAATGAAATGCAACACATTCAGCAAAATCATTATCCTCTATCTTGCTGCAACATAAGTGAGTCACTTAAGTGTGTGTGGGAGGTCCACTTATAGCAATAAGTGGGGCACTTAAGTAGGTAATATGAAATGGAACCTGGCTTATAAGGGGCTCTTATGTATAAGTGCTGTCTATGAATTTGGCCCATAGTCTATTATGTGTCTGGTACCCCTAGCCTCCCATGTGTAGCAGTGAATAGCCGTATGCTTGAAGAATGTATTCGTAACTGCTAAACCCATACTAGCACAGAAGTCCAGCAAACGCTTCCCATTCCCATTAGCTTCCATATCTTCCCCACTTTTACCAATCACCCTTTCATATCCTTCAGTTCTATTTCCAGCTCTCGCATTGAAATCTCCTATTAGCACTATTCTATCCTTGCTGTTGACCCTGACTATGATGTCACTCAATGTTTCATAAAACTTGTCAACTTCGTCCTCGTCTGCACCGTCACATGGTGAATACAGTGAGACAACTTTCGTCCTAATTCCTCCAACTGCAAATCTACCCACATCATTCACTCATTTACGTGCCTAACAGAAACTATGTTGCGTGCAAAGGTATTCCTGATTAACAGCCCTATCCTGTATTCTGCCCTTCCCTTTCTAACACCCGTCAAGTACACTATATAATCTCCTATCTCTTCCTTGTTATCTCCCTGTACCTGGATATCACTTACCCATAGCACATCCAGATGTATCCTCTTTGCTGACTCAGCCAGTTCTACTTTCTTTCTCCCATAAGCCCCATTAATTTTGATAGCTCCCCATCGAATTCTATTTCGTTCGCCAAGTTGTTTCCAAGGAGTCCCTCGCCTGTCAAATGGAAGTGGGACTCTGTTACTCCTATAGGTCCGAGGCTTTTTTAAAGTGTTCTGAGCTCTGTCAATTTACAAAGCAGGATTCTACCCTACTTGCAGTTAGTCCAAATGAGGATCTCTCCCCTAATGGGTTAGGGACTACCGGTGGATTGTATAGTCTTAGCCGTCTGAGAACAAAGAGGGCCATGACTCAGAAAATGTCCGAGATGCCCACTCCCATTCCATAGCAACTGGTATCCCGACTCTCAGGACCACTTACTAGACCACTCAGCCGTTGCCCATGGTTCACGAACTAGGACGTGACTACAGTAACCCACACCTTGAACCATAATATTTAAATATATACTACTGCATACTTGTGATAAGTACTTTATTATATTCCAATCTACAACACAGAAGTAAACAGAATTATTTAACAAACATTTATAACACTCTCAGCTTGATATCAAGCTTATTGTGGAGTTGTCTGATTATTATGAGCAGTGTATCAACAATTGTTTCTGCATTGTTGACGTCCAACCCTTGTCCCGTTTCCCTATGGGGTCGGGTATGAGGCGAGATGAATCTGTCATGGTGGGTTTTTATGACCGGATGCCCTTCCTGACGTCAACCTGATCAGAGGAGTTAATGTGATGAAATTAATGACATGATATGTGATAGTAGGGAGAGGGTGAAACCCGGTGCCGGCACATAGCCACTCCTATCGAATAGCACCAAGGGGTCTGCTCAAGGCTTAACGTCCCCATCCGACAGACGGGTCACCATCAACAGCGTCATATGCCCTCACTCCATATGAGCACTGTGAAGAGGTTTGGAATTTAATCCAGGCTTTTTGCACGCAATCTAGTGATTAGAAATTGTATACCACCACCTCCCCTAACCTGCTGGCATCAAACTGGAAAAATGCTTATGGAGACACATAGTTGTGTAGTGTGTGTTTTGAGATGGGTCAGGTCAGTGTTAAAGTGGTGTTGACAGTCTTTTTTTGACATCAGCAGTATTGTACACCATGAAGTCCTGTTGAGTGTCAGATGGTGAACTGCTGATGTTAGCTTGAAGTCTTCAGATGTTTGAGAGAAAATTTTGGAAGGGAAAAACTGAATTTGTGGTGAAACAGCTTCTAGGGTCTCTACCATGAAAATGCACCAGGTCACACGTCACTGTTGATTTGTGAATTTCGAAGGAACACAAAGATGGGTGTGATTCCTCATCCCACTACTAACTTGATTTTGCTCTGGTAGACTTCTTTCTATTCCACAAACTGAAATTCAAATGGAAAGGTTGACTGTTTCAGTCAGTTTAAGGGATCAAACTGAAGTCACAAGGGGAACTGTGCATAATCTCCTAAATTGCCAACGAGGATTGCTTTGGTAAGTGAAAGTGGTGTTGGGAGCATTGTTTTGTTGGAGAAGAGTACTTCAGAGGAGACAAAGCTAACTGGGCTCCCTAAATATGTTACTTTCAAAGTTAGGTGGCCCTTGCCTTTCTTCGTCCGTTACTTCATTCTTCGACGTGACAGATCCATTCTCTTTTCTTCTTTTCTCTCTACCACTTGTGGGTCCCCTGCCTGTCGTAAGAGGCGACTAAAAGGGGCGACCAAGGGATGATTGAATTCGAATCACGAGACTACTGGTAATTAGTACAACCGCACGGGGAACACCATAGGTCACTTTTACTTGTGCGTATTACCACTATGTTAGGTAAAAAATAGGTTTGTAATTAGTAGTAACAGAGTGTGCTGTCGGTTTTTACAGTACCTGCGATTAGTACCATTACAACATGGTTCTGGCTTGCCCGTGATTAGTACCCGCTATATGAGGAACACCACGGGATAGAACGAGTCCCTGTGGTTAGTACACTTGTGTGATGAACACCATAGGTTTGCGTTGCCTGTAAATGGTGCTGCAATGTGTGAAACACCATAGGTCTATGTTACATGTGTGAATTTCATTACATGTGAGCAGTACCATAATGTGTGGAATACCGCGAATCAATTAAAATAAATTAAAAGAAATAAGTTTCATAATGATAGATCCGTATTGAACTGTGATTACAATAGAGTAAAATAATATATTATTATTGGTCCACCTTTTCAATACAAAATGAAAATTACATAGGGACTAGTTTCGACCTAGTAATAGGTCATCATCAGCCTGAAGTAAGTCAAAGATCGAAGAAAACATAAACAATGTAAACACAAGTACAGTCTCTTTAAAGGTACATACCAAGTGGGAAGTTGAGTAGAGATATATTAAAAATAATAACTCATCCAAATTGACGAAGCACTGAGCGGAATTTATGTAAAGTTCGGTGCGCCGTATATTATAAAAGACCACTGTGCACTAAATGATGCAATAAAGAAGAATAGTAGGTTGAATGCTGGCTTCTTCTTAGCTGTTGTATAATCGAAGAAGATTACGTCGTGTTTTATAAGGTATTGATAGACGTCAAAATACATGGATGTTGGAAGGCTCTTCAGTTTTTTTGAACATGGCAATAGTTGCGTGTGGAGGCTTAGGAAACCAGAGAAGCGTTATATTATGTTAAAAAATAGAGATCCTTAAAAAAGTCCCGTGCGTTGTATAAATTGTGGAAATGGAAATTGAAAAAACTTGGTTCTTAAGCGATAATGTTGTTCATTCAGAGATCGATTGAAAATAAAGAATCGTAACATAGTCTTCTCAAGATGTTCATAAACCAGAATTAATAGACGATGCGAAGTATGATGCTAGGAGAAAGCTCTTCTGCTTCTGGAATCTTGAAGGACGATGGATGTTTCACGAGGTGGAGCAACATATATGGAGTTAAATAAAGGTGGAAATAAATTCGCAGTTCAATGCGGACCATAAATTTGATTCTGAATAAAAGACAGTAAGATTTTTTTTTTTTTAATGTCAAAAGGAAAACTCAAGCGTGATGTGATGAGCTGAAGAGAGAAACGGAGGTAGGAAAGGATCAAAGGAAATTTTGAGGAGGTGAGGGAAGAAAAATGAAGGCAGGAGAAGAATATATAATATTTTTTTTTATTTTTTATTTTTTATTTTTTTTATTAGCTGAAGAGAGAAACGGAGGTAGGTAAGGATCAAAGGAAATTTTTTTTTTTTTTAGCTGAAGAGTGAAACGGAGGTAGGTAAGGATCAACGGAATTTTTTATATCTGAAGAGAGAAACGAAGGTAGGTAAGGATCAAAGGATTTTTTTATTTAGCTGAAGAGAGAAACGAAGGTAGGTAAGGATCAAAGGATTTTTTTTTTTTTTTTTGAGGTGAAGGAAGGAAAATAAAGGTCTGAGATTTTTTTTTGGAGGTGAAGGAAGGAAAATAAAGGTCTGAGATTTTTTTTTTTAAATTTTTTTTATTTATTTATTTTTTTTTTTTTTGGAGGTGAAGGAAGGAAAATAAAGGTCTGAGATTTTTTTTTTTTTTTTTAAGGTGGGGCTGAGGGATGTGGGAATATGGAAGAATGATTAAGAAAAGTGCTAAAAACAGAATGAACAATCGGACCTTTAATATTAGATTTTGATTGTCTGAAAAGTTGAATAAGCAGGTCAAAAAGAATGTTTGATTTTTCGGAAATGTCATTGAGATTGAAATTGGGATTGAAATATTGGTCTAAATTTATAAAGCAATTCTCTGTTATGTTAAGGAGGGGTCCTTTATTCATAATTTTGAGAATTGTCATATCTTGTTTAATGTCAGTAAATTTATGATTACAATCATTCATGTGCTGACCAACTGCAGAAAATTTATTGTGTTTTTGGGCATTGACATGTTCAAGGTATCGTATTTTAAAGTTTCTTCCTGTTTGTCCGATATAAGAAGAATTGCAGCTGTTGCATTTGAACCTATATACACCAGATTTTGAAAAAGGGTCAGTTCTATTAATAGATGATGAGTTGTGTAAGACATTAGCGTTATTATTGTTGGTTTTGAAGGAGATTTTAACATCATGTTTTTTAAAAACGTTAGTGACCTTGTAAATATCTTTATTGAACGTGAAGGTAGAAAATGAAGAAATTTTTGGTTTTTCTTTTTTCAGAGTGGTTAAAGGACGATGTTTGTATTTATTGATAATACTTTCAATGAAAGAACTATTGTAACCATTGAGTTTTGCGATCATACGGATATTGTTCAATTCTTTTTTAAGATCACATTCTGACATTGGGACCGTATAGGCTCGATGAACCATACTATTATAAGCAGCTCTTTTATGGATTTGTGGATGATAGGAAACTTGATGAATAGTGGAAGATGTTTGGGTAGGCTTTCTGAAGATGTTGAATTTTAAGGAATATAGATGCCTAATGATGGTTAAGTCTAAAAAATGTATTCTTTGTTCAGATTCAGATTCGAGCGTAAATTTTATGTGTGGGTCGATATTATTAAGGCTGATAAGAGTAGAAGCTGCGTCTGTTGTGCTTTCATCTAGAATTACCAAAGTATCATCAACATATCTAGCCCAAAAAAGAATATTAATGAAGTTATTATTATTATCAATTTTAGTATGTTCTAAAAAATCTAAGTAGATTTCAGCTAGGATGCCCGAAGCCGGCGATCCCATGGCTAAACCTTCCTGCTGGTAGATAATACCGTCGAAAGTGAAATAGTTATTGTTTAAAACCAATTTCAGGATAGACATAAAGTCTTGTATTTCTAAAGCACTTAGGTGACTGTATTTGCCTAAATTGTTTTCAATTATAGGGTATAATTTAGAGGTTTGAATACTAGGATACATATTAACAACGTCAAAAGAGTGAAGGGAATGGTTAGGTTGGATATGAAAGTTATTAAGATTTTCGATCAATTCTGTAGTATTTTTAATAGATTTTTTAGACAAAAAATGATAATATCTTCTTAGAAACTTTTGAATGAATTGAGAAGCATTATAAAGAGGACTTGGTCTGTAATTGATGATCGGGCGGATAGGGATGCCGGGTTTGTGTATCTTAGGAAGGGCTTTAGCGGTTGGAAGACTTGGATTCATGCTAATAAATTTAGTTTTTTCTTGTTCAGTTAAAAGGAATGAAGTATTTTTAAGAGTTTGTTTAAGAAGGCGTTGGATTTTTTGAGTAGGGTCTTTTTTAACAACAGTGAACGAACTATCAGAAAAGAATTCTTTAGTCTTATTAATATAATTGTTTCTTTCCATTATAACAGTGGTATTGCCTTTATCGGCCTTAGTGACAATAAGATTATTATCAGAAATCTTCTTTTTGAGAGCGCGTAATCGCTTTTGATCAATGAATGATTCTTTAATGTCGCTAGGGATGTTGGAGTTCGTACTTGAGTTAAGAATGTCGTGAATTTTACGTTTAACTTCGAACCTAACTTCATCCTGTTTTTCGAGAGGTAATTTACTGATGGCTAGTTCAGATTCTAAGATCATAGTAGTAGAGCTGTCAAGTTTATTAAGATTAGGCCAATTATGATTAGGACCTTTGGCTAAAATTGAATTATCGTCATCATTCAGAGGAACATTGGATAAATTAATAATTGGTGGATGAAATTGAATCGTTGTGCTAGAGGAATTTCTATTATTAGTAGCAAGGGTGTTATTAGATTTAGAACCTTTTAGTATACTAAGTTTCTTATCTAAGGTTTTCTGTTTCTTAGCTAATATGTTGAAAAGTCTATTATCAATTAGAGATTGAAATAAATTCCATTGAACACTTGAAAGTGAATTTGCAGCTACGAGGTGAGTTTCATATAATCTATGATTTAAGAAAGATTTTTTCTTGTATAGGAATTTAATTTCTTCTTTTAGCCAAATTTTGTTCGTTTTAATTTGGGTCTTAGCAATGTGAGGCGAAGGTCGAAATCTTTTTAAGTTGCCTTTGAGAAAATTAGGTGTCAAATTATGCGTAATACATTGTTTAAGAAACTCGATATCCTTGCCTAATTTGGCTATTTTAACTTTTAAACCTAAGTATAAATAGGCTTTACGTTTTGCCGATAAAGGCAATACCACTGTTATAATGGAAAGAAACAATTATATTAATAAGACTAAAGAATTCTTTTCTGATAGTTCGTTCACTGTTGTTAAAAAAGACCCTACTCAAAAAATCCAACGCCTTCTTAAACAAACTCTTAAAAATACTTCATTCCTTTTAACTGAACAAGAAAAAACTAAATTTATTAGCATGAATCCAAGTCTTCCAACCGCTAAAGCCCTTCCTAAGATACACAAACCCGGCATCCCTATCCGCCCGATCATCAATTACAGACCAAGTCCTCTTTATAATGCTTCTCAATTCATTCAAAAGTTTCTAAGAAGATATTATCATTTTTTGTCTAAAAAATCTATTAAAAATACTACAGAATTGATCGAAAATCTTAATAACTTTCATATCCAACCTAACCATTCCCTTCACTCTTTTGACGTTGTTAATATGTATCCTAGTATTCAAACCTCTAAATTATACCCTATAATTGAAAACAATTTAGGCAAATACAGTCACCTAAGTGCTTTAGAAATACAAGACTTTATGTCTATCCTGAAATTGGTTTTAAACAATAACTATTTCACTTTCGACGGTATTATCTACCAGCAGGAAGGTTTAGCCATGGGATCGCCGGCTTCGGGCATCCTAGCTGAAATCTACTTAGATTTTTTAGAACATACTAAAATTGATAATAATAATAACTTCATTAATATTCTTTTTTGGGCTAGATATGTTGATGATACTTTGGTAATTCTAGATGAAAGCACAACAGACGCAGCTTCTACTCTTATCAGCCTTAATAATATCGACCCACACATAAAATTTACGCTCGAATCTGAATCTGAACAAAGAATACATTTTTTAGACTTAACCATCATTAGGCATCTATATTCCTTAAAATTCAACATCTTCAGAAAGCCTACCCAAACATCTTCCACTATTCATCAAGTTTCCTATCATCCACAAATCCATAAAAGAGCTGCTTATAATAGTATGGTTCATCGAGCCTATACGGTCCCAATGTCAGAATGTGATCTTAAAAAAGAATTGAACAATATCCGTATGATCGCAAAACTCAATGGTTACAATAGTTCTTTCATTGAAAGTATTATCAATAAATACAAACATCGTCCTTTAACCACTCTGAAAAAAGAAAAACCAAAAATTTCTTCATTTTCTACCTTCACGTTCAATAAAGATATTTACAAGGTCACTAACGTTTTTAAAAAACATGATGTTAAAATCTCCTTCAAAACCAACAATAATAACGCTAATGTCTTACACAACTCATCATCTATTAATAGAACTGACCCTTTTTCAAAATCTGGTGTATATAGGTTCAAATGCAACAGCTGCAATTCTTCTTATATCGGACAAACAGGAAGAAACTTTAAAATACGATACCTTGAACATGTCAATGCCCAAAAACACAATAAATTTTCTGCAGTTGGTCAGCACATGAATGATTGTAATCATAAATTTACTGACATTAAACAAGATATGACAATTCTCAAAATTATGAATAAAGGACCCCTCCTTAACATAACAGAGAATTGCTTTATAAATTTAGACCAATATTTCAATCCCAATTTCAATCTCAATGACATTTCCGAAAAATCAAACATTCTTTTTGACCTGCTTATTCAACTTTTCAGACAATCAAAATCTAATATTAAAGGTCCGATTGTTCATTCTGTTTTTAGCACTTTTCTTAATCATTCTTCCATATTCCCACATCCCTCAGCCCCACCTTAAAAAAAAAAAAAAATCTCAGACCTTTATTTTCCTTCCTTCACCTCCAAAAAAAAAAAATAAATAAATAAATAAAAAAAATTTAAAAAAAAAATCTCAGACCTTTATTTTCCTTCCTTCACCTCCAAAAAAAAATCTCAGACCTTTATTTTCCTTCCTTCACCTCAAAAAAAAAAAAAAAAATCCTTTGATCCTTACCTACCTTCGTTTCTCTCTTCAGCTAAATAAAAAAATCCTTTGATCCTTACCTACCTTCGTTTCTCTCTTCAGATATAAAAAATTCCGTTGATCCTTACCTACCTCCGTTTCACTCTTCAGCTAAAAAAAAAAAAAATTTCCTTTGATCCTTACCTACCTCCGTTTCTCTCTTCAGCTAATAAAAAAAATAAAAAATAAAAAAAATATTATATATTCTTCTCCTGCCTTCATTTTTCTTCCCTCACCTCCTCAAAATTTCCTTTGATCCTTTCCTACCTCCGTTTCTCTCTTCAGCTCATCACATCACGCTTGAGTTTTCCTTTTGACATAAAAAAAAAAAAAAAAATCTTACTGTCTTTTATTCAGAATCAAATTTATGGTCCGCATTGAACTGCGAATTTATTTCCACCTTTATTTAACTCCATATATGTTGCTCCACCTCGTGAAACATCCATCGTCCTTCAAGATTCCAGAAGCAGAAGAGCTTTCTCCTAGCATCATACTTCGCATCGTCTATTAATTCTGGTTTATGAACATCTTGAGAAGACTATGTTACGATTCTTTATTTTCAATCGATCTCTGAATGAACAACATTATCGCTTAAGAACCAAGTTTTTTCAATTTCCATTTCCACAGTTTATACAACGCACAGGACTTTTTTAAGGATCTCTATTTTTTAACATAATATAACGCTTCTCTGGTTTCCTAAGCCTCCACACGCAACTATTGCCATGTTCAAAAAAACTGAAGAGCCTTCCAACATCCATGTATTTTGACGTCTATCAATACCTTATAAAACACGACGTAATCTTCTTCGATTATACAACAGCTAAGAAGAAGCCAGCATTCAACCTACTATTCTTCTTTATTGCATCATTTAGTGCACAGTGGTCTTTTATAATATACGGCGCACCGAACTTTACATAAATTCCGCTCAGTGCTTCGTCAATTTGGATGAGTTATTATTTTTAATATATCTCTACTCAACTTCCCACTTGGTATGTACCTTTAAAGAGACTGTACTTGTGTTTACATTGTTTATGTTTTCTTCGATCTTTGACTTACTTCAGGCTGATGATGACCTATTACTAGGTCGAAACTAGTCCCTATGTAATTTTCATTTTGTATTGAAAAGGTGGACCAATAATAATATATTATTTTACTCTATTGATACCGCGAATCTACGCTACTTTTGTTTAGAACTGCAACATGACAATTATGAGGGGCCGATGACTTGGATTTTGGACCCCTTTAGAATACGAGCATCATCGATTCAGTATTGTGCTATAGAAGCAGTCCCTTGGTCAGTAATACTATTGTTTTACGTTTGTTTCTGTGAATGTAAGTTATTGTGGGTTGGATCCACTGATTGTTTTAAAATCATATCCATCCATTCATTCTTTGTCCTCACATTTTGAATTTCAGTCAGTGGAGGATTTTAGACTTTTACTTGTCATTACATTTCGTACCATTAGGGGCTGATGACCTAGATGTTAGGCTCCTTTAAACAACAAGCATCATCAAAGTGTGGTTATTTTTTTAATAAGCCTCATATAGTTTTACAAGCTCTCTTGAGTACTGGAATTTTCTGTAAATGAAAGGGTACTGTTCCAGTACGACAATCATCGCCATTTAACCATTCTAATTGCTATTAGAAATTCTACCCTACGACCTTGAGTACAAGACCCAAGTGCCTTCTTGTAGATTAGTTGTTAGGTGGCTTTATATATATTTTATAGCAAATTCATGTCAGTGTAGGAATAATTTTCAAAGCAAACTCTTCTTTTTCTAAAATATTCCTGTCACTTATGCTGTTGTTGACATTGAATATTTTATTATTGTTGTTGTATTGAAGTGATAAATTAATGTTGATATGTTTAGAGAGACATCAGCAAACTCAATTATGAGGATGGTCAGTTGGAGTCTCTACAAGAACAGAAGAAACAACTGACACGAGATATTAACAAACTTCAGGATGAAATAGATCGCTTTGAGGCCCGGTAAGTTTAAATATTTCTCTTATGTAGAGATTCTCTAGTATAAGAGAGGGATGATCTCACAGTATATTATGTATGGAGTTGACGGAAGAATTCTGGTATACAGTAGAACCTCGATAATTCGAAATCGGTTAATTCAAAATGCCACGTAATTCGAAGAATCTCTTGTTCCCCGAAACACGAGGTACGGCTTTTCATGTTATTTAAATTGTTTAATTCGAAATATGGATAATTCGTAATTTGAAGAACAACGTCGGTCCCAGTATTGAAATTCAGACTTTTAATTCGAAATTGTCCTTAAATTTGTTAAAAATAATACTTTACAGTGTAATTTGAATTAAAAATTCTCCGCATCACAATAGAACGCGACTTCTGGAACGTGTATCTTTCCGCACTTTCACTTTGAGTTTGGTGTGTCTACAGCGTGCTTCAGAGTTGCCAAGTTCTAGTGAAATCATAGTGCTTTTGTATTCTTCTAGTTACTTATTTTACTTAAAGTTTTAGTGTGCAGTTATAAACTTCGGAAGTTGTTATATTTTATTAATACTGTGTTTTAGTTTGTTATGATATTTTAATTTAGGGCACGTGTGTTCCTTTTATTGTGTTGCGATAGTTAAGCATCAGTATTCTTCAAAGACACTCAGCGAGAAAGTGAAAATTATAAGGGAAGTCGACAAAGGACAAAAGACGAAAACTGAAATAGCTAAAGAATTTGAAATTCATGTGTCCACACTTTCAATGTTTTTAAAAAATCATGAGAGCATAGAAGCTCACGAAATGCAGGGTGTAAATACAGCAAAGCGAATGCGCATTCGAGGAGCTAAACACTCCGATTTGGAAGTACAATTGATCGAGTGGTTTCGGCATGTTTAGGCAAACAATATCCCAGTAGATGGCAAGATTATTAAGGGGAAGGCGAATGAACTGGCGCTGAAGATGGGTCTTGAGTTACAGTGTTCGAACGGGTGGATTCAGCGTTTTAAGGAACGGCACAATATCACTTGGCAGGCAGTGTGCGGAGAAGCCGAATCAGTGAACACTAGTGATGCAGACAGTTGGTGAGAAAACGTGGCTCACATAATCAATTCGTTTGCACCGAACAATATCTTAAATGCCGATGAGACTGCATTGTTTTTTAATGCCGAACCCAAACGGACTTATGGTTTTAAGGGAGAGAAGTGCCATGGCGGGAAATCTTACAAGGATAGGGTCACAGTCCTTCTGTGTTGCAATGCGGACGGAAGCGAGAGACTTCCTCCCCTCGTCATAGGCAAGTTCGAGAAACCGCGATGTTTTAAAGGCATCAGGCACTTTCCGTGCCAATATAAGTCAACTAAGGTTAAGTTATGAGTAGGTTCCCACCTTCCAATACTTATCAATTTCTGTATAATAGGTTTATTAATTACATAATATAAACCATATAATCTCTAGTACATGTTTCGTTCCGATTATGGAAAATCTTCAGCTAAAATTTGACAAAATGGCAAGACAATTAAAACACATTGATGTTATGATGATACAAAAGCTAAAAGATATGATAAAATGGCACGAAGATTAAAACATATAATTATGATGATGAAATAAGGTTCATTCATGTTGGTTAAAAATTCAACAAGTCAGTGTTCAAATGACGAAGTAAAAACGGCGATAAGATTCTTCTTCATGTTGGAGACGTGTACATTTTGTTAATCTTGAAGATAAATTGGAGAAATACAAGATTTTCTTAATGTATATTTATCGGGGGAACTCTTGATAAAACAACCGTAGTTGAAGTTGAGTTGTGGTTAGATTATTGAAATGAGTCTGAAACGAGAAAGGAATGAGTAAAATAGAGGATATTTTAAGGAGAAAACCTTGTTAAAAATGTGTGTTTGCGAGAATAAAGGATAATGGAGTTGATTACCTTATAGTCAGTCGTGTCGTATTTGACGTCCTCCCTTATGTCGTGTTGTTAACTGACTGAGTCCTGTGTACGTATGTAAGGCATTTGCGGTGGGCGGGGAGTATTGGAAGGAGAGGTAAGTGACGTGAGGAGAGCGGGTGAAATGTTGTGTAGGGTGGAGCTAACTGAGGAGTGGCGCTGTGATAGGCTAGGGGAAACGGAAGGAAAAGTAGGGGGACTATTGTGTAGGATGGAGCTAATCGGAAGGAGGTGTGTTGGTTGTTTGTTGGTATTCTTTTTGATGGTTTTTCTAGATGAATCTAATTTGGTAGCCTCTTCTAATAATATATTTATATTTTCTGTAATTTTGTTAACATTCTGGTTGGGATTTCGTTTCTGATCAATTTCAATATAGATATTTTCAAGAATATTCATTAATTTGCCTGTTTAGCGTTCGTAGAATGGTTAAGTCCCTTTCTATCGATGTAAAACTGTGTTTATATTTGGTCATGTGAAGACTCATGGCCGAGTACTTCCTATGTTTTTCGGCATTAATATGTTCTTGACATCTTACTAAGAAATTACGGCCTGTTTGTCCGATATAAGAAATGGCACAATTTGAGCATTTAAGCCTATATATCCGGGAATTTAAATATTTGTTATTACTTGCAATGCTTTGATGATTGAAAATTAAACGTTGATTGTTGTTATTGGTGCGAAAAGCAATTTTAAAATTGAATTTCTTAAAAATGTTAGTAATCTGGTAAATATTCCCATTATTATAAGTAAAGGTGGCGAAGTTTTTCTTTTTATGTTCTTTTACCAGCTGCGTTTGAGGTTTATTCTTCATTTTATTCATTAATCTATCTATGTAGTGTTTTGTGTATCCATTGCTTATCGCTATTTTGTAAATGAGATTAATTTCTTTTTGGAGGTCGTTTTTGGACAAGGGAATGTTAAAGGCTCTATTTAACATGCTTAAAAAGGAACTCCTTTTATGTGCCTCAGGATGGTACGAATCTTTTCGTATGGTATTTATAGTTTGAGTCGGTTTTCTAAAGATTGTAAAGGCCAACTTTTCTTCTTTCCTTTCGATTGTTAAATCAAGGAAATTTAGTTTTTTATTGTTCTCGGTTTCTAACATAAATTTTATGAAAGGGTCCAAACTGTTTATCTGGTCTAATAAATTAGTGCTACTATTGATTTGTTCATCTATAATTGCAAAGATGTCATCGACAAACCTTAGCCAGATAATGATACCTTTTTCATCATTTAAAATTTTATGCTTTTCTAAGTGATCCATGTATATTTCAGCAAGGATACCTGACGCTGGAGATCCCATAGGAAGACCACTTTGTTGATATACTGTGTTATTGAAGGAAAAGTAATTATTGTTAAGTGTAAATTCTAGGAGTAACATAAATTCTTCTATTTCATGGTTACTAAGTTTTCTGTGTGTCTTTAAGTTGTTCTTAATTATATTTAGAGTTTCTTTCGTGGGGATCGTAGAATACATATTAGTAACGTCGAATGAGTTCAAGGTGAAAGATGGTTTTAATTTTGTGTTCTTGATAATTTTACAAAATTCTATTGAATTATTGATTGTGGTTCTGCTTTGGAAAGTATAGTACTTTTTTAGAAAGCTATTGATAAATTTAGAGGTTTTGTAGGTGGGGCTATTTCTAAAGTTAATAATTGGTCTTATGGGTGTGTCAGGTTTATGTATCTTAGGCAAAGCTCTTGCTGTAGGTAGTCTTGGATTCATATTAATTAGGTTTGATATTTTGTTCTCATTAAAGATGAAATTAATGTTTTTAAGTATTTGTTTTAGTTTTCTTTGGACAGAGTTAGTCGGGTCTTTTTTAATTTTTGTAAAAGTATTATCTGAAAAAAATACTTCGGTTTTTTCTATATATTCTTTTTTATGCATAATAACTGACACGTTACCTTTATCCGCCTTTGTGATTATAAGGTCATTTATCTTTTATTTTTTGTTTTAGGCCTTTTATATCTGTAGAGGGTAAATGGGGTGTGTTAACTTTCTGATCTTTAAATAATTCTTCAAGTTTCTTTTTGACTTCGAATTTAGTTTCAAGTTGTCGATCTATTGGAAGCTGAGCTATGACTTGTTCTACTTCAGCGATGGTTGTTATGTATTGCTTTTGGTTGTATGGATTAGACCAATTATGTTTGGGTCCTTTGTTGATAATCTACAACTCTTTGTCCTCGAAAACAACGTCAGTTAGATTCGTAGTTGGGGGGTTAAAGGTTGAATTGGGTTCGATGTTAATGGAGGATTCTTTTGACTGATTTATGTTTTTCTGATTTAGAGTAAGACCGTAAAGTTTTTTGTTCAAGGTTTCTTGTTTCTTATCTAAGATGTTTTGAATTTTAGTATCACCATATTTCAAAAAGGAATCCCATTCAATAGGGGCCATAAGGGAGGAAGCTTCTAGATGAGCATTATATAACTTAGAGTTTAAAAAAGACTTTTTTCTGTATAGAAATTTAATTTCATTTTTGAGCCATAAGTAGTTAGTTTTTTCTTGAGTAGCTTTATGCCATTTTGTTGTACAAGGTTTTCTCTGCACTGAATTTAGAAATTTAGGAACGAGTTTTTGATATAAACATTGTTTTAGGAAATTTATGTCTTTGCCAATGAGATTTATAAGCTGTAATTTAGCCAAGCAGGCAAAAAAACAATCAAATGCCTATTTGAACTTAAAGATTAAATTGTCAGAACCTTCCAATACTTATCAATTTCTGTGCAAGTGCTTTATACTGCACTTAAATGAAGTATAGTTATAACCTATTTGCTTAAATTGCGTCGTGCATATGTACAGTAGATTACCGTACTCCTTGTCTTTGAATCGTGTTTTATTTTTCCCGGGTGTGAGGTTACGTTTGACAGTATACGGCGTTATCCAAGAACATTATTTCAATAAATGCACCTTGTTAGATACATTTAGGAATTTTTTTCCCTACGGCATTTGAAAGGTTTAACTGTGAATCAAGGTTAACTTGACAAGTAACGGGCATTAGAATATTTTGTAACTCGGCAAGGGTTGGTACTTTTGAATTGCAAATCGGCGGTTAATTCGAAATCACGTAATTCGAAGTCCGATTTTTGAGTGCCAATGACTTTGAATTAACGAGGTTTTACTGTATTAGAGTAAACTTTGAATTAATATACTGTGCATCATTCGATCCCTGGAATAAGAGAGTTCCACTAATGAAGTACCCCTTTTATGTTGCTTTGCTGTTTCTGACTGTGTAACGCTTTACATTGTGGATTAAGTTACAGTTTAGTAAGATACCCGTAAGTAGCTGATTGAAAACTGAGCTAGTTGGCTACACGGTTAATGTTATGTAGCTGAGAGTTTGCTTTCAGGAACCCGCACCTTGGCCGCTACCTTCTCAATACTAGCCTATTACCACCTGTGCACCATTGAAAACCTTCTGTGTTAGTAAGACATTAAATCACTAGCATATGATTGAAATGCCCTTCCCTCATTATTATTATTATTTGCTCTACATTTCTCTTGCTCAAGATAATAAATACGTCTTTGTTTTTGTTTGTAGTATTTAAAGCCAGTCATTGGATATTGTTAGAAATTTAGCTCTCCATTGTTTAGAAGTAAGGTTTTGGAGATAATTAACCTCCAGTATCTTGATAGCTGAAAGTAGTTTAGACATATAAACTAAAAATTTATTGCACAGTGTACGTCAAACTGAATTTCTCTTGAATTGAATGGACAAGAGTGAGGTCTCAGTATGAATTGTAGCATGCTCGGGTAAAGAAGTATTAGTAAAAAACTTGCCCAGGTGAGAAGTCCAGATTCTGTGAGGTAAAGTCATCACACAGCTATGGAGAAAACAATATAAGACTAACAACCTAGCATTTGTAAACACATGTTTTGTAGTAGGTATAGTACTTGAATAAAAGAAAAATACTTCTCTTGAGAAGTTATATTTTTTTACTTATACTCTTTTGCCCGAGCATGTTATTTACCTTTATGTTCTTCCATAAGTCTCATAATGGAATGCCTCAGGTCGTTGAATATTTTGCAGGCTTAAAAGTAGTCCATAACTTAAATATATCAACTTATTCCATAATTGCTGTTACTATCGACTAATATGTATTTATTTATCTTTTTTATTAATCAAATACTGTGTTTACCCGAATGTGAGTTGACCCCCTTTCTCTCATATTTCACTGGAGTTTTCCTTTTGCAAGGCATAAACCCAAAGGATATCTTGTCTGCACTTCATCATATTCCAATTGGTTTCATTTTTATCTCAGCTATATGCCTGACCATTGCCTTAGCAGTCTTTTATAATCGCAGTGTGCTATGGAACAAAAGATCGTTAACCCCAACTGGATGTAAGAATATGCCTTGGACTGTGATTCTAAGACAATCTCTAAGTTTGCCAACCAAATATTTAAACATGTTTGTGATAGTGTAAATGTGGATTTCTTCCGGAAAGAGCAGAGACCATCAGAACTCATATTTATGCTTATACATCGAAGTGATGGTTTAGCCAGGATTACTCGTGAGACTGGGAAGTTTGGGTGGTGAATTTGGGAATGAGCAATAGGACCGAACAATTCCATTTGAATGCTCAGTATTGAAATTTTTGCTGTTTTGTGAAAGGAAATAGGGAAGGCTTGCTTTGTGTCGGAAGGAATGAAATTTTGTCTCATGTTTTGTGTTGAAACTTCCAGTCTCTTAACGTGACAGCCATTTTCTTTTCAGTTTTGACTTATATAACCTTCAAGTTTTTCAGTCTTTTGAAACCAATGCAAAATTAAATAACACTAGAAAATATCTGACTTCCACAGTCTGTTAAACTGAATTTACATTCTACATCTTAGTTGAACTGTGTTGTAGTTTTAAGTACATAACATTCAGGTTGCCAACGTTTCAAATATGTTACTCTATTCTCTATTAAGGCAACCCATTGTGATAAGAGTAGTAAGCTGCCTTGGGGGAATGATTACCTTGAAATTAGTAGAGGTAGTTGACTAATCTTGATGAATACTGCAAATATATGAAACGGCCCAACCCAGACAAAGAATATAAATTCTTTTGAGCCATATGTTATTTAGTTCATGAGAGTTTGTTAAATATTGATTTGTTGAATGATATTCCAGATGCCCACAGTGTAATTTCCGTTACAAAGACCCCACACCAAACTTCGATCGCTCCAGGGTTCATGGTGTAGTGTGCAATCTCCATCAGCTGAAGGATCCTAACATGGCTGCAGCATTGCAAGCTGCTGCAGGCGGCAAGGTAATGTTTTATGTTATTGAGTCTATCACTATGTTGAAGATAAGGAAATATAGAATAAAGTAAGAAATGCAGATCAAAGAACATCATATTGGCCTGAATAATAAACTGCTTTGCATAGAGTCAGCCCTGATGTTTGGATGATGCTTTACAAGAATAAAGAAAGCATCCGTTTGAAAGACAGTCTGTAATATTGCTCTTTATGAAACGTTCAAGAAGTACCTGACAGATAGTATAATACAGAATGAAGTGAAAAATTCTGCTGTAGGTTGATGAATGAAATTGCACTGGGTGAAATGGCCGCAGTGTTTACCACACTGTAGGATCATCAGATTCCATACTCGGACGTGCCAACTCTACAGATTTAAGTGTGAGACTCCCGATTTTTCATAGTTCCTCTCGATCTTCTGATCGCTGGGACCGATCCCCCAATTTTGAGAACAGTTTGTCATTTTCGTATTATTTGTAACTTGTGCGTTTCCTCATGTATCGATATTTGGCTGAGTGTGGCTGGTCGATAGTAGTTCTAATACCCATAACTGGAGGGCAATACAGGGGCAGGGTGGCCAGCCATGTGCTCCTCTTTGGTTGGGTATAATACAGTCAAATAGTTTTTAATAATAGAAAGTAGAAGGTTGCAAGCGAGTAACCTAACTGCTGAAGTGACACACTATAGACATCTACGGGGATAAGATCTGTGTCTATTTGTGGTATGTCATGCAGTAGTGCTTCTTGGTTGTGTGTCTTAATTATTTTTTGACCAAAATGTCAAAAAAGAAATATGATGCAGCATTTAAAAGCGCTTATAGGGCAGAGTTTCCGTGTTTAAGTGAATCCAGGAAGGGACCAACATTCATATTCTGTACTATAAGCAGGTGTGATTTTTCAGTTGCGCATGGCAGGAAGTGCGATATACTCAAACATGTGCAAATGAAAAAGATAAGGGGAGTGTCCAGTGTGTAGAAATAAACCCGAAACCGAACTCTTCATGTAAAAACCAAGATGTAAATTCTGTGACAAATGCCGAGCTTTATTTACGTCACTTATCGTAGAACATAACCTGCCTGTAAATTGTGCTGACCACGCGGGACCCTGTTTCACAAAATATTTCCTGATTTGGAAATTGCTATACGATATGGGTGTGCTAGAACGAAAACAGCGGCTATCATTACAGCAATGTGCATGGGAGAAAGGGCGAAAATTGTATCATATTTGCAGGTGAATGCATTTTCTGTTGCTACTGATGGTGGTAGCAACAAAAGCGACTTGAAAATATATCATATTGTTGTAACGTTTTTAAGGCCTGAACTCAATGAAATTCAGAGTTTTCTACTCTCTGTGGCTAATTTAGAAGGGGATGCTCCTGGAGCTAACATTGCCAATCTTTTGCTCTTAACTTCTCAGGAATTCTGCATTGCATTAAAAAAAAACTGCTTAGCTCTTGGTGCTGATAATGTTCCAGTAATGGTAGGATTAAAGAATGGTGTGGCTGGATGTTTGAAGCAGGAAATTAGTAACATAATCATAATAGCCTGTTCTTGTCGCCTAATAATTATTAATCTTGCACTGAATAGGCACATCTCAGAATTTTCCATGTTGTGTAAAGTTTGAAATCCTATAACCCCGCCCTTTCCAGCCCCTCCCCCTCCACCTAGACAACATACGTACAACACGAGAAGTAAAAAGTTAGAGACCACTAGTGTCCTACTAACGTTTTACACAATAAGTCAACAGACCAAAAACACCAAAGGCAAGCACCAGCAGCTTCTTACTAACAACACTTAGATAAAACCTTCCCAAAATTTTTCACTCTTATTAAAATAAATTAACTACAGTTTCTTCTTCATTTCAGAACCAACCACTAACAAGAATCGTAACACAATTCAACAGCCCCAATTTAACTATCAAACCTCTACAATATTCTTCAACAGCATAAGTTTCACAACCAACGTTGAATTATGTCATTCGGAAGAAGAAAACAACAACAACTATTCAACATTATTTTCTAAGATATCAGCTCAGTTTCAAAACGTCTAATTTGAAACAAGGAATATAATCACACCCTCTTTGCGTCAAAATAATATCAACTTAGCCATTGACGGCCCATTATCTTTTCAGCAAACTCACATGTTGACTCACAACAAATTAGGCCAACTACAACCATCTGTTGAACTGCATATCAACATAATCTCGCCGGATTAAACTACAAACAACTTATGAACTGTTGACTAATAAATGTTTCGGGCAACACACTTCAACGTCAAATAACAACTTTGTCCCAGCACTTGGAATGTTTTTCCTTCCCATTTTATATTCAACATTGAACCTATTTTATTTAAGTGAACTACGTACGAAGTTATTGTATTACCATTATATCACGCTGTATATTCAACATTGAACCTATTTTATATTCTTTCTACTATGCATTAGCTTGTCAATTTCCTTCAACATCAAGCAATGACTACGGCTTCAAGCCATCAATTATGTTATTTACAATCAAATGACTTATCCTTCATTAAGTGAACTACGTACAAATTTATTATTGTATTAGAGTTTTAATTATTTCAGAAACATGTTTATGATGAACTGTAAATTTTATCTTAAACACGTCGTCTTTCAACATAATTTAGAATAATCTTCAACCAAGTACCTGGTAAAATAAGATTTTGATACTGACTGAGGATGCCTCATAAGAAGAGGCAAAACATGTCTCATTAATAGAGTTTGTGGTTTATAGCATATAAAAATCAGAGATTTAGTGTTTTGATTTTCAAATTTACCGTTTTGTAGCAATTTTTAAAAAAATAGGCATTATTTGCAAAATTGCACACACAACAGTTGGGAGTAAAATCATAGTGTTTAATCACACATTGCTCGTCATGCAGTTTTGAATTCACTGTATAAAATAAGATAAACGTCAACATAAGACGGCAAGAAGTGTTAGTATTAACACAAACACAATTTCAAAGTGAAAAATACTATTCTGAACATGTTTATTTATCACAGTACAACACACCTACAAGGAAGAGAAATTTCATTGGTGATTGAAGTACAACATGCCAATTGTTTAAACGGTGTCCTCCTTCATTCAAGACTGCCTGTCTGTTATAGTCCTGATGCTCAACCCGTACCCAGCGGCATTCAAAGAGTTCGGCAAACGTTTGATCACCCTGGCCACTTACGGGCCTAGCAGGGGGTGATTTATGACGGCACTGGGCTTTAAAACGGAAGTTCGCATTCCCCTTCAGAAATCCCCACAGCTCTGTTGCCAATGCACCTCTTGTTAAATAGACGTCAGTCTCTCTTTTCAGCTCAGACAATTCACACTTGCTTTGTTTGCTGTTTGAAAGTTTTGGATTATTTCTTTGGTTCGTTAATTAATATTTGTGAAGTGTGTTGTTTTTCACTTCGCTTCACGCAGTAATGTGGAGGCCGTGGGAATCACACCTGGAAATTATCGCATCAGAAAATCCTGAATTAAATCTGCCAGTGCAGGCAAACGATCCTCAACCGAGCACCGGTAACAGTGATATTCGACCGAGTAGTACTGGTTCCGTGTCCGCGAGTGATACTCAGCCGGGTAGCAGTGGTTCCGTGCCCACGATTGATATTCAGCCGAGCAGCAGTGGCTCCGTGCCCCCGAGTGATACTCTGCCGGGTAGTAGTCGTTCTGCGGAGAAAAGAAAGGCGACTAAAACTTTAAGTAAGCAAAGTCAACGGCTGGTATGTAACGCATACGAATACGTTATGAAGAACAACGTTCGCAAGGGTTATATTTCTGAGACAGCTAAAATGTTGAAACTTAACAGGAAAACTGTAAGTAAAATAGTAAAGAGTGGACCTACAACTCCGAAAAAGTGTGGTAATAATAGGGTTATCTTTAATAAAATTGATGATTTTTGCTGTGACTTGGTGAGACGTGAGGTATATGCATTCTTTAATAAAGGTAAGTCACCAACCGTACAGGAACTGTTAAAACATTTGAAAAATGTGTGTGGCTTTCCTTATGAAAAAACTACTCTACGACAGCTGTTGAAAAAACTTGGGTTTTGTTTCCATATTCTGAAGAAAAAACAGATTGTAATGGAATCTGCTAGAATAGTAGCTTAGCGATATAAATTCATAGAGCGTCTCTGGAAGTTGCGTTCCGAGGGATGCAGAGTTGTCTATCTAGATGAAACTTGGTACGATACTCATGACATTGTGAAGAAAGGGTGGGATGATGGAACTTGTAATTGCATACCGAAAGCACCAACATCGCGGGGCAAGCGTATTATGGTATTGCATGCTGGAGGCAGTGAGGGCTGGGTTGAGAATTGCCTTTATTTATCGGCTAAAAACATTGGAGACGGCAAAGCTGATAGCCATGAGGAAAATGACAGCTCAAGTTTTCGAAAACTGGTTTAGGTCTCATCTTCTAGAGAACCTACCACGTGACCGAAAATGTGTAATCGTGATGGACAACGCAAGCTATCATTCGCGGCAGCTGATTAGGTTTCCTTCCATGAACACTAATATTAAGGACATTATTAAGTTTATGGAGTACAACAACATTCCCGTGCCAAAACCTGTACCCATCAAGGCAGTTATGTTGCAGGAAATCAAATCAGCCAATATCAGTAAAAGGTGCGCTGTAGAGGAGATCGCAGCCTCACGTGGACACAAAGTTTTGCGACTCCCTCCATATCACTGTATTTTAAACCCCATAGAAATGATCTGGTTTCAGCTGAAGACATATGTTAGGAAAAATAATGTTACGCCAACTTTGAGTGCTAGTGTGTGTCAACTTCTTCGTGAAGGAGCTGGAACGATCGGTCCTGAGAGGTGGTCTGCTTGTGTTCGAAGCACCATTAAGACAGAAGAGAAGTACATGAAACACGACACGGATAGCAACCAAGATGGATTTGTAATTCACCTAGCAGGCAATGACGAGGACGACGAATAGAGGTTAGGTACTTTACAAAAGAAAATATTTATAAAATCCTCCTATCAATACAATTCAAGTCATCTGTTAGATGAAGCAAAGTCTATACATGTTTCAGCCTAATCTCAAGGCCATCTTCAGTAGTAAAACAATGATTACATAATATACAAACAAATTTAAAGAAAAACCGTAATGATGTGAAGTGACAGTGATCATGATTAGTGAGTTAAAAACACACTGAGGTGCAAAGTCCTCTCGTCTAATAGATCTTGCTGACTGTTAAATAAAACACTATGCTGAGGAGTGTAGTGAGACCGTCAATACTACGAATAAAACGTGTAAACATCTGTAATGAGAAAAAAGGAATATATGAGTGGATGAAGAACAAGTTAAAAATGATGTACGAAAAGAAAACTCATATGACTTACTTGTAACTAAAAGTTGTCGTCTCGAATGGAGATGACCTTGTTGGTCTCAAGTCACATTGACAACTAAGCCTGTGTGTGGCTTATTGTGTATCTGTGTTGATGTGATTGGGAGGGGTAATGGAGGGGGAGGGGCAGGGAGGGAGGGACGTTGTGATTCGCGGAAGGAGGGTGTTGATGGAAGGACGGGTCTTGTTCTAGAATGTCGGTAGTGAAACTCTTTTTTATTAATGAACTGTTCGCAGATGAGCGGGACAAAGGTTTCCAATAAAATATTTTTCTTTTCGTTGATTTCATTTAAGTTATAGAGGGGATTGTTATATTGGTCGATATCTATATATATATATTCTCTAGTATATTAAGTAAGGGACCTTTCTGGGATACTACCGGGGAGAATGACCAGTACCTCGCCCAGGCGGTCTCACCTGCTATGCTGAACAGAGGTAAGGTAAATACTGCATTTGTTTTAAAAGTAGCTAAGTTTGCTGGCTATTTTTTATCCGAACTACATACTCCGATATTTTTTATTATTATTATTATTGTTATTATTAATCTGCTTACCCTCCAAGGTTGGTTTTTCCCTCTGACTCAGAGGGATCCTACCTCTACCGCCTCAAGGGCAGTGTCCTGGAGCGTGAGACATTTGGTCGGGGGATACTACCGGGGAGAATGACCAGTACCTCGCCCAGGCGGTCTCACCTGCTATGCTGAACAGGGGCCTTGGTGGGAAGATTAGAAGGGATAGGCAAGGAAGAGGGAAGGAAGTGGCCGTGGCCTTACGTTAGGTACCATCCCGGCATTTGCCTGGAGGAGAAGAGGGAAAACACGGAAAACCACTTCCAGGATGGCTGAAGTGGGAATCGAACCCACCTCTACTCAGTTGACCTCCTGATGCTGAGTGGACCCCGTTTCAGCCCTCGTACCACTTTTCAAATTTCGTGGCAGAGCCGCGAATCGAACCCGGGCCTCCGGGTGTGGCAGCTAATCACACTAAACTACTACACCACAGAGGCGGACAATTATTATTATTATTATTATTATTATTATTATTATTATTATTATTATTATTATTATTATTATTATTATTATTATCCCAGTCCCTAGTTCGTGATTTTACTTTTCCTTTGCCAGGCGAGTTGGCCGTACGGTTAGGGGCGTGTAGCTGTGAGCTTGTATCAGGGAGATAATGGGTTCAAGCTCCACCGTCGGGAGCTCTGAAGATGGTTCACCGTGGTTTCCCATTTTCACACCAGGCAAATGCTGGGCAAGTACCTTAATTAAGGCTACGGGCACTTCCTTCCCACTCCTAGACCTTTCCTAGCCCATAGTCGCCATAACACCTATCTGTGTCGGTGCGACATAAAACAAATTGTAAAAAATTGTTGCACTTTTCATTTCTTTACTGAAAGCGAGACACTGATATTAGCATAAAAGTAATATTTTAATGGGCCTACTTTGATATCAATTTACGTTTAGTCTTTGTCAAGTTTATTTGCCAATGCCGTCTTCCTGTTTTTTCTTTCTTTCTTTCAACATCTGCGACCACCGCATGGGTTAAGCACGAAGCAAATTATTCTGCGATATTGGTTTGTGCTGTGGTTCATTATCAAGGTTTTATATTTATATTTTGACTTTAGAATAAATTAAATGTTAACGTGTTTAAATAATCAACGCAAAATATGACAACCTTACTTTTGACAGAGCTCACTTGCCTTTTAAACGACACGTGCCTCTTGTGTCCAGAGGAAAGGAGCCGACTGTCAACCCTCATTATTACTAGGGCGGGCAGACTGTCAACCCTCATTATTACCAGGGTGGGCCAAGTTTTGAGATCAGAAGATACCGCTTGGGTATACGTTGAGCGTCAGGACTATACAATTATGTTGTACTTGCTAAAAAAAACTCTCTACATCAACACTGTTTGTGGAGGCCCATATGCACAGCAGTGCTGCCGAGGCAAAGGAAAGTCGGCAAACCATTTTTCTTCTTCCGTTCAAGTCTTTGATTGCAACGCCGGCACATCAATATAGGCCTATCTGTATCGCTTACATAAAAATGCCCCGATCTGTATCTCTCGACATGCTGTTTGATCATCACTTCGCTTCTACCCATGGCTACCAGTAAAATAAATCGCTACCGTACTTTAAAACAGAACTACTACTCCACACCAATGTCAAGATTAACCGACTATGATTACGAGTCAACACAAAGAGAATGAACGTGTGAGCTTGAAATAGTATTTGCTGTTTGATTGGTTGTTCTTTGCAGTGCTCTTTGGCTGGTGAAAGTTATTGCTGATTTAAGGCGCCATAATAATTCTTTCTCCTGAAAGAAATAACAACATATATCTTATTTTTAAGAACAATGCATTGTTTTTGAAAAGACATGTTTATTTCGTACAACATCGAGAGTTTTGCATCTATTTCGCATAAATTGTATAATTTCAAATTTTGAACCAATTTAGCATTTTATCGCTAATTTCGAAATCGCTTAAAACCACTCGTACGCGTCATATAAGATGAAGTCACATACACTGACAAGTTTCGACATACAGTAGAAGTCCGTTATAGCGAGAATTCATGATGGGGAAAATTTTACTCGCTATAGAGGATTGTCGTTATATCCGATTTTTTGTAAAGGTCAGGAAAACCCCCATACACATTAAATTCAGTATGAAATGGCAATCAGTTTGTTCAAAATTTGAGTTTTCGCAGATAATATCCAGACTGCGGCTTACTTGTTTGTTGTTTTTCGAAATCCGATACTACGTGAATGTGTGTGTTTAATTTCATTCTGAAAAATATATATTACCATATTTCTCCTAATCCAAGACGACGACCCACTTTTTCCTTCAAAAAAATTAATCAGGCTTAAAAAGTGCTTTGTAAAATCATATGAATGTCTTTTCTTATACAGTACGCATTTTTAGACTGTAGACGCCGAACACTGGCTTTAGTTATGCCGTATTTTTTGCGGCTGTACAATTATGCTTTATTTCAGCGGGTTTAATAACCATTAACTTAAAATTGGCATCATAATATCGAAGGGAACTCATTGAAAATTTGCCGGCAATACACATTCCACGCGTCTACAATATGACGATCCACCAGGAAAATATTCTAGCTTACTATGAAACAGTTACCGGTACTTTCACTCAGCGTCAGATATAATTGGCTGCCGCTACACACATGTCTTGCTTGCCAGATTTGGCCAACTTCAGCGGCTAGCGATGTATAGGTCTTAATCGCGGACTTTGAAAGTCAACGAGCAAGTTTATTGCGCCGCAGTATGGCAATTCCGCCCATGCATTTTTGTGCACATACCTCACAATTTCATCTTCAACTTCTTTAAAGCGTCCTTGTTGCGGGCCACTGAATGCATTTTTTGTGCAGTACGCATTTTTAAGCTATCTTTGTCTTCACGGTAACGCCGAATATGGGCTTTAATTAGGCCTATGCCGTATTTTCTTGTGGCTGCACAATTATTATACATTTCCGAGTGTTTAATATCCATTAACTTAAAATTGGCGTCATAACATCGAGAACCCGTTGAAAATTTTCCGGTAATACCTGTTCCACGTATCTTTACAGTACGACGATCCATCACGAAAATACTTCGGCTGTCTATAAAACTTAATTTTACTAAGCGTCAGGTGCACGCGGTTGGGGGTGTGTGTGCGTGTGTGTGTGTGTGTGTGTGTGTGTGTGTGTGTGTGTGTGTGTGTGTGTGTGTGTGTGTGTGTGTGTGTGTGTGAAAAGAAACGGTGTGGTTTTGTTACTGAGGTAGTTGCCAGTGGTGTTCGTTACTATCAGGCCGCGAATGCAAAACGACCCTTGATTTTTCACACGATATTCTGAGAAAAAAATTGTCGTCTTGGATTCGAAGAAATTCGGTATCACTCCAGAGGCTTTTGTGGCAAACGTTTCAGTTTTCTTTTTCAAACGGCATCACCTAACCTAACCGTATATGTATTATGGAAACCTATTTGAAACATATGTAGAGAAATGATAACCTCCTCGCTAAAAATTGACATGGGAATAGCTTTCCGAAATTTAACTAGACGCGAGAAAATATAAACTATCCTCTGAAATCAGTGATAGTACCCTGCTATATCTTGAGGTGTATCACTTTCATACTTAATTTCAGTATACGGTATACCATTAAAATTAAGAGATCGTTTACTTCAGCCTATATTTTTAACGAGTTAACAACTGCTATCGGTCACGTTATTTACGCATTAATTACGAAAACGTCTTATCCTCTTTCATTTCGAATTTTCTTTTGAGAACAGGAGTCGACGGGTATTACTAATCGACTCCAATATCGCCTTTGAATGTTGACGAGAGAGCTCGCAAATGCACATAGCGCAAAAACTACACTGTACCGAAGATGATCGATTGCATTTTATGGCAAACGTGTCAGTTTTGTTATTCAAATACACAGTTTAATATAGGAATTTTGAAGGGACGGACAAAAGTTATCGTTATAATGGGGTTTTCGTTATATGTCGTACTCGCTATAGTAGACTTCTACTGTATTTCGCATTTATTGCAAATGCTAAAAATTACAAACTCTACTCATTTTATTTTAGCAATGTTTTAACTCATATGTTAACATTGTGCATTGTATTGAATAGGTGGCAAAATAATAAATTTTTTTTTGTATGATACTTTCAATACGGTCCAAAAATGATTTTCATTACTTGTAACAGTACTACGATGCCGATCTAACAGTCGTAAGTTCAAGTGCTGGTATGACCAGGCCGCAGACAGCCGTGAACAATCCTCTGCCATTTTTCCATTAAATATACACACTGCTCATTCCAATCAGTGCCACAGAGTAGGGATTGAATAGCTTGAATGCTATGATGAACCAGTTTGTTACGTACCAGTAGTATCAGAAAATGTATGAACCAGTGGAATGGCATGCTTAAGAAGAAAGTTATCTAGTTATCTCCACCGGTAAGGTTGTTTTACATAGCGCGCAAGGTTCTATTGGTTTCTACTTGAATTGGGAGTATTCCTTACAGCATAGCAAGAATTTATTATGTTAGAAGAATGTCGAACGGTTCTATCAACATTTAACCTCTGTTGTGGATTTATTGGACATCATGCAAGAAAGATTCCCTCTGCACCAATGTTGAACTTTATATCTTCTAGAACTCAATAGAAGCATTTGGATTTCACTTTAAAACTGGCATATTACGATTTTAAATGTGCAATTTTAGAATATTCGTCTACAGAGCTCATAGTTATTCAATTTTACAATAATTGTATGATAAATATTCATATAGTTTAATTATACGTGACTTAATTCCAAAGATTTTATTTGTCACTGATAAACATAACATTGTTACATCTATAACAGTTCATAGATTCACCATTTTATGTGCATCATTCCATCACATACTCAGTTCAATCTTTTATATTTCATTCCACCGTGTAATTCTGTTTTAAGACTTTGGCATATACATATGTATCTTGGCTAGGCTGATGATGGCCCATACAGGGTCGAAACTAGTACCTCGTAACTTGTTGTAATGTTTTTGTAAAAATTGCAATTTATGTAAAGTATTGAGTAGGTGGATTAAACTTTGTATTTATTTTATATGTCCCCAGCTACTTCCCGCCAATATTCAGGAAGGTTGTTTTACTCGGTACTACCGGGCGAGTTGGCCGTGTGGTTAGGGGCGTGCAACTGTCAGTTTGCATTCGGGAGGTAGTGGGTTCGGAAACCACTGTCGACAGCTCTGAAGATGGTTTTCCGTTGTCTTCCTTTTTCACACCAGGCAAATGCTGGGGCTGTACCTTAAATAACGCCAGGGCTGCTTCCTTTCCACTCCTAGCCCTTTCCTATCCCATCGTTGCCATAATACCTATCTGTGTTGATGCGACGTAAAGCAAATAAAAAAAAACTCTGTATATAGCAGTAATCCCATCTATTGGACATGACTGGCAACAGAAGACACAAAGCACATCACAACAAACAATGGTCAATGTAATGTAATTGTTGTTCAATGTTATGAGCTTTCTGTATTGTAGGCCTTCACGTTTAGTTTTCTTTCGACTTTGTTATGTTAGGGCGTGTTACAAAATCAATTATAGCGTAGACTGTTGTTCCTTATTCTCCGACTTAACATAATGATTTTCATTAAATACTGTTTACCCATTTTCTCGCGACTTGGCGCTGATATGGACTTAGCAACAAAAATTCAAATCATAGCCGGTACGATAAAAGAATGTATAAGACATAAATGATCAGAAATTTAATACTGTGTAGCTTTAGTAATGTAGTATTTGTTGATAGGACCACCAATAACACAAATATTTCAGAATTAAATTTTAGGCCTTCCCCTAAACTACCATTTCTCTCAGCGTGAATAAGATTATTTATGTCCTAGATTGTAGCGACTTATTTCTCGACTTTACATACCGATTTTCATTAAATTCTCTCTAGCCATTTTCTCGTGATGCGTGTACATACAGACAGACAGATAGACAGACAGACAGATACAGGACTACCATCATTTTTAAATTCTGAGCAATGTACAGACAAAACTCTTATTTGATATACCGGTATATAGATGCCTGGGGAAGCCAAATTTATATTGTCTGGTTTGCTGACATATTCTTCACGTTGTTTTATTTCTTTTTAATTTTCATATTTACGAAGATGACTTATTGTTTTATTGTATTATGATTATTTGTTTTCTACACATATACGTCATTATCCTAAAGTATTTTCTAAAAAGCAATTTGTGAATAAATTGTTTTGATAGTACTTACCATTGTTAACATTCACGTCCTTGGCAATTTTGCTCCAAAAATCTAGTTTAAATTTAGTATTTACATAGTCCACGTGATTCACACCGTATGGGTAATACGGCACGGCTTCGATAATTTTTTTTCCTCCTTGTCTCAACTACTCAACTAACTATGCGACCTGTGTGTAGGAAACTGTGTTTCGAAGACTGGGCGTGGTAGGCGGAAGTAGGTGCAGATCCGGTCTGCTCTGCTCTGCTTTGCTCTGATCTGCCCTGTCTGTCAACTTGCGGTGGTGCAATGGTTTGTGTGGATTACAAAAATCTGTGCTGAGCTGCGCTGCTTTAGCTGCTTCGCGTGCGTCCCAGTGTGTGCCCGGTCTATCCATCATCACGTTAACATTTCACATACTGAAGCAGTTTATTTTCAACTTCAGGAAAGTTACCACACTCCCTCAGAACGCCTTTCTTGATTTGTTTATATTCTAGGAGCCACATTCTGTTCTTGCCATTACCTTAAATTCTCGGGCCTTGACATGATTAATGTTTCTCATAAGATTAAATTGATGAGAGGGTCCACCTATTCAATACAATATATCAAGTAAATGATATTACGTAAGTCTTGAGACTAGTTTCAGCCACCTGGTGGCCATCTTCAGCCTAGTACAGTAAAAATTAAACAGATTATGTGATAACTAAAACATATGTATACCAGAAAAAGACAATGTTGCTGGAATAATTATAACATTAAAATATATATCATTATAAAAATTAAGGTTATGATCTTCTTGTCACAATATGATGTCTTTAAGTTGACTTAGGACCTCAGGCAAAGAAGTAAATCTGGAAATCATATCCAGAATTAAGAATGAATAAATATACAGAAAATGAATTAAAAAGGAGAAAAAATATTTATGAGACTCACCTCTAATGTCTGATGTAGGACAAGCACCGACTTGCTGGAAGAAGAGGCAGGCCATGTAAACAAAGATTAAGATTGAAGTTAGGATTGAAAAACTGTTCCATATGGATAAAACAATTTTCTGTAATATTGAGCAGGGGGCCTTTTTGTATAATTTTGAGAATTTTCATGTCTTGGTTGATATTAGTGAACTTATGGTTAGTTTCACCCATGTGCTGTCCCAAGGCCGAAAATCTGTTGTATTTCGGGGTGTTAACATGCTCTAAGTATCTTGTATGGAATCTCCTACCTGTTTGACTGACATAAGATGCGTTACAATTATTACAATTGAGTCTATAAACACCTGACTTGGTGAACGTATTGCTATGATTAATAGAATTGAGGGGCTGAGAGTAAAAGTGGTACAAGTGACATTTCACAAGAAAATGGTCTAAGTTCACATTTGGTAAGCTGAAGTATGGTTCTCTGCAGAGTAAAAGAAGTACAAGTGAGTTTTTGCATAGTGCTGCACTCTGTGATGATAAATTTTAACCTCTAAGTCTGGGCCTGGAATGCATTTTGAATACAACCAGTACAAGTGAAATGGCGGACGAAGGACACATTGCTGCTCTCCTGAATGAAGATTCAGGTAAGTATTTTTCTCATAGTACAACAGTGGTGCAATAGGCATGCTTTTGAGAGTACTTATTGTAATATTAAATGCATGTTTAAATATGCCATATGTGATATCATTCCTTGTTTGTAATACCAGGTTTGTGTTCTTAGGACACAACTGGCGACGTCAGATCCATAGGTATTTATCCATTAGTAATCTGCTGTGCATTTGCAGGTTATTTACATGTAATAAAACATCACACCTGTGCAATTTGTTTTATTATTATTATTAATGCTAGCTTATTTTATGCAATAATTTTAATATTATTCACATGTTATGTTAGTTCATTAGTTCACTTATATTTTACAGAATGCATTCTAAATTTTTTAGATGCAACTTCTGATTCCATTTTACTGAAATATGATGATGATTTTGTGCCCTCAGAATTGAGTTCTATGTCCTCTTCATTAAGTTCAGATCAAAAGGAAAGTACAGTAGAACCTCAATTATACATTCCCGGAAACTATGTTCTCCCATATTATTCGTTCAAATTACGTGGTCCCGTGAGCATCCTCAAATCACGTTGTAAAAATCCTGTATTATCCATTCCTCGAAGAAACTATTTCCCGGACCAACTGTCCAGAAATTTCCGTCCCATGAACGCTAAATCCTCGATCCGCATTTTTCAAGAAACTATCTCACGAAAGGACGGCTACGGCATACTTACGGATCTTGGTGTTAATGTCTTGTCATTGTGATACTGGTAATTTCTGGAAGTACTGTACTGGAAAAGCGATCGGCGGCGAACTTTTATAAGGGACCATCTTAGCATCGCATTCCGGTGGTATTGTTTAGAGAATCCATGGAAATCATAAAGCAGAGTGTGTCCACAACAATTGGAAGGAGACAGAGCGCATTTCTTCGACAGCTCTTGAACACGAAATGAATTTCGTCAAATGTTCATACTTGCAAAAGTCTTGATTACGGTATGTCCAAGGTTAGATGTTTATTTTTTTACTTTCTTTGAGTGTATCGCCGAACAGGATTTCGGCATTTCCCTCAGGGCACTGTTTAGTCGCTGGGCTTTCAGGCAGGAATCGAAACTGCTCCTTAAGTAACAGTACAGTAGTATTTTAATATTATCGTACACGATTATGTTATCGAGACCAGAACAGATGTTGCATCTTACATAAAGCCATGGGAGGTTTTGAGATTGCCTATTACTGTTTTCATCCTAATATAAGACTGGGAATTTCACGTTTTTGTGTTCAAATGTTGTGAAAACCGTAGTGGTTTTATTTGCGCTCGTTGCATTTAAATATTTTTATCCTTTTGCAATCGTACCGACTTGTACAGCGAGCGAGCTTTCCAGCTGAGCTCAAGGTCGCGAATAATCGTAATTTCGGAAGTGTTAATGATATTTTTTCTCTTTCCAGTTTGATTATGATAAATGACGGGCAAACTTTAATTGAATGCATACCTGCCAACTTTCCCGATTTAGACGGGAGACTCCCGATTTTCAACAGTTTTTCCCGCCTCCCGATTATTCTATTATTTCTCCCGATTTTAGCTTATATTTTGGTGAACTTCAAACATTTGTTTTCAAATCTTGCCGTTTCAGCTTTTTTTATGCCAGTGGCCGGAATTCCTTTGCTCATTGGCCACTTTCAAACGAAACATCGACGTTTATTAACCCTGGAACCGGCAATCGTCGTGATCGCGACTCATTTCCCTGTTAACTCAACCGGCAGAGTCGCTATCGAGATGCATTACGCCAGCGCTGACTAATTTCGAGATAGCACCTTGACATTCAACATCTTTATGACATATCTTGCATCATTTTGAAGAGGGAACTCCACTCTATAATACAGAACAATTCTGAAATAGTTTAGTATGACAGAGTGTGCGGTATACACGTGGAAAAACGAGAACGCTTTGCAGACTGTCATTCTGTTGTGCTTGCTGTGGTTGTCCGATGTGCATTAGCTTTCATGGCGCAAAATTATTGAATTGTCAGGAAGTAGTTAAATTCGTAAATGTTTGTTTGATCTGGACGGCGAAGGTGATAGTGACGTATTTTTAGAAGGAATTGATGATTTTGACAATAATTCGTCAGGTAGTGGCGAGTTATATGAGCCTAGGCTAAGTGATTTCGACACTTATATTGACGATCACCATGAACCAGCCACTGATGAAGATAATGATAATGACGGTAATGCAGTTGACCAAACAGAACCGAAGTGGACAAAAGTTTATCTTCCAGAGCCAAAAATAAAAGTGGAAGAGAAGTTCAAAGTTCGAAACGCGGTGTACGAAATTGCCCTCCGGGAAACAGTCCTCCTCTAACATATTTCTATTTGTTTTTCTCTAATGCTGTCTGGAATCATTTAGTGACTGAAACTAATAAATACGCACAGGAAATTATTCGAAATAAAACGAATTCCGGAAATATGGATCCGTATTCTCGTCCGTAAAGATGGGTTGACGTTACACTATCAAAAATCAACAAAATCATTTCTCTAGTTATAAATATGGGTCTGAACCCTAATAACAATATTGAAAAATAGTGGTGCACTTCAAAATCGCAAATATTTCCATATTTTTCTAAAGTCATGTCACTAAAACATTTCGACTGGAAAGAAATATTCTATAACCTGTTGGTAATGGTAATTTTTGATGCCTACATACTGTATAGTTTGAACACCGACAAACCCCTTGAACATGAGGAATTTATGGTTAGTATTGTCGATGGTCTTGTAGATGAAGAAACTCCTCAAAACATTCCACCTGGACCTTCAGGAGAAATGGGACATCAGCTGGTACGCCTCCCAGGGAAAAAACTGCGGTTGTACCCTGTCTGTTCGACTGCAGAGAAAAGTCACGTACCTACTTCTGGTGCCTAGGATGTAATTGTGGTGTCCATAAACAGTACTACCATAAATTAAAACATTTTTGGAGGCCTATGAAAGCAGGAAAAAAGAGGAGCCACCCCGAAGGTAGCGAGGATGAATCTAAGTAGACTCACGTTTTGGTGCGATGTGCTTGTGTTATTTTAGTTCTATTTGACTTTACAATACTTCAATGTAGTGAAACCTTTCTACATATTTTTAATCAGCATAAAATTGTGCAAATTTTGTATATAGTAAAATCTTCATATAATGTTACTTTTTACGTACACGCTGCCCAGAACTTTCGGATTATTTTGGAATACTTAGCGTGTGTTGAATACTTTGCCCATACTGCTTCAGGATACTAAATTAGTAAGTTTAATTTCCTACTATAGTAATCTTCGCCATTTTCTGAATAAAATGACATGTTATACGTGAAAATAAATTGAAAAACAACATTTTTATGAATTTTTTAAAAGTTCCTTCCAAAACTCTCCTACATGCTTGCCGCTTGAAGGTAAACCGCTTGCCGGTTCCAGGGTTAATGCGAGAAATGTTCACGAATGTGCGATGTTTATTGAAACCTTTATATCGTGACGCGTGTATCGATTGTCAATCTCTGGTTCTCGCGTTCTATGTTGGTGTTCGTTCACATCAGTCTAGTCGATTCCATTATCTTTGGTCGATTCTAGAGACTAGTCGCTAGATATTGAGTGTTTCTTAGTAATTTAGTGACAGAATTTCAATGATAACTACTAGTGACTTTTCTAGAGATTTTACGAGCCATTTGGACAGAATTCCGACTAATTTTTATTTGTCTCAATATAAATAAAACGAAGGTTTTGTCTGTACATTGCTCAGAATTTAAAAGAATTTTATTTCCGTACCGGTCGCGACCATAGTAACAAGGGGATATGCATGTTTTAATTTTCCGTAATTTCTATGTCTATGTATGTACGCACGCACGCACGGTCATCACGAGGAAACGGCTGAAGAGAATTTAATGAAAATCGGTATTTAATGTCGGGGAGTAAGTCTCTACAATCTGGGTCATAAATAATTTTATTCTCGCTGAGTGAAATGGTAGTTTAGGGGAAGGCCTAAAATTTAATTCTTAAATATTTGTTATTGGCCCTATCGATAAATACTACATAATTAAAGTTATATATTATAAAATTTCGTATCATTTACGTCTGATACATTTTTACCGTACCGGCTATGATGATAGAGATATTCATGGATTTGGATTTTTTTTCTTGCTAAGTCGTCCATATCAGTGCCGAGGTACGTGAAAATTGGTGAACAGAATTTTATGTAAAGTCGGGGAATAAGGAATTACAGTCTACGCTATAAATAATTTTATTCACTCTGTTTGAAATGGTAGTTTAGGGGAAGGTGCCAAAAATTTAATTTTTAATTACTTCTCTTACTGGTCATATTGAAAAGTACTACATAACAAAAGTCATGGAGAATACAATTTCCAATTATTTATGTCTTATTCACTTTTACCGTACTGACTACAATAATATTGGTGGTGATGGTGATTAAATTGTGAAGATAATTATAAGAATGAGAAAAAAGTCATGAAGGAACGATTACTTAAATAACACAAGAGGTTGTCATGAAAGAAAGGACTCACTTGACATTAGATGCTCTAAATCACAGATTTGGAAGAAAACTAAGTGTGAGGGCCTCCAATATTGAAAGCTCATAAAATTGATCAATGATAACATTACATTGACCATTGTTTGTTGTGATGTGCTTTGTGTATTCTGTTGCCATTTATCTCCAATAGATGGGATTACTGCTGCGTATTGAGTATGACAGCCTGCCTGAAAATTGGCGGGAAGTAGCTGGGGAGTGGAGAGTTAGATCTCTCTTCTTTAGCATGCCATTCCTCTGGTTCATACATTTTCTGATACTACTGGTATGTAACACACTGGATCATCATAGTATTCCAGGTATTCAATCCCTACTCTGAGGCAGTGATTGGAATGAGCAGTGTGCACACTTAAACGGAATAATTACACAGGAGTGTTCGCAGCTGTCTGCAGCCTGGTCATTCTAGCTCTGAAACTTTTAACTGTTAGATCGATACTGTAGTACCTTTTGCTAAAAGTGAGAAAATATGCTATTTTCATTTTATCGAATATTTCATATGACAACATTGCTTTTTATCGCAACATTCATACTGGCGTCATTGTAATGACCTATGTTGACTTTAGTTGGGAAAACTATAAGGACAGTCTTTCTGAGAATTCTGTAGCGAAACACGGGTTCATCAGCTAGTTATTTGATCCAAATAGCATTGCGCTTTGCATAATCGCACGGGCGCTTGGTGCAATATATTAATCTATGCACGTGCATGACTGATTCACACATGTGGAGCATGAGTTCATACTATTTTCAGCATGCTTATCAGAGACCGATCATCTCACTCACATACTTCCTATGAGGGAATAGAGATGTGTAATTTTTAGCCTTGTAGCCTCGTAGCCTCGTATAGCTACAGTCGGGCTTTGAGACAATAAGTGTTATGAATATATTGAAGTACTGTAAGACATGTAGAATAAGCAGTTGTGATCAATTGTATCTCCTGATTTCTCCTGATTTTTCCTGATTTTCATATCAAAATCTCCTGATTTTTCATTTTGTAAAGTTGGCAGGTGTGTGAATGTATTTGAGAACTTGAAGTTCGATACTTACATTCGAAACCATATTCTCGAGTTTAACATAACCTTGAAAAGCCAACGTAGGCCTAATTTATGTGGTACAAGATTTCCATAAACTGACTACGAACAGATACTGGTGACCAAATGACAATGGAAGATTTAAAAAAAGAGGACTTCGCCATCATGTTGGGCGCTTTTATATCTAATATGCTTTATTTTATTAGATCAGAGATAGAGAATTAAAGACTACTTGTGGTCGATTGTTGTTTGGCTTGTCTTTGCGGGTACCGTGTTAGATTTTTCAAAGAGTTTGGCTCTGGCTGATCAAAGTTGCTGAACTGAAAGAAGTTTTCAGAGGAAACTGATGAAGTTTCCCCGGTAAAACTGAATGCAAAGTTTCCAGAGTTTTAAGTCGTCTACCGGTAATTCATGTTTGAAGCTAGCCCCGAGGTCTAACTAGCCTGCTTCTCACCCGGAGGGCCCGGATTCGATTACCGGCCAGGTCAGGCATTTTTTACCTCGATATGAGGGCTGGCTCCAGGTTCACTCATTCTACGATTACCTTTAATTGAGTAGCTATTGAATGGTGAGATGGCGGCTCCAGTCTAGAGAGCCCGGAATAACGGCCGAAAGGATTCGACACACTGACCATGCGTCACCTCGTAATCTGCAGGCCTTCGGATTGAGGGCGGTCGCTTGGTAGGTGGAAGGCCCATTGGGGCTGTAGTTTGGTTTGGTTTGGTTTGGTTTGGTTTGGTTTGGGGGTGTTTGAAAGATTATAAGTATACATATTTCATTTTTGTGATGTTTAGCCAAATTGTTGATGGTTCATTCATTCCCGGATTTTTCGTTTTCCCGTGTTGTACGTTATTTTTCTGTGGTCCGTCCAAAAACGGAGAATCGAGGTTCCAGTGTAGTCAATTTATCGTTAAGTTCATTCACCCGGGAAGCCATTCTTACAATATTATGAAGATCTACCAACAACATATTTTTTATCTGAGAGTTTTGTGGACCTACAATCTATGTGTGCATGACCTTAAATCAAGAAAAGCCAAGATGTTCATGTGGGATGAATCTACCACTGGGAGGGGTTCACACGAAATTGGTTCATGCTTAGTCAGGTATTCGGAACAGATGAGTAGTGAAATATCTCATATTATTGCATACAGTGACTGCTGCGGTGTTCAAAAGAAGAACTGCCATATTGTGAAATACTGGATGTACATCTTGAGGCAAAATCAAGATATTGACTCAATAGATCACAAGTTCCTTAAACCTGGCCATACATATGTGGAATGCGATCAAGATTTTGGTCTCATTGAAAAAGGCAATGAAACACTTGAAATATGTATTTGTTCCCCAAGATTGGATGGAAGCAGTGAAGGAGGTCACAAGAAAGTTTTCCAAGGTAGAAATGACAAAAGAAAACTTTCTTTCAATTAAACCTATGAATTTTGTAACAAAGGACAAAGTTCCTTAAAAAGTTTTCCATAGTAGAAGTGACAAAAGAAAACTTTCTTCCAATTAAACCTAAAGATACAGAAGGAAATACAATACAGTGGAGGAATATCCAATGGATCCAAATCACTGAAGTAAATCCTCTAACAATGCAGTTCAAATGTACACTAAACCGTGACTTTCCGTTTAGAAAAGCAGATTTTAAAAGGCATTCTTGGTGGGCCATCAGTGTTTTCTCTCACGCCTTTATGCGAAGATGGCATTAAAATAAAATATGTGAAGTGGAAAGATCTTCAGATGATCATGGAATACATCACTCCAGTTCGTCACGAGTTCTACAACAATACGTCCCATTCTCGGACAGCCGTTACAATGAATGCAGGAAGAGGGAGGGGAGAAACAAGAGGACGTGGAGGAAGAAGGGGATGAATGCAGGGAAGTCTGAAGAAAGCACAACAAAATGGTACGGCATCACGAGTGTTGCCTCTTGGAAGAACATTCTTCAAGAGATACCACAGAAGGGAATGGTTCTGATTCTGTAAACACTGACTGTGATGGAAATATAGAAAGTGACTATGAATGTCTCATGTTATATTTTCGTTTGAGTTTTTGTACATTATTTGTTGTTTACCTGTCGTTTTCTTCAGCCTGTTAATTCAATTATGCATTAATTGTTCATATAACCTTGTCTTATAATGAGCATGCATTGTAAATCAACTGCTATGTATCAACAATTTAAAAATAACACAGGGTAATTAAATTGCGTTTGCACTTGTACCCCTTTTACTCTAAAGTTTTCAGACACAAAAAGTGAAGTGTTTTTAATACGTTTTAAAAAATAATGCAGGGGCACTACAATCACCAACCATACCTACAAATATCCACAGACTCACTGACTGTGAGAAAATAATATTTGATGTTTTGAAAACAACTCTCAGAATTTACAAACAGCCATTCAACTTTAGCGGTCATTTACGCAGTTTGCACAAAGGAGCACTTGTATCACTTGTACTCTCAGTCCCTTAATTGGTATTGTGTAAAATATGTTTCTGTTACAAGTTTTGAAGGCTATTTTGACATTTTGCTTTTAAAATATGTTTGTGATTTGGTAGATTTGTTTATTATTAAACGTAAAATTGGGTAAAAAATTGTTGTGAGTTTTTTCTTTTGTTAAGGTGTTTGAAGGTTGGTGTTTATGTTTATTAATGATTTTCTCTATAACGGAGCTGTTGTAGCCATTAAATTTTGCTATACTGCGAATGGTGTTTAATTCATTTTTAAGATTTTTTTTAGACAGCGGGATGCTAAAAGCTCGGTGTACCATACTATGGAATTTATGGCATGTAAATACCATGTTTCTCCTCAAATTGATCCACTCGAATTTCGAAACTTATTGTAATACTTGAATGCTTCTCTATAACTTGCCTATAAGTAAATTCACATAGGTAAGCAAATTATGATATAATACACTGGATGCTATCTTATATCTTACATCTCTCCTATACTGTATACCGCTATGTTTAAATTGCATCCAGTTCAACAGTGTCACATTCCATTGAGGTCATTAGGGCAGGATCAAAAATTACGTATGTACCTTTGACCAAAAAAGGGAAGAGAGCTGCTGCAACTAAATTAAATCAAGGATTATGGGAGACTGAGCTGACAGCAAGCATGCATGCTGCAGGGTATGAAAAGCCAATGTATGGAAATCAGTCATTGCAAGTAGAATTGTGAAAATGGAAAAATCCTGGCTCATGTGCTTCCATTCCATATAAAACTGAGGGTCCTGTGTCTTATAATTTAAGATTAGTTATAAGTGGGGATTATTTTTCTCCATCGGTTTCGTATAAAAATGTAGGGTGTGTGATATACATGATGGTAAGATTATACGAGTAAAAATGATATTGTTAGGTTTGACTATCTGACTGTAAATGTTGATATTCTTTTACCAGTATCTTAATTTTCATTTCGTACATCCTGCACTTGTGTGTTATCTTATTCTTAAACTTGCTCTATTTGAGTGTACCATACATAATTGTTTCTTACTTTTTCTTTTAGTTGTTCAATGTGATAGCAGACACTGAAGTCACTAGCAAACTTCTCATTGAAAAGGGAAATTTACAACAGAGAAGGACTATGATTCCATTGAACAAAATTATCGGCCACAAGCTGGACGATATGACTATCAAACTGGCTCAGGACTTGGTAGGTACAGTTTTTCCTTTTTCTTTCTGTAACTTATGTTCTATAAGGGATAGAATTCAGTGAATGCAAGTAGAATTGTAAAAAATGAAAACGCCTGCCTCATGGACTTCCATTCCATTCCATGTCTTATAATTTAAGATTATTAATCACTTTTATAACTCCTTCCTTGTTTGTCATCACTGGGCAGCGGCCGATAGGGACAAGTACCCGCCATTCTGTGAAATACCATTGGAAGTTACAGTTGTATTTGAATGGTGCCAAGTGTAGGTGTGTTATATTTGAATAGTGTTCCGAACGATAGTCCATTATTTCTTACCGTTGGTAGTTTTCTGGCTCCTCCTTTGATTGTTACTTAGCATGGAGTATCTCTTGTATTTTCTGCTTTATTTTCTTGCTAGTCCTTTTTGGCTCTGTTATGTGCTTCATATATATCATTCAGTTGGACCTCTGTAGGCATAAACAATAACACTATTAAATAGATATCTTCTTACTTGAATGTTACTAACCTGTTTTGTTCGTCTTTGAACAGTACGTACCACTGTAATACATTTCTCTACTCTATTAAGGGTTTTCTGATGGTAATAGCCGTTAGTGACCCTGAGTCCAAATTTCTCTTCTATCATTGTTTTCTACTTTTCTTGCTTCTTCCCCTTTGCACTCAACATCTACATGGGATGCTCTAATTTATGTTTATTCCGTCTGATTTGTTTGGAGATCCATCTCTTCTCATCAGTGACAGTTAAAACAGCTCATAGATAAATGATCTGATGCTGTAATTACTTCAGTGCACACAGAATTGGTACATAATTGTGTTCCTAATACCAAAATGCACGCAGTTTCAAAAAAAAAAAAAAAGTGTTTATGTCACAAAAACAGGTTTTGATGGAAATAGAGCGAAACCTCGTTAGTGCATTCCTCATTAACACGTTTTCCCGCTTAGCACGTCATAAATTCGAAGTCCCAATTCTCATCGTATTAACTATATATATAAAAATAACTCGCTTATCACGTCACAAATTTTTGCTATCACCGCTTGATACGATTACATTTTTCCTAGCCCTGAAGATGTTGTTTATCACGCCTTAAGAAAGAAACGTGATTTCCAACTCGGGTAATAGCTGTTGCCACAGTTGCGTGATTACGGAAAAAGGCCACAAATTCCGGAACTTCACAGGATAAGTTGCATGTTTGGGGAGCAAGCCGTTAGCCTCAAGAAGTTTTGCTTGCTGGTCAGCAGCGAGATTGCTGAAAAACAGTGAGCCTGTTTGTGCTTGTACTTCACATTCCATTCAGAAGTTAGAAATTTATTTTGTGTTGAGTGGTACAGTGAAATGTAGCATAGTGTGATACGGTAGCCTATATCTGGGATTAGGAACATAATCGTGTGGAACTGACTAGCATGATACATATTTGTCTTGTGATAGCCTAGTTATCGATACGGATAAAGTCTTGAAATTCCTTTCTAATGAACACAAAATTAAAATCCGTGAAAGTGGACTGGCGTCCACATTTTAAGTGCACAGAAGTCGCGATTGTTGAACTCGTGCCTTTGAGTTTCGTCTCGGATCACTTGAGTTGATAACACAATAAAGGTGTTTTATAATCCACCTATTCAATACTTTTATTTTCACTTATAGTGGTTACATAAAACAGATTATCAGTTAAATGGGACATGTTTCGTCCTCAGTTTAGGGCATCTTCAGCCTAAAAACAATCTTCAAGAGTACATCTAATATTAAATATGGAAGCTAAAAGTTTAGCCAGTTATTAAAATTCGGGATATAAAAATGTGAAAAATGATGCATTATACAAACATGTTAATGGAAACACAGTCAATGATTAAACTATGATCTTGTCGGAGACTAAAACTTCTTCCATTAAAATTCCAATTAAAATAGTTCATTTCAAAATGTTAATGGAATATCAGAGTGATAATAACATAATGCCAATGACAGGAGGGCATGAACACAAGCACAAACATGAATGTCATAAAAACAACGTGTTCAAGGTCGCTAAAGAAATTCGTGAGCATAAGGTGAAACGGATGCAACAGTTGAAATATTGTAGAAGTAGCCTTTAGTACCGGTGGGCAATACTCTTGGCTGAAACCTTGTCAGGAAATGTCAGAGGATACTGAAAAATGTTCTATGTTAGTTGAAAGTTGTTATTTGTTAACTACTGTTGTGTTGGTAGCTGCCCTTCTGTTGGCTCTGAGTCTCGTATTATAATTACTCGGACACGGTCCACAGCATGGTCACGCGCTATTGGCAATAAGTCGGATACGGGCGTGAATGTGTTAACATGTTTGTATAATGTATCATTTTTCACATTTTTATATCCCGAATTTTTATAACTGGCTAAACTTTTAGCTTCCATATTTAATATTAAGATGTACTCTTGAAGATTGTTTTTAGGCTGAAGATGCCCTAAATTGAGAGCGAAACATGTCCCATTTAACTGATAGTCTGTTTATGTAACCACTATAAGTGAAATTAAAGTATTGAATAGATGGATTATAAAAACACCTTTATTGTTTTATGAACTGTAAATTTTCAATACAGACCAAAAATGAGATTTATCACTTGAGTTGATCGAAGTTTTGTAGATTTCAAAGTGGCAGCCAAAGTCATTGCTTCCAGTCGCAAATGGTCGAGTGTAACCTCTGATTCACTGTGTAAGAGTAGTTTGCCTGTTTTTCTACGGGGTCGGGTATGAGGTGAGGTGAATCTGTTGTGGCAGGTTTTTATGACCGGATTCTCTTCCTGATGTCAACCTCACCATAGGAGTTAATGAAATGAAATGAATAATGTGATAATATAATAGCAGGAAGGACGAGGGTGACACCCGGTGCCGGGCACATAGCCTGCTCCTGTTGAATAGCACCAAGTGGTCTGCTCAAGGCTTAACGTACCCATCTGATGGATGAATCAGCATTGTTGTATATCCTCACTCCATATAAGCACTGCGGAGAGGTTTGGAATTTAATCCAGGCTTTTGGCATACAATCTAGTCAGACCATTGACACCGAGGTGTCATATTTTTTCACCTTCTCCTTCCTAACGTTTTTGGACCTGGCGCTAATGCTTGTAGAAATTGGTATTTTTCCACCTTAATTTACTTTGAATTCCTGTCGTCGCTCTCCCTAACTACTTCTAGTTCTAATACTCTCATTGACTCCGAGATGGCGTGAGTATCTGTTTCTTATACTAGCTGACATCTAGTCGGAAACTTGGTACTACGTTGCTCCGCCTACTAACCAATGAGAGCTTGCTTCCAGAAGAAAAGCTAATCTCCGATTATTGAGGAAGAGTCTGGCGTGAGTTGTGAACTGAGATACACGCACGGTTCTTGCCTGTCTGGTGGGAGCACATTCCGCCTCTTGTTATGGATGTGACTTGAACAAAAAAAGTGAAAAGGGCCTCTCCCGTGGCCCTTCTTATGATCTTGGGTCTTTAATCAACGCGGGAGCTGCTCTAGTTGGTATTTTTAGTTTAATCGTTGCATCGCTTCATCATCCAGAATGTAAGTTTTTTTAAATGGCATCTTGACGCCTTCCTAATTCAGTGAAGATTTTCTGCTATTCTACGAATCTAATTCTCTTCAGCTTCAAACAATTTCTGTACCCGTCGTGTAGTAATGGTGGACTCTTAATTGAACGGAAGATCTCGGCCTTTTAAAAGAAATTTGGATATTATTATTATTTCGAAAGAAATCATTGAAACCTTTATTCGGGTGATTTGTGTAAAATAATTTAAGAAGTATCGGAGTTTGAATACCTTACGCTCATGTGGTAAAGCGTGGGTAAAGCTTGTAAAGTATCAATTTAGCTACCTTATCAAAACATGCTAAGCGAGTCTATTTATCCAGTTGAGTTCTAACCAAGTGGACTGTAATTATTTAATTATGCTGTGTTTGAGTTAGATTTTTGTTCGTGTTTCTTGTTCCTTGTTTTTCCTTTCGTTCCCTTGGTTCTGATAAGCCTAGTATCCGTGGTCACCCGTTACCATGCTTGATACATGGCGTTTGTTGGTTACCATGCTAACGTTTTTTTTAAAATCGGTTTTGTTGACTGATTTTTAATGCTGTGTTTTCCCCGGATCGTGGATGTTGTTGGTTGTTTGCCAACTATTTCGGTATGGATGTGATTATGCTTTATTTTGATTGATTTCTCTTCTCTTGGGTGACCTTGTGCTCGGGTTTAGGCTATTTAATTTTTAATTTCGGTTATCCTTCGGTTTCTTCGGGGTACTATGTGTCGTGTTAATTTTTCTCCACTTCTTGATTTATTCCCTTAGTGAGAGCTCGGTGGATCTGGAAGACTTCAAAATGGATTCAATGTGAACTGATACTAGTATCAAACTAACTTTGCTGGTATGATGAGGGCTCACTTATTTAATAATTTAGTGTTTTCCTTTATTTTTTGGGGGTTGATCTCCCTAAGTTTTAAAATATATTTACTTGATATCTTAATTCAAATTAATGTATACATTTTTAATTTCTCCTGCGTTGAGTATTTCCTTTCCCTAACCTTCTAAAGATTAACTCACTAAATAAATCATTTGTTTTAAATTCCCCCATGAAAGTGTTGTTCTTTCTTAAACTAACTAGTTGGTACCAGGTACGATTTTCTTTCTCCTAGTTCCGGGTGCGTTTTCTTGTCCTTATTTATGGTAAGTATCTTGTTCTTGTTTAGTTTTGTGTTGATGATATAACTCTGGGTTCGGTTCCAGCTTGTACTCTTTATTCTCTTATTTGTGTTTCAGTTAATTTTTCCTTTCTTTCTTGTTAATTTACTGCCGTGAACGTAGAGTGTTGTGTATGATCTACCTCACGGGTCACCATTTACACTTCAATGCCTTAATGATCATGGCCACCAGGCTGTTGTGAGGAGAAAATAATGCTTAATCCATTGCTCCAAAATAAAGAGCTTTTACTAACATTTTGTTTTAGGAGTGGGATCTGCAATAATACTTCCGATATTTATTGGCCCTGGTGCACATGTTTTTGTATGTTGTCCGGTGTTTATTATACCTTTCAGTAGACTTTTTTTATAAGCCCAAGTGGAAAAGGTTTTTGTATTTGTTCTTGTGTATTTTTGCCAACGGCCATACCATGTTGAATACACCGGTTCTCGTCCGATCTTGTGTATTTTTACACCTTTTAATACATTCCTCTCATCTTTATAAATTGTAGATATAATTTTCACTGTACTTGCAGATACACTATGTAAAATGACGCATCGGAAAAATTCATATGTAATGTTTCCATATCCCTGTTGGATAGTTTATATTCGTATATTCAGTAGTATGTTTTCTTCTGTTACACGTTCTTTTTCCTTGTCCCCAACAGAAATGTCTTAATGAAGTTTTACTGTAGTATCCTTTTATACTTTTGTCTTTGTACAATATTATGCATACAGATATTATACAGTTACCCAAATGAGCAATGGAAAGGAACAGAAGTGACAAATCTAGTCATGTTTACAAAGATAAGAGCATTAAAACAAACAGATTATATGATAAACACAGTGGCAGGTCAGTGTGGGAAAATGGAATATAGAAGCTAGGAGTCAAGGACAGGCTTGAAAAACAGTCAAGGACAGGGCCATCTCTACATCTTCATATACTGCCATTTTCAAATAGATGGTCTCTCCCAACTTTGTGACGCTTAGGAAGTTTGCATGTCCATGCCTTTCATAACTCTTGGCCAGTACTTCAATTCTTAGAAGGGCCACTCTCTCTTTTTTCTCTTATGATCACTTTTCAGGTGGTGTTTTATCTAATTGCACGTCCACTTAAAACAATAATCGCTTCCCATAATTATTAAACTTTCAAAAGAATGGTAGGTATTTGTGAGCAATGAGCAATTCTATAACGTCATTAACAGGTTCACTGCGGTTATATAAGGGGTGATTTACTCCCCAACCTGAGCAGGTTTATTGCTTGGAATTGTAACTTCAGAATGTCTTCATCTCTGTACATCTACCATGGTGGTTTTTCTACAATCGAAACTGCACTGTTGGCCATCAAAGCAAAATATGCATAAAACGAAAATAAATACAGTAGAAGTCCGCTATAACGAGAATTCATAACAGTGAAAAATTTACTCTCTAGCGGATTGTCGTTATATTCAATTTTTTTTAAAGTCGGAAAAATCCCATGCACATTCAAATCGGTGTGAAACGGCAATCATTTCGTTCAAAACTTACATTTTCACAGATGATATCCACACCACGGATTACTTGTTTGTTATTTTTCGAAATCTGATACTACATGAAAGTGTGTGTTTAATTTCATCCAAGACAACCCAAAATGCAATACGACCTCACTTTTTCCTTGAAGAAATTTAAATCACGCTTAAAAAGTGCTTTGTACAGTCATATGAATGCCTTTCTTGTACAGTACGCATTTTTAAACTATCTTTGTTTTCGTAATCTATAATCTTCATTTCCGTATTGACAATTGCACAATTAAAAATAGGAGAGGATTTCCACCAATCAATACTTATTTATTGTATATATTAAACTACAGGACCGGTTTCGACCTCATATTCAAGGTCATCTTCAGCTGAACCATACATACATATTTATATAATGAAGCTTTGATTAAGATTGTGGTGTTGAAGGAATGCCATATGATGATGATGTACATTTAGTTACATACAAATGGGGCACGTCTTAGCGTGAACTGGCGTATATGTCATTCTGTACAATATTGCAACTGTATGTCTAAAATGTTTAAGGTCTTAAAACTAGTGTATAAAACACGTCTTTTCCTAAACTAACTTATATATATGTACAAGATAAAAACAATATATAAAAAAACACTTCATGCATATGAACATTCGTTCTTGCTTGGTGGTCAATACATCGACTAACTTCCGTATTTAAGTCTTATTCACAATTGTACACTTCAGCTGCTATTCTTGGAGTTTGTAAAATTGCATGGATAAAAGTTTTGTCTTCCTGTGCGTATGTGAGATAAAACACTTTCAATTTTAAAAAGGTGCCAAATGTATGGATGAAATTCAAGTAAAATATGTTCAGCTCTGCTGTGTGTGTTGCTCTTTTATTAGAACCAATTCATGTTGTCTTTTTGGCGTCCGTAAATTTGGATGACATTGGTTTCAAAGTAGTGGCTCCTTTCCCATTTGTAGCTGTGCAATGATGTTATGTTTATTGTTGTTGGTGTAGCTGAGTTGTGTTTGACATGCGAGCTCGCACAAACTCAGCTACACCAACAACAATAAACATAACATCATTGCACAGCTACAAATGGGAAAGGAGCCACTACTTTGAAACCAATGTCATCCAAATTTATGGACGCCAAAAAGACAACATGAATTGGTTCTAATAAAAGGGCAACACACACAGCAGAGCTGAACATATTTTACTTGAATTTCATCCATACATTTGGCACCTTTTTAAAATTGAAAGTGTTTTATCTCACATACGCACAGGAAGACAAAACTTTTATCCATGCAATTTTACAAACTCCAAGAATAGCAGCTGAAGTGTACAATTGTGAATAAGACTTAAATACGGAAGTTAGTCGATGTATTGACCACCAAGCAAGAACGAATGTTCATGTGCATGAAGTGTTTTTTTATATATTGTTTTTATGTTGTACATATATATATAAGTTAGTTTAGGAAAAGACGTGTTTTATACACTAGTTTTAAGACCTTAAACATTTTAGACATACAGTTGCAATATTGTACAGAATGACATATACGCCAGTTCACGCTAAGACGTGCCCCATTTGTATGTAACTAAATGTACATCATCATATGGCATTCCTTCAACACCACAATCTTAATCAAAGCTTCATTATATAAATATGTATGTATGGTTCAGCTGAAGATGACCTTGAATATGAGGTCGAAACCGGTCCTGTAGTTTAATATTGTGCCCTACTGGACCCTGAAGTTCCGGCCAGGCGAAAGCCGGTTTCGAACCCAGAGTACAGTAGTGAAAGAACTCTCACAGACGTGAGCTGGTGCACATAGTCTTACCTGAACATATTCCTCTTCACTCAGCCGGATAAGCGTTCTTCTCAGGGATAACATGGGGATAACGGGGCAACAAAAGATAAACACGAGGATATGTGACTAATCAGGTAAGAATTGGCTAAATTAAAATAAAATAAAATATCTAACAGAAACATCGCTGCATTCAAAGTTTAACAAATAGGGATTTATTACATAAAATTGAATTATTTACAAATGAAAGAGCTTTTCATTATGATAGGGTAAAATAACGCTGAGCCGATGACAACCAGTTCACTGCCTTCACGAAAACAGCTGTTCTGTAACAAGCATGTTACCATAGTGTAAGTAACGAATTCAAGAAAAACGGATATCTGCTGAAATACACATTATTGAATGACTCCCATAAAATTTACTATGCCTCGAACCGTCGAACCCCGGAGCAAACAAATATCACCACAAAATGTACAATGACCTGACTCGGTCACGAACCCTAGTCCCATGACGAGTAAGGCGTAAAAGATACATATGCAAACAATATAAAAAGAACACAATCAACATATACACGGGTGTTAATATCAAACGGGCCAGTGTTAAAAATTTACGTAGAACAAATAGGACATAAAAGATCTCTTCCTGCTTTCAAAACATCAAGGTCCTCCTCCCCTTCACACACTTGACAAGCTGCAGACGGCAAAAACCAATTCTCAAGCCTGTGACGTCAAGCTCAACGACCTTCACCCTCCACCACTTCACTAGCGACAGTCCCCCTAATTTATGAGCTCATCTGGGCGGCAGGCTAAAAATCTCGCCTTTCAAAAGAAACACCTCACGTAATCTGCTGAAAGCCCTCTTTAAAATACACCTGGGCGATCTGCCCTTGTCTCAATATCACCAGCAGTATCGCAAATCTCACCTTCGCCTCTCATGGGCTCAACCTTGGTGCTACAAAAACACTAATCATTAAGCGATAGTCACATGGCCATACTAGGCATCTCCAAATATATCCAATATACTCTCAATTGTGCTGGGCTCTCTCATATCAATCGCAAATCTTACTTTTGCCTCTCATGGGCTCATATCTCTCAAATATTCGGACTCGCTCGCTCTATCCGTGAAGCTGGGTGAATTACGGGTTCCATGCTGGTCTCAACTATACGTATCTACGTCTGCAGAAACAAATGCCTAAATGCGATATAATAAAAAGTGTCTGTCTGTTAGACTCACCTCCTATGACCAAAGGAGTTCGATCAGACCCATAAAAATCACACGTACGTTAACATAATACAATCAAAATGAAATACACACGCTAACAAGGAATCTACAAAATATCATCTACCTTAATGTACGGGGTTCGAGCTTGAGGCCTAGCTCTTAATTACAAGGAAAATTTTCCTACCATAACTAATCTGTTGACTGACGGCCCCACATATTCCTATCTAAATTTAAATGACATGCTTGAAACAGAATTGGAAAGCTCTGACCTTATGATATCGATGACATAACGGAGCGGCCCTCCCTGTGGACCACTGAATTTACCACATCATGATAGACTGCGGCGCTGGCATCAGATACTGTTGACCACTTGGAGACATTCTTTCTTGTGTGGCGCCTTCGTACAGCTCCCTCTGTAGTTGGAAGGTGTCCCCTTCGACGTCGCGCTGATCAGGTGCTCCCAACGTTCCTGGATCGATGCCCGTTGTCGTGTTGGCTTCAGCTCCTGGTTGTGGCTTCCTTGCAATGATGATGTCAAACACTCGTTCTGACTTGATGCTGGGGTAACTGAAAATAAATTCATATATTACAGACTGTCCAAACTCGATGCCTGTTTCCACTACTATCGTGTCTCACACGTCACATTGACCAAGTCTCGTTCAGAGTTTTAAACCTGGTACACAGTGTCTTCACTACTTTAGGTCACTGTTATTTCATCCCATCACTCGGACAACATGTCGTTTCTGAATTCATATCCTGAGCCAATCTTAATTCTAGCAGTTCGTCAGTCATAACTTGACCTCACAGAAATATGAAGCTACTAGTTCATTAGTCTCTTATAAGCAGTAGCTCATCTCCCCCTAGCATATTCTCACAGGTAAAATCTTAAATTCAGCTGAATATTCAAGTTGATTACTTACTTCCTCGCAGATATAGCAGTACTAGTAGTATGTGCAGCTCGAAGACAAAGCGTTGTTCTCAGTACCAACACGCAGTATGACGACTCGTTCAAGCGGTCTTCTTGTCCAAGAATGAGACTGATATGCCAGGCGGCCTTATTTTATAATCCCGTATAGCGTCATCACGCCGCTTGGTCGCGTGCAATATGCGCGCGCCCGCGAAGTTTTTCCCGCATAAAGTACATCATGAGCTCTAATTAACGAATGCATTTATGAATGCAGCCCTAATGCATATCAAAATAAAGCAGAAATTATACAGGTTGCAATTCTTGTCTCAAATCCAATGCAACTCTTCCGTACCCAAAGATATTAATTTAATTCTTTCTTCCCTCCTACTATAAGTTTTGCCGGGATCTGGGAAGCATCCCCAATCTTCATCAAGAGGCTTGGCTTGGGACATAACTCCTTTTAATGAGTTTCTGGAGATTTCTCATAATGACGCTCTCGCTCACTTCACACAAGAACGCTTCTTCTGGACTCCTTTATGACATATACTGTAAGACACTGGCTTCGTGGGTGGCCTCGTGTGATTCCAATATCCAATACTAAAATTAATACAATTGTCCCATGAACAGTATGGTTCAATATATACAATAAATAAGTATTGATTGGTGGAAATCCTCTCCTATTTTTAATTATCTTTGTTTTCACGCCAACGCCGAACATTGACTTTAGTTATCCCATATATTTTTTGTGTCTACACATAAATTCTTTATTTCTGGGGGTTTAATAACCATAACTTAAAATTGGCATCATAATATCGAAGAGAACCCGTTGATAATTTGCCGACAATATCTATTCCATGCGTCTCTAGAATACGACGTTGCATCAGGAAAAGATTCTTGCTGTCTATCAAAGTGTTACTTTTACTCAGCGTCAGCTACAACCGGCCGCTACACGCACGTCTCGCTTGCCGGGTTAGACCATCTTCAGCGGCTAGCGATGTATAGGCCTAATCGCGGACGATAAAAGTCAATGAACGAGTTTACTGCGGCATGGTATGGCCATTCTGCCCTTGTGTTTTTCGTGCACGTACCTCAACATTTCATCTTTGACTTCTTTAAAGCATCCTTGCTGCGGGCCACTGAATACATTTTTGTATAGTACGCATTTTTTTAGCTATCTTTGTCTTCACGCTAATGCGGAATATTGGCTTTTGTTAGGCCTATGCCGTATTTTCTTGCAGCTGCACAATTATTCTACATTTCCGAGTGTTTAATAACCATTAACTGAAAATTGGCATCATAATATCGACGAGAACCCGTCAAAAATTTGCCGGCAATACCTGTTCCACGTATCTTTGCAGTACTACGATCCATTGAATTAATAAATAAAGAGGTTCAACCTATTCGATACAAAAGAATAAGAAATGCAGTGATTACATTCTTATTTAATAATGAGTAGAAGTGGTATCGGTTTCGACCCTAGTCCAGGTCATCATCAACCGATTAAAACATGAAAAACAATGCATAGGAAAAAGAAAATAAAAGATCATAAATAAGAATGTAATCACTGCATTTCTTATTCTTTTGTATTGAATAGGTTGAACCTCTTTATTTATTAATTCAGTTTTAACTGTGATACTTTTCATTACGGAACAATGAAATTTTTATCTTTGAATACTACGATCCATCACGAAAATATTCCAGCTGTCTATAAAACTTAATTTCACTAAGCGTCGGGTATAGTAAACGCTTTAAAACTCTGCCACTGGGCCTTGGCCTTTTTAAAAATTTGAAGGCGTATGTTTTGATGCCATTCTGTAAATTTGAGAAACGTTTTTGTGGAAGTCAGTAGAACGTCATTCCTCTCTTCACTATTTTCCGAGATCCAGTGACAACACAGAGGCACTGTATAATCAGTTGCCGCAGCTAGCGATGTATAATAAAGAGGCAGTCGTTTATTAACGGGTATTGTGTGTGTGGGGGAGGAGGGTGAAAACAAGCAGCGTGGTTACTGCGGTAGTTGCCAGTGGTGTTCATTACTGTTAGGTCACGAATGCAAGAGAACCCTTGATTTTTCACAGGAGATTCTGAGAAAAAACGTCTTGCCACTGCTACCGTTTGATGACTTACAGCTGTCAGAACTTTGCAGCGAAGGATACACAAAAATTTTCTTGAATCTTCGGTATCCAGATTTATCAAATTGTATCATCCTTCAATGACAGCTAAGTGCCTTACTTTAATGCAATTTATGCATAATTTAAAACTTTTATCTCCATTATATTATCTCGCATCTAGTTAAATTTCGGAAAGGTTATTCCCATGTAAATTTTTAGCAACAGGGTTATAATTTCTGTACATGATTTTGAAATGTTTTCGTGATACATATACGGTTAAGTTAGCTGACGCCATTCGAAGAAGAAAACTGAAATGTTTGCCACAGAAGCCTCTGGATTGATACGTATTTCATATAAAAATTAAAGGTTTAGTTTAACAATTCCACCTTTTCAATACAAAATTTATGTAATGCTGGTTACATTACAAATGAAAAATTTGTTTGGAACTAGTTTCGACCTAAGGTCAAGGTCATCATCAGCCAAGAACACAAATTGCACAGCATATTCAATAGTCCATAAACAATATACATATATCGCAGAAACATTGTGATTCGACGATGTAAAGTTTAAGATGAAACAGTCACAATGGGGATAAAAATGTGTGATCTGGATTTAACTTATTAAGGGGTAGATCTACCATATTTTAAGGCTAGTCTTGTGATGCCAATAAACTGTAATCAAATTCCATCCAATAATATGACCAGAAAATAAATACCTTTCTTTAAAATAAGATATTTAGTATTCTCACTGTTTTGGTGTTTTTTATTCATATGAACTTTACATCATTACTTCCGTTTCCTTTCTTATATGTTTCAAAATGTTTTTAGGTTGGCAAAGAGAATATTACACCGGCTATTTCACTGGTGAACTTTGAAGAGCGTCACCGTGTTGCAATGGAGTATGTATATGGCCCCACTTTCATCTGCCCTAACATGAACGTGGCCAAGCAAGTTGCTTTCCATCCAAGGATCATGAAGAAGTGCATTACTTATGATGGTGACATTGCAGATCCGGCAGGAACATTATCTGGTGGTAAGGTTCCAAGACTGGTTTCTTATTTATTTCTCTTTTCAATAAAACTTGTATTTTCAGGGGCCTGAAAAAAGAAAAGGTATGTGTGAAAGCTGTATAATTGAGTGTGCCTACAGTATGTAGAAAAGAAAACATAAGTGTATTGCATTGAACATTTGTATATTGGAGGTAATATAAACTTGCAGTATATATCGTACAATGTTCTGCGTTAAACTACACAGAGAAGTTGTTTATTTTAGATTGTTTGTTATTGTCTGCTGCTACGGCATAAGCTACATCCTCAAATCTTGGTAACTCTTTGATTATTTCATCAGACACTTTATGATGTTCAAGGGTTACAATTTTTTTTTTTTTGGTCTGTATTGAACTGAGATTACATATAATTTAATTTCACAAAAATTGTTTATTCCATCTATTCACTACTTCATATTATTAGCCATGCATATATTTGCATTACAATGAGTCACTAGGGACTAGTTTCGACCCTGCTTGGCGTCATCATCAGCCTTCATTGAGCACACATTTTTTGTCGAATGTCCTAAAACATTACCTTCCTATAAAGTAATAAAACTACTAATATGAGCTATATGTACAGTGCAGTAACATTCCTTGTGATATGTGGTTACATTGAGCCAAGTGTTGTGGTACTTGAAATGTTACATGAATTCTAAAATATTTCGTGGCACAAATCATTACATTAGAAATATACATTTCCGTTAAAATGTCTTAGTACAAATGTACAAATGGTGTGGTAAGTTCTGCGAATTGTAGTTCAATTGTACTTTGCATCAATTTTTCGACAGTGCTTGAAATATTAGATGAACATTAAAGTATTATGTGACACAAATTCATTGCATTATGATAAAAGTATACAATTTCATAAACAGTCTAAGTACAATATCCAGATGTTTCTAGTAAGTTCTTTGAGTTCTAGCTCGATTGTACTTTGCATCAACTGAGTGAAATTTAATTTTTACGACACTGGCTCAGAGGGTATTTTAGGTAACTTCCACTAAGTCCAAGTAATGGTAATGTAGACATGATACTGTATAGGCTTTTGGGCTTACGCTGTGTCAAGAAAATAAGGTGAAATTCTTTATGTTTCGCAGAGAACTGTGCTCTGCGTCATCAGAAGAAATCTCGACTGTCCACGAGAAAGGCTTCTTAAACAATGACTCTTTTAGATGTTATAATAGAATTGGCAATGGTATGTTCATTCGCCATCAGATGGCTCCCAGGATGTGGCACAGCACTAGCATTCGAAGCGGAAGCTGACCGAACCATCAGAATCAGTCTAAGAGGTTCACATAACATGTGTACGTAACATATGACATTGACAGGTGTATGATATTGACACAAGCCTGGAATGATACGTCTGGTGATGAGGAATGTACGAATTTGGAAAATACCGAGACGAAATAACAGTGAAGGGACAGGGAAGGGAACTACCTACGTAAATTCTTAATGGCTGGCAACCAGGTATTACTTAATTGATAGTCAGTGTCCCTGTTGAAATTGTTACGATTTCTATGTACCGTATTTACCCGAATAATCCCCGCCGTCGAATAATGCCCGCACCCTCATTTTAGAATGGCTCATTTCGAAAAAAATGAAATGAACTAAAATTCCTTTCATCGGAAGAGTAACTTAGGCATAAACAAATATTTCGTATCACTCCGCGAGGTCCACATGGTCTTTATGCAAATATCACTGCTATGAAATATATTTTACATGGAAATGAGCAAGTAGGTCTACTTACATGACAGGTATTTCATTAATCTGAACTTGCAATAGGCTCTATTAGAAGATTCATTCTCTCTTGCATCACTAGAATACTCTCCTAAATTACTTACAAGTTCGTCACTCTCCACGTCTAACGCCGTAGGCGGCTGGAATATCTAATTGAAAGATAAAAATCACAGCGACGAGTAATATGATCAAGATTATGCAATTAATAAACGTCCGACACATTTTAGGTTATCTGAAGCTTCCGAACAGAACCTGAAATTCCCAACACATAGGTAGGCCTAAAATGAATTCTCAATTATAGCTAATATCTTGTACGGTATGCGACTGGGTGACGTTTAATGAAGAATGAAGAAATACTGACTTATGTTTTTAGTAACATACAATGTGTAGGCTATAATAGGTTTTTTTTGCTAGTGGCTTTACGTCGCACCGACACAGATAGGTCTTATAGCGACGATATATAATAGGTTTTTCTTATTCCCTTTGTTAATGCTTTCTGCCACCAAGTTCAATAACTCTCTTGGAAAGTCATATTAGGCTTCTTTCTCTGTTTCTGCTCAATAGCGGACATAATTTATGCAAATTATTTGCAAACCCCGGATGGAATCAAAAATTTGTTTACAATTCGATAGTGGCGGCAGCACGTAGTCATTTGTTTCCTCACGGCTGACTTGGTGCGTCGCTCTAGCTAGCTCAACAAGGGATCCAGTTGGCCGTGGTTTCCTGTACGTCAGTATGAAAAAATGTGGTTCAAACTGAGATTGAAATGAAAACTTAGTTTTGGTAAACCGAGATAAGTTCTGTGGTGAATACGGAAGTGAGCGTTATCCGAAATAATGACATATCCGAGTTTTGAATATCTAAGATAACAGCAAACGTTACTGACGTTGGTGAACACGGGCCTAAAACACTTCTTACACGTGGTTTCTCTTTACTGGACAGTAACACGACCGATAGTGGATAATTCTTTTCGTGCAATGTAAACACTTGAAATAGACACACCGACAAAATCTGATGTTACATTTGCAATACAGTAAAACCTTGTTAATTCGAAGTCTTTGTAATACTGAAATCGGACTTCCAATTGTGTGATTTCGAATTAACAGCCATCTTGTAATTCAGAAATGCCAACCCTCACCAGTTTTTGCTGATTCTGCTTCTCCGCGTGCTGCCTGCTATGTGATATTGTGGCTTTCCTTAAAACGCTGAATACAAAAGAATTCCGATTTCACTCTATTTTCAACTGTGAAACACGCTATTGACACAGCGAAGTGAGTGAAAGAGAGGAAAGCTACCCCTGCACGTTACGGAGGATGCGTTCTATCGTGATGTGGAGAAATTTTGAATTTAAATTACTCGTAAAATATGGTACTATTTAAAAAAAATGTAAAGTCAGTTTAGAATTAAAAGTCTGAATTTTTTTCTGTTTAAATGTGACATATGGGGACAGTTTTCTTCCATCTACGGTTGCACAAAGCATAACTGTACAATCAGCGTCGAAAACTAGGTGAGCCAGGAGCGTGTTGGAAACCTTGACGCAAATAAAACCCGCACCCCAATTTCGTGCTTTGAATAAAAAAAATATATATATGCGGGGATTATTCGCGTAAATACGGTATTTCCACAGCTTCCCGTATAATCCTGGACCTGTAGTGTCTAGTGTGGGTAAGAGCTCAAGCATCTTGGAACATGACATCATGACCCGACGATAGATTGTGCTCAGCTATTGCCAATTTGTCTGGTTGGTTGAAATATACAATATTAAATAGAAGGAAGGATCCACCTTTCAATACTCCGTTGTTAAGTTGAACCAAATAGAAGTTACAACCTGTTCATTTGGGACTGGTTTCAACACATTTGAAGTGCCATCATCAGCCAATGAGCAAAGCAGTCCAAAAATTAAGTTACGTTATGTTATATTCATGTTCCTTGATACCGGTACCAATGGACCAGCATGCTTGGCCGATGTATACCTGACCGCAAGTACAGGGAATTTCGTGTACCCCAGGATGTAAAAGTGGGGAAAATTTGTTCTTGGTTTTACTCAGACTGTGAGCAATTTTAGTGGCAGTGCCAAACATGGTTTTTATATTGTGTTTGTGGAGGACCGTGGTAATTCAATCCTTGGTGTTGTGAATGTAAGGCAAGTAGGTAGTTCCCTTCACTTCTTCCTTCTGTGAGCTCTGCTTGGTCATTTCTCTGGGATGCAGGGCTCTATGAATCTGGAAATCGCTGTAACCATTACCCTTGAACGCGACTTTGAGCGTGTCCATCTCCACCTGGATATGTAATGGCTCACAAATTTGTCTCGTCCTCGTGGCGAGTGTCGTGAGAATGCCTTATTTTTGTGTTGGATGGTGGTGAGAATCTGCATGAAGATAGCGATTTTTATGGGTAGGCTTACAATAGACAGTATGTCCTAAGGAGCCGTCCGGTTTCTTTCTTACTAGAACATCCAAGTAAGGAAGGCATCCGTCCGACTCATCTCCATAGTGAATTTAATTGAAGGATGTTTCCGATTTAGGTGGTTTAGAAATAGAAGAAGGACCTTCTGTCCAGACCACAAATGCATCATCAACATACCTCCACCATGTCATAGGTTTGACGGGCACCGAAGCAATAGCCTCCTCTTGAAAATGCTCCATAAAGAAATTAGCCACTATGGGCGAAAGTGGACTTCCCATATCCACTCCGTCTGTCTATTAATAAAAATTCCAACCCCACAAGAAATAGCTGGAAGTCATGCAGTGGTAAAATAGCTTAGTAATGTCCCCAGGGAACAGTTGTTCAATGAGAGACATGACGACTCAGCCGGCTCTTTAGTGAACAAGGACTCCACGTTGAAACTCGCCAAAAGTGCATTAGGTTGAAGGGTTATGGTTGACAGCTTGTTGATGAAATACCGAGAGTCCCTGATGTATGATTCAGTACGTCCTATGTGTGGCTGAAGCAATTTGCTTAGGTATTTAGCCAGAGCATATGTAGGAGAACCTATCGCACTAACAATAGGTCTGAGGGGAACGCCTTTTTTATAGATCTTAGGCAGTCCATATAATCTAGATGGCACTACATCCCCCGGGGACAGACGTTTAGCCTCCTCTTTTGGAATTAAAGATTGCCTTAAGAGCTTCATGGCGGCGTTGGACACACGAGTGGTGGGGTCACGTGAGCTCAGTCTGTAAACAGGCTTTGACAATATAGAAGAGATCTTATTCTTATAAGAAAGGCTGAGCCGGCTGTGGAGAAAAGAGCCGTTATGAAGACTAGAGGAGATTCGCCTCCAGAAACTTCAGCAGGAAATAATCATGATCTGGAATCTTGCTGCAATTTTGATACTGAAATGAGAGATGTCATTGATAACGATACGCTGATGTTGGCCGCGAAAGTTGAAAGTGAATGAAACTACATATGCTGAAAACCATGTGCCTTTATTGAACTGATTAAAATATGGGGTGCATGAGACAAGACCGTTGGCAGTTTACACTTAGTTCATCCCAGATTTTAATGTTAATTGTGTGTTTGTACAATAGTTTTCATGTCAATCGTGTGTTTTTACATTTGTTTTGTTATTAGATGTATTACATTAAGGCTGAAGTTGGCCAGCCAAGGCCAAAACTAGTCCCTAGTTTAGTAATGTAATTCAGTTATATTGCATAATATAGTATTGAAAAAGGTGGGCCATACAACATTAATTTAATAATTGTTATTGCGATCACAATTCAGTACGGATCAAAACCATGAAGTTTATATCGTATGATCCCCTTCCAATGTCACACGTTTTCATTGTTGAAGAGGTCCGGAGATCTTGCTGTCCACCATAGGACCTCAACATGCTCTAGGCAGTCCATAAGTAGAGCCCTGCATGGATACGGATATCTGCGGCTATTCGCGAAGTTAGTGTCTTGGCGGATGCAAACTGTACAACAATGTGGATAATTTTGTTGCTAATTTATAAATAATTTAGTTTACTGATTTTCACTCAGGTGTACTCGTTTAGGTGACCCTTGACAGTGGTTTGGGAGAAGGGTGATATATAAAGAGCCTTGAGACCATAAAGCTGTAATTCTGACCTATATCTAACTGGCTTCTGACCGCAATGAATGGAAGGAAGGAACAATGGTCAATACGTCGGTGATTGTCGGAAGAGAAAATCCCTCATAAACCTATGACTGCAAGGGCTCTGGTGCCAGGTATCAGACGTATTGTATTATGCTAACAGATCTATCCGTTTCATTACCTTGGGTGTAATATACTGTAGTTAAATATTTACAATATCTGTTGATAAGCATTTCCAAATGTGGATGAAGGAACTGCAGATGCCGATAATATTTTGTATATCTGCACAGGGCTCTATCCACAGGTACATGTGCTGTGTGTGGATGTGCATTATCTTGGTGGAACACTGTCCCAGAGTGCCGTGCCATAAGTGGCAGGACGTGCAGACTCAGAATGTCTGTGGTCGCTGTGCTGTCAAAGTCTGTTGAAGCACTATTAGAGATGACCTGAACGCATATCCTGTGGCTCCCAACGCCATGATGCCAGGGATTATGCCTGTGTGCCTTTCCACAATATGGGCAAGATCTGCCCTCGACCCCGCCACATCTGCACACGATGGTCATCTGAGTTTATGGAGAAGTGGGACTCGTCACTGAACATGATGCAATGCCAGTCATCCTCTGTCCATGCCTCCCGATCAAAGCACTATTCCAAATGCAGGTGTTCATGTTCTGGTGTCAATGGCAATCAACGTATGGGGCGGTAGGACTCCAATCCGGCGGATGCGAGTCATCAGGACACTTTGCGGGAAAGCACAGGATGCTCTAGAGTCTCCAATACATGTATACTGATGGTGGGTGCCAAAGTTATGGGATCCCGCAATGCTTGGTGCACCATACGATGGTCCTCCATCGAGGTGATCTTCTTTGTCCGTATTGATAATTTAAGCACACAAGTATGAAGGATGTGTTTTCCACCTAATCAATACTTTATTTTACAAAATGTTTAGAATTATTTACATTAAAACAGTACCGGTTTCAGGCACACTCTATCAGTTATTCTAATTCCTACTTCCTTTTTCTTTGTCAGATTTATGAATTTACCTGAGCGTAAATACAAGTATGAAGAGGGGAGCTCTATCAACCTAATTTCTTTAATTTCAATATATGTCATGTCATGTCATATAAATATGCCTCAACAAGGATCCTGAAAACTACCATGTATCAGCAACAACATAGACTAAGAATGAATATAATATCTGTTAAACTAAAGAACCTCAATCTACTGAACGCAACGTTCCCCGCAAAATTGCGGCCCAACAATGCACCTTGATTCTATAAAACAGTTGGACATAATGATGGCATACTGGATAGATATTTGAACTTGCCACCAAAACCTCTGTGACCCTTCATTCTCTAAGAACTGTTCCTGTTTTTAACCTCAGCTATACAATTTTTGGAATATGTGGCATTCGTGGGACTCCAGCATGCCAAAGCCTTTCATTGTACCATATGTATATATCTAGTTTGACCTAATGTTGGCAACAGCATAGATATTTGAATGGGACTCCAACAAGTCAAAGCCCTATAATTGTACCATATGTATATATCTTAACATTAGTACAGTAGACGTCCGATAGTCCGGCACATTTGGGACCGGCCCGGTGCCAGATTACCGAAAATGCCGGACTATCGGGCGGTACCTCTTACTATGATATAGGTTAAGGCGTACAGCAAAACCAGCTGTAACTCGGTGTTTTGCAGTAAAATGTTGATTAGCAGAATCATTAGTTTAATAACACACTCCTCTTTTCAAACGTGTTGTTTCTTATTGCCATTTCATAATAATGCCGGAGTTCATCGATGTTTTTATCTGTAAGTCTTCCTTTAACATTTAGAGTCTTTCCATCTACAAATTCTCTTTTTCTTCTGTCCGCTTCAATTTTTGAAGGCATGTTCCCGTCCGTTTTTGAAATCTGTTTTTTTTATCATATGGTTGGCTTTCCAGTACTCTTGGCTTTCCAGTACTCAGTATAGCACACAGCCTTCTAGGCTGAATATTTTCAGAGATACTGTAGAGATATTTAAGTAAGTCAATGCATAACAAATGGATTGTATCAGATACATTTGCACTATTAACTTTGAAATAATAAAAAATACACTTCGATTCGTTTCGACAAATAATGCATCAAGTTGTTCACGAGAGATCATTATTGAGAGATAACAACATTTAAAAAATTCTGGAATGGTGCCAGACCATCGGGTGTTCCGGGCTGTTGGATGTCTGACTAATGGAATTCTACTGATTAGAATAAGGCATTCTTGTTTAATTATTTTTTAGTAATGTTTTATTATGTACAATCGCTATTAAGCAGGTTTATAAACAGCTGATGATGACCTATTTACAGGTCGAAACCGGGACTGTTTTAATGTAAATAATTCTAAACATTTTGTAAAATAAAGTAGTGATTAGGTGGGAAACTCGTCCTTCGTACTTGTGTGCTGAACAGGCACTCACGCTGGCTTTTAGTGCTGGAAGTGTCTGAGGACATGTTCGGCTCGCCAGGTGCAGGTATTTTTGTGTGACGCCCGAAGCCGACCTGCGCGTTATAATGAAGACAATACATGCACCCAGCCCCCATGACAGAGAAATTAACCAATGATGGTTAAAATTCCCGACCCTGCTGGGAATCAAACCCGGGACACCTGTGACAAACATCAGGCCACTGTGATATCTAAATGGCCCACGTGCCTGGCAATTGCATGATACGACCAACCAGCCTCATGCAGTCCTCCCAATGCGGCCTCTGTCATATGCTGGCAATTGGTGGATAGGCTGTCCAACGCGTCTGCGAGGCACTGTACATAGTCCTCTCTGCACGTCTTGTTTAACTGTCTGACTCGCAGCAGTTGACTGGTCACAACTTATCAACAACAGGACGGTGCCATCGTGAATGTACTCTGGTTGGCATTCTACACATTACAGATCCTTGTAAATCTAATCATTTACTCGCACATCAGTGGTATGCATGTATACCAAAATGGGATAATATGAGGCCACTCCTTCTGGGTGCTTACCTTTTTTTTTTTTTTTCAGGCAGTTATAATGTAAGTGGTGAGAATATTTAAAGGAAGAGAAAGGTTATACCATGGTTTCAAATTTTTCTTACTGTCACTTTACAGGTGCTCCTGAGCAGGGTGAACCTGTTATGCTAATGGTGCGGCAATTGAACAACTACAAAGAAGAACTTCAGCAGAAGGAGAGAACCCTGGAGAAATTGAATAGAGACATTGCTCATTTCAGCAAGGTTGCCAGGGAGTAAGTACTCTCTCTCTCTCTCTTTAGTGAAAGTGCTGTATGGTAGCAATCTTTAAGGAAATATTCATTACACTCTTGAAAAGCCTACTTGTTAAAAGCATGCGTAGACATACTTTCTTTTTTCCTTGCATGAATTGAGTGAAATATTGGAGTACCAGGCATTGTTTGGTTTTGTGCCTGTTACTGGCTTAAAAATTTATTTCAAAAAATTCAAAATCATTCATTTGGTTACGCATATATTCTTCCTTTCAAAATGCCTACCTTCCTAATCTATTGGCTAGTTTTAGTGTATGTTACAGCTAATTAATGGCGTATGGCTTTTAGTGCTGGGAGTGTCCCGAGGACATGTTCGGCTCGCCAGGTGCAGGTCTTTTTGTGTGATGCCCGAAGCCGACCTGCGCATTATAATGAAGACAATACATACACCCAGCCCCCATGCCAGAGAAATTAACCAATGATAGTTAAAATTCCCAACCCTGCCGGGAATCGAAGCACGGACCCCTGTGACCAAAGGCCAGCACGCTAACAAAAAATACTCCTCAGTTCTAAGGAGTGACTCCAGGTTGAATACAAAGATAGTGTGTGTTTACGTCTATCCCCCTTGCTGCTGTTGTCTATTATACATTCAGTATACCGTGAAACCTCGTTAGTGCATTCCTCATTAACAAGTTTTCCCACTTAGCACATCATAAATTTGAAGTTCCGATTCTCATCAGATTAAATCTCTTTAAAAATACCTTGCTTAAAGCATCACGAATTTTCACTATTACTGCTTAATAGGATCACAATTTTCCTAGCCCTAAAAATGTTATTTGTTATCCCTTGTGAAGGAAATTTGATTTCAGACTCTGGTAAGAGCCGTTCGCCACAGTGGCGTGATTACGAGAAAAGGCCTTAAATTCCGGAACTTCACAGGATAAGTTGCACCTTCGGGTAGCAAGCCTCGGGAATTTTCACTTTTGCTTGCCGGTTAACAGCAAGATTGCTGAATAACACAGTGATCCTATTTGTGCTTGTATTTCGCATTCCATTTAGAAGTTAGAAATTTATTTTGTATTGTGTGATACAGTAATGTAATGGCGTATGGCTTTTAGTGCCGGGAGTGTCCGAAGACATGTTCGGCTCGCCAGGTGCAGGTCTTTTGATTTGGCACCCGTAGGCGACCTGCGCGTCGTGATGAGGATGAAATGATGATTAGGACAACACATACACCCAGCCCCAGTGCCAGCGAAATTAACCAATGATGGTTAAAATTCCCGACCCTGCCGGGAATCGAACCCGGGGCCCCTGTGACCAAAGACCAGCACGCTAACCATTTAGCCATGGAGCCGGACTGTGATACAGTGATGCATAGGGAATATTTGTTGCGTGGTACAGTAGCCTATATGTGGATCAGGAACATAATTGTTTGAAATTGACTAGCGTGGTGCATATTTGTCTTGATATAGCCTAGTTATGGATACGGAAAAAGTCATAAAATTCCTTACCAATTAAGACAAAATTAAAATCTTTCAGAAAGTGGACTGCCATCCGCATCTTGAAGTGCACAGAGGTTAAGAATGTTGAACTCGCACCTTCGAGTTTTGACTCGATCACTCGAGTTGCTCGAGGGTTATTCAGAATGTCAGCCAAAGGAATTCCTCCCGGTCGCACATGGTCAAGTGTAACCTCCAATTCATTGTGTAAGAGTGTGACAAGAAAATGTTTAATAACCCACTGCTCTGAAATAAATGGCTTCTACTAACATTTATTTGTTCTAGAAAGAGTGTGACCTGCAATAATACTTTGATATTTTTATTGGCCTCGTGAACATGTGTTTCATATTTGTTCTTTCGTATTTTTCATACCTTTTAATATTCTCCTCTCATCCGTAGAAATGGCAAATATAGTTTTCACTGTACGTGCAGATGCACGACATAAAATGCCCTCGTGTCTGAAAAAATCTTATCTAGTGTTTCCATATCCCTGTTGGATCGTTGTTGTTCATATATTTAGCTGTATGTTTTCTCGCTTAATATGTTCTGTTTTGTCATCTTCTGTAGAAACGTCTTAACAAGGTTTTACTATATAAGAAAAATTTTTAATTAGCACATTTTGCAGCAAAATCATGGCAATAATGAATATTCTTGTGCACCGAAGCTTCCCTCAGGGAGAGACACAGAACTAACTTCTAGGGCATAGAGTTGCTTGTGGTATATTTCACAACTGTATGTTTAGAGCATTTAATCTCAATATACTATGGAATGACAGCATCAGTATACTGATTAGTTTCTAATTTTTATAAAGTGAAATTGTATTGCCTATCTGGAGACAACAAGAAAAATGATATTACAGTAAAATTTCGATGGATCGTTTTTCAAGTGGGAGGGGGAAAATTACGATGGATGCGGGAAAACGATAATTCAGGTAACGCAAAAAATTGGGGGAAAGCAAAATAATAAAATACGGTCACTGTATTTGGACGTATTTCTTTACGAAAACCTCATAGAGATATCAAAATATTACAACCACGATATACGCGATAGAAATGATAAGCATAATTTTTATGGCGTTTCTTTTCACTTTTCTTTACATCGCGTAACAATTAGAAACCGTTAAGGTCAATTTTCATATGGCAGATTACGGCTCTAAGTGGATATTACGGCGATAACCTCAATTTTCAGCGAAATTCGTACGATTTCAAAGAATGTGTATATTTTCATTATTTCGAATTGAAATAGAAAGTTTGTAGACTTCACTTTGTTCTTTATCTTTTTTCCTACTTACGGGCTAAAAAAACAGCATGAATCGTGAGCGCTACTATTAATCATTGAGTTCTTAGAATGAAACCGTAAAACTAACACAATCAATCAAGCAGAGAAATTGTTCCACCTAATGGATACTAACACATCAGAAGGTTTTTGGCGACAGGAGGATGGGAAAGAGCTAGGATTAGAAAGGTATCGGCCATGTCGTTAATTAACATACAGCCCCAGTATTTGCCTGGTGTGAAAATGGGAAACCAGGGAAAACCACCTTTAAGGCCTTGGCACACAGAATGCGGGCTGCGACCACGGGCAGGACGTCGTGAAACCCAATGCGGGCTGCAATCCGGAGATGTCTCACACATTGCGGCATGCTAGAGCGTGCAGACAGCTAGAAAGGCCACTTAGGTTTGGTCAGCAGAAGAGAAACATATTCAAATATGTGTTCTTCTGATGAAGAGGAAATATTTGCATTATTTTTCTTTATGAGAAAGAATAAGAAGCGGAAATGGATTCACGAAATTAAAATTTGCAGCGAGAACAATTAGGCGAATATCACAGATTATGTCGAGAATTAGAGAGTTTTGAAGATAGATTATTTACTTACTTTAGAATGTCTCGTGAGTGTTTCGAAATGTTATATAATCTACTGGAACCGACTATAAAGAAATTTACAACAAACTGGAGGAGGCCTATTCCTGCAAGAGAAAGGCTGGTAATTTGTTTAAGGTAAGTTATTTAAAATAATTAGAATATACTGTATGAACAAAATTTATTATAAATTGTTAATGATAAAAATTACAAATATTTTGTCTCATGTCATAAAATGGAATGTTTAGATTGGCAAGCTAACAAAGCTGACGTGAAGTAAGAGGGTTTGCAGTTTATTGCTGAGCAAAAAAATTAGCTCCACCTTCGTATATGTCTCTTGTATTTAGATTTCCGATCATTGCTGATGTAGGAGGATCAGCTTCCTGTGGTTGAAATTGTTCCGTACAAACAGGTTGTTCTGTAGCCGCAGAAGTGCTCTGACCATTGGAGAACCTACCAATCGTTGAACTGGTATCTCTGCTGCTGCTGTAATCACGATAGAATCTTTCATCTGAGCCCAGTGAACTCCAACAGGAAGTACTTGAAGAATATGAATAACGTTCACCAATTTCTTCCAGTTCAGCCTTTCCAAATAGCTCAGCTAATTGTATTTTCAGTTTATCCTGTCTCCTCGGCGAAAAACGTTTAAATATTGCAGCGTAGCTCATGGAAAGATTATCTATTTCGTCAGGTTGACGTTTTGAGGCGTTTTTCGTATCAAAATAACTTAATAGTTGTTTGACGTCATCACTCTGCTCTTTAGAATTTTTCTTCCTGTTTGGGGGTTGCGGCGTTTGTGTGGAGAGTGATTGCTATTCTTCAGTCACAGGAACACTACTCCCTGAAGGGAACTGAACTATTCGTTTGGGAAACTTCCATAGCCTCGATTTCTGATGTTGGGTTTTGGGATGGAACATTTGATTTTGTTGAAGACCTTACTAATGAATCATCCAGGAACTGCAGGTGGCTGCTCCATGGCCATTTTTTATATTTAGTATATGCAGCAGAACCCGTACTTCCTTTATCCAGCTTTTTATATTTGATGTAGCAGTCTCTCGGATTTCTCCACTTGTTTTTTTTACGGAATCTCCTGAAACAATGGAAAAGTGGATAAAATTGCAATAGGCTAATTCATTTTTTGTCACATTCGTAAAGTTGTATTTCCAAAATAAATAAACTACCTCAGTCGCAAGTTTGGGGACCCTCAAACACGCATTGAAGTTCTTGGGTTTTTGTTTTATCAATTTATTGCATGTTTTGTTTTCATTTAATTTGGTGGAGAGCAGACAAGACCCTACTTAAAAATTTTACTATTTAATAATTGATTGACTTCCGTCGTTTCCTGACGATTGATCTTATATTTTGTACGATGATGATATTTCCTAATATAATGTTAAATAAACGAATATTTTACCACTTGTGATACAGACTTTTTAGTTTCAGGTATTTGGCAACAGGCGATTCCTGCCAAACTATTGTGTTTTCCTTTCGAGTTGGGCGTTCAACTGTCTCAACAATTATAAAGGAAGTCTGCAAAGAAATTTGGAATGTACTGCAGCCCTTATACCTACCTACGCCAACCGCCGAAACGTGGAAACGAGCTGAGACCGGATTTCAAGAAATGCGGAACTTCCCCAATTGTGTAGGGAGCATCGACGGGAAACATCTAAAAATAAAATGTCCACCCAACAGCGGTTCAAATTACTTCAGCTGTAAACAATATTTTTCCGTGGTTCTTCTGGCTATAGTTGACCCCTTATACAAATTCCTAGTAGTGGATATTGGCAGCTACGGGAGGCTGAGTGACCATGGTATTTTTGAAAACTCGTCCTTTTACCGTGATTTCCTTGTTGGAAAAATAATTCTGCCTGCAAAGCCTCTACCAGGGATGAACTCACCAGTCCCTCACGTATTAGTTGGAGATGAAGGTTTTGGATTACACACATTCTTAATGCGCCCCTATCCCAAGACTGCTCCTCACAACGACCCACATAAAAAACAATTCAACCGACGACTCTCCAGGGCTCGACGAGTTGTGGAAAACTGTTTCGGTATATTAGTTCAAAAATGGCGTATCTTTCACAGACCTATAGAAACTGATGTCGACACAGCAGTGCTCATTGTCCAAGCCTGTTGTTGTCTACATAATTACATTATTATAATTAAGACTTGGGATGTAACCGCTGAAGCAGAAAATCAAGAGGAAAACGGACAACCACGTGCTTTACTTCCTCAAACACCAAGTAACCATAGAGCAAACAACGCTGCCCTGGAAGTTCGCCAATACTTTGTGAACTATTTCATCAATAATTGAAAGACACTTGAACTATTGTAAGCAATAATGAAAGGAACAATTTTTTTTTTTAACGATTTGACCAAAGGGTTTGCTTTTAGATAACCTGACAAAACATTGCACCTCTATCCAGTCTAAATTAAGATGTACTTATAGTTAAAATAATTACATTATTAGTAATCATTTGGTAGAACAATTTACATACAATGATAATTAAACAAGTTGTTATGAAAATTTGAAGTTGAAAATATAATAAATTTTTCATTGTACTTACCGTATGAGTTCAATGCACGTCCTATCTCCCTCCACTTTTCTGCCTTCTTGTCGGCGTTTTTGTATTCAACATGTCCTCGCTCATATAAAAATGGGTATTTTTTCACCTCTTCGATAAGTCCTTCCGTGTCCATTTCAAGAAAGAACGCAATACACTATGCGGGCAACAGACTCGAAACACAACTGATCGTTGTCGCATACCAGAGTGTGTGTGACAGAGATGATACAATATTACGAAACTCTGTTTGGCGTCCAGCCCGCTGCGGGCAGAGTTCGCAGAACGTGGTCGCAGCCCGCATTCTGTGTGCCAAGGCCTTTAGGGCTGCCGATGGTGGGATTCGAACCCACTATCTTCTGAAGGCAAGCTCAGTGCTGTGGGACTCTTGATGCATGACCAATTCGCTCGCTTCTTTCGTTCTTTACTCTTCAGTACATACGACTCGGTTAGAAACGTGGTGTACGTTCTCAATTTACCATCCATGAATGGTTTAATCAATTTGTAAAAAATACTGTAGATCACTTAATCATGAACATTTAAATTGTAATCATGAGTACGAAGTCAGCTCCCAGCTGACAAACCGTAATCCACGCTTGCTAGAGAGTACAGGGGGCGACGATGTTTTCTTGGGAAGAGTGAAGGGACGTGCCAATGCAAAGGTTTTCTTAATAGTGGTGTTTGTGGCATTTTGTCAATTTTTATAATAGACTTACAGTAATTGCCAGTTATTAAATTTAAAAACAAACGTTTATTCAATGTTTATACTGGAAAACAATGACGGAAGAAACACTTGAAACTTCTGGAATGTTAGTCTTTAATTCAAAAGTAAGTCCAAAACTTGCAGCATTTGTGGCTATAATGACCTTTCTTTTACATTGTCATGTTTGTTTTGTTTCTATCTTTTTTTCTTTGCAGCAATATTGACACTTACTGGTCTAGTTATGTAACAGAACACTGTAATATTGGTTAGGTTGTCTGTCTGTTAGGTCATCAGTCCAGAGGCTGGTTGGATCCTCAAATAGCACCACCAACGGCTATGCAGTTAGAGAGAAACCGCAAAAAACCAATGGCAGAGCCTAAATAAGGCATACTAGGCAAGATAAGGAGTGAGGTAGTTTGCCCTTGCTTCTCACTGGACGAGGAGGTGCTACTGCAGCACAACTGATCCTATGAGCAACACCTTTCATAACACTCAACACTAGATGTGCTCCAAATGTCATTACTCAACACTCATACCCCCATACAGCCATGGATGAGATTGGGACTTCGGTGGAAGCTACACTTTGCTCTGGCCTGTGCAAGAGACGGATACAAAAATACTGCATCCATCAAGAATTGGCAATAGGCAGGATCGGTTGGGTTATGTATGTTTATTTGTATAGGCATAATATTTTAATATCATTCACGTCTCTCAAATAGACCTAATAAAATATCAAAACAGGTCACAGGTAATACAGTATGTGCCAAAATATACAGTACTCGAAATTACGAGTCTTATTATCATTACCTTACTTATCGAGATGATAGTGTAAATGTTCAAAATGTGCTCCATTGCGCTGTAGGCAGTGTTCATAACGATCACGCAGATTCTCCAACATGTTCTGGTACATAGTTTGCTGCAGAGTCCCGAAGAACGAGATGATCTTCTGACGTAATGCAGGCACAGTTTTGGGTGGATTTGGACAATTGAAAATTTGCTCCTTTAACATTCCCCACACGTAAGCATCAGGTGGTGTGAGATCGGGGGAATGTGATGGGTAGGGGAACTCAGTCCTGCGGATATTACTTGTCCTGGAAAGGTTTCTTGCAGCATAGCCATACCGTATTTCCCGGCATAATCGTCGCACTTTTTATACCAAAATTTTCAAAAAAAAATTGTAGGGTGCGACCATTACCCGAAGAATTTTTAATACCAGTATTTGTTTTACTCAAAAAATGTATTTATAACTAAATTGTATTTGATACAAATTTAAGATGCACGTAATACTTGCGTTTATACATCAAAATAATTAAAATAGTCTAAAACAAAATTCATAATTATTTGCAACAATTCGGCGAACGTTTTTCCAACCTCAAAATAAAAATGAACGTATTAAGTTAATTGTCATTAATTTGAGTATTAAATATTACACTTGCAAAAAATTATCGCTCTGTTGTGATATACGGACTTAGCAGTACACAATTTATTCCAAATCGTCTGTCGCTATCGCAGGTTTCGGTATCTGATGCACCGTCCTCGCCGCTGTTAATACCAGTATGAGATTCTTTGTCTCTCGGCAACACTGCGTCATCTTCGGATCCGTCTAGTGCATTCGAAATCCCAGTCCTTTTGAAGCTCTTGGAGACTAGTTCAGGTGGTATAAGATCCCAACTCTTCATAACAAGTCCAAAGGTGGACACCTGATATTTCCACCGGGCGTCAATTGCTGATCGCCGCTCATCATCCACTCGTAAAATCAACGTAAGTGGTCTTTAAAGGGTTTATTAATACATACGTCTAGTGGCTGCAAAGCAGATGTTAGGCCACTAGGAATGACTATCTGTCATGTCTTATTTTTACTGAGAAGTTGCTTCACTTCGTTCACGAGGTGACGTCGGAAACTATCTAATACAAGCAGAGCTGGTTGTTTCAGTAGTGTACCGGGTCTACTATCCCACACAGTTTTAACCCAGTCCAGCAGCATGAGTTCTACGTCCATCCAACCCTTTGGTTGTACTCATACATGAATTCCACTGGGAAACTATATTCTTAGGCATAGTTTTCCTCTTGAAAATGATGTAAGGCGGCAACTTTCTTCCGTCAGCTGTAATGGCTAGCATTGCTGTGCATCGCAACATCTCACTACCGCTGGTTTTCATTAATACACTCCGTGATCCATTTGGCGCAATAGTGCTGTTGTGAGGCATATCAAAAAAGATTGGAGTCTGATCGGCATTACCGATTTGAGAAAGCAAGTACGAAGATTCCTTGCGCAAACGTATGATGAATCGGTGAAAATACACAATCTTGTCCGTGTAATCAGCAGGCAACTTTTGGTTTAGTGTTGTTCTCCTTCGCACTGACAGATTGTGTCGTCGCATGAACCCCTTAATCCACCCACGACTCGCCGTAAACTGAGTTATGTTGTGTTTGCGCGCTACCTCCCGTCCCTTAATTTGTAACATTTCATATGATACACTGCAGCCATTGCTACGTATTTCATTGACGTACATAAACACTTCTTCGTCAGTTATAGAAAATTTCCCTGTTTTAGGACCTCTAAACGCGCGTCTAGAAGGGTTTGTGCTTTTTAGCTTGTTTTTTAATTTCTGCCAGTCACGCACTAACTTTTCACTCGCTGAAAATTTTCTTTCTGCAGCTCTGTTCCCGTGCTGTTCAATTACGCTTAGATTGAAGCCTGCAGAATAGTTTCTATATTTGCCCATAATTGCTTGTATATGCTTCACACATTAATGTTTTGCAATATAAATGACTTTCCGTAATTTTTCACTGTTAAAACAAATTATTTCTACAAACACCCCAAACACAAATTAAAAACTTAAATTCTCACACACACGTCTCCAGTAATCACGTCAGTAACAAACAAATAAATGCATCTGTGATCTGTCCATTCCAGAGCAGCCAGTACTGTTATACTCCGTACGGCTCTATTTCTAAATTGACGTTTTAGCAGATTTTGGCTCTGTCTGGTGGTTATGCGCTGAAGCATAGACATCCAACCAATCCCAAGCTGCCATTCATATCGATTTATATCGGCAGAGCACGATCTCGAAACCCAGTTGCCAACTCTAATATTTACATTCGCCACGTGGTTAACCTATCTCGCTCAGCATGTGTGGTATTCGGTACGGTTCGCAATCTTTTGCATTTTCCTTCAATATTTAGTGTGTTTTTCATATTGTTGGAGGGTTCCAGTGACTCTGAGATCAGTAGAGTGTTCCTTTCTGTGCCAGCCATTAGCCGTTAGTGATATGTTATTTCCTCATTCTCTTTTATTGTTAATAATATATTCTCTTTTAGTGCCAGATATTGTTAGAAAGTGTAGTTCTTGTGAATTTGTTTTCAATCCATATTCATTCGTTTTTCTGAGTACTGCATTACAGTTTAAAAGGGCTGTTTACCGCGGTCATATTGCATCAGCTGTTCTCACAGGCGTAGCGCGCTGGCAACAGAGGGAAGGCGATGCTCATTTGTTTTGCGAAACTTCAATTTAGAAGTAAGGCCGTGCGGAGTATAGGCAGCAAGGAAGCATGCAGCAATTTGCTTATCAGTTGAGCTCGTTGGTTGCGACACACTAGTGCGCTTGCGCAAAGCTCACAAACCGGAGCACGGGCTTCTTCATACATCGCTCTAGCTAGCGCGGTGTAGATTTACTGTAGTTGACTGTGTTCCGAGACGTCAGTAACAAACATTCATTTTCTTAATGTCTTTTAAACATACAGTAATTAGGTTAATATTTCTTCCCAGTTATTGATGATTTTACATTACATTACTGACGAGTTTATAAAATAAAACTTTTAATACCATTGGATAATAATTATCTTGAGTGCTTCGGTAAAAGTTTTCATCCCATCCCTGGACACTTATGATGTAATAGTAAGATGAGAGTCTAGCAATGACAACTGAGACATCGTAATTCGGCTGACTGTGAGCTAAATAATTCCGTGGAAATCTGCGTTATCGTCTTGGATTTCATTTCGTGCGCAATAACGCAGGAGCTGGGCCCATGGTGTAGGGGTAGCGTGCCTGCCTCTTACACGGAGGCCCCGGGTTCAATTCACGGCCTGGTCAGGGAATTTTACCTGTATCTGAGGGCTGGTTCGAGGTCTACTCAACGTATGTGATTACAATTGAGGAGCTATCTGATGGTGAGATAGTGGCCCCGGTCTAGAGAGCCAAGAATAACGGCCGTGAGGATTCGTCGTGCTGACCACACGACATCTCGTAATCTGCAGGCCTTCGGGCTGAGCAGTAGTAAATGTTTTTCTATAAAAACAGCACCAAGGTGAACATCATTCTTACGGAAAAATGAAAATTAAAATGCAACTTATGTGATGTAGTATTTCCAGAGTGAAACTTAAAATAGAGTGCCCACAAGCTAAATTGTGAAAACACAATGATCCATATTGCTTTAAACATAACAGGCAGGACATAGAATGAATGCAGGAGTCAAATGTGGGCTCTAGTAGAAAATAATGTTTAACTTGTTTACAAATGTTGGTCGTAAGCATGCGTCATGTTATGCAAATATGCGAGGTATAGAACGTCGTACTTGACCTCCGATCAATTTTGTACAGATAGTGGAATTTGTTGTTATTGAGATGATAGGTATGCCCTGCTGATTTGGAGTTGCTAACTTGTCTGACTACTGTTTTTAAGATGAAGATTGAATAATAGTTTCAGACACAAGGTTTTGAATGGACATTGTGATAATTTTAAATGTTCATATTATCACGTTTTTGAAGTGTTTTAATGTTGTTTTTTAGATGTGATGTAATTAGATTTTTAGACTACTGTAAATTTAATTTTGACTATTGTCTTTTTAATATGTTTACAACTGTTCACGAACATCATTTTAAGATTTAAATTAATGGCTGAAGATGCTCTTTATAAGAGCGAAACATGTCTCTTAGAAGAATTGTATTATAAAAATGTAAACACCAATAAAGGTAATTTGTATTGAATAGGTGGATAAGAAATACTTCTTTAAAATTGCTGTGATCAACATCATTCAATACGGAACAAACATGAGGATAATGACCTGTAATAATAAATGTTTAAAGTCCGATTTTTGTATTGAAAATAAAGGATGCGACGATTACGCGGTAATGACGATTATGCCGAGAAGTACGGTACTCTGTCGAACGGTGTGGCAGGTTGCCCTGTCTTGTTGGAACCACTCTCTATTCATCTGCATGTACCTGGCATGACTAAACCTTCTTGGATCCTGAATAAATGGCCTGATCATGTTCCTATAGCATTCCTGGTTTACAGTAAGATGTGCACCATCATCATTCTCTATGAGATATGGACCTAGCACACCATTTCCTGACACTGCACACCAAATCTTCACACGCACTCTATGTAGTGGTTTCTGGACTATAGTGTCTGGCCTCTCGAAACCAAGAAAGCGAGTTGTTTGGCGATTGATAAAACTGTAACCGTACGTATGTACGATCCCCGAGTTTTTAGGTTAGGAAATTTTCGTATATAGTTTGTTAGGTTAAAATCATGCAATTTTGTTTATTTACCATGTAAAAACGTAATATTATAAGAAGAATGTATAATTAGGGAATATTGAATATGTTCATCATTATATTTTGTATAAATTTCCGTTTGGGTAAGAGTCTGTAAATATGGCCTAGCCGTAAGGATTGTGCAACTGGGAAAACTGCGACTATATCGGGAAGGACGGTTGAAGTCAGTTGGATGTGTTGCAACAGGTGGCTTGAGAACACGGGGTACGGCAGGTTGTATCGGTTGAAGAATTGGAGTGAATCAATGTGGACATACATGAGTGGACGGTCTATGTCACATCATATACTCGATAGCCAATGCGAGGGCTTTGTTTTGAGCGAGGTTTGTGTTGACAGAGTGACGCGGGAAGAAGTGCCGATGTGAGCGTTGCTACCAGTGAACTTTTCAGGACGCGATAACCACGTGTAGCAAGCATATATAAGTGTGTACGCGTGTGCGGCGAGTCATTCTCATTCTGATTCTGATTCTCATTGTGTTTCTGACTCTGATGCTGATACTGTGTGTTTCTCATTTGTACTGGTCTGCGGGAGCGACGTATTTGCGCAGTTTGCTATACGATCTGCTATTGTTTGGAGTATCTGTTACGGAGTGAACATGGTATAATCTCAACGACTTACCGGCTTTGCAGTGGACTTTCTGTAAAAGAAAGTGTTTGTTTGGAACTTGTGACCCGAGTATGCAGCTTCAGTTGGTGGAGAATTTTGCTGTTTGCTTGCCTCCGGACATGTAACGCTGTCTGTCCAGCCAGCAATTGTAAAGAAATTCAAGACGACGAAGAAGTGTAAATAGGTTAGGGATGCTGTTAGTAAAGAAGGTTGCATCCATATGTAGAGAAATAGTCGTCGTACTTTTCTCTACCAGATTAGGATTCACGGTAACAGCGGAGTGCAGTGGGGCTCTTACCTGGAGGTAGGTTAAAAGTATAATGATGTTCGATTTGTAGAGATGATTTTGTTGTATAGTATTGTGTATATTAGCTCTATGTAAACAGCAAGCACTAAGTGGGTTGCATAAGTGTTTATTTTTGTTGGTGTTTGTCACATATTAGTTCTTATTCTGGGAGTAAAATCATAGAATCAAACTTTAAGTGAGTCTTTTGTCAGTGGAGTGAGGCTGAACCTGGCATGTTACCCAAATTTAATTTCAGGGGTTATATAGCAACAGGTAAGGTTACAAAGCAAGTCTGGAGCCTCGTCAGCCTGATGACCGTCGCCTTGGGAGAGGGAGTGGCTCGTTGCTCTACATAATTAAATATTCCTGCAAGTGTTTTGCAGGTGGCGCCCATTATCCTTGTTATTTACACTTATTTGAGTCAACGTTTATCTGTTCAGGAATTTCAGTAGTTTGAAGGGGAGTTACAATTGGCGCCGCCAACGTGAGGCAGAATGATATCCAGACTTGCTATATAACCTTGGTAGGCACATTTGGTCCAGTGTTTTAGTGAGCTTGTGTCAGGAGTTATGTATCGGTGTTGTCATGTTTGGAGTGTTATGTTTATCAGTGGAGCATGAATATTAGTGAGAATAATAGTAATGCTATAAATTTGAGAAGTGTAGTGCATAAAGGAAGCATGTCTGTTAATGATCAGGAGAGCAGCTCTGACACAAGCATACAAAGTTTTGATGAAAGTAGTTGTCTGAGTGAAAATATGTCTATGGAAAAAGTGTATGGAATTGTAATGGGGGGTGAAGGGGAAGCTAGTGAGCAAAATCAAAGTAACATGGGGGGTAATAATGAGTTTATGAAGTTAGTATTAGAGCAGTTGGCTAAATTAAGTGATAAATTAAGTGATCAAGGGGATAATTTGAGTAGTAAAATTAGTAATCAGGGGAAGGAATTAAGTGATAAAATTGAGAGTCAACAGAAGGAGTTGCATAGTTTTGGCAAGATGCTTACAGAGAAAATGGAAGAGAAATTTTCAAGCATTAACAGAGAACTGCAGAGTGTTAAGGTTAATACAGAAAGGAGGTTTGAACTGGTGGAAGAGAAATTTATGAAGGTGGATGAGATTAAAATGAGGCAGGATGTTATAGAGAGTAAAGTTGAAGGCCAAATCACTCAATTTCAAAACCAACATGTTCAGATGGAAAAGGACAAAAGTGAACTTAGATCTATTCTTGAGGAGAAAGTGGAGAGCGTGAAGTCTAGTGTGACAGAAGAAATTCGAGGAATGAGAATTAATGTGGACACTAGAATTAAGGAAACAAAAGAGAAAACTGAAAAGTTAGAGTGGGAATTTACTAATTTAAAGTCGAAGGGGTTAAACATGACTGAGGTAGCACAGCAGATTGAGGTGGTCAAGGAAGTAGAGTTACCACGGTTCAATAATAGGCAATTAGGTCCTATGGAATTTCTCAAGGTAGTTAAACAAAGATTTGGGAAAGGGCTGTCAGATGGTATCACCCAGTGGGATACCGTAGAGGTTAAGATTTCTGAGGCTCTTATGGGGGAGGCTAAACTCTGGTATGATGTATACAGGGAAACGATTACTTGCTTGAGTGAATTTGAAGTAGCCTTTAAGGCCAAATTTTGGAACAATAGTATTCAAGGGAAAGCTAAAGACAAAATTAATTTTGGCAGATATAGGACTCAGGGAGGGGGTAGCATGACTCAGTACTTCTTGGAGCATGTGTTACTAAATCAGAGCCTGAACTTAAATTCATCAGAACAGGATATAGTGAGAAGGATGTTGGGACATTTTTCTGAAGAGGTTCAGTTGGCAGCATGCATGCAGAGAATTGAAACTATTAAGGACATGGAACAGCTGTTAGAGAGGTTCGATTCCTTAAGTTCTGCTAGGAATAGTGACAGTCATTCCAATATCCGCCAGAATGGTGGACAGAGACAGAATGGTCCAGGAGAGTACCATCGGTACCCTGACCAAAACAATCGAGGTGGCAACCACAGAGGGCAAGACCCAGGGAGGAATAACCGTGGTTATGGCAGAGGTTCTGAGTCCCGCAGATATGTGGAAAATCGGGACAGGGATGAACAAGGATCAAATGGGAATCATAATCCAAATCAAGATGATCAGCCACCAAGAAGAAATTTAAACGCTTAAGGGGCGGGCGAGATAGGTCAGGCGACTTGTCCCTAAATGAAGATGCTGTTGTAACATGTGCTATGAAGGAAATTAACTATCAAATAGATGTTCAAGAGGATCTGATTAATGACCACATTGCTGACAAGGGTAATTTAAGTAACATGCCCATTAATCCTATTATTGAATTCTTTATTGTAGGGAGGGAAGGTGATGATTTGAGGGATTTTGGGGGTAAGGGGTGTGAAGAAAAGGAGGAGGATTTGTCGGAGGACCTACTATGTGCTAAAATTGATGGTGATAACACTGTGGTAATTGATGCTCTTTGGGAAGTTGCAGAAATTGAAAAGGAAGTTAGTTGTAAAGGTGATGAAGATTATTTGGTGGAGGAGGAGTCTTTGAGGAAGACATATCATGTTGTAGAGGATGGTGTAATTGAGGAGATTAATGTTACGTCGATAATGTGTCTGAGTAGTGATGATTTTGAGATTAATGAAACTTCCGTTAAGAGGGTCAAGAGCAACAGTGTTGATGGCATGAATGATGTGCGAGTGGGAACAGCGATGAAAGATATGGAAGTGGGAGAATTTAGTAGTAATGGTCGGGATCTCGAGTTCAGTGATAGTAGTGATTTCAGGAAGAGAGAGAGTGTGAGTGAAGGAAAGTGTGAGAAGGGTTGTGTGAATGAGATTGAGGTGATTGAAGCTGGTATGTCCGATAAGGATGAGTGGAGGAAAACTGTCGATGCTGTGGGTGAAATTCTTTGTGAAGTGGAGGTTAGGTCACATTTTGTGCATAATGAGAATCATAAGAGTGGTTGTGAATATTATGGGGATTCAGGGTTTGAAGATTTTATGAGGAGTAATTGTGTTGGAAAGCTTTTTGGTATTTGGAGAAAGTTCAAAGAAATTGAGAGTGACAATGTGTATGAGAGAACAGGAGGTCGATTCAAACGTATGTTGAGTGGAATATCTGATGCTGAAGATCGTACGAATGATTTCATTGAAGTGTGGAAGAGTATTGATGAAAGAGGTGCGATTGTGGTGTGTTTTCAGAACAGGAGGGATGTTTGGATTGTGAAATGTATATGTGTTCCGAATGTAAGTCTGTGTAAGTTGTGTGTGAAAGAATGGGAAGAGAGTTTTTGTGTGAGATTGGCAACCAGGGTAGATCTACCCACAGCAGAAGTGGTATCTTCAAAGGTGATTGATTTAGCGAGGCAGAATTTAAGGAAGTCAGCTGATAGGAGAATGATGCAGCAGGGGAGGCATCATGGAGATAGTTTTGAAGTAGGGGAGGAGGTGTTACTAAAGGTTCCACACATTTCATCTGCAGACAACAAAGAAATTCATAAGTTTTTTAAATTGTATCAGGGACCTTATACAGTAGGTAAGAAAGTTGGCAAGTGTGCTTATCACCTGTTGAATAACAAAGGTGACATGATTGGTACACACAATATTCACAATCTTAAGAGGTATGTAAGGTGAAGTATTGTAAGTTCGGATGTTTTGTGTATGTTAAGAAGAATATGTGAATTTGCTTTAAATACTGAGTGACTTTGACAGGCTGTGTAGGCTGCTGTACTGAAAAGACTGTGATTTGCTCAGATGTATTGTATATAATCTTTACAAATCAAGGGGAGGTATTGTAACCGTACGTATGTACGATCCCCGAGTTTTTAGGTTAGGAAATTTTCGTATATAGTTTGTTAGGTTAAAATCATGCAATTTTGTTTATTTACCATGTAAAAACGTAATATTATAAGAAGAATGTATAATTAGGGAATATTGAATATGTTCATCATTATATTTTGTATAAATTTCCGTTTGGGTAAGAGTCTGTAAATATGGCCTAGCCGTAAGGATTGTGCAACTGGGAAAACTGCGACTATATCGGGAAGGACGGTTGAAGTCAGTTGGATGTGTTGCAACAGGTGGCTTGAGAACACGGGGTACGGCAGGTTGTATCGGTTGAAGAATTGGAGTGAATCAATGTGGACATACATGAGTGGACGGTCTATGTCACATCATATACTCGATAGCCAATGCGAGGGCTTTGTTTTGAGCGAGGTTTGTGTTGACAGAGTGACGCGGGAAGAAGTGCCGATGTGAGCGTTGCTACCAGTGAACTTTTCAGGACGCGATAACCACGTGTAGCAAGCATATATAAGTGTGTACGCGTGTGCGGCGAGTCATTCTCATTCTGATTCTGATTCTCATTGTGTTTCTGACTCTGATGCTGATACTGTGTGTTTCTCATTTGTACTGGTCTGCGGGAGCGACGTATTTGCGCAGTTTGCTATACGATCTGCTATTGTTTGGAGTATCTGTTACGGAGTGAACATGGTATAATCTCAACGACTTACCGGCTTTGCAGTGGACTTTCTGTAAAAGAAAGTGTTTGTTTGGAACTTGTGACCCGAGTATGCAGCTTCAGTTGGTGGAGAATTTTGCTGTTTGCTTGCCTCCGGACATGTAACGCTGTCTGTCCAGCCAGCAATTGTAAAGAAATTCAAGACGACGAAGAAGTGTAAATAGGTTAGGGATGCTGTTAGTAAAGAAGGTTGCATCCATATGTAGAGAAATAGTCGTCGTACTTTTCTCTACCAGATTAGGATTCACGGTAACAGCGGAGTGCAGTGGGGCTCTTACCTGGAGGTAGGTTAAAAGTATAATGATGTTCGATTTGTAGAGATGATTTTGTTGTATAGTATTGTGTATATTAGCTCTATGTAAACAGCAAGCACTAAGTGGGTTGCATAAGTGTTTATTTTTGTTGGTGTTTGTCACATATTAGTTCTTATTCTGGGAGTAAAATCATAGAATCAAACTTTAAGTGAGTCTTTTGTCAGTGGAGTGAGGCTGAACCTGGCATGTTACCCAAATTTAATTTCAGGGGTTATATAGCAACAGGTAAGGTTACAAAGCAAGTCTGGAGCCTCGTCAGCCTGATGACCGTCGCCTTGGGAGAGGGAGTGGCTCGTTGCTCTACATAATTAAATATTCCTGCAAGTGTTTTGCAGGTGGCGCCCATTATCCTTGTTATTTACACTTATTTGAGTCAACGTTTATCTGTTCAGGAATTTCAGTAGTTTGAAGGGGAGTTACAAAACCGCCCAAGTGAATGTGACTTTAGTCGAAGAAACGCACCTTGAACAAGAAATCTGGAACCTCGGTACACATTGGCCAAAAATCGCGTGCAATATTCCACGCTGACATGCCTATCGTGCTGCGTCAATCGTCGCCCAACCTGTATTCGGTACGGAATTCCACATATGTCCTTAAACAATCGTCGAAGTGACGTAGGGCTGATGTTTAATTTTAGGGCTGTTTGCCGAAAACTTCACTTTGGAGGCTGCAACACCTGATTGAGGACACATCCATGATTTTCATTTGTGGACACAGTTACTGGCCTACCAGACCTTCCCTTGCGTTGACACAAAGCCTTCGCATTGGCATAATGTTCTCTTCGTCACGATCACTGATATTGTGCGAGTAGCCGAGTACAAAAAGGAATTCACCTTGGCTAAGGCAGCATGTGCTTCGTCAATACTGGGGACAACTTTGGATTCACGATCATCTTCTTTCCCTTCATCACTCCTCTTCCCTGTGCCATCATCATACAGTTCTGCAATTTTTCTACTCCACATTTGGCTACATGAAAATCAATCAGCACATAGTCTTCAAAATCAACGGGGACAGCGTTACCTTCACCCTTTAATTGTTCCCAGTCTTCATTAAAGGCATCATAGTCATCACTATCTTCACCATTAGCATAGAGATTTTCAGTGGAGTCTTATTTCCGCCAAGCGTAGCTGACAGTTGTAACCACCTTTATGGAAACAGTTAACGACAGTTGCCTGGGACACCTGCTGCCAAGCTGCTACTGTGAAATGAATCGCTTGTAGTAAATCGATTTTCTTGCTCATTTCTTTCCCGGTATCCGACAAGCACACAGCAATTTGCACTAGGCACTTACGGTATAGTTGCTTGAAGCAATATCTTACCCCAAGATCAAGAGGCTGCAACACGCTGGTACAATTTTGAGGGAAATGCTCAACTTTCACATTAGAAAGAAATAACGTGTCCTGTGGATGAGCGGCACAATATTATCCACAATAAGCATGACTTTCGTTCCTTGTGCACCCACGCAGGCATTGAATGCTCTTAAAAATTGTGATAAAATGTCAGTGGTCATCCAGGAGTTTTTGTTCGCATGATATGTCACGGGTAGTTTTTCTGTATTCTTAAAACAACGTGGTTTTAATGACTTTCCCACTATGGCTGGCACTCTCTTATCACGGCCATCACTATTCACACATAGCAGAACAGTTAATCTTTCTGTTGAACTTTTCCTCCCCATGGCAAGATTACTGTTTCAACGCCAGTGTTCTATCCTGAAGGACATAATAAAAAAGTCCAGTTTCGTCCTCATTATATACGTCACAGAGATGAGATATCTGTTAGGTTCCACCTATTTAATACTAACTACAGCTCGTACCCCTCCAGTAGCAAAGACAGTCTCTTCATTCACAGCTCCTTAGCCTCCGCGTTCACAGAAACACTTTCTCTGGAAACCTTCTGGAAGACTAGTCAATGTCGCACTTTAAATTGAGCGTTCTATCCAATCCCTGCAGTAAAATTATCAATTTTCAATCTCGCAGCTAATTTTTTGGCTTTCTCCCGTAATATGGTTCCATCTATAGGGATATTGGAAGCCCTTGCTTGCTGGTGCCAAATAAAAAGGATGTCCTTCAGCAGAGCGAATGTAGATTATTTTCTGGTTTTTCTGTTTTTACAATTGAATTAAAATCTAGCAGTTCCACCTTTTCAATACAAAATACAATGTTGTTGGATGGTATTTACAACATTATTTTATTACAGGACATGTTTCGGTGTTTTATTTTGACATCATCATCAACCAAGTAACTGACTGCCGCTCGGGCACCGTATATGGCAGTAAATGACGGAGACCGAGTGTTGCTCGGGCATTGTGTTCAATGTGTAAATGTTCAATGTGAAAATCTGTATGCAAACTCGGGAAATAACTCGCTACAATCTAGGCCATAAATAATTTTATTCGCCCTGGAAGAAATGGTAGTTTATGGGGAAGGCCTAAAATTTTATTGTCATATATTAATCCGATCATTTATGTCTTATACATTTTTTCCGTACCGGTTATGATCACAGAGATATTCATGAATTTGGATTTCTGTTACTAAGTCCATATCAGCGCCGAGTCACAAGGAAACGGATAAAAAGAACTTGATGAAAATCGGTATGTAAAGTCAGAGAATAAGAAACTACAATCTATGCTATAAATAATTTTATAAGATGCCGTAATATCACACAGTCGAAGAAAACTAAATGTGAAGGCCTACAATATAGAAACCTCGTAAAATTGATCAACAATAACATTACATTGACCCTTGTTTGTTGTTATGTGTTTTGTGGCTTCACTTACCACTCATCTCCGATACATAGGATTACTGCTGCGTACTGAGTATTTTTTTAAAAATTGCTGTATACATCACACCGAGACAGATAGGTCTTATGGCGACGATGGGATAGGAAGGGCTAGGAGTGTGAAGGAATCTGCCTTGGCCTTAATTAAGGTACAGTCCTAGCATTTGCCTGGTGTAAAATTGGGAAACCACGAAATACCACCCTCAGGGCTGCCAACAGTGGTGTTTGAAACCACAGTGCCTGATATTGAATATATCGCATTGATCACGGGGAGTTGGCAAGTTACTTCAATTGATGTACTCATCTTCAGCTTCAGAACGTTTATAGATCTTCATATGTGTTTGATTGTGTTATGACTTTGTGCCTGACAGTGTATACAAGCTAGCTCATTTAACCGTTCTCCGCTTTTCATAAACATTATAAGACTTTGCCTAACATCATGTTTTAATCGGCTGATGATGACCTGGACTAGGGTCGAAACTGGTACCACTTCTACTTATTATTAAATAAGAATGTAATCACTGCATTTCTTATTCTTTTGTATTGAATAAGTTGAACCTCTTTATTTATTATTTCAATTTTAACTGTGATACTTTTCAATACGGAACAATTAAATTTTTATCTTTAAATATATACTCTAGCAAGATTTTAGAATATTAAAAAAAAGGAAGAAAAAAAGGAGTGTACAAATATATATCAATTAATATTTGGTAGGAGTACAAATAGTGAAAATGGGGTGTACAAATAGATGTAAATTATATATAAAATAAGAATTTTGTCTGTTCATTGCTCAGAATTTGAAAAGAATGGTACAGTATTTCTGTAGCGGTCATGTCCACAGTAACAAGGAAATGCACTTTTTACTTTTTCGTAATTTCTGTCTGTCTGTATGTATGTACACGCATGACGAGAAAACGGCTGAAAAGAATTTACTGAAAATCGGTATGCAATGTAAGCTATAAATTATTTTACTCACACGGAGTGAAATGGTAGTTTAGGGGAAGGCCTAAAATTCTCAAATATTTATATTATTAGTGTCCTATCGATAAATACTACATAACTGAAGTTATATAGAATTAAATTTCCTATCATTTATGTCTTATACATTTTTACTGTACCGGCTATGAACACCGATATTCATTAATTTGTATTTTTGTTGCTAAGTCCATATCAACGCCGAGCAATGAGAATATGGGCTGACAGAATTTAATGAAGAATGGGTATATGGAGTTGGGGAATAAGAAACTACAGTCTAAGCTATAAACAATTTTATTCACCTTGATGTTGTTTAGGGGAAACTGCCTAAAATTTAATTTTTTAATACCTATGTTATTGGTCCTATCGAAAAGTACTACATAACAAAAGTTGTAGAGAATGCAATTTCTGATCATTTAAGTTTTATTCAGTTGTATCATACCGACTGTGATAAGTGTGGTATTTCAGAGTCGGAAGAAAACTAAATGTGAAGGCCTACAATATCGAAAGTGCATAACATTTATCAACAATAACATTACATTGACCGTTGTTTGTCTTTGATGCTTCCACTCAACTACGATAGATGGGGTTACTGCTGCGTGCCGAGTATAACAGCCTGACTGAATATTGGCGGGAAGTGGCTGGAGACTGAGGAAACTTTCTTCTTCAGCATACCATTCCTCTGATTCACACATTTTCTGATACTGCTGGTACGTAACACACTTGTTCATAGTATTCCAGCTATTTGATCCCTACTCTGACTCACTTTTTTGAATGAGCAGTGTGCTCACTTAAGGCGGTGGCGCACTTAGTGGTGATAGTATGGCCTGGTCTAGAATTAGCTTTAGGCCTATTCCAAATTATAGTACCACAATTCACTAATAAACTAATAATTCAACCCTGAAAAGAGCCGTTTCTTAAGAAGGGCTTCTTCCTCTTCACTTTTATTAAATTCTACATTTATTTTACTCCAAATTAGCAGTGAAGAGGGGGTTTCTCGTCTGGCTTGGAGGACAAAATTCTCTCAAGTCAGATAGATTTTTCTACCGTCAGTGTAGTGAATTGAGATTTCATGACTCATCGGGTACTCCTATAAAACAGATTAGTAAAAGGGCGTAGGTTTTGCCCTAGGACTCTCCACTATTCGACACTCCAACCCCCCACCGCTGAAAACAGACAGTGTGTTTCCACGGATCACGGCTGTGTGCGGGTTGGTCTTTCCAGCTCTGGAACTTTGGACTGTTAGATCGTCAGCATAGTACTGTTCCTTAAAAGTGAGAAAATGTGTGGTTTTTCGTTTCATCGAGTATTTCATATGAAAGCATAGCTTTTAATCGCACCATTCCTACTGACGTCATTTCAGTTGGGAAAACCACTAAGACTGTCTTTTTGAGGGTGTCAAAGGCTGGTGGAGAGTGTCTGCCATTATAATAAAAATTCCGCAACCTGATAGTGACCGATAGTAGGCAATGAAAATTCCCTATCCCAGTCTTCACGTGAGAAAAGACGTTTGGTGGCTTCTCTGTCGCCTTCCTAGGGTAACATTAAGAGCTATTCAATTTAATACAATCGTGCTCGCAACGTGACTACATTACCTAGAATTCTGTATACAATGTAGAATTCCATAGTGAAGCTGGGGTACATCAGCTAGTAAATTATATTAGAGTACAACAATTAAAGATGATTTGACTATAAATTGAAAGACCGTATAGTGAGAATGGATTATACAAATAGATATCAATAAATTTAGGAAATACATTAATTCTCAAAACATGGCTGATAACTAACAGGAGTACCAACTTGAAGAAAGTTAATATATTTAAAGCTTGTTGATGAATAATAGGTTTTCCAAATATAATAATTAAACCTAACAGCAATTCTGACTGTAAACATCTGCTAGATAAATGCACGGATGGGCAAATATGTGATACACATGAAAAGTATTACAAGCAATCAAGGTACATGTTTTAGAAAAATAGGTTATAAGAAATTACGTTAACATAAAGATGTGAGACGTGAAGAAAAAAAGGCATGTTCCAAGGGATCATGGCACATACTTAAAATTTATAATGATGGTAACAAGTTGCATAATAACATGAGTGCGCCTTAAGATGTGAAAAATTAATAGAAAACTAGTTACAAGGGATCATAGTACATGCTTAGGATTGTAGTGATCGTAACAAGTTCCATAATAATAATACGACACGTAAAAATGTGAAATATGAAGGGAAATCTTATACAAGATACAAAGCTAGTACAACCTATGGTATAAAGGGTCAGGATGGGAGAAAAAAAGATAACAAAAGAACACAACGCGAAGTGTACGTCAGACGTATAGAGGTTATGGTAGACGGCCATCCAGTTCCATAATTGCAATTTGACATGAGTGATCTAACTTCTCAACAAAAGTTATCTTGATTGTCCACATCGTGTAGACCACTCCCCCAACTCCCACCTAGATGCCCGTAGAAAAGAAAAGTTTACTTAAAATTTAAATAGGAAGGACTCCATGTCTCTCACCTCAAGGTGATGGGCAGAGAAAAATATAGTGCCTCGACGAGGTCCTGTGCTTATTCCAGTCTCGATTCCACCTGCCGAAATAGGCAGGGTGGCGAGAATATGTAGATGGAGAGATCATTCTAGAAAGTGTAATTCATGAAAAATAGCTGAGCTGATGACGTATTATGTCGGCGCAGGAAACAGATGAGCATCAAATATGGCGAGGAGTCAAATTTCAGCGGGAGGGAGTGGAGGATTAAATGTAAAAACATATGCAGAGTAGAGAAGAGGAGGTAAGTTCAAAAAAACTGTAAAGTCTATATATATATATATATATAACACACGAAGTAGGATGGCACAATATTTTTGCCAGTCTTGATATTTGGTTGGCATGTCTTTCTCCAAAGCACAATTAAAGAGTAATGGTAAAGGTCTATCCTCCTGTCAAAGTCTAGTTTTAATTTCAAATGGTTCAGAGAATTTCATTTCTGAATTTAACTTCGGATTTAGTATTTTTAAGGGTGATTCTGATGAGGCTAACAGGTTTTCGATGTAAACCAAATTTCTTAAGGATATGAAGAATACTATCGTGCCTTTTTAAAATCAACAAAAGTGCTGACTTTCCTAACTCTTTGATGTTTCATGATCCATTTTAGACTGATGCTTTGATCTGGATAACTTCTTCCTGGACAAGTCATCCAAGGTGAGGCCGCAAGAGGCCATTAGCAATACCCGAACAGTATTAATTGGGAATTAGCCCTGCAGATATGGCTCATCGATAACTTCCATGAATATACCAGAGAAAGCAGCTCCCTCAATGTTTGGCACTGATGGTCGTATCTTTCCGACGAGATGTTAATTTTATCTCTTTGACTTGAATCGTTGGTTGTTGCCTTGTGAGAAGAATATAAAAAGGGACTCCATGCCTATCGGAGTAGCATTTTTGATGTACAGAGAAGTCTTTAAACGCTTCGAACTTACCCTGTACTACTATCCTTCTCCTTTCTTTGACCGTTAATTTACTCCAGGTATGGGTGTTCTTTCGTAATATTTGTTCAATGATATATAGGTGATTGATATGTGTTGTTCGCTCCGCAGTGTGAATGGACTGCATGTTTTTCCTTGTGGTTGTTGGGATTATGATATGTTTGATGATACAGTCTCATATTACTACTGTGTACGTGTGCTGCCTGTTTATGTAATTCGCCATCTGATGACTGTTTGCATTTTGTGTCGGCGCGAGCTTCCACTCATTCCGTACGAAGTGTGAACCTTGATGGATTTGTGCATGAGTGCGGGATTGATCCCGTTGCTGAATTCGTTTTGACCTGCGCATGCAACTTCTGGAATAAATGAGACCTCGTTTGTGGCATTGGGGTCATGTTATATGAATTTGGATTCATCATTTAACTGACGCTGCTGCCTGTATTGTTTGCCCAACCCGGCTGTATCTGAATGTATCCACGAGTGTTAGTATGAAAGGGGAGTGTAACAAGGACGTATCAGTCAGTTGAATTTGTATTTTGATCTTGTTTCATTATTTTATTTATGTATTTTCGTATGGTGCTATTTCTTTTGCCTTCGCTCTTATCTTGGCCCCTCATTTACCTTTTGGGCCGCCATGTTTTATCTTTTGTTCATTTAGGCTATGCGCATGCTTGGGATTTTCTCCTTTGTGACATATTATCTCCTTGGTCCAGAGTCATTTCTCTTATCCCGTACTGAAATCCTACAATTTTTTTTTTTAAACTCTGGGTTTTCTCCTTGATGCGTGGGGGGTTGGAGGATCTGGGGTAATTGTTGTTAATGAGAGTGGTGTGTGGACGTTGTTGAGTGGAAATGATATGGAATATACTCATTGGAAGGAACGACCTCTCTTTTGATCTGTTGCGCCATTTGAGATTTGTAAATACTCGCACCATTTAGAAGGTATTGTACTTAATTGAGTGATCCCGTCGTATGTTTAAATATGGTTCTTTGTGACCTGATGCTCACGGAATAATGTTGTGCCAACAACTCGATCTGGACTGATTATGTATGTATGCGTCCTTTATCTTTTTTTTATTTGAATTAATTTCCTTTCCCTCTACTTTCGTTTCATGATTTGAATGAACCATTATTTCCTGTATTTTTAATTTTATTGCTTATAAATCTAGTATCTTACTATTATTGTCAAAAGGCTCGTTTCCAGTTCAGGCATGTTTGCATTCAGGCCTTTCCTAGTCGCGAACTACGCCTCAACCTTCGTTTTGTGTCTTATTGGTACTGGGATTGCTTCTGCAATGCAAGGGGTTAGGCTCAGCGTGGTAATGAATATATAGATAGGAAAGGGGTACCCAGAATGAATGTGCAAGCCACTTGCAATGCTAGTGAAGAGTTTACTAATGTGGACGTCACTTGGCCTGGTTCAGTGCACGATTCTCGAATCTGGTGAAGTTTTGATGTTTGCAAAGTAATAACAGGCAATCGTGCAAATGCCCCTCTTAGGGATGCAGGTTATGTATTGCACCATAGCTTATGACCCCGTGCCAAAATCCTGAAACCGCAGAACAAACCCCCTATAATAAGTATATTAAAAAGTGATGTTTTGGGCAGGTAAAACAACACTTTTCAGTACTTCAGAATAAAATACAATAGCCACTGAGAAAGTACCTTTAGTTATTTTAGACTGCTTCATTCTGCACAACGTAGCAAAATATCTTGGGGATGAAGATTGCAAAATTCTCGAAATTGTGATTGCTGATAAAGAGGTGGTACAAGTTGATGATAGGCGGATACACGAGAGAAAACAACAAAGAAGGGATGAAATAGGAAGGCTACTACAATGATTGTAATCTTACTTTAGTACTTGCCGAATGTGTTCCTTTTAATAATATTTTATTAGTTATAATATGTAGATAAATCATCTTATTTTTAACCCTATATTAGTCTTGTCCTTATTGTGAAGTATTTTGTTATACATATAATTATGGCCTTCAAACCGTTCTCTTAACAAGGGATTGAAACTATTTTTCGTGCCAGGGCTTAAGAGTATGTCATTCTATGTTTGGATGCTGATAATACAAATCTTTCCTTTTTTATTTTTAAAGTGAGCAGGAGAATATCATTACTGAACAATCTTTTTCCTGAAGTATGTTGGTTTTTAGTGATTTTTAAAATTTTTTACAATTAATGCTGTCACATTTAAAAATACCAACCCCTGTCTAGAAAACTACATATTTTTTACTTATACTGTTTTTAAGACAATACACGGAAAAAAGCGGACTATGGAACAGAATTCCACCCGTTTGACCTACGCTAAAAATAAAATCTGCCAGGACCATTGGATCTTCACACGGAAAGAGAAACATAAAATGAATGAATTTGAAAAATAACACACATACGGATTTAGACGTTGTTTGAACACATTTAATGTTTTGTCAATACATTTATCTCTGCTTGCTATTCTCCATTTCTTACAATAATTTATCTTCCTTCAATTCAAAACTCGCAACTATTTTAATACCACTCGGTTTTGCTACTCTACAAATGATATTTCCGCACTGGGTTCCCCCCCTCCTTCCTGTTCAACTTTCTTTCCTGGGTGCATTGTAAGTTCTTTGTTCCAGATTCTAGCGTTGGTTGTGGTGGAACATTTAAAGATGTACCTGGTCATGTGTTGATCAGGAAGACACCTCTGCTGATTTTTCTTCTGCGATATTATTAGAAATATTTACTAATGCAATTATAATTCATGTTGTACTGTAATTGTAAATATTTTAATTTTAGTAAAATTATTTGTTGTTTCACGACATTTTTCTTAACTTGCAATCTGTTTATGGATGGATTTGAGACACACTCCATTATATCCAGCAATTATTTTTCCCTCAGTTTTAGGTGGACTTGCTTGTTTCATGTTCTTTTCAAGTCTGTTTTTGCTTTGATTCTGTTGTTCTTATTTTGAATTCTTTTAGACTCTTGACCTTCGGATAATTCAATCCCAAATTTACCTCTTGTTTCCTGGATGATCACCTGCAATGCTGATGCTTTTTTATTATATTTATTGAACATCTGGTAGCTGAGATTTCGAAAATAGGGTGAGTTAAGACTTCAATACATAGGCTATACAAAACCTGACTGAAATCCATTACCATCCTCCTCCATGGTAATTAACACAGATTATTGTGGAAACAGTAACCCGCTGTTGTAACCTTCCTCACTGTGCGTCAGTTCCCAGAAGCTGTGTGTGAGCGAGCGTCATTTCACACTCGGAACATTGAGTAAAGACTCATACAGTGCAGTGAGATGTTATGCATACCGTTCATCAGTTGAGTGTTTCCCCTCTTCCACTAGCGAGTAGAAACTCCGAGTAGGTAAGCACTTCACATACAGGTACACTCTCCCACACACTGCTGTCATCAAATAAATTGTCCCTCTCATCTCTCCCCAATTCTACATTAATCTCTTTAACAAAGACATTTCTGCTTCCCAACCGGGCGAGTTGGCCGTGCGGTTAGCGTCGCACAGCTGTGAGCTTGCATCCGGGAGATAGAGTTTCGAATTCCACTGTCGGCAGCCCTGAAGAGGGTTTTCCCATGGTTTCCCATTTTCACACCAGGCAAATGCTGGGGCTGTACCTTAATTAAGGTCATGGCCGCTTCAATCCCACTCTTAGGCCATCCCTATCCCATCATTGCCATAAGACCTGTCTGTGTCGGTGCGACGTAAAGCAGATAGCAGGGGGGGGGGGGGGGGGAGGAAAAAAATCCGATTCCCAACTTAATCAGGAGGGCGAATATCAGCACTCATTGAGGGATCCTCTTGACAGATCTTCAGTCTTGATGCAGTAACTGTAGAATAAGAAGAAATCAAGATAAGATTAGGAAAATGGAAGAGAAAGATGAATACAGGTGGTAAAACACCTTAAGTATTTTCTCTCTTTGTTATATTTCATAATCATTTTAGAGGGATACAATAGGTGAGTGATATTGGCACTGGCTTCTGACCAAGGAGGTCGCAGTTCAAAACCCAAACAATGCATATAGGGTTTTGGAAATGAAATCTCACATCCCTTTGGTTTGGGTTCCACAGAAGGCAGGAGATCCCATAGATATTGATGACAACATCAGGAGTCATGTAAAGCAGCAAGTTAGGTTTGGTTGGATTCATATATTTGTCAATCTGTTAAGCAGCATTTCATTTTTTATTCTGTCAGATCTCGCTTATTTATGATTATGAGTGTTATTGAATAATCATGGTCTATTTTTGTCTTACAGTTACGCCATTCTGAAACAGAAACTGGACACAAAAACATTTGAATTGGAGCTGGTAAGGAAGAAGCTGCAACAGACAGCTCATTACCAATATAAAGAGGAAGTAGATAACCTCACTTCCACAATTGGTAAGTTTGTTGCTTAATTCCAGGTGTTTATCCATTTTTCTCATCGAACCCTCCGGCAGCATGTGAAGGATATGTCCACATTTTTGTATTTCTTTGAGAATCTCTGCACCGAATTCTTTTATATTTCATCAGTTCAAACCCTTTCACTGTGATAGTGTAGAATGTACTGGTTGTGAGGTTATCAGTTTCGTCTAAATTCATTTTATGGTTAGATAGTTATAAGGCTACAACAAGTTTTTGTGCATAATTTAGGCAACAGACACTTATTCCTTTATTTTTAGGTGTTGACACTGTACTTTGTAGTGCTATAACACCTTCCTGCTACAACAGAATATATATATGGGAAATTATATACTGGTATTGTATTTCTCCAAATTCAGAATAACCCCAAATGGAAGAAAACCCCTGCTTTTACCTTCAGAAAACTTAAATCTGGCTTAGAGAGTTCTGTATGAAATCATAATCTTATTTGTAATTAATTACAATTTTAATTTGGGGGGGTGGGGGGAAAAACAAAGGCAAATATCGTAATGGTACTGTATATGAATATATTGCTGTCTTGTTAGCGTTCCCAATCTGTCCAGTCAAATACGAATATTGCTTTCGTAGTTTTACTGTAAATCAGTGGAGCTTGGTGAGTTTTTTTTTCATATGCAACTGGCAGACACTGTGAGGGTTGTGTGATTCTGTAACACTAGCCCAATTAGGACTTATCATTCTCATGCATCATCTTGTACTCCTTTGAAAATTCTGAGAAATCCTCTTCACTGCACTACTTGCGAGCCCTCTTCCTCATCACATCTCTTGTGATGGTGCCATTCCCTCCTTGCATTTTACACGTACATAGTGACTTCTGTGAATTGTCCTTGTTGTGGGCCTCTGAAAGCTTTTCTTATATAGCACACATTTTTTTAAAGCCAAAACACTGTTCATTTCCTTCCCCCCCCCCCCTAAGATTCTTCATTACTGTCTAGAAAGGTTTCCTGCTGCTTGACCTAGCCTTTCCAGGTTATTACCAAAATTATCCCACAACTACTTTTTGGATTCAACAACTATTGTATTTTTGCTCTGTTTCTTTCATCTACATACAATTCTCTGTCTGCATCAGCCCTTGTTTGGAGCCATTTCTGATAAGCCGTCTTTTTACGTTTACAAGCTTTTCTCACTTCATCATTCCACCAGGATGTTCCCATCTTTACACACAGTCGTTCGTAGGCATTCCCTTGCTGTTTATACTACAGCATCGCTGTATGCCACCCATTCTCTTTCTGTATCCTGAACCTGCTTACTATCTGCTGTTCGAAACTTCTCACTACTTCTGTTTAATTTCCTCGTCCTGGAGATTTTCTAACCTTATTTGTTTGCAGACAGATTTCACTGTCTCTATCCTAGGCCTAGAGATACCTAGTTCACTACAGATCAGATAGTGGTCTGTATCCTCGAAGAATCTCCAAAAAACCTGTACATTCCTAACAGACTTCCTGAATTTGAAATCTGCTAAGGTATAGTCTATTTTGGATCTGGTACCCTGGCCTCCCATGTGTAGCGGTGAATAACCTTATCTTTGAAGAATGCATTCGTAACTGCTAAACCCATACTAGCACAGAAGTGCAGCAAATATTTACCATTCCCGTTAGCTTCTATATCTTCCCCACATTTACAAATCACCCTTTCGTCTCCTTCAGTTCTATTTCCAACTATCGCATTGAAATCACTCATTAGCACTATCCTATCCTTGCTGTTGACTCTGACTACGATGTCACTCAATGCTTCGTAAAACTTGTCAACTTCATCCTCATCTGCATATAATTTACAAAGTTTATTCCACCTACTCAATACTGTATAATAATTGCAATGTCTATAAATACATTACAATATGTTATCAAGGGACTAGTTTCAACCCTATGTGGGTCATCATCAGCGTAACTAACTAAGATACCCTTATGGATTTGCCAAAGTCCTAAGACAAAATTGCGTTGTGGAAATAAAAATTTAAAAGAATGAACTGTATATTTGATGCAATAATGTACATATAAAATGGTGGAGTGATGAAATGTTATAGATAAAATAATGTACTGATCCAAGAATACAAACCTCCGCTTTACCCTTACACAAAACAAACCAACAACACGCACATTTTCAACTGAGGAAAGGGCACGAAGATCGGAGCGTCTGAAGAAGTACTGGGAGGACTGCAAAGCCCGAACAGTCCCTTGAAAGAGACCTGAACGACGGACTGATTAAAGTGATCCTATGTGGTCATAAAAGAAGAATGTACTGATCAGTGACAAATAAAATGTTCAGGTTTTTACATCAATTACAATAAGACTGTAAGAATAGTATCACACAATTTTCTTTTACAGTGATGATTAAAATATGCCCTTGTTAGTGAATACTCCAAAATTGCACTTCAAAAGTGTAAAATGCCGGTTGAATGCAAAGTTCAGATACTTCTATTGAGTTATAAATTTCAAGTGCATCTTCAGGTAGAGAATTGAAAGTTGAACATTGGCGCAGAGGGTGTCCAATATTTCTGATACAGAAATGAAATGTAGATAAAACCATACGACATTCTTATAATATAATGGATTCTTGCTGTGATGTGAGGAAAATTCCCAATCCAAGTTGGAACCAATAGAACCTGATGATGAAAAAGTTAGAATTAACACGAGATATTTTAAAGGAAGGGAATGGCGAAAAACGAAGAAAGAAAACAATGAGTATTGACCTTGCGCGCAGTGTGAACAACCTGACCGGTAGAGTGCAACTAGAGGAATGAGAGTGGCATGGAATAGGACGGGAAGAAAGTTAGTGAAGGGAGGAGCAATCCAGTAGAGCGGGTGGCGTGCGAAGGGAGGGGCGGGGAAATGGGAAGTGGCTTAAGGCGGGGCCGACGGGTGGGGGGAATGATGGTGATTGTATCGTTGGAGGACCTTTAATTAGCTTAAAGATTTTTGATCCGCTAAATTGTTTTTCCGGAAATAGGTAATTAATAAATCAAATAAAATATTAGACTTTTCCGTTATTTTGTTAAGGTTATAGTTAGCATTAAAGTACTAGTGCAGATGTCCATGTCTAGTTCAGTATTAATTAATTTATGATTGTAATCGACCATATGTTGGCCAATAGCTGAAAATTTCTTATATTTGACTGCGTTGATGTGTTTCAAATATCTTATATTAAAACTTCTTCCAGTTTGCCCTACATAAGAAATATTAGTGCAGGAGTTACATTTGAGCCTGTAAACACCTGATTTTGCATACCTGTTGACCTTGTTGATGTGTGACATGTTATTTAGAATGTGTATACTGTTATTATTGGTTTTGAATGCTATTTTTACGCCTTTTTTCTTGAAAATATTAATTATCTTACGAATTTCGTTATTAAAAGTGAAAGTGGAAAAGGATTTGTATTTAGGTAGTTCTTTCTTAAATGTTGTTTTGGGACAAAATTTATGTTCATTGATAATACTTTCTATAAAGTGGCTACCGAAGCCGTTGAATTTTGCTATACCGCGAATAGTATTCAATTCAATGGAAAGATCTTTGTTGGTCATGGGTATGTTGAATGCTCGGTGAACTAGGCTATTATATGTTGCTCTTTTGTGAGGTTGGGGGCGAGTTGAATATTGACTAATAGTAACTGCGGATTGGGTGTGTTTTCTATAAATTTTATAGGTTAAAGAATCTGGATGTCTTGTGATGGTTAGATCTAGAAAGTTGATCTTTTGATCTGTTTCTGATTCCAGAGTAAATTTAATTTGGGAGTCGATGCTATTTAGCCCTTAAAGGGTGGTGGGAGCGTCTGTTGATTTTTCATTTATAATTGCTAGAACATCATCAACATACCAAGCCCAGAAGAGGATATTATCAAATTTGTTGTTAATTTTAGTGTGCTCAAGGAAATCAAGAATAATTTCCGCAAGAATACCTGAAGCCGGTGAACCCATTGGCAGACCGTTCTGTTGGTAGATGATGCCATTGAACGGGTAAAAGTTGTTTTTTACGACCAATTTAAGTAACGTAATAAAGTCTTGAATCTCTAATTTACTCAAGACTATTTTTTGTTCAGGTTATTTTCAATTATGGGAATTAACTTGGAAATTTGGATGCTGGGGTACATCTTTATAATATCAAAAGAGTGGAGAGAATAATCGGGTTGTATGCTGAACTTATTTAGTTTATCTATTAATTCATGTGTGTTTTTAATGGACTTCTTAGATAAGAATTGGTAGTTATTCCTTAAGAACCTTTGGATAAATTGCGATGTTTTGTACAATGGACTCACTCTATAATTAATGATTGGTCGAATGGGAACATCGCCCTTATGTATCTTCGGGAGAGCTCTGGCAGTAGGAAGACCTGGGTTCATACTTATAAGTTGACTTTTCTCTTGTTCACTAAGCTGAAAGTAGGTGTTTTTTAAGGCTTGTTTGAGGAGTCTTTGGACTTTTTGCATAGGATCTTTTTTAATTATGGAAAAAGAACTATCTGTGAAGATATCGGATGTTTTACTGAAGTATTCATTTTTATCGATAATTACTGTTGTGTTGCCTTTGTCAGTTTTAGTCACAATTAGATCGTTGTCATTTTCTTTTTTAGGACATGTAGAAATTTTTGCTCGGCTATTATTTTCTTGTTACTAATGTTGGCAGAAAGGTTGGGCGAGTTATTATGAGAAAGGATGTTGTTGAGCTTCTTTTTTACCTCAATTCTTAATTCATCTTGTGTATCTAATGGCATTTTTGAGATAGCTAGCTCTGATTCTGTAATCTTGTGATGGTTGAACTAATTGTATTCGAATTGGGCCAGTTATGCTTGGGTCCTTTGGCTAAAATTACTTGTTCATTTTCACTTACGGATGTCTTGGATAAATTGATAAGTGGATGGAACTGCTTGCAATTGTCTACAGGTCTGCTAAAGTATCTAATTTGATTGTTGTAAAGTTTAGAATTCTTTAATTTATTCAGTTTATGCTCTAAATTATGTTATTTTCTGGCTAAATCTTTAAATAGTTCGTGTTCAACTAGTTGATAGAAAAGTGTCCTGTGCGTATTAGAAAGTAATTTTGTTGCTGCAAGGTGAGTCTTGTATAATTTGTGATTTAGGAATGATTTTTTTTTCCAGTATAAGAATCTGATTTCGTCTTTCAACCAAATTTTATTAGTCATATTTTGAGTTTTCGTAGATTGTGACGTGAGCCGGTGTTTCTTTTTGTTGTTTCTTAGAAAGTTTGGCGTTAAATCAAATAAAATGCACTGCTTAAGGAAATCGATATCTTTGCATATCTTGGTTATTTTTAGCTTTATGCCTAGGTATTGGGAGGCTTTTTTTGTTTTGCTTCATTAGCGTCATCATTCAAGGTTATAAATTTTATTATTGATTCCGTATTGAATTAAGATTCATCATGGTGTGGGTTACTGTAGTCACGTCCTAGTTCGTGAAACATGGGCGACGACTGAGTGGCCTAGTAAGTGGTCCTGAGAGTCGGGATACCAGTTGCTGTGGAATGGGAGTGTGTATCTCGGACATATTCTGAGTCATGGCCCTCTTTGTACTCAGGCGGCTAGATCTATACAATCCACCTGTGGTCCCTAACCCGTTAGAGGATCCTATGCAAAAAGTCCTAAAACTCCTCAAACAAGCCTTAAAAAACACCTTTCTGCTTACCGAACAGGAGAAAAGTCAACTTATAAGTATGAACCCGGGTCTTCCTACTGCCAGAGCTCTCCCGAAGATACATAAGGGCGGTATTCCCATTCGACCAATCACTAATTATAGACAGAGTCCATTGTACAAAACGTCGCAATTTATCCAAAGGTTCTTAAGGAATAACTACCAATTCTTATCTAAGAAGTCCATTAAAAACGCACATGAATTAATAGATAAACTAAATAAGTTCAGCATGCAACCCTCACGTAGTGAATACACTGAGACAATTCTCGTCCTAACTCCTCCAACTCCCAAATCTACCCACATCATTCGCTCATTTACGTGCCGAACAGAAACTATGTTGTGTGCAATAGTATTCCTGATGAAGAGCCCTACCCCAGACTCTGCCCTTCCCTTTTTAACACCCTCCTATCTCTTCCTCTTTATCTCCCCTTACCTGAATATCACTTACTCCTAGCACATCCAGATGCGTCCTCTTTGCTGACTCAGCCAGTTCTACTTTCTTTCTTCCATAAGCCCCATTAATATTGATAGCCTCCCCATCGAATTCCATTTTGTTCGCCAAGTTGTTTCTTAGGAGTCCCTTGCCTGTCAATTGAGAGTGAGGCTCCGTTACTCCCATAGGTCCGAGGCTTGCTTAAAATGTTCTGAGCTCAGTAAATTCATGAAGCAGGATGCTACCTTACTTACACATAGTCCAAGTGAGGATCTCTTCTCTAACGGTTTAGGGACCACGGTGGATTGTATAGATCTAGCCGCGTGAGCACAAAGAGGGCCATGACTCAAAATATATCCGAGATGCCCACTCCCATTCCATAGCAACTGGTATCCCGACTCAGGACCACTTACTAGGCCACTCAGCCGTCGCCCATGTTTCACGAACTAGGACGTGACTACAGTAACCCACACCATGAACCATTTTAAATAGTTTTTTAATATTCATTACAGGAACAAATGCAAATACCTATTATCAATGAGTGTAAGCTATCATGTGATAAGCACAAATGCAGTGCCAACACTCTAGGGGAAATGCAGTGCCGACGTACTACAGGAGAATTACTTCTCCACTTGCTACCCTGCGCTTCTATTTATGTTAATGAATCAACTTTCATCTACTCAATGAGGTATTTTATCTTTAAATACCATATTAGGGATCTTCTAAAAATAATTTTTGAAAAAGTGGGCTTAATTGAAAATAAAAAAATTATTATTGCTTGGGTAACAAAATTGATAACACAATTGAGAAATAGAAAAAGATAAACTATATTACATCGTTAAATATGGCATAGGTATCAACAGGATCAGAAAAATTCAAGTACAGTGCCATTCCTAGCTTTTATTTTGATTAATCTTGTCTGGAATGAAATTTTCGGGAACTCTCTGGAAGACAGACCAATAAAAGACACCTCACACGTCCACCTACTCTCTTTTCATACCTTAAGACTGGCGTTCTTTTTACTTCAACTGAACAGACCTTACACTCTCATTGACCTTTTCTTTTTTATAGTCTGTAATATTGACACAAGTGTAGCAGACTAATATAACTTGGAAACAATAATCTCTAACCCATGGGTAAATAATGCAAATATCAATTATTATTATTATTATTATTTTTATTATTATTATTGTGTATTGTGAGGTGTGGCAGTGAAGTTGTTTACATTTATTATTATTATTATTATTATTATTATTATTATTATTATTATTATTATTATTATTATTTATATTATTTATGTAGTTATGTCTGTACTTTATTTGGTAAAAATCATGATCGTATTATTTGTGAGGTTATGTCATGAAACATTTGTTGTATGTATATTAATACGAGTTTATTTCATGTAAGAACACATAATTGATAGTATATAATTTATTATTAGCTGTATATATGATGTATAAATTCACTGCAGTGTTGTGCAGCACACAGTGATATTCCAGAAGAACGCATCTTTCCACTGGAATTGTGTAGAAAAATCCTTTCATTGTAAATAGGCTATTGGAGAGACTCAAAATTACGAGAAAACATGTTGTGTCATATTTTTCTAGAAGCCTGGTTAGGCAATGTATATAAAGAGGCAGTCTTGAGAGTTGTTGTTTCAACAAGAGTTATGAGTGCAAGTCGCTAATCGAGTATGTGAATTTGTTACGGTGGTAGTTGGTTGACATGCAGGTGTTGCAGTTCTTAGTCTTCATAGTAGTGTTATGTTCATGATGGCATTTTATTAGTTTGTGTGTGTATAATGTCTAAATAATTTGTAAATAAAACGGTTTTCACAATTGACAGCATTTCATGTGTGCGTCTTTGTGGCTACAACAATATACAGTAAATGTATATTAAATCATAAATTTTAAACATTTGCAAAAGGTGATAAGCCTGGTGTCAAGTGTCATAACCAAGTCAATAATATTTACAAAGATTCAAAATATATGCTCTAAATAAAGTTACACATACCTGCATTCCATTTTAAATTACAACTTTCTACTTCTGAATCGCTATCTTTCTTCTCTGATCCAGAATTTATCAAAATCTTTGCAATGTCATTACTGGACAACCTGCTGCCTGCCATTTTACTCAGAGCTCTGTCTGACAGCAACCAATTACCACATGTTTACGAACAACACAAGTAGTTTCCTATAGGTGCTGCAACATAGTGTATTGGTTAGTACTTGAAGCCCTATGCCACACAATGAACATCTGCTGTTTGTTTATGCTATAAATCTGCCGTAATACAAACTGTTAAATGTGGAAAGAAACGGTACTGGGCTTTGTACGTGCAGGATTGTTAGCTGAGCCAATCGGTGTTCAGGCAGTGAGGGAAAAGTGTTAACGTGTGTGTGTGGGGGGGTTAAATAATTCAACAACTTGTGCCATTATGGTTGTCTTATTATGTGCTCCTTGTCTTGATGCTGTTTCGCTATATAAATATTAACAACTGGTTGTCTTATTATGTGTTGATAGAACTGGGCCTAAAATTAGTTATTGTAATCATGCATTTGTTAGGTGATTTCCTTGTCTTTGATGGGTAATGTGTGTAGTGGTGATGCTATGGTGCTTTTAACCTCACTTTGAAGTATTTATCCATTTTATTTAGTTGATCTTATTATAGCAAATTGATACTAATGAGAATTTGGAGTTCTTATTCATTAAGTATAAGGATGATTGGATAATGGCAGCAAGTTGAACTAAAGAGTCGTTATGCATGTGCAGATGCCACTTCCTGTCACAAAAACTGAGCAAGTTGTTCTACAGAAGTACTCTCACACCTTCTATAAAAATAAACATTGGCTACCTCAACTGGGATTGAACTCAGGATGATTTGTTGAGAAGGAAGCCACACTTTTCAGTTTTGGCCCAGTTAATGTAACTTTAAAACTTTTCATTCTGTCAAAAAACACTAATTATAACAGACACAGCACTGCAGCTTACCTATTTAAAAAGAAACATTATTAAACACATCATTCTTTGTTTAACACGTTGAGTGCCATACGACCCCATATGGGTACGTGAGAGTAGCCAAGTTTTTGAACTTCACGTCCCCATATGGGGTCGTACGTTCGTTCTAAATCGAGAACTGTGCGAACCCATTTGGGTGCGCAGTAAATATGTGTTTCGAAGATGTATAAAGTCTCTTCCTGCCATCTGCTGGTCGTCTTATTTAAAGTACGTGCATAGTCCACCTTCCATTTCTCAATTCCTGTTTTGGCGCGACCCCATATGGGTACGTCAAGAGTGCTTTGTAGGGTGACAAAGTCATTGTCTATCTCACGCACGGGTTGTTTATGTAAGTGTGCAGTGCTGTGAGTTTCCTTTTCTTTTTTAAGTCGTTACGAGTAAATCGAGCAGTAAAAGACTTAGTGCAGACTGTCTGGACGATATATCGAACAAGTCGGATGATGTAGACGAAGTATATAGTTACAGTGATTTTGAACCCAGTATACAGCAAATATCGATCTCGCACGTTCAACCACATTCATGAATTACAGTCTTCAGCACACACTTCCCCACTGTACTCCAGGTTTCCAAGCCAGCTGTTACAACAATTATGACCGTCTTCTATGATATAGTCACTGGTTTCCCATGTGCACAACCAGCGCTGCCAGCTTCTCTTACTCAAATTGAAAGTTATACAAAAAATTTGTATACTTATTCAATATTCCGTAACTACTAATTCTTTCTATAATATTGTTCTGTTACATCCTAATTTACCAAATTCACATGATTTTCACTACTTTATATAACTATATTCTATACGAAAACTTCCTAAAATCGGAAGATCGTCATTTACAAACATTTCCTTACCTTAAATCGGAGATCGTACTTTTTAACGGCTCCAGTATGAACAAGATAACATATCTATCATAATCAACAGCATATAACGCGTCCCCGCAAAGGAAAATGTAAGTATGACCGAGCGTCGGGACAGTAACTACTGTATAAGTACGACCCCATATGGGGGCGCGTGTACGTGTACAATTCGTAATGACCAATACGACCCCATATGGGGTCGCAATATTTTACCTAATATACATAATAAGTTAACCTAATATATCATAAATACATCCTTATATCAGCGATCATTTGCTTGGTTAAGCCTGTGAACATTTTGGCACCAGGGAGTAACTCGATGTTATTAGCTCACGGCACTAGACGGCAAGCCTATGAAAATCGGTCTGGCACTCAACATGTTAAAAGTGTGAGATAGAGTTGGACACACTGTTGATCCACCATGGCAGCTATCTTTCATAATGTCCTGACTTAACGCTAACAAGTGACCTCATATTTATATTGATGCTATCAAGGCCTGTAATAATAGACATGATTATAAAGCCCAAAAGCTAAATGACCTCATGTTTATACATCTATTCACTTCATTAAGGATGGGTAGGATATTCGAAAACAAGGATGATATAGGAAGTGCCTTCCGGGTTTTCATTATCTGCAGATGAAGGTTTTTTTCATGAAGTAGTCATGTTTTAGCCATTCTAAACTCAGCAGTGTGAGGTACAAGAACAGTAAATTTATTTTGGCCGATTTGTATAGTACTGACCAAGTTGTGTGCCTTGATGGCATCGTTTATTTGATTGTGTTACACAAATGGGGTAATTGGTTTATTCCGATAAGATAAAATGAACTTTTACCCACTCAGTACATATTCTGTGCCTGCATACTTACCAAATTTATCGTGCTTTATAGGGAAATTCCAAAGACGTATTTCCTCCAGGGGCAAAATTGAAATACAGGAATTGTCACTGGAAAACAGGGACATCTAGCAACTAATTGTGAACTAATATGAGAATATCTTTAGAATGTCCAGTTCCATGGCTAAATGGTTAGCATGCTGGCCTTTGGCCACAGGGGTCCCGGGTTCGATTCTCGGCCGGGTCGGAGATTTTAACCTTACATGGTTAATTCCCTTGGCTCAGGGGCTGGATGTTTGTGTTGTCCCCAACATCCCTGCAACTCTCACACCACACAAAACACTATCCTGCCCCGCAATAAGATGCAGTTACCTACATGCGGCGGATGACGCGCACCCTCATTGGAAGGTCTGCCTTACGAGGGCTGCACTCGGCTAGAAATAGCCACAAGAAATTATTATTATTATCTGTAAAATCTTTAAAATGTTCTAGGCACACATTTGCTGTAGATTTTGCTGAATTCAGTTTAGTGGGTTACTCTGCACTTTCCAGATTATTATACGATTGGAAGTCAGAGGTACTCTTGTGTAAATTAATGTTAGAAAGTTACAAATCAGTTGATCAAATAAGTAATACAGTGTGAAATAACATATGAAATGTAATATTTTATTCCAGTCCTTTATTACTATTGGGTATTTATGCAACACATATTTTCTGATACAAACTACAGTCTTCTTGAGTCTGAAGTTACATCTGTTTATATAATATATTGAACAATTGTTTTCTGGTGATAACATTTTTTCTTAATACTGTTTAATAATGTGCTGTGTTTAGAACAACTTAAGGAGAAGATAAAGCAGTGTCAGAAGACTCTGGATGAAGCTAATCCTAAGGTAAAGAAGCTTGAGGATAAGGTGAAAAATGCTAAGGAAATCCGAGAGAAGGAGATGAAGGCTGCAGAAGATGAAGTCCAGAGGTTAACAAAGAAAGCAGAGCAGAGTAGTAATCAATGGAAGCAGAAAGAAGAGGTACTGACTCACTTTTTCAAAGTTATTTACTGGGTATTTCCTTTTCTTTGTCTGAATATCACCCCATGTATTACAGTGGAACTTCGGTTCTCTGTTTTTGGGGGGGGGACCGTGGGAAAAAGAAGTACAATATGGAAAATGGAAAATCCGGGAATGAATTAAACCATCAGCAATTTGGCTAAACATTCACAATAATTAAATATGTATAAGTATAATCTAACAAACACCCCTAAAACAAACCAAACTACAGTCCTAATGGGCCTTGGTCTACCAAGCAACCGCTGCTCAACGTGTAGGTCTGCAGATTATGAGGTCACACATGGTCAGTGTGATGAATCCTCTCAGCCATTATTCCTGGCTCTAGTCTGGAATCACCATCTCACTTTTGGATAGCTCCTCAATTAACGGTAATCACATAGGCTGAGTGGACCTAGAACCAGCCCTCATATCTGGATAAAAATGCCTGACATGGCCAGGAATCAGGAATCAGGCAAGCTAGACAGCGTGCCCAGCTTCAAACATTAGGTAATTATATGGGTTAAAAATCTTGATATTTTACATTCAGTTTTACCGGGGAAACTTCTTCAGTTTACTGTGAAATCTTTCTTTCATCTCAGCAACTTTGATCAGCTAAGCTTATCGAAAAATCTAATAAATTATGCTAAGCCAAACAAGTCGATCCCTAGTAGTCTTTGATTCTCTAATCTAATCAAATAAAGCACATCAGATACAAAAGTGCCCAACATGGTGGTGAAATTCTTTCTTTTTATTTACCGTTGTAATTTATTTGTTGTTAATTTCTGGAAATGTTATACTGCGTAAATTAGGCCTATATAGACTTTAAAGGTTATGTTGAACTCGAGAATATGGTTTTGAATGTAAGTTTCCATTCTAAAAAGAGTTCTCCAATGCACTGAATATTCAATTCTGCCCATCACTAATCGCAAACAGATTGGTAAAAGAAAAGACAAGCTCAAAACTCCAGAAATTTCGGTTTATTTCATGACCTTGTGCTCAGCTGGAAAGCGTGCTCACTGCACAAGCCAGTGCGAGTGGAAAATGATACAAACTTTTTAAATGATACGCTGTGCAAATTAAACAACTGCTGTTTTTAATAAGGACACTTTAACATTAAAATGTAAATGTAAAAATCCCTGCCTTACATTACGACCAAAACAGTAATGGCTTTGTATATGTATGGTGCAACATCTTTTCTGGGCTCGAGAACATGATCGTATCTGATCATATTAAAATACTAGATTCGTGTTAGGAAGGAGTAATTTCAATTTCTGTCTGAAAGCCCAGTGACTATATTATATAGTGCCCTGTGGGAAGTGCTGAAAGCCTGTTCGACGATACGTTAAAAAAAGTCAAAAATGAACATCTAACCCTGTATATAATATAGACGTTTGTACAAGTACCAACATTTGCCAAAACTCGTTCCGTCTTCACGTAGAGATGTCAAAATATGCTCTGTCTCCTTCCATTTCCTGTGCCCACTATCTGCTTTATGATTTCAGAGTATCCCTTAAATAATGCCAGCTGAATGCGATGCTAAGACGGTCTTTTATATATGTTCACCACCTATCTCTTTCCCAGTACAATACTTGCTCTAATTATTGCAATGATGAGACGTTAATGTCCGTTGGGATGTCGTAGCCGTCCTTTCGTGAGATACTTTTTCTAGAAAAATGCTTGATTGACGATTTAGGGTTGATGGGACTGAAATTCCTGGAGGGTTGATCTGGGAAATAGTTTCGTCGAGAAACGGATAACGCGGGATTCATGTTTGATCTTAGTCATCTTAGTTTTCTTCTGTACAGTTGCTCTTGAAGAAGCAGGTTCATCAACAGCTGACGATGATGTATTTAACAGGTCGAAACCAGTACTGCCTTTTAGTGTAATTAAAATTTTAGACACTTTGGAAAATAAAGTATTGATTAAACAATCAAAGACCGACAGACTTGAGAAAATTGAAAGGAGGATTGGAAGAACCTGCATCAACAAAATGTACCAGAAAGATGGACAGTTGCGTTTAATACCTAACAAAGTCGTGTACAAAGAGCTAGAACCCATTACAGATACTATGCATAAGAGGAGACTGGGATTCTTTGGACATATCATGAGGATGCAGGATTCGAGACTTCTGAAACAACTAGTACAACACAATCTCGTCTCAGAAAATACCACAACAGGATGTAAATGGATCAGAGAAGTAAGAGAGGATCTGAAGGAAATAGGCCTTACAACAGAAGACACCACAAATAAGATAAAATTGAATACAAAACTCAAGAATACAAACCTCCGCTTTACCCTCACACAAAACAAACCAACAACACGCATATTTTCAACTGAGGAAAGGGCACGAAGATTGGAGCGTCTGAAGAAGTACTGAGAGGACCGCAAAGCCCGAACAATCCCTTCAAAGAGACCTGAACGACGAACTGACTAAAGTGATTCTATGTGGTCGTGGAAGAAGAAGAAGAAGAAAGTATTGATTAGGTGGAAAACTCTCATCCTTCATACTTGTGTGCTCAAACTATCAATACAGACCATGAAGCTGATTATAGTAATAGGCCGTCTACAAGAAAAAGACCAGCACCAGGCCTCTCTGGAGACCATATGCCATTAATATTATTATTATTATTATTATTATTATTCGTCCATTGAACTATGCAAAAAAATAAGCACATAGTAGTGTGCAATATAATGTGGATAGACGCTAAAGAAGTTATCTAACAATATCAAAGTACAAACATGTCCTCAAGGTCACAGTGCAGAAAAATGGACCATGCGCATAATTTTACAGTAAAGGATGCAACTTTTAGCAGCTACGTAGTGTATGAGCGACTGAGTCAATCACCAGTTATTTGATGTATCCAGCACCTTCTCTATCATTTCTGTCCATGGTGTCTGACAATTTATATGAAATAATAACTTTTGATGTTATTCTATACTTCTTTCTCTCGTGACTTCTCAAAACGATTTCTTTGAAAATTCACGATATATAGAGAGGTCCTACAACAAACTCAACTACATTACGAATACACTGTGAAGCATGAAAGCTCTGAAATATGCAACATGTAACGCAGACATAACTGCGTTATATAACACATTCACACCCACCATTTTAGCTGGCTATTTAAATGGCTGGCCGAGCTATTCCAGCTGTTAGTGGCACGGCAAACAACAACAAATTATTTTCACGATAAGTTCTGAACTAAATAAGATATGACAACAACATTTTGCACATGCCTTAACAAAGTCCTCTAGTATCTCTCAAGGTGTGGTAGCTAGTGTCACACATTCCTAGGTGAATGGAAACCACACTTTCCACAAAAATAGCATGTTTCACTAATAATTTTATTTTTGAAGTAATCTTTGCACCTTCTTGAGGGGAACTGTACTTTATTCGATGGAGGAAACTTTATGCTCTTTTCTATTCCCATCTAACCTAAATGGTGGATCCTTAGCCGGTGTCCTTTTTGGCGGCAAAATCCCAGACGAGGACTTCGAGTTGATGAAGTGGATGGTGCTGAGATGTCGATGTGTATGTCGGGTTCACTATTTTCCTGGAGCAAGTTCCTAACTACTGTCTGCATGAAATTGAGGAATTTTATTGGTGTTTTTTTGTTAATTCTGAAAGAGACTAAATGTTTTGAAAAGGCGAGCAGTACAGTAAATAAAAGAAATCCCTTTTTTGCCACTTAACAATTTTCCTCATGAAAGGACAGTGCCAAGTACTGGTCTGCAGTATCAACACCATGAATGTGTTGGTTATAGTGAGTCACAGACTCTGGTTTCAGTTGTTTTTATGCAGATTTGTTTGATTCAACCATTTCTGCTGAGTGGATGGTAGTTATCATAGTAATAACCCTTTTGTCCCTCCAAGAAACAAGCAATACATCCTTGTCCCTCCTGAAAGTCATTTCCCCCATTTTGAGAATTGCCTTGTGTTCCTTTAGATCTTTTGGTACACCCTTATTTGACTGTATTGTTCCACATATGGCAGTGTTCTGTTGCCATAATTGTTTTGTAAGTCTAATGCTGTTGTAATAATTATCCATATATACTGTATACCTCTGACCAAGGTAATTTTCAAGCAGCTAAAAAACTCTACTTTGTAAATTTGCACCACTTCTATCATATATCATGAGTTTACAGATATATCCTATGTTAGACTGACAAACCATCCTCACTAAAGTGACAGGATACTTTTGAAATGATGTCATGGCATGGTTTTTGAGAAAATAGGAGTGGAGGAAATTGGATCATCTGTCCAGTACATTCTGAGAGATGTTTTACTAATGATGCTGGTAGCGAGCATCAAACCCAGGAATTGTCTCATTTCTGAAACCGTCACAAGACTCCAGGTTTGTGTAAGAGAGTGTTTATAGAAAGGATGTGGTGCAGCACTGATTACCTGACATACAGGTATTTGAGAAATTCAGCTGTGAGAAATAGGTTTACAAATGACATCCATTAGTGCTTTCTGTTTTGATACTTAGACCTGTTTTATAGTCATAAATGGGGTAGCAGGGGAGCAATATAAAGGCAAACCTTCAGGTACTGTGCATTCTGTCACGTGTCCAGGAAAATCTTTACTGTCGTCACTTTCACTTAGTTCGGGAATTTCATCACTTGAGTCTTCATTGAATAGGATGTCGGCAATTTTGTCAACACTTATCACGTCACTGCAGCAAGTCCAACGCTTTAAGTATCTCGGCAGCTTACTTGATCACAGCTGGAACAATGCTGTTGAAATTAGGTCCTGGACTGAACAGGGAAGGACTGCATTCAAGAGAATGAGCAAACATCTTTGTAGCAGAGAGTTTAAGATCACTTCAGTGTTATGTATTTATTTACTTAATGGTGTCAAGACTTGGACTCTAACAGAGAACAAAAAAAAAACTTAGATCCTTTGAGATGTACTACAGATGTCTGCTCAGAATATCATGGGATGACAGAATACATAAGATTGAAGTACTCCAACATCTGAACAAAAAAAGCTGGAGGTCATGCACAACATCAAAAAGAAGAAACTTGAGTACTTTGGTCATATCATTTGAAATAGTTTAACTTACAAGGTAAAATTGAAGGAAGGTGAAGTGGGGGAAGAAGGAGAATATCTTTGGCTACAGAAATCTACGAGAATGGTATGGGCTCAGAATAAGAAATTATTAATAAAAACCACCTTTCCAATACTCAATGACCTTTATATTTAGGATAAAACCATTTAATTACAAGTAGGACATGTTTCGCTCGAATCATAGTGAGCATCATCAGCTATAGATAACATAAACCATGGTGGGTCAGGGCCCTGATCCTGGTATATATAACGAAAAAATGTCTAATATACATTGATAAAATATGAATTTTAACAATTTTAACAATTTAAAAATAATCAATAAGATAATATTATGTCTATTAAAACAAATTGATCATTAAAATTGCTTAAAATGTTATTATAGTATGTAGTGATTAGATGTTCGTATAAATCGTTGACCATTATATCTTCGCTCAATTGCATTAGACTGTTTATGGTAAAAACAGTTATTCACATAAGGGTGAGCTCTTGTAATAAACTATGATATTGTTTTTTAAAAATAAACATGATGAAGAATACTAAAATCGCATATAATGGTTGAAAAACGAACTTCACTGATAATAAAACGTTGTCTGGATCGGCGTAAATTAACCTTTATGGGACTTCCTCCCATTGTGTTTCAAACATTATTTTGTGTAGTAATGTGTTAATATTGGTCTCCTAATGGAGAACTACTGATCTCGTAGGTGAAATTTAAATCAGGTGTATCCTGTGTGTGATTGATGGGAGATTAGTCCCTTGGCTGTTTACTGAGGTTTGATGGAACTGCTGTCAAGTTGTCTTGGGAGATGTGAAATTAGCTAACAGCTAGCGCACACACATGTTATGATGCTGATATAGAGCTGTTTAAACAAACAGTTCTAGAAACAACTGCAAAGGGATTACAAGCAGGAGAATTGCATACTCAGAAGCAGTAACAGCTGGCGATATTAATGCTGATCTACAAGAAAGCTCCAGCGTTTTTTATTTACCCAGTGGCTATGCGATTCGAGTCATGAGGCTGTGAGCATGCATTTGGGGAGATGGTGGGTTCAAACCCTATTGTCAACAGCCCTGAAGATGGTTTTCTATGGTTGCCCGTTTTCACATCAAGTAAATACTGCAGCCTGTACCTTAATTGAGATCAATGTTGCTTTCTTCCCTGTTCTATCTTAATGCCATCATACAACCTACAAGTCTGTGTGATGCAAAACAGTTTGCAAAAATAAAAATAAATATTTTTTGATTGGTTGTAAGCTTCATTACAAGTAATAACAAGTTTGCTGATAGGAAGCTAGGCCAGAGGATATGAACACACAAAAGGACAAATACACTGACAGACTAATGTAGACATAGGAAGAAGCAAAAAGAATGGTTGTAGTGGTGATTGTTATTTTAAGGGGCAAAACCATATGATTATCTGAAAGGGCAGACAATGACAAACACGAAAACATAATGGACAAAGATTGTTTTCACACACTGCCAACTTCATTGATGGGCTCTCCAACCATCAACCTCAGTTCTATCATATCACATTGGGACACAGGCTAAGCAGCGCAGAGCAGATTTTTGTAATCCACACAAATCATTGCACCATCGCAAGTTGACAGACAGGGCAGGACAGAGCAGAGCAGGTCTGTTCTGCACATACTTCCGCCTACCACACACAGTTTCCTGCGCACATGTCACGTTATTAAGAAATGGAGTAAAAAATTACCACAGCCATTCGGTCTCACCATGTTTTGTAGGTTCTATGTGAATCATGTGGACTGCAATGCAATGCCTAATTTTAATTTCTGTTATGCATGTACGTATGTATGTACATGCATCATGAAAAAATGGCTGAACAAAATTTAATGAAAATCGGTATCCAACTTCGGGGATTAAGGCACTACAATCTAGGCTATAAATCATTTTATTTACACTGGGTAACAAGGCCTAGTACGCCTCATTTTGGTGCTGCCATTGGTTTTTGGGGTTTCCTTATAACCGCATAACCTTTGGTGGTGCTATTTGAGGATCCAACCAGCTTCTGGGCTGATGACCTAACAGACAGACAACAAGGTAGTTTAGAGAAAGGCCTCAAATGTAGTCCTCAAATATCTACGAAACAATCCGTGGCCCAAGTTCTCGCAACATTAGGTATTTAACGTCAAGATCTAATGTTGATTATAGAGAGCATCATCGTCGTCTCCGTGGCCGTCATCCATCATCACATTTATGTGAAGAAACAAGTACGGAATATAATTGATCATGTCTTGTCAAATATAAATGCAAACGCGTTCACAACAAATTGTCAATGTTGATTGATTTTAGTATATGGTATGAAAATCTAGGAGTACAGTACATTTGTACATTTGTATATAAATGTTTTCTCCCTCTCTCCCTGTCTGATCCTATTAATGAATACTATGTAACAAAAGTTAAAGAATTGATTATTTTCACCATGTTAATCCTGTCCGTATTGCCTTTTATTCAAATTTCTATAAAACACTTTCGCGCCTAGTCAATACTTTACATATTTTATTATACCTAATTCTCGTACATGTTTCGACAGCTGGCAAAAGTTAAAGATAGTACAATTTCCGATCATGTATGTCTTCTACTGTTTTATGGTACCGGCCTTGCTATGAGCTCGCATTCGGGAGATAGTGTGTTTGAACCCCACTGTCGGCAACCTTGAAGATGGTTTTCCGTGGTTTCCCACTTTAACACCAGGCCAATGCTGGGGGGGGGGGGCTCTACCTTAATTAAGACCACGGTCGCTTCCTTCCCGTTCCTAGCCCTTTCCTATACCATCATCACCATAAGACCTATCTGTGTCGGTGCGACGTAAAAAAAATAATGAATTTAGACTTTTCTTGCTTAGTCCATATGAACGCCGAACATCGCTGACATGGAAATATTGTTCAGTTTTGTAAACTGGCCAGGTTCTTTTTACTGCGATTGTCTTATGGTGAACAACCACGTAGTCATCAGCACAAGGAAAATTGTGAAGATGACTGTCAAAATGCGAAAAATCACGAATGCTTAAAGAAAAAGAAAAAAAGAGCCTCTTTATACTGGATGCCCCAGTATCACAGTCTAAAGAAATCATTTCTTTCTGAAAAACCGACGAGACCCTGTGTGGCAATGTGCGCTTATGTGCACTTCGCAGTTTCGTAAGCTTCACGCTGTCCTGCTCTGCGGCCAACTGCTTCTCAATTTGCGTCCGGCCTAAATGTGGCCAGTATTCAGGAGATAATAGGTTCGACCCCCACTGTCAGCAGTCCTGAAGATGGTTTTATGTGGTTAAGGATAAGTCTCCTTCAAACCGGATGGTAGGATCAAGAATAACAGCTGTTCAAGTCTGCTGATGCATGGCAACAATATCTCCTCTACTGTTCTATTTATCAATGTTTCTTTCTCATTTAAATTGTGTGTCATGATTTCTCCAACATATTTAAATTGTAGAACTACATTAATTTTTTTAACCATTTATGAAGACTGTTTATGCTCAGGGTTTTCATGGGCATGATCTCGGTTTTCTCGAAGGATATGTATAATCCTATTACTAGGGCAATTTTTTGGAGACTGGTGTTCTGGGTTTAAACTTCTTCCAAGTCAAGGGCTAAGAGAGCTTAATTGTCTGCAAATCCCAGACAGTTCTTATTGAGGGTTTTTCTCCAGTTTTGATTTTAGGTGGGTTTTCTTTTGGCCAAAGTTTCATCATGTAATCGAGTGACATATTGAAGAGCAGTGGAGATAATCCAACTTCATTATTAGTCTTGTTCAATTTTTTTTTAGTTCATAGACCTGTAAAGTGTCAATAATACTATGTAGCTATCCACCTAATTTACAGAGTTTGTGATTATTTTTCCAGACATTTGAGGTTCTGAATTTGGAGATCAAGGACCTTCAGACTGCAGTAGAGACAGGACTTAAACAGATAGAGGAAGCAAAGGCTGGCATAGAACAGCTCAAGACTGATGCTGACAACCTCAAAGAAGAAATGAAAGCCTCTGAGGTATTTGTTTATAACAGAGATATCACTTACTGTATTTTTCACATAATTGTTGTTTTAATATCAATTCCTTCCATGGATTAGTGTTAAGAGTATCAGTATCTAGATCCCAAGGTTGCGGGTTCAAATCTGACTGAAGTCAATTTTTGAAGGTTCAGAAATATTCTGTTATGAACTCCGTGGCTTACAATATTGGCATATAAAAGATCTCCAGTGAGACTTTCTGTATCCAAACTCAGCAGAGCTGCCACTTGGTTATTTCTGCGGTTATTTGTTACATTTTTCTTCAAAGTCACCTTATTGTTACTTTATTTAGGGTAAGTTCCTTTAAGAGCGCGCGGTCTCACAAGAGTGCGCAGTTCAAAATTCCGAAGTTGGCAGTAGTGTACGATATCGGTGATGAGGTATTCAGTCGACTGTGTGTAGCCATTGTCCATGTACTGTATCGCTGAAGCCTTGTGATTTCTACTGTTCTTGTTACAGGTAAGAATCTGTTTTCACTCATTTTCGTATAATATTCTGAAACTGTGAGTTAGTACTTGCACACCCCTGGAAGACTTCGATATGTTTATCTTTTGTGTTATAAGAGAGAAGAGTTCATTACCTTTGTTATTGACACAGTTCAACCTTCTGTCCTGCATGCTCGTGCTATCTACCGAGTAAAACATAAAACTACTACCGAGCCCTTAAGAGTGCGCAGTGGATTGTCCTGCAAGAGGGCGCGCGCGCTCTTGTAGGACGTCAGTGCGCGCTCTTACGGGACAACTTGTTTAAGCTTCGTCTTATGCCTTGACATTTTATTTTTCAGGGTTAAAATGTCTTATTGTAAGAGAAAATCAAATCGAAAGCTTATTTTCACCGAAGCTGTTTTGAATGATTGCTGGGAAAGACTAGAGAAAGGAGAGAGTAAAAGAAAAATAGCTGAATCACTTGGAGTGAACGAATCAACATTACGGAAAAGACTGAAAGCTGTAAGTACACACTTGAGGTTAAAAAGAGTTGATTAACATTTGTATCTGCTTTATTTTATCTCTTAAATGTCCACATTTCATAGGAATTTCACTAATCCGTTGTATTTTCAGGGCACTGTTCCGACATCTCTCGGAAGAATGAAGCCAATATTCAGCCCCAATCAGGAGCAGATGTTAGTAGAGCATGTGAAGGACTTGGATGCTAGGTTTTACGGCATAACACGGAGGCAGCTAATGCAGCTTGCGTTTCAATTCGCAAAGAACAACAACATCGCCAACAATTTCAATGAAAAAAGAAAAATGGCTGGAAAAAACTGGGTCTATGGGTTTTGCAAGAGAAACCACCTCGCACTTCTCGCTCCCGAGAAGTGCAGTCTAGGTAGAGCCATAGGGTTCAATAAAGTACAATGCCGGAGATTTTTCACTAATTTGAAGACCAGTAATAGAAGAGAAACATATCCCTCCCCACAGGACATTCAACATGGATGAGAGTGCCATTTCCACTGTCCCTAACCGCATTCCAAAAGTTATTTCGCCAAAAGGAAAACGGCATGTTGCAAAGGTTGTTTCAGCTGAGAGGGGTCAAACGGTGACAGTTGTGTGTTGCTTTTCTCCCACTGGTATTTTCATTCCTCCTGCCATCATCTTCCCCCGAAAGAGAATGAATGTTCAATTGTACCAAGACGCCCCAGAAGGGACCCTGCCACTTATGTCTGACTCGGGCTACATGAACACAGAACTCTTTCTCGACTGGTTGAAACACTTTGAACAATTTGTTAAACCAAGTGAAGAAGATCCTGTTCTGCTTATTATGGACAACCATATCTCGCACTGTAGTTTGGATGCAGTTATGTTCTGTAGGGACAAGTTCATTACATTACTAACACTTCCTCCACATGCTAGTCACATGCTGCAACCCCTTGACAAAGGATTTTTCGGACCCTTAAAATCAGCTTTTTCAACTGAATGTGACAAGTGGATGTTCAATCACCCTGGAAGAGCAATCACTCTGAAGGATCTTTCCTCTATTTTCCGTTCTGCCTATGAAAGAGTGGCAACGCTTGAAAAAGCAAATCATTCTTTCAAGGCTACGGGGATTTATCCATACAACCCGGATGTTTTCTCAGATGAAGATTTCGAACCTTCGGCCGTTACGAGCCGCCCTCCACCCTCAGAAGAACCTGAAGAAAACAATGTCATTGCTGATATGCCTAATGCAGAAGATGAGGAAATAGTGTCACCTTCAACTCTCCTCCCCCTTCCAAAAGCAACTCACGAAGAGAAGCGAAAGAGGAAAGGTAAAAAGTCCGAAGTTATGATGGGATCTCCATTTAAAAATGCGTTAATGGCTTCCACGTCAAGCGCGAGTGAGAAAGGACGGAAATCCAGCAAGTCTACAAAAAAGAAAAAGCTTTTTGATGCTACAGCTTCCACAAAATGCACACCAGTTGAGGACAGTATCTTCTGCCCAGGATGTGATGAAAAGTATGAAGAACCTTTAGTTGAAGATTGGATTCAATGTAAAGACTGTAAACAGTGGTGGCATGATGCCTGTTCTAGCTATGAGGGCGCTGGCGTGTTCAAATGTGACTCCTGTTAGGTGCGCACTCATAGAGGACCTACTGCGCACTCTTACAGGCATATGCCTCCAAGAGCGCACATTTCTCATATTTTACATTTTATATTATTTCTACTATTTTACCATTTGAGTTGTGTTTTGCTGATATGTATATAGTGCCCAGGATATCAGTAAATACCTTTGTGCAAACTATTTGTTACTTTATGATTTCTTTCTCATGTTATGGCGGTCCTAACGTTAAGTGCGTACTCGTGGAGGAACCTACCCTACATGTATTTAATTTTAGTTGCTGTTTAGTAAGAAATTTGATGAGTGGAAAATTGTTACAGTTGGAGAAAGTTGAAGCAAATTAAAAATCTTCATTTGATGAGTACCAGAAACTGCATATTATTCTGAAACGTTCTTGTGGGAAACTTAAATATCATAAAGTAGCAGAAGTAACTAAGGTAGAATTGACCCTATTCTGTGGGAGTACAGATATACAGGCCAAAACTAAACTAAAAACTAAACTCGTATTATCATCCCTAGGTGGTGCACCTATTTTCAGGCACACCCGTAATGGAGCGAGCTACATATGCCATTTTAGTCACCTATCAGTTCTTCTGCCGTTCTTCAATCTCTGGCATGACCGGGAATCAGACTTGAGCCACTGAGGACAACAACTGACAGTGCAAATCATTGCACTACACAGGCAAACATTCTGATTAATGACAAAACATTCAGGTTGGTACAAATATTAAATGTAAGAATGAACATTCAAGGTGCTTTAAAAACTACAAAAACAGAATTCATCTCAATCACAAGGAAACTACTGACATCAATATCTGCTCATCTAGAAAAATAAAAATGGAGCATCAAATTAAATTTAAGAAGAGAAAGGAAGAAGAAAACTCTGTCAAAATTGCAAAAGAAAGTGAATTATAAATAAACCTTGAAAAACTTGAAGATTTGAAGAAATCTAAAAGAAAAGATCAAAGTTAGAAAAGAATAACTAGTGACAAGCTTTTGGAAGGAACAAAATTGTAATAAAAGAAGGCTATGGAAGGGTTGCTCAGGCAATGCTCCAGAGAATGGTGGTTTTAAAATGAATAGCTCTTACATAAACAAACAGAATATATGCAGAATAACTTAGATAAGTTACAAACTTTTTCCAGAAGAAATCATATTTCCAGCAAAACACTAGACTAGATTAATATTATAATCCATGCATGACTTAATTCTCTACCCTACATCTACGGAATTATATGTACAACAAATTAAATACATTATATGACCCAACATTTACAATACTACAATTTAATTCCGTCCATGTATACTAAATTTAGAAGGGACTCGGGAAGCGATCCATTTTGTTACATGAAGTAACCCAGTCAAAAGTAAAATTGTTTCCTTTCCTAGTCACGGTAACATCCCCAAATAAATTTACATATCAGTTATCATCTGTAGTTTAAATCCTTGGCAGACTTTCCAGACGAGAGGCCCATTTGGCCCCTTTTCCGGCTTACGCTCCCATGATGGCTGCCTTCATATTACTTTCATATTTTATTCCACGGCGTTCCGCCATTATAACACTGATTTAATAATAATGACACTGATTTAATAATTATAACATATTAACACTGACACACTGAAATTAAATTTTACCATATAATACCACTGCGGTGTCATAGACCCAATTTTATCTATGTACACTATTTTATCTTCGTCCTTTTTCCTGCACAAATGACTGGACACAAAACGAACGAGTGTCGATTAAATCTCCTGGCGCGCTTCACGGTCTCCGACACAGCACGTCCGAATTAATATCAAGCCGCACTCTTGATGTGTTCATTATTACGGCGGTTTTATTTCAGCTACCTACAATACAGGCTCAGTTATTCAGTAAGATTTTCATTTACTGTCTGTCACACAGTTTAGTACACCTACTTTCACTGTTACTTTATTTATTTATTTATTATTTATTTATTAATTATTTATTTACATTTTATAGCCTTCATTGGACCACTCTAGCCAACTTTATACAAAGAATTTTTTAGTTTCCAGTCAGCCCAGTATTTCTTCATTCTCTCTGATCATATCCTTCTTTCTTCATCGGAAATCACCCTTCCTATTGTCTGTTTGTTGATTCTGATTTGCAGTCTGGTTTGCTTGTCTGCGAGTTTCTTGATTTTGTCGGTTTTGTTTCTTAGGTCTTCTACTGTAATTTGTAGTTTATCCATATCTTCCTTGATTTCTGTAATCCGCTTAATGTTGCACTTACTATTCCATAATTTTTCTATTATTCTCCTGATGATCCTGTTCTCTGGTGTCCTGATTAGATGTCCAAAAAATGAAATGCGTTTCTTCCTGATTGAGCTCATTACTTTTACTTTGCTGTTACTGTTACTTTAAAAGAAGCTATCTTATCACTCCTTGCTACTATTACATCTTTACTTGAATTCACAATATACACCTCGTAGGCTCAGACCGTAGCATGATCTGGCGTGATCTAACTTTACTCGGCCCATGGGTGACTGGAACACAACAACCTCGCCCGAGCTCTGAATGCAGTATGTAAGTGCGGTTGTAAGTACCTGCGGTCCGTAGAAATGAGTAACGCGTAACATGAGTTAGTCCGTACAAATGAGGTAGTGAATGTTCCTTCCACTCGCATTTGTTGATGGAGGACCTTACTGGTAGATTAGCTGACGTCGTGCCTTGGAGAGGGGGGGTGGATTTCTCAAATCGGCACTCGCAGTCTGAACTGGAAGTTATAATTGATACCAAATAAATCCCTCATCTGGAACATACACCTGGTTTAATACGATCTCCTAACGATCGCAGATTTCAGAGATATTAACAGATATCGCTTCACAATAATTCGCGGGTTTCGTAGCGTCTCTCACGGCGTGGTCATCTTTCGGCCAATAGCATTTGAGCTGCCCTGTTTCCAGGAAATTCAGTGTTCAATTTATTTAATTTGGAGATTATTATTTATTATTCTTCTACGCATGACATCTAAAAATTTCCTTAATTTGATTCATATAATTGCAATAATTGATTGGTGATTACTTTCGAAAATAATTGACACTTTATTTCATATCTTTCAAGATGGTACTCCTGGCTGGCCAAATGAATTTTGTTATTGGACTAGAACAAGCGGTTCATTTGAATTTTCCTTTGTAACAAATTGACAACACATGCCCTGAGGCTCTGGTCATTCCCATTCTCCAATTCCGAGAATACATGACATCACAGAAAGTTTCTGCTTGACACAAATATATCCTTGCAGCGCTAATGTTGCAACTATTTCATTGTTCATGACTCGCCTTTCTCTTCTTGTACGAAACATATTTGTGTACATTCGTATATTCTGGTTGGTAAATGAATAGGCCCCCTACCGAGAACAGCACTCTAGCCATCGTGACAGGCTTAATCCTCATGGCTCCACTATGTCGCGTACTCAGCTCGTATTTCCACATTACCTAGGTCTGAATATTGTTAACCAGTTTTCCTCATTTCAATACGCGTACCATATTCTACTTCGCATATCAAATCATGATTAAATTACAACCCCTATCACTCGGGTTCAATACAGCCTATTCTTATTATCGGGAAAATGTGTTAATTGATGTGTTTTGAATGGTTTTCATACATTATTTTATTGCGGGGAAAATAATGTAATGCCTTGTTAACGCTGCAGTGGCAACAGGAATTCTTTGCAGGATTCTACACACTTTTTCTTGCACTCATGAACATAGTCGCCTACAATTACATGAAAAGTGTCTCAAGCATAATATCTAACGAGTAGAGGCCAGACCCTGCGGTCAACCGATTTCACAGAGCTTCAATGTACTTATGGGGAGACACTCAACGGTAACTCGTGTATAAGGGTTTAAGTCAACACGCTTTCGTTTTCGAAAAAAATGAGATCAGATGTCATTACACAGAATCTGCTTCAGACAAAGTGGAGATGGTAGAACACTAAAAGGCGAACAAATTTTACTTAAAGATGTCAGGTCCGCAACCTAATAACCTCTGAAAAATTGAGGAATCACCGATTCCAATGCAAGGCATATATGCTTGGGAGTTACATCACAGCAGAACAGAGTGATGGCCAAGTGGTCAGCGTACTTGTCTGCGAACCTTCTAGACGTGAATTCGAATCTCGTTGCAGCTATGATTTTTGCACAAAATAAATTAACATGTCTGCCTGTGTGGTGTAGTGTGATTAGCTGCCACCCCTGGAGGCCCGGGGTTGATTCCCGGCTCTGCCACGAAATTGGAAAAGAGGTACGAGGGCTGGAACGGGGTCCATTCAGGCTCGGGAGGTCAACTGATTAGAGGTGGGTTCGATTCCCACCTCAGCCATCCTGGAAGTGGTTTTCCGTGGTTTCCCATTTCTCCTCCTATCTTAAGGCCACGGCCGCTTCCTTCCCTCATCCTTGTCTATCCCTTCCAATCTTCCCATCCTCCCGCAAGGCCCCTGTTCAACAGAGCAGGCGAGGCCGCCTGGGCGAGGTACTGGTCATCCTCCCCAGTTGTATCCCCGACCAAGAGTCTGAATCTCCAGGACATTGCTCTTAAGGCGGTAGAGGTGGTATCCCTCGCTGAGTCTGAGGGAAAACCGACCCTAGAGGGTAAATAGATGAAGAAGAAGAAGAAGAAGAAGACGATTAAATTAATATGTGAGGGAACGTCAAGATAACAATTGGAACGCAAATTGCAGTACAGTTTATTTTCTACCTGAAATAAATATAGGCCTAAACGTTCTCACAGTTGCTGCTGGATCTCTTTCTATATATATATATATATATATATATATATATATATATATATATTAATTTGAGGTAGAAAATAAAGTTCCATTGCAATTTGATTATTCATTTTATTCACATTTTACTTCACATTCCCTGAAACAATGATTTAATTTGTATATAAAAAAAGTGTGTCTATGGCGGGACTCGAGCTGAAGTCGTTGCGGTTTGGTGACAAGTACGATGACCACTCGGCCACTGCTCCACTTGTCTAGGTTGCAACTCTTCAGTTATATAGGTGTTGCATTAGAATCGGGGGATTCATAAATTTTTCAGAAATTATTAGGTTGCAGACCTGAGAAGTCTGAGTAAAATGTGTTCGCATTTTAGTGTTTTACCACCTCCATGTGGTCCAAAGTGGATCCTGCCTCATGATATTTGTCCTCACTCTTGGAAACTCTAACCTATTTTCAGTATCGTCTAGTATCTTGTTCATTATGGCTTTGGTAATTAGAAATATATCTTCTGACAACTCTAGAAAGTAGTTATTTCTTAGTATGGGTTGTCCTTTGCCTTCTTCAGTTTATAAATAGTCTTTATACAGCAGTAAAGCTTCAAACTTACGTCTTCTACATGCCTCCATTTTGAAATTTTAGCAGTTGTTAAGAGGTTTAACACAGGACTGTGGCCAGGTTAATTTAACACAAGCATTAACAATTTGTTAGAGTTAACAATCCTTGATGAGACAACCATTTTGTTAAAGTGTGTTAAGTGTCCTTAGCAGCAGAGTTAACACTTAACATTTGTTGAAGAAACCAGGCCTTGGTGGAGTTCTTGAAAGAATCTTTGAAATGTTTGTAAGATATCTGGTGTTGGCACTTATTAAAATAATGATCTTGTGGTTAGGGACTTTGTCTAATGAAACATCGTTTAACGTTTAAAGAGAAATAACACTTAATACAAAATAAAACACTATGTTAAGACACTACTGTATGTACAATACATTAACACTTGATATAAAATAAACACCATGTTAAGATACTATGTACAGTCACAGGGTAAAGATTTCAGATGTCCGGTTGCTAATTACACTGTTTGATGTTTGATAACATCCTTTAATCATCCTCGAGGGATGTTATAAAACCTCTTGATGTTTCTTTAATCATGATCGTATTTTAAGTTGAAGTCTTCTTACAAAACGCATATCAACAGATTGTGGAATTGAAACAGCTGCGAGTTATGTTGTAGTCAAGCCCTTGATTTATGCTATTTTAAAAAACGGTCATTGTTGACTGGCAACCTCATTTGCATGCCGAAATGGTTTAGAGAATAAGAGAATAATAAGGGTAGGTAGAACGACGATGGTTCTAAAGTGTTCGAGGTGTGTTGTTGGCCACTGTCTTGATGCTGATTGAATGGGAGACTCACGAAATACTAACTTTTTAGACTGAAGAATGATATTCATTGAGGAAATGAAGTTGTTAGGAGACGTGTGAGGAATAACACAGAGGACATCAGACAAATCACGGACGAATGTGGTAGAAGAAATAAATGGAAACTAATAAAATAAAATGCAGCTAAAGACCCGGGATTATGTATTTACACTGTACACAATATAGCTACAAACTAGTTGAAAGTAAAAAAGGCAGTGAGCTTCTGCTGTCTCAGTTTAGTGTATTGCTTACGAGCAGCACGATCTCGCATCCACTTTAACATTAGAAGTTCATTTGTCAATGTTTCAGCTAGAGTCCTCGAAATAAACTATCAATTTCTCTAATTTTGCTACTGCTTCTGCATGGGGTATAACCACAGCTGGTTCATCAACACAGTCTGAATCTGAATCCTCTTCATTTTCATTTTCAGTAACACTACATGATGCAATTATGTCTTACTCTAATCGATTAATAACCTCCGTCATTGTCGATTCGCAACCAGTTGTCCATGTCTTCTTCACCAACATCGGAGCAGACATTGATATTTTTTTAAATGTCTATAAAATCATCTTCCACGCTTACTTTTTTCTTCTTCAATCTTGTTTTGTGGCAAGTCACACACACCAGGCCACAAGTTTTTCCATGACTTTATCAAAATTTCTCCTCCAGCCTGGTCCCAAGCTTCCAATTTAATATAAATAACAGTCTTTACCTTATAAGATTTCAGCACCTCTACTACACCATGCTCTCTGTCATTCCCTACCAGTTGACTTACCATTTGCCTTTTGTACACTATTTTTTTCTAGAACTCCTTGGTCCATCGATTGAACAAGAGAAGTTACATTAGGTGGTAAAAACGTCACTGAAATATCATCTTTGACTAGTTCATTGACAGACCGATGCGAAGGTGCATTTTCAATCAGCAAAACCACCTTGTTGGAAAGGCCACACTTCGTCAAATATATTTTTATTGACTGCACAAAATTCTGGAAATACCGTTGTTTGAAAATATCACTAACCATCCAAGCCCTTTTTTTGTGAGCTGTAAATGACAGGCAATGAATCGTGTTTCACATTTTTCAATGCACAGGGGTTTTTTGATTTCCCTGTTATAAAGAGAGGATTTTTTTTGCTTTCCTGACGCATTACTGTAAGCCGTTACGGTGAGGCTGTCTTTCCCTTTTTTATGTACTTTCGCTGAATCTTCTACTTTTGAGGCTAGCATTTTACTCGGCAACATCCGGTAAAGTAAACCGGATTCATCGACATTGTAAACTTGATGTGCCGTCAATTCTTCCTTTTTAACAAACTCTTCAAACTCTTTTTTTAAATTTTTTCTGTCACTTCAACATTACCTGACAAGCTTTTCCCAGTTATTGTAAGTTAATCTACTCCATGCTGCTTTTTTCCATCTGTCCAACCATCCCAGGCTAGCTGTAAAACATGGATCTCTATGGGGCAACTGTTAGCTCAAACTCAATGCTTTGTTTTGGATGATGGGTACAGAAATTGGCAAACTAGGTTCTCTTTCAGCACAAAACCAGGCAAACAATGCTTCATCCAGAGTTTCTAGTTTAGCAGTTTTTGCTTTACACCAATTATGCAAACTTCATTTCAAAATCATCTTGAAACAAAATCTTCAATGCATTTTCTGTTCTTTTTCCAATCAGATACAGTCCCTTATTATTTCCTGTCAGTGCTTCCATTCTTTTTTCCATAGTCACGTTTTTACGTTTCGTGGCCATTGCCGAAAATGAGCAAGTGAAAGAGCACGATATTGTACCTCGACCGAGACACTAGGAAAACTCACGAACACTACCAAGATTGCAGCGCAACTGAGGAACGTTGTTTCTTGGTCAATGTCATGTGCTAGGCACGGGTGGGGGAAGGAAAGGGTTGAGTCACCGGTCTGCTGCGTAGCAACAGCAGGTGGGGTGTGTGCAGTGAACTTGCCCACTGGCAAGAGAATTTGACTGAGAATAGCAATTTATCATCTGTAAAACAAGTCTTCATTTACTGCGCAAAACAACAATAATTTCCTTTTCAAAACTGGTCCGGGTTAATGACGTTTTACGGTGTATATTCTTATATGTTGGGTATTCAGCCCGAAGGCTGGTTTGGTCCTCCACAGCTCCGCCAGCAGCTTTCATAAATAGCATACTTGGGAAATGAGGAGTGAGGTAGTTTCCTGTTGCTTTCCTCACTGAGCCAGAAGTTGCTATTACATATTAGTCTGCCAAACCCACTGAAATGCATGCACCAACTGACCTCATGAGCGATATTTTCATATCATTCGTAACAGGAATTGGCTGCTTAAGGAATGGCATTACTAGTATCACTCATACCTCAGTTACTTTCATATTGTCAAAGTCAAGGATGAGACTGAGACAGATCAATGAAAGTAACAAATTTATTCTAGCCCATACCAGAAGACATAGTGCACTGTAAACACTACATCTTGCCAGCAAAGGTTTTACTGTACCTGTGATTATTACCTGTGGGGAATGTTGAAGCGAAAAGTGTATGTGAACAACCCTCACACAAGAGAACATTGCACGAGTTATTTTGAACATCACATGGGCTGATATTCCCCAAGTGTCTGCAAACCTGTTCATGAGGTGTCAGGCATGTTTGACAGCTGAGGGACAACATTTTGAACATCAAATGTAATGTCAGGTAGGTTTTAGACTAATTTTTCACTTGAAATAGCTTTCTATAAAGGTGAATTGCCACGATGTTGTGGGGAGGAAAGGCACGTGTTATACCGGCTAACGATCCAGTGTCATTGCGCCAGCTGTTCCGTGCTCTGAGTGGTGCTGTGACCAAAGCTAAAACAAGGGGGGAAAAAAAAAACCCCTATTTAGTAAAGCAATTTTTCTTTAACGTTGCACTGGCACAGATGGGTATTGTGGCGTCGATGGGATAGGAGTGGGAAGGAAGCGGCCGTGGTCTAAATTAATGTAAAGGCCCAGCATTTTCCTGGGGTGAAAATTGGAAACCACAGAAAACCATCTTCAGGGCTGCCAGCAGTAGGATTCAAACCCATTATCTCCCGAATGCAAGCTCACAGCTGAGCGCCCCTAAGCGTATGGCCAACTCACTTGCAAATGAAAATTTTGAAATAGGGGTTGAACAAAACATATGCGACAGCCAAAGCTGAGAAATTGTAAAAAGACAGAAAAATTAAACAACAATCAGGAAAACCATGCTTTTCTGCAAAAGGCAAATATATTGCTGGACGGTCAGTTGAACTGAAAGACTACTCAAAATGTTTGAGTACACGATTTTAAATTTCCTTAGGGTGATGGAGACAAACGGCAGTTATGCATAAGTTCCCTTATACAAAAAGAACAAACTCGAAGGACTTCTTCAGTGACATCCAGAAGAAAATTTATAAATACATTATTTTTATCCAGTGATCTTTTTAAAAAAGTGTTAATTTGTGAAGCCTCCTTCTTTGCCATGTTCAAACATTAATTTTCCAAAATTAAATTAAATTAATGCTGAGAGGTCATGATTGGGACAAGTTGGTGGAGGAAGAATGGTACAAGGACAGGATGAGATGGAGGAGGCTCATATACCACACCCGGGAAACTGGAGATGGTTTAGGATGATGATGATGATGATGATGATGATGATGACTGTCACCAGTATGCCAGGAAAGATTCAGAGAAAGTGTAAAATGTAATTGAAATTCAACAGTAGGATGTTTTGGATTTTCCAGAACTGAGGTGCCACATAATAAAGAATGGAAAAGTTGACAGCAATGGAAGTAATTTTCTTCTTCTTCTTCTTCTTTTACTTCTTGTTTGTCCCACCTGGTGGCAGGATCCGCTCTGAGGATTCATTGTCTCCATTTAATTTGGTCTCGGGCCATGTCTCAATGGAGTTTACAGTCTTCAGGTCATTGTGATCTCTTGGACCATTGCTGTCTTCGTCGTCCCTATTGCCTCTCCTGCGGCTTACAGTGTATGCATTAACTTTGTCAGTGTATCATCCTCTGCACGCAACACATGTCCAAACCAGCATAGGCAGCATTCCAGCATTTTATTCTGGGTCGGTGTGACGCAAAAACTTTTTGTAATAACATCATTTGATATGCGATTCATTTTAGTGATGTCAGCTGTCCACCTAAGCATCTTCATCTCCATGATACTTACAGTAGTTAACTTTCTGCCTCCTTTGTGCCTGTCCAAAACTCGTCATAGAGAGCAACAGGATGGGTAACAATCCGGTAGATCTTATATTTCAGATAGTCCTTCATCCTTCGGTCATAGGTGATGCCTGTTACCGTGTAATTGGTTGGCCATTGTCGGAGATTGTGGAGCCCTGATACTAAATTCCGCTACTCTTGGGAGATGTTCACAGTCAACGCGGATGGTTCCAACTTCTCTAGGATCTAATGTTGTGTATTTTGTCTTCTTGTTGTGGTACAGGCCAAATCGCACTATTCGGTTGTTTCACTCTTCTTTTTGGTGCTGGAGATCAAGCTTATTTTATGCAGCCAACATAACATCATCAGCATAGAGAAGTGTCCATGGTATTGGCTTGTGCTGGTCTCATATAACGTTGTCCGCCGCAAGAATGAGCAGCTGTAGTGATAGGCAGAGCTTTAGTGTACTACTGTGATGCGGAAGTCATTGGACGCTCCTGCAGCAGCTTGAACTAAACTCTTTGGTTCTATATAGAGCAACTATGCCCACTTAATAAGGCTCTCTGGAATGTCATGTTCTTGTAGTGCGAACTGGATTAGGTTATGTGGTACCTGATCAAAGGCCTTCACAAGGTCCAGAAAAGCAAGATGCAGCAGCTATTCCTTTCATGGGGTTTCTCAACTAACAGCTATGCAGTGTGGATTGCACCTGTTGTGTCACAATTTTTTTTCTCATCCAGCTTGGTTTGTTGTAAATTTGGATATTTCGCGAATCCTTTTGTCGAGAATATGTTCGAAGACCATTGCATGGCTGAAAAGTTTGATCAGGCGGTAACTACAACAGTCGGCAGGGCTTCCCTTCTTGAAGATTGGTGATGCTCCGTCGCCAGTCTGTTGGTATTTGACTTTCTTCTTTGATGGTCTGGTTGAAAAGATATGTTAGCCATCCTGCTGCATCCTACTATTGAGAGCACCAAAACTCTGCTGGTAGACTGGGGCCAGTGGCTTTCCCTGGTTTCATCTCCTTCCGAGCAGCCTGGACATCGGTGACGTCAGTTTCCTTCATTGGGCTTTCTGCTGAAGAGGTGGTTGGGATTGGTGCATGGGGAGACTCTTCGTTTGAAATGTTTTCAAAATAGCTCCGCCAGCATTCCCTAACTTTGCCCCAGTCAACTAGCAGCCTACCTGTTTCATCATTGATGCCATAAAAACATTGGATGTCTTCCGTTTTGCAATGCCTCAGTTTGACTAACTGGTAAATGTCCTGCTCACCTTTGCTCATGTCAAGTTTCACATATAGGTCTCTGTACCGGTTTTCTGTTGTTGCAGCAGTGACCTACACTTCACTACGGGCTACTTTATACACATTCCAATAAGATGGTGTTTAATTTATAATTTATTTATTTCATACCACCAACAGAGATGTTTCTCCTATTACAGGTGGCTTAGTCACTATACATTCATTATTATTAAAAATAACAAATGTCAGAAAGAACTTAATATCTAAAAATAAAAATGTACGACAGTATTAAGAAGTAAAGCAGCAAACTGAATTTACAGCACATTAATCATTTTTCATGTTCGAAGTGGACTTACGACCTAAAATACTCCATATCTAAAAATGAATAAAATAAAAGTAGAAATAGAGACATACATACATACATTATCATTATAGAGTAGCTGCCTCTGTGGATCCGTGGTAGAGTGTCGGCCTCCGGATTCCAAGATAGCGGGTTCAAACCCGGCAAGGGTAGTTGGATTATTGAAGGGCGGAAAAAGGTCCATTTGACACTCCATGTCGTACTATGTCGGCATGTAAAAGATCTCTGGTGATACATTTGGTATTTACCCGACAAAATTCATAAAATCTCAGCCATAGACGCCCAAGAGAGTTTCGGTTTACACGGTCTGCCATCTAGTGGGCCTAGAGTAAAATAGAACGTCAAAATTGCCGAGCAGACAGCCAGATGGCCTCAAATCGAAATGTCTGCACACGGTAGCCGAGGCCACACGATTATTGTTATTATTATTATTATTATTATTATTATTATTATTATTATAGACTGTTATGCCTTTCAGCGTTCAGTCTGCAAGCCTCTGTGAATTTACTAAACGTCGCCACAATCCTTGATTTGCAACTAGTGTTGTGGCCTCATTTAGTTCTATACCTCTTTTCTTTACATCGTTAGAAACCGAGTCTAACCATCGTCGTCTTGGTCTACCTCTACTTCTCTTACCCTCCATAACAGAGTCCATTATTCTCCTAGGTAACCTATCCTCCTCCATTCGCCTCACATGACCCCCACCACCGAAGCCGGTTTATGCATACATCTTCATCCATCAAGTTCATTCCTAAATTAGCCTTTATCTCCTCATTCCGAGTGCCCTCCTGCCATTGTTCCCACCTGTTTGTACCAGCAAACATTCTTGCTAATTTCATGTCTGTTACTTCTAACTTATGAATAAGATATCCTGAGTCCACCCAGCTTTTGCTTCCGTAAAGCAAAGTTGGTCTGAAAACAGACTGATGTAAAGATAGTTTCGTATGGGAGCTGACTTCCTTCTTACAGAATACTGTTGATCGCAACTGCAAGCTCACCGCATTAGCTTTACGACACCTTGATTCAATCTCACTTACTATATTACCATCCTGGGAGAACACACAACCTAAATACTTGAAATTATCAACCTGTTTTAGCTTTGTATCACCAATTTGACATTCAGTTCTGTTGAATATCCTACCTACTGACATCATTTTAGTCTTCGAGAGGCTAATTTTCATACCATACTCATTGCACCTCTTTTCAAGTTCCAAGATATCAGGCTGCAGGGTTTCGGCACAATCTGCCATTAAGACAAAGTCATCAGCATAGGCCAGACTGCTTATTACATTTCCACCTAACTGAATCCCTCCCTGCCATTTTATATCTTTCAGCAGATGATCCATGTAAACTACGAACAGCAAAGGTGAAAGATTGCAGCCTTGTCTAACCCCTGTAAGTACCCTGAAGCAAGAACTCATTCTATCATCAATTCTCACTGCAGCCGAATTGTCAACAAAAATGCCTTTGATTGATTTTAATAATCTACCTTTAATTCCATAGTCCCCGAGTATAGTGAACATCTTTTCCCTCGGTGCCCTTTCACATGCTTCTCTAGATCTATGAAACATAAACACAACTGGCTATTCCTCTTGTAGCATTTTTCAATTACCTGGTGCATACTGAAAATCTGATCCCGACAGCTTCTCTGTGGTCTGAAACCACTCTGGTTTTCATCCAACTTCCTCTCAATGACTGATCACACCCTCCCTTCCAAGATGCCAGTGAATACTTTGCCTGGTATACTAATCAATGAGATACCTCGATAGTAGTTGCAATCCTTCCCGTTCCCTTTCTTATAGATAGGTGCAATTATTGCTTTTGTCCAATCTGAAGGTACCTTACCAACACTCCATGCTAATTTTAGTACTCTTTGAAGCCATTTCATCACTGCCTTCCCACTATACTTCACCATTTCAGGTCTAATTTTATCTATTCCTGCTGCTTTGTGCCAATGGAGTTTATTTACCATCCTTTCCACTTCCTCAAGCGTAATTTCACCAACATCATTTTCCTCCTCCTCATGAGCTTGGCTGTTCGCAACACTACCAGGAAGATTTCCTTTTACATTGAGAAGATGTTCAAAATATTCCCTCCACCTCTCCAGTGATTCCCTGGGATCTATTATGAGTTCACCTGAATTACTCAAAACACTGTTCATTTCCCTTTTCCCTCCCTTCCCAAGATTCTTTATTACTGTCCAGAAAGGTTTCCCTGCTGCTTGACCTAGCCTTTCCAGGTTATTACCTAAATGTTCCCATGACTTCTTTTTGGATCCAACAACTATCTGTTTCGCTCTGTTTCTTTCATCTACGTACAAATCCCTGTCTGCCTCGGCCCTTGTTTGGAGCCATTTCTGATAAGCCATCTTTTTACGTTTACAAGCTGCTCTCACTTCATCATTCCACCAAGATGTTTGCCTTTTCCCATCTTTACACACAGTTGTTTCTAGGCATTCCCTTGTTGTTTCTACTACAGCATCCCTGTATGCCACCCATTTACTTTCTATATCCTGAACCTGCTTACTGTCTACTGTTGGAAACTTCTCACTAATAATATCCACGTACTTCTGTCTAATCTCCTCGTCCTGGAGATTTTCTACCTTATTCGTTTGCAGAGAGATTTCAGTTTCTCTACCCTAGGCCTAGAGATACTTAGTTCACTACAGATCAGATAGTGGTCTGTATCATTGAAAAATGCCCGGAAAACTTGTACATTCCTAACAGATTTGCTGAATTTGAAGTCGGTTAAGGTGTAGTCTATTATGGATCTGGTACCCCTAGCCTCCCATGTGTAGCGGTGAATAGCCTTATGCTTGAAGAATGTATTCGTAACTGCTAAACCCATACTAGCACAGAAATCCAGCAAACGCTTCCCATTCCCATTAGCTTCCATATTTTCCCCACATTTATAACCCTTTCGTATCCTTCAGTTCTATTACCAACTCTCGCATTGAAATCGCCCATTAGCACTGTTCTATCCTTGCTGTTGACCCTGACCACGATGTCGCTCAATGCTTCATAAAACTTGTCAACTTCATCTTCATCTGCACCCTCGCATGGTGAATACAGAGAGTCAATTCTAGTCCTAATTCCTCTAACTGGCAAATCTACCCACATCATTCCCTCATTTACATGCCTGACATAAATTATGTTGCGTGCAATGGTATTCCTGATAAAGAGCCCTACCCCAGACTCTGCCCTTCCCTTTCTAACACCCGTCAAGTACACTTCATAATCTCCTATCTCTTCCTCGATATCTCCCCTTACCCGAATATCACTTACACCTAGCACATCCAGATGCATCGTCTATGCTGACTGAGCCAGTTCTATTTTCTTTCTTTCTTCCATAAGCCCCGTTAATATTGATAGCTCCCCATCGAATTTCATTTCGTTTGCCAAGTTGTTTCCAAGGAGTCCCTCGCCTGTCAAAAGGGAGTGGGACTCCGTTACTCCCATAGGTCCGAGGCTTGCTTAAAATGTTCTGAGCTCGGTAAATTCATGAAGCAGGATGCTACCCTACTTGCACATAGTCCAAGTGAGGATCTCTCCTCTAACGGGTTATGGACCACCGGTGAATTGTATAGTCCTAGCCGCTTGAGCACAAGGAAGGCCATGACTCAGAATATGTCCGAGATGCCCACTCCCGTTCCATAGCAACTGGTATCCCGACTCTCAGAACCACTTACTAGGCCACTCAGCCATTGCCCATGGTTCACGAACTAGGACGTGACTACAGTAACCCACACAATGAAACATAAAATAAATTAAGAAATAGTATCTACAAAAGAAATAACTCTAGTCTTAAACTGACACCAGTTAAAGCAACTGACATATAAGAAGAAAATCGTGGTAAGTAATGCATGAAATATATATGCTTGGTAAGAGATGAGTTGTAGCAATCAGTATGAAGAGCACATTAAATTTTAAGTACAAATGGACAGTAGTAATGACAATTAGTAAACTAATCATGAAATAAGTATTAATATAATAAGTATAAATATAGTACATATATACACCTATAAGGTATACCTTCAGAAATAGTGCTTTAACTGAACCCAAAGTGCCCAGCGTAGTGCTACCATTATTTTTTACAAGTTGTTTTACGTCTTATGGCGACGATGGGGCAGGAAAGGGCTAGGACTGGGAAGGAAGCGGCCTTCTTCAATAATTTTACATAATAATTGTATCTAATAACAAAGTCTAAATCAAGATCATAAAATTTATGAACTGTGACATTATATGTAGTGCACACTGTAAACAGTAATGAGCTTCTATAAAATACTGTTTTAGAAATCGGAAGAAACAAGCGATGTCTGTGTCTTGAACTTCCTTTCTGCGTATTGAACAAGCATTGTTGTAGAAAGCAACTGTTATCTACCACATTATTGATAACTCTATGGAGGTATTTTTGATCATTTATTATACATCTATTTAATAATGAAGTGAAGATAAATTCTTTCAGGAGATATTTATAGTTAATTTTGCCGCTAGGTACAAACCTGTTATATTTTTAAAAGTAAAAATAACGTAAGAAATATTTTTGAACTTTCTCCACATTACACACACGTACTAAAGTTTCGAAAGAAACTCACGGTACAGCTGTTTCTTCTGGTGTACTGCAGGCTCGTATGAGGAAATGAAGAGATCGGCAGATTACAGAGAGGAATGAAGGAGAAGAATTGCTGCCAACCAATCTTTGGATTGAGATTTGTGAAAAAGACTGCATCCTAAACATTGTCATTCGAAAGCCAGGTGTCATTGTTGTTCCTTTGTTGTTCTGGTTTAATTGTTGCAGGTATAGAGTTTGCGGCTTTATCAGCAGCATTTCAGTTTAGTCCAGCTCTCTTCAAATACGGTGATCGTTGGCACTATAACTTTTCAAACAGCGTTATACTCCTCCTCCTTGAGGCCCAACCATGCGATTCTTTCTCATCCATCTCTGGCTAAGTATTTGGCTCTTGGATATTTTATCCGCAGCTTTCAGACGACTGGTTAGTGTTGCATCATAACAGTTTCGTGTAGAACAACTTTTGTGTCTGAAACATCTTTGAAGTTCCATCATCTCACAAGGAAGTAGTGAATCTGAGTTGCATTGTACCTACTGTAGTACATGATTAGATGAGTATCATACTTTTTGAACCATTTGATTGTGTGTGTCAGCATTATCAAGGATTCGTTGGCCTTCGTTGTTCTCGCCATATCCTTGTCTGCCATGAGCTGTGTGGTCGTCTTTCTTCTGTTCAAAGTCTCCATTCAGATTACCTGAAGTGATATGGTAGTCTTCTGGTGGCACTTCAGCATTCTCATCAGGTCCTGTCCAGAAGGTATCTTTGGTTTCCGTGCTCAGGCCGGTTTGTGGAGCTTGAGCACTGAAAATATGGATTTTTTTTTCTATTTACAACATAGACGGTTTTCACTAAGCAGTAGTTGTACCATTGCACCACAGAGACCGAACCATCATATTTTTCTGATATAACAATGCCAGCACTGTTAGTTGTTCTGTGGGTGCTATTGCATATCAGTTTGTATCCACACCCAGTGTCACATGACATTTCTCCACTCCATCTTGTTTCCTGCACTGTTGATATGTTTCTATGCCTTCTTTTATGTGCTGTGGCTAATTCACTACTTTGTCCAGAGATAGTCCCAATGTTCGGTGATGCAGTACACGATGTGTGAGCTCTCTTGTTTAACAGCCACCACCGACGCAACGGTAACCCTTGCATATTTTTTTGTGCTGACTAAGCCCTTCCAATGCATCTCATTTCCGAGAGACGCCCTAACCTTGGTTCTGAATCCACAAGACATTTCCTTAAAGATGTGATTGTATGATTTTACAGTCTGCTTTACATGGAGCTTGTCACCAGGCATTTTAGAGTTGCTGCCAGGAGGTAGTTAGGCCACTGCTGACATGGAGAATAGATGCCATTTTTATCTGCTCGTCTTGAGAACAAACACAACATTCCTTTCTAGGCTACCTCATCTGCCAACTGCCTGGACCAATGGTCTCCATCTCTGCTGAAATTGCCATTAAGGACTTTTTGTGTGTCTGGTCCGCGACAGCTATTTTATTTCGCTCAAGTCCGCTAGCCAGTCTTCCCCCCACCCACCCACCAGCAGCATAACAGGTTCATGAAAGACTCAGAATACATTTATTTTTAAATTCAGCAACAGCACTTCTGAGAAATTTGAAAAAATAAACTTTTCATGCTGAACTAAAGCAAGACTGCAAGATTCTTTCAATTTCAGCCTTTGTATTCTGCTTCAGTTCCTTTTCAGAAGGAAAATCTCAAAAATCTCGTGGATCTGTGCAAGATTGTGATTATTCCTGAGCAGTTTCATCGTTTCTGTAAGTCATTAATGTATGACAACAGCTGGAGAAGTGGAAGTTAATGATGATGGATATTATTGAACAGTGTTCTATTTTCAATGTGCTGTTTTATCCATGATATCTATAAAAATCATTGTACTTATAATTTTTTCATAAATTTTTGTATTGCCATCTGGTTGACTTAATTTCGTGTTTAACATTTGGCATATTATCAGCCATCTTGCTACTCGGTATTAGAAGAATTATTTACCAATAATTAGATGTAATTAAGTTTATTGTTAGTTGGTCTACGTCACACTGACACAGATAGGGCTTATGGCGACGATGGGGACAGGAAGGGCCTAGGAATGGGAAGGAAGCAGCCGTGGCCTTAATTAAGGTACAGCCCCAGCATTTGCCTGTTGTGAAAGTGGGAAACCACGGAAAACCCTCTTCAGGGCTGCCAACGGTGGGGTTCGAATCCACTATTTCCCAGATGCGAGCTCACAGCTGCACGCTCCTAACCGCACGGGCAACTTGGAGTGGCAATATCGTAACCAATGTAATTAAGTAACAGCATGTATTTTCTTGAGTGCATTATTTGTGTTCTTATTGATATTAAATCAGAACATAACTTGTAAAAAGAACAAATTGTTTAAAGTTATAACAATGTGTGTATACAGCACCTGTGTTTTATCAGATTAAACTCAAAATAATATTCTTGAGCTGATGTAAGCAACTCTAATATTGAGTTAAGTACATCGGACACAATAACTGAGAAGAAAGTAATGACTATTATCAAGGTTTAATTTCTAGTGATTTAGAAATGTGACAGAAATCAGTGTTTGGATAATCCACATAAGAAGAATCATGAGCTCTTTAACCTGGTTATCACTTAACATAAATTGTTCTTTCATAAATTTTTCTTTTAAACTACTGATCTGGTCATTGTGAATTTGAGAAAGCTCTAATCATTTACCTTGTTCTTCTATACCAGAAACTTCTAAAATGGTTGGTGCCACTGTTTATGTAATAGGATTCTAGTGTTTAATTTTTACTTTGTTAATTCAAATGGATATTTTTTTACAGGCTGAAGTAAAGGAAGCTAAAAGCAGTGTTAAGAAGCAGAAGGAAGAGATCAACAAGAAGGACAAAGAAATTCAGCAGGCTCTTTCTAGGAAGGAGAAGATTGAATCAGAGAAGCAAGAATTGGAACTAGAAATTAAAAATCTGAAATACCAAGCTTCAAAACTGGATAACGAAGGAAAAGATGGTCAAGCTAGGGTAATTATAATATATTTCTATATTGAATTTGAAAAGTTCTTTATCATTAAACCATTGTTATAGGCAATATCAAAAAATCATAAGAAGTGGTTTATTGAGGTATAAACATGTGGAGGGGGCTGAGATGTCTGTGCAGAGAGTTGGAATCTTCCTTGTGCTTTTGCTGTGGTTAAATGATCTCGTTTTCCCTCTCATACTGTTCACTGAAATACTGTAATTGTTGTTTTTTGTTGACCCATGGTAGAAAACAGGCAATGTAATCAAGCTAGGAATGGAGGAGCAAAGGTTACGAATGTTGCCTAGGAATTTAAAGATGTGCATAGTTTAGCAGAAAAGAGAGAGAGAATTGTCAGCTTCATCAGTGCAGGGAGGGGATTTAAGTGAGGTGGTGCTGCAGAATGGTAAAGAACCTAAAAAGAATGGATGAGTGTACCACAGAGTCCTGCAGTGAAACCTACCGTTCAGCACTCCAAACCCATGGACTCTGGCAGCCCACCAAGCAATGCCCTTTTCTTCTGACGCGCCCTATTAGTGGCCCACAGCACTGGTCTCGTGCAACGCACTACAGTCCACCACACTTGGCAGGCTGAATAGATTAACCTTGAATACTGCCCCCCAATAATGCATGTGGTGTGCACTAAAAATGTATAAATTTTATTTATTTATTTAGGAAACCAAAACAGCGAGAAGCCGAATTACAGAGTTCTGGAAAGGAAAAATATATTTACAGTGGAGTAGCACAATGCAAACAAAAAAATAAGTGGAAGAACAATGAGGAAAAATCATCTACTAATAAAAGTAGAGGAAAAAATTAAAAACTAACAAAATAACAATAGAGACACAACTATTATGAACAAAATGTAAAGGGAAAAGAAACAACGGGGAAAATTGAAGATTGAACGTAAAACATAAGTAATGGTATAGTACAGTAAAAATAAATAAATGAATATTACATTACGTAAAAAAAGAGAAGACAGCAATGAGAAGAGAAAAAAATTAATATGAAGAAAATGAACTAGGTTAAGTTAAGGAAGAATCAATTAAAGGAGGCATACGAAGAAAAAACATCCAAGTTCCTGTCAGAAGATAGAGTTAAGGAGGGTTGGTATGCGAAAAGAAGGATGCAGGTTCGCGAGAACGAAATAAACCGTTAACAGCGTTATGTAGGAATCTAAGGTCGGTTACTTTCCTGCGACTAGATAACGGGCGAAGGTTTAACTTGTCTAGTATATGATTACTGTTCAAGTTTCGACAATCAGATACTCTGGCTCTAACAATGGCACAGAAGAATGACTGCATGCGGTCAATATGATTCAGATTAGTGGGTGAAGAGGTAGACCAAATAGGAGACGCAAATTCAATAATTGGTAGGATGCAAGATACATAGTAGGCTCGGAGGGCGTGGACATCGGTGATGTCAGAAAATCTATACAACAAACCGAGAAGTGACATTGCTCGTGAGGTTATCTTTTGTATATGGGGGACAAATAACAATTTGCTGTCATACAACACCCCTAAGTCATTTTGTTGTGTTAGAGTTGGGAACTGGTTACCGAGGGGAGTATTTACTGAGAATCGGGGATTTAGGAAGTGTGATCGAAATAGAGGAACACTTGGCAGGATTAGGCTTAAGACGCCATGTGGAGCACCATTCAGAGAGTGAATTAAGCCCACTCTGTAACGAGTTTACGTCTGATAATGAATCGATTTGTTTGAGTATTTTACAGTCATGTGCAAATAGTAGAATTTCACAAGAAACGGAGGATATAGCATTAATGAGATCATTAGTAAATAGGACAAAAAGAAGCGGATCTAGGACGCTGCCCTGTGGGACGCCAGAATTTACCACAACAAGAGTCGAACTGAACCCATCTAGAACCACACACTGAGTTCTGGCAGTGAGGATGCTCTGCAGGAGAGTTATTAAGCGACCATGGATATTAAAACGTTCTGGGAGTTTATAGGAAACAAGTGTGTGGTCTACGGTATCAAAAGCCTTTGCAATATCAATGTAGCACATGTCCAGCTGAGAACGGGCATTAAGAGCAGATGTTGCACGATAGAGAAGAACAGCCAGATTAGTTAGGCAGGAGCCACCAGGAAGAAAACCATCCTGCTGGGATGATATATAAGGAAATGTGAAAGAAAGAAGACGGTGGTTGATAATTTTTTCACAGATGAGTGACAGGGTGCGTAATATAGAAATCGGACGATAATTTCCGACATCAGACCTCTTTCCACTTTTAAAAACCAGAGTGATGTTAGCGATTTTCCATTTGTCAGGAAAGTAGCCGGATAAGAAGCAACGGTTAAATATAACAGCAGTGGGATGGGCAAGAGTTGTAGCGGTATTCATAAGGAAGATAGGACTGAGACCATCCGGACCAGTAGGTTTGTTTTCTGGCAGGGAGGAAAGTAAAGAATAGACTTCTGACTCAGAGGTGGAAAGATTACGGAGACTATGAGAAGGAACAGAATCAATACATGGAAAATCTGGGAACTGAACAGGTGAAACAAAATTAGACGCAAAGTAATCGTTGAAAATTTCCAGTCTATTACTACCATTGGCTAAATTATCACCCCAAGTCACTGTGTCTGGCACATGCTTTGTATTTTTCCTGCTGTTTAATCAGAGACCAGAATCTTTTGCTATTACTTCTCACTTCTAGGCAGGCAGAGTTTATGTAGTCCTGGTAATCCTGTTTTAGAAGCTGTTTATTGTGTTTGCGAAGGTCAGAAAAAGTTTTATAGCTGGCTTCAGAAGGTGACATTTTCCAGTCTTTCCAGGCTTTCGTTTTATTAATATCTGCAATTTTGGTGTCACTTTTCTTCCAAGATGGGCATCTGTGGATGTTTTACGAGTGGGAACAAGGTCACAGATCACAGCACGAGTCCAGTCATAGAACAGGTCCACTGCTTCTTGGACTTCACCCACTTGCATCAAGTGCCAGGGTAGAAGAGAGAGGGTGTGATTGACAGCCTGCCAATCAACTTTTCGCCACATGGGTACACAGTTCCTGGTATAGGGTCGATGACATTTCGGGGGCGGAGAGGGGCAATAGAGAATGTTGCCTCTACAGACTTGTGGTTCGATTTAAAAATATTTCGTCCCACAGAAATAAATGAAGGTTCAGTGGAGCAGAGCAGGTAATCAAGAAGACTATCCCCACAGGTGTTCTCAAGGACGTACTGTTAGAGGCCTAGGCCCGTAATATAATGGTCGAGATACCACTTGTGGAGGCTATTAGAAGGGACACCTTGCGCAGGGGAATTCCAAGATATAGAGAGATTAAAATTGCCCAGTATAATTACATTAGGATTCAGATTAATGGCTTTCATTACAGAAGAGAGAAAATTTTCAGAATAATTGAGGGTTGATCGAGGTGGTCTGTAAAAACAAGCAAATAGATATTTGGAATGCTGAAATTTCACTTCTACCCAAATGGCTTCACAGTCACTACTTAAATCAGTACGTAAGTTAGCGTGCCATTTGGATTTTACGGCCAGGAGAACTCCCCCGTCCCGAGATCCACAGTCCGTTTTGAAAATGGAAAACTCTTTGGAAAGAGGGATTTCCGTATCTGAAACGAAGTCAGTTAACCAACTTTCAGAGAAGGCGATAATATCGAAAGAAGATACAGTAGAAGTCTGCTATAGCGAGTACGGCATATAACGAGAACTCCGTTATAGCGACAACTCTTTCTGTCCCTTCAAAATTCCTATATTAAACTGTGTATCGTCCTTCGGTTACAGCGAGAACCCTATCACTGGCGCTTCCATTATTACGAGCGATTAAGCGTGCACGCATTTTCCGTTACCGATATTTATGCACCCCAGCGATGATATTGCATGCGATCGATTACGTTCGGCATCGTTTCTTTGCTATGTGCACTAGCGATTTCTCTTGTCAACATTCAAAGGCGATGTCGGAGTCGATTAGTAATACCCGCCGACCGCTGTTCTGTAAGGAAAATTCGAAATGAAAGAGAACATATTTCCGTAATAAATGCGTAAATAACGTGTCCGATGACGGTTGTTAACTCGTTAAAAATTAAGGCTGACTAAACGACCGCTTAATTTTGAGGCTAAATACTGCACTTAAGAATGGGATACACGTCGAGATATGGCAGAGTGCTTAATTGATTTCAGAGGTTAGTTTATATTTTGTCGCATCTGGTTAAATTACGGAAAGGCTATTATGAAAATTTAAAGCGAGAAAGTTATAATTTCTCTACTGGCGCTTGAAGTGTGTTTTCATCATACGTATAGTACAGTTAAGTTAGGATACGTGACGCTGTTTGAATAAGAAAACTGAAACTTTTGCAACAAAATGCGATCGATCATCTTCGGTACAGTATAGTTTTTTCACTTTGTGTATTTGCGAGCTCTCTCGTTGACATTCAAAGGCGATGTTGGAGTTGATTAGTAATACCCATCGACTGCTGTTCTCTAAAGAAAACTCATATCGATTTTTGTATAAAAGTCTGAAAACCCCACATGCACATTAAAATTGGCGTGAAACGGCAATCAGTTTGTTAAAAACTTGCGTTTCCGCAGATGATATCCACACTACGGCTTACTTGTTTGTTATTTTTATCGTTTGTTTTGTTTTTATTTGTTATTTTTCGTAATCCGATACAACGTGAAAGAGTATGTTTAATTTCATTTTACATTCCCGAGCGTTAATAACCATTAACTTAAAATTGGCATCATAGTATAGACTAGAACCCGTTGAAAATTTGCCGGCAATACCTTTTCCACATATCTTTACAATACGACTATCCATCACGAAAATATGCCTGCTGTCTATAAACCTTAATTTTATTTACTAAGCGTCAAGTACAATAGACGCGTTATAACTCTGCCACTGAGTAGCCATGGCTTTTCTAAGAATTCGAAGGGTTGCATGTTTTGATGCCATTCTGCAGATTTGAGAAACACACATGCACTGTAGTACCAGTTGTCGTGGCTAGCAATGTATAGTAAAGAGGCGGTCGTTTATTGTCAACGAGTTCCGTGCACGTGTGAAAAGAAGCAGCGTGGTTACCGCGGTAGTTTTCAGTGGTATCCATTAACTTACTGTTAGGCCGCGAATGCAACAACCCTTGAGTTTCCGCATGGGATTCTGAGAAAAAAAATGTCTTGCATTTGGAGAAATACGGTATCACTCCAGAGATTTCCGTGGCAAACACCTCAGCTTTCTTTTTCAAAAAGCGTCACCTAACCTAACCGTATATATATCATGAAAACATTTGAAATGCAAGTAGAGAAATAACATCCTCGCGAAAGATTTACATTACATGTAATAAATATCATTTTTGGTCCGTATTGATGATATTTGATTGAAATAATAACATTAAGTTATTTATTAGACCACCTAATCAATACAAAATCATCTTGGATGATTTACATAAATTTGTTAGCTAATAGTGGTACATGTTTCGCCTTCCCTGAAGGCATCATCAGCCATAGTCTTAACCTTAAATTAAAAATAAGCGTCTAAATAACATGTAGTAATGAAATGAATTTTAAAATCTTGAAGAGATTTGAAGTAAAATAACATTAAAAATAACAATGATGGTTTGAAAATACAATGTGATGAGATACAATAGTGGAAGTATTAACAAAATTAACATTAGAAGGCTGCTAAAATAAGTACAATGGATAAAACAACAGATTGTTATACAACATGTAGTAAGATTGCATAAAAGTAAAGTTGATAGTTTGGCGGTTATAATTAGACGATGGCGAAAAATCTATTCACCAACTTCATATCCTCAACGTGTTCTACAACTTCACCATATGCATCTGACTTTCGTCTTTTATCTTCAAGATCATGATTAACTTCGGATCTCTCGACTAACTTTGACTTTTATTCTCTCTTCTTTACTTTGATTATATAAGATTTTTCGCCATCATCTAATTATAACCGCCAAACTATCAACTTTACTTTTATGCAATCTTACTACATGTTGTATAACAATCTGTTGTTTTATCCATTGTACTTATTTTAGCAGCCTTCTAATGTTAATTTTGTTAATACTTCCACTATTGTATCTCATCACATTGTATTTTCAAACCATCATTGTTATTTTTAATGTTATTTTACTTCAAATCTCTTCAAGATTTTAAAATTCATTTCATTACTACATGTTATTTAGACGCTTATTTTTAATTTAAGGTTAAGACTATGGCTGATGATGCCTTCAGGGAAGGCGAAACATGTACCACTATTAGCTAACAAATTTATGTAAATCATCCAAGACGATTTTGTATTGATTAGGTGGTCTAATAAATAACTTAACGTTATTATTTCAATCAAAGATTTACATGTAAATAGCTGTAACTAGACGCGAGAAGATAATATGAAATATCTTCTGAAATCAGTGATGTACTCTGCCATATCTTGAGGTGTGTCGCATTCTTACTTAATTTCTGTATATAACATTAAAATTAAGATATTGTTTACTTCAGTCTTTATTTTTAACGAGTTAACAACTGTTATCAGCCACGTTATTTACGCATTTATTACGAAAACGTGTTACCCTCTTTCATTTCGAATTTTCTTTAGAGAACAGCAGTCGATGGGTATTACTAATCAACTCCAACATCGCCTTTGAATGTCAACGAGACAGCTCGCAAATGCACAAAGTGAGAAAACTGTACCGTACCGGTACCGAAGATGATCGGTCGCATTTTGTTGCAAACGTTTCAGTTTTCTTATTCAAACAGCGTCACGTATCCTAACTTAACCGTACTATACGTATGATTAAAACACACTTCAAGCGCCAGTGGAGAAATGATAACTTTCTTGCTATGAATTTTCATAATAGCCTTTCCGTAATTTAACCAGACGCGACAAATTATAAACTAACCTCTGAAATCAATTAAGCACTCTGCCATATCTCGAGGTGTATCCCATTCTTAAGTGCAGTATTTAACCTCAAAATTAAGCGGTCGTTTAGTCAGCCTTAATTTTTAACGAGTTAACAACCGTTATCGGACACGTTATTACCGCATTTATTACGAAAATATGTTCTCTTTCATTTCAAATTTTCTTTACGGAACAGCTGTCGACGGGTATTACACATCGACTCCGACATCGCCTTTGAATGTCGATGAGAGAAATCGCTAGTGCGCATAGCAAGGAAATGATGCCGAAGGTAATCGATCGCATGCAATATCATCGCTGGGGTGCATAAATATCGGTAACAGAAAAATCGTGCGCGCTTAATCACTCTTAATAACGGATGCATTAGTGATAGGGTTCTCGCTGTAACCGAAGGACGATACACAGTTTAATACAGGAATTTTGAAGGGACAGCAAAATGTCGTCGCTATAACGGAGTTCTCGTAAGGTACCGCACTCGCTATAGCGGACTTCTACTGTATTCTTTAAAAAACCACAAATTCCTACAGAATGAAAATACTCTTATTCAAAATCATCACCATGTGCGGCATCACAGTGGCGAAGACGACAAGGCCACTCACCAATCGCCGCACAAATTGTGTGGAGTGTAATTTTTTTGATAGCTGACGTGGTTGATTTTTTTAACATCTCAATATTGCGGTGCCGTTTCTGACTTGCTGTAGTCTCCAGCTTATGCCACAAAGAATAATCCATTGATCTGAGGTCTGGACTTCCACTGGGCCAGTCGGTAGCAGCGATGAACCGTTGGACATAGATTTTGCGCAGGGGCGCTGTCCTGCTGAGAAATCCACTATTTCCCTTCAAACAGCTTCAAATTGATATGTGGTATTGCCTTTTCCAGCATTGTCTGGTAGACAGCTGCAGAAGTCTTTACTCTACCTTCGCAAAAATGCACCTTTAATGCTCCCCGCCAGGAAACCATTCACTGTATCATGACAGAAGCAAGTTGATGTCTGTGCTGCATACATAGAACTTTCTCTCTTGCTTCCTTGGAGGACCCTGCGTTCACACGATCGTTTTGCTTGTAATAATACACTTCCACAGTGAATATTTTTTCATCTGTGAATAGTATGTTGCAATACTGGCTCTCGCCATCTGTCATTAACAAAGCCTGGGATCAAACCTGGCGTATATTCTTTCATTTTTCAATCAGTAATGGCCATGTATGTCGTTTAAATGGCTGTGTATATCTTTTATATGCACCAACACATAAGTCATCCTTCAAAATACGTGACATAGTTTGTTAAATATATTCATTTCACAAGATAAAATTGTTTACACAAAGGATTGTGTCGAGTCATTGCACGAACACCATTCACAACTTCTTTTCTGTGTACACACCCAGAACGGCCTGATCTGAAGTGATCAGCATTTGCACCAGTTTGTTTAAACAATTCTATTGTCCGAAACACAAATCATTCATTGCTACGAAGAGGTTTCGGCATTGAAAAAAATTTCCTTAGCTCGCGCTCCACAGTGAAATAATGCCAATACAGCGATACGATTATCATACCCTCCCCACTCCATCTTTTACTGCTGCCTTCTGTAGGCACACTGCAAGCCCGGTTACTGGTGGAGTTGTGAAGGTAACCTAGTGGACGACAACATAAAGAGTTGCCATTCTAATTAATTCATAATTACCTGTACCATACTATAGTGCGTTTAGATTTTACTGTCAGAACTTACGGCAGTACTGTGTAACTGCCTTATAAAACTGTGATTGAAGTTATACTTTATTAATATTTCTGACCATCAGACTGGTTTGAATGGAAAAGACCCAGTTATGTAGAACAGTCTGGGGGCCAATGACGGATAGTTCATGGGACTGTATGATTCTTCATTGTACAGTGTGGGATAGTACGGTGTGGGTTGGATATCAGCTCATTTGGAAGGTTGTTTGCTGTGAAAGCATTGATTGAAAGATTTCTAGAAGGGTGTTAATACATTAAGGGTGGAATATATTCAGGTGGTTTTTTTTTAAATAGTGAACACATCCAGTTTTTAAATGGGTTTGAAGGCATAGAATTTGACTTGGTAGGAGTGAAAACTTTCTAAAGGGGAGTTATTACTGATCTGGAGGTATTTAATATGGACAGCTGTTACTTGCGTTTCTCTTCCTGCCATGCTCCTATTCAATGTACAAGAAAGATTTGCAGCATTTTGTTTTACCTCTTTTGTTTATGACATCGTTTTACTTTTATGGTAAATGCCTTTTACATTCCTTAACTATTGTTTCCTGATGTGATATTTTGAAATTCATCCTACTTCATCTACTGTCCTTTGAGAGGCAAATCACTTTTGGTGTTAGACTGTTGAAACTATAGTTGTTTTAATCTATTATTACCTTTATCTTTTATAGTTTATTTTCATCCTTTACACCTTCTCCTAGAATGTTTTTTTACTCTTTAACAATATTTGAATTTATATTTCATCTCTTTGAATTGTTATTCCTTTTCCTAACAACTCACTGAAAAATCTACCTTTTCTACATGCATATGGATAGCTGCAATTCTCTCTCTTTCTTTCTTGTAACATCAGGGATGCTGCAATGATAAATTTGTGCTGCCTCGCTTTCACCTTTAATTGAAATTTCCTCCATTAGTTCAAAATATTGAACAAGTGGTTTGCGCAGTAAATCCAACTAGAGTCAACAGTAGTGATAATGTAAATTTGTCAGGTGACTTCTTGGAAGAGCAAGGACAGTATAATATATAGCCTCTATCTATTTTAACTTAAACATGTGTTGTTTTAGTGCATGGTCTTTTTTTTGCACGAGATTGTATTTCTTTTGAATGTTTCACAGGTCCGTGATTTGAGTAAGAACAAATGGATTGAAACTGAGAAGGAGTACTTTGGACAACCTAAAGGAGCATATGATTTCAACAGTATGGACATGAACCAAACAGAGAAAACTATAAGGAAACTGGAAGAACAGAAAGAGTCAATGGGTCAAAAGTTGAACCTCAGAGCTCTCAATATGTTGGGCAAGGAAGAGGAACAGGTTGGTAAATGAAATGAATAGAGTGTGTGGGTTTGTTTTCCCTTTCTTAACAGAAAAATACACAACATACATACATCTTCATTAACACATTGGAGACGGCCATATTTGAATGTGCTATCCTCCAAAAATCGCGGTATTTTTAAAGGTTTGTGAAAATTTTTCAATGCTAGGGTAAGCCATGATTATAACAACTTTTGGAATGCATAGAAAGATCACACTTCCTTCTACACAAAAATGAGTTCTAATTATCATAATAGTGCAGCAATTTTAAAATATAAATTTATGAAAATAACATGATTTACAAACGAAAAAAAATCTGACGCAGCTATGGATGCCAGTTCGGTTAATATTTCAAAATTTGACTTTGTGGGCACATCTACTGAAACACACTAATGCAGATTCTAACCTAATTAGTCAATTGACACCGGTATTCTGGTTTACAACAAGGAATTTGCATTCCCATTGTTCTTTGTTTGACAGTGGTGTTTCATCGAGTTGCTGCAGGTACACGGCAAACGCCCACATTTTTAGGAAGCGGTATAAACTTGTATTACAGAACCCACTTCAAGGAAGCGATGTAAAACTACGTTACACTTCACACCAATTTGAAATGAGCTCATTTTCTACATTTACTAGCCTGAAGCGCCAGAATCATCATCTTTACTTAGTGTGTAATTGTTATCCTCATCCTCATTTTCAGAAATCGTGTCTTCCATAAGAACATCCATTATGTATTCGTTGACGAAATTTCGTACACTTGAATTAGAGATGCTAAATATTCACAAGAATTACGCAAACAAGCCTCTGTCTCAAACTCACACTCTTCCTGACCGCATGTACCGAACATACTTTCCCGCCCTTTTCACAGCTGGGAATCAGCGATGACGCAGCCTTAGGTTATGTAGGAACGTGGCTGTGTTATCAATGCCTTGAAAGAAGAGCTCTCGACTTATGCTCATAACTAGTATATTTTATGCTTATAGAAGCATTCAGCAGTATCTTATTGAAGTCACAGCTCGCTGAGACGGCAAATACAATTTTTTAGCTAGAGTGAAATCATGCCCGTAGATTCTCCGAGCTCCGTCAGCAGCAATGAATTATCACGCCCGTAGTTTCTACGAGCGGCGTATCCAATGTGTTGAAGACCCTTACACCTTTCAGCATTCAGTCTGCAAGCCTCTGTGAATTTATTAACTGCCACCACAATCCGCTATTTGTAGATAGTTCCGTGGCCTTGTTTAGTTCTACAGTAAAATACCAGTATAACAAAGTTTTGGGGACCTCTGAAATTAATTTGTTATACTGAAATTTTGTTATACTGAAATAAGTCAATTCGTAAGAACTCACCTAGTATTATAGCCGTTAGTTATTGTTGTTTTTAGGGGCTTAACTATGAGGTCATCTGCCCTGTTATATCAGCTGCAGGATCTATATAACTTCAAAATACCATTATAATAATAAGAGTTACAGTACCGACAGATGTTTTCAGAAAATCTATTTTTACATTGTACCAGCAAGTCTACACACTGTTCCAGAACATCATTTTTTGAAAAAGTCTGTGATTTTCTTCTGAACAGATCCAGACACAAAAGCTCGTTCCAAATAGTCACCAACCACTGCACATGAATTTAAAACAGATTCTGGCACATCACTTCATGACACGAGAAAATCTTGAAGGCTACGTGCCATGTTCGTTGCCTGCTGAAGAGTCAAGCTCTGTCGATCACAATCATTTTGGGGGTTGTCTTCCTCTTCCTCTTCCTCCTCATCGCATGGATCTCTATCATTCATAATGTCCTCCACAATTTCCTCATTTGTGATTTCTTTGTGGACTATTACATCACTATCTACATTGATGTAGTCGGTAAGACTTACCGTAGATGGCACATCCAACGTTGTACACAAACGCTTCCAATTCTCCTCGGTTTCCACATCATCCAACACTTCACTTGTCTTCTGTAGAAACCACTCCAGCTTTTCTAAAGCTGTCCAGTGCAGGTTTCAATTAGCCATTCAAAGTCGTTTTTGACTGTTGGGTTACCAACTCGTACTCCAGTAGGTAAACCTGTGCTGGTCATAATAGACAGTATATAAAAATAAAAAAGAAAGGGGGGGGGGGGGTTAAACATGTTTTAGTTATGTCTGGTATGTGAACGTTAATTTCGTAGATGGGATTCCAATGGTTGTACAGCGTACCTTGAGACCTTAGCTACTCAGGGTATGTCAAATTGAAGTTATAGTCCATTTGTAGGCGTAGCCATGCGTTAAAAACTGTCAGGTGACCCCTCAAAACAAAGTGAATAGTGCGGTGCGTCCATCGTCGTGAGGTATACAGACTACTGCAGTCATTTCAGCACGTACGTCAACCAGCACATCCCACGAGACATCTTAATGAGGTTCAAGTCGCAAGGGCCGTCACTTTGATCTAGGAAGGATGGACTTGTTGTGTTGCTGTTGATCTCAATGTCTCTCCGTCAGTTATTCAACGCTTGTGCAATCGCTACAGTGAGACAGGCCAGTTCACAAGGAGGGTCGGACAAGGTCATGGACGCATGACAATCCCACAGGATGACCGATATCTGACCATCTGTGCGTTGCGGTGTCATTCAGCAACTGCCAGAGAACTGCAAAAGACCTCAGGAGGGTCACTGGAGTCATGGTGTCTGACCAGACAGTAACGAACAGGTTAAGAGAAGTGTCCATATGACCAAGACGTCTTGTTATAAGTGCCTCGTTTAACGCAACATTGCGCAGCTTGCCTTCTCTTTGCCCGTACCCACATCAACTGGCAACTTCGCCAATGGAGACAGTGTTGTTCACAGACGAGTCCAGATTCCCCCGACCCAGCGTGATGGACGTCAACTTGTATGGAGACGCCGTGGTGAGCAGTACAAGTCCGCTTTACTTGTAGCTTTACTCTGTTAATTAAATATCCCACTCCCTGTTGTAATGTGATGAGTGCCCAACTCCATTGCCTTCATATTATTGGTAAGTCAAATTTCTTATTTTCACGCATGGAGCTCCCATTACATTTCACGTGTTGCAATCACATCAATATATCATTTTTCATTCTTCCCACAGAACACAATTGCTTTTTATTCAACCTGGCAGCATAATCCTTGTCTTAACAGTCTTCTGTTGGGTGACATATTGGCAGTAGCTTATTTTACAGCTTATTAGATCTAAGGACATAAATAAGATATCGGGGCGAATGTGTTTGCACTACAAGAAGGACGCATTTGACGCCACACCAAGATAATGCAGTACAATAACTGCAGAATTATTACATAAAAATGTACATAGTATCCACAGAAATGTTCTCTCAAGTTTCCCTGGCTTTTCCTGACCTAACAAAAATTTCCCTGAATCACAAAAACTGAACGACAAGTTAATTAGCCGAGCAGCATGTTTTACAAGGAATAAAAAAGAAATTCCAGCCTCCACCATTCCCAAAGCTGGCCTAATTCTCTCTCCATTTCCTTTTTTTCAATTATTTATGGAAAAACAATTACACTGATGGTAACATGTAGGCCTAACATATACCTTTGTTAATTAAATTATATATACCTTTATCTTAACATTTTATCGTGGTCATAAAACCTATCCATGTTGGTGCGACGTAAAGCAAATAGTAACAAAAAATATATATATATATCTTATAATTTCCAAGGAACAAAGTACAACTAATTTCATAATAGAGTAATTCAAATGTGAAAATAAAATTATTTTACTACATAGGTCGAGTCATAAGTCACTTTCCTACGAGAATCTCTTGAAGTCAGAATTTGTCTTCAGGCACTATGCATAAGTACATGCCCTATATTTCCAAATGCATATCTTAGATTTTCCATATTGTTTCCTGTTTGCAAGAAAAAAAATAGTTGCCATGACTTATAGCTCGACCCTCATATTTCACGTGGATTTAAAGCACTCTCGAGATCAAAAGCAATTAACGTAGGTCTAATGTAAGTGAATAGGAGAAAACACGAAAAATCTAAGATATGCATTTGGAAACGTACGGTATGTACTTGCGTATGATGCCACTAGATGGTGTATGTAAACAACAGTGTGGGTCTAAGCATGCCCCCAAGTTCAGTGAGTGAGAGCGTCACAAAATGGAAGTCAACAAGCAGGAGCAACGATCGTATATTAAAATAGCAGTTCTCCATGGCAGAAATGAACGCCAATGCCCTGCAGAGCAGAGCTGCGGGAAGCATTAGGTGGACAATGGTTTGCTAACAAAGAGGACATCGTAACAGCATTTCAGAGAAAGGTGTCACACGTTAGCGATCCATATGCAGTGAATGGTATTCAGCGCCTGCCCCACCGCTGGCAAAGCAAAGTGGAAACCTTGGGTGATTATTTCGATTGCTGATTGCTGAAGATCATCTTCACTGGCAGCTAAGACATTATTGTCCTGTGCTTTTCCTGGGTTTATCCTATTCTGTGTTAAATCGTTCAGATGGTCGTCTGCAAATCTGAGGAGGACGTAGGGACCAATTTCATCTGACATTTGTATAATCTACTGTTGTTGATGGAAGTGAATCTTTTATGGAGTGGGCAGGCACAAGTCTTGACATGAAAACTGCTCTCCTGATTATTCACACTCAACCCTTAACTGCTCGATAGTACATTGACGATCTCTTAGTGTTAAGTGATTCCTCACATGAGGCAACTTGGAGAAAATACAGTACATGCATGATAATGCTATACCCATATCTCAAATTACCTGGGAGGTAAGAATAACAAGTCCGGCCATGTGCGCATGGCAATATTAGTTGCACATAAACATCAGACAAGATACCACAAGATCAATAACTAGTTCATATAATCTCTAACTAACATGTTATAAGAAGAATACAACATTATTATACAATCATCAGAATGAATCAAGATGATATTCAATACACTTCTGAAGGTAAATGTACTCACCATTGTCGCTTGCAGAAGAAAGATAGGTTACTCAATACGCTTCATATCGACATCGTCATCACTGTCAGAGTCGTTCACATTTATCACCATCCGTTCATTGGCATCGTCTACTAACTGATCTATATCCCAAATTCGTTTTTCTTCCGTCTTGATGACTTGTTTTACACACATTTCCCAATTTTGAGGTGTCACTAGTTCAATCCCTTCACGCAGCAGTTTTCTTACTTCTGCAATGGTGAAAGTTTTTCTTCTAGCCACTTGGCCCTTAACTTGGCTCCACACACTTTCAATCGGATTTAAAGAACAATGGTACGGAGGTAACCTTAAAACTTGCCTTCCCGATTGCAATTCAATATCGTCTACTCTATATGCACCACACGAGTCCTTAATATGCTGTGGGATGACATTAAGAAGTTCCAACTGGACACTGTTTGGTTCGTAATGGATTCCCTTCCTGTCCAGAAACTTAATTACATCTCCCTTTCTCCACAACTGATTGGACAGTTTCTCAATTCTAATGGAATGGTAAGACTCGTCCATAACAATTATCACATTGGCTTCAAGACTAGTAAGAACATTCACAAACCATTCTTCGAATACATTTCCATTCATTTCCTTGTGATAGCCTTTCTGGGAGCTAGATTCAAGACACAATAACCCTCCTTCCACGAAACCTTTCTCATTACCGATATGCGTAATTATCAAGCGTTTCCCTTTCCCTGAAGGATTCTTTAAGCCACTTGATAATCCCTTCAAGAATGCGTCCTCACTGGATTTGATAGGTTTATCAGTCCATACTTTCACACAGGTATATCCTGAATTCACCCACGTCTCATCCAAGTAATAAACTGGTCTTCCCTCCTCCCGAAACTTTCTTATCTGATGCAGATAACGTCTTCACCACAAAACTATTTTCTCTGTTTCAGTAAGAAGTGGTTGGCAACTATGCGGCATAAACTTGAAATTTAAATTTTTGAAAAGCTTATGAAGTGTTGCACGCACGCAAACGAAGGCAAGGTTTCCTCGCTGTTCATAGACTCTAAGATCTTGTCCATTGTTGGTATTTCACTCCTTAAAAAAAAATCCTCGCGAACTTTTCACCGAATTGCGTCCTTAGTAAAACAATCATACTTGTCCACTAACTTTGTTTTATTCCGACTTTTCTTTTCAGTGGAACGACTGTTCGTACAGTTTTAAGTTCCTTTCTAGCGCGATAAATACTAGTTCTGGAAATGCCAATAGTAGCGGCTACTAACCTCGTCACATTTTCGAGAGTACTAACATGATTTGCGTCACTTCTTACAAATGTTGAGAACACACTGTTTTTCTCCACTTCTCAGTCCTTTTCCCTTCTTATGCTTTACATGAAGAGGGCCAGGGTCATCCATCTTCACTCCAGACGGAACTTTAACAAAGGTTATGTAAACTAAAATTAAAACAGTTAACTAAATCCTGAACACCAAGGCAGAGACTGACTACCAACTTAATTATTAATGATATATTGCTAAATATTAGCACAAATGAAAATCGTAATAATATGCAAAGTCACTAGCGCGCAAATAACACCCGGAACACAGCCATAAACAGAAAGCTTATGGGTTGTAGGTTTGCTAAATGAGCTGATACCGAATACTGCAATGGCTGTTTTGCTGTTGACACAATGCCCCTCTTAAAAGGTACTTTAATGCATGAGTATGAATTTTAAATTGAAACTAAACAGCTTTTCAAAATTGAAAAGTGAAGATAAAGCGATTAGATGATGTACCGTATTTCACGGCATAATCGTCGCCACCGCGTAATCGTCGCATCCTTTATTTTCAATACAAAAATCGGACTTTAAACCTTTAATTACATAATCGTCGCACGTCCAAATTTTGTTCACTAATCTGGTTAAAAGGTAAATGGAACTGCAACGTAAGTTGCACATGAATGCGCAATTTAAATACGTGTATGGTTTATGGGCAATTTGGCAACACAGTCACGTTTGCGACATGTTGCACAACGTATAAATAAATAATACCGGTATATGTACGACGCATGGCTTACCGGTAGACTATCGGCAGTTTGACAACGTGGTCGCGAGACAGTGTACTATTTATTCACCCCCTACATATTATGAGTTCCCATTTGAAATACGTAAGGCTGTAAGTTATCGCTTATCGGCAACGTCGCCAGGAAATACCGGCTAGGTAGGTTGAATGGACCTCGAACCAGCCCTCAGATACAGGTAAAATTCCCTGACCCGGCCGTGAATTGAACCCGAGGCCTCCGTGTAAGAGGCAAGCACGCTACCCCTACACCATGGGGCCGGCTCCTGTGTTATTGCGCACGAAGTGAAATCCAAGACGATAACGCAGATTTCCACGGAATTATTCAGCCGAATTATTTACGATGTCTCAGTTGTCATCGCTAGACTCTTATCTTACTACTACGTCATAAGTGTCCGGGCATGGGATGAAAACTTTTATCCAAGCAGTCAAGATAATTATTATCCAATGCTATTAAAGTTTTATTTTATAAACTCGTCAGTAATGTAATGTAAAATCATCAATAACTGGGAAGAAATATTAACCCAATTACCGTATGTTTAAAAGAAATTGAAAAAAATGAATGTTTGTTACTGACGTCTCGGAATACAGTCAACTATACAGTAGATTTACACCGCGCCAGCTAGAGCTCCGGTTTGCGAGCTTTGCGCAAGCGCAGTAGTGTGTCGCAACCAACGAGCTAAACTGATAAATTGTTGCATGCTTCCTTGCTGCCTAACAGTATTGGCTGCTCTAGAATGGACAGATCACAGATGCATTTATTTGTTTCAGATTTACGTGATTACTGTAGACATGTGTGCGTGAGAATTTAAGTTTTTAATTTGTGTTTTGGGTGTTTGCAGAAATAATTTGTTTTAATAGTGAACAATTACGGAAAGTCATTTATATCGCAAAACATTAACGTGTGAAGCATTTATAAGCGATTATGGGTAAATATAGAAACTATTCTGCGGGCTTCAAGCTAAGCGTAATTGCCTTCGCTGAACAGCACGGGAACAGAGCTGCAGAAAGAAAAGTTTCTGCGAGTAAAAAGTTGGTGCGTGACTGGCGGAAAGTAAAAAAAACAAGCTAAAAAGCACAAACCCTTCTAGACGCGCGTTTAGAGGTCCTAAAACAGGGAAGTTTCCTATAATTGACGAAGAAGTGTTTAGGTACGTCAGTGAAATACGTAACAATGGCTGCAGTGTATCATATGAAATGTTACAAATTAAGGGACAGGGGGTAGCGCGCAAACACAACATACCGGTAACTCAGTTTAAGGCGACTCGTGGGTGGATTAAGGGGTTCATGCGACGACACAATCTGTCAGTCCGAAGGAGAACAACACTAAGCCAAAAGTTGCCTGCTGATTACACGGACAAGATTGTAAATTTTCACCGATTTGTCATACGTTTGCGCAAGGAAACTTCGTACTTGCTTTCTCAAATCGATAATGCCGATCGGACTCCAATCTTTTTTGATATGCCTCGCAACAGCACTATTGCGCTAAAAGGATCACGGAGTGTATTAATGAAAACCAGCGGTAGTGAGAAGTTGCGATGCACGGCAATGCTAGCCATTACAGCTGACGGGAGAAAGTTGCCGTCTTACATCATTTTCAAGAGGAAAACGATGCCTAAGAATATACAGTTTCCCCGTGGAATTCATGTACGAGTGCAACCAAAGGGTTGGATGGACGTAGAACTCATGCTGGACTGGGTTAAAACTGCGTGGAATAGAAGACCTGGTGCACTACTAAAACAACCAGCTCTGCTTGTTTTAGATAGTTTCCGAGGTCACCTCGTGAACGAAGTGAAGCAAATTCTCACTACAAATAAGACACGACAGATAGTCATTCCTGGTGGCCTAACATCTGCTTTGCAGCCACTAGACGTATGTGTTAATAAACCCTTTAAAGACCACTTACGTCGATTTTACAACGAGTGGATGATGAGCGGCGATCAGCAATTGACGCCCGCCGGAAATATCAGGCGTCCACCCTTGGACTTGTCATGCTCGTGGGTGAAGAAGAGTTGGGATCTTATACCACCTGAACTAGTCTCCAAGAGCTTCAAAAGGACTGGGATTTCGAATGTACTAGACGGTTCCGAAGATGACGCAGTGTGGCAGGAAGACGAAGAATCTGATACTGGTATTAACAGAGGCGAGGACGGCGCATCAGATAGCAAAACCTGCGATAGCGACACCGAAGATTTGGAATAAATTGCGTACCGGTAAGTCCGCATTTCACAACAAAGCGATAATTTTTTGCAAGTGTAATATTTTAACTTTAATACTCAAATTAATGACAAATTAACTTAATACGTTCATTTTTATTTTCAGGTTGGAAAAACGTTCGCCGAATTGTTGCGAAAAATTATGAATTTAGTTTTAGACTATTTTAATTATTTTGATGTATAAACGCGAGTATTACGTGCATCTTAAATTTGTATCAAATACAATTTAGTTATAAATACATTTTTTGAGTAATACAAATACTGGTGTTAAATATTCATCGTATAATGGTCGCACCCTACAATTTTTTTCGAAAATTTTGGTATAAAAAGTGCGACGATTATGCCGTGAAATACGGTATATGGTAAATAACATAATACACATGTAAAGTATATTTAAAGCTTTTCCAAAAGATGGACAGTACCACCGCATTTATGTGTTTTTGTTATTTACATTATCTCCCAGGTTATTTGAGATAGGGTAGAGAATCATTCGAAAGAAGACAGAATACATGTAATGTAACTTTGTGAATTTCCAACAAGTTACTTAGATGTGTTTAGTAAAAGAAGGAAATCCCTGAAGACTGGCAAAAAGGCTTTTACCAGTCTGCCCAGCCTACGACGTCCGGCATCTGTAATGAGGAGTGGCCACTCAGCCCCTCGAAGTTTGGACGTTGTTTCACCTTGGTTTCGCCACTTGTTGAAGACACTCGCCACGGCACTCCTTGAACACCCGACAAGTCGTGCATTTTCTGAAATGCTTATGCTGAGCCTCCGGACCATCACAATCTGCCCTCGGTCAAACTCAGATTGCGCGCCTTCCCCATTTTACTTATACTACACGTACCGTGTGTGTGTCTGACTAGCAGTCGTTCCTCGTCAGGTGACACTGCTACGGGTTTATATCGATATTAGGTAGCTGGTCATAATGTTCTGGCTGATCAGTGCAATGATAAATAAAGGTATGAAAAGGATCTGTGCTGCCCCTGGGTAATTTCAACGACTGAGGGTTGACTCAGGGCAGCCCCAGACACACATCCACTCTGCAGTGTTGTCCAATATTGTATCAGTGAATCCCATTTTGGATGGGCCTCAAGAATACCACAGGTTAGATCTGGAATACGCGTCTTATACAATGTTGCGGGGCTGTTCAGGATCTGCCCCAATTAATGCGTTCCCGATACAGGCCTGTAATACTGACGCACAACAAAGTCTGTGTTTTCTAAGGTTAATGATTTAACACTTTCCTTCTCAATGCACTCGGTAGTGGAGCTGCTCTCTCGCTCTCTCTCTTTTTTTTTTTTTTTCCCTCCACTTAGTTTGTCCAGAGAGGATGGTTACCTTTTTGTACTTCCTCTTAAATCAAAAATCACCACCACCACCACCACCACCACCACCACCACCACCACCACCACCACCACGTGCCTCCCTAGTGCTTTCCAGCTAGAACTCCTGCCATTTCTCGGATGCTTAGGGAACTGCTGCTAAGTGTAAACTCTAATACAGTAGAAGTCCGGTATAGCGAGTACGGAATATAATGAGAACTCCGTTATAACTACAATGTTTGCCGGTCCCTACAAAATTCCTATATTAGACTGTGTATTATCCTTCGGTTACAGCGAGAGCACTATCACTGACGCATCCGTTATTACGAGCGATTTTTTTCTGTTACCGTTATTTATGCACCCCAGCGATTATGCTGCATGCGATCGATCTCCTTCGGTATCGTTTCCTCACTACGTCCACTAGCGAGTTCTCTCGTCGACATTTTCATCACTTGTAACTCGAAGGCGAGGTCGGAGTCGATTAGTAAAACCCGTCAACTGCTGTTCCGTAAAGAAAATTCAGAGTGAAAGAGGACATTTTGCGTAATAAATGCGTGAATAACGTGTCCGATAACAATTGTTAACGTGTTAAAAACAAAGGCTGAGGAAACGATCGCTTAATGCTAAATACTGCGATTAATTAAGGATGAAATACACCTCAAGATATGGCAGCATGCATAATTGATTTCAGAAGTTAGTTTCTATTTTCTCGTGTCTGTTTAATTTCAGAAAGGCTATTATCATGTAAATTTATAGCAAGAAGAGTATTTTCTACTGGCGCTAGAAATCATCGGTACGGTATAGTTTTCTCGCTATGTGCATTTGCGAGCTCTCTCATCGATTTTCAAAGGCAATGTTGGAGTTGATTAGCCTAGTAATACCCATTGACTGCTGTTTTCAAAGGAAATTCAAAATGAAAGAGGATAACGTGTTTTCGTAATTAATGCGTTACTAACGAGGCAGTTGTTAACTCTTTAAAAATGAAGGCTGAAGTAAACGGTTTCTTAATTTTAATGTTGTATGCTGAAATTAAGTAAGAATGTGATACACCTCTAGATGTGGCAGAGTACATCACCGATTTCAGAGGATAGTTTATATTTTCTCCCGTCTAGTTAAATTTCGAAATGGCTATTCCCATGTAAATTTTAGCGAGGAGGTTATCATTTCTCTACATGCATTTGAAATGTGTTTTCACGATACACATAGGTGTGGTTAGGTTAGGTGACGCCGTTTGAAGAAGAAAATGGAAATGTTTGCCAAAGAAGCCCCTGGAGTGATACCGTATTTCTCCGAATCCAAGACAATTTTTTTCCTCAGAATATCATGTGGAATGTCAAGAGCCGTCTTGCATTCGCGGCCTTGGCAACTACCGTAGTAACCCCGGTGCTATCCCCCCCCCCCCCCCCTGCATGCACACAAAACTCGTTGACAATAAACAACCTTCTCTTTATTATACATTGCTAGCCCGCGGCGACCAGTTGTTCAGTGCCTATGTGTAACGTCGTTGGATCTCGGGAAATAGTCGGCTCTACACAATCAATTCTCAAATCTGCAGAATGGCATAAAAACGCGAGCCTTCGAATTCTTAGAAAGGCCACGGCTACTCAGTAGCAGAGTTATAACGCGTTCACTGTACCTGACGCTTATTAAGTTTTATAGATAGCAGGAATATTTTCGTGATGGATCGTCATACTGTAAAGATACGTGGAACGCGTATTGCCGGCAAATTTTCAACGGGTGCTCGTCGATATTATGATGACAATTTTAAGTTAATGGTTATTAAACACTCGTAAATATAGAATAGTCGTGCAGAAGATAATACAGCATAGGCCTAACTAGCCAATATTCGGCGTTAGCGTGAAGACAAGGAGATATTAAAAATGCGTATTGCACAAAAAAATGCATTTGTGGTCCGCAACATGGACGCTTTTAAAAAGTCGCAGATGAAATTGTGAAGTATGTGCACAAAAAACGCAAGAGCGGAATTGCCATACCGCTGCGCAATAAACTCGTTCGTTGACCTTCAACGTTCGCGATTAGGCCTATACATCGCTAGCCGCTGAAGTTGGCCAAAGCCGGCAAGCGAGACGTGCGTGTAGCCAGTTATATTTGACGCTGAGTGAAAGTAACAGTTTTATAGTAAGTAAGAATGTTTTCCTGATGAATCGTCGTATTGTAGAGACGCGTGAATTAGGTATTGCCAGCAAATTTTCAAGGGGTTCTCTTCGATATTATGATGTCAGTTATAAGTTAATGGTAATTAAACCCGCTGAAACAGAGAATAATTGTGTAGCCGAAAAGTAATACGCCATAACTAAAGCCAATGTTCGGCGTCTAAAAATAGTCGATAAAATGTGTACTGTATAAGAAAGGCATTCATATGATTTTACAAAGCACTTTTTAAGACTGATATACATTTTTTGACGGAAAAGGTGGGGGAGTCTTGGATTCGGAGAAATGCGGTACTATAATTTTTCAGAATGAAATTAAACATACTTTTACGTAATATCAGATTTCGAAAAGTAACAAACAAGTAAGCCGAAGAGGGGATATTATCCACGAAAATGCAAGTTTTGTGCAAGCTGACTGTCGTTTCATACTGATTTGAATGTGTATGAGGGTTCGCCGACTTTTTACAAAAAATCTGATATAACGACAATCCGTTATAGCGAGTAAATTTTTCGCTGTTGTGAATTCTTGCTATAACAGACTTCTACTGTATGTCAGATAAGCACAAGACAAGATTTAGAAGGCCTAGGATTATGGCAAAGTGAAAATTAAAAAAAATGTGTAATCCATGACTGTCACATTCTGCTGTTGTCTGTAAACATAGCTGCTGTTTGAGGTGCAGACGTTTTTGGAATGTGGTCTAGTATGATCAGTTACTTCTGATTTTGTAAGCTGCTCAAAGCTTTCGGCATAAACCGATGTGAAATATTTGTTGTAAGCCATGATATCACTCATTCTTTCTCCACCACACACTAAAATTCCTGTATATATCATTGTGTGATTTGTTATCTATCAGTGACAATAACTGATTTATGAGTTAAAGACTTAAAATCTTCCTAAAACACTCCTCGAAATGGAAAGAGTTAATTTTGTTGTGGTAATCACCACTTCCTTTCTTTTCCAACAAAACAGCCCAGTTCCAGATAAGAGACCATCTTCACTTTCAGTGTGTAATATGACAAGTTTTCCAGCCCCAGATGGTGTTATAAAGCCTGCATGTCATCCTTAAACTTCCTGGACATGCATCTTGTATTGGTTGTAATTGTTGAAACTTCTGTTAAGGGCATCTACAATACGCTCCTGCCATTCATAAGTTGAAGAATGATTTTGATCCTGTCAAGTCTCTTCCAGAACAAAGGGCTCTCAGTTTCCTTAGGAAAGTATGTTGAGTAGCAGCAGCTTTAACATTTTCCATGAGAACAGGCTTTGTATTAAACTACTTAAATCTAAGTCTTAATTTCTGAACTATATAGTTGTGTGTAGATATAGGCATATCTGGGAAATCATTCACATTTCCTTTGACCTTCCTATAAAAGGAAACTGTGCTCATGTAAAAGTTGTCTATGATTCTCCTGATGACTCGAAGGTAACATGGTCTTAGCCTATTTTTGGATGATCCTGTGTGACACCTAGATACTAACGGGTGATTTTTCTCAGTTTTCTTTACTTGATGCCCCAATCCTCTCCACAGACACCAATAAAATTCGAAGGCTGTGATACCGTGTAATATACTGGATACTTCTTATCTTTTGCATTTTCTCTCATGCTTTAAAAAAAATTAATTGCTCATAAAATCATCGCTATTTCTTCCAAAAACCATTATTTTGGTGGCATTTTGACCCCGAGTGAGAACTGCTGGAATGTTATAATGAGACTCTCAGCGAGTCAAGTTCTAGTGGTAATACCAAGTGAAAGTTACAACAGTGTTAAAGTCACGCCTTTAAGTGAAAAAGAACGTGGTTCATTCTATTTTTCCTGAAAGTATAAATTAAGAATGTCTATACTGATATAACTGATACTAAGTAGATCTTCATCTGGTTTTGCAGTAGTAGGATACCCATTCTGTATTAAATGGATGTCAAGTTTTTAGGCAGTGGCAATAGAAGTGTGTAATTTTTAGAATTTGTGAGAATACATACAACTAGGCTATATTAAAATTTAAATGTTCTCGGATGGCATGTTTTTAAACTCTACTATCCATACATAGTTTTGAATCAACAGCACTCTGCCACTATAGACTGCAATGAGGTTCTCTCTGTGCAGTCTGCAATTTAGCTGTTCTGTGGGGTTTGGTGGTTATTCTATGGTGGTGGGTAGTGGCTTCTGGTTGGCTGTTCCACCTTCCTGCACCTAAATCAAAAGGTTTGGGTGATATGCAACGTGTTTAATTTTGGTATAGTTCTATACGGTATACGTAAGAAATGTTTTTCCAATTCAGGAATGATGTCATTGAAATTAGTTTTATCACTGGCATACAGTTAAGAGTAATGAAGGGAAGATGAGGAATTGACAGTATTCAAAGATTTCTGTAGTAAATTTGTGCCTCATAAATCTCTTATGTTTCAGATTCCTGTCTGTCTCTCTTGACTTGTTTATAATTTATCTTTCTAGTACGCAGAATTATTGAAGAAGAAACGTACAGTGGAGAACGACAAAACAAAACTTATGGCTGTCATTCATGAATTGGACGAGAAGAAGAAAGATGCTGTTCGTAAAGCTTGGGAACAAGTAAACAAAGACTTTGGTTCAATATTTGCCAGTCTTCTACCAGGAGCAGTGGCCCGTCTTAGCCCTCCAGAAGGAAAAGATGTGCTAGATGGACTTGAGGTATGGAATGTCATTTCTCATGAAAGATAGTGCATATAAAATTTACTTTTATTTCAGCATTGACTGAATTTTGAGAAGACATAGCCATGGACTGACAATATGAAGGCCGACATAAAAGTTGGTCTAAAACCTGAAAATGTCTGCAATAGGACAAAATGGAGGAGATGTAGCAAAACAGTGGATCCCATACTTTGGGATAGGACAAAATGGAGATGTAGCAAAACAGCGGACCCCATACTTTGGGATAAACGCTAGGAAAGAGAGAGGGATTTCAGCATTGACTGATTTTTCTACAGTTTAGTCCAAGCAGAACGATTGAATTGATGTTGTGACAAGAATATTTGTGGTGATCATATTTTGAAGGAAAGTTGAACTAGATAAGCATCCTCTGTGAGAGCCTCTCAGTGGTTGAGAGTGGAGTAAGTTTATATCATGTACTGGCTGTTTTGATTGGCGTATTACCCTCTTTTACACTTTTTAAGGAACCCAGAAAATATTGGTGTGAACGGGGGATGGTGTAGATTATATATGTGTAAAGTTGCTCTGGAAAAGGAGGTAAATGTTACCCAAATGCATATTATTAATTTATAGAGTATTTCAAAATCCAATTATTTTCCTCAAAGGAAGGTCCTGTGTAAATTAACTGTTGATACTGTACTGCCTTCGTAATTATCTACTCATCCACTGATGAGGAGAAGAATACAAGTAGGTAGTTAAAATATTTTTTAAAATCTAGTTTTCTTTCTTAGAATGGCTATAGAATTATCTATGATGCAGTACATTTTCTTTCTCTGAAAAGAACATTTTAACTACTACTGCTGCTGCTGCTGCTGCTGCTGCTACTACTACTACTACTACTACTACTACTACTACTACTACTACTACTACTACTACACCTGTGCTGCACCACAGCATTCTCTATAAATATCTCTTCTTTATATGCCTTTCGTAGTCATACATTGTATTGTTTTGCTGCCCTTTTCAATCGTTTTATGAACATTTAATAAGCGCAGTTCGTAGTCCGAATTCATCTATTTTGAAGAATTCATCTATTCTGACGTCATCATGCTGTCTATTTGGTAAACACCTATCCATATATTCGCTTTTTTTTAAATCCTGAAGTTCTTGATGTAAAGCTTGGTGTTGTGTCGTAGAAGGCAATGGTATTTTTAATCACAGGTCTTCTATACAGAACGGTTTGCATTTTTAGATGCTTTGTACTTGCACGGAAAGTGCCCGACACCCTTAAAACATCATAGCTTATCAAACATTCGTGTGACAAGGGGAGGAAGTCTGTCGTTTCCATGTGCATTGCAACACAGCGCAGTGACCCCCACCCTTGTACGACTTCCCGGCTGGCACCTATCTCCTTTAAAACCGTAAGTCCGCCTGGGCTCGGCATAAACAAAACATTAAAATAGCATTTTCATCAGCATTGACAATATTGTTTGTGCGTTCAAATTTATTATATGAGCCATGCTTTTTTGCCAACTGTCGGCATCGCCAGTGTTTGTGGATTCTGCTTCTCCGCACACTGCCTGCTACCGGTACGTGATGTTGTGGCATTCCTTAGAACGCTGAATATTAAAGAATAATAATAATAATAATAATAATCAAATATTCTTATTTGAAATAATTTACATAAGTTGAAAAAATGCTAAAAAACATAATGAAGGAGCAAATGATAAAACAAACAAATGAGAGCCTAGACGGAAACAAAGTGCCTGGCTAATCTCTTACAGAGTTCTGATGTATGTATTTCCCATGTAAGTCTTGTATATACATGTAGGCCTAATAATTTAACAGAATTACGGCAGCCATTATTTATGGTGTGATCCAGGGTAAATACGATATTTTCTGTTTTTGTGACGTTAATAGTTAATTTATTGTGATGAAACCAGTTTTCAGCAAGTTTAACAGATCTGTTGACTTGATTTTGTAGTGTTGTGATATCAGCATTACTGTTTACGAAAGTTGTATCATCAGCATATAGAACTGATGTGCAGGGAACATTACATGCTAGGTCATTGATATAGACCAAAAACAGGAAAGGTCCCAAAACAGACCCTTGTGGGACACCTGCTTTAACCGTTTCCATACCGGATTTTTTATCACTGATTACCACCATCTGTCTCCTTTGATGAAAATAGGATGCCATTAATTTCAGTTCATGACCCCTTACTCCATAATAACCAAGCTTGTGAATTAGGATTTCATGCGAGACACAATCAAAAGCTTTTGTCAGGTCAATTAATGTAGCACCTGTGACTGTTTTATTCTCAAAATTATTTAATATGTCTTTGATGACACATTCAACTGCTTTTATCGTTGAATGACCCTTTCTAAATTCAAACTGTTTGTTGTAAAGCAAATTAATTTTGAAAAAGTACTCGTCGAGTTGTATAAATATACAGGATTCAATAATTTTGCTCAAAATGGGTACTATTATAGGGCGGTAATTTGATGGGCACATTCTATCCCCCTTTTTAAAGATAGGTATCACTTTAGGCATCTTTAAACACTCAGGAAAAACACATTGTCTAAGCATTAAATTTATTAAAAATGTCAATGGCATTAATATCATGTCAATAACTGCTTTGATTGTATTGTTAGAGAGACCATAAATGTCTTGGGTATTAGATGAATTCAAATTTGTGACAATACTTCTGACTGTTTGCAGATTTACTTCCACCCACCTAAAATCATTACTCTTTTATCATATCATTCGCTTCATCTCATTAACTCCTCCGATGAGGGTTACGTTAGGAAAGGCATTCGGTCGTAAAAACTCGCTACGAAGATTCGTCGCACTTCATACTTGACCCTGAAGAGAACAGGTATAAGGGTATCTTATTATCGTATTATGCAATATTAATCAACAGAACTTAATGGCCAGTCATTTGTCTCTGTCAGTTGAACAGTAGACCATACACTAAACCTGATCACGGCTTTCGTTTGAATTATCTTCTTGTGCTGCCAACTTCCCTGCCCACCGGCATGTCGTCATTCCAAATGACGTCATCTTCACTGTCATCTCGTCAGCCATGCACTCCCATCAGGAGCATTCAAGATCCCATCTTTTTGAAACTTTTAGAAATAGTTTCGTTCCAGACTATAGAGTCTAAAAAGTGAGAATCTATTCGCAAATGGTTTCTGGTGATGGTGTCTGTTATTCCCTGTTGGTGTAAGTGTATCAGAAACCACCCCTTCCAAATAAAGCTGTGCTGTAGAAAGCATGCCAACACACCAGCTGATAACTAGCATATGTTACGAGTTGTACTTAGTGACTTGAAGAATTCATTGGATAACTGCAGTTGTTAAAAGTCAGACCACCGGGCGAGTTGGCCATGCGATTAGGGGCGCGCAGCTGTGAGCTTGCATCCGGGAGATAGTGGGTTCGAACCCCACTGTCGGCAGCCCTGAGGATATTTTTCCGTGGTTTCCCGTTTTCACACCAGGCAAATGCTGGAGTTGTACCTTAATTAAGGCCACAGTCGCTTCCTTCCCAGTCCTAGGCCTTTCCTATCCCATCTTCACCATAAGACCTATCTGTGTCGATGCGATATAAACCAAATTCTAAAAATAAAAGAAGTAAAAAAAGTCAGACCTTTATTCTTAAGTATATTTTATGCTTGTTCTCTACATTTATCACATCAGGATTTACCTAAACACCTGTAATAGAGATAAGAAAGACCGCATTGTTTAGGTTAGGTATGCTATCAAGTGCCCGGATAGTGCTAGAAGTTCCACGATGGAAGGAATAAATATTAGAAAACAGGAAAGCTTGTGCTTTCACGAATATCTACAGGTGTGGCGGCAATGCATTTTATTATCAAAATGTTTAACTTCATACGCTCGTTATCTCCATTTTACTTTTTTAAGTAATGCGTAGGCTAGTATGTTTTGTTTGCCATCCCTGAAAATCGTGAAAGTAGTTATTGGGGACGAAAGTTCAATATTATTATTTGTTAGGCACATTGCCGAGTAAAACTATTGTTATGAATGGATTGTTTTTATCACATTTTAAACCTACTTCTCTCAAAAAATTGCGTATATTGGCCCAAGTTACTAGATATAAAACTATCACTTTGTTAATGATCTTGTCTGCTATATTAATAGCGCACACACACACACACACACACACACAAATATGCCTATTTACAAATTTACAAACACAATTTCAAAGTGAAAAGTGCTATTTTGAACGTATTTATTTATCACAGCACAACACACCTACAAGGAAGAGAAATTTCAATGATGATTGAAGTACAACATGCCAATTGTTTAAACGGTGTCCTCCTTCATTCGAGACCGCCTATCAGTTACAATTATGTTGTACTTGCTAAAAAACTACATCGACACTGTTCGAGGAGGACCAAATGCACAGCATTGCTGCCGAGGCAAAGGAAGGACTGCAAAACCTTTTTCTTCTTCAAGTCTTTGATTGCAAAGTCGGCACATCAATATAGGCCTATCTGTATCGCTTACATAAAAATGTCCCAATTTGTGACTCTTGGCATGCTGTTTGATCGTCACTTGGCTTCTGCCCATGGCTACCAGACAGTGAAAATAAATCGCTACCGTGCTTTTTTTTTTTTTTTTTTTTTTGCTAGTTGCTTTACGTCGCACCGACACAGATAGGTCTTATGGCGACGATGGGATAGGAAAGGGCTAGGAGTGGGAAGGAAGCGGCCGTGGCCTTAATTAAGGTACAGCCCCAGCATTTGCCTGGTGTGAAAATGGGAAACCACGGAAAACCATTTTCAGGGCTGCCGACAGTGGGGTTCGAACCTACTATCTCCCGAATACTGGATACTGGCCGCAATTAAGCGACTGCAGCTATCGAGCTCGGTACCGTGCTTTAAAACAGAACTACTACTCAACACCAATGTCAAGAATAACGGACTATGATCAAGGGCCAACACAAAGAGAATGAACATGTGTGCTTGAAAGTGTATTCGCTGTTTGATTGGTTGTTGTTTGCAGTGCTCTTTGGCCAGTGAAAGATATTCCACTCATTGAATTATTTAAGACGCCGTAATAATTCTTTCTCCTGAAATAAATAACATGTATTTTATTTTTAAGAAAAATACATCGTTTTTAAAAAGATGTGTGTTTATTTCGTATAGAACCAAGAGTTTAATATCTATTTTGCATAAATTGTATAATTTTGCATTATAAACCAATTTTGCATTTTATCACTAATTCAAAATCGCTAAAAACCACTCATACGGGTCATATAAGATGAAGGCACATACACTGACAAAGTTTCGACATGTTTCACATTTATCGCAAATGATAAAAAACACAAACTCTAGTTATGACATATCCTCCTAGAAGCCTGGCCAGGCAACCTATATAAAGAGGCAGTCTCAATGGTGGAGTGGAGTTGTTGTTTAACAGATGTTCTTGTGAACTCGTGTTGTTTTGTGCCGACGTGGTAGTAGCAGTCAGCAGTCAACTGTTTCAAGGTTGCTGTCTCCATGTGCTTAGTGATAGGCAGTTGTTAAAAATGGTGGTGTGTTGATGTGTGTATTTTGTTTGTGACGGCAGTCGAGTAGGTTATGTGCGTGTTTAATGTGTAAATAATTAGTTCAAAATAAATAAGTGCACCAACTGCCAGCATTTTGTGTGCGCCTTTGTGGCTACATCAGCATAATGAACTCGGCCAAAGCAAATGCTGAAGCACTTGATAAATTTATGGTTTTACATCTATGTAGCTTCTGGAAGAATGCACATGGATGGGTAGTGTCATCGCTACGAGGCGAAAGTAGAAATTCTATGCTAGGAGTTAGACCATGGTTGTTTGATTGGGTCATCATGCTGTAGTTCCTCAGAAGTATTTTCGGATAGTTATGATCTCATTTTACTTCCATCCCCCCCCTCAAAGAACCTGACATGATGTAAATGGTAGGAAGCATAAAATGTGACAAACTTAAATTTGAGTATTTGAATACATTATGAGCATAGGAAATCTGAGGTGACCGACAAAATAATGTTGTAAACGACGGGAAAACTGTCTCAGCATTTGCCTGGAAGTGAAAATGGGAAACCACAGAACACCTTTTTTAAGACAGCCGACAATGGGGCTCGAACCCACTTGTCCCCTGAATGCAGATCTTGGCTCCATAACTGTAGCGTGTTAACACACTTGGCCATTCCACTGAATATTACAGCTGGTGTGGCATTTTATTCAGAAATGTAAAAAAAAATGCACAATATCACTTCATCATAATTTCTCCTTTTTCCAGCTGACACTGGGTGGGGGCAAATATGGTTTCTTTCCACTTTGTCCCGTCTCTCCACCATTCTCATCCAACACCCAGTCCAGGTTCTATTGTCCTGTACTGTTCTTCAAAGAGACCATCCATCATAATCTTGGTCATCCTCGTCCCCTCCTCCCTGTCATCTGTCTTTCCTGTGCTTGTTTTGGCATTCTTTCTTCTTTCATCTGCTTGACATGTCCAGTCCACCTCAATCTGTTCTGTTCCAGTTTGTCATTTTGTTTTCACACATTGAGGTCTTTTCATGTGTCTTCATTTCTCACTCTATCCCTCGTCTTCTGTGCCATACTCCTCAGGAATTTCATTTCATCTGCCTGCACTGTACTCTCATCTCTCTGATTCATTGTCCAGGTTTCTGCTGCACATGCCATTATAGGCAAGTAACATCCCTCTTACATTACTTCTTTAGCCTTCATTGGTACATCTTTATTCCATATTAATCTCTGTACCTGGTGGTAATAGTTACTCCCCAATTGTATCTTTCTACTAATTTCCATATCTAGTCCTCTATTTTTTGTCAGTTTACTTCCCAAGTATTTGAATTGTTCTATTATTTCCAATTCTTTGTCTCGAATTTTGATAGCTCCTTTTTTACATCCTGTACTCATCACCGTTGTCTTGCTCTTCTCCACATTGATCCTTGATCCCCATTGTTCAATCCTATTCAGTACATTCAGCTGTTGTACTTCCTCCTATCTTCTCCCCAGATCACATCATCATCTGCAAATATCATTCCATTAATTTTTCCCCTCCAAAATCTTCCCTTTCTGTCTTTATAATGTCATCACCATTATTAACAGTAAAGGTGAAAACACACTTCCTTGTTTTAGTCCATTGTCAATTCCAAACCATTCCGTCCTACCCACTGTTATCTTCACACAGCTGTAACAGTTGTCACATGTTGCTTTTATTGTTATTAGATCTGTGCCAATCCCCAGTGTGTCAAGCTTTCCCAAACTTTGTGTCCTAGGGATGCTGTCATATGCCTTTCCTAAGTCTAAAGTCATTACAATATCCTTCCCAAATTCCCAGCTCTTTACTATGATCTGTCTCATAATTAAAATGGGTTCCACTGTTGATCTTCTGCTTCTGAATTGAAATTGTTTATCTTGTAATTGACTTTCCACTTCTTTCTAATTCCTCTTTCCAATATCCTTTCCATTATCTTGGTAATATGGGAGAGGATGGTGATTCCTCTGTAGTTACCGCACATCTTCTTATATCCTTTCTTGAATTCCCCTGTGGGTGAGGGCAGTAGAATATCACCCATAGTTTCCTCTGCCTGTCGTAAAAAGCAAATAATAGGGACCCCAGGGGCTCTGAACTTAGGAGTGTGGGTTGGCGACTACGTGGCCCTTAACTGAGTCCCGGCATTGCTTCCACTTACTTGTGCCAGGCTCCTCACTTTCATCTATCCTATTCGACCTCCCTCGGTCAACTCTTGTGCTTTTCCGACCCCAGCGGTATTAGGTATCGAGGCCTAGGTGGCGTTTCATCTTCACGCCCTTTCTGACCCTTGTCTTTCTTTGGCCAATATCTTCATTTTTTTAAGTGTCTGATCCCTTCCATTTTTTCTCTCTGATTAGTGTTATATAGAGGATGGTTGCCTAGTTGTACTTCCTCTTACAACAGTAAACCACCACCACTATTGTTATTTTCATAAGGGAGTATGGTACCTCTTAAAAAAGCATCATCTAAGAATGAAGAGAGTTGGTGCGTAACTTACAAAGTTACAACCTACCCCGTTATCACAGTCACAATTATTAACAATATATAGTTTTGGTCACACTACTTGGATATTTATGATTAGGTAATTGCTAGAAAAATTGGGTCAGTACCACTTATCTAATGGAAAATAATCGCTTTAGGTCCTGAATTGTATAGGCCTGTGTAGAAAATTATTTGGTATGTATAGAAAACAAATCACTTATAAAATCCAAAATAAGGAAAGTATAGAGATAAAAGATAAGGATACAAAATACTCCATATAGTTGATCGGTATGGTAGGTAGGATTTAAATTGTGGCTCTAACCTATTTTTTTTTAATGCCTTTTTGGGGTAAATACTGTATGCACCAAATTATTCAGTACTGAAATGAAACTATGAAAAATATTACCTTGTTGATATGTTAGTATATTTATTCTGAAAGAAATTAATATGCAGACTAATAGCATGTTCATTCACCATGGGATTCATAATGTAAGTGTTTTAAGCATGCATCACCTTGCTGTAGATAGTGATTGTATCATTCTGAGAGATTTTCGAATCCATCCCAGAACAGAGGTTGCTGGGGACTCCTCCAATACAAGATGATATGTTCGTGTAATGGACACAAAGTTCTTGGCAGATCATAACAGTTAAGCAGAATTTCACATTCCCCACAACTAGGCATCATCTGATGTAAGTTTGATGAAATGAGACAAGTATGCCAAGTCACGGATTCATTGAAGTCTATGAACATGAAACAGTGATTTATTGGTGTGCCCAATCCTGGGAAAAGATCACATCAGTGACTCTTTGTAATTCCTGGAACAAACTGTATGAAGGGATTTTTTTAGAAGATGAGGAAAATGATGACAACCTACAAGAGATGGTGAAACAAATTCCAGGATGTGACAGTGTTGACCAGTGTCAGGTGAACGAGTGGTTACAATCAGATGATGCTGAACTTGATCTAACAGACCCAGAAATAGTGAATTCTGTGTTAGTGCCAAGGGTTCAAGTAGACTCCGACCTTGACAAAAGCAGTTCTGAGAATATAGTTACAGCAGATGATGGATTTAGTGCACTAGAGGTAAGATTGATTTCGAATTTTTATTAAAATACAGTACCACACACTTCAATTACAGTACTGTAATAAAATTACTGTATACACTATTCAGTTCAGTAGTGACAAAATAAATTGTTTCATTATTTCAGATTGCTTTGCGCATTGTTGAACAAATCAATGCATCTACAGCAGCTGATGTATTGTTGATTAACACATTCACGCTCATCATCTGAGCTGGCTCTTTAAAGGGCTGGCCCAGCTTTTCCAACTGTTGGTGGCAGAGCAAACAACAACGAATTCTTTTCACAATAAGTTCTAAACTGAACAAGATATGGAAATAAAATTTTCCACATACTTTAATGAAGTCCTATAGTATCTCTGTAGGGTGTGGTAGGTAATGTCACACTTTCCTGGGTGAATGGCAACACCACACTTTCCACAAAAATAGCGTGTTTCACTAATAATTTTATTTTTGAAGTACACTTTGCACCTTCTTGAGGGGAACTTGACTTTATTTGATGGTGGAAACTTCAACAGAATATGCTCTTTTCTCTTCCCATCTAACCTAAATGGTTAATCCTTGGCCGATGCCATTTTGGCGGCAAAATCACGGGACGTTGACTTGGAGCTGATGAAGTAGATGGAGCTGAGATGTCGGAGAGAGGTGACTGTACTTGAATGTCGGGTTCACTTTTTTTTTCCCCGTTTGAGAATTGCCTGGTGTTCCTTTATCTTTTGGTACACCCCTATTTCACCATATTGTTCCACATACAGCAGTGTTCTGTTCCCATAATTGTTTCGCGAGTCCAACACTATTGTAATAATTGTCCATATAGACTGTATACCCCTGGCCAAGATAATTTTCAGGCAGGTGAAAAACTGTGCTTTGTAAATTCGCACCACTTGCATCATTTATACTGTCCCTACACGCTATGGTTACACTTCAGAACGCGATTATACACACGCTTGTGCAATCACAAAGCAACTACGCAGCAAGTTGGGCCAGCACTAGGCTACCTTCAGAAACAAAACCAAAAAAAGTGCATTGGAAGGGAAAATTGCCGTGGCCATGTGGTTTCTGGTGAGTAGAAGCATTCATAAGGGTATTACCTTCATCTCTCTCGCACACATTTGTAACCAAAATAGATCCCAGCTGCGTAGGAACGGCTCCATTTCAAGGTTGTGTTTATCCGGGCTAACTCGGATATGGTCCACAACACGGTCACGCGCTATAGGCAATAACTGGGATACGGGCGTGAATGCGTTAAACAGTGGTACGACATAGCTGCACGGCAGTGCTGCACCAAGAAAATTCAGAAGAAAATGACTGATTTTGTACGAGTGACATTATGTAAACATTTTAGCGTTAATATACAGTATGCACCTTTGCTTAACAGAGTTTGTGCATTTTTATTTTGACATTTAATTTCCAAAAGTTTTTTCATGTGTCATCCGAAAAAAGTCTACCGAAGTGCCTCCGCCCACTTTCTTTCGGATGAACGGGGTTCTACTGTACTACGTTTCCTTGTGCAGAGTTAAAACACACTTTTAACAAGCAATTTCCCATTTTATTTCATTTCAGATTTCGGGGAAGCTCTTTTAATAATAGTAAAACAGCAATCAGCTTCAGGGATCCTGAATTGAATTCAAGAGACACTTTTATATAATTAAAACAAACATTTGCCTTGGAAGGAACAAATGAAGAGAACATCCTTGTAAAATATAGAACAATGACAAAGGAAAATTATTTTTCAAAAACATTTTATTAGTAGACAAGTATAATATCTTATATCATAGTGAAAAGTGCTGGAAACAAAAACATTTTTTATAATATCTCTTCCAATGAATAGATGTAGTTTTAAAAATAGGCTAAAATAAGTAAATCCATTTCCCTCCATTTTCACCACCCCCTTCAATCATCCACATTGATTTTAATTTATTTAATTTTTTAAATTGACATAGATTTTAAGTAAAACAAGGTACTTATTAAGATGTTCTTAAGAAGATAAATACTTTGTAATTTCACGTAAGCATTGTAATACAGCTGAAGATGTTACAGATGGAATGAAACATATACTGTATATGTTTGATTGATTGATTTGCTTAATGCAAATATAAGTATCGAAAAGGTGTAAATTTACTGTTATTGATTCATTGTAAATAGGATTTGATACGGGAAATGAAGCTGATTTCTTGCAAAAATACCACTTAGTCGAGCAGCTCGTCTCCTTTCTCCCAACTCTTCCCAGCCCAAACTTTGCAACATTTTTGTAATGCTACTCTTTTGTCGGAAATCGCCCAGAACAAATCGAGCTGCTTTTTGTTGGATTTTTTCCAGTTCTTGAATCAAGTAATCCTGGTGAGGGTCCCATACGCTGGAACTATACTCTAGTTGGGGTCATACCAGAGACTTATATGCCCTCTCCTTTACATCCTTACTACAACCCCTAAATACCATCATAACCATGTGCAGAGGTCTGTACCCATTGTTTACAATCATATTTATGCGATTACCCCAATGAAGATCTTTCCTTATTTTGGCACCTAGGAACCTTCACCCCATCAACGCAATAATTAAAAGTGAGAGGACTTTTCCTATTTGTGAAACTCACAACCTGACGTTTAACCCCTTTTATCATCATTCCATTGCCTACGGTTCATCTCACAACCTTATCAAGGTCATTTTGCAGTTTTTCACAATCTTGTAACATTTATTGCTCTGTACAGAGTAATATCATCTGCGAAAAGCCTAATCTCTGATTCCACTTCTTTACACATATCATTGATATATATATATATATATATATATAAGAAAAATAAAGGTCCAATAATACTGCCTTGAGGAATTCCCCTCTTAATTATTACAGGGTCAGATAAAGCTTCGCTCACTCTAATTCTCTGAGTTCTAGTTCCTAGAAATATAGCCACCCATTTAGACACTCTTTTTTCTAGTCCAGTTGCACTCATTTTTGCCAGTAGTCTCCCATGATCTACCCTATCAAATGCCGTAGATAGGTCAATCGCGATACAGTCCATTTGACCTCCTGAATCCAAGATATCTGCTATATCTTGCTGGAATCCTACAAGTTTAGCTTCAGTGGAATAACCTTTCCTAAACCCAAACTGCCTCCTATCAAACCAGTTATTAATTTTGCAAACATGTCTAATATAATCAGAAAGAATGTTCTTCTAAAGCGACATGCAATGCATTTACATTCAGGTAGGTTAATATTTTTCTATTGTGGAAGCTGTAAGCTGTGTAAGGAGAAACAATGTGTAGAGAATCATTTTATAAATTTTGAATCTTAAGTGGTCTTGAATTCAGGCTATCAAAATTAAGAGGTACACTGTGACATACTTAGGGGAACAGCTTCAAAAACAGCCACATACAACATTTGATCCTTTTCTTTCTATTTCTTCCTCTTCCCTCACTGATCTGTCATTGCCCTCTTATATGTTCCTTTTGACAATCTTATTTTTGTGTATGTGTCAACCCTTTCTGTAAAATAAAGGGTGCTGGTAGCCCTGAAGGTGGTTTTCCATGGTTTCCTGTTTTCACACCAGGCAAATGCTGGGGATGTACCTTTGTGGCCACGGATATTTCTTTGCCACTTGTAGATAGCGCTTTTCTATCCCAGTGTCACCATTAGACCTATCTGTGTAAGTATGATGTAAAGCTAATTGCTAAAAGAAAGACTAGTGTGCAAATTCTGGTTCTAATACTTTACAAGACTGGTGCTTATTTGAATAAAGCAACTTCTATGTAGTTCCATATTTATACTTTTAGAATAGTTTTTCACACTGTTGTAATGGATCATTTGTAATTAATGAAAGTAACTCAGTTGTCAGAATAAACTTGTTAGGATAAAGTTCTTAAGGGTACTTCAGAATTTTACTAATTTGGGTTGGATTGCTCCCCTAATCAATCTAGACTGTTGAGAATATACTGTATTTTTCCTAGAGTTAAATCTAACCTCTGGTTATGTAATATTCTTCTAGGTAAAGGTAGGATTTGGAGACACGTGGAAGGAGAGCCTTGGAGAATTGAGTGGTGGCCAGCGCTCACTGGTGGCTCTCTCCCTCATTCTCTCCATGTTGTTGTTCAAGCCAGCTCCAATCTACATCCTGGATGAAGTGGATGCAGCCCTTGACCTGTCACATACACAGAATATAGGGAACATGCTTAAGAAGCACTTCAAGGCCTCACAGGTATTATTGGATAACTGTTTTCCATAATTATAATGTTGATAATGTCTATCTGAAGTGCTTGAAATGTTCATTTCTCTCTTTCTTTCTCCTTTTGGATGCATCTTTGATAGTCCTATTTCCTTCGTGAAATTATTTTCTTTATGGTAAAGTGTATTCTTTCGTATTTATGTGTTAGAAGCCTTCTGGTTTATCCTAAGTATCCTGATATCCATTCTGTCTTTGTATTCTCTCATTCCCTCCTTTACTTTTGACTTAGAGTGACGTCCATGCTGACTACGTGTCGTCTCATAATCTGCAGGCCTCCGAGCTGAGAGCAGCAGCTGCTGTGAGTTGTTCGCAAAGTTGATATTCTTTGTTAACAAACAGTTTACTTGAAGTTGTTCTTGGATCTCTAAATATATATATATTGTAACGTGTTGGTAGGGTGGGTGATAAATAAATACATGGCTGACTGTGATAATTCTTAAGATTTATTAACTGTAATAATCTCTTACACAAAGGCACACAATTACATTAGTTAGCACTCTCGCTCTGTTCTCACTGTTCAGTCAGACTAATATTTCAGTCTTATCAATTCAGGGCCTCCCATAAGTCCAACCCCTCTCCACGTCGTGGGAGGTGGGCAACAGCATGAAGTAGGGGATTGCCTGTAGGGGTGATGTACAGCGGGGACTGTGTGTGCCCCAGGACCACTACAGTAGCTGTGAAGGCCCTTCAGGAACCCTGAAAAGTGATGGCTAACGGGGCTCTGGTGAAGTCCTCAATGGCAGATGCGGCGGAGAAGAAGATCTTTCGAAAGGCATCTGGCAGACGAGGCAACCCTTTTCCCTTGGGGTTGAAGAAATGGGAGGAAACCACTGCCTTGTGGTGAAGAGGGATCTTCAAAGGCTAAGGGAGACAACCCCTGCAGAAAGCGGCAGGCTTGGAGGCTCAGGTGGCAGCCCCACCACCAAGCTCGAGTGCTGTGGGCTAATAACTCACACATCTTAAATCCACTTATTAAAGAAACTGAAGTGAAACGAAACCGGATGGATACCTCTGACGGACGTTGGCCCAAAACGGAAAATGAGAATTGGTTGTTGGAATGTTAGAACTTTGACAGAAGAAGGTAAACTAAAGCAGGTTGAGAAAAAGTTGCAAAATTATGGATTTTGGAGAGATCATGATGCAAAATGGGAGTACATTTATTTATTCTGGACAGTCTGGGGAGGATGCTGAACAGAGAAATGGAGTGGGTATGTTTGCTAAATAGGACATCCAAGAACAGTTTAATTGAATGGAGTCCCATCTCAGACAGAATGTTGACAGCTAGGTTTCAAGGTAGAATTCGAAATGTAACAATAGTAGTGTTACACACCAACAGAAGTATCTGATGCCAACATGAAGAATCAATTTTATCATCAGTTGAATGAAACTGTGAAGAATATAAATAAAAGAGATATTGCTATTATTATGGGTGATATGAATGCGAAGATTGGACCAAATAATGAGGGACTAGAGCATGTGATAGGGAAACATGGGTTAGATGAAATGAATGATAATGGAGAAAGATTTGTAAATTTGTGTGTCAGCCAGGAAATGATGATTGGAGGGACAATCTTTCCCCACAAAAGGTGTCATAAGGTTACATGGGTATTTCCAGATCACAAAATAGAAAATCAGATCGACCATGTAACTATTAGGAAGAAATTTAGAAGATCATTGACAGATGTAAGGAATAGAAGAGGAGCTGATGTTAGTAGTGATCATCTAGTAGTAGCTGAGTTCAAATTGAAAATAAAGGCTGCATCGAAGAAGTTTGCAACAAGAAAAAAGAGGTTCAACATACAAAAGGGGAGGAACAAATTTAGTCTGGAGTTGAAAAATCAGTTTGAAGTCCTTTCAAATCTCGAAAAAGAGGAAGAGTTGAGTGTGTAAAGAACTTGGGAAAATGTTAAGAACACTTACATACAAACGTGTGAAAAAATAATTGGTTATAGGAGCTATCAACAGAAAGACTGGATGTCTGAAGAAACATGGGATTTAATTGAAAAACGAAAAGAGGCAAAAGCTATAGTAAACCAAAGCAGAACAAGATAGCAGAAGTCAGAAGCCCAAAGGAAATATTTGGAAATTGACAAAATGGTTAAAAGGCGTGTGAGAAGTGATAAAAGAAGATGGATTGACCAGCAGGCACAAATTGCAGAGGAAGCTGAGAAAAAGGGTGATATGAAACAACTCTATACTATTACAAGGAAGTTGTCAAGAGGAGGTTATAGGAAGAGTAAACCAGTGAGGGATAAGCAAGGAAATATGCTGTTATCACAAGAAGAACAATTGAGAAGATAGCAAGAGTATTTTTCAGAAATTTTAAACAAAGATGATGGAAAGTAGCAGGAAATTCAAGAAGTAAATGAAGGCTTAGATAGTGAAGACTCAAGAATAAAGCTAGATCCCCCAACAAGGCATGAAGTTAGGTTAGCATTGAAACAATTAAAGAATGATAAAGCAGCAGGTATAGATAATATAGATCCAGAAATCCTAAAAGTGGATGAAGAGGCCATCATTAATTTGCTGCTACCATTACTGGGGAAAATATGGAAAGAAGAGAAAATTCCAGCTGATTGGAAAGGGGCTTGATCATGAAACTCCCCCAAAAAAGGTGACACCACAGTGTGTAAGAATTGGAGAGGAATAACAGTACTGAGCATCATCATCATCATCATCATCATCATCCTCCTCCTCCTCCTCCTAAATCATCACCATTTTCCCGGGTGTTGTGTATGAGCCTCCTCCATCTCATCCTGTTCTTGTACCATTCTTCCTCCACCAACTTGTCCCAATCATGACCTCTCAGCAGTACATCGCTCTTAACTAAATCTATCTATTTCCTTCGTGGCCTTCCCACGGGTCGTCTTCCTTCTACCTTTCTGTCAAATTCTTTCCTTGCAGTTTTGTTTACCGGCATCCTCTTCATGTGACCAAACCACTTCAGTCTTGATATCTGAATCTTATTGAGGAGAGAATCATCTATTCCTACTTCTTCTCTAATTTTCTCATTCCTAATCTTGTCTTTCCTGGTTTTCTGGATCATAGTGTGTAGGAATTTCATTTCAGCTGCCTGAAGTTTGGAATTATCTCTATTGGTCAGTGTTGTGGTTTCGAGACTGTATGTAAGAATTGATGTATAATAGGACTTGTACAATGTCATTTTTGTTTTCATGGGTATTTGCTCATCCCACAGCAGGTGTCTTACCTGGTGGTAAAATTGTGCTGCCTTATTGATTCGATTGTTCACCTCATGTTTTGCTAGGTTGTTATTTGATATAACGCTACCCAAGTATTTGAAAACTGGAACGCTGTCCAATTGAGCTTCATTTAACACGACTATCGGTTCTGCTCCTTCCCCATACACTTTCATCACCACCGTCTTGGTCTTGCTGATGTTTAAACCATATTTTTTAAACTCCTCATTCCAGCTTTGTATTCTCTCTCCCAATTCCTCTTCTGAGTCACTCCAGATCGCAACATCATCTGCAAATGTGAAGGCTTTGATATCTCCATGTTCTTTCCTTTTAATAGATTTCATTACTACATCCATTACAATAATAAATAGAAGTGGTGACAATGAGCTGCCCTGCTGCACTCCTCTCTTTGTTTCAAACCAGTCCGACAAACCACATCCTACTTGAATACAGCTTCTGTTCCCACTACACAACATTTTCACTTTGTCTATGAGGCTGTCTCGCACTTGAAGTTCTTTCATGCATTGCCAAATTCTTTCCCTTGGTACACTGTCGTATGCTTTCTCAATGTCCAAAAATATTAGAACTAAAGGCTTGTTCTTCTCCCAGTATTTTTCCATTAGCATCCTAATTGCAAATATAAGGTCTGTAGTTGGCCTTCCTGGTCTGAAACCATACTGCTCTTCTCCCAAAATTGGTTCAACAATATCTCTGATTCTGGTCTCTATTATTTTTTCCAATATTTTCAGGACATGAGACAGTAGTGTGATACCACGATAATTAGTACATTTTCGTTGGCTTCCTTTCTTGAACAGAGGTACAATGATGCCCATCTTCCAGTCCTCGGGAATAGTATTTTCCTTCCATATCTTGTTGAGCGGTCTGTAGAGCCACTGGATTCCTGGAATTCCCGCTGCTTTCAGCATATCTGCACTTAGTTCATCTAGGCCCACTGCCTTTCCTGTCTTCATGCTCTTGAGCGCATTTTCAACCTCAAGCCATGTAATTGGTGGTTCAGTTGTGGTTCCTTGACTTGGCTCTCCTCTATCTGTTGTTATGTTTTCTGTATCTCCATTCAACAGCTTTTTGAAATAGATCTTGAGTTCTTGTTTAATTTGTCCCACTTCTTGTGCCAGAGTTACATCATCCCTTCGCTTGTTTTTCACTACTCTGTATAACAATTTCATATTTCCTCTACTGTCCTCTTCCAGTTTGTCTGCAAACTCATTCCATTTCTTCTCCTTTTCTTCCCTTACAATGTTCTTTACAGCAAGTTTCTTGTTCCTGTATACTCCTTGAAGTCTTTGTATTTCTTGTTCATTTCGTTCTTGTCCCTGTTTTTGTTTTTCCTTGTCCAGTGCCTTCTTTATTTGGTTTCTTTCTTTCACCGCTGTTTTCACTCTATCATTCCACCATGGTTTCTTCTTTTTTCTTTTGATAGAACTTGTAACTCCACATAGGTTTTTTGCTTCTCCCACAAAGGTGTCTTTGAAGGCCTTCCACTCTTCATTAACGCTTGTTACTTCACACTTCGGCAAACTCTGTTGAATCCTGAGTTTGTATTCTTCCTTTATTTGGACTTCTTGCAACTTTTGGTTTTTTTCGTAATAAGTTTCTGCGTTTCATTTGTCTTATGTTTGAAGTGGTGGTCACTGTCTATGCTTTCACAAGGGATGACCTTTACATCTGTGATGTATCTGCCACCATCTTTATTCATGATTACGTAGTCCATCAATGTTCTATACTGGCCATCCCAACTGTACCTTGTTATTCTGTGACTGTCTCTTTTATTTTGAAGAATGTATTTTTGATTATAAGATCATTTCTTCTGCACAGATCTAATAGTTGTTCTCCTTCTGGGTTCCTTTGTCCAAATCCATGTGGACCAATGATGTTCTCGTACCCAAGTCTGTCTACCCCAACTTGCGCATTTAGATCTCCAATAATAATATTTTCCTCATTAACTGTATCTTCCAGGTCTTGCCGAAATTTCTCTTTGTCTTCCTCACTGCAGCCTGTCTGTGGGGTATACACTTGTATGATGGTGTACTTAGTGTTCTCTAGTTTCATGAACATTTTAATGATTCTATCACTTTTGCAGATAACTTCAGCTGTAGCATCAGTCCCTTCGTTAATTAAGAATCCAACACCATTTTTCGCTACCTTCTCCTGTCCACTCCAGTATAATTTATATCCTCCACGAAGTGTCTTACTTCCAATCCCATTCCATTTGGTCTCACTTAATCCCAATATTGATATTTTTCCTATCCATCATGTCTAGGAGTTCTTCTACCTTTCCAGTTAATGATAGAATGTTCCTAGTTCCAATTAGGTATTTGGGTCTTTTTTTTTATTTGGGGTTTCCTTTCAGAACATTGTATATCATCAGCCTTATGGTCATCATACTTTACAATTGTCTGAGAGGACGTGTCAGTCCGGTCTGTAATGTTCTTTCCGAGGCTCTTTTTCTTATTGAAAGCGACTGTACTCAGTACTCTCCTGCTGGCTTGCTAGGCCTAACGCATAAGAGGATTTTCTTTCAGGGTTTACTCCCTTAGCCTTTGAGGATGCCTCCCTCGTCCTACAAGGCAGTAGGTTCCATCTGTACACCCCAGAAGGATGGGTTGCCTCTTCCGCCATCTCCACCGTACCGAAGTCCATCTTCTCCGCCGTAGATGCCGTTGAGGTCTTCACCCGTAACCCAGGGCAAGGGCCCTCCATATTTATGACCCCCCAGAGAGAGGGTGTCCCAGTATTTTAAAACCCCCAGGAATCGGGCTACCTGTTGGTCCACGGGTTGTATTGGTTATTTCAACCAGTCCTACATACTGTAGGGGCCCCCAATCCGCCACCTGGGGACGCGCTCTGTAGGGGTCAGGTTCCCCATGTTACTTATTGGAAGTTAACCCCACCCACAAGGAGTAAGGTTATTTGCATACCAAGTAAAATTCTCTCTAGAATAATTCTAAACAGAGTAAGGGACTCAATTGAGCAGCGTCTTCGAAAATAACAAGCTGGTTTCCGTAGACAACGCAGCTGCGTTGATCTAATAAATACGCTAAGAATAATTCTAGAGCAAAGTAATGAATGGCAGACCACATTGTACTTGACATTGATAGACTTCGAAAGAGCATTTGATTCAGTAAATAGGACCGTAATGTGGAAGACTTTGGTGAAATATGGAGTACCGGATAAGATCGTGAATCTCATGAAGGCAATGTATGAAGGGTATAGATGTAAAGTAGTACACGAGAGGAAAATCTCGGATTATGTGAATGTCATAAGTGGAGTACGCCAGGGATGCGTTCTTTTGCCAACAATCTTTTTAATGGTGCTCAATAATGTTATGAGAAATATGTTGGGTGGAAGGAAAAGAGGAATATAATGGGGAATGGGGGAAAGACAGGAAGATTTAGAATTTGCAGATGATATTTGTCTTTTGTTTTCAAGAATTACTGATATGAAACACAAGTTAGAAGGATTACGGAAGGAAGCAGAGGCTGCAGGACTCTATAAATGTTGTTAAGACCAAGGAAATGAGAGTAAATGCTAAAATTGATGAAAGATTGTTTGTGACAGGAGAAGAGATTGAAGAGGTTAAAACATTTACCTACTTGGGAAGTGTAGTGATAAGAGGAGGAGGGGCGGAAGAGGATGTGAGAGCCAGGATAAGGAAAGCAAATGGAGCCTTCATGCAGCTGTATACAGTATGGAAGAATAACAACATTTCAAGGAAAATGAAAATAAAAATTTTCAATACATATGTTAAATCAGTCCTAAACTTGGAACTATCACTAATCTCTTGCAGACATTTATAAACCGTTACTTACGGCGCATCATAAACATCAGATGGCCTGAAATTATATCCAATGATGAGCTATGGAAAACAAACCAAGTTCTAGTCACAGTGGAAATCAGGAGGAGGAAATGGAAATGGGTAGGTCATACTTTGAGGAAACCAGCGGGATCTATAGAACGCACAGCATTGGAATGGAATCCGCAAGGGGCACGGAGGAGAGGTCATCCTAGGAAGACCTGGAAGAGGACTGTAGAGGAGGCGGCTTTTGAAACAGGGAAGACTTGAAAGGAAGTTGAAGTATTGGCAAGTCGATGACCACAATGAAGACGTTTCATGGATGCCCTATATTCCAGTGGGAACGAGAGGAATTAAGTCAAGTAAGTCATCAGTTCAGGACTAAAACAGTTACTCTACGCAGTTCACATACACATGAACTCTATACTATTGTGGCCACGCTGTCAGTTTGCCCATGCACACACACAATCTCATGATTGTATCCATTATACACAGTCTGTTTCTCATGGCAATCTTCTCCTGTTGTCTTTCTTCACACTGTTATTCCTTGTCGCTCAGCTGTACTGTTCGCTCTCATCATCAGTTCACTCACAGCACTCCAGTGCTTCGAAGCACTCACTCCACGGCACTGTCACTCAGAGAACTGAACCGTCCTAATAGCTGGCAAAATAGCACTCCTTGCTTTCAGTCGCTTTCTGACTGAGCTCACACTGAACTGCTGGAAGTATTCCGGCATGGCTTGTATAGGAAGGCTGGCCCTTTCAGATACTTCATGAGAGTAGGAGCCGTAGGAAATCTGTGGAGGTCAAATACTCTTGATCATAATATGTTCAATTCATTTCTGGTGCTGGGAGCCAGACTGGTTTGCTTCTCCGAAGGCCTTGCGTACCAAATGGCGCACTCCACTACAATATAATATAAATAAGAACAACAATATACAAAATAGGACAAACAGGGAGGGTCTCTCTTTAGAGAAACGTTGGTCCAGCTGGCCCAATTTGTAGCCCCTTGCCGGGGTTAAAGTAAAGTCCTCAGTGATGGGTTTAGTGAATAAAGAATGCTCTCCAGAGAAGCTTATCTACACCCCTAATGTCATTAAAGGTGCAACCAACTTATGCATCTTAAGTGTCCTTACCACCTAGAAGGCTGCAATACTCCCAGTCTCCAGCAGTCATACATTCTGTGCCACTGGATCCATCTTTGGATCTGCCGGGGACCATGTGGCATTCAAAGAGTTGTAGTAGAAGCAGGATCTTTTACTCTGGGGCCTTTTGATGTCAAACCAGTACATAGGCAGCGAGTGTGCTCGAGGATGGGGTGTATAGAGACTCATTTGTTACACTCATGAATGAGCAATCCTGTTTAGGATGCTCTCTGCTCACTCTGAACGATTATCATTCAAACTCTGTTCACCAACACTGAACCACAACATCAAGCAACAATTCTGGTTCATATTGAAAAGATTTGATATGGCTGGTCTGTGTGAAACTAGGCAAAGGGGAGCAAGGCAGTGGATACACCTTCTTTTCAGAAGAGAAAAACGAAAACGAACCCTGTATTTATGAAGTTGGATTTGTGATGAGTGAATTAATTGATCACCTTGACTAACTCACTACTGGAAAAAGTGAAAGATTTATGACTCCTGGCCTTGAGCTCAGTAAATACCTGTGAGTTACTGTAATCAGCACTTATGTTCTATCATTAACATCAGATGATAACCAAAAAGAAGTCTTTTACCTCCAACTTCATTGCGTCTTAACAAAAAAAAATACCCCTCTCTAATTGAATTACCTTTTAGGAGACTTGAGTGCTCTAGTTGGAAGAGACTGTGCTCTCTGAGCAGGAATTATTGGTCAGGAGGGTGTGGGCAAGAGTAAGTAATGGACTCCTCATGTTTGCTTATTGTTTGGAGCACAAACTGATCATAACAGATACAATCTTTTGACAAATGAAAGAGTTCATAATGTCGTGCAACACCGTAATTCAAAGCACTAGCATCCTCTGCAGTTCACGCTACGGCACAAACACTTTCTCATGTGTACCAACTCGTTCAGAGCTCTACAGTCTATTATGATCCATCTAGTGCAGCAGATTCATAGCCTTCTAGGCAGATTGTGTGATGGTGGTGCCTGAATCATCTTCGTGTGACATTCTAGTCACATGGGAATTATGGGCAACGAACTGGCGGACCAAGCTGCGAAAGAAGTGGTACTTTTACCGCTTAGACCTATTAATTCATCTGTTAGCTAGGGATATTTACGAGGCATGTTTTTTTAAATAAGGGCCATTTTGTTGTAGACACTAGTAGTTGGCACACGCATCACAATGAGCGTATGTGTCGTGTGCCGGCATGCCTCTGGAACAACAGTGCTCAGTTCCAGTTCTGTTGCTAACCTGTGTGGTTCTGTTCTGTGCTTGCTCAAATGTTCAAGATTATTGACTCTCCTGCCCTGTGCGAGGGGTGGTCAGTGATACGGTTTATGTCAGCAAAGAACCTGCCTGCTGCAGACATTCACCAACAGATTTGAAGAAGTGTACGGTGCTAATACCATGAGTGAAGGCAAAGTGCGTAAGTGGGTACGAGACTTCAAAGATGGCCGTGACAACGTCCATGATGAGGCCCGTTCCAGTCGCCCATCGCTGATCACAGACGATTTGGTAGCCTCAGTTGAAGCAAAGATTCGTGAGGACAGGCGCTTCACAATAACAGCTCTCTCAAACGCCTTTCCTGATGTGTCAAGGTCAGTGCTTTACAAAATTGTTTCTGAAAACCCAAACTTTAGGGAACTGCGTTCCTGTTGGGTCCCTAAACTCCTGACGGAGGACCACAAAAACAAAAGATTTGAGCGTTTGATGACGTTTTTGACTTGTGCCGAAGAAGGTGACTACATGTTGAGTCAGATCATAACTGGAGACGAAACATGAGTTTCGCATATCACGCCCTGATCGAAGCAACAAAGCATGGAATGGAGACACACACATTCGCCTGTAAAGGTGAAGGCCAAACAGACTCTGTCCCAGCGCAAGATAATGGCGTCCGTGTTTTGGAATAGGCATGGTGTTTCGTTGGTCGACTTCATGCAACAAGGAACCACTATCATTGCGGAAGCCTACTGCCAAATCTTGAGAAAGCCACGCAGAGTGATACAAAACAAAAGACACAGCATGCTGACGAAGGGAATTGTCCTTCTCCTCAATAATGCAATTGTTTGAATAGTCTATAGAGTCAGTGAAGTTAAGTGTGCAAACGTTTGAAGTCAAAATGAGCGGACAGTGAAAGAAGATCAAGTGAAAGTCACTGTCAACTAAAGAGAAAGTGGAACTTACAAGGAAAGTAGAATCATCTACACTTAACTGTGTTACTTTGACGAAGGAGCTGGTGATGCCCCTGTCTACTTTGAATGGCATCATAACAAAGAAAGAAGAGATCTTGGCTTCTGCAGGAAATACTTCTGCAAATTGCTAGAAAGTATGATGAAGCAGAACAAGTTCTGCTAATGTGATTTAAACAGCAGCAAAGTTTGAACATACCTTTGAGCGGGCCTGTTGTTAAAGAGAAATCTGAAAAAAAAAACTGTGTGCAGATTACATTTGCCTTTTACTGCATTGTATGAGTTGCTGGACCGCTTTAAAAATGGAGCCGGAATCATTTCTAATAATTAGTGACGAAGCAGCGAGTATAAGTGCAGAGGAAATAGGAGCGTAGGAGGAAAGAATTCTACCTGCAGTTACAAACTTCGTGGCGTTTTTAATGTCAGTTCAGACTTTTTTTACCAGTTATCCCAGATAGATCTAGTTTTGAAGGGAGAATCTTGCCATGGGGGCGAATTAAGTAAAGTAAGTGCAAGTTGATGCAAATACGGAAAGAACTGAAAAACGATCATTGCTGATCAGGAAGTCTAGGAAGCCATGTTGTTTAAAAAATATTAGGAATTTTCTATGGAAGTAAACAAGAAGTCAGCTTGGATGACAAGTTCCCTATTTGAAGAGTACATGCAGGCACTAGGTGCCAAAATGGGGAGTCAGATCAGGAAGATTGTGATGTTAATAGACCACTGTTCTGCTCATCTGAAAGAACATGAGATAGAATTTTCTCCACCGAATACTGCATTGGTGCTATAGTCGATGGACCAAGGACTCAGTAAGCTACTGATGCAGAGGTACCAAAATTCAGTTGTTTGCCACATACTCCTATTCATGGAAGCAGGCAGAACCATCTACAAGCCATCTCTTTTGGACACAATGCATTTCATTGCCTCATCATGGGATTGAATGGAATCTGTTAGAAATTGCTTCAAGGAAGCATGCTTCGGTGGTGGTACCAACAGCAGCATTGTTAAGGAAGTTGGTGATGAAGAGCCAGGGTGCTGCAAAACCGTACAGGAGAGGACAGAGGTAGCCCGTATTTTCAATAACTTCACTGTCATTGATGATAACGTAATCACTTGCAAGGAGCTGACCATTGATTAGACCTGCAAGAAAATTCAGGCAAGAGAAGAGCAGAATGAAGAAGAGGAAGAGAAAGAGAATCCTCAAAGACTGTCTTACAGTGAGGCAAGCGTCTGCCTCGGACAGCTTTATAGAACATGCAGCGTACATGCCTCAGAACACATAGAAAACAATATGGGAAATGGAGAAGTTTATACAGCAAGAAAGCAGTAATAACCTCAACCAACCATCCCTGGACAATTGTTTTTCCAAGTACCGTATTTCCCGGCATAATCGTCGCACTTTTTATACCAAAATTTTCGAAAAAATTGTAGGGTGCAACTATTATACGAAGAATTTTTAATACCAGTGTTTGTATTACTCAAAAAATATATTTATAACTAAATTGTATTTGATACAAATTTAAAATGCATGTAATACTCGCGTTTATACATCAAAATAATTAAAATAGTCTAAAACAAAATTCATAATTATTAGCAACAATTCGGCGAATGTTTTCCAACCTGAAAATAAAAATGAACGTATTAAGTTAGTTGTCATTAATTTGAGTATTAAAGTTAAAATATTACACTTGCAAAAAATTATTGCGCTGTTGTGAAATACGGACTTACCGGTACACAATTTATTCCAAATCTTCTGTGTCGCTATCACAGGTTTCGGTATCTGATGCGCCGTCCTCGCTGCTGTTAATACCAGTATCAAATTTCTGTCTCATTTCACACCATTAGGGGCCGTTGACCTAGATGTTAGACCTCTTTAAACAACAAGCATCACCATCATCAAGAAAGGAGGAATCTCTGTGAAATGATGAAACAATTCTGGGAGGAGAAGAAAAGATGAGTCAGTAAACCGGTTTCTTGCAGTCCCAAAAGAGGCAAAGAAGAAAAGAAAGTACAACCATTACGAAAGTGCCCAATATGATGGTGATACTTTCTTTTTTTTTTATCTTCTCTTGTTAATTTGGTCATCAGTATATGTAGGAAGTTTTTGTGTCTTATAACAGGTAAATTACCATAAGTCTACTCAACTTTTAGAGGTTCTCAAAGGCTTTATATGCTATTCCACCCATCACTAATCACAAGCCGCAAATTGGAACAAAAAAAAAAATCATCAAATCTCGAGAAATTTTGGTTATTCGTGACCTTGAGTTCGGCCGCAAAGTTCTACACGCCTTGAATAACACTTGATCAAAGATATAAGTAACATTGATGGAACAAAAACTGCTGGAAGGTTGTTGCAGTAAATCATTTCTTCGAAGAAGAGATAAAGCAGGTTTTCAAACATGATTCAATTAGTATGCTTGTGGGAATGGATAATCAAGGTTCCACCATGTAAGTTTTTAGGCATTGCGCCCTTTACTGTGTATTGATCATGTAATAGTGGGTACCATAGATCAGCATGATCTATGAAATACTAGAGCCATGAAAAGGACTGACTGAAGGACGGACGGACTTTAGATAGGAAATTAAATCAAGCTTTCATCAGTGATACTCTCGACCTTTGAGGAGTCTTTCAGACTCTTCTTAATGGAAACTACCATATGAACGTATGGATAACAGTAAATAGCACTTTTCAAGTATTAAAATCAGCAATACTCTCAGCCCGTGAGGAGTCTGTAGGATTTGTCAACAGAAAGCATCAGAACTGGTTTGAAAGCCAGAAATGAAGAACATATACAGTGATATCAAATCAGCTACAAGAAAGCTATAATACCAAGAAGTCAAGACTAAAGTAAAGAGAAGAACTCAGATGCTGAAAAACAAATGGAGGACAGCAGAATCACATGATATGCACAATCTAATTGAAAGCAACAATATTATGGTTTTCTCAGTACCACCAAAGCTGACTATAGCGTTTCAACTGAAGACCTAAACACTCTGCATTCAAAAGAATGCACTTGACTTCTCAAAGATAACTCTTCCATTAACTTTTGCGGGAGAAAACACTTTCAGAAACTCTTGAACAGGGATTTACATATTGATGAGAACATAGTTGCTACAATTACTGTAAAGCCTCTACAAGTCCATTCAAATGAATTTCTTTTGACAGCTTAGAAAATGAGTGTGTGAAACTTCATTTCCCCTCAGATTGGTTATTTAATCATTCTGATAATTTGCAATTTACCTTGTCACAGAACATTTGAGAGTTGTAGCCATTAAAGCTAACAATCACCAGTAACGCATTGCTGATCATTTTTAAAATTTGTTTTTGTTGATCTGAGTGGCTCAGGCGGTTGAGGCGCTGGCCTTCTGAACCCAACTTTGCAGGTTCGATCCTGGCTCAGTCCGGTGGTATTTGAAGGCGCTCAAATACGTCAGCCTCGTCTCGGTAGATTTTCTGGCACGTAAAAGAACTGGGGAACATCTTCGGCATCTTAAAAGTAGTTAGTGTGATGTAAGGCCAATAACATTATTACTGAGTATGTTTATTTAATAATTTAATAGAGCACACAATTTGTGTGTATAAAGCAATTACATGTCATTTCAACATAAGTCTATTATAGGCCTATTTCTCTTAGAGCATTCCACGACATGGTAACGAGTACATGAAAGATTCTAGTTTTGCAGAGTTTATAGTGGTATCCATGAATTGCCATACAATTGGTAAAATGTCAGAGATCCTGGTTTGTATTGGTCCATGTTCTGTTCGTCATTGCTTCAGTCGAGTAGAATTCAGGACAAATATCATTCCTTTTGGCCACTCTTTCATCCAAGAGTTTCTTCCATTGGACTGTATAAGGTAGAGCAAGTTTGATTCTCAAATCTTCAATAAAAAAAGGCTCCTTTGCGAGTTCATAAACCAGTCTTGATCTAGTAAATCTGGACACACACAGAGTTGTCTTTAAGAATCGGGCTTTGACTTTTTCTAGGGTGTGTAGGTCATTCTTTGTTAGCTTATCCCAAATGATTTCCAGTCCATATGTTAAAATAGGGATTATTTTTGCGTCAAACAAGGTCGTGGCCGTCTTAAGAGATAATCTATTTAAATTCTTGATGTCAAATATTGCTTTCATAGCTGCCGCAGCACGTAGTCTAATATGAAGTCTAAAGGAGTTTACTGTTGTCTGCATCATCAAACCCAGATATTTAAAACTGTTCACGTCGTTTAGTGTTTCTGCTTTATGCGTCACTTTGTCACTTGAGGATGTTCGTCCGCCCTTTCTGAAAATCATGTAGACAGTCTTTTCAATGTTTACTTGCAATTCATTTGTGTTTGTCCACTTCTCCAGTGCTTCCAGTGCTTTTTGTAGCTCTTTAACATCGTGTGATCCTAGAACCATATCATCAGCATATAAATACATGGTTACTTCGTTTGACACCTCTTTTATCACTTGAACCACATCATAGATAGCTACATTAAACAATAAAGGACTGAGAGGGTCGCCCTGTAGAACGTTATTTGTCTGCGTGATTTCCCTCGATGAAGTTATATTGTCTGAAATGATGACAGTATTATTTATCAACATGTTATGGATCAGAATGGTGAGAGCCTTGTCCTTAACAAGCGAATCAAGCTTCGTCGATATGTTTCTTTTAAGATTATCGAAGGCCTTGGAGAAATCTATGAACACTGTATGAAATTTACCCCTTGGTAGTCGTAAGGTGTTACGTATATCGTCCAGTAGATTTCTTATTGCGTGCAGAGTGCTTCTTCCGCTTCTAAATCCAAATTGCTCTTCAGGAAGTTTGGTTTCAATTTTTTCCGTCAGTCGGGTGGTTATTAACTTGGTGAGTATCTTTAACAAATTATTCTCCAGAGCAATCCCTCTATAGGAATTTGGATCAAGCAAGTCACCCTTTCCTTTGTATATAACCTTCAATGTGGAGGTTTTCCACGTTTTTGGGATGTCTCCTAGTAACAAGCAGAGGTTCATAAGATTCATTATGGATGGAAGTAATACATTTGCTGAAGCTTTAATGTGTTCACTGTTAATGCCGTCCGGGCCCGGCGCTTTTCCATCTTTTAGTTTGAGTATAGTGTCAGAGACTTCTTTTTGTGAGAATAGGGTGATGCCTCCCCTGTCTGCTTCAACGTACTTTCTTGAATAGGCTGTTAAGGATCTTTGTTGATTTAGGATGAGTGAGAAGTGCTTCTCCCAGGTCTTAATATCTATTTTACCAGTTGTTGGGACTTTACGTGGTTTTAATGCTAAGAATGGGTTCTTCTTGGCTTCGTCAGCCATTTTCAATGCCTCAAGTTCAGTATACTTGTTTCTAGAAGTCTTCAGTAGTTCTTTGTATTTACATCTGAGCTGACTGTAGTTAATTAGGTCTTCTGTTTTCAGTGTTGTTTTCGCCACATGAAGAGCCTTGAGGACTTGCTTTCTTTCCAAATAGCAGGTCTGATTGAACCACTGTTTGGATTTTCGTGGAGTTGTTGTGATGAAGGCAGATTTGAAGGTGTCTTCTAAAACAGAAGCTGCAGCGTCCAATTCATTTTTCATTATTTTGTTGTTTAATGATTTTATCAGTGCTTTGCAGGAGGACATTCTCATTAAGTTTTTAAGCTATAGGCTTCGTAACGATTGGTGCATTCCATGGGTGCGAAAGAACATCCAAATCAAAGATCGCTGAGACTGGGCAGTGCTTCTTTAATACTGACTCTGGAGATGAGTAGTATACCTTGTAATCAATTAATTTAAGTCCAGCACCTTTGAAGAATAAAACATCAATTGTACTGCTTCCATTGTGGGCAAAGTACGTCTTGTCAGATTTCTTGTTGACAAGGGTGAATCCTTCTTCCTCCAACGTTTGGAGCAATTCCAGACCTCGATATTCATTGTTGTCTATCCTGCAGTTTAAGTCTCCAGCTTTGATTGTATTATTTTCTTGATTCACCTTCGATAGAGCAGTCATAAGAATACTTAATACATCTTCCATTGCTGAGGAAGGATCGACGTATAATCCTATTACCGATAATTTGTTAGATTCCATTATGATAATGTTCTTATCTCTATAGATGCATGACAACTTTCCAACAACGGGTTTAAAGAAGCAGGCAATACCGCTCATGGGTCTGCCTCGTTGCCCTTGTATGGCAAGTACTTGCTCTGAGTAGAATCTGGGTATGTTGATTTCGGTGGTCACGAATGTTTCAGTCATGATAATAATGTCTTGATTGTCGATGAGATTTCCCGTAGCTAAAGTCAAAGTGTTTTTAAGCCCTTCCACATTCCAAAGGAGGAAATTGAGTGTTATATTTTTCTTCTTTTCCCTGTTGTCGAAAAAGACGATATCTTCTCACTACGGCATATTCTGGCCAGAGTTCCGGATCAATGACTTTTCCAAGATCGTTGAGTGGGATAACCACTTTGTATGATTTAAATGTTCCTTTTGTTTGGAGTTGTTCACATTCTGTTACCTCCTCTACTTTCAAGTTTTTCAAGTGGTTCTTTATCATCTCTACTGAAATGTTTTGATCCAATCGGCCTATGTAGAGCCATGCTCTTCGGGGTGCCGCACAAAGTTCCATGTTCTTTTTATCTTTCTCCTTTTCTAAATCATTCAGCTTTGTTCCAATGAAAGTTGGAGTTCTTATTGATGTTGTATAAGATCTCCGTCTATTTTTGACGACTTCGACCCATTCTGCGTTATCAGAAGACTGTTGTTCAGATCTTATTAATGGTGTAATATCTTTACTGCAATGAGGAAGTTCTTCTCTACCACTTACATTTCCCTGGATCCTTTGGGTAGAATCATTTGTTAATTCCAAGACCCTCTGTGGCTTAAGGTTACGATCGGTCACGTGCGTTGCTTTATGTCGCTTCATTCCTTCAGGTTCTTTACATGACGTCATCTCTCGTGAGTTTGTGTCAGGTAGCATATCAATATCTACCGAGTCAACTTTTTTGGGCACATTCAGGGTTGATTCTTTATAATTTGTAACTGAATATCTACTGAATGTTTCAAATTCTTTTCCTATCGCATTGTGAATTTCCTTCCCTATTTCATTTGTGATATTAATCTTTAGATCATTTAGCAACTTTTGCAGATGTTCTGATATCTTTTTCAACACACTCCTTTCGATGTCAAAAAATGTTGATCTTTGATTTACATTCTATGCACAGCCATGTTAGTTTGCAATTCTTCTGTTTTGCGATGTCATATTCTCCTTTAATTAGTTCTGAACAATGAAAGTGCTGCCACTGGTGGCAACTCTCACATTCAATTGCTTCGTCCTTACTAGTTACTGTTTTGGAGCAAATGTTACATTTGTCCTCTACGGTAGTAACCTCTGTGGTGAGCGGCATCTTGAGATCTCCTTGCACAATCAAGTGCACAGTCCGTTTCTTACTACCGCTTTTCTACTTAACCTCTCTTTAGCCTGTGAGTAATTTCATATACAGAGCACTTCTTACCTGTTCTGTTGTTATGCAATTTTTGTATCACTACGCACTGTATTTGCCGAATAATGTACCTCCGAAGTCGATTTTAGTTCACATCTCTGATCAGAGTTAGGCTCACTTGTAACTTTTAATACCTAGTTTCACGGTCCCGTCATTCACCTAGTTCCATCATTTTATGTCTATGTAAATATCTGGAGTAACCAGCGACAAAATAAGAGTAATGTCAGTCATTATCCCTCAGTCCAAGGATCATTAATTTTTGGGGCGCTTTAATTAGACTTACATACTGCTCAATACTCGACACTTGAGATTTCACTCTTTAGCTGTCTATATTATTATTTACATATTTTACGCCCACATTGGAGCACTGAAATCAATACATTTGAGTTAATTTCTTCTTCTTCTTCTCCCAGAACTTTTTCATCCTCTCCGACCTGGAAGCCCTTTGTGTGTCCGATATAGTATATAGTATAGTATAGTATATAGTATATTGTCTATATTAATAATACTTTTCACAAAAACAAAAAACAGCACTCGCAAAATTTTTGAAGTTCCGTCTGCCATGAGGCCGCTTTCCCAGCGATATAAACTTGCTAACACATCAGTAACACTATATTAGCGATATTAACACATTACTATTTAGTATTTTCTATAACACACACACAAAATAATAAAAGATAATCGAAGCACTTATGCACTGAATACTCCTAGACAGGTATGTGGTGTTTGTAACCTCAGTCACTATATTTATGCTCTTTGGTGCACTGGGTTAAAATGGCGCTGGCCTTCTCACCACGTGTTTGCTATGGGACACTTAATTTGTGGTAATACACCATACAGTTTTCGAAGTTTTTACTCACTACACTTGAGCTTGCACTTGTAATATTCTCTAAACTGCACTTTCACTTGTCGTATTTCCCTAAAACGCACTGAAACGTGTAGTTTTCGCGGAGCTGCGCTTACATGCTGCCAACACATGCGCCATAACATATTATTAGAGTATTTTTATTTAACCCGCCATTGGTTGAGGGTGAGCACAGCGCTCACTTTCAAAATAGTTTTGCTATCAAAGGCCGGAAGCTGTCGATAGTAGCCTGTAACAATGAATAGGTGTTTGTTGGAATGTTAGAAGCGGGGGAATTAGCGCACAGCTACATCATTTTCAGTTATATTAGTACTACTCAACTGTACACTACTACGTGCCAGTGAGCGTAGCACTGTTTGATTCTCGATTTTTGTATTTTCTGTTTCTTCTTAAGACACCATCTCCATACAGAGGTTGGCGATCCATGTAACCAGCTCTGATCTTGACAATGCATTATGAAAAGCTTATGCTGATGTACATCTGTGCCATCTTCGAATGTCCTTTAACGTGATCATCTCAGTCTCCCAACGCGTCCTTTCCCTGTGTGTCTTTCCTTCAATAATTAGCTGTATTAATTTATGCCGCTCTCCCCTCATAACATGCCCTAAGTATTGTGTTTTCCTTTGTTTTATAATAAGTAACAGTTCTTTTTGCTTTTTTTTTTCAATGAAGGATCTCGACATTTGAAATGTTCAATTTCCAAGGTATGCGCAAGAGATACATTTCAAAGGCATGTATGCGTTTTTCACTGTTTGGATCTAGGATCCAGCTTTCACATCCGTATAGGAGAAGAGGGAATATGCAGCGGCATATCATGCGGATTTGTAGCTGCAGACCTTTCATGGTCATGAATTGTTTCCTGGCCTGCTCAATTTTAGATTTTATTTCTTGTTTGGAATCACATTGTTCGTTCAGCATGGTGCCCAGGTATTTGAAGGAGGACACTTGCTCTACTATATGGCCTTTCATTGTGAGATTTGCTCGTATTGACTGTTCATAAAACACCATTATTTTTGTTATGGAAGGGCTAACATACAGGCCAAATTCTTCACTATGCTAATCTAAGCAATTTATCATGGGTGGGTAAATCATCTGCTTTAACAACAGTGCCATCTGCGCACCTGATGTTGATAATAACTTCTCCATTTATTTTAAAAAATGAAAACCTACAACCTGTTTTCCAGTCTTAGACCGGGTCAGGAATGTAATGAATGAAACATATATAGGCTAGTATTACAATGGGGTCGCCACTCCCAAGGTGATTATTAATGACTGATAGATGCTATGAAATGATAATGGAGAGTGTTGCTGGAATGAAAGATGACAGGGAAAACTGGAGTACCCGGAGAAAAACCTGTCCCGCCTCCGCTTTGTCCAGCACAAATCTCACATGGAGTGATCGGGATTTGAACCAAGGTATCCAGCGGTGAGAGGCCGACGCGCTGCCGTCTGAGCCACGGAGGCTTTCCATTTATTTTTATCCCACTATATTCTGTCAGTGTTTCCTTAAATATTACCTCGGAATAAATGTTACACAAAAGGGGTGACGATACACAACCCTTTCTGAGAAGCGTTTTCTGAAGTTCCTTGCTTGGTTTTGACTTGTGCAGTTTGATTCCTGTACAGGTTATTGATTATGTGTAGATCATTACGGTCAATACCAATTGATCTCGGAATCTCCATCAGCTTTTCATGCCTGACACATTCAAATGTTTTTTGTAATCTATGAAACAAGCATAGACATCAGCATTCATATCCCAGCATCTCTGCATCAGTACATTTCAAGAGAAGAGTGCCTCATATGTACCAACACAGTTTTGGAAACCAAACTGATTATGTCCCATGTGAGATTCATATTTCTTATATATTCAAGGGTTAATGATTTGCAAGAATAATTTAAGAACATGAGACATCAAACTAATCATACAATAACCATCGCATTGAGTTAGACTTCTTCGGGAATGGTATAAATGTTGATTTCAGCCAGTCAGATGGTATCTCTCCTGAGATATATATTCTGTTGAATAATGTTAAGATATCAAATCAAATCTCTTTATTTGCAAATAGGTGTCTCCTCAGTGGCAAATGGTACACTAAAATACATTATTGTCAAGCACTAAATATTAAATTAACAAGAGAAGAAAATTTTCCTATAATACAATATTATACAATTTACGCTAACAATGTTTTCTATTAAACACACAGCTCATCCTTAATAAATTTATATTGTTTACAAAATTCTACTTATAATATCTCCTGTACTACTTACAAATATAGTCAGCTGATATACAGTATGTGGAATTACTTCAAATGATACTATACAATATAAGATTAAAATTTACATTGCATTTATTTACTTATTTCTTTTTTACCCATTCTGGAACCTAAGTAGCATAACAACCTGCAGCGTCTTTGTTGTAACCAAGGTTGAAGTTTACAGAACACAACTTTTATTGCTTCACTTTATGATATTTACACAAATAACAGAAATGTATTTTGAAGCAAAAAGTAATATTGAATCTTGAGAAAAGTCTGTCTTTATACAATATGTACAGGTTTGCAGTCTTTATATACACTTCTATCTTGAAAAGATAGTCTTTGTGAATTGACACGTTGATAGTCGAAAACTATCTGGCACACTAACATAAATGTTCATGAGAGTCCTTGTTTGTTGAAGTGCCTGAATTCCTAAAAAGCAAGTTCAATTGATTGAAGAAATTCCACCTAGCGAAACTAAGGGAGCTTGCATAAGTTAGGGAATGAAAATGGCTTGTAAAAGAATTACGGAACATAGGCAGCGGAAACAGGTAAGGGAGCGGTGACCAGAGGTGAAACCTCGTACTGCCAGAAATTCAGTCCACCTGGTCGAAGCACATTTTCAAGAGGAGTAGCCTCCGTGCTCGACGTAGGGTGTATTCTGGAGCTGGACACCGGGGCAAGTGGGCGATTGAGCAGGAAGGGAGCTCCTATTTATACTACACTCGATGGTCAGGCACGCGCACTGAGGGCTGCGCGTCGAAGCTAGCAGAATGATACACAGGCGCGCGTGCAGCTGGCTGGCGGGGCGAGAAAGGAGCGCCGGACATACAACACCCTCCCCTCCTAAATGCGCCGGTACGGCGTGAAACGGCGGCGGCGCTGGCGGCGACTGCGATGCTGGGGCGGAGCTGCTGATATCTCTGTTGTATTGTCCGGAGCTGGAACTGGGCGGAGTGGCGCTGTCTCGTCCTGAAAGGAACCCATTGTTATTAAATGATCTAAAGCTCGTTCTGCAATAGATTTATCAGGTTTAGCAATAGCATCAATAGCTGGACAGGGGCGGTAGCGCAGACGTATCTGATCTTGATGGCGGCAGATACGTTTCTCCGTAGTCTGTATCTCGTAGAGACGATGACCCAAAGATCTGCGGATGACTCCAGGTATCCAGAGTGGGTTGGATTTGAATGTCCTGGTGTAGACCTTGTCATTGATGGAGAACTTCGTTGGTGAGGTCTTATGCTGGGCCGGAAGAGGCTGTAACAGAGAAAGTAAAGTTCTGTGAGGTCGTCCATGGAGCTTCTGTGCAGGAGTGATATTATCAGCGCCGGGGAGAGTTCTGTAGTTGTTTAAGAGTTGGAGCAAGGCTTGGTCTTTAGTTAAGCCTGAAGAGACAGCTTTCTTCATACTTCTTTTAAATGTTTGTACGAAGCGTTCAGCTTCACCATTAGATTGAGGGTGAAAAGGTGGTGCTAGGATATGACGAATGCCATTATGTGTACAAAAGTTCTGAAAAGCAGTAGCTGTAAATTGAGGTCCGTTGTCCGAAATGAGTACTTGCGGTAAACCTTCTGTAGTAAAGATTTTCTGGAGAGCACGAATGGTAGCTTCGGTTGTAGTAGTCGAATGCATATCCACCACATATGGAAAGTTTGACAGTGAATCGATGACTATTAACCACATGGAATTGAGGAAAGGACCTGCGAAATCGATGTGAACTCGTTCCCATGGAGTAGTAGCAGGAGGCCATGAAGCAAGATCAGAAGACGGGGCGTTCTGATTCGTTTGACATTGTTCACAATGACGTATTAGCTTTTCTATGGCGGCATCAATACCGGGCCAGTAGCAGTGTTGACGGGCGAGGTGCTTTGTTCTGGAGATACCCCAATGGCTTTGGTGTAATAATTCGAGAACTTGTTTCTGTAGGCTAAGTGGGATAACCACTCGGAAGATGGTGCCTGCTTCTAGTAGTACAACTCCGGCACGAGTCGTGAGACGATGCTGCATACGATGATAAGGTGCCAGGTGGGCAGGAAGTGTGCTCTGAAGAGGCCAACCGTTGCGGATGTAAGTACGTACAGTAGCAAGTGTACTGTCCTTATCCGTAGCTTTAGCTATGCAGGTAGCATCAATAGGAAAACTGGATACAGTATCTTCAAGTTCTATGTCCAACTGAAGACATTCAGATTCTTGAGAATCGAAGGCAGTATCAGGACCAACGGGTAAGCGGGAAAGGGCATCAGCATTACAATGCTGGGATGTGGCTCGATATACAATCTGATAGGAATAATCAGAAAGGAACATGGACCATCTTTGAAGCTTTCTGAGGGAATTCTCTGGGATCTTATTACCAGGATGGAATAAGTGTACGAGAGGCTTATGATCGGTAATGATCAGGAAATGGTTGCCATAAAGATATTCATTGAAACGGCGAATACCAAATATGATGGCTAAAGCTTCTTTCTCTATCTGTGAGTATCGACGTTGATGGTCATTAAGTGTTTTCGAAGCGAAGGCGATGGGGCGTTCTTGTCCATGACGATCCTTCTGGGAGAGAACGGCACCGACACCGTAGTCTGAAGCGTCAGTAGCTAGCGTGATGATCTTGTCGGGCTGAAAATGAGTGAGTTGTATAGCTTGAATTAAGGCGTTGTTGATTGTTTTCCATGCCTGTTGGCATTGCGGAGTCCACTGAAACTTAACACCTTTTTTACGTAGAGCGTTTAATGGAGCTGCCACTGTAGCGAAGCGTGGAATGAACTTATTATAATAGTTCGCTTTGCCTATGAAGGACTGAAGCTGCTTGAGGTTCTGAGGTGCTGGCATGTTTACTATCGCGGAGACATTCTGCATACTAGGACGAATTCCATTCTTATCAAGTATATGTCCGAGGTAGTGAACTTGAGGCTGAAAGAAGGTACATTTAGCGAGATTCGCTCGTAGTCCATTGTCTTTCAATTTCTGGAGAAGAAGGCGGAGATTGGTGAGATGTTCCTGATGATCTTTTCCAGTAACAATAATATCATCCAGGTAGTTAGCACAACCGGGAATTGAGGCGGTGAGTTGAGCCAAATAGCGCTGAAAAATAGCCGCTGAGGATGAAACACCGAATGGGAGCCGCTGGAGCTGGAGCAGTCCGAGAGGAGTGTTGAGTGTGAGAAATTTCTTAGATTCTTCGTCTAAAAGTAGCTGGAGATATGCTTCTTTAAGATCAACTCGAGAGAAGAATTGTCCACCAGAGAGACGACGGAATAAGTCTTCTGGACGTGGAATAGGAAAGATATCGGTTTCGAGTTGTGCGTTGACTGTAGATCGAAAATCGCCACAAAGTCGAACATTACCATCAGGTTTCTTGATTACCACGAGTGGAGTAGCCCATTGACTAGAAGTAACTGGTACAACAATTCCAGTTTGTATCCATCTTTCTAATTCTTTCGTGACCTGGTCTTGAAGTGCTATGGGTACTGGACGTGCTTTGAGGAAGCGAGGCTTAGCTCCTGATTTCAGCTGTATGTGAGCTGTATAGTCTTTTGCTGTTCCGAGCTGAGAGTCGAAGACTTCAGGAAACTGCTCTAGGAGAGCGGTAACGTCAGAAGTAGGATGCAATGTCGATACGACGTTAATGTTGTCATGTATCTGGAAACCAAATAAGTTAAATAGATCCATGCCCATAATGTTTGATGCAGTGTAGTTGTTAACTACGAGAAGAGGAATGGCCTTCTGAATTCCTTTATAACTAGCCTGAAGCTTAATTTGACCTTTGATGTCAATCTTCTTCTTGTTAAATGTCACGAGCTGGATGTCAGCTGTAGAGCATGAAGGTGAACCTAAGTCGTGGTAGGTAGTCAGGTTAATAATAGAGACAGGTGATCCAGTGTCTAATTGAAAATCGACAGATCGATCAGAGAATGAGAGAGGAATGATGATTTTGTGAGAATCCTTTGTGGGAAGAATAAGATTGATCTGATCAACTTCCATGTCTTGGCGGGGCTGTATATGCTTCCGGCGTGCTGCAGTAGTCTTAACAGGGCGGAGCGAACTTTGACAGACAGTCTTAATGTGTCCAAGTTTATTACATCGTTCACAAGTAGCTTTGAAAAAACGACAGTCACGACGTTCATGATGCTTGAAACAACCTCGGCAGGAAGGCAGGAGTTTCGAGGTGCTTTTAGAATTGGGCTTCCGTGTAGCATTACGAGAGGGAACCTGGCGAGAATGCTTGGTGGAGAGCGCCTTATCCGTACGGTTCACTGTAGCAGAGGACTTGCGGGCCTGAGGCGAGACTTGTGCAACTTCGTGTGGAGAAGCTATGGCTGCGGCAGTCTTGGTAGTAAGCTCATAAACCGTAGCAATACGCTGGACGTCTTCTAAAGAAGGGTTACTCTGCTTGACAGCGTCAAAACGTATTTTGTCTTCAGGAGTATGTAAAATTATCATGTCCCGAATGAGAGAATCAGTGTAGGATGAACCACAACCGTCCTTGGAGCAGATGAACTGGCAGGGTTTAGCTAGACCACGCAATTCAGTTATCCATTCAGTATGTGTCTGATGGGGTTGCTTTCTGCTCTGAAAAAATTTATAGCGAGCAGCCACTATGTGAGGAGCTTTGGCATAGTGTTCCGTGAGACGGGCCAAGAGCTGTGTGAAGGGTACCTCAGATAAGTGTTCTTCTGGACTTAATTTACGTAGTAATTCACACGTAGCATTGCCAACCGAACTAAGAAATAGTGCGCGGCGGCGTTGATCATCTGTGACAGAATGGCAGATGAAATGCTGTTGCAGGCGGGCGAAATAAACTGACCATTCTTCCTTAGCCGGATCAAAAGCAGAGAACGGAGGAATAGCTGATGGCTGTGTAGAGACAGAAATAGCTTGAATAGCCTGAATTAATGCTGCCTGTTGTTGCTGCATAAACTGCTGTTGTTGCTGCTGTAAGGCTTGGAAGACCGTAGCGAGTTGTTCCGCAGTAGCCATTGCGAGATGCGTGCAAGAAAGAGTAAGGTAAGCTGTGTGTCAGAACTGGTTGGAGTGTCGTTGTTGTTTAACACGTCGCCGTAGAGTTGACAACTGGGCCCGTTGAATTGGAGTGTTGGTTTCGTGTGTACCTCGTCACTATAGAGTTGGCAACTGGAGCCGAAGAATTGTAGTTTGTTGCTTTTTTTACCTCGTCGCCATAGAGTTGGCGACTGGGGCCGATGAATTGGAGTGTCGCTGTTTTACCTCGTCGCCATAGAGTTGGCGACTGGGGTCGAAGAATTGTAGTGGGTGCTGTTTACCTCGTCGCCATAGAGTTGTGTTGTAACCAAGGTTGAAGTTTACAGAACACAACTTTTATTGCTTCACTTTATGATATTTACACAAATAACAGAAATGTATTTTGAAGCAAAAAGTAATATTGAATCTTGAGAAAAGTCTGTCTTTATACAATATGTACAGGTTTGCAGTCTTTATATACACTTCTATCTTGAAAAGATAGTCTTTGTGAATTGACACGTTGATAGTCGAAAACTATCTGGCACACTAACATAAATGTTCATGAGAGTCCTTGTTTGTTGAAGTGCCTGAATTCCTAAAAAGCAAGTTCAATTGATTGAAGAAATTCCACCTAGCGAAACTAAGGGAGCTTGCATAAGTTAGGGAATGAAAATGGCTTGTAAAAGAATTACGGAACATAGGCAGCGGAAACAGGTAAGGGAGCGGTGACCAGAGGTGAAACCTCGTACTGCCAGAAATTCAGTCCACCTGGTCGAAGCACATTTTCAAGAGGAGTAGCCTCCGTGCTCGACGTAGGGTGTATTCTGGAGCTGGACACCGGGGCAAGTGGGCGATTGAGCAGGAAGGGAGCTCCTATTTATACTACACTCGATGGTCAGGCACGCGCACTGAGGGCTGCGCGTCGAAGCTAGCAGAATGATACACAGGCGCGCGTGCAGCTGGCTGGCGGGGCGAGAAAGGAGCGCCGGACATACAACACCCTCCCCTCCTAAATGCGCCGGTACGGCGTGAAACGGCGGCGGCGCTGGCGGCGACTGCGATGCTGGGGCGGAGCTGCTGATATCTCTGTTGTATTGTCCGGAGCTGGAACTGGGCGGAGTGGCGCTGTCTCGTCCTGAAAGGAACCCATTGTTATTAAATGATCTAAAGCTCGTTCTGCAATAGATTTATCAGGTTTAGCAATAGCATCAATAGCTGGACAGGGGCGGTAGCGCAGACGTATCTGATCTTGATGGCGGCAGATACGTTTCTCCGTAGTCTGTATCTCGTAGAGACGATGACCCAAAGATCTGCGGATGACTCCAGGTATCCAGAGTGGGTTGGATTTGAATGTCCTGGTGTAGACCTTGTCATTGATGGAGAACTTCGTTGGTGAGGTCTTATGCTGGGCCGGAAGAGGCTGTAACAGAGAAAGTAAAGTTCTGTGAGGTCGTCCATGGAGCTTCTGTGCAGGAGTGATATTATCAGCGCCGGGGAGAGTTCTGTAGTTGTTTAAGAGTTGGAGCAAGGCTTGGTCTTTAGTTAAGCCTGAAGAGACAGCTTTCTTCATACTTCTTTTAAATGTTTGTACGAAGCGTTCAGCTTCACCATTAGATTGAGGGTGAAAAGGTGGTGCTAGGATATGACGAATGCCATTATGTGTACAAAAGTTCTGAAAAGCAGTAGCTGTAAATTGAGGTCCGTTGTCCGAAATGAGTACTTGCGGTAAACCTTCTGTAGTAAAGATTTTCTGGAGAGCACGAATGGTAGCTTCGGTTGTAGTAGTCGAATGCATATCCACCACATATGGAAAGTTTGACAGTGAATCGATGACTATTAACCACATGGAATTGAGGAAAGGACCTGCGAAATCGATGTGAACTCGTTCCCATGGAGTAGTAGCAGGAGGCCATGAAGCAAGATCAGAAGACGGGGCGTTCTGATTCGTTTGACATTGTTCACAATGACGTATTAGCTTTTCTATGGCGGCATCAATACCGGGCCAGTAGCAGTGTTGACGGGCGAGGTGCTTTGTTCTGGAGATACCCCAATGGCTTTGGTGTAATAATTCGAGAACTTGTTTCTGTAGGCTAAGTGGGATAACCACTCGGAAGATGGTGCCTGCTTCTAGTAGTACAACTCCGGCACGAGTCGTGAGACGATGCTGCATACGATGATAAGGTGCCAGGTGGGCAGGAAGTGTGCTCTGAAGAGGCCAACCGTTGCGGATGTAAGTACGTACAGTAGCAAGTGTACTGTCCTTATCCGTAGCTTTAGCTATGCAGGTAGCATCAATAGGAAAACTGGATACAGTATCTTCAAGTTCTATGTCCAACTGAAGACATTCAGATTCTTGAGAATCGAAGGCAGTATCAGGACCAACGGGTAAGCGGGAAAGGGCATCAGCATTACAATGCTGGGATGTGGCTCGATATACAATCTGATAGGAATAATCAGAAAGGAACATGGACCATCTTTGAAGCTTTCTGAGGGAATTCTCTGGGATCTTATTACCAGGATGGAATAAGTGTACGAGAGGCTTATGATCGGTAATGATCAGGAAATGGTTGCCATAAAGATATTCATTGAAACGGCGAATACCAAATATGATGGCTAAAGCTTCTTTCTCTATCTGTGAGTATCGACGTTGATGGTCATTAAGTGTTTTCGAAGCGAAGGCGATGGGGCGTTCTTGTCCATGACGATCCTTCTGGGAGAGAACGGCACCGACACCGTAGTCTGAAGCGTCAGTAGCTAGCGTGATGATCTTGTCGGGCTGAAAATGAGTGAGTTGTATAGCTTGAATTAAGGCGTTGTTGATTGTTTTCCATGCCTGTTGGCATTGCGGAGTCCACTGAAACTTAACACCTTTTTTACGTAGAGCGTTTAATGGAGCTGCCACTGTAGCGAAGCGTGGAATGAACTTATTATAATAGTTCGCTTTGCCTATGAAGGACTGAAGCTGCTTGAGGTTCTGAGGTGCTGGCATGTTTACTATCGCGGAGACATTCTGCATACTAGGACGAATTCCATTCTTATCAAGTATATGTCCGAGGTAGTGAACTTGAGGCTGAAAGAAGGTACATTTAGCGAGATTCGCTCGTAGTCCATTGTCTTTCAATTTCTGGAGAAGAAGGCGGAGATTGGTGAGATGTTCCTGATGATCTTTTCCAGTAACAATAATATCATCCAGGTAGTTAGCACAACCGGGAATTGAGGCGGTGAGTTGAGCCAAATAGCGCTGAAAAATAGCCGCTGAGGATGAAACACCGAATGGGAGCCGCTGGAGCTGGAGCAGTCCGAGAGGAGTGTTGAGTGTGAGAAATTTCTTAGATTCTTCGTCTAAAAGTAGCTGGAGATATGCTTCTTTAAGATCAACTCGAGAGAAGAATTGTCCACCAGAGAGACGACGGAATAAGTCTTCTGGACGTGGAATAGGAAAGATATCGGTTTCGAGTTGTGCGTTGACTGTAGATCGAAAATCGCCACAAAGTCGAACATTACCATCAGGTTTCTTGATTACCACGAGTGGAGTAGCCCATTGACTAGAAGTAACTGGTACAACAATTCCAGTTTGTATCCATCTTTCTAATTCTTTCGTGACCTGGTCTTGAAGTGCTATGGGTACTGGACGTGCTTTGAGGAAGCGAGGCTTAGCTCCTGATTTCAGCTGTATGTGAGCTGTATAGTCTTTTGCTGTTCCGAGCTGAGAGTCGAAGACTTCAGGAAACTGCTCTAGGAGAGCGGTAACGTCAGAAGTAGGATGCAATGTCGATACGACGTTAATGTTGTCATGTATCTGGAAACCAAATAAGTTAAATAGATCCATGCCCATAATGTTTGATGCAGTGTAGTTGTTAACTACGAGAAGAGGAATGGCCTTCTGAATTCCTTTATAACTAGCCTGAAGCTTAATTTGACCTTTGATGTCAATCTTCTTCTTGTTAAATGTCACGAGCTGGATGTCAGCTGTAGAGCATGAAGGTGAACCTAAGTCGTGGTAGGTAGTCAGGTTAATAATAGAGACAGGTGATCCAGTGTCTAATTGAAAATCGACAGATCGATCAGAGAATGAGAGAGGAATGATGATTTTGTGAGAATCCTTTGTGGGAAGAATAAGATTGATCTGATCAACTTCCATGTCTTGGCGGGGCTGTATATGCTTCCGGCGTGCTGCAGTAGTCTTAACAGGGCGGAGCGAACTTTGACAGACAGTCTTAATGTGTCCAAGTTTATTACATCGTTCACAAGTAGCTTTGAAAAAACGACAGTCACGACGTTCATGATGCTTGAAACAACCTCGGCAGGAAGGCAGGAGTTTCGAGGTGCTTTTAGAATTGGGCTTCCGTGTAGCATTACGAGAGGGAACCTGGCGAGAATGCTTGGTGGAGAGCGCCTTATCCGTACGGTTCACTGTAGCAGAGGACTTGCGGGCCTGAGGCGAGACTTGTGCAACTTCGTGTGGAGAAGCTATGGCTGCGGCAGTCTTGGTAGTAAGCTCATAAACCGTAGCAATACGCTGGACGTCTTCTAAAGAAGGGTTACTCTGCTTGACAGCGTCAAAACGTATTTTGTCTTCAGGAGTATGTAAAATTATCATGTCCCGAATGAGAGAATCAGTGTAGGATGAACCACAACCGTCCTTGGAGCAGATGAACTGGCAGGGTTTAGCTAGACCACGCAATTCAGTTATCCATTCAGTATGTGTCTGATGGGGTTGCTTTCTGCTCTGAAAAAATTTATAGCGAGCAGCCACTATGTGAGGAGCTTTGGCATAGTGTTCCGTGAGACGGGCCAAGAGCTGTGTGAAGGGTACCTCAGATAAGTGTTCTTCTGGACTTAATTTACGTAGTAATTCACACGTAGCATTGCCAACCGAACTAAGAAATAGTGCGCGGCGGCGTTGATCATCTGTGACAGAATGGCAGATGAAATGCTGTTGCAGGCGGGCGAAATAAACTGACCATTCTTCCTTAGCCGGATCAAAAGCAGAGAACGGAGGAATAGCTGATGGCTGTGTAGAGACAGAAATAGCTTGAATAGCCTGAATTAATGCTGCCTGTTGTTGCTGCATAAACTGCTGTTGTTGCTGCTGTAAGGCTTGGAAGACCGTAGCGAGTTGTTCCGCAGTAGCCATTGCGAGATGCGTGCAAGAAAGAGTAAGGTAAGCTGTGTGTCAGAACTGGTTGGAGTGTCGTTGTTGTTTAACACGTCGCCGTAGAGTTGACAACTGGGCCCGTTGAATTGGAGTGTTGGTTTCGTGTGTACCTCGTCACTATAGAGTTGGCAACTGGAGCCGAAGAATTGTAGTTTGTTGCTTTTTTTACCTCGTCGCCATAGAGTTGGCGACTGGGGCCGATGAATTGGAGTGTCGCTGTTTTACCTCGTCGCCATAGAGTTGGCGACTGGGGTCGAAGAATTGTAGTGGGTGCTGTTTACCTCGTCGCCATAGAGTTGTGTTGTAACCAAGGTTGAAGTTTACAGAACACAACTTTTATTGCTTCACTTTATGATATTTACACAAATAACAGAAATGTATTTTGAAGCAAAAAGTAATATTGAATCTTGAGAAAAGTCTGTCTTTATACAATATGTACAGGTTTGCAGTCTTTATATACACTTCTATCTTGAAAAGATAGTCTTTGTGAATTGACACGTTGATAGTCGAAAACTATCTGGCACACTAACATAAATGTTCATGAGAGTCCTTGTTTGTTGAAGTGCCTGAATTCCTAAAAAGCAAGTTCAATTGATTGAAGAAATTCCACCTAGCGAAACTAAGGGAGCTTGCATAAGTTAGGGAATGAAAATGGCTTGTAAAAGAATTACGGAACATAGGCAGCGGAAACAGGTAAGGGAGCGGTGACCAGAGGTGAAACCTCGTACTGCCAGAAATTCAGTCCACCTGGTCGAAGCACATTTTCAAGAGGAGTAGCCTCCGTGCTCGACGTAGGGTGTATTCTGGAGCTGGACACCGGGGCAAGTGGGCGATTGAGCAGGAAGGGAGCTCCTATTTATACTACACTCGATGGTCAGGCACGCGCACTGAGGGCTGCGCGTCGAAGCTAGCAGAATGATACACAGGCGCGCGTGCAGCTGGCTGGCGGGGCGAGAAAGGAGCGCCGGACATACAACAGTCTTAACCAGAGCCCCTTTTACCACCACTTTTCAGAGTTCCTGAAGGGCCTTCACAGCTACTGTAGCGGTCCCAGGGCCCTCAAAGTCCCCACTGTACTTCACCCATATAGGCAGTCCCCTACTTTGGCTGTCCAAACTCCTTAGACCAGGGGATGGAATTAATTTATTCACACATTTCTTATTTATATTAACCTGCACTGGTCGAAAGCCCCCTAACATTTCATTTATTTTCTCTGTTGCTGTTTATTCTCTTCTTGAATACCTGTACAGATTTTGGAAAAGGATCAAACACTACCCCTGCTAAACTGTTGCACTCCTTCACACCCTTTCCATTGAATGAAAATTTACCCCAATCGCTTCTGCTAAAATTCCTTCTAATTTTATATTTGTGGTCAGTCCTGCTGGTATAATTATTTTCCAACTGAAGCCTCTCACGGATATCTCCCCATGCCTCTTCTCCTGTATAGGCTCTATATAATCCTATAAGTCTAGTTTTCTCCTTTCTCTTACTTAAAGTTTCCCACCCAAGTTCATTTAGCATTTCTTTATTTTCTTTCTCCTGAAATCCCCTGTTACAAATCTCGCCGCTTTCCTCTACACATTATCTATTTCTTTTATTAGGTATTCTTGGTGAGGATCCCAAACACTGTTTGCATATTCCAATAATGGACGAACCATACTTAAGTAACTTTTCTCTTTTAATTCTTTGTTGCATCCTTTAAGTAGCCTCATTCTGACATGTAACAATCTCTATGCTTTCCCAACAATGTCATCCACATGACCCTTCCAGTGCAAGTTACTTTCAAATCTCACACCTAAGTATTTGCACTTGCCATCTTTTGGGATAACTACCTCATCCAAAGTATATTCAAATTCAGTTTTAAAACTCCTGTTTGTAAATGCTGTAACAGTTGATTTGCTTCCATTAACCTTCATATTATTCTCTTCAACCCATTGTTGGATACTCTCAAGGTCCCTTTGAAATTCTGAACAATCCTCAATGTTATTTACTTTTTATTCCCTAAATCATTTACGTATATTAAGAAAAGTAACGGACCGATTATACTACCCTGTGCAATTGCCTTCCAAACTGTTTCTTCCTGCGATACATTATTTCCTACTTTGACTTTCTGAACCCTTGAGCTTAGAAATGTTTTTATCCAACGTGTAACCCTTACGTCCAATCCTATTCCCTCCAATTTCTTTAATAATATTCCATGTGCCACTCTGTCAAAGGCTTTGGAAAGATCTATGGCTCTGCAATCTAACTGGATTCGTGAATCCAATTGATCTGTTATGTCCTGCTGAAATCCCACCAGTTGTACCTCACAAGAAAATTTCTTTCTAAATCCATACTGGCTCCTCATGAACCAATTTTTATCATCACATATCCGATGTACTTTGATATTAAACTCTCCAGTATTTTACAAACTATACTGGTCACGCTGATTGGTCTGTAGTTCTCTGGTTTCCTTTTATCACCTTTTCCTTTATAAATTGGTATTATTATAGATTCCTTCCATTCCTTTGGTATTACACTATTATTTATGACATAGTCAAAGAGAAATTTTAAATAAGGCACTATGTACCACCCCATTATCTTTAACACCTCTCCAGTAATTTGATCACTTCCTGCTACTTTTCCATGCTGAAGCAGTTGAATTTCTCTGAAAATATCTTCATTTGTGAATGAGAAGCTTCTTGTTTCCTCTGTGTCTCTCCCTCTCTGTTTCGGTTTCCAACTCCTGACAATCATCTACTGAATCTCTGAATTCCCTACTAAATAGGTTTGCTTTCTCAGTATCTGTTAAATAGTGTTCACCCCCTTCTCCCACCGATGTAGGAATTTCAATTCCTTTTCCTTTTTGATTCCTGATATATGAATACAGCTTTTTCCATTTCCCTTTGTGGTCATTAACCTCTTGAAGTATGCCATTCATGTAATTCTCTTTTGCTTCCTTTTTCACTCTATTCAGTTCCCTCATTAGCTGTTTTCTAGTTTCTCTACTCTCCCTACCCTCTTTGATTTTCCTGTTTACCATTCTACATTTTCTTTTTAATTTTCTTATTTCCCTTGTATAATAAACAGGGTCTGAGGTCATTTTACCCTCCTTAACAGGTACAAATCTCTTCTCTCCTTCGCAAATTATTCCTTTAAATTTAGCCCAAAATGTATCCACATTACTCCCTTCACTTATGCAACAACTGAATTGTGATTTAAGGAAAGTCCCAAATTCATCAACTTTAGTTTTTCTGTACAATTTTTTGTCTCGTGTCACCCTCTTATTAAGCCTTTTTAGTACCAGTCCTACATCCATTATTACAGTCTTATGGTCACCTAGTCCTTCAATTACCTCAGTTTTATCAACAATTTCCCATGGTTTAACCAAGAATACATCTAGTAAGTTATTGAGACGGGTCGGTTCTTGTACTACTTGTGTAAATCCTCCCTCCCAAATTAACTTATTTGCCAGTTTCTGTTCATGGGCTGCACTTGCAGCTCCATTCCATTCAACTTCAGGCAAGTTTAGATCTCCCCCAATTATGGCCATATCATTATAATTGTTTTTATCAGTACTATTATTTTCTCAAATATTTCCATGTCTCTTTCCTCTCTTCCAGGCCTGTATGTTCCTATGATTCCCACCTCCTTCATATTATCACAAACTCATTTTATCCCTAATATTTCATCCGTTTCATCGCTAAACCATTCATGTGAACAATAAGTTTCCTTCACCAGAATAAACTCCCTCCCCCCCCCTCTCTTTTTATCTCCTCGTTCTCTACAATAGACTGTGTACCGTTCTGGAAATACTTCTCTATTACCCACCGCTTCTCTCAACCACGATTCCACTCTTATCACCACATCAATCTCATAAGATTCCATCAATGTACCGAATTTTAATTGTTTATTTACTACACTCTGACAGTTTACCAAGAGCAATCTCAGACCCCCTTCCTCCCTAAAACTTGACTGTTGCAATTGGGTAACTTGAAATTCCTTACTTTTCTGAGTTTCATTTTCTAATTGACTGAGCCAGCTTGAAGTACAGCTGGCTCTTTCTACTAGTTTTCCTGGTCAGTATTATAACTGAAGGGAGTTGCCTTTTTTACAGTACATATCTTAAGATTAATAAAATATAGAATAATATTTATCTTTCGTTTACCTGAATTGTTTGGATGAAGGCCATGCTTTGTGTAACAGTGTCTCTCGCAACTGCTGCCACCTGTGTATTACGAAAATGTTTACAAATTTTAACCATATCTATATTAACTTTGTCCACTTCAATGTTCACACACGAGTCTCTAATCAAATCATGCCTCTGGGGCACGTTCACTACAAAGATGTTAGTGTGAGTCAGCTTACCTAGTGTACATTTAAGTTGAGAAATGACATTCTTAGCATCATTGTGAGCTACGTCGTTCGTCCCGCCGATGATCACTACTGCATCATGACTGCTGAGATTTCTTGCTTCCTGTTCCGTGTTTTCCAATACCTTCTTGATTGGGACTGCTGGATAGGTGACGGCTGATGCTGCAATATCTTCATTGTTAATTTTCTCCGCAATTCCCCTTCCTGGCCATCACCAAATATAAGAATGTTCGACACTTTCGCCGGTGCACTGTGTGGATTTTAGGCCTAACTTTGCCGCTTCTCGTAATGGATTTTGCGCTATACGTTTGACTGCTTCCCATACGGGTAAGTCCTTGCGTATCTCTTACTTCCCTCAGGGCTGAAAACCTTTTTTCGGTGTCAATTACAAAGTTGTCCTTATTTAACTACACTTTTCCTTCTAGAATCTGAAGCAACTTGACACCACGCGCTAGAATTCCCGGAGCCACCTGTGTTCTGAGTGTTTGCTGGTACCAGTACTTTTGATTCCAGTAAACGTCCCTTCTCCTTTAAAATCTCATTCTCCGCTTTTAATGCTTGTAAATCCTATTGCAATAAAGAGAGAATTACAAGTACATTATCATTACCTCCATCCTCCAAGGAATGAGATGCCAGTGATTCGTTGACCGTTGTGGGCCTAGGTTTGTTACTGCTATTCAAATTGCTCTCGCCACAGCTCACACAGGTCCAAGTATCATTTTTAGCAAAACCAGCTCTACATATACACTCAAAATGGTACCAAATTAAACACTTTTCACACTGGATACCATTCTTCACTCGCTTCTTGTTTACACCACACTTATTCCCGATTATTTCGCAACAGAACCGGGAGCTGTCTTCACTTACATCCTTCGCTGATGCCAATAGAACTTCAGTATACACTCCATCTGAACCTGTGGCTTTCTCATTCTTCTGAAGTTTTACAGCAAGCACAACTTCATTTTTCGTTATTTCAGGGCTAGCCTCATTTATTCTCTCATCTGGTTAAGGAGGATCATTTCTGTCATCTTTAAAAATAATTCCAATGTATTCCATCTTTTGACTTTTCCTTCCACACCCAAGATGATTTCGTTGTTGACATTTCTCAGAATTTGACCATATCGTTTCCATTGCAAACCACAAAGTTCCTTCACTTTCTTATGCAGGTTGTGTTTTTCTTGAAGGGCCTCAATATCTGTACATTCGCCTGACATCCATATTTCTCAAGCCTCTTTACACTGTCTGGGTATGGTTTTGTGCAGGATTTTGTACTGAATGGGATCTTTGGTTTTATATTTTCTTCTTTCATTAATAATTTCTAGAATCCATCCATGTTATCGCTCTCAAATGCGATTTTATTTGATGTAAATAAATATCACATGAGAACACATTCACTTCGTTGTGTAAATTACTTTATTGTTACTGTAAGCCACAACACACAATTACACACATTAGCAAGTGATACTACAACACTTAATAGCGGAGTACCCTGAAGTCGATTCTGACACGTACAGATATTAACAGTACTGACTCGCGCACTATAACAAACAATCTCTTGAACTGACCACCTCACCTCGGAGCCCAACAGTCACTCAGAATCCAAACACTTGACTTCCTTACTGACTGACAGCTCGATATATGTACTGTTCGATCAACCATCTAGAATTATCGATTTCTGGAAGAGTTCTTACGACACTCTAATGGAATAGAAGTATATGTGATTGATCCACCTTTTTTCAATACATAATATGTTGTTAATATGATCACAACATTTTTATTGAGTACCGGTTTCGGTGTCTATGGACACCATCATCAGCTGAAACAGGTCGTATGGACAAAGATATACAGGTATGTAATACATATAATAGACCCTTAATAAGTGACATTAATAGGTTGAAGTAAAAGTACAATGGTTAAAATAATATAATAAGTTATGTGCTTGCTGATCAAAGTGTAAAATGAAAGTGAAGATATTAACAAATGTTTGAAGATGTGATCACTTTGAAATAGTTAAAAAGTCTCAAGCATAGCACTGCTAAACTTTAGATTAAAATAAAACATGGACATCCTAAAACTGTCGTAGTATGCAGTCCTACAGAGTATTGAATATAAAGTAATATAAAATAAGTTTGATGGTGACTTGTAACTTTAAATCATAAAAAGAAGCCGTCATTTATGAGGTACTCAAAGAAGTGGATCATATTGCAGGCAAAGAGAAAGTAGATATATGGCCAGAAAGTTCTCGATCCAATTCGGAACCTGAAGTATGAAGAGAAAGTTAAGAGTTAAAATGAAATCTTGGAAATAGGGCAAAACAGTGTAAAGTTGAGTAGGAGACTCACCTCTAACGGCCTGATGTGTGCGTGGAGAGTGGCAAGGAGCAACTGCTGGAGTTTGCTAGAAGCATAGAACATCGTTAGGGGGGGGGGTCTGGAAGGGGGAGAGGAGGGGTGATGGAGGGGGCGGAGTCAGGTTGGCATGGTAGGGAAGGATAACGTGTGACGTATAATCTGAAAAAACAAGCTGTTTTTGTAGGATGTCACATATTTCCTTAGTTGTTGCTTCAACAAAATGAAATCCTTTGGTTCCTTATGATATTTTCATCACTATCACCGGATGATGTCCATGTTATAGACTTAGGAGGAAGTTTGAAGAAAGTGTTTGAAACAAATGGATCATGCTCCATACATAACTGCACCAGTCTGTCTCCTCTTAAGTTTCGTTCTCCAAGACCATAGCTGCCTACGATATTACCTTCTACTCCAGCCCCTATTTTTTATTTAAAATCTCCCATGACCAGCGTTATCTCTCCATTTCGGGTGAGTTTCATTGTTTCTTCTAATGTGTCATAGAAAGTTTCTACTTCTTCGTCTTTATCGGCGGTTGGTGCATGGACCTGAATAACATTAATGATCCGTTGTGATGTTTGCATCCTCAATAGCATTACCCAACCACTAAGTGGTACAAAATCCAGAACTGAGTTTGCGATAGCTGATGAAATAAGCACAAAACTCCATAAATGTGATTGGTGTCTGTTCCTCCAGAAAAGTACTAGTCATTGGTGTTCTGTTAGTGTTTTTCCATTATCAGGTTAAAGAAATACCCCACCATCCAGGCCATCTTACCTTGCTCAATCCAAGGATGTCTATTTTCAGTCTGCATCTTTCTTCTACTTCCACGTTCAAGCTGTGTACATTCCAGGTAGCAAATCATACTTTGTTATTATAGATTTTGATTCTTGGAGAACTGTCAATCATGCAATCATTCATCACAATGTTCATAGTGTTCCCTCCTGGAGATCCGACTGGGGGAATGTAAACTCCGGAAAATAATTTTGCATTGTTCTGACCCATTACTATGTGAATTTATAAGGATATCCTTGAAGATCTTGAATGCAGTGGTTTCCCATTGCCTTCTGCATCCTAATGTCATTCACCAAAATTTGGTTCCTCTGCCTTGAGGGACAAGGGGCTGCCTGGCCGAGGCGGTAAATGCGTTCTCGGTTCGCCCGGAAGGACGTGGGCTTGAATCCCCTTCAGGAAGTCGTAAAATTTAAGAAACGAGATTTCCACTTTAGGTGGTGCATATGGCCCTGAGGTTCACTCAGCCTACACCAAATATGAGTTTTAGGTTAATTCCTGGGGGCAAAGGGAGCCGGGCGTAGGGGCTAACCACTCCACCCCATCACGTGCCGAGATTATGAATGGTGGAAGCCTTTACCTTCCACCCCTCCAAGGGCCTTCATGGCCTGTACGAAGATGATGACTACTTTTTTTTGCCTTGAAGGACAATTTCTTGTACCCAGGACAATAGATGCCCTAACCTATTCCTGCTCATCAACTGTCAGGGAGACTGTCACTTGGTATAGCTTGTCAAATTTTTAGAATTCTTATGATTAATTACTCAGATTTAATTATTATTTAAATTTTTATGTGTAGTTTATTTTGTTTACATCATGAATGATGAAAAGCAACTAGCTAATTGGCCTGAAGACCATGAACAGAATATGTTTTAGGATGGTAACCGTTCTTTTGAAAATTGTGATGTAGATGAGGTTGAAAATAGTGACCACAATAGCAAAAGTGAACAATCTGCTGAAGAAGGGGAAGATGGGGAAATTGCTGTTAATTTAGGATCTTATTACACTGGGCGTGACAAGACAATACAATGGAAAATACACGCACCAAATCAGTGCAGACGGAGACCAAGGAGGAACATCATAATTCTCTTTCCAGGAGTGACAGGGGAGGCCAGGAATTCACAGACAATTACTGAAGTATGTAACGTATTTTTTTCCATTATCGGCTGCGAAAAATGAGAGCAAAGTACAGGCATAAATCAGGCATGGTTGATATGAATCTAGGAGAAATTAAGGCCTTTATTTTGACTGGGGTGATAATCTTCCCACGTAAACATGTTAGATTTGAGGGCAAATGATGCAACTGTGCCTGATATATTTGTGTCTGGTCATGACGTACAGATCATTTTATTTATTGCTTAAAGCTCTTCACTATGATGATGAAACCACAGGACAAAAGAGGAAAGAAGTTTACCCCCTGGTGCCGATAAGGAATATATTTGAGCAGAGATCTTTGAATAACTACAGTGTAGGAGAATATGTGACCCTGGACAAAATGTTAAGAGTCCTTTTGAGGAAGGTGCTCTTTCCGGTAATATATGCCAAACAAGCTGGTAAAATACGGTTTGAAGATATTTGCTGTATTAGATGCAAAAAAAAAAATAATAATAATAATAATAATAATAATTATACACACAGTCTTGAAGTTTATTTTGGAAATCAATTAGAGGGACCTTTTTGTTTGGATAATATGCCTACACAGTGTGTTGTTCAAGGCTCTGGTCGGAACATAGCAATGGTCAATTGGTTCTCCTCCATGCCTGTTGCAAATGAGTTGGCAACCTTTAGAAACTGTAGACACTATACAAAGGCCTCCTTTCAGTAGTCTATTTGCATTTATAAGACATCTTTTCTATTTTAATTCAAGATGCATGCACATTCAAAGTGATAATGTTTAATGTTTTAATCAGCACACGAACAAGACAAGTTAATAAGACTTTTTCCGGTGTCTTTTAAAGTACAGTAATATATCCTCATTCTATTTTTGTTTTTGAGGTTTGGGTGAAGATGTCCCTATGGGGAAGAAACCTGTACCAATTAGCTAATGTTATTCTGAATGGAATAACTGTGATTTGTATTGTGGAATTCTCCTAAAAGTACCATAACAATTGCTATTTGCATTTGCATTTGGCAGAAACGCAGTGGTCGTGTGTTGTCTCCTAAGAAATATTGGAACAGCATCCTCTTATCGACAATGCATTATTCTGGTGAGATTGATGAAGAAGCTTCTGGAAACCTAAAAAAACCTGTTGTGACTTTCTATAACTGTACCAAAGGTGGAATGGATGTTGTTAATGGCATGAAGTCTGAGTACTCCGTTGCAAGAATATCGTTTCAGTGGCCTCATAGAATTTTTTTTTCTCTTCTTGACATTGATGGGGTAAATTCACAAATCATTCTGAATTGCAATACTGGGAAGAGCTGTCAAAAAGAAAATTTATGTATTGTTTGTATTATTCATTTAAACATTTATAACTTATTCCAATAAAGTAAGTAAAAAAACCCACACTTTCCAACCGAGAGTAAAGAAGGTGTAAATAAAACCGCGTAATTTCAACCACTTCACACTTTCCTTGGTGCCTTGACCCAGTTTCATTAATATATATGTAGATTTTTCTCGTTTAAAGTGTTTTGTTGTAAATATATTTTCCGGTTAAACAGTTCAGATTTTAGAGCCCCTTGAGATAACCCTCCAGTCTCCGTGCAAGTTGCACCCTGTGTTAGACGGTTCGCGCATGCGGTGTGTCTCTGGTGTCACAGAACCTATGCGGGCTTGCCAAGGCCATACAACGTCGCGCTATGGCAATACGGACACCAGAGCTCGCTCTCACTCTGCGAAATCGTATCGAACCCGTTAGTCAAAATTTCCACTCTTACCATTCCATCTAGTGGAATAGAATCAAACGGGATTCTACGCGGGAAACATAAAGCACGCAATGGCTGGTTTGATAAAACTTTAACCCTTGAGGACTGGCGTGAAGAAATATAGTGCGAAGACTGGCGTATGGGTGTATTTGACCCAGATTTTTAAAATCTATTTTTAGCCATCATGCACGATGTATGAAATGAATTTGCACCTGGACTATTCTAATGAACTATTCTAAATGATTTAATGTGATTTTTAAACATGTATTCAATATAACATGCAAAATAATTACAATAATTTCAAGAATTGTAAAATAGGCCTTAATATTGGCAGGTAAGTATTTATCTTCAATTTCAGTCACTTAGGATCAACAATTCAAAGAAATATTCACATTAATATATAACACAAGTCTCAATAAACGTTTTCAATTACTCACAAATCGTTATCAGTTTGCTTCAAGAATTCATGGCTGTCCAAAATGTGTCCTTCTATTCATGCTTGCTGGTAGCGATACCTGTACACTGGAGACATATGGGTGTGGTGTGTTGATCTCAAATCATTATTCACCGGGCGAGTTGGTCGTGCGCGTAGAGGCGCGCGGCTGTGAGCTTGCATCCGGGAGATAGTAGGTTCGAATCCCACTATCGGCAGCCCTGAAAATGGTTTTCCGTGGTTTCCCATTTTCGCACCAGGCAAATGCTGGGGCTGTACCTTAATTAAGGCCACGGCCACTTCCTTCCAACTCCTAGGCCTTTCCTATCCCATCGTCGCCATAAGACCTATCTGTGTCGGTGCGACGTAAAGCCCCTAGCAAAAAAAAAAAATTCTATATTCCACAATTATTGCAATCAATTTTCGTCTTCCTGTCAGCACTGGAAGGGCAATACCCACATCTTGTTCGGCCTTTCTCAGTTGGAAGTCCTGTAATCGGAGTTTCAATGCCTACATATCCAGCTATGTTCGACCTCAGTGAACGAAGAAAGTTCTCCATTACGGCTGGGCTTTTCATGTGTTCGTGGACCACTTCTTGAGACAGTTGCTTGAGAACAGCTCGTCTAACTACCTTTGATTGGTAGACAATGAGAGAATATATGCCAGCTACATTCAGCATGGCATAAAATACCGTTAGGTGGCCAGCGGTTACTCACACGTACAACGTTGTACATTGCACAAAGCTCGTCAACAACATGAACGCCAGACTTTGTGCAGTTGTAAAATGTATTCATCTCCAGCTTCTGTTTGTCACCAGTTTCTCCATCAATGGTTGCGTCATGCTGCATTTTTGATAGGAGCAGCATGGTCTTCCATTTCCTCGGAACATGTGATACCAGAGTCACTTGATTTTCACATGCAAATTTACTTGAATACTGTGGTCTGTTTTGTGTTGTACACACCTAAGAGGAATTTCTTTTTTATTCCTATGTATCGTTCTGACTAAAGCAAGCCGATGATTGTTCAGCAAATATTTTGGTAAGTTCACTTTCTGACACACAGTCATCTTCACTTTCACTTGCCTGTCCACCGATTCCTTCCTCCTGTTCATCTTCTTTAAATACTTCATCAGTCAGTCGTTTTAAACGTTCTTGTTCCTTATTCCAATCCATCGACACAGCTATCAAGATAAGCACTGATTTGACCGAAAGTCACGCGAGGACTGGCGCCTGGGTAAATCTGACCCGCCAGAGAGTAACACACAAATAACTCGGGTGATGTCAAAGTTATAACATGTGAACTTTCTCAGGATTTAGTCCAAGGTCAGGAAGGAAGGTACTGAAGGCGACAGGAAACGAGGGGTGACCAAATCAGAATTGTAGGCTAATATTTAAGTCTCGTGTCAAAAACACCCATGCGCCAGTCTTTGCGGGTTAATGCAGTAAGTTGCATGCCGCAACAGGGTGAAGTCATTAATTGAGGTGGCCTAAGCGTTAATTAAAAACCGTAAAATGTATTTGTCTACGCCATTACTGTTTGTCAGGAATACATGTACGACAAACCTATTGAATGCCACTTATAAAATTATAATAAACACATAAAGTATCATACATTCCATCCAATGCCAATTATCGTACTGACATACTGTACTGTATATGGACTCCAACATGATAATATGATTCTGAAATAAGGTCAGCAATAATTGCAAAAGAAACTAATACCGTATAGGCCTAACCTACCATGAAATTGAATATTCTAACCTGTTTGATTTTTCATTCTCTTGCTGATTACCTTCCAGGCTTTATCTCTTACATTGTTGCAATAATACTTATGGGACTTGTCATAGAGGAAATTACGTTTTTGAATGAAACTGATAAGATTTTCTGTGTCCCTTATTAGTGAGGTGAACAAAAAACAACTTCCTGACTCTATGCAGGAAACAGCTGACTTGCCAGCTGATAGACATGCCACCAAACAGCCGGCTGAAAGATCCCGATCGTCTACGAAGTTGAACGAATGTTCATAACCAGCAGGGTGTTGATGGGAGGGACATAGGCGTTGCAATACCATGTGTTGGCATAATTGAAAGTTATTTTTATTTTTACCTTTATACGAGCTAAACATTGTATTATCGTTTGACTTGTAATTATTATATCGCATTATTAGAACGTAGTACAAGGATGAGGAGACATGAAATAAAATTCTTGCGGGGAAAGAAACTGTTTTCGTTTAGATGTGCTAGTGTTGCTGCTAGCGAGAAAATAAATTCAATACTGCCTTGGTCATGCGGTACTTGCGAAACAGCCAGAAACTATGCCCATTACCGTGACAACCAATAGGAATGCAGGGGCGATTTAGGCCTAGGTTCTAAGAATAAGTTGCCAGATATCCCATTTGCTGCCATTAACCTTGAAGCAGGTGTCGGGGTTTTGAGGAAGGTAGAAGCACATGCTAACGAACTGTAGTACACTTCTTGTAAGCCTAAACTACGGATTTCCAAGCATAGTGTAGCGTCATAATTAGTGTGAATAGAAGTCAGTGAAGTTAGTTGTACTTGTAATATCAACGTACAAACGAAGAAATTGCAAGAAAGATAAATGTGGAAAGTACGATGAAGTAGAACAAACTCTGCTAATATGGTTTAAACAGCAGCGAAGTTTAAACACACCTTTCAGCGGGACTATTGTGAAGGACAAAGCCAAAGAAATTGCGTGCAAATTAAAGGTACCTTTTACCACGTCGAACGGGTGGCTGGACCGCTTTAAAAATCGAGCCTGCATCATTAACAAAACAATTTGTGGCGAAGCAGAGAGTGTAAGTGCGGAGGAAAGGGAAGCGTGGAAGGAAATGGTTCTGCCTGCTAAAATAAGCAAACCTTGCAACTTTTTAATCATTAATTCGCACTTTTTTACCAGCTTATCCCGGATAAGTCTCTAGTTTTGAAGGGAGAATCTTGCCACGGGGTAGAATTAAGTAAATTGCGAGTTACGGTATTGGTTGATGGCTGATATGGAAGGAACTGAAAAGCGACCTCAACTGATGATAGGGAAGTCTAGGAAGCCACGTTGTTTCAAAAATGTCAGGACTTTACCATCCATGTACACCAGCAACAAGTCAGCTTGGATGACAAGTTGCCTGTTTGAAGAGTATATGCAGGCATTAGATGCAAAAATGGGGAGCCAGAACAGGAAGATTGTGGTGTTTATAGACACTACCCTGCTCATCCCAAGGAGTGGCCCCATTTAAGGAACATCAAGATATAATTTTTTCCACCGAATACTATATCGGTACTACAGCCCATGGACCAAGGAATCATTAAGGTTGTGCGCCGTCAGGCAAACCCATCTACAAACCATCTCTTTTGGACGCAATGCTTTTCATTACCTCATCGTGGGATTCAGTGGAGCCTGTAATGATAGCAAATTGCTTCAAGAAAGCAGGCTTCGGTGGTGGTACCAACAGAATTGTTATGGAAGTCGGTGATCAAGAGCCTGGGTGCTGGAAAGCTATACAGGAGAAGATGGAGATTACCAGTAGTTTCAACAACTTCACTGCCATTGATGATATGGTAATCACTTGCGAGGAGCAGACCATCGATCACATTTGCAAGGAAATTCAGGCAGGAGATGAGGAGATTGAAGAAGAAGAGGTTGAGGAAGAGAATCCCCCAAGACCATCTTGCAGTGAGGCAAGCATCTGCCTTGAAAAACTGAGGTGGTTTATGGAACATTCAGCCAGTGGGCCTCAGACCACATGAAAGGCAATTTGGGAAATGGATAGGTTTATACTTCAAGAAAGCCGTAAGAACCTGAAACCGTCAACTCTAAACAATTTCTTTTCAAAGTAGGAGCCTAGACTTTTGTGTTTGAAAATGTATTTAATGTCTAATACACTACAGAATTTACATAATGTACAGTTACCATTTACCGTTTTAATGTTCTTAGTATTTCTTCTTATCTCTTGTGCAAGGTTTTATATAATATGTTCTCTTCTCTTATCAAATATATAATATGGTATGTTCAATTATTTTACTTTATCTCTAAAAATACATGTCATGATAATCAAATATTTGTATTGTGGTTTTCTTTTAGTGGCTCTTATATATCAGCCTATTTCGGTATAGTTCACAAACAAGGAAATCTGTTGGCTGTGTGTTTCACATGTATTTCAAAGTACAGAATAAGTTTTTGGGCATTACCCCTTTTAAGAATATTCCTGCTTAAGAAGTTTTCTTTTTTCAGTCCCTTGAAAACTTCTTTACAAAGTTTCACTGTACTGTTCTTAGCTTCTAGTGAATATCTTAAACATCCAATTGGGGGGGCGATGACCTTCGATGTTAGGCCCCTTAAAACAACAAGCATCATCTAAACATCCAGTATCTGTTCATGGAAATCTCCTATTTATCTGCTAGCTGTTGCAGCTGTGGAGATCACAAACGCACGACCTTCATTCTGTTAGCTGCAATAGTTATGCACAGAGTGTTTCCTGCATGTCTAAAATATAAAAATACGGAAACCTCTAAAAAGGAGATATGACTGTTGTGTTAATGGAAACTTATCCTGACCGTATAATTGATGATTATCACAAAACAAACAATAAGTAAAATTCTTTCAAGAATAAAATTACTGTGGCCACCTATTCAATACAATTATATTTTGTAGTGATTAAATCCTACATGAATTCCTTTATTCTTGAAAGAATCATACTTATTGTATCTTCATTACGGAACAAAATGAGATTAATTACTTGTTACTTGTAGCAAAACAAACAGCCAAGTTTGTTGGTGTGTTTACATTGCATGAAAAGAATTATCCACCACCGGTCGTGTTACTATCCGAATAAAAGGATACCACATTTGAGAAGGTTTTAGACATGGAGTGTGACAAATTTGTAAGTAATTTAGGAGAGAATTCTAGTGATGCAAGAGACAATGAATCTTTCGATCTACAGGGAATCGAGCCTCTTACAATATCAAACAAGTAAGCCTACTTGTTAATTTTCATGGCAGATATATTTTATATCAGTGATGATGTATTTTTAACACCTCAGATATGTTCAGGCAAAGCAGCTATATGCGTAAATTTACACGTTCATATTTGCGCAAAGACCCTGTGGACATCGCGGAGTGATACAAAATATTTGTCTATGCCTATGTTACTTTTTCAATAGAAGGTATTTTAGGTTATTTAATTTTTTTTTTTTTTTCAAAATGAACCTTCCTAAAGTTAGGGTGCGGGGATTATTTGCGTAAATACGGTATTTCATTTCATTTACTACTTTTGTAAAATGAACCTTGTGTCGTAGGTCATTTGTAAACATAACATAAAATCCCCACTACTAATCATTGACAAATGTAAAGTTTAAACAGCAGTATGTTTTATTGTTAAGTCTAAAATGTTTGTTTGTAGTTAAATACTGTTGTTTATATTAATAAATTGATAGTTTCCTTTCCTTTTCTTTGTACGTTATGATCTCAATGTAATACAAAATTGGTAAGAAATTAACATTTACATACTTTGGTGAAAAAGAAAGGTGTATTGTATTAAACACTTCATAAAAATAAGTTAAAATAAAATAAAATGAAAAACCCAAAAAACAAACTAAAATTAGTTTACAAAAGTTAACAAAACCTCACTGTCTACAGTAGGTGTCGCGCTCACCCTCAACCATCCGCGTCCGCCCAGGAGACTCGACCAATGGTAGGTTTAAGTTAATTTTGACCCTGTAGTAAGTGATTTACACTTCTTTTCATATTTTTCCACCTTTTCTCTGTGATCCCTTAAAAAGTGCTATCTGCTAATCCGGATCACAAAGAGAAAAACTTAGACTGTACAGTATTCAGACATATGATCAGTGTGAAAAGGAGCATTCCCTATAATATTCTTCTTGACCACTATTGAAGTATTCATTATGTGATGTTTCAGAGCCCTTGGAGGTTCGAATGATATTTACAGACACCTTTAATCTTCTGAATTACTATTTTTCAGAGGTTTAAGTCTCAGTAATATTGTTTGACATTATTTAATTGTAAAAACTGTAAATAAACTATGTTTCATGTATTTCTTTTCAGTTCATTGTTGTTTCTCTGAAGGATGGGATGTTCAACAATGCAAATGTACTTTTTCGTACAGAATTTGTTGATGGCATGTCAACTGTGCGGCGTAATGTGTTAAGGAACTAAGGAACTCTTGTTGTGAATGAAGTGTTGTGGAAAGTCTCAATGGCGGAACTCTTACAAACATAGAGACAAGCAGTTTTTAGATGTCTGTAACTTGTATCCAGCGTCCAGAATTGTCATTTGTAATATTTTTAATTTTGTACATTTGTATATATATATTTTTTTTTTTATCTTCATAAACTATGGAACTTAAAAGACCAGGTACTGTGAGGTTGTTCTTATTCCTTTCTTCTCTTAATTGTATTTCAGAACACTCCATTATAAACATGACTTTCCAGCTTACCTTTTCAAATGACACTCTGATGTAAGGGAAATTATAGAATAAAAATTAAATAATTATACTGTATGAGTCATGTTGGTTAGACTTCACATATCTCAGTGGTAAAGAAAGTGAGAGAAACTACTACTAACTGCTGTCATTTGAGTACTCATTTGTAAAGGAGAGCAGTGGAATGAACATGCAAGTTTTCTCTTGTAACCTAGGTCAAAATATAAAATAGTGTTGTGCAATATGTGGGGAAAAAAATGGAATTTGTATATTTTCAGTGACATTTTAGAACTGTATTTATTTAACACATTTTATAGAAAGGCATTCACTTTAATTTTATAACTTACAAAACTATTACCAACATAAGCAGTATTTTTATATTCATGCAAAGCATTTTTTAAAGATTCACTGTCAGTTGGAAAGGGAAACTATTTCAAACACATACATTATTTTATTGACATTGATAGTTCAGTATGGTATTTGGACTTGTCTCTTGGAGCACAATAATTTTATTCTTGGATACAACTTTTGACAGGCAAAAATGAAGTTATTCTTCAATGGACAAAAGCCAACTTTGTTGCTTGGTTTTGATGCTTGTCAAATTCAAAAATGCCTGTATACATAAATAAGATTTGGAGAATTGAAGTAATATATTTCAAGCATTCTCCAAGATTGGAAGAAATACTTTTCCACCAATGGCAGCAAATCTGCATGTCAAATTATCTATGAAGTTTGTGTATAGTGTCCACTATGGAAAAACACTGGTTGAGTTTTAAGACTTTTCTTAAAATATTTAGTAAATTTTCGCAGAACCCTGGTTGGAAATCACTCTCATAAGATTGTTGTTTTATTCTTATAATGACTGCCCTCTGCTGTCTTCCCTTCTGGTCTGCAGAGATTTCTCATAATCATTTCAGTTCGTAATAAGGCTTTTATCATTTGTTTTACCATCCAGCCCTTCTTCCATATTATTACTAGAATATCACCTTAACTGCCCCATTAAGTTGGTTCTGTGTATTTTATGTTTGATTATTACTATTATCATCTTGGTAATCATTTTACAAACTCTGTCACGATAATTTAACAGTACACTGATGGACCAACATACCGGGTGGTACAGCTGCCCCTATTCACGCAGTTTTATGCAACCCGCAGATTATAGTCGAACCTAAAAATATTGACCTTGACTACTCACTACAATGTCTGCTCTTACAACGCTTTCCATAATTCGTTTATTCGTGTCAAGCGAATCAGCATTAATGATAAAATACCGATTGATGGTAAAGAATCATGAAAATTATGTGTCGCAGAAACGTCCTGTACAGAGAATATTATTGGTGAATGACTAGAAGTAGCAGCAACACAACAGCGCTAAACAGCAACCCGTGATAGCCGAGCTTGCTAAAAGTTAGAGGAGAGTACCGGTGTTCGTTAGTAGGCGGTTCGAGTCCTGTGTACGATGAATATTTTTATTGCGTTGTTGATGTTCGTGAGAGTCGTGTTGTTGACGACAAATCTAAATCATGATCAGTTCTCATATTGCAGGTACTCAGCTATGTTTGTTTTTTAAGGAGCTCTTAAAAGAGCTATGTGCAATAAAGTGAGATTGTACCGACAGCGGTGCGATGGGCTTATGCATGGCCATTCGATTAATGAAGCAAATGTTCAAAATGACCACCTGCTTCGTTAATGCACATCTGAGCACAGTGGAGGAGAGACATTCTTGCTTGCTGCAACATATGTGGTGGAATCTGCCTGCAGGCTTCCGTGATGAGCCACCGTAAATGATTCGGGCTCTCAGGCTCCTGCTCATAGACTATTTCCTTTAAATAACCCCAGAGGAAAAAGTCGAGTGGAGCAAGGTCAGGTGATCTAGCCGGCCATGTGACCGGACCCCCTCGTCCAATCCATCGTCCAGGATATGTCCTATGCAAGTGGTTCCGTACTGCCAATGACCAGTGTGGGGGAGCTCCATCCTGCTGGAACCACATCCGTAACCGTGTCATAAGGGGCACATCCTCCAATAAGAGTGGGAGGTACTCACGAAGAAACTCTAGATAGCGCCGTCCCGTGAGGTTTCCTTCGAAGAAATATGGTCCAATTATCTTGTCACCTAGTATCCCGCACCACACGTTGACGCCCCATTGTACCTGAAATCGAGCTCCCCTGATCCAGTGAGGATTTTCAACGCTCCAGTAATGGAAGTTGTGACGATTAACAGTTCCGTTGTTGTGAAATCTGGATTCATCACTAAAGAGAATGTCCATTAAGAAATTCGCATCAGCTTCAACTCTTTGTAATATCCATTGCGAAAATTCTATCCGTTTTGGAAAGTCATCTCCGTGAAGTTCCTGGTGCAGCTGTTGATGGAAAGGGTGGAATTTATGGCAGTGCAATATTCGCAGTACAGATACATGAGTGATGTTCAGTTCATTTCCTATGGCCCGTGAGCTTGTGTGCGGGTTGTATGCAATTGCATTTTGAACAGCTTTGTCGTTATTTCCAGACGTCACTGGAGCATCCCGAACAGGGGGTAATGTATGAAATGACCCCATTGCACGCAACCGTCTTTCAACACGTCGAAATGTATCTGCAGTTGGCAGCCTCCGTCCAGGAAATCGTTCTTGATACAAGCGTCTGGCTTCCCGTGCATTTTGCCTTGCTTCTCCATAAAGTAGTACCATATTCACATAATCATCCCGTGAATACATAATGTTTGCTTTCGTGCTAACCGTACAGTACGTGCTCACATGTTGCTGCTAGGATTACGATATGCTGTTTCATGTGCCCTACGTATGAAGTGTAGACCGCTGTTAGTTGGTCTTCGAGTCGAACGTGCGCAGTTGCTTGGTTGAATGGGTGGGTCAGAATGTTGACAACACGTGCACTGCGCTTCATTCCCTGTAGTCGTTTGCCATATGGAAGTCGCATGTTATTATTCCTTTCGTATGTATGCTTTCTTTGTAAAGGTGGCAAATTACTTTTGAGACTTAAGAACGTTAAATATTTATTACGAATGGCCTTACAAGTATAATATAAAAATAAAATTGAAAAGCTCGTAACTAGATTCGAACTCTAAATGCCTGCTAACATATCGTATGCTCGCTGCGATTGGTGCCATGTAGCCACTGCAGGCGACAAAGAATTGGTCTCGTAGCTCTGTACTAATGGAATTACCTAGGCTATCGCTTCGATACTGATCGTTGATGTTAAAAGTTCTGAACTCGAATGTGCAAACACCACAGTGAACTAAAGAATCGCGTCTCTCTTACGCCCAGATAGTTGCAACCATTTTCTACACGTTACTTGGTTGAATGAGTCCAGCGTTATGTTTCAGGTGGTATTCACAATCGGTGCGTATGTGGCGATATTTATGATACCTGTTTATTGTAACTTCCGTAGAAGAATATCGGAGACTTCAGAAAGGTCTTCGTAAACGATGCCTAGGCGAATACGAAATGACATTAAAAAATGCATGACTCAAGAATGGTTGGAACCCTTCCTGCTTCAAGTAACCTATCGAGGTACGTCTTCCATACGTAATTCCACGCAGCTATTTGCAATGTACAAGCGCCATCCTTGTAACTCTGTATTCACGAGGAGAGCTTCGACAGGTTACTGATGAGTTACAGCCTTATGGTCCCGTTTTATGCCTTTTTTGATCGCTCTAACGGTAGTAATTACATGGCGTAAGCTATCACATCTGCTGTACAGCATTTGCGTGCCACAGATTATAAACTACAGTGCAAAACACGTTTCTATCAATTTCGATGTGATGAGACTGTACAAAATGGTGGTGCATTGACATGCCTGTAATTGGTCTTACCCTATCACGTTTTCTATGATGCCACGACTGCCCTTTCTATCAAAAGAAAATGGCCTCTTGGACCAATCAGGTGCGCAGTTCTCTACCGACAGCTATAGGCGTGTTTATGGTTTGTACAGTATAGTAACATTTCGTAAAAATTAGTAGAGTATTGGACACCGCTCTACATAAAATGGTACAGTGTTTTTGAGATGGACCTCACTTACTGCCTCTTGTACCATTTTTCCATTGTGCGGAGAAGTCTACATCGGGTTAACTGCACATAACATTGCTGTAAGGTGTTGCGCAAGATGGGACTAAGAGGCATTTACGTCCTAGCTGGTTGCATATATTCGGGAAAAATAGGGGCAGCTGTACCACCCGGTATATTGGCTGGTTAATTGGGTTCAGATGTGTGGTAGTGTACACACACATTGAACCTTAGGTCTGATTCATTTACCATTTCAAGTAAGGTATAAATTAATGCTTAGATTTTAATCAAGTATCAATTAGCTAATTACTCCTAAAATGCATCAGCTATGATTGCAGTACTAACAGATCAGAGGTAGTTGGCCCTACTCATGATTCCAAACTCATGGGTTTGATTTCAGTTGAAGTGGTTAAATCTGAAGGGCAGGAAAGAAATCTGGGTAATTCATCTCATAAGTGTAAAAAAAAAATAATAATGGTGGCGTGCCTGCATCCAACTGACAAAATGAACTCTGCTTTAGAAATAATTCTGTTTCACTGCTACATTAGATTGCAGTGTGATCAGAACATTTTAAAAAAAATTTGTACTGCTTCTGCTGTAGAAGGTCTGTGACTTGGTATCTGAGGCTATATGATTTCTTGAGAGTTTGTAACATTTCAGTTCCTTATTATAAAGTTGTTGTTGTTTGGGTCATCAGTCCATAGACTGGTTTGATGCAGCTCTCCATGCCACCCTATCCTGTGCTGTTATAAAGTAGTAGTACTAATTTTCTTGCCATTTCACATGTAATTTAGTACTTCAGATACACAATGATAATCATAACAGCAAAAGTTTAAGAGTTTGAAAAAGTAAAATCTTGCTGTACCAAACTACTACTACTACTACTACTACTACTACACATTTTTTTACCATATGCTTTCTTTCAACCTCTGGTGTTGTGAACAATTTCTCTTGAAATGATTTCAGTGAAAATGTACTTTTTGTACTTGGCTTAAACATATATTTTCCTGTATTTAGTATCACTGTGTTATTGAGGACACACTTACCTGCTCTGAAATGTGTTGAAAAACGTCCTCAGAAACAATAGGACAATTCAGGATCCAGATTTGTGTTCTTGTCAAGTTTAATGTATGTACCATTAATAGGAGATACCTAAATGATGTAGTTTCTAAGATTAGAATACTTGTAAGTGGAATAACCATTTTTAAAAACGACTACTGTCTGGAAAAATATGCCCATTTTATTTTGTTACTGTAGGATGTAAATATTGTGTGCGGTTCAGATATATTTTTGTTACTTAAGTATATGTGATAAAATGAAATAAAATTAGAATTTTTGTAATATATAAGCTTTTATTTCATTCTAATATTATACCTTCTAGTACTAAAATTTCAGTCTAGCTTGAGTAAGCAGAGAGTGAGGACGAGCTTGGTGTGTGCCGTGAAGTGTGGTGGGAATCGAACAATATCGGGCCCCGATTGGAAGGTTGCAATGGAGGCTGAGGAAGAATTCAAAGAAATATTTGGAGAGGAAGATCTGGGAAAGGTGGGAAGAGGTGGTTTTGGTGGCAATGGTGATAGCTGTGCTTCTGGTCATTGGGGGAGTGGAATTAAACCCCAGCCCGAAAACCAGTGGCAAATTGAGCTAGGAAGACTTGGACGCGATTAAGGAGATAGTGAAGGAGGTAATAAAAGAAACCTGCCCATGGGACCAGATCAAAGAAATGATGAAAGATCAATTGAAGGAGTTAGGAAATATGAGGCAATGGTTACAAGAAAGAGCAGAAGAAACTATGCCCAAAGCAGGTAGCAACGAGAAAGAAATAGGGTTGCTAAGAGAGAGAGTACTAAACCTAGAAGAGGAGGCGCTGAAACTGGAAAAAGAAGTAGAATTCAGCAACCAGGAAAGGATGAAGAAATGCACATTTATATATGGTGTCGAGGAAGAAACGAAAGAAAGCGAAGTGGATGTAATTTACAAAGTGGTTGATGTCATCCAGAACAAGATGAAAATAAATTTCAGTGAAGTGAGCATAGATGAAGGGGTGGGTAAAGTGAAAGGGCGTAGACCCATCTGAGTGAAGTTACTATCTTTCTTATTGGCCGACATAGTGATAAGGAAAGTGAGCATTGTACAATGACAAAAAATTTGGGTAAAGAGATATATGGGCAGAGAAGGGAGTGAGAATCTGAAAACTTTGAAACGGCATCTAGGGAGGGCCAGACACCAAGGGTTGAAGGCCCACATAAGGGGGCAACAGCTAGTGGTTTCAAACGGAAGATGGGTTCGAGTGTGGCCAGTGTCAAAACTGCAAGCAATGGACGAGAATTCCAAGATGGAGGAGGAGGAGGACTTGACGTGGCAAGATGAAAGGAAGGATGCAGAGTGAGTGGTGGGACCAGTTGAGGTAAAAGGGGAGCTCAACCCAGGGGGAAGTGGACAGTGCAGTGCAGGAATGGAAACAAGGAGCCAGGAGGTGATGATTGAGGGAGAGTCTCAAGAAACTTCAAGTGAAGAGTGAATAACAAAGGTGGATGTGCGAGGGGCGAGTTGAAAGGAAGAGAAATTGTCAAAGGGAGAAGTATGAGTCTAAAAGACTTGTGGGTTAAAGAGAATAAAGGTACGGAGGAAAAGGGGGGAAGAGAGAAACAAAATATGTTAAGAAAAGAAGGATTGGGGTTAGAATGTGAGGGCTATGGTAACAAGAAGCAAAAATAAGGGAGGAAATGTGGAAGAGGGGAGGGTGTTATAGAAAAATTGGAAGATAGGGTTTGTCAGTATTGAGGGACTGTTAGGCAAATTAGGTAATAAAAAGGTTTAAGAACTAGTGGAAAGCTTTGATATTGTGGCACTCTTAGAGATGTAGCTTGAAATAGGGAAGGAGATAACATTGGAGGGGGGGGGGGTTAAGCATAAATCCAAAATAAAATAAAAGAGCAGAATAAGGGGAGAACGCTGCGGGGGGGGGGGGGGGTAGTGGTGCTAATAAGAGAAGAGATTAGTGAACTAATAGAGGATATTAAAGGAGGGAGGGTGAAGAAGGTAAGTTTAGCTTTTGCATATTGCCACCCCAAAGAGCTCATTATACACAAATGATAAATTTTTTGAGGAGTTATTGCTGGAAACTAGTATTATAAGGGGGAAGTTTGAAGAAGACGATGTTGCTATTTGGGGATTGGAATGCGAGGGGGTGCAGAGTCCAATGTACAGTCAAGAAGACAGGAGGGTAATGAGGAAAAGTAGAAGTGAAGATACAGTCAGTAATAGTTATGGCAATAAACTTTTAGAAATGAGTGCAGCGGGAAACTTACATATTCTGAATGGTTGGCACGAGGGCAATGGAGGGGAAACTGGCGTATGTTACAGCGCAGGGAGGAAGTGTAATAGATATAGTAATTAGCTCAGAAGACTGTCATTCAAGTTGCCTGAAAGGTCTCTGTGTTCTTTATCCTTTATTTTTATTCCTTCATCTCTTATTCTAACCATCATAATTCTCTTACTCTCAAGCCTCTCTGCTTTAAGTGGTGGTTTTGTATGTATGTAGGGTACAATCTCCCCCCAATCACAAGCTTCTGGGTCATGGAAATTATGAATGACTACTGGGAAAGTACTTGCTATTGACCCACCTCCTGATACCAAACACCTAAGAGCACATTGATGAATACAGATACAAGTTGGTAGCTGGTAAACTTCACCACTACAGAATCTAAAGATATGAGAAATCAAGCAATAGATATCTGCTGTGATAAATATACCAGGTTGACTGAAAAGTCTTCCTGTTAAACTAGTACTTTATTGCCAGATTAACTAAACAAATTATTTACATTCAAAATAAATCCTAATTTTCTAGTATAGATTTACTCAACTTTTCGATACTATGTCAAGCTACTGTGGCTTCGGAAACTCCTTGGCTAGCCAACAATTTACAAGCAACAACAAGTGGCTGTTTGAGCACCATAGATAAAATGTCATTTTCTGTAACTGAAAGTTGGCCTGAGTTGTGCTCAAAGCTGATGTCATAGGTATCTGATTTGCTTCCAGTGTGCTGTTATACTAACCGTTCATTCACCTTTGATGTCATATTTCTTTAGCTGTTGGCTTCTCATTTAAACATTCTTTCCAAAAGAATTTAAGCAGCACATCAATTGCTAATTTGTCACCATACATTTCTCTGATACCAAGGTGAATTTGTATACAAGATTATTCTTCATGAAGTAATCTTTAAAATTGTAATAGTAATAAATAACAAATTATTCATCGGCTAGCAACTCTTAAGACAAATGAGCAGAATATTTTACTTTGTGGAAATACAAAGAAGAGTGTTTCTGAAATTAAAACATCTTGTGTGCAACGGTGACTTATTTGAAATGATGCATGTTGTTGTGTGTTAATGGTGCTGATTTATGGTGTTGAAGGATGGACACCAAAGGCTTCGTCAATAAGCAGACTGCAGGCTTTTGAAATGTGGTTGCATTGCAGTGTTGAAGATCTTGCGGCTCTAACGTATCACCAAAGCAGATATACTGCATCGCCTGGAAATTGTGTGCAACTCCTGACCCTTGCAAAATGCAGGAAAGCAATCTATGTTGGTCACATCTTCCAAACTAAACGTTCACATGGAACTTCCGAGAGTGGTTCTATATCCATGATATGGCAACTGCAAAATAGAATAAATAACAATGTGATGGTTGCTAACTTTCTCTGCGCTAGCCAACTATACAAAATTTGGTGTCTTTGCTAATTTGTAAGAATAGTAGGTTCTATAAGGATGAATATCATCCAACATTATTTCTATAGTTTATGAGAAGGTGGGAAAATTGTTAGAATCCTGCAAACTATTGGTTTTCTTAGCTATTTCTACAAAAATTGGGATGAAGCTCAAGTGTTATACTGAACAAGTTAAGGTAAGACACAAGGATTCCAGAAAACATAATAAAGCTCATAAAATAGTGTATTTCTTGGAGCATGAACATTTACAGCAAATATCTTTGGATGAAGTGAACTTTCCTTTTTATCTCTCAACTACAGTTTCTATAACCTACTGTAAGACTGCTGTAGTTAACAGGCATTTTATTAAGTCCGGGGTAAAGTTTTGAACTCTAATTTTAGGACACTCATTAAACAGAGCCAAAATTATTTTTTCTGGCCTGATGTGAGACCATTCGCATATTATCTTGATTTCTGTAAACTAGTATCCAGTAATCGAGAGATAGTGGGTTCGAACCCTACTGTCGGCAGCCCTGAAGATGGTTTTCCGCGGTTTCCCATTTTCACACCAGGCAAATGCTGGGGCTGTACCTTAATTAAGGCCACGGCCGCTTCCTTCTCATTCCTAGGCCTTTCCTATCCCGTCACCATAAGACCTATCCATGTCTGTGCGATGTAAAGCAAATAGCAAGCAAAAAAACAAAAAACAAAAAAAATTGTAAAATAAAAGAAAAATGCCCTAGTGAGTAACATATTTAATCATCTTACCTTCTTCAGATAATACAGAGTTTTATTACAAATATGTGATGTAAAAGGATATGTACAACTGTAAAAATAAATTACATTCAATTCTTTATTTGTTTAACATTGGTCACAATATATATATGTATGTTTTTTTTCATTCATGTATAAATGCTGTTAATAGTTTTATATTTACATTCCTAACACAGAGTTATGTACAGATGTAATATTGAATTTGTAACAAGCCTGGGTAGATGCACAATAACACAATCCTACAATGAAGGAACAGAAAATGTAAGTTATAATCAATATTTCTACTAAATTTCCAAGCACCCAAACAATATTCTACATACTGGGCTGTGTGACACAGACGATTGAGGCGTTGACCTTCTGACCCCAACTTGGCAAGTTTGATCGTAACTCTGTCTGGTGGTACTTGAAGGCGCTCAAATACATCAGTCTCATATCAGTAGATTTACTGGCACGTAAAAGAACTCCTGCAGGAATAAATACCAGCACCTCTGCATCTCCGAAAACCGTAAAAGTAGTTGGTGGTATGTAAGAAAACCAATAGCATTTTAAAAAATACAATATTCTACAGTTTTATACTTGGTAAATACTTCAAAGAAAATAGAAGAGTAGTATGTTATTTAATACACTGACAACACAGGCTCGATGGAAATTAATCCAGCTCTTTTGGAAAACAGAAATTCAGTATGTTTTATGCCATACATTTTACTTATAGGCTCCGTGCGTTGATGGAAGAAATGCACTACTGCGCTACGAGTGGCGAACATTGTACGTTAATGTGATCACCGCGCAAATACCTGCTGTCGTCTCACCAAGTGTTGCCATAGCCAACTAAATAATAGCAGTGGGATTTCAGTGTGTTTTATACAACAATCGGCCAAATTATTCCAAACTTGCAGAAAGTGGTCATTTATTAAATTTACAAAGAAAAACAGTTTGCAGGAAATAGCATCAGAGCAAGAACTGCAAATCTGCTAAGAGAGAAACATTGTTTCACTAGATATCCTACCATTTCACAATAGAGGCAACAAAGTGATTTATGTATTAGTTGTGGTGATAAGATTAATATTCAAGCACACATTCAAGAAAGCTGTCTTCAGAAAAATATATTCACCTATTTCTAATACAATTTCATCTTAGCGTAGTTTTTTTTTTTTGCTAGGGGCTTTACGTCGCACCGACACAGATAGGTGTTATGGCGACGATTTAGCGTAGTTTAATGCTGCTATGGAGGCGATTAATTTTAATTAGTTTTAAACATAACCATGTTTTCTAAGGAAGGCTCTGATAAACTAAATACAAAAGTTGGAACTTAAATAGTGGCAACTATTTATTTACAACAGATACAAAAGAGTTACATGTTAGCAACCTTTACTGTCCTTGAATGTAGTTACCAGCGTTGTGTATAATCCGCTGCCAGCGATGTGGAAGTCGTAGCATACCTTTAGCACAGCCTGTCTGTCGATGGTGCGAATGGAGCAGTCTACTGCCTGTCGAATCTCTGCAACAGTTCTGAAGCGAATGCTCACGAATCGTCTGGTTTCGATCACTGTCCAGTAGTGCGGCAAGAGCATGCACTTCTTCTTCACTCTTAGGACGACCTGCCCGATGAATGTCTGCCACAGTTTGCCGACCATTGTTGAAGGCTTTTACCCAACGTGTAACTATTTGAAGACTACCAATAAATAATAAAAATATATATAATTAATGAACGGAGTGAAATAAGTATAAATATCAAGACAATGGGCGCCACCTGTAAAACAATTACAGGAATATATAACTATATAGAGCAATGAGTAACTCCCTCTCCCAAGGCGACGGTCATCAGGCTGACGAAGCTCCAAACTTACTTCATAACCATACCTGTTTACCCCTGAAATTAGATGAAGGTAGCATGCCAGGTTCATCCTCACTCCACTGATAAAAAGATTTACTGCAAGTTTGATACCAGAACTTTACTCCCAAAATAATAAACAAAAATATAATAAATACCACAATAATCATCACTTAAAGAGACCCCCTCCTGATTGCCGTCCGCAAAGGCAACGTACAAACAACTACGACCAACATTAATCATTACCTCACGAGACCTACTCGCTTGTCGTTTACAAAAGCAAATATACACACCACTAACAACAACCAAATCATTACTTCACGAGACCTACTCGTTTGTCGTTTACAAAGGCAATATACACACTACTAACAACAACCAAATCATTACTTGACGAGACCTACTAGTTTGTCATTTACAAAGGCAAATATACACACTACAAACCATCAATAAAATTGTTGATACTATATATACATTTCTTAACATACCTCCAGGTAAGAGTCCCACTACACTCACTACTGTTATAGAACAAAAATCGTATTCTGGTAGAGAAAAGTACGACGACTTTCTCTACGTACGGATGCAACCTTCTTTACGAAGAGCATCCCTAACCTTATTTACACACTTCATCGACGTCTTGAGTTCTTCTCGAGTGCCGCACAGATTGGTGTAACGCCTCAGGTTTCTGCAACTGAAAGTGGATACTCGGCCGACGATTTCCTCGACCAAGAATCAGCTCTGTGCTCAAACACACATCCACTACCGAATCTCGATTCTGTACGCATCACCACATCCACTGTACATAATCTCGTAGAAGAATTGTAGTCCAACTTATTATACAGAGTTGGAGTTACAAATAAACACTTAAGTAGCGTCTTTGACCTAACAGCCGCCAGAAACTCATTAGCATCAGCAACATATAGCGTGCTCACTCCGAAAACGATACTCAAGAACAATACAACATTGCCTAGGACTATGCGCAAAGTAGCTCCCGCGCGCCGGTCCGAGTGAGAAACACACAGAATCAGAGACAGAAACACAATCAGAAACAGCATTAGAGTTCGAATCAGAATGACTTGCCGCACACGCGTACATGCTTATATAGGCTTGCTACACGTGGTAATCGCGTCCTGAAAAGTTTAGTGGTAGCAACGCTCACACCGGCACTTCTTCCCGCGTCACTCTGTCAACACAAACCTCGCTCAAAACAAAGCCCTCGCATTGGCTATCGAGTATATGATGTGACATAGACCGTCCACTCATGTATGTCCACATTGATTCACTCCATTTCTTCAACCGATACAACCTGCCGTACCCCGTGTTTTCAAGCCACTTGCTGCAACACATCCAACTGACTTCAACCGTCCTTCCCGATATAGTCGCAGTTTTCCCAGTTGCACAATCCTTACGGCTAGGCCATATTTACGGACTCTTACCCAAACGGAAATTTATACAAAATATAATGATGAACATATGCAATATTCCCTAATTATACATTCTTCTTATAATATTACGTTTATACATTATAAATAAACAAAATTACATGATTTTAACCTAACAAACTATATACGAAAATTTCCTAACCTAAAAACTCGGGGATCGTACATACGTACGGTTACAAACGTGCCACTGTTCTGTAAGGCAATGCAGATTACCCGCAAGCCTCTTGAAGACCTTGATGACACTGTCGTGCTGTACGACCTCTGACACGTTCAATCTTGTTCCAATGCCATTGTTCCTGTTTGAAAAACATAGCGACAACGTTACGTTAGACCACTAGCTCACAAGTGACTGTATTTCTCTCGCTTGTGCGCACGCAGGTGATGTGGGAAGGGCGAGTCCATTTGCTCTGAGGTAAAGTAGGTATGTAACCAATGTGTGCTATCAGCGACAATATTAGATTCCGTTGCACAGCGTCTCCACAGCATTGCTGCCACTATTTAAGTTCCAATCCTCGTACTTAAGAAAGAAAGAATAATAATAATAATTAGAACATGCATAAATAAACAGTATCAAGTTAACCCTCCAAGTGCTGATGGTTTCACTCTTAAGTGCTGAGCGTTCTTAAGGCAGCATGCAGCTACATTTAAAAAAAATTATAATAAATACAAATTCGTAACTATATATGGCATATTATATATCAATTTGTTCAGGAAGAACTAGAGAATAAGATAATAGTAGGATGTTTTACTTACAAGTATCCAGTAAAAGTATAATGGCTAATTAGTCATTTTTTTAAGTCCAATTTTTTAAGTTAGTAACAAGCACTACATTATCTGAAATTAAATTACAAGATATACAAAATGTGCCAAATTGCATTACACGCACAATGATATATAATAATAGAAACTTCAATGAATAATAAAAAAGTCACAGGTAAAAAGACTCCGAGAGAGTCTGTTGTGGTGGGCCATTAGGTTCAGAGGGTCCCGGGTTCGATTCCTGGCTGGGTCGGGGATTTTAACCTTAATTAGTTAATTCCAATGGCACGGGGGCTGGGTGTATGTGTTGTCTTCATCATCATTTCATCCTCATCACGACGCGCAGGTCACCTACGGGTGTCAAATAGAAAGACCTGTACCTGGCGAGCCGAACCCGTCCTGGAATATCCCGGCACTAAAAGCCATACGACATTTCATTTCATTAGGTCTAGATGTGCCTGGTAGGGTTCGCACGTTTGGATTGTCTATATCACTACTTTACGCGTCACTACAGTCACAGGTATCTAAATTAGGGTCATATTCTTCCCCACTTCCATAAGAAAAGTCGTCTAATGATAAATCATCAGGAAAATCTCCTACATTACCAATGTCGTGTCTTAACTTTCATCACTCCCAAGCTCCTCCAATGCTTCTGTAATTCCACTAGAACCACTTAATTCACTCACGTTCATTGTACCAAGAACTGTTCCAGCCCTGTACATTGTTTTACAATTGCCCAAATATATGGAAAAGGGACGGCAATAATATGTGTTCGTATGCCCGAACATCTTGTACGAGTGTGATACGAAGCTCCTCGTGGCGAGCTGGACACGTCACGAGCAATGAACCTGCGGGTGATATCACAGCCATGTTGTACGCCTCTCTCTCTCTCTCTCTCGAATGTACTGGAAGGAAAATTTCTAACTTTTTAGTCGATAGAGATATGGAAATGAGACATATATCATCGTGTAGCTCATGTTATGAATGTAAACATATGTCAATTTCAATCAAATCCATCACGGCATTCGAGAGATATAAGCGAGAAAGGAATCACACTTCCCGCAGTGATGTGGCAAGCAACCTTGGGTCGTACGGAATATAAGCAGCGGACCAGACCGTAGCAATTCAGTTCGCATTCTTCACAGCTGGCTCGCATGTCATGCTGCACGCGACGAGTCGAACTCAGTATTCATGCTGCCAGACATCGTAATACTTATATAATTTCAACGGCAAGTTGACACTTAGTTTCTGTAAATACCAGTGATTGACTTATAAATTGTTGGACTTGCAATTCGTCAGACATTCAAACTTTGTAAATTAACGTGTGTACAACATCGGAGTCATAAGACACAATATTTCACCAATATTTGAACTTAACAAATATCTTAATTTTCGTGTGAATAACCATAACAAACTTGAAGTTAGCATGGCTACTTTAAATTGTAATGATCTTCAACTATTTCTACTTAGAATATCGTGAGTGTAGGTCGCAACACATTGACTATTTTTAGTATTATCAGAGCCTAGAACACTTTAATTTGTGCCGAAAGACTGTTCGCGTATCGTCATTCAGACTGTACCATTTAAAACAACCCGTGGGGATAGACTGTATAATGAACTTCGTAATTCAGAGATATTGTGAAGTATAGGACTGTGATAGTAAGAAGGAACATTACGAGAGAGAGAGCCATTTATTTATTTCTTTGTTGTGAAAGTGAGCCATGATAAACTGTGCTTCGAATGAAAGTTACTTTTTTTAAATACGAACAGTGTGCAGTAAGTGTCAAGATGAACTGTGCAGGGAAGTGTATTTTTTCATTATTGTGATTTACAATAATAGACAGTGCTCCGACGTATTTCTCATCCAGTGAATGATGATTATTTATGAGACAGTGATAATCAGTTCTAACAGTGCAAAATCAAATGGTGCACATTTCAACCTAGTCAGTTGGACTTTCTCGTGTTAAAGCCACTCATTTAGTAACATGAGAAATCCTGACTCAAGACGACGGAGATTTGATACAGATCAACATGGACTTGGTACTACAAGGGACAGTTCCAGGGATGTGGTAATGTGGAACATCGTGGTGTTTGCTGATGGCTGAGTTCCAGATTGCCGCTTGCAGAGCAGTATTCAACTGTTCGAGTTCAACAAGAAGGCGTATATCAGGTGATAGTGCTTTTTCCATTCAAAAACATAATTCTAACTTTGAACAGAACTTTTATAAACAGCGTCATTACGGACAAAGAACATTAAAAGCTCACTTACTTAATATTTTACTTGGAAAATTAACGTTTTACAACTCTTAAGTAAAGACAGACTTTCAAATAACAGTGTGCTCTTGTCGTATATTCTCATTTATTGGAACTTTAAAATATCAATTGAGTGCTTCATAGTGGAAGTGTATCATAAACTCTCAATTTTTAATATTTACGTAAAGTGTATAATAAGCTATTAAAAAATAGGACAATACTCAGAACTCGATGCTAGAAGATCAGATTTAACTTCAAGTGTTTCATATTTGAATTTGATGTCTTTACAAGAAGGAATTACCAAATTTACTTTATTTAATTTATGTAGAAAGCATAACCTGAAATCACAAGTGCCAATAGAAAAGACTTTAGGATTTCTTATTTACTTACAACATGCTTTGTTATTAATTTATGCCATGAGAGTTATGATGGACTTAACTGACTGAAAAGGACATTATTCAATTGCATTTTACTTGATCAACTTAATTTTTCGGTATTCTGTTGTTGAAATTTGAATTTATTTTCTAGTAAATATCTATGATTCGGCGATATAATAGGGTGACCTTCCAGAGATTGAATAAAGGAAAGAAGGATACAATCGCCTTGCGATCCTCCCTCTCTGTACCATCTCCTAAGGACTAGGCACCCCTCGAAAGACCTCATGCTCTTGAAAATCAACTTTTCCTGGTACATCATATTATAATAATCACTAAATAAAATAAACCAATTAAAATAGAGTAAATCAGCTACACAATAATCACACATCGGCTAGCAAACAATAACCTTCAAGTGCGCGAAGCAACAGCGCAGTTTGAGCAGACGTAAACAAAGACCAGTTCACAGCTGACAAGATCGCCGCTTACTGCTTTATTTCCCCAACCAAAGACCAACTTGTACTTCCTACCAGATAGAGAATTTCATTTCGCAGCAAGAATATTCCTAAAATGGACTGTTATGCCGATTTTAGGAGTTGTTATATCGATTTTACGAATCATCTCACTGCGAGATGATAGCACTTTGACGGTTAATGGACAATGGAGAATAGCATGAAATAAAACAGTTTATAAGGAAATTGAACCATTAGCGAGCATGATTAGGAAAAAACGTGTCATTCTTTGGATATCTTATCAAAACACCTGAGACCAGAATTAGCAGAAGAATAATTGAAAATTATGGAATAGCAAGACCAAGATTAAATAGATCACGGAAATTAAGGAGGATATTAAAGAACTACAAATAACAATAGACAATCTCACAAACAAAAAAGAAAAAATTAAGATACTTCAGGACACACACATACACACACACCAGATTACAGACCAAGATCAATAAAAGGTCTAATGGGAAGGTATTTTCAACAGAATAAAAGAATGCAGGATCTCAGAATGAAAAAAAATATTGGGCCGATAGGAAATCAAGAAATCTTTTGTATAATTGACTAGAGTGGTCCCATGTAGGCCATAAAATGTAAAGTAACTGATTATGATTGCAAGCTAACAGCTACCCACCTCTAACTGTGAGGCCAGCTCACTTTATTTACTTCAAGAAATTAACTTTGTTGTATGAATCAATATTGTATTCTAAAGGGAAGGAAATGGAAATGAACAATCTTTCTTAAGAGTAAATATTATGTGCCTATTAATCTAACCTGCAGCCATCATTTAAAGAATTGGGAATTTGATAAACATATACAGTGAAATCTTGATACAGTGATACCGGGTGAACCAAAGAAAAATTAAGGATTTAGCCATAATTCATTCTTATTTCAACAGGTGTATAGGTAAACACCTACAATTGAACTAAAAATTCATAACATTTAAATGCGACAAAGACAAGATTTGAGAGCAGAAAACCCAAAGAGTTCACAAAAAATAAAACTTAGAATAGCTCACTTCATGTTCAATTGGCAGTTATTTACTATGTTAATTCATGTTTCTTGCATTTGGTCACACACTTTTTTCAAACTAGCAAAGAACTACAATAATCACAGCATTATATAGTTATTGACACTGCTCAACACTATTGCAAACATCGGAAATGACAATCTCATTCACATTCCTTTACAGAGGGGGAAACACACAAAGATCTTATTGCCTCAAGAGTCACCAAATGATTCTCCAGGATGCCACCATAACTGAAGAAAATTTGTGAGTACTTCACAAGACACAGTAGCTTCTGTCAGAAACAACAATGGTTCATTTAGATTTCTGCTCTTCAAATCATGGCAACATGTTTTCCGACTCCTTCACTGTTCGTATTATTGTAGTATTAGGAGGAAAGCAAAACAGTGGAGTCTAAAAAAGCAATCGCAATAGAAAAATTTATTGTTACAAAGTACCATTAAACCCAAATCAAGTTTCCATTGAATTAATGCCAGGACCACAGTATTTTATCGTTACATAGATGGTTATCGTATCGGTAATTGTACAGAGTACAGTAATCTTAAAGAGTGGAGTATTAAGTGAATCATTTTGTCTAATTTGTTGCAGAATTTCAGTGAACGGTGCCTTATTCTTTCCTCCAAGACAGTGGTTCATTTTTAAAAACTAAGCTAACAAACTGTAAATCATCTGTAAGTAAACCAGTCTTCTCTGTTGTGTACTCCACGGTATCACAGGACCTACTTCTTCACAATTTCAACTCTATTTCAGTTTAGGACTTTATTCTCAAATGTTCTGAAGAAGTGCTGAAAGATTTTGGATAGTTTATGGATCAAATCGTAGTCGATAGCAATGCAACTTTTTTTTTCTATGGGCTTTAAGTCGCAACTACACAGATAGGTCTTATGGCGACGATGGGATAGGAAAGGCCTAGGAGTTGGAAGGAAGCGGCCGTGGCCTTAATTGAGGTACAGCCCCAGCATTTGCCTGGTGTGAAAATGGGAAACCACGGAAAACCATTTTCAGGGCAGCTGATAGTGGGATTCGAACCTACTATCTCCCGGATGCAAGCTCACAGCCGCGCGCCTCTATGCGCACGGCCAACTCGCCCGGTCAATGCAACATTTGCAAAGTGAAGACAGAATGAATATTTCCAACCGAAAACTATTTTCAATTAGGTTCTACTGTAATTCTACAAATAATTTTTATCTTGAGGGCAGACAAACAACGAAATGAGCCGGTCTCAAAGACATGGTATAGGATTGTATAATGTATCAAAGATAATCAGTGAGATCCAATCTATACTGAAAAACATGTTTATTGTGTAATATCCTGGCCTCCAGCCACAGTTTATTTTTGTCACCATAAAGAAATAAAACAATTTGATAAAGCCATTTTCATAGCCAAGCATGTAACTGCTCTCCAAAATAAGACTGAGAAGTCAGAGGTCATACCTTGACATTCCGTGCTGGTGCAATGGGTAACAGCTAAAAATATATTTCTGCTAGGTTCTAGAAGTTTATAACCAATTGTATGTTCTAAAATATTCTGTTCTCAAGTACTATGCCACCAGAACCCAGATATTTGGTCATCTTAAGGATATATCTCTCTACACAATATAGTATTTAAATTAGGAGAATATTGCCAGTTCTGTTACAGTGCTAAGGAAATATTGTACCAGTAATGCGTGGTACATGCCGTATTTTTTTTTAGATAAATAATATTTAATCATCACGCAAGACATTTACTGCGAGCTGGGTCTGTCTACGCTCGGTGGAGTGAGCCGGCCAGAAGCAGCTACAGCTTGACGAGTGACATGGACGCAGGAGCAAGATAGGCTACCCACCTGTTACGCCACGTGCTACCCTGCAAGGACTGGCGTGTTCTAGAAGAAACGTCACACCTTCTCGAATGTTCGACTGGGAAGTTCTCAAAACTCCTGTAATAATGATCGTATCAACTCGAGGGATAAGTCATTTTGTAGAGAATCATGTAAACGTCTCTAATAATAAGTTTCAAGTAAATCCATCGAGGGATTCTCAAATTATTCCACTTCATAGAAATCATATCTGATGACGTAGAAGCACAAATCGTATACAAGATGAGCTGGACCCAACCAAGTCAGTCAGTCATAGCTGGGAGTCCAGTCTGACTCACCACGCTTTTCACCTTTACTCTGTTCGTCGAGATAAAGTGCTGTCCAAATTTATCTTCGAATTCTACAAGTCTTCATAGTGGACTTAGATTCTGTCAGTTAACTGGGACTTAGAATCTGTGCACATGTAGAAACTTTGATACGTGACAAGTCTTACAGTGGACTTAGGTTCTGACAGTTGACTGGAACTTAGAAATTGTGCGCATGTAGAAACTTCGACATGTAACAAGTCTTTATAATTGTGGAACTTAGTTTCTTACCAACAAGTGTTGTGAATTTCAAAGTTACACACCACTACATTATATTATTAACTGTGGAATTTCTTAAAACTCCGTCAGCTTATTTTCTTTCATTTATTAAGTAGAAGTGATCATGAAAGTGTTTAAACTTGTTCACTACCATAAATGCAAGCGACTGCCTATTACACATACTCGTGTGCTTCGACACAAGTGATTAACTCTGGGTAGAAATAAACAATACTCATTTCAAAATGAATTGAATTTACAACTGTGTATAATAATTGCTAACTTTATTATTTCTTCAGATTTTGGGTTGAAGTGAACGATTCTTAATTCAAACCGAGTTGAATTATGAACTGTGCAGAATAATTGCCAACGTTATTATATCCTCAAAGCGATTAATAATTTATTAGTGCGTTACTGACAGCAGTGTCCGTTGGATAAACTCTTGAGCAGTCGTATATTTATTTTAGTGTCAAGTGCGACCACATTTCGGTGGAAAGCAACCACGAACTGTGCATAATATGTGAACTGTCTTCAGTTTTGTTATTTCTAAAGCTTATGTTCATGAACTGTGATTTATTTCTTTTCTTAATTTGATGCTATCCGCATCTTCATCTTTAAATTCTATCTAAATCAGATTCAAATTCTCTTTATTTGCAAATGAGGTATCTACCTCGGTGGCAAATGGTACACTAAAATACATTATTGTCAAGCACTGAATATTAAATTAACAAGAGAAGAAAATTTTCCTATAATACAACATTATACAATTTACGCTAACAATTTTTTCTCATCCTTAATAAATTTATATGTTTACAAAATTCTACTTATCTCCTGTACTACTTACAAATATAGTCAACTGATATACAGTATGTGGTATTACTTCAAATGATACTATACAACTTGTATAAGATTAAACTTTACATTGCATTTATTTACTTTTTTTTTTTTTTTTTTTTTTTTTTACCCATTCTGGAACCTAAGTAGCATAACGACCTGCTGCGTCTTAACCAGAGCCCCTTTTGCCACCACTTTTCAGAGTTCCTGCAAGGGACTAGTGAAGATAGACTTCATATTAGGTCAATATTAAATCAAACGTTGGTGTCAAATAAGTGTCAGGGGACTGTGAAATTGTGGACATTCATGTGAGTAATAAAACAAGTGATTACCCCGCAAGATCGTCGGAGAACGTCTAGAACTTCAGAGGTATGAGTTCGATCCCATGTTGGATCTTTTTGTTTTGCTAGTTGTTTTACGTCGCACCAACACAGATAGGTCTTACGGCGACGATTGGAAAGGAAAGGGCTAGGAGTGGGAAGGAAGCGGCCGTGGCCTTAATTAAGGTACAGCCCCAGCATTTGCCTGGTGTGAAAATGGGAAACCACAGAAAACCATTTTGAGGGCTGCCGACAGTGGGGTTCGAACCTACTATCTCCCGAATACTGGATACTGGCCGCACTTAAGCGACTGCAGCTATTGAGCTCGGTCCATATCGGATCAACCTGGGTGTTCCAGCTATATTCCATGGTGACGAACGAGGCCTACAGAACGAGTTCCAGTCCAGTTCAGCATGGTGACCTGGGGGTATGGGTTACCTGATAGACGATGTTGAAGACGACGAAAATCCACACCAAGGTGATATGCAATTCAACATTCATTTATTTGAATAAACTTCAATCTTTAAAAGAATCTTCAAGTTTTCTTCTAGATAGGACCCTTCCTCCTGTACCAAGCCCTAGCTATAATTTACCTGGAACTGCCCTGAGACATAACTCGTGCGATTATAATTTAAATAGTAAATCCAGGCTATATTTTACTGGTACAATATGGGGTTCTATTTGTGTAAGAACTAGGTAACTTCATCTGAGAGTAATGAGAACTAAAATCTACTATCAAAGAAAGCTGGAGCATACTAAAAAAAAAAAAAAAAGGAGAGTAAATCATATTCCAATTTTTGTATTTTAAATACATTTGAGTACAAATTATGCACAGTAACAAAATATTTCTCACACACTTACAAATAATAAAACAATGCACACTATCTAGAAAAGCAGATCATGTACTGCACTACGTATAAAACACAGTTCGTGCATTCTTGCAAATTAAGTTTACCAGCACCAGACAGACTCAAACAAAAGGCAGCCGTTAAAAAACATTTTCACAATCTTGGCAAGCAGAACACCTACATACTGTATAAATCATAATTATGCAAATAGGACTAGAATCTATGTATTCCATAAAAGAAGTAAAAAAAAAACACGCACACAGGAAAAATGGATAACCACCTGAACTACTAAACATTTTCATTCTTACACCAAATTTTTCACAGTTATTCTATTTTAAAGAGATAAAGAAAGGTAATTATTTCTCAATGGTATCATACTAACACAATAAATGGGAAGTTGTTCCAACAGGTCTTGTTAGCATAATTTTTCAAAGTGCATTACTTCTGCGCAAAAAGCATCTACATAATAAAATAAGCAAGGTTTCCCCACAAAATAAAACCACACTTCTTGCAGTAATTTAGTAACAAAACAAGTGTAACATCAAAACTGTAAAAATGAACAAAAGCATAATATTCTGTATATTTAATGGAAGACGTTAAAATGATTTAACATTCTTGGAAATTTATAAATACATATTTGATGGATAGAATTTTAAGGTAGTTGATGTGAAACTTCTAGCCCCCATGAATGAATTACAAAATGTTATTTATTATCAGAGGATTTCAGATATTATCTCAAGCATTACCTTGAGATAACTGAATGGCAATATCCATCATTTCAGTCCTATTCAGAAATGTCCTGGATACACAATTCAAATAAGGAGATTTTAAACAGGATTCGTATAAATAAAAAACCTAGAGACACATTCATATCTTCTGTAAACTTCATTACAGTTTGGATGATATCATATTGCACTAGAAATTTGTTACCATGTAGGAAAGAGAGCATGTTAAATTAAAGTTTAATGAATAATATGACAATAAAGAAATTGAGCTCATCTTCTCTCTGGTCTGAGTACTGAAACTTTCCTTCCCCCTCATTTTACACTGACGATTAATAGGTCTTTTGAGCTGAATTTCAAAACTACTCACAAATGTTTTCACCACACTATAAAAATCATCAGAATGTCAATGGATGAATTAAATAGTAATTTATTGTTTAGGGGTAAATTACAGATTTCATAAAACAACAAAAAATAGTTTCAAGAAACATTTTATATGATAAAACTAAAAACATATTCTGATTTTACACCAATAATGATGAGAATTCATAGCATTATCTCAATATTGCACACAATACTGCTTACATTCTTCTTTGACCTGTTTCTCTTTTTCAAATGAAACCTTTTTCACACAAAGTTACAAACTATGAACAGTTCCTTGCATTATGAGCTGAAATGGAGTGCAGTTTCATAATCAGGATACAGAAATGGTAAGTGTCGAGAGGTAGAATAGTAAGTACTGTAAACTGGGGTGAATCCAATAAAAAATTCAGAATTAAAAAACATATTCCATTCACAAGTTAGACTGCAATATCATCATCATCATCATCATCATTGAACAACTCCAGTCACCCATCTTTGTCCATGAACTATGATGTCAATGTGAAATTTTTACTATTTATCGTTGATGATGTTAGATCCACAAATTAATCTATATATTTTGTCCATAATTCCACTTACTACTTACATTTAAGTGTTGGTTGGTTTCACCTCACAAGAGGGGGTGAATCTGATTGCTATTTCAAGTTTTAAAAGATATGTTAAAAATTTACAACAATTAATCAAATATTATTACAGTCTTGATTTGTAAAATTAGTCCAGTACACTTAATTCTGACAGTATGGTTATACAAACCATTTGAATTCTGAATGGTTTCCAAACAAATTTAAATTGCATGAGTTCCAAGTGGTAAAATAATATACTGCCAACTAGCATCAAGAGATCTGCTCAAGGCTAAACATCCTCATCTGACAGATGGATCATAATCAATGAGCACTGATCTGCATTTAGGGCAGTCACCCAGGTGACAGACTGTCCATCAGTTGTTTAACTCGTCGTCTTACTTCAGGAATAACACGCATCTGCACATCTGGGTTAATGCTAACAGAGGGCATTTTGAACAATTCATGTATAAAAGAGTTCCATGTGGTATGCTAGTACGTTCTGTTCCTGTGTGTTTTCTGTTGTTAATGTACTACGTAGAGTTGTAGAAAATGAATTCGAACATGGAAATAAAGTGTTTCCCGACCCATATATATTGAAAAACATTTTCTTCTTCTGTGTGTCAGGAATGTGTCTTGGAAGATTGGCCGTATCTTAGTGTTCTCACTAGGACCATTTTAATGGGTGCATCACCCGGCTAACATAACCCAGATATGTGCTAGTTACATAATATTAATACATATTTGAATCACTGGGTGCTCCACATTAAAATGTAAATACTGTAAATCTGTTTATTTAAATGATAAATTTTCATTATTGTTTAAATGTTTAGCTTGATTATCATGTAGAGTCATGCGCGAGGGTTAGTGCAGAATCCCATGGAAACACTTGATTCTGCGGGACGTCACAAACCCGCATGACACTCCACAGCAACCAAGTGGTATGCCCCAGTGTTACATGATTATGAACGAGCATTAGAACACTAGAAGTTAAAAATACTCTTATGTCTTTTTTGTGATAATAACACTAAAATACTTCATATTTTGCAGCTAGTTTACCTGTCTGATATTACTGTTAATGCCCTGATGGGAATAAATTGAAATTTTATCATATTTATTCCCCATCCGGTTGATGACAATTTCCGGGGAGTACCTTACTGTTACACTCTGTACATTTACCAATCCTTCTACCTCCACATTATCAGACCATGATGTAGAGGAGTATGAGGTAAAATAAAATGAAGGGGCAGACAAGGAGGAGGAAAAAGAAGGTGCAGAACTAAAAATAAATGATTTCACCATCATAAAATATCCTATCAAAAAAGGGTTAGATATTTTACTGGCAGTGCTGAAAATGATACAAATGAAATGACATTTCTGAGAAAGGAAGGTGTTGATAGTAATGTTTACTGTATATCCCTGGAAAATGTAAATGCACCTGAGGTAGAAAAAGCACAAATTGTTCCAATGGTTATGTCAGGCTATTGATTAAATTAGTATTATATTATTTACCACAAGTCTTCATAAATTTGGAAAGACTAGAGAAAAAAGGGTGAGCCCTCATGTACTGTACACATAAAATGTTCCCCAGACCTATCTTGAGATAAGATATTATTCACAATATTTGTTTACAAAATACTTAAATAGTACTGTGCAAGATATACATATATAATTTCTTACTGCTCCTCCATTCTGTCAAATGACAGCTAATCATTCATTCATTTGGTCATTCCTGTGCTTGCATCCTTACTTTCACTCTATCAGTCTGCTGTTCACTCATTTCTTTCTCACATACTTCCTTTCACTTAACCAATCATTCACTCATTCACCCACACACTCACAAATACATGAAGCAGTTCCATTAAACTACATTTTTCTTTATATACATTTGAAATTTTGGAAGAGGCAAGTTCTTGACATCCCCTGACAGCGAGTTCCATAGCTTTGCAGACTGCCAATAGAAACCACTATGAAAGGCAGACAAAGGGTAATTCATTTGCTTCTCTGAGCTGAGCTGAGCGACAGACGTTGGAAGGAATCTATTTCTATTGAGGCACAGAGTGATTTCTGGAGAAAGATCAGGTCAGTTTGTTTGGCTATTATCTCAATGGAAGGTAACCTTACTGGATGGGAGAGGAGTGACAGTTAATTAGCCTTTCAGCACAGTGTTGTACTCTCTGCAGCTTACTGATGTTCTCCGCTGTCATGGGATGCCAAGCAGGTAGACCACACGTCAGTACAGGCCAAACCATGCAAAGGTAAGCTGACCTTATTGTTCATGGACTGAACTCTTAAATTCCTACATAGGAACCCCAGGATTTTTGTTGACTTGCACCATGCCTCTTCACACTGTATATTCCACCTTAAATTATCACAGTTATGCTAAGCTGGACCAGGAGCCTTCTTATAAATTCACATGATTGGATTCACCCTGCAAAATTGTAATACTGCAATTAGATACTGGTAGTGTCAAAAGAGTGTTAATCATGGACATCCAAATGAGTTGAAGAATAGTATTTAAGGTGTTCGTAGGAGAGTGAAAATATCGTAACTTAATATTCTGCAACTGAGGTACTTGTCAGCAACTGAAGTTATCTGACTGATGTCTTTGCTTCACAAGTGCGGCACAAGTGAGAAATATCTGCTGACAATGACAATTGTTGGCACTGTATGCTGCAAATTATCATTAGTGTGGACAAGTTTGTCTTTAACTCAAAACAGTGATGAGCTATGGGACTATTGTTACGGTGCTGCATCAACATTTTCTAATGTTGAAATATATGTAAATGATTGGATTCACATGGCTTGAAATCGAAACAGCACTGAAGATATGCGAGACGGAAAGTCCTCGGGATTCAGTGATCTTGACCCAGATACGATAAAGGCAGCTGGTATGCCAGGCTTAAATTGGCTGTATAGAGTGTGCTCTTTGTGATCTGGTAAGAAAATAATATCTCAGAAGATTAGCAAAAAGAAATCATCGTCCCACAGTTTAAAAAGGGTAACAGATGGAAATGTGAAACTATAAGGGCATAACACTGTTGTTACACACCCTGAAGCTGTTGGAAAGGTCTTCGAAATGAGACTTAAAAAGATAGTGAAAATCTTTGCTTGAGGAAGAACAACACAGATTCAAAAAAAGATCGAGGTGATTGATAAGGCCTAAAACAGTGTCCCTCAGAACAAGAACTGGGAATGTATGGAAGACTTCAAGGTGCTAAAGAACCTGACTGACAAAGTAAATATACTATACCAGAACTGCTATGTGCATTTGTGTTCAGATAGGCAGTGGACAATACAAAATGGTTTGCAACATAAAGAGATTCCCAACAAGGAAGTAATGGACAAAATCATAACGTCTATCAAGAAAATGGCCAGCAGACCGACCAACTGCCCTGATAATTTCTGATGATGTGCTGTTATGGAAAGAAACAGAAGCTGTAAAAACTGACTGAGTAGAACAATATGTTCAATAACTTAATGCTAAGTAAAATAAAGAATGTAAAAATGAAATGGTGTATGGCTTTTAGTGCCGGGAGTGTCCGAGGACATGTTTGACTCCCCAGGTGAGGTCTTTCGATTTGACTCCCGTAGGCGACCTGCGCATCATAATGACGATGAAGACAACACATACACCCCAGCCCCTATGCCAGCAAAATTAACCAATGATGGTTAAAATTCCCGACCCTGCCTGGAATTGAACCCGGGACCCTTCTGACCAAAGGCCAGCACGCTAACCATTAAGCCATGGAGCCGGACAAGAATGTAGAAATGGCCATCAACAGGAAAGGAACAAACTGGAATCAGTTTCTCACTTCAGAACCTTGGAAGTACGATCTCAAAAGACAATACTGTAAAGCAAGAAATACTCAGGTTCAACCTTTTATAATTAAGTTAGAAACCTACTCTGGGACTGCAAAATACCACAAAAAGCAAAATAAACCAACCCTATACCACAAATATACTTTCTACAATTCTCACATATGGTTTGGAGACATGTACTCTACTAAACAATGACTACAGCAGAATTCAGGCAACGAAAATCAGATTCATTAGGACTATGAATCGAACTAGTCAAAGGGACAAAATCAGGAATGAAATAAACAGGAAGATAGCTGGCATTGGGATCCATATTACGAGTGTGTGTGTGTGTGTGTGTGTGTGTGTGTGTGAGTGAGAGAGAGAGAGAGAGAGAGAGAGAGAGAGAGAGAGAGAGAGATATGTTCCAGATGAAAAGATCTATGTAGACAGGAAGAGATAATGATTGGATTCACACCACCTGATTGGAATCACCTCATTTTAACCCACATCTGCCCACTGTCCTACTTTAAGGACAGAAGACATACTCACCATCTTTTACTACTGCCTAAGCCATCAGGGAAAAATTGGTGCTAATTGTTATGTTGGTAGCACACTAAAGATACAAAATGTTATTTGTTTTGGTTTCAAGCAGTTTAAAGAAGTTTCTGTACATTGTTGATAGCTTTATAACTACCAGACTTTGGCATCATGGCAAAGCTTGTGCCCCAGAAGAATGAAGGGTAAGTTACGCAGTACCTTTTGTTGATATTTATAATCCAATTGGTGTGATATGTTGGTGAAGGTACAAGTAATGAATATATGATCTCTCCATTATTGGTGGCGAATAATTGACTATGTGATTTTTATTTATATTTGAGTGTCCTCTTTATAGGACAGTGGGCATAAGGGGTACTATTACATAGTTTGTTTCTCCTCTATTCCAGCTTGTCTCTGAACAAGATTTTGTCAATTCTGGAGCAAGAACCACACTGCAATGTGGCATCTGTTGCTGTATTACCACCTAGTTCCATGGATGACATCGTTACTGACGAGGAATCCAGTGAAGAGGCCTTTTGAACGTGAATCATCTTCCTGGATCACAGTTACATGCTGATGCTGAAATGATGTACCATGAACAAGACGATATAGTAGATGTAGAAGTTGTAAATGACACTTCCAACTGCAAAATCACTGAGGAATACCATCCGAAATTGGCTGTGTCTTCTAAAACTGCATACATGTGGACAAAACATGACTTGGAAACTGAAGCGGCAAAAAAGCGCAGCCGACCATCGCCGCCAGAAAATGCTGATTCCAGATATGACCACGTAGATCACATGATTGAATCCCAAGGGAAGCAAACATGGTCCAGGGTATGCGACAAAGAAAGCGTCTATGAGGTGCAAAAAGTGCAATATAATGCTACATGTGATGTGTTTTGAGAAGTACCATGATGTACCATGAACATTACCCTGTGTAAAAGCACCAAGGTCCTTTGAAGTCTTACATTTTACGGTAATCGCTTCAGTTCAAACTCTAACAATTCATTCTGTAATCAGACTGCGTGTATTAGACTGGAATTAAGAATATTATAACATTAGAAAGACATACACATTTTTCTTATTATCATACCCCTTTTGCCCACTGTCCTTTTTATAGGACACCCCCTCCTGTCCATGCAACGTATCTGGTCCTGAAATTTGGGGATCATCACACAACCTATAGATCAGTTATATACCATTAATCTTCAAATTCAAGCAAAACAATATTTGGGCAGATCTGGGTTAAGGTACATATGCAATGGATCGATAGTGTCAGGTCAGTGTGGATACAGAGAGCAATAGAAATGAGATCAAGTATGAACTTAAATATACAAAATAAGCACAATCTTCACATCATCAAACACTCCTACCTTCCTATTTTTCACATATAATTAATTTTTATCAAAATAAAGAGCATTAACAATATAGCCACGTGTAACATGAACCGTAGTGTACCTAGACCAGTTCTGCAAAACTAGATGGTGCTAATCAAGTTCCTATTTATATATTTTTGGTCTTAGTATATTTTTCTGGAATTAGTTGGATCTCAGCCATAACAACATAGGTTTCAGTTTATTCCTGTCCCCTTTGAATCTGTCAGTCAAGTAAGTAAAAATGGATGGTATCTGTTACACTCTTCAGCAATCTTTTCTCTTGTTTTACAGTTTCAACTTTCAAGCCATTTATCAGACAGATGTTTTGTGACAACTGTCAGTTCACATTAAGTCATTCCACACAGGCCCTGTATGTTGATTTAGAATATACCTATGGTCTAACTTGCATAATAAATTTGGCAACAGGACTGTCAAGTTCACCTAGTGCAGCAATACCTGAAGTTTTGTGTGTATATGAATAAACAAAATCTGCATTATCTTTGGATTTCTATGAGTCTCAATGTCTGCATTCTTTGAAGAAGAAAGGAAGAAAAAAAAACCCACTCTTCTTTTCCTACTTCTGGGCTGTAGCTATGCATTTCCAATTGTAATGACTATCAGTATCCTGCCACCAAATATATGCATTTTTGCAATCCTAATGTTCTCCCTTCCTCTTCAAAATTTTGAAATACATCTCCTTCAATAAGTTGCATTTTACTTCTTTGTTTACTTCACCTTCTCTTTCACGACTGAAATGGTTTATACCAAAATTATTTATTGTCCTTCATGATGAGTTTCGTTAATCCTTTCTTTTCAAGGACTGCATGAGTAGGCATAACAGGTAGTTTAAGCACTACCCTCTATCTTTACAAAACACTGAGTGACAACATCAATAAATAACTAATGCCCTATAAAAGGAAAGCAGTCAAGCATAAAACAAACTTATTGGCCAGGGCACCAATATCTCATTTATTCTTTATTTAAAACTATCACATAACAGATCAAAATTCATTACAAAAGTCATTACAATTGGAAATGCATAGCTACAGCCCAGGAGTAGGAAAAGAGCATATAACTTATGTAAAAGGTATTCATTTTTAATATACAAAAATTCAATCACTATTCTATTAAGACTGATCAAGAGTATGTTTAAGTTTAACTGCTCTGTGCAGTGAACATACATAACACAAAATATTCAAGTTTTACATGTAAAACTCTCATGTGCTATAACTTCCCTTTGGCCATTACTTTGAAGGATTCTTCCTGGTTTGTAAGGAGCAGTAATTGCAAAGAGCTTTTTACATGAAAAACTCATGTGCTATAACTTCCCACTGACCATTACTTTGAAGGATTCTTATATATCCTCTTCCTCCTTTGTAAGGAGCAGTATTGCAAAGCTCCTTCGCTTCCTTTGTATACATGCCAGAATATTATAAGTGACAAATATTGTGGTAGTTGGGAACAATAACATAAAGTTATCACATTCTTTTCATGGAGAAATCCATTGTGTACTGCTCCCTTTTAACTCCGCTGCAGGTCTCTGACCTTCATATTTCTAGACCACAATGGGTTATGCAAAAAAAAAAAAAAACACCACACACACACACACTCTCTCTCTCTCTCTCTCTCTCTCTCTCTCTCTCTCTCTCTCTCTCTCTCTCTCTCTCTCTCTCTCTCTCTCTCTCTCTCTCTCTCTCTCTCTCTCTCTCTCTCTCTCTCTCTCTCTCTCTCTCTCTCTCTCTCTCTCTCTCTCTCTCTCTCTCTCTCTCTCTCTCTCTCTCTCTCTCTCTCTCTCTCTCTCTCTCTCTCTCTCTCTCTCTCTCTCTCTCTCTCTCTCTCTCTCTCTCTCTCTCTCTCTCTCTCTCTCTCTCTCTCTCTCTCTCTCTCTCTCTCTCTCTCTCTCTCTCTCTCTCTCTCTCATTTTTAATGGATTCTATTACCAACATTCAAAACATAATCTACTTATTACTGTTGATGTGTCTGCAAGGGGGTACGTAGGCAAATTCCACTCCAGTAAAGGATGAAGTCCAAACCCAAAAATAATCTATAAGTTGCCAGTAATTGATATTATGAAAGTCCTTTTACATTTTTCCTTTCTCCAAAGAGCAGCTTCAGAAAATATTCCCTCCAGTCACAATATTTAGCTTACGAACTATTTCCACCATCTGGCTACTTACTGAGCTAGGTTAGAAAAACAAAGAAAGGCCACCAGCTTTAGTTATTACGAACTTGGGAAAATTTTCTAATATTTATGTAGGCTATTAAGGTCATAAAGAGGCAACCTGAGGTGCATAACAATGAGGAATATTATGTACCAAGCTGACCAAATTGACAGTTATTAACTTATTATGTTCAAACTTTTATGCACGAGAGCATAATTTTCTTTAAAAAAATAATAGTTATGTAACCATGCAGGGACTGCCTAACCAAGGCAGTGAAGGCATGCTTGGTTCACCTGGAAAGACATGGGTTCAGTTCCCCATCAGGAAGTCGGAAAGTTCAGAAACGAAATTTCCATTTCATGAGCGGCATGTGGCCCTGACGTTTACTCATGCTATAGGAAAAACAAGTACCGGGTTAATTCTTGAGGGCAAAGACAACCAGGTACAGAGCTAATCATTCTGTCCTACTGAATGTCGAGGTTAGAGAACCCTTTACCTTCAACTCCTCCAAGGGCCTTCATGGATTGTGTGGAAATAGCCATTAATCATGCTATGACAATAAGCAATAACAGAATTAACAACCTTTATATTTTCAGATTTTATTCATGCTGTCAGATTTGCAGATAATTGTGTGAATAGATAAAGAAAGAAAATATAAAGATGATTAGTAGCACTGATAAGAAGTGTACTCCTCCTGATAATGCAGATGCCAAGAAAAGTGTAAGTTAACTCTTAATTTGTAGCCTTGTAAATGAAATGCAGTTTGTGAAAAAAAATCTGTAAGGAACAGGAAGATAAATGTTGACTAAGTACCTAGAACTTTTATTATTACAAAAATGAATTATTATAATATCTTATATCTCTAGAGCTATAAAACAATCTTTACTGCCCTATGGCTAAAAAGTGCTGTTCACAACCACCAGATCCATAGATTATCAACTTGTCGTGCATAGAAGAGAACTGTATCATCACTACCTTACACTACTTATCCAAAAATAAATAACAATCAAAACAATGCTCAACTCAGTCCTTCCATTATATCTTAATTAAGACTGTTTATAAAAAGGCATCAGGCCAAAAACAAACATATATATACTGGAAGTCATAACAATCTCCATGTTACTTAGACAAATAAATTAATATTAAAAAGCAAGTACTTTATTTCTTTCTCTTCCACCTTCCAAATACATTAAATTAATAGCAAAAGTGCAGACAAATCCTAAAATGGTAAAATCTTTTGGTTTCCTTCTTATTCAGTGTCAAGGCATTTAGATCCAGTCTGATTACAGTTTCAAATTCAACGGAAGCTTTCAATTTGTTTGTCCGCAAACGAGTATTAAAGCCATTTCTAAGGATGGTTGAAAACAGTACCCTTGTTTAAATGGAAAAGTATTTGATAAGCCTTGTTGAATGGTCACCATCAAACTTCTAATTACTTCTAATTATCCATCGAAATCAATGCAACAGGTTGTTTAAGCAACCCATTACTGCTCTCTGCTTTGTTCTTGTGTTCTTACAACACTTACTTTTTAATTTTTTATTTACCTAATATATTTGCAACCCGTGTTTCACCTACAGGTATATCACGGGATATTTACAACATACTGATAAATTATTGAAGTGAGCAGAAGATTTTCTTGAATTCTGTTACTTCGACAGTGTTCCAGTGGTATTTCACAATCGTTGGCAGAGGTTTTGATCATAGCACAGCTGGTTGTTCTCTTGAGTATGTGGTGCATTCAGTCAACAGGTGTCGAGCAGTCTGTGGAGATTTCTTCAGACAGCTGCAGAGGGGTGAATCCATTACGTTAATTTTATGGAGATAAGATTTAAAGCGACCATGATTTATAATAACCTGGGTGGTTATGAAGTTGGGCCAGAGAGATGAGGACAGTCTGTGTGGTATATTAGGAATGAATAATTTTGTATGGAAGGAATCTTTGGAAGCGGTAAATATGGAGTTCCAAATTCTTGTATAGTACTCAGTTAATACTTGTTTGGCATGAATTAGAGGTGGTGATTTGTAGTCTATTGTATATTTATAGCTGGCAGCAATCTTGGCAAGATAGTCAGCTCTCTCATTCACCCGAAGTACTGTGTGTCCTTTAATCCAGTGAAGAGAAATCTTGTTCGTTTTGTTGAGGGTAATAAGTTTGTCTCTGATTTGAGTGGCAAGAGGATGGGTAGTTTTCTTATTAGCTACAGCAAAAATTGGAGCTTTTGGGTCAACAGGAATAGCATAAGTTGAAGTGCAGTTTTATGTAGTTCTATCCATTCCACAGCCATGATGATGCCCAATAGTTCAGCTTGGAATACCGAGCAATTAATATCTAACCTTTTTATTCCAATGAAGATTTCCTTCGAATTTTTCTCCACTACCATTCCTACTCCGACATGGTTTTGCCTTACAAGTTATTATTCTCATGATGTTTTCTGTATTGAAAGTTATTCATATAAGAAATAACAAAGGTATTTTTACTGTTACACCTATTCAATACAACCCACTGTTCTGTGGTTACATTTATAAACAGCTATATACAGTATATTAATGGTACATGTTTAGCCCTATCTAGAGGGCATCTTCAGCCTTTAGTCAAAAATATTAAATAAAAATGTGAAACAAGAAAGTAGACAATTAACACTGTAAAGCTAAAATTAGAATACAAAGACATTTGAAATATACAGTAGAGAACACTAAATTAAAACATCTGATACCGGGCGAGTTGGCCGTGCGGTTAGGGGCACGCGGCTGTGAGCTTGCATCCGGGAGATAGTGGGTTCAAATCCTACTGTCGGCCGCTATGAAGATGGTTTTCCGTGGTTTTGCATTTTCACACCAGGAAAATGCTGGGACTGTACCTTAATTAAGGCCATGGCCACTTCCTTCCAACTCCTAGGCCTTTCCTATCCCATCGTCGCCATAAAACCTATCTGTGTCGGTGCGACATAAAGTCAGTAGCAAAAAAATATTTTTAAAAAAATCTGATGATAAAATAGATAGAAGCAGGACCAACAGACAAGCTAACACTGCTATAACAGGAGGACGTGCACAACATCTAGACATACATAGAAACAACGTCCCATTCAACTATCAAATATTCTCTATGAAGGGCCTTACGTCCCAAGTAACTATGACGTCATCTACATTTCACCTTTTAGATACTTTTAGCAGCAATTCCAGCTAATATCTTATTTTATATGTCTCTAATGACAAACTCTGCATTCTCACCCATTATTATTTACGACGCATCAAATACGGATTTCACGACTCGCACAAAATTATATTTTGTACAAATGCTTATTTTTATTCAGTCTGGACACAAATTTTAACTATGGGCAGGATCGTTGGTGATTATATTGGAATTACATGCTTGAAAATATACAAGTACCACATGTCATAGAAAGATGAAGATCGAGTTTTAGCTCTGGAAGCATAGTTTTAGACTGACGTTTATTTTTAATCTATTTTATCATCAGATGTTTTAATTTAGTTTTGTCCATATTTCAAATGTCTTTGTATTCTAGTTTTAGCTTTACAATGTTAATTGTCTACATTCTTGTTTCACATTTTTATTTAAGTTTAGCATTTTAAGTTTGACTAAAGGCTGAAGATGCCCTCTAGATAGGGCAAAACATGTACCATTAATCTATATAACTGTTCATAACTGTAACCACAGAACAGTGCATTGTATTGAATAGGTGGAACAGTAAAAATATCTTTGTTATTTCTTATATGGTTTTGCCTTTTCGATCAGTCTGTGAAGATAAGAGGGTCTGCTTTATCTACAGCTCCTGAAGTATTGATGTTTATATGATCCTCTCTAGGATGGTTTCTTCTTGATCTTATATGGATTTCAGTTTCTTTCAGTGAAGGAACTACGGCATTTGTGGGTTGACCTCTGGAGATGGCTTTGATGTCGTTATGTACAAGGATGGCTGCAATGGGCATTGTGCAGGCTATAGCTTGCAAAGCATTGTTGGAGAACTGTATGCCTTTGTAGCAAATATCAGAAAATATATTTGTATTTGTTGCAATTTCACTTTGGCTCTTTTTGATATGGAGATCCTCCATACTTCTGCAGCATACAATATGACAGATAGAATAGCATGGTTGTATATCGTCATCAAGTGATAAGACATGCCCCAAGTCCCTTTGGAACACCTGACTAAGTTGTTCCAGATTTGCATCATTTTAATGTCCAGGTATTGCATATGCGGGTACCAGTTCATTTTGTTGTCCAGCATTACTCCCAAATACTTCATTTTTGACATAACGTTGAGATCCCAAGCTGTACTGAAGGATGAATGGTATATTGTAAGAATATACAACCCTTCCTTTCATAAGGTTTGTTTGGTAAACATGTACTCTTTAAACTCAATACTGCCAAAATCTCTAAGAAGTTATTTCGATGGTGACCATTCAACAAGGCTTATCAAATATCTTTCCATTTAAACAAGGGTACTGTTTTCAATTTGGCACCTTAGAAATGGCTTTAATACTTGTTTGCAGACAAATAAACTGAAAATAATATGACTTCTCACATGCTGCATATTATAGTTACATGGTTATTGCAGTTGTTTAAAAACGGACAGGATATGGATTTCAGTCCTTACGTTATCAATCGTTTTCAACTCATTTCTATGACAGGAATCTGGTTTATCAGTCTCTTTGCACACTGCAAGACAAATTTTGAAAAATCTGTTTAATGTACCTTCAATTAAGCACTGCAAAAACTATTTAACTGAAATCTGTAATATAGATATGGCTTATAGCAAGAGATAAAATTGCACCTTACAAAAGATGAGTACATGATGGCTAAGTACAAGCAGTTTGTTCTTCTTCTGCCAAAACGGATTTTTATATTAACATTGGTACAAATGTTATTACCATTTTAAACTTTAATCTCTCTTCATTATTGCCCTACTTTATTTTCCAATACACACTCTCTCTTTGGAATATTTAAAAATAAAACTAAGCTCAAGTAAATGGTGAACAATCCAATGTAAAGCTCTCATGGAGTAAGGAAGCCTAGCTTAGAAGCATTCTCCATCACTCGTCTGTAGGTTAAAAAAAAAATTAGAAGCAAGATTTCTACTTCTGAAGAGGCACATGCTCCTGAGGTTCACTCAGCCTACACCAAAAATGAGTATGAAGTTAATTTCTGGGGACAAAGGTCATCTGGCCTTTACCTTCCACTAAGCCTTTACTTTCCGCTCCTCCAGGAGCCTTCATGGCCTGTACGGAAATGGCTTTGCTTTATGCTTCATTGACAAGTGGAGGAGAATTCTTACAGTGATGTCCTCAATCACTCAACATGTTCAAGCTATGTGCAAGTGTGTGACAACTTAGTCCAGCAGAAACGTACAAGACATTCCAGAGCAAGGAAGGATTTTCTATATAACCTTGTGATATTACAGACCTCAAGAAAGTTTCCTGTCTAAGAACAGAGTATCCCCTAAACAGATAGATTTGACAGCCATTCAAACAGGCTTGATAATTGATCCTACCATTAGAACTGAGGCTTCTGCAACCTTACCAGCAGATGTTCATAAAGAAAAGCGTGGTGCCTACAAATCCACAATTCCATACTATAAAGATGGTTGGAGCTAGAGACACAATAACAGCTCTGTACATTTCTGTAAACTGTTCACACTGGATAACAAATTTATGAACATGGTGACTGAAGAATTCAACTGCTTTTCTAAGGAACCATTTATATAACAGTTATGAGTGTCATATGAAATAGCTGAATTTTCTCTGCTAGATCTGTCTTGCCATCTTCATTACAGACACGTATGTTTAAAATGCTTTGTCTACTGGGTAGCTTCAGTTAGAGGAAGCAGAATGATAATTACTGTTGGCAAAAATATAAGGGGCTTCTTACTTGATGTACAAGGGATTTGATGCCAAACAATAATAAAAATTACAAAAGGGAATAAGATATTGATCTAACAGAACCATACATTAATAATGAAATGTATTTGACAATGTATACAGTCTAATAAACAATAGGGCAGATGAACTTACATGTTAAGCCCCTTTAAACAACAAGCATCATCATCCAATAAACAATAGTTTGACAATATGAGTATAAAATCTCTACAAGTGTTTATTGGTGTAAAGACCCAATAGTTTCTCACAGCATTCCCAGATCTAAAGCCTTGTATACAAATGCATTACAGAGTATGTCTTAGTGTGAAATTCCAATACTTTATTCCATCAATCTGGAACAGAAAATTTCCCTTCAAACTTTACAGTGATAACCAGTATTATATACCATCACCTAGTGACAAAAGAGCAGCACACACTTTTCCTCTTCAGTGCTTCACATATACAACACACTTCTAACTGGATGTTCAGTGGCTTCCAACCTATTCTCCAAAATCCAGCACCAACAGAAATTTATCCACTGGCCTAAGTACTGTCACGTCGTCATGAGAAAAAGAAAAAAGAAAAAAATGAAGACGGATAGGAGTTGCACCAATGGAGAAACTAACCTTCAACTAGTGCTTCATGTGATGTGTCCGTGGAGAAGTCTAAAGGTGATTGACACTGCTACCTCATCATTTCTCGGAACATTTCTAATTCAAATATACTTGTAGACAACCTGTATTAAAAAACAAAAACAAATTAACCATGTTTACCACCATTATGTTCAAACAGATTATGTACAAATTCTTAAATCTGTCTGGAAAGTTAACACTCAAAAAATTGGATGTACTGGAAAAATTCTAAGCATGTGCATAACTGACTATCCCTGAGTGGTCAACAAATAAAGCATCATATTTTCAAATGAAGATAATCTGTGAAATGCAGTAGTATAGCATGATTAGCTCGTGAGCTCATCATCACAATTCATTCAAAGAGATGCTGACTTAAGAGTCCATAGGGCATACAATATTTTCAGTTCAATGCTGTTTGGAAAGAAATGCAATGAGAATTTCAAATTCCACTCATTGTTTACAACAGAATTTCCAACAGTAGGCAACAAACATCATAATACCCAGAATATAAAATTAGTAACAAAAATAGAACACTGCACTTCCCATATAACATCTTATCCTGTATTTGATTACAGTAATTTTTAGAAAGAAGCTTTTTCATACACTATTTGCAGAAAAAAAAAAATGAAAAAGAAAGGAAGATGATACATCTGATTTGACAGACCAATCTATTATCCATCATCTAAAGTGAACTTCTAAACCAAGCTTCCAAATATATGAGAGACGTATTGGGTGATATGAATAAACCGGAGACTTGTCTCTTGTCTCATAAATATTAAGACATGTCTGAAATGTATATGAATAAAAAAGCGATGTCTCAGCAGTGACCTTTGCTCCTTGAGACACAGCTCGTTAGCGGATTCTCTCGGAGACACATCTCCAAATGTATATGAATAAACTGGAGTTTAGTCTCTCTGAATGGAGACTGGTCTCAGAATTTCTTGAGACAGCCTAGAAGGTGACTCAAGCCGATAGAATCAGGCTGAAAACGTGATGGCGGAGTTTATGATGGTTTTACAACGGAGAAGAAAAATTTATAAACCACGAAGAAATTATCTCGAACATGATTATAAGGATCTCTACCGTTACCGGAAAGAAAATGTGGAATGGTTAGCACATTTTCTGGTGCGAATACACGAGATATTCATATAACAATAATGATAAAGATGATGACGATGATAGCCATTTGCGATAGGATTTACATGCATCATAAAGTCTAAAATGTTCAAAATCAAACCAGAAATATGCAAAACCGTGCAACATACAATTCTAATAATTTTCTTAGTAATTATTAAATTACTTTAATTATTCTTAATCTATTCTACATTTGTGATTTTTTCTGTACGTTGACATTTTTCTATTCACAAAACACGACTAACATTTTATAAATAAAATTAGTTCACAATCACGGAAAAGGCCGAAATAAAACATAGCTATGTTTAAGATATGACTTACAATTATTCAAGGTTTTCATTATTCACTTTGTCCTGCTCCTTAGCTGAATAGTCAGCGTGGTACTTTTCGGTTCAGGGGGCCCTCGGGTTCGATTCGCTGTCGGGTCAGAGATTTTTACCTTAAATCCTCAACATTCCTGCAACTCATACACAACACTATCCTCCACTACAATAACACGACAGATGACACCCCATCGTCGTCGGAGGGTCTGCCTTACAAGGGCTGTACCAGGCTAGAAATAGCCACACGAAATTATTACCTATTATTATTATTATTATTATTATTATTATTATTATTATTATTATTATTATTATTATTATTATTATTATTATTATTATTATTCACATTTTGATATCTGGAAGGATATTTTTTCAAGTCTGAAAATTATCGCTCTCTATCACATGTTGGCCAAATGGTATTGAACGAATGTGCGAGTATCTTTGGTCCTGGTGTAAGCTATCCCATTTATGTTTAAGTGCCGTAAAATTTCCTGCCCATGCCTTTTTCGATTGCACTGTTTCTAAGTTTGTTTAAAAGTTTCAACCTGCGTCTCGCGCCCTTGAAAAAATATGCTGTAACTGGTCTCACTACATTTAACAGATTCGCATAATGACGTTATTCGGCCAATGATTTGCTGCCTCTATGAGTGCTGCTCTTTCTCAACCATCCACTTCGGTTGTACTTGTTTGTTCTGCTCTTTTCTCCCATTCATGTAAAAGATTTTCCATTTGCAGTTGCAAAATCTGTTTTTTCACTGAAATGAGTTCTTCTGTTTTTTTCGAGAACACACTGTCGCTTTTCAATCTTTTTCGCTTGTAAATCTAACACTTTCATCTGTTCCAACAAAACCATTTTTTGTAGTAATTCACTCGTCAGCTGACAGATACCGGAGCCAGTGTGCGAGACTCATCTCAAGCGGAAGGAGACAAGTCTCGTTAGCGAGAAACAAACTTTATTCATATACATGACGAGTTCTGTCTCGCAAGTGACTTCCGTCTCAATCCTCCTTCGAGACTTGTCTCCGAGTTACATCTCATTTTTATTCATATCACCCATTATGTTGTTTTACACTATTTTTCTTTACATCTGGGTATGGTTCACATTTCACTTTTGAAGGTGGTGACGTGTAACTATAGTCTTGTTCCACCATTTGATAGCGGCACGAATGCACTCGTCACAGCCATTTTATAACAACACTGTTGTGTAGGAGCAGACAACATGGAAAGCAACCGTCATGGACAGCGCTACATGATGTGGTTCCTATGGAAAGAAGGTATGACCACTGCAGAAATTCATCGGCGCTTGGTGGCAGCCTGTGGAGAACATGCGCCGTCATGGAAAACAGTTTACAACTGGGTGGAAGGTTGGAATATAGGGCGACAAGGGAACCAGTTCTGGAAGGAATCTGACAGTATCAACAGCAGCCGACATTGCTCGGGTCGAACAGGCCATCCAAGGAAACAAATACATCACATTTACGAAAATAGAGGCAGCCACAGTAATTAGACGAAACACCCTCCAGCGGATCGTGCACGACCACTTACAGTTGGGGAAGGTGTCATCCATGTGGGTGCCCAGACTCTTGTCTGCAGACGAAAAGCAGAGGCGTGTGGACATGTGCAGAGAACTTTTGCAACGCCATTGTCAAGATCCAGCTGACTTCATGGCTAGGCTTGAGACTGGTGATGAAACATGGCTCCATTACCATAAGCCACAAACGAAACAACAATCAATGCAATGGAAGCATAGAGGCAGTCCACCGCCAAAGAAATGTCAAACAGCGATTATCACCTGTTCAGGAACATGAAGAAACCTCTGCGTGGTCGCCGTTTTGCGGATTTTGCAGAACTGGACACAGCTGTCAAGGCATGGGTACGCAGCACTCCAAAAGAATGGTTTCAGGAAAGTTCGTTATTTTTCCTAGTGGTTTTACGTCGCACCGACACAGATAGGTCTTATGACAACAATGGGATAGGAAAGGCCTAAGAGTTGGAAGGAAGTGGCCGTGGCCTTCATTAAGGTACAGCCTGGTGTGAAAATGGGAAACTATGGAAAATCGCCTTTAGAGCTGCCGACAGTGGTGATTGAACGCACTATCTCCTGAATACAAGCTCACAGCTGCACAACCCTAACCACATGGCCAACTCGCTCGCTGCATTGAGCATCAATCTAGAGTTTGGCTAGAGACCGGAAGCATGTATATGCCAGTCCATGTCTGGCACACTGATCCAGACAACAATAATCATCAAACTAATCTACCACAGACAGTACACAATCGGTCAAAATGTCCTTCAATTATTCTATACTCAGATTTCCATCCAAAATCACACATTTTCTATTATTTACTATTGTACTGTTTATGTACTGTTACTGTACACTTCTTTGGGCAGCATTTAGGATTAAGAGGAGAAATGTTTGGTTTATGGGCAGTTACTCAACCACAGAATCCCTTTCTTGAAATTCTCAATTCAGTCATGGTGCTAGCAGGAAAATTAGTAGCACTGCGGAATACGAAGTGCTACCCATATTTTACGAGTTTTCCAATATCCTGTATGAACAAGAAGCAGTACTAAGTTCTGATGCTAGGTGCCTCTTGATCTATGTCTCAACTATTATTGCTCTGCCACCTAGCATCATCATAATTGTATTTTGTTTCCAAGTTTCGGTATTTTTCTTTATACCACATTTTTGTGCTTCTGAAAATTTCAAAATGACTGATATCAAAGAGTAAAGAATGTGTATTAAATTTTGCTTCAGGGACAATGAAACCATGGCTAAAGCTACTGAATGCTAGAGGAGGCTTCTGGTAACCAATCTTTATATGCTAAGCAAGAACATCTGAGTGGTTTAAGCATTTCAAAGAAGGCCAGGAAGATGACAAAATATATTCAGGTCAATTGTCATCATGCACAACACCAAAATTAATAATTTTGTGTAGCTATTTCTAACTGAGTGCAGCCCTTCTAAGGCACACAACTCCAAAATTAATGATTTCGTGTGGCTATTTCTAGCTGAGTGCAGCCATTGTAAGGCAGACCCTAAGATGAGGGTGGGCATCATCTGTCATGTGTAGGTAACTGCGTGTTATTGTGGTGGAGGATAGTGTTGTGTGTGGTGCAGGATAGTGTTGTGTGTGGTGTGAGAGTTGCAGGGTTGTTGGCGACAGCACAAACACCCAGCCCCCAGGCCATTGGAATTAACCAATGAAGGTTAAAATCCCCAACCTGGCCGGGAATTGAACCCGGGACCCTCTGAACCAAAGGTCAATACGCTGACCAATCAGCCAATGAGTCGGACAACTTCAAAATGAAACTTGGAAACAAATACAATTATGAGGATGATAGGTGGCAGAGCAATAATACTGTAGTTGAGACATACATCAAGAGGCACCTAGCGTCAGAATACCGGTATCATGACAATGTACCCCACACACCTTGCTCACTGCGAGGGTTTACCACACAAAAGAAAATATGACTACCACCCCCCCCTCACTCCTCTCCCGATCTGGCCCCCGGGACTTTTACCTCAGCCCCCCCAAAAAAAAAAGTATGGTTCAAAAGGTGGCATTTTGACTATGTCCAAGAGACCCAAGCAGAATTGTAAAAGTTGATGAATACACTGAAGCCAGAATACGTGAGTGCTTCCAAAAATGGAAAATCACAGTATTCAAGCCCAGGGCAACTGCCTTGAAGGCGATGATAGAAAATAGGTGTTAACATCAAAGTATTCATGTTTTTCAGATCAAGTTCTCAAAAATTCTGGGGAGTACCTTGTACAAAGGTACAGTATGTATTTCAATTGAAGTCTAGTGATTTTCATGATCCATCTGCATCAGTGACTATCATTAAATATGGCCTACTGTGACAGTTTCGATAGGACTGATAGTGTGCTTTGATGAGAATGAGAGGTATATCTTTGTATTAGTGGACTTTGCACACGTGCCGCTTTCATTTGAGGAGTTAATAGTTTTATATTTATTTCCGGTCATCTGATTTACGCCACGAGACTGTAGACCTGTGTCGGCAACTAATGCATAAACCTGTTTTTGAAAAGAAAGAAAGAAATAAAAGAGAGAAGTGTGCTAGCAAAGTTACGAGAAGGTTGAAAGACACGTCCACGACTATGTCAAATTTATTACGTGTAACTAATCTCATTATTAGACCCGTATTGAACTATGCTATGATATAATAACAATTTGTTGGTTATTTTGATCCACCTTTTCAATATTGTAATTTGTACTGAAAAGGTGGATCAAAATAACCAACAAATTGTTATTATATTATGTCAAATTTAGCAGGCGACTGGTGTTATAATTAAATATCGCAATTGGAAGATGATGCTCATTATCCTAATAATATATACTGCATTTTATTATCACTGGTCTTGATATTACATGTGAAGCTAATTTTGTGTGATAATAAAATTGTGTCTTGAATTTGGTAATACTTCCTGCATGCGCGAGCGTGATGCGCAGAAGTTTGACAAGCACTTGCCAACTGTCAGCATACAGTCGGTCACTGGGTCATTCGCCAGACATTGTTCGCCAGGTGACAGTCTACATTCATTCTCCATTCTTCCAGCCGACTATGGAAAACAATATTCTTGCTTATGAATAACTTCGTGTTCTTGGAGACTTGTCACTTTAGCTATTTTTATTGATAACGACTACAATAGTTAACAGACGTCAAGTTGATCGAGACTGCTTAAGTACGTGTTCAGTGACAATATTAAGAATAATCTGTGTGTCGGCAACATCATTAATAATCTTTGTACAAGTTTCAGCTTTGAATCAAGAGGAGTCTAACTGACAATTCGACATGGAGACATAGCCCAGTACTGTGTGTGATATTAGTTTCACCATGAGAGCCTAAGCCCTGAGACCACTGCTGACAGCACTGAGATTAGAAAATGCCAGCCGTAATCATAACATTGTGGACAACTACTCAGTGTCCAATTTGAAGAAGAGACCAAAAGCTAAGTCGACTCAAACATTGCAGTAAATATCTGTTCAGAAGTGGGTTAGTTAATGTATTTATTATTATTAAATGGTCTTGTACAATGATGTAGTTATGTAGTTCTCATATTTTGCTATGCAGTCGTTTCAGTATACGGTCTTCATATATTTCTGTTTCTGTCAAGTAAATGTGGCTGATTTAGTGAATGGTACAACACATCGGCATGATGATTATGATTAGTCATGTGTGTTTCTATTTTATTTTCTGAAATTAATTCTGTATGGCGGATAATTTTATGGTAATTTGTATGATTTGCACTTTACTAGGTGAATACAGGCACCGAGCTCGATAGCTGCAGTCGCTTAAGTGCAGCCAGCCGCCAGTATCCAGTATTCGGAAGATAGTAGGTTCGAACCCCACTGTCGGCAGCCCTGAAAATGGTTTTCCGTGGTTTCCCATTTTCACACCAGGCAAATGCTGGGGCTGTACCTTAATTAAGGCCACGGTCGCTTCCCTCCCACTCCTAGCCCTTCCCTGACCCATCGTTGCCATAAGACCTACCTGTGTCGGTGCGACGTAAAGCAACTAGGAAAAAAAAAATTAATATAGACACAACTCATGTTTGGAGTCATCATCATACTAAATAAACCCAATGGTGATTTAGAATCATGTATGTTCTGAATATAAATTGAGAGGGATTATGTTAAAAACTCAAGTGATACAAATGATTCCTTTCTTCTGAATCAAACCAGCTAATGTATAAACGATATAGGAGATACTTGTACATTGTGACACGGAAATCGGAAAGTAGGGTGGATCTTGGAGAATCCAAATGTATTATTTGAGGATTATGTACGCGTGGGGTGTGTTGATTGATATCATATTTGGAATTCGTGACATCCCAGGGTGGATCATGAATGTATTACGATGGTTAATGGGGCATGTTATGATAATTTGACTTTGAAAAGGCATTAGTTTTGTTTATTGAATTGGAGTTATGTAATACTTCCAACCTTCTATTGTTAGTTCGAAATGGAATTTTGGTATTATGTTTTGGAAGATATTAGCAATATTGTAGATGTTTTCATTGAAGGTAGATGATACCTTAAATAAAGAACTGAATATTATCCGCTCCATCACCAAAATCAATGCTTATAACAAATTTTTTATTGAACGAATAATTAACTAATTTAAACACCGTCCAAAAACAACACTCTTGGAAGATAATTCTAAAACCAGTTGCTTTACCTTGCTTTTCTTATTAAAAAAGTTCATGAACTCTTTTTCATATGAACATTGACATATTTTACGTGTTTTAGCAAAACAAAAAAACATTTCCAGTATCACCCTCAGTGTTTCAATTATATGTCAATTTCTGCATTTACATTTTCAGCTGACGATGTTCCATATTTTAGGAACGAAACATGTACTAACCTTTTAACTAAGTAGTTAGACTTTAAGCTGAAGTTCTGGAAAGATACTGTAGACATGCTCATATTAAAAATTCACCCCCCTTTTTCACTTCCCCTTAAGTGGATTTTCCAAAAACAAATTATGCGTGCATCTTTACTTTTACAGAAGATTCCAAATACCAGTTTTCACGTCTGTAACAGGTTATGTTTCTGAGATATATTGCAGATATACTCATTTTAAAAATTCACCCCCTCTGTCACTCCTGCTCACCTCCCCCCCAATTGGATTTTCCAAAAACAAGAAAATAGTACACATTTCTTTCTTTTTAAAGAAAATTCCAAATACCAATTCAGTTTTTGAGATATAAGTATCCTCATAAAATGTTTTCAATACACTTTCACCTTTTTTCACCCCTAAAGGAAATTTTCTGAAAACAAAAACAAAAAATATTTTGTTATTCTTAGAGGCGATTCCAAATACCAATTTTTACATCTGTAAATTGTTAAATTTTTGAGATATAGATTCACCCAAATTTTTCACCCCCTTACCAACAGAATATCCAAAAATCTTCTCTTAGTGAGCACTTGCACTGTAATATAAATGTATTTCCAAAATTTCATTTCTTTATGTCCTGTAGTTTCGGCTTGGCGATGATGAATCAGTCAATCAGGACATGTATAAGATATTACAGTTACAACAAGTTGATTTACATGGCACCGACACAGATAGGTCCTATGGCGACGAAGGGAGAGGAAAGGGCTAGGAGTGGGAAGGAAGTGGCCGTGGCCTTAATTAAGGTACAGCCCCGGTATTTGCCTGGTGTAAAAATGGGAAACCACAGAAATCCATCTTCAGGGCTGCCGACAGTGGGGTTCGAACCCACTATCTCCCGAATACTGGATACTGTATATGATATTATAACTAATTATAAACTATTATTACGTCACAACAATATAACCAATGTATGTATGTTCAGTCCTTAGCCTGAAGGCTGGTTGCATCCTCAACAGCTCCATCATTAGCTGTTACAGATGGCCTAGGCATCACTGAAGAGCCACACTAGGAAATTAGGAGTGAGTTAGTTTCCTGTTGCTTTCCTCAATAAACAAATAGTTTGTAAAATAAATGGAACCTAAAATGTAAACCTTCTTTTCACTAAAAAATAAACAAACTCGTTACATTATCAAACTATAACACGTGAAATTATTTCCAACTTCCAACTAGTTTAAATCTAAATGACAACCTACCTGCCAAATGCATTGATGAAAGCTACGATCTCATTACGATCCAGCTGGAATTGACTCTTCGCTAAATGCCTAAGGTCAGTTCCTGAAGGATTCAAACCATCAAACTTCCCTGAGAATAAGATTTTCAATGCTGTACCCAGTCCATGAATCTGTAACATGAAAAATCACATCATTGTTTTTCTCAGTTCATACATATTTCAAGAATAGAATAGATCAAGTATCTTAGTAAGAATGTTTATATTCCCTGGCAGTTCTTAACAAGTGTATAGTCCATATTTTTTAAAAGAAGAGGAAAGGCCATAGGAGTCAATCAATCACTAATGATCTGCATTTTAGACAGTCGCCCAGGTGGCAGATTCCCTATCAGTTGTTTTCATAGCCTTTTCTTAAATGATCACAAAGAAATTGGAGAATTATTGAACATTTCCTTTGGTAAGTTGTTCCAATCCCTAACTCCCCTTCCTAAAAATAAATATTTGCCCCAATTTGTCCTCTTGAATTCCTACTTATTTTAATATTGTGATCTTTCCTACTTTTAAAGACACCACTCAAACTTATTCGTCTACTGATGTCCTTCCACGCCATCTCTCCGCTGACAGCTTGGAACATACCACTTAATCGAGCAGCTCGTCTCCTTTCTCCCAAGTCTTCCCAGCCCAAACTTTGGAACATTTTTGTAACACTACTCTTTTGTCGGAAATCACCCAGAACAAATTGAGCTGCTTTACTTTGGATTTTTTTCAGTTCTTGAATCAAGTAATCCTGGTGAAGATCCCACACACTGGAACCATACTCTAGTTGGGGTCTTACCAGAGATGTATATGCCCTCTCCTTTACATCCTTACTACAACCCCTAAATACCCTCATGACCATGTGCAGAGATCTGTAACCTTTATTAACAATCATATTTATGTGATTACCCCAATGAAGGTCTTTTCTTATATTAACACCTAGGTACTTACAATGATCCCCAAAAGGAACTTTCACCCCATCGACGCAGTAATTAAAACTGACAGGACTTTTCCTATTTGTGAAACTCATAACCTGACTTTTAACCCCGTTTATCATCATACCATTCACCACCGTCCATCTCACAACACTATCGAGGTCACCCTGCAGCCGCTCACAATCTTTTAACTTATTTATTACCCTGTACAGAATAACATCATCTGCAAACAGCCCTATCTCTGATTCCACTTCTTTACACATATCATTGATATATATATATAAGAAAACATAAAAGTCCAATAATACTGCCTTGAGGAATTCCCCTCTTAATTATTACAGGGTCAGATAAAGCTTCGTCTACTCTAATTCTCTGAGTTTTATTTTCTAGAAATATAGTCACCCATTCAAGTCACTCTTTTTTCTAGTCTAATAGCACTCATTTTTGCCAGTAGTCTTCCATGATCTACCCTATCAAATGCCTTAGATAGGTCAATCGCAGTACAGTCCATTTAGCCTCCTGAATCCAGGATATCTGCTATATCTTGCTGAAATCCTACAAGCTGAACTTCAGTGGAATAACCTTTCCTAAACCCAAACTGCCTTCTGTGAAACCAGTTATTAATTTTGCAAACATGTCTAATATAATCAGAAAGAATGCTTTCCCAAAGCTTACATACAATGCATGTTGAACTGATTGGCCTGTAATTTTCAGCTTTATGTCTATCACCCTTTCCTTTATATACAGGGGCTACTATAGCAACTCTCCATTCTTTTGGTATAGCTCCTTCAACCAAACAATAATCAAATAAGTATTTCAGATATGGTACCATATCCCAACCCATTGCCTTTAGTATATCCCCAGAAATCTCATCAATTCCAGCTGCCTTTCTAGTTTTCAACTTTTGTATCTTCCTGTAAATGTCATTGTTTTCATAGGTAAATTTTAATACTTCTTTAGTATTACTCACCTCCCCTATCCAGACATTATCCGTGTAACCAACAGTCTTTACATACTGCTCACTGAATACTACTGCCTTTTGAAGATCCTCGCATACACACTCCCCTTGTTCATTAATGATTCCTGGAATGTCCTGCTTTGAACCTGTTTCTGCCTTAAAATACCTATACATACCATTCCATTTTTCACTAAAATTTGTATGACCACCAATTATGCTTGCCAACACGTTATCCTTAGCCGACTTCTTTGCTAGATTCAATTTCCTAGTAAATTCCTTCAATTTTTCCTTACTTCCATAACCATTTCTAACTCTATTTCGTTCCAACCTGCACCTCCTTCTTGTCTCTTTACTACTCTGTTATAATATAGCGGATCTTTACCATTCCTTACCACCTTTAAAGGAACAAACCTATTTTCACATTCAACAATTGCTTTAAACCCATCCCAGAGTCTGTTTACATTTTTATTTACCATTTTCCAGCAATCATAGTTACTTTTTTTAAACTCACTCATGCCTGTTTTATCAGCCATATGGTACTGCCTAATAGTCATAATTTTAATACCTTCCTTTCTTTCACATTTATTTTTAACTACGACAAAAACAGCTTTGTGATCACTAATACCATCTATTACTTCGGTTTCTCTATAGAGCTCATCTGGTTTTATCAGCACCACATCCAAAATATTCTTCCCTCTAGTTCACGGCCTCTCAAACGCCCAAAATCTCACGCGTGCAAACCTAGGCGCAATATCTTCGTGCACTGTGCATTGGTTCCGCTCGGCTCGGACCAACGCTTTGTCTCCGGGCTATTCGGCTAAGCTCGGCTCAACTCAGCTCGGATTTGGAGCGCTACGGAGCAAGTGGAGAAGAGGGAAACAGGGGGAGCGAGCGAGACAGTCGTGAGGAAAGGAAGAGTAAGCGCTACTGCTCCAAATCGAGGAGTGGGGGGTCTGCACTCTGGTCAACCAAGCGAAGTCGTCTTTTGCACCGTGCACAGTGCATGCACCAGGCGCATGCACTGTGAGACGCCCTGCTCTAGTTGGTTCCATCACTTTCTGAATCAGCTGCCCTTCCCATATTAACTTATTTGCCATTTGTTGTTCATGCTTCCTGTCGTTCGCATTACCTTCCCAATTGACATTTGGTAAACTGAGATCACCTGCTACTATCACATTCCTTTCAATATCATTTCCAACATAGCTGATTATCTTATCAAATAATTCTGAATCAGCGTCAGCACCACCCTTTCCTGGTCTGTACACTCTAAAGACATCAAGTTGCCTACTATCCTTAGAGATGAGTCTTACACCCAGAATTTCATGTTTTTCATCCTTAACTTTTTCATAGCTTGCAAATTCTTCTTTCACCAGAATGAATACTCCCCCTCCTACTATTCCTATCCTATCTCTGCGATACACAATCCAGTTCCGTGAGAATATTTCTGTATCCATTATATCATTTCTCAGTCATGATTGAACTCCTATTACAATATCTGGTAAGTATATATCTATTAAATTAATTTGATTCCTTTGTTTATAAGGCTTCTACAGTTGAGCACTGTATTTTTATGTCATCCTTACTTGATTTCCAGTTCCCTGTTCAATTAACACCGCTCCCTAGGCCACCCCCTTTCCCTGAATGTACCTGCCTATAACCCTTCTAAACAAGTTTCCTAACTTATATGTACCACTGCGGTTTAAGTGAAGGCCATCTGAGCGCAGATCCCTGTCTCCTACCCACCTATTAGGATCTAGAAATCTCACTCCCAGTTTCCCACATACCCACTCCATAGTCTCATTTAAATCCCCAATCACCTTCCAGTCAGTATCCCTCCTACACAGTATTCCACTGATAACAATCTCCGCTTCCTTAAACTTCATCCGTGCTGCATTTACCAGATCCCACACATCCCCAACTATGTTGGTAGTTATACCTGCTTGCCATACATTGTTAGTACCAACGTGAAACACTACCACCTTCTCCTTCCGTTTTCAAGCCTTTAATAGCCCTTCCTTTTCTTCTGTCGATATCTTCCCTCATCCAGGGATCCAACTATACTTCTTCAATTTTAACTAAGAGGAGATGACTATTTCCTTGTACTTCCTTTGCAAATAATAATCACCACCACCACCTCCTAGAAGATAAACGGAATAAATCCTAGGACCCACCATTAAGTATCTATATCAGCATCATCATCACGATTCTCCATCTCCAGCTGTCCAGGTGCTGAGTATGAGCCTTCATCACTTCCTCCTGTCCAAGAATATAATTCTGTTCATGGGAACTCCTTCCACTTCAGCCCCCTCTCCCCAGATCCTTTCTTATATCTATTCACCTTATCTAAGGTCCTTCAACATCCTGTTATTTCTTTCCTGCTATTGTATTCACAAAGTACTCTTTTACTTTCCTTCCTTCCATCCTCCATCCTTTTAATGTGCCCATACTATCTTATGAGTCCCCTCTGGATAATCTAAGCCACACTTATGCTCACACAAGCTTCAGCTCAATTCACTTCATTCCTCGCTTTATCTTTCATTGTCCTCTGATGTATGGTGCATATGAACTTCACTGCAGAAGCTCAAATTTTGCTGCTGTCTCATTTGGAGAGAGTATATGTCGTGAGTGTGCCTGTCAGTACGGCAACATGGCAACTTTTAAACAAAACCTTGGAAAAAAAAAAAAAAAAAGTGGTAATTCAAATAGAAGAAGAATCATTAAACTGGTTTTGTAACTGGATGATGAATAAAGGTACATATTTTCATGAGACAAAATATGGGAAAGCATTGGCAGAATGGGTAAAAACAAGGTGATGCAGTGATGGCTGATGACTGAACTTTGTAACATGTGCCACATTACACCTTTGTAAATAAGTGATTATTAGAGGAAACTGTGCTGGCTGATGAACTTAAAACTTTGCACAATGTACCACATTTCACCTCTGTAAATATATAATTAATCACAATTACTCTTTGTTCATACGATGAATTACAACAGTATGATAAATTTATTAAGCCATAATTTGTGCTATGACTTTGGGAAAATTTCCTCACTTGCAGTGTGTAGCTTATACACTCAAACTTATTTCGAAATGGGGACTTTTCAGTAAAAAAAAAATAATATTCAGAATCTCATAAAGTTATGCAGAAAATTAGTAGACATATCAAAATCCACTGAGATTCTCAAAGGTGCACAGAAACATTTTTTTCTTCCACAATAATGAATGGAATTCAACTCTTCATATACTACAAAGATGTCAAAAACAGAAGACAACCAAGCAAGTAACCATATGGTTTGGGTCACAAAGCATTCAGGAGATAGTGGGATCAATCTCACCACTGCCATCCCTGTAAATGGTTTTCTGTGGTTTCCCATTTTCACAACAGGCAAATCCTGGGGCTGTACCTTTCTTAAGCCATGTTCGCTTGCTTCCTTCCTATTCATATCCCTTTCCCATCCCATTGTTGCCGTAAAACCTGTTTGTGTTGGTGTGACATTTTTAAAAAATTAAAGAGTGCCATTGTACTGTATCCTCCCCTCTTAACCCTTCCAGTAAATCTTACAGTATTGCAATGGGAGCTACTGACTTATTGATACATTGAACAGTTTTGATCAAGTAATGCTCACTGTGATATGTTCTACAGTGACAGTGCCTGAGTGAACAGTGTTATATCTCAACCTTCATAAGAGCTCACACAGTTGAGAATTGAAGCAGTTTGAATCTTTGGGGATTATACTGTATGTCACAATTAATCACTAAAAAAATAGTTTTCTTTATGAGTGGCAATATAATTGTATGTACACCAGGAAACAGAACTAGTGTTTCTCACATGGAATTAATATGCAGTACAAAGACATTGAAGAGAATCAAACATGTTCCATTGCAACTCTGTTGGATTCCTGTTTAAAAGGACAAGTTTTTTGCAGTTTGAATGTTCACAGTGTTGCTGCAGACAGATTGCTAGATCTTACTAATCAACAAGAGGATCCTGAATCTATAAATCTATAATATGGTGAGTATTTAGGTCTTTGAATCTTTGGGGAATATACTGTATGTCATACTTAATTGCTAAAAAAATAGTTTTATTAGTGTCAACACTATTGTACCGAGTGGGCAGAATAAAGTGGAACTGCTCCATCCTGTGCGTGGGAATTCCTGAGCAAGTGAGTCAGACAGTGACAAAATACAGTGCCGAATGTACTGAAGACCGCACTACCGTGCCAGGTTTCAGTCTTTGTTGAACTTTTGCAAAAGTGGCATGTGTTTCATTAGTGACATTAGTAGTGTCTGAATTCAGTGAAATGGCTCAGGTGGCTCAAGTCGGGTATCGGTATGCTGTTTACAAGTCATACGTCCATACAGAAAGTGCAAGGGCTGCAAAGAGATTATCTCAAGAGACATTTCCTTATGTTCAAGCTCCAGGTCAGACTTCGATTCGTAGATTAGTAAATAAGTTATGTAAGACAGGAAGTTTTCTTGATAAGAGACATAATAAACCACGTACAGTACTCACACAAGAAACTGTAGGTAACATTGGTAACACTCTGGAAAGGTCTCATACAAAATTACTTTGACGACTTGCTCAGGAAATGGAAATGTTCTATGGTTCTGTTCGAATGGATACAAAGTTACTGAAAGATAATGAAAAATTTCCTAAGCAGGTGCCAGAAATGCTTGAACAACAAACGGAGGCAGTTTCAACATCTCTTGGTGTCATATATGTGAGTACTTTTATTTGTTGTGTTGTTTGTTTTTTTGTTAGAAATAGCTTACGCGACAATGTATTTACTGTGGACTTCCTGTCACTTACGCACCCCCTGTGTACAGGCTCACATATACACATGTTAGAGTGGCACCCAACCTATCTCACAGTACGTGAACTCGTCCAACACACTGCGCATACGCTGTGCTGTGAAGGATAATGTCGTCAGTGAGAGACCGGTCAAATAGTTATTATCCAAGTTGTTCTCAAAACAGGAAGAATGCAGCTGGATTGAAATTGAATATCCCTGAAACTGTACAACACAACAGTGTCATGAAGGTCTTTGTGAGGCATACAGGAATTCAACAATTATTTCCTTAGAATGTCAGTTCACAGTATTTTTAGTGTGCATGTTGCATTTACTGGTGATGACAAGGAAATGTAGGACAGAGTAGTCATGTTCAAATTCAAGTTTATAAATCACAATGCATGAAAACTGTAATTGCAATTGGTTTCTTTTAATGCAAATGTGTATCTGTTATGGATTATGACAGTGATGCTGAAACTGATAGTGAATGATGTTAAGTCTATTTGTTAATAGCAGCAATAACATGTTAGAAATGTTCTGTTTGACCAATAATTACTGCTGTACTTTATTTTCAATTTTAAGTTACAGTTCCCTGTATGCCATCTGTGTTTTATTACATAAGTCAAACAGCTGAGGTTAGTTATTGATCAACTGGCGAACTGTAGACTTGCTTGCAGCAAGACCATCAAAACATCGTTTGTAGTCCCTACTGGTGTTTATATCGCTATTGATGTTATTGTTTATTGATGGTACATCTTTTAATATGTTTATCTCTTATCCTTACAAATGTTTCTTCACATAAAATATGCACCCTAGATAAGTATTATAAAAATTAGACAAAAAGTGTGTGTTACATAAATAAAGAAATGATAAATTTTTATTTTACGGAAGTAGTCTTCATCCATTTTTTCCATGATCTCTATGGATAGGGTACTGTACCAGAACTCTCCACCTTGCTCTATCTTTCCAACACTCCTCTTTTAGCACTATATTGCTTTAGACTCGTCTAGTATCAACACAGCCCATTACAGAGCTGCTCTATTTCATTCATGATTCATCACCAGAAGAACTGGTCACAAAAAAAGACAAAGAGGCACACTAACAAAATGGAAACAAAATATTGCTACTGTGAACAGACCCATATTTTCTGAATGCTAATAACCTTGGTATTTCTGCAGAATCTTCACCTCTAGATTTCTTTTAGTTTATTTTTTGACAGTAACGTATTGTATGTTATCCAGGTGGAAAGTAACAGATATGCCCTATAGCAAATAAACCTAAAGAAGCAAGAAGGCCCTTTGAAACCTAAATCAGTGCATGCACAGAGGAAACCACTGGCACTGAATGAAGTTATATTTTTCAGTAGTGTTTCATACGAGCTTATTTTGTAAACCTTATCTACAGGACTACTGGAACACAATACCAATTCTAAAAACTGACTACAAGAAATACAATGTTGAGCGATCAATGATTTGGTGAGCAGTGTTTGGGCTGAAATCACCTTATTTTGTGAACCTTATCTGCAGGACTACTGGAGCACAATACCAATCCTAAAAACTAACTACGCAAAATCCATTGGAATGTTGAGCGACTGATGATTTAGTGAGCAGTGTTTGGGCTGAAATCACAGCAGAATCATGAGCATCAACTGTAGTAAGGCTTGTAGCTAGAGATCATTTCTCACACAGAATACCATCAGTGGGTGCGAAGAAAGAAGCGCACACACACACAGTGTAAGTGCAAGGTCTGCTATGGTAAGTCCAAGCACAACAATGGCCATGTTGTGAAAAATTTAACAACTGTATACTGCTGTAAATGTGACTTACGTCTTCGCATAGGAGAATGTTTTGAGTGTTACCATACCAAAGCTAGGTATTGGGAATAATAATGTGTTGTTCAGTGACTGAAAACTATCCAACCTTATGAGTAAATTCGAAATTTAAGTGTGTGAACGAGGATTTCTTCTTCATTTTTTTCCATGTCGCACCGACACAGATAGGTCTTATGGCAACGATGGGACAGGATTTGCCTGATGTGAAAATGGGAAACCATGGAAAACCATCTTCAGGGCTGCCGGCAGTAGGGTTCCAACCCATTATCTCCCGGATGAAAGCTCACAGCTGCGCGCCCCTAACCGCACGGCCAACTCGCCCGGTAACGAGGATTTTAAAATGTACCAAACTTGTAGTCTGAGTTCCTTTCCATTGCTGAAGGTAAGCATTTTTTAACTGACTTCATGAGACAGTCTGCTTTTTCAAGCATATGTATATACAATTGTTTAATTATATTGCAAAAACTGACAGAACTGTGATTTTTTCCTGAGAGTCTAAAACATGCCGGCACAGGATAGGGATGCCATCTTGAATCGACCGGGCTCATAGTGTTAAGGGCCAGTACAGAGGAAAAAGATGAAAGGCACTTAGAGATGCTAAAATAAAACAACTGTCAAATAAAGTGCTGTAACGCAAAAAGAGAAGAGACTGTTCATTACATGTTTGGGCAGTGACAAATATACAAGTTTACTTGAAAGAAATCAGGAAAAATATGAATAGAATGGACAGGACACTCAAAATAGGATTTGTAGCTATTTATAGTAGCAAGATATCTAATGACATCTAAAGAGCAACATAAGATCTGTTTATACAGTACCTGTAATTTTCCCCAGAGTTTGCACTTTTCACAGCCTACACAGTCCATGATGCGAGATATGTTCCTGAAGTGCTGTCGGAACTCATCTTTCAGTTTGCGAGCCTGCTTACCTCCATTAAACATTACACTCTCGTTGAAATGGTCAGGAAATGACCTATCGATAGACAAAAGAGACCCATTATCTCATAATCTACAGGCTATTTCTAACTACACAGAAAACAAGTACATACATGATTAAATTTCAAGGATGTGAGATTTACACTGGAAAACAATTACAGCCAGAACTGGTTAGGAAGTATCTGTGGGGACCAAAAAAAAAAAGTCAAAGAGGGAACATGCTAAAAAATGAAAAACAATTGCGCTCTTAAATTTAAGGTTAGGAATGAATGTAAAAATAATTATGACGAAAACGAAGAAACAAGTTTTCACAATTATAATTACAATTACAATTATAATTAATTTTAAGAACACCAACATAGTAAAACAGCAAGGAGAAATGTTCTGAGAAACTCAAACTATATACGTTGCTTACAACTGTGTTTAAAGTTTGTAGGAATGTCCCAACGTCTGGGCAATTTGCACATGTTTCATGTGTGGATTAACATCCACTTTCTGAATAAACTTCAATTTTTCATCATTTCTAAGCTATCGAGCTTCTTTCTTCTCCATAACTGAATGTCCTGCAAACTACTATGTGTAAGTACAGTAGGCCTAATTTATGTACATTGGTATATAATTCACTTACGAACATAAAAATAAGCACCAACAAGTCAGCTATATGCGTACGTACGTTTAAGCTTTTTCCAATCGTGAAATTACCAGTGTTTTGCCCCAGTGTAGCAGTGGGATCATCAGTTGGAATGCTACACCTTTCCAAAACGCTGGTGCTAGTGCACCGTTGAGATACCACTACAAGCCTCCTATGTAGGACAATACAGTGATTGTGCACTAGGGGAAGCATGTATCTCCACTTATATAAATGCCTGCCTTTGGCCTGTTCCTACGTTGTTACACAATTCACTTATGACACATAAAATTAAGCACCAACACGTCACACGAGGCACCGTTGCACAATCCAAACAAACACAGGCCCACATCAAAGACTGGCTTGAGACTGACACTCCCTGCAGCTGTAGGCCGACACGCTACCATGCTCCGGGGCCATGAAATTAAGTTCTCTACCAAATCCTTACCCAGGCCAGTCATCGCTCGCTGGTGCATCGTGCGTGCAATGTGGCCAGGAACGCTAATTTAAATTTCTTATGATGGGAGTTACGAATGTAGAACAGTGAAGTAAGTGTGCTACCCAGGACATGGACTGGACTATGGAATAATGATGTAATAACCATTGGAATAATGATGTAATAACCAGGGAAACGTGCTAGAGAGGGACATCTTAATCAGTTTTGACTGTATATAAAATAAGATATAATATTAAATGCTCAGGTAGGAAAGTTAACACACATATGAGAAACAGATAAAGAGCTGTGACGTACACCACATAACCACTTGCAGACAGAGTACACATAAAAGAAAGATAAAGCATGAAATATATTTTACTTTCGATCCGTATCGATGATTATCTGTATATATAAATTAAGTTTTGTCTGGACATTGCTCAGAATTTGAAAAGAATGGTATTTCTGTATTGGTCATGTCCCAGTAACAAGGAAATGCACTTCTTACTTTTCTGGAATTTCTGTGTCTGTCTGTCTGTCTGTCTGTCTGTCTGTCTGTCTGTCTGTCTGTCTGTCTGTCTGTCTGTATGTATGTACACGCATCATGAGTAAACATCTGAAAAGAATTTAATTAAAATTGGTATGTAAACTCGGGGGATGAACCACTACAATCTAGGCTATAAATCATTTTATTCATGCTGAGTAAAATGGTAGTTTGGGGGAAAGCCTAAAATTTAATTCTCAATTATTTATAATATTAGTGGTCCTATCGATAAATACTACATAACTAAAGTTATATAGAATTAAATTTCCGATCATTTATGTCCTATACATTTTTAGCGTACCGGATATGATAACACAGATATTCATGAATTTGCATTTTTGTTGCTAAGTCCATATCAACTACATAGCAAAAGTTATAGAGAATATACCGTACCGACTACGATAATATTGGCATTTCAGAGTCGGAAGAAAACTAAATGTAAAGGCCTAAAATATCAAAAGTGCATAACATTGATCAATAACATTACATTGACCATTGTTTGTTGTGATGTTCTTTTGTCTCTTATGCTGCCACTCAACTCCAATAGATGGGATTACTGCTGCGTACCGAGTATAACAGCCTGGCTGAATACTGGCGGGAAATAGCTGGGGAGTTAGAAAACTTTCTTCCTTTGCATGCTATTCCTCTGGTTCATACTTTTTCTGATACTGCTGGTACATAACACATTGGTTCATCATATTACTCCAGCTATTCGATACCTACTCTGACGTGCTGTTTTGAATGAGCAGTGTGAACACTTAAGCCAGAAGCTCACTTAGTAGTAGTAGTAGTAGTAGTAGTAGTAGTAGTAGTAGTAGTAGTAGCAGCAGCAGTAGTAATGGTAGTAGTACCGGACGAGTTGGCCATTCGGTCAGGGGCATGAGCTGTGAGCTTGCATCCGGGAGATAGTTGATCCGAACCCCACTGTCGGCAGCCCTGAAAATAGTTTTCCGTGGTTTCCCATTCTCACACCAGACAAGTGCTGGGGCTGTACCGTAATTAAGGCCACAGCCGCTTCCTTCCCACTCCTAGACCTTTCCTATCCCATCGTTGGCATAAGACCAATCTGTGTCGGCGCGACGTACAGCAACTAGCAGGGGGAAAAAAAAAGTAGTAGTATGACCTGGTCTAGAATTACAATTTAGACCTATTCCAAATTATAGCACCACAATTCACTAAATAACTCAAAATTCAACCCTGAAGAGAGCCGTTTCTTAAGAAAAGCTTCTTCCTCTTCACTTTTATTAAATTCTACATTCATTTTATTTCAAATTAGCTGTGAAGAGGGGCTTCTCCTCTGACTTGGAGGAAAAATTTGTCTCCAAATCAGATAGATTTTTCTGCCGCCAGTGTAGTGAATTGACATTTTCTAACTCATTGGGTACTTCGAGGAACAGCTTATTAAAAGGGCATATACTTTTTGCCCTGGAACTCTCCACTATTTGATCCCCTCTCCCCTCGCCGAAAAAAGGAAGAGTGTTCACGAATCACAGCTGTCTAGGGCTTGATCATTCCAGCTTGGAACTTTGGACCGTTAGATCGGCAGCGTAGCACTGTTCCACAAAAGTGAGAAAATGTGTGGTTTTTCATTTGATGGAGTATTTCATATTAAAGCATTGCTTTTAATCACGCCATTCCTACTGACGACATTGTAATGACCTATGTTCATTTCAGTTGGGAAAACTACTAAGACAGCCTTTCTGAGAATGTAAAAAGCAGGTGGAGAGTGAGTGTCTGTCATTATAATGAAAACTCCCCAACCTGATTGTGACTGATGGTAGGCAAGTGGGCTTACCATTATAATGAAAATTCCCTAACCTAGTCTTCATATGAGAAAAGACGTTTGGTGACTTCCCAGGCGCATTTCTAGGGTAACGTTAAGACATATCCAATTTAATACAATCTTGCTCATAACGTATACAATACCTAACCTAGAATTCTATATACAATGTAGAATTCCGTAGCGAAGCACGGGTACATCAGGTAGTGTTATGTAAGTTGAAAAAACGAGTATAATTGTTCCACCTAGTCAATCATTCAAAATTTATTCACAATTTAAAATTGTAAATTCATCATATTAAAACAGCACTCAGACAATTAATAATAGTAAAACAGGCCTCCTTTCACCCTAATTCTCGTAAGAAAACTTCCTTTTACAGTCTGATACACAGAACCTCGAATATTCCGCTTTCTAAGTATAACTGTATGAAAGAAATTAATACCATCTATGAAATAGCATTAAAAAACAGCTATAATGAAAACTAGGTGACTAAAATCATCAACAAGGTAAAAAATAAACCTGTCACCACTTTAAAGAAACGTACTGCTGACAGTAAAAAGAAGTATGTTACATTCACAAAAATTTTCAAGTTGCTGATATTTTTAAGAAACATAATCTCCAAGTTTCTTTTAAGACCAATAATACCAGTGCTAGATTACTTTACAATACAAATGTCGTAAATAATATTAAAAATACATTTCTATATTCAGGGGTGTATAGAATAAAATGCGATCATTGTTAGGCAAGTTATAAAGGTCAAACAGGTGGGAGTTTTAATATCTGCTATTTGAGAACAACATTATCATCATCATCATCATCATTTCCCTTTATCCAGCTGTAGCCGGGTAGGGGCAAATATGGTTCCTCTCCACTTTCTTCGGTCTTTCCACCACTCCTCCTCCAACACTGTGTCCCAGTCCAGGTTTCTTCCTATAATGCTGCGTTGGATGGTATCCTTCCATCTCAATCGTGGTCGTCCACGGCCTCTCCTTCCTTGGATTTCGCTTTATGTGCCCAAACCATCTTAGTCGGCTCTTCTCTATTCTATCATTCATTTTCTCCACTCCAATTTCTTCCCGGATTTTCTCATTCCTTATTTTGTCTCGTCTACTCTTCTGTATCATACTCCTCAAGAACTTGATTTCAGCTGCCTGTATTCGACTCTCATTCTTCTTTGTCATTGTCCAAGTTTCTGCTCCGTAAGTTGTTATGGGTACGTAATACATCTTGTACATAGTATCCTTTGCTTCCGTTGGCATATCTTTGTCCCATAACATGTTTCTTACACTATGATAGAAACAACTTCCAGCTTGAATCCTTTTACTAATCTCAGCATCCAGTTGAGCATTCTCCATTAATTCACTCCCCAGGTATTTAAACGTTTCCACTACTTCCAGGGGCTTGTCTGCAAGAACATGTCAATGCAAAAGAGATACATTACATTCTCTCCTATGAGTAGGCCTGGGATTTTAGACTTTTAAAAGCCAGTATCCAGTATTCGGAAGATGGGTTCAAACCCCACTGTCGGCAACCCTGAAGACGGTTTTCCGTGGTTTCCCATTTTCACACGAGGCAAATGCTGGGGCTGTACCTTAATTAAGGCCACGGCCGCTTCCTTCCTATTCCTAGGCCTTTCCTATCCCATCGTCGCCATAAGACCTATCTGTGTCGGTGCAATGTAAAACAAATAGCAAAAAAAAGAAGAAGAAAAAGACTTTTAAAAAATTAGTTTTACGCACCTAAAATAGGCTTTTAAAACGAGTAAATGGGCTTTTATAAGAGAAAATGGCACTTAAAATCTACTTTAAAAATGTGTATATAGGCAGAAAATAGACTTTAAATTATTACAATATTCACCTAAACTGTAACATGTTATTTGTTTTTACTGTAAAAAATGTGGTATCCCTATCCCTTAACAGAAATGACTGGAAAATTAAGATACAAGAAAAAAGACATTTGTCAAAAACAGTTATGGATTATATGAAAAATGAAATGAAATGGCATGTGGCTTTTAGTGCCGGGAGATCCCAGGATGGGTTCGGCTCGCCAGGTGCAGGTCTTTTGATTTGGCGCCTATAGCCGACCTGCGCGTCGTGATGAGGATGAAATGATGATGAAGACAACACATACACCCAGCCCCCGTGTCAGAGAAATTAACCAATGATGGTTAAAATTCCAGACCCTGCCGGGAATCAAATCCGGGACCCCTGTGACCAAAGGCCAGTGCGCTAACCATTTAGCCATGATATGAAAAACCATAATCACTACTGAACCAAAACCTTAATACCAAAATCACTGAACACAACTGCAACGGGGTAGGCATCCCATAATGGTGCAAACATGAACAGAGTATGTGTTTATTTATTTGTGAGGAACATTCCTACAGTACTTTCATTTGTAGTTTGCTTTACAAGAAATACTAATCTTCTACAAATTTTCCACAGTCAGGCTAGGTCTTTTGTCAGTTAAAATCATTTTGAAAGCACAAAAAGAGCATTCCACACTCACAGATGTTAGGGGGTCAGAGGAAAATTTACTTACATTTTTCAGTACAGTTTCAGTAGGCAAGTCAACCTTTTCCCCACCCATTATCTGATGTACCCTTCTCAGCACTGAGTAACCTGGATTCTTCTGCAGTACTGTACATTAGGTCATTTGTCTCTTATTTCATCCCCTACATTGCTCCTAGCACTTTGTATATTATTCTCAGCTTCCTCAATTATGGAAAATTGCTGTTTCGAGACAGTTTCCTTTTTCTTCCATTTTTGTAATGGTGACTGGAAGAAATGAAAAATTTGCCTGACTATAAGCAGTGTCTCTCTGAACACTAGAATAATCCTTTAGCAGCTCTTTGACTGATGACACACATGCAGAGTTGTCCGTTAAAGGCACATTGTCTATCACAGTCATGATTTCTTCAAGATTTTCCGCATAATACAGGGCAGTTTCCATCCAGGAGCCCCAACGGGTGATGACTAGCTGAATATAAGACAAGATAGAAGATTTTTTTTTTTTGCTAGGGGCTTTACGTTGCACCGACACAGATAGGTCTTATGGCGACGATGGGATAGGAAAGGCCTAGGAGTTGGAAGGAAGCGGCCGTGGCCTTAATTAAGGTACAGCCCCAGCATTTGCCTGGTGTGAAAATGGGAAACCACGGAAAACCATCTTCAGGGCTGCCGATAGTGGGATTCGAACCTACTATCTCCCGGATGCAAGCTCACAGCCGCGCGCCTCTACGCGCACGGCCAACTCGCCCGGTGATAGAAGATTTAATACAATATGTAAAAGACGACGAGAATCTAATTGTGATGGGAGACTGGAATGCAGTGGTAGGCCAAGGAAGAGAAGGTAATACAGTAGGAGCATTCGGACTGAGACAAAGGAACGAAAGAGGAAGTCGGCTGGTTGAATTCTGCACTGATCATAATTTAGTCCTTGCCAATACTTGTTTCAAACACCACAAACGACGGCTGTATATGTGGACGAGACTTGGAGACACTGGAAGGTATCAGATAGACTTCATTATAATTAGGCAGAGATTCAGAAACCAGGTATTGGATTGCAAAACTTTCCCAGGAGCAGACGTGGACTCTGACCACAACTTGTTGGTCATGAAATGTCATCTGAATATGAAGAAATTGAAGAAAGGAAGGAATGCAAGCAGATGGGATCTAGACAAGTTGAAAGAAAAGAGTGTGAGGGATTGTTGCAAGGAACATGTTGCACAAGGACTAAATGAAGAGGCTGAAGGAAACACAATAGAGGAAGAGTGGATAGTCATGAAAAATGAAGTCAGTAGAGCTGCTGAAGAAATGTTAGTAAGGAAGAAAGGATCAACTAAGAATCAATGGATAACTCAGGAGATACTAGACCTGATTGATGAACGATGAAAATACAAGAATGCTAGAAATGAAGAGGGCAGAAAAGAATACAGGCGATTAAAGAATCGAGTGGATAGAAAGTGCAAGGTAGTTAAGGAAGAATGGCTGAAGGAGAAGTGCAAGGATGTCAAAGGTTGTATGGTCCTATGAAGGTTAGATGCTGCATACAGGAAAATCAAAGAAACCTTTGGAGAAAGGAAGTCTAGGTGTATGAATATTAAGAGCTCAGATGGAAAACAACTTCTAGGGAAAGAACAAAGCAGAAAGATGGCAGGAAGATATCCAACAGTTGTATCAAGGTAAAGATGTAGATGATTTGGTTGTGAAACAAGAAGAGGGTGTTGATGATGATGAAATGGGAGACCCAGTTTTGAGGTCAGAGTTTGACAGAGCTGTGAGAGACCTAAATAGGTACAAGGCACCTGGAATTGATGACATTCCCTCTGAATTACTGACTGTCTTAGGAGAAACCAGCATGGCAAGGTTATTCCATCCAATTTTCAGCAGAATGTTGTTATACCTATTCTCAAGAAAGCCGGTGCTGATAAGTCTGAAGACTACCGCACTATTAGTTTAGTATCTCATGCCTGCAAAATTTTAACACGTAATATTTACAGAAGAATGGAAAGACAAGTTGAAACTGAGTTGGGAGGAGATCAATTTGGCTTCAGAAGAAATGTAGGAATACGCAAAGCAATCCTGACTTTACGCATGATCCTAGAGGATCGAATTAAAAAGGACAAGCCCACGTACATGGCGTTCGTAGATCTAGAAAAGGCATTCGATAATGTTGATTGGACCAAGCTATTTAAGATTCTGAAGATGATTGGTATCAGATACTGAGAATAAAGAATTATCTACTATCTGTATAAAAATCAGTCTGCAGGGCTTTGAAAAAGAAGCAGCAATCCAGAAATGAGTGAGGCAAGGCTGCAGTTTGTCCCCCCTCCTTTTCAATGTTTACATAGAACAGGCAGTAAAGAAAATCAAAGAGGAATTTCGAAAGGGAATCACAATCCAAGGAGAGGAAATCAAGACCTTGAGATTTGCCGATGATATTGTTATTTTATCTGAGATTGCAGAAGATCGAGAAGCTGCTGAATGGTATGGACAAAGTCTTGGGTAAGGAGTACAAGATGAAAATAAATAAGTCCAAAACAAAAGTAATGGAGTGCAGTCAAACAAAGGCAGGTGATGCAGGAAATATTAGATTAGGAAATGAAGTCTTAAAGGAAGTACATGAATATTGTTACTTGGGTAGTAAAATAACTAATGATGACAGAAGTACGGAGGACATAAAATGCAGACTAGCACAAGCACGAAAGTGCTTTCTTAAGAAAAGAAATTTGCTCACTTCAAACACTGATATAGAAATTAGAAAGATGTTCTGAAGACTTTCATCTGGAGCGTGGGATTGTATGGAAGTGAAACATGGACGATAATCAGCTTGGAAAGAAAGAGAATATAACCTTTTGGAATGTGGGGTTACAGAAGAATGCTGAAGGTGAGATGGATAGATCGCATCACGAATGAAGAGATAATGAATCGAATCGGTGAGAGGAGACTGATGTAGCTAAATTTGACGAGAAGAACAGATAGAATGATGGGACACATCTTACGACACCCAGGACTTGTTCAGTTGGTTTTTGAAGGAAGTGTAGGTGGTAAGAATGGTAGGGGTAGACCAAGGTATGAATATGACAAGCAGATTAGAGCAGATGTAGGATGCAATAGTTACGTTGAAATGAAATGGTTAGCACAGGTTTAGGGTGGTATGGAGCACTGCATCAAACCAGTCTATGGACTGATGACTCAAGCAACATCCTAATTCATGATCTTCTATATGGCCTGAATGTCACAGTGAAGAATACCTGGTACCAGCACCTCCTGAGAATGCGACAGTGAGTGAAGATGAATACAGTGATGAACACGCAGAAGATAGGAGATATGCATACCAACCCAACATCTTAATACCCCTGTGAACCAAATGAACCACAAATCTTGTCTCAACAAGGGAATCTCGCCAAAGGTCTTATTTAAATTTGTTGAAGCAACAGGCTGAGCCTTTAGCTTTGCAAGTGAAAGGATGGAATCTTCCTTTCCATTATATGACAAGTTTTTTCGTGACCATAATACTGTGTTGTTTTTTTTTTCCTTAATATTTCTCCAAAGAAGGTGACATAGTTTTTATAATGATATCGAATTCATTATGGAGATTCTTGGCCATGATTTCAGTGTAAATGAATGGCACGGTTCACAGATTCTAGCAAAGTTAGTCTGAAAGCACTACTTCTCCAGAAAGGGAAAAATGTTTCCTTCAGTTCTGATTGCTCATGCAGCTATTCTGATGGAGACATATGAGAACTTCATCATCCAATATGAGAAATACAAATGGCATACAGTAAAACCTTGTTAGTACGTTCCTCATTAACACGTTTTCCCACTTAACACATCGTAAATTTGAAGTCCTGACGTCCATCGTATTAAATCTGTATAAAAAATACCTCACTTAACACGTCATGATTTTTCGTCTTTACCGCTTAGTACGAACATATATTTCCCAGACCTGAAAATGTTTTTGTTATCCCTTGTGTACGGAATGTGATTTCCAACCGAGATAAGAGCCCTCGCCACGGGTCGGTTGGAGATAGTTGCGCGATAAGAGGAAATGACCTTGAATTCTCAAGCACCTAGTATATAGCGCCTTCAAGGGGCAAGCTGTTAGCTTCGGTAAAGCATTATTGACTGACAGCAATTACTTTACACTAGAACAAGACAGGACAATGCTAAGGTAAAGTACAGTAATAGATTCCACTGCGACTAGGAGCGCTGAATTCATTTTTCACAAGTTTTTTTTTTTTTTTTCCTTCAAAGCTCTCTTGTTGACATACATGGCTTATGGCTGGGAGTCATCCAAAATTATGTGTCACGGAAGTTACTGCCACAAAATGTATAACGGAAGTGTAACTCTAGCAACCGGGCAGCCGTTGGAGGATGGTCATGATCGAGAGATATATCTATGATCATTTGATTTACTCAAAGGGAAAAGTGGTTTTTTTTTTTTCCTATGGAAAGGTCTTTGCTGTCAGTGAGATTGTTGAATAACCCAGTACACATGATTGTGCTTGTAGTCTATTTCACATTCCAATCAGAAGTCAGAAATTTATTTGTACAAAATCATTCTTTCCAACTTCGGAAACTTTCCTTCGCGCACTCGTATCCTTTTTCCGTTTCTATTTTGCTCATACGCATTTTCAATTTTGTCTCGGTTTTCCACAATAGTGTTCAAAGTAGAAGGTGCTAATTTTAACGTTCGCACCAACTCTACGTGAAAATGTGGATTCCTATCTACTTTTTGAAGGATGTTATTTTTTTCATTAGTGAGTGGTTTCACGGCCCTTTTCTTATCCATAGCTAGGCTATCACAAGACAGATACCGTATGTACCCCGCTACTGAACTTCTCACGATTGTGTAATGGTTTTCATATACTGTAGGCCTATCCCATTAAAACGTTATATAAAGAATAAAGATGCAGGCAATGGTAAAGCGGTGTACCATTCATACAAAAGCACAAACGGCTAGTTTGACAGTTGGTACATTTTTATTATTCACCGGCGAGTCTGTCCAAACCAATGCCGAGTACTGCCGAAGTATTGTGTTCAAGATGGTGGCCGAAGGCACTTAATCGCGTATGGCAAGTATAACCTCGTGAGAATTCATGCTCGAACAAAGTGACCAGAAAACAGTGATTAATTACCCACTGGTCAGAAACCTAAGGCTTCAACTAACATTTCATTATACAAATGTTTTAGGAATGAAGTGATCTGTTATAATATGTAGGGATTGCAGCTACCTCTATGAGGCCAAGGGAAAAAGAATGTCATATCTTTAATTCTCCAGTAGAGAATTAATGATTTTTTTTTCTCGACTTTTTCACACTTTTTAGTGCTCTCCTTTATCTCCTGAAACACTACACACACAATGTAAAAGGTACTAATGTGTAAAGTGATACCATCTCCCTTTTGGATAGTTTTTAATGGGATATTCGATAGTATGTTTTCCCGCTTAACACGATTTTTTCGTCGCCTCTGTAGAAACGTACTAACGAGGTTTCACTGTATAAGTGGAGATCTCAAAGTAACAACAATTCTACTCGGCATGCAGCTCAGATACGCAAAGTGCTGGACTGCTTTCTATGTTAGTGGGACAGCAGAGATAGATAAAAAAGAACACTACTGTGGGAAAAAATGGCCTACTCTGAATGAACTACTGCCTAGAGAGATAAATATGATGAACACTCCTCTTGTTGAACCAAAAAATGTGTATCTATCCCTGTTGCAAATTAAACAGAGTCTCGTCAAAATAGTTTGAAAGCCATGGCAAAACACCACGTGAATTGAGGTACTTCTGAGAGAAGTTCCTAAGGATAAGTGAAGCAAAAATAAAGGAAGGAATAGTCCATTTGAAGGATCACAAATTAAGGAATTAATGGCTGATGAACATGTTTAAAAATTGACTTGGCTGGTTTTCACTAGTGTCTGCAAGAACTTTTTAGGCAACCAGAAGACAGTGAACTGCCATGATATTGTACATGAATAACTGAGATCATACCACCATACAGGATGTTATAGGTCAGTTAATCTACATTTCTTGAACTTCTTCCTGGATAACCTTGGTGCTGTTAGTGACGAACATGGTGAACAGTGCCACCAGGATATTTTTCAAGTGGAAAAGTGTCATCAAGGCAATTGGAGTGCCGCAATTTTGTTAAACTAATGCTGGACCTAACGAAGAGACATCCCTAAGGCAAAGTATCGCAGGAAATGGAGAAGGAAATATTTTTAGGTATGTTTCTTCACTTTTCTTTACTCTTACGTTGTATTTTTTTTTTTTTTTGCTGTTTACATTTGGGGTGTGAGAACGTGTCATTTTGCCAGGTACGCATAATACATAGGCTGATGTAAGCAGTTACAAAAACTGCTATCACATGAAAACTGAGGCCGATACAGAAATTAGATCTGGGATTCAGGGATGAATTATCTTTCAGAAACAGCATGTTTTGTTCTTGTGACAGAAAAAAAGTTTCTCTTGTTGTAGACCAGTGTTACTGGAGATTAACTGTTTGAGAAAGGTATGTTTGTACATATGTATTTGGAAGAAATGTTTGGTTTTCAGTGCAGAGGTCACCACCAACATAAAGGAACTCCCAGGGCAAAACCACACCACACCCATAATATCAGACCCGCTAGACCCTATTTATTTCAGTAAAAATATATAGACTGAGGATGGCAGCTAATAGTGGTAACCGTTACACTACAGAGGTGAACTTCTTTGGCATTGATTCCACCACACAGGCTACTTGAAGCCTCAGACAGTGCCAATTCACTACAAGAGAATTGGTCGCTTTAATATCAGACCCCGCTAGACCCCGTTTATTTCAGTAAAGTTATTACAGGGTATACATACAGTATATGCACTATAGTGGTTGGGCATAAAAATATACACTACATGACTCTTGTGCCTCTTTCAGCACAGATCTGAATAATAAACATAAACAAATAAGTTTGGTTACACGTTTTAAAATAAACTGCTTGAATTTCCCTTGGTTGGAAATAAGTCTCTTTCCCTCTTCTTTGGCACTGTAAACTCGTGTCCTCATTGTGAGGTGGTGCAGCTTTTTTCAGGCACACCCACAATGGAGGTGAGCTGCATGAATCATTTTAAGCACACTTTTATTATTTTTATTTTTTGCAATTGGCTTTATGTCGCACTGACACAGATAGGTCTTATGGTGACGATGGGATAGGAAAGGCCTAGGAGTGGGAAGGAACTGGCTGTAGCCTTGATCAAGAAACAGCCCCAGCATTTGCCTGGTGTGAAAATGGGAAACCACGGAAAACCATCTTCAGGGCTGCCGACAGTGGGATTCGAACCCACTGTCTCCCAGATGCAAGCTCACAGCTGCACGTCCCTAACTGCATGACCAACTTGCCCGGTCATTTTAACCACATACCAGCCCTCCTGCAATTATTATATTTCTGGCAGTACCAGGAATCTAACCTGGGCCCCTGAGGACGGAAGCTAATAGTGGTGGAGGTGGACTTCTTTGTCTTTGGCATTGATTCCATGGCACATGCTATTTGAAGCCTCAGGCAGTGCCAATTCATTATGAGAGAATTGGCCTGTTTAACAAAAATTGATGCCTGCTAGGCCATCAGATGATACTGATTTTGATTCCCATAGGGAACTAGAAATATTTGTCCTGAATGAGTAAATTCATAATTCCAACATAAATGGTTCACAGCCTGTGCAGTGGCCTCCACTACATGCACTAGCAATGCATCTTGGTTGGTGTGCTAGTTACCAACTGATGAGCCCAAATTGGCGCACTGGGGCAAAATGCTGGCAACCAAGAATGAGTTAGCTGGAACATTTATTATTTCCAATAATGGACAATTTACAGTGTACTGAAATTATAAATTTAGTCATATGGGAAAAATTTTTCAAGTTCCTAATAGAAATAGAAATCTATATGATATGATGACCCTTCAATCAATCAATCAATCAATCAATCAATCAATCAATCAATCAATCAATCAATCAATCAATATTCCCTATCTGTTGTTTTCCTAGCCTTTTCTTAAATGATTGCAAAGAAATTGGAAATTTATTGAACATCTCCCTTGGTAAGCTATTCCAATCACTAATTCCCCTTCCTATAAACAAATATTTGCCTCAATTTGTCCCCTTGAATTCCAACTTTATCTTCATACTGTGATCTTTCCTACTTTTAAAGACACCACTCAAACTTATTCATCTACTAATGCGATTCCACGTCATCTCTTCATTGACAGCTTGGAACATACCATTTAGTTGAGCAGCTCATCTCCTTTCTCCTAAGTCTTCCCAGCCCAAACTTTGGAACATTTTTGCAATGCTACTCTTTTGTTGGAAATCACCCAGAACAAATCAAACTGCTTTTCTTTGGATTTTTCCCAGTTTTTCAATCAAGTAATCCTGGTGAGGGTCCCATACACTGGAACCATACTCTAGCTGGGGTCTTACCAGAGAATTATATGCCCTCTCCTTTACATCCTTACTACAACCCGTAAATACCCTCACAACCATGTGCAGAGATCTGTACCCTTTATTTACAATCCCATTTATGTGATTACCCCAATGAAGATCTTTCCTTATATTAACACCTAGGTATTTACAATGATTCCCATACGAAACTTTCATCCCATCAATACAGTAATCAAAACTGAGAGGACTTTTCCTATTTGTGAAACACACAACCTGACTTTTAACCCTGTTTATCGTCATACCATTGCCTACTGTCCATCTCATAACATTATCAAGGTCATTTTGCAGTTGCTCACAATCTTGTAACTTCTTTATTACTCTGTACAGAATAACATCATCCACAAAAAGCCTTATTTCTTCTTCTTCTTCTTCTTCTTCTTCTTCTTCTTCTTCTTCTTCTTCTTCTTCTTCTTCTTCTTCTTCTTCTTCTTCTTCTTCTTCTTCTTCTTCTTCTTCTTCTTCTTCTTCTTCTTCTTCTTCTTCTTCTTCTTCTTCTTCTTCTTCTTCTTCTTCTTCTTCTTCTTCTTCTTCTTCTTCTTCTTCTTCTTCTTCTTCTTCTTCTTCTTCTTCTTCTTATTATTATTATTATTATTATTATTATTATTATTATTATTATTATTATTATTATTATTAATGACCACATAGGATCACTTTAGTCAGTCCGTCGTTCAGGTCTCTTTGAAGGGATTGTTCGTGCTTTGCGGTCCTCCCAGTACTTCTTCAGACGCTCCGATCTTCATGCCCTTTCCTCAGTTGAAAAAGTGCGTGTTTTGGTTTGTTTTGTGTAAGGGTAAATCGGAGGTTTGTATTCTTGAGTTTTGTGTTCAATTTTATCTTATTTGTGGTGTCTTCTGTTGTAAGGCCTATTTCCTTCAGATCCTCTCTTACTTCTCTGATCCATTTACATCCTGTTGTGGTATTTTTTGAGACGAGACTGTGTTGTACTAGTTGTTTCAGAAGTCTCGAATCCTGCATCCTCATGATATGTCCAAAGAATCCCAGTCTCCTCTTACGCATAGTATCTGTAATGGGTTCTAGCTCTTTGTACACGACTTTGTTAGGTATTAACCACCACTGTCCATCTTTCTGGTATTTTTTGTTGATGCAGGTTCTTCCAATCCTCCTTTCAATTTTCTGAAGTCTGTCAGTCTTTGATTGTTTATTCAGGTGAAAGAGTATTTCTGCTGCATATGTTGCTTCTGGTTTTATAACTGTGTTGTAGTGTTTTATTTTTGCATTTATTGATAGACATTTCTTTTTGTAGATATCCCATGTTAACTTTTGTGCTTTAGCTAATCTATTTGTTCTTACTTGGACTGAGATTTTTTCATTTAGGTTATGTGTTATTACTTCTCCAAGATATTTAAATTGAATTACTATTTTGATTTTATTACCATTTATGGTGACTTCTTTTAGCTGTGTTGGTTTTAGCGGCATAATTTCTGTTTTTTCAAATGATATTTTGAGGCCAATTTTATTTGCAATGTTCTGAAGTTCTGTTATCTGGGTTTTTGCTTCTTTCACGTCCACTGCTAGTAATGCTAAATCGTCAGCAAAACCCAGGCAATTTGATTTGATTTTTTGGCCAATCTTTATTTTGGGGGGACATTTCCTAAACCATTCCCTCATTACCATTTCTAGAGCACAGTTAAATAATAGTGGTGAGAGCCCATCTTCCTGCCGTAGCCCAGTTTTAATTTCAAATGTCTCTGATGTTTCACCCCTAAACTTCACTTTTGATTTGGTGTTGGTGAGAGTCAATTTTATCATGTTTATTAATTTGGGGTGTAGTCCAAGGTGTCTTAAAATTTTAAACAGAGATTCTCTGTGGATGCAATCATAAGCTTTCTTGAAATCTACAAATGTCATCACCATATCTCTGTTTCTTCTCTTGTTATAGTCCATTATCAACTTAAGACTCATAATCTGATCAGGACAGCTCCTCCAGGGTCTGAAACCTCCTTGATATTCTCCTAGTTCTTTCTCAAGTTGTAAACTTATCCTATTAAGGATGATTATTGAAAATATTTTGTATGTTATGTCTAGGAGCAAGATTCCTCTGTAGTTATTAGGGTCGGTTTTATCTCCTTTTTTGTGCAGTGGATGAATGAGGGCTGTTGTCCAGTGTTCTGGTAGTTCTTCTTTAATCCAGATAGAGACAAGTTGTTGATGAAGGGCAACTTTTGCTGATGTTCCTGCATATTTCCAGATTTCTGCAAAGGTCTGATCTTCTCCTGGCGCTTGTAGCTTTTTAATTTATTCAGAGCTTGGTAGACTTCCTTTATTGTGGGGGGGATTGATGTTCTCTGGTGATGTCTTTATCGGGGTGTTGGTGTCCAAATGAAGGAGTTCTGTAGGTTCCTCACAATTTAAAAGCTTGTTGAAATGTTTAGCCAGAATTTCTGCATTGTCTTTATTGTTATGGGCCAGCTTACCATCTTCATCCTTCATCAGTAAGGTCAGGGGTTCATATTTTTGGAGCTGCTTTCTGAAGGTTTTGTAGAAGTCCCTTGATTGAGTTTTATTGAATTGTTCTTCAATTAACTGCAGGATGTCCTTATGATGTTGTCTTTTTATTCTTCTTAAGACTTGGGTAGTTTCTTTTCTCTGTTTTACTAGCTTTTGATAGGATATTTCTGTTTTTTGGGACTGATGTAATAGCCATGCCTGATGTCTTTTCTCCACTGTTTCATCACATTCACTGTTCCACCATTGGTGTTTTTTACATGGTTTAATTGGAGCCAGGTCTTCTGCAATTTGTTTAAGGTTGTGTACTAAGTCTTCAAGTTTATCTGTGATTTTTATTTTTTCAGTTGCTCTCTGGTAATTTTTGTTGTTGATTAGCTGGGTAGGATCTATTTTTCTTTTAGTTTTAAGGGCTTGCTTTTGTTGCCTCCTCTGGGGAGTGAGTTCAATTTTAATTTTAACTACGTAGTGATCTGAACCTGTGTCTATTCCTCAGACGACTTTGACATTATAGATCTCTTTGTGGTGGTATTTTTCCATGCAGACGTGATCCAGTTGCCATTCTCCTTTAGTGTAGTCAGGGAGTTTCCATGTTAAGTTTGAGGTTTCCTCTTAAAACATGTAGATTTTGAGATTAAATTATGGTTTCTACACAGGTCAACAAGTCTCTCTCCATTTTTATTTGTTTTCTTGTGTGCAGGCCATTTTCCGATGATGTCACGGTATTTTCTTTCTCTGCCTAGTTGAGCATTGAAGTCGCCTATTAATAATTTTATATGGTGTTTGGGGATGTTATCTATGGTCTGGTCTAATAGGTCCCAAAATTCTCCTGTTTCTTCCTGGTCTTTTGAGGAGTTGTTTTTATCATTAGTGGGAGCATGGGCATTTATTATAGTATAGATTTTATTACATGCCTTTAAAGTGAGCGTTGAGAGTCGTGGAGACTGTGATCTGAATTCTTGAACTGAGTTTATTATTTTAAGGCTGACCAAAAATCCTATTCCAAATTGTGGGACATTCTTCATCACTCTCTTCCCGGGTATACCTTTATAAAGTCTGTACCCTTGAGATTGCAAGGCATCCTGGTAAGTGTTTCTAATTTCCTGTAATCCCATGATAAGAATTTTGTGTTGGTCCATTATGTCGGTGATCACTTTTAGTTTACCGGTTTGCACGAGTGAGTTTATATTGTGTGTAGAGAAGTATGTTATCTGCTTTGGTTTGATTCTTGATTTTGTCTTGTTCGTGTATGTGGTACTGGGTATTTCCGTGCCTCCGACTTCACAGTATCTTGGTTCAGCCAGTGGAGTATTCCTTAAAAGACCTTCCATGGTTGACTGTCAAGGTGTCACCTGTGTGGGACTAGGTCCCGAATTACAACTCTGGATGTGATCCAGTGAGGTGATAATGAGGCCGCTCCTCTGGAGTACAGACGCCTTGTGCAGCTGCCCCTAACCTGGAGAACAGACGCTGCATAATGGATTCCAGTGGCATTTCCTCCACTGTGGGGACCATCACCCCACCCAAAGGGGCTCATTCGCCCGAAGCTGTTGGCCCCCTTAGGGAGTCAGGTTATTTCCCGCCGCCCAACACTCGGTGTTGGCAGTTTTACAGCTGGGTGCCAGACCAGCAAACCCCCCTTCTTTCTCATTCCGGACTTGGGACCGGACAATGGTGGTTCCACTTCTTTACTCATATCATTTATATATATATAAGAAAACATAAAGGTCCAATAATACTGCCTTGAGGAATTCCCCTCTTAATTATTATAAGGTCAGATAAATCTTTGCCTAATCTAATTCTCTGAGTTCTATTTTCTAGAAATATATCCACCCATTTAGTTACCCTTTTGTCTGGTCCAAGTACACTCATTTTTGCCAATAGTCTCCCATTATCTACCCTATCAGATGCCTTAGACAGGTCAATCGCGATACAGTCAATTTGACCTCCTGAATCCAAGGCATCTGCTATAAGACCAAGTCCCTCATAGTGCATTGGCACTGCCTGAGGCTCCAAGTAGCCTGTGCAGTGACCTCCACTACAAGCACTCTAGTCATCAGTCTTGGCAGGTGTGATAGTTTAGCAACTGACAAGACCAAATGAGCACCCAGGGGCGAAACACTGCAACCAAGAATGAGTTAGCTGGAAAATGTATGTTTTCCAATAACGGACCAATTATATTCGAATTAGACATATGTGTATAGCCACAACAGATGAACTTATTGTCAGGATATGCAATGCTGTAGGTGAGCAATTCACGTTCACTTACAACAGTTTTTGGTGCATCATTTGACACAGTTTAGAAGACTGCAGAGAAGAAAGTGTAGAAGAAATTGTTGTATCGAGAAGACTGTTCGTAATAGGATTCAAAGATGCTGGCGGCACAGCATAATGAACAGTACATGAGATTGTCTGCATTACCTGTATTGGCGATGCCATTACACTCTCCAAAACCCAAAAATTTCACAAGATATGACCTTCCCTTCAATAATCGGCTACCTCAGCCAGGATCAAACCTACAAACTTGGGATCATGAGTCTGACACTCTGCAACTGATATACTGAATTCTTTTAAAGTAGTGGAAAGTGACACAGAATCTGTTGAATTATCATGTTGCTTGCCTTTTCCTTTTGGCACTTCACTGGTTCTTTCTATTGAGAAAGTTACAGTTTTACTTACTTAACAATCTGGAGCAAATCTCGCATAGCCTTGCGAACTTCTTCATCCTCCTGTTCATTTCCGGTATAGTACTCTTCACGTATCAGATATGGAGCAGCTTTAGCCAGGGCTCGTAGTTCCAGAAGGTACAAAAAGTAAAGATTGCGTAACCAGTGAGGGCCCTCTCCATTGGTTGTGTTTGGATCAAATCGACGATGGAACTCCTCAATATTAGGTCCCCATCGTCCCCCTGGAGCATCCAGACCCAGGGAACTCTTGTCTGAAATACAAAACATATTAGCTACCATCAATATTTTTCTCCTACTTGGTCGGAAGAAATTAGCATTACAAGCATTACAAGAAAGAGAGAGATCATCATCTCCCTCAACTTCACAAACAAACATACCCTGTGGAAAACAGTGTTAGCAACAAGTTTCAAGATGCCTAACCTTTATTAAAAATACAAACTCTCTATATAAGACTTGATTTGGCACTTGTTCAGTCCTGTTAAGATCCATTTCTCCCTTTGCGTTTGCCTAAGTTCCTAATCTTTTAAGGCCTGTGTTTATCTTTTTCTTATATTTCTTCTCTTTTCCTGTACTTATCCACTTCTTCCTTATCCTATTCACACATCAAGACTGAAGATCTGTCAAGATGCACTCCTGCCCCCAACTCCGTAAGTGTTGATGCCACCCTCCTGATGAAGCTGGAAAGCAGAAATGAGCCCATCGGGCAGCTGAGAAGAGATGAATGTAGACGAATTGGAGCTACTTAGGTTCCAGAACGGGTAAAAAAAAAAAAAAAAAAAAAAAAAAAAGTAAATAAATGCAATGTAAATATTAATCTTATACCAGTTGTATAGTATCTTTTTAAGTAATTCCACATACTGTATATCAGTTGACTATATTTGTAAGTAGTACAGGAGATATTATAAGTAGAATTTTGTAAACAATATAAATTTATTAAGGATGAGCTGTGTGTTTAAAAGAAAACATTGTTAGCGTAAACTGTATAATATTGTATTATAGGAAAATTTTCTTCTCTTGTTAATTTAATATTTAGTGCTTGACAGCAATGCATTTTAGTGTACCATTTGCCACCGAGGTAGACACCTCATTTGCAAATAAAGAGATTTTGATTTGATTTGATGTGGAAAGAGCCTATCTATTTGAAGATTGCAGAGTATGAAGATATTGGTATTGTGTTTGTCCTTGTGTGTTTTCATGTTTGTCCTTGTCTCCTATTTCTGTTGCTCACTCTTCCTACACTGACCTGCCATTGTGTGTGTCCTATTATGTGTTGCTTTCCTATTCCTGTCTCTCTATATAAGACTTGAAAGTAGATCATAACTGAAGGTATGAATGGTGTCAACAAAATATTATACATCTTTTTAGATTATAATATTGTGTACTGATTAGGTGATTGATCTATATGTATTTTTTCTCAAGTTGTCACATACTGCCCTAATTCTTTGTAAAGTTTCTTCGTAACATTTGGGAGATCGTTTTTTCTTAATGTAAATTTATCTGGAAGCTCAAAATGAATGCATTTTTTACGAAATTTCTCGTCTCGAATTATGTACTTTGCCAAGAGGAATGTTATACTATATTAAATAGAAGGAAGGATCCACCTTTTCAATGTTGGTGCAAAGAAATTATCTGCATACCTGGGGGTATTTGGATCAGCCAACATTTGAAGAAGCTGGTTTATCTATTAGTAATTGTCGCGAATGCACTCCTGAAGCAGCAGCAATGTGCTTATTTCCAGGAAAATACTGGGTTGCTTGAGAATGTTGATATGCACTTACTGTTTCACCACACAGTTGACAAAATAATACTTTTTCATCGTTAGTGAAATTAAAAAAAAAAAAATCCTCTACATATTGCTGAACGTGATCTTGTACTCGACTTTACTTTCGGCATTGTTTTGCAGGTTAAGACATGCATTTACTGTTAATCGCTGTTTCAATAAAAAAAGAATGGCACCAGACTCTTAAGGAAATGTTTCTTCTATCTTAGAAATTCAGACAAAATCATATGACGACGGGAATGATGTATGGACCCGAAGAACACATCTTACAAGTGGCACAATCCCACTACCTTTTGCTGGTGGAATACCTTTCCAGTGCGTAGTTCAATCTATGGTATTTCCCGTCATCGTATCTCTCATGATTGTCTTTCGTTGGCATTCTATAAACAAAATCTGAGCGGGCTGACTAATACGAGCAAGTTAGTCATGGAGCTAACTCAGTCATGGAGTGAAACAACTTGTACAGCAAATCAAATCATTGTCTAATGGTAATGATGTAACCAGTGACCAGCAAGTCTTCAAACTTCTGGAGGGAAGTCTGTAAATAATCACAACATTGAGAAATATGACATTAGATACACTGTTAAAAAAATTATCGTAATTGTAAAATGAGAATAAGAACATCATTTTGTAATAAAGCAGCATTTTAATTTTTATTGAGTAGCAGATACTGCCGATTTATGTGCTCAATATGAATTTTCTTAAAATACACTGGCAGACAAAAAGTAGATAACTTTGTAAAAACAAAATCATAAATATTAAACACCAATTATTTGAGGAAATTGCTCTATTAATTACATTAATAGTTACATTAAGGTGGTTTCTAAGGTGTATTCTGCAGTTTTGGAAAATAATATGATGTTTAGAGATCATATATAAACTTAAGGAGCCGTTTTTTACCCTCAAGTGCTACGCACTCGTTTTATTGCTAGTCATCATCATAAGTTTTCCACTCCAGTTGCCCGGGTGTGGTTTACGAGCACTCTCCACTTCTGTCTGTCCATGTACCACTCTTCTCTCAAGACGACATCCCAGCTGATTCCTCTTGTTCCTATGTCCTCTTTCACTTGGTCCAGCCACCTCTTCCTAGGTCTTCCTACCGGTCTTTTTCCGGCCACGACTGTGTGTAGCCATTGTTTTGCTGTCCTTCCATCATCCATTCGTTTGACATGGCCAAACCATTTCAAACGGGCCCTTGTCACTTTTTCATTCAGGGATGGGTACACACCAGCTTGCTCCCTTATTCTTTCATTCCTTACCCTGTCCCTTTTTGTCTTCTGTACCATAGTTCGTAGGAACTTCATTTCTGCGGCTTGTAGTTTGCTGTCCACTTGTTGGGTTGTTGTGCAGGTTTCTAGGCCATATGTTATTATGGGGGTGAAGTATGATTGGAATAGAATCTGCTTTGATCTTAAGGGAACTTGTTCGTTCCAGAGGAGGTTCCGAACTTGATGGTAAAACTGAGCTGATTGTTTAATGCGGTTGTTAATCTCGTGCTGTATTCTGTTATCACTTGAAATGATGCACCCAAGATATTTATATTGGTCTACTGTTTCCAGTTGTGTACCTTCCAGCATTATTTTTCCTTTCTTCTTCTGCCTGTTGACAGACATAGTAACAGTTTTTGATTTATTTATTATTAATCCGTGTGCTTTCAAATGTTCATTCCAGGTGTTCAGCCTTTCTTGGACTTCCTTCTCTGTATTTCCCCAAATTACTACATCATCTGCAAATGCAAATGCATTGATGTCCATATTGTTCTTCTGCTTAATTTCTTTCATGACTTCATCCATGACAGTGATAAAAAGTAATGGTGAAAGGGTACTGCCTTGTTGCACTCCTTTAGTGGTTTGGAACCAATCAGAATTACCGTTTCCTATCTGTACGCAACTGCAGCAGTCTTCGTAAAGCATTTTAACTTTCTGGATAAGCCCTTTGGGTACATTCTTCTTTCTTAAACATTCCCATATAGTCTTCCTTGGAACACTATCAAATGCTTTTTCGAGATCCAAAAACACTAGTGTTAAGTCTTTGCCCTTCTCCCAATGCTTTTCTAACAGTATTCTAAGTGCAAATATGAGATCGGTAGTTGATCGGTGTTCTCTGAATCCATATTGTTCTTCCTGTAGTTGTGGTTCTATTATTTTCCTTAGCCTCTTTTCAAGTATTTTCTCAAATATTTTCAAAGCATGAGACAATAAAGTGATCCCTCTATAATTGCTACATTTCTTCCGGCTTCCTTTTTTGAAGAGAGGTATTATTATTCCCTTTTTCCAATCATCTGGGACTTTCCTATCCTTCCATATTGCATTAATTACTCTATGAAGCCACTGTATTCCTATTGCACCAGTTGCTTTGATCATATCTGCACTGACTTCATCAAATCCTGTAGATCTTTCTTTGGGCATACTATTAAGGGCCGTCTCTACTTCCTTCCATGTTGGCGGACTCTCTTGGTCAGGCTCATCATTGCAGCTTAAACTGACCTGCGTGGTTACATCATTGGAGTCTTTCCCAGTACTGTTGTATAAATTATAAAAATAGGATTTCATGATCTTCCTTATTTCTGTCTCCTCCCTAACTATGTTACCATCTGGTTCCTCTATTGCTGTTATGTATTCATTGTCTCTTCTTATATTTCGTATTGTTCGGTAAAGTAGTTTAGAATTAGCTTTGTTGTCTTGCTCTAGTTTATCTGTGAAATCAGTCCAAGCTTTCTGTTTTTCTTCGGCCACAATTTTCTTTACTTGTAACTTCTGATCTCTGTATTTCTGCTGCAGTTCGTTTACTCTAGATTCGTTCCTTTGACGTCCTTTTTGCATTTCTTTGTCTCTGGCTTTCCTGGTTTCATTTTTCACTTTCACAGCAATCTTCACCCGATCGTTCCACCAAGGAGTTTCTTTTCCCTTCATTTTGCTATTAGTTTTACCACAAACTTCTAATGCAGCTCCGACAATGCTTTCTTTGAATCTAGTCCACTCGATGTTGCCTTCTTGTAATGCATCTGATGGTAATTTATTGGTCACTTTTTTTGTGTTTTATTGCTAGTCAATACAATAAAATTCTTTTATGTTTTACAATACGGGTGTGGAAGGTATTGAAGGATTATCAGTGTGTGACACAATATCTGTCATAAAGGGATGTTTTTCTTCAGTTTCTCTTTCACAATGGACAAGTTAATATGCCTCTTAGCCCAGAAGGCATTGCAAGAGCAGTGGCATTGGTGGACGATGGATGCAGCATTCGTTATGCGGCTAATGCTATCGATGCATCATATGGAAGCGTCCAGTGTGCTCTAAGATGATTTTGTGAACTCAGTACCTATCACAGACAACCTGGATCAGACTGTCAGAGGTCTACATCTTCTAGGGATGATAGGTTTCTTAGTCATCCAAGCCTTGAGAGAACACGCCAAACTGCCGCCGTCCAAGCCAGAAATCAACTCAAAGCAGTAAGAAATGTCCCTGAATGTCACCGTGACTGTGAGGACTGTCAGACGAAGACTCCGAGAAGCCAATTTGACCTCAAGAAGACTGGGCCATTGCTCCCCCCGCCCGACACAGAGAGAGAAAGTGCAACTTATTACAGTGGTGGAGCAGTGGTCAATGGTACTGCTCACTGATGAGTTAAGATTTTGCCTCCAGTCCCCCGATGGTACAGAGAGAGTGTGTGGGGAAGGCGTGGGGAGCGATATTCACCTTGCAACATCTCCAAGAGGTCACCATTTGGGGGTGGCTCCATCATGGTATGGGCCAGTATCAGCTTTGAGGCCTAGAGGGAACTTCTCATTGATGGAGGTGCTCTGAACACAAACCATTACACTGTAGAGATGTTAGCAGAGCATGTATCGCCTAGGCTACCTTGGTTGGTAAAATAAAAATTTAATCCTGATGCATGATAATGCACATCCCCACGCCACTTGCTGCATGGCAGATTATCTACGTGACGTCCTGATACGAACACTCAACTGGCCAGCTCGCAGTCCAGACCCCAATCCCATAGAACACCCGTGGGATATGCTTGGCAGAGACGTTCAGTGTTGCAACTTTGACACCCTCAACAAAATGCGGGCAATACTATTGGAAGAGTGGGCGGAAATCCCCCAGGAAATGATCTAGGACCTTTTAGCTAGCATGCAGCAAAGGATGGTGGCCGTAATCATTGCCAGGGGTGGTAACATCCGATACTAAGGCAAGATAAGTCTAGACAGTCATCAAGAAAACTTTCAGTGGTATGTTCATAAGTTTACTCAGTGTGAAGAAAAAGGAAGGCTTAAGATAAAATAAATACATCTTTTTCTCTTAAATGAAGGTGATCCACTTTTTTGTCTGCCAGTATATTTACTTACATAAAAATGTTGTGATAATGTGTGTTTTTATGTGAAATAAGACTAGGTTTTTACACTTAGGGATGCACAATAGGAATAATAAACTTTGTAATCTGAGTTAAAACATATGCAAGAAAAATATGTAATTATACGAAAATCCACTCCCTAATCATAACACTATATTACACTATTTCACAACACTGGATATACACTCCTTAAACTTATTTCTATCACAATACTAAGCTTCCTCCTACAGATCAAACAAAGAAACTTATGACCTCTTGCTTTCTAATTATCATGAACACAGTCCTGAGCTGAATACATAAGTTCAAAAATAGTTGAATAGTTAGATGTAATGGCACATTGTTTTCCATCACGAATGCACTGTATAGCCTGTTCATGGGTTCGAATCTTGTTATTTCTAAGTTGTAAGAATATTGCACTCAGGTATGGAATCCTATCTGTACTGTTTCCATCTCTAGAATAGAGTCTGTCCAACATAAATGTTTGTGTATTTATTCTTACAGAATTGCCATCTCATATGACTGCATATACCATAAAAATTGGAAAACTCGCTGAAATTACAATCTCTTCAAAAAGGACGTGTAAACTTTGATATTACTTTTATTTGTAAACAACTCTCAAATAAAATGCACTGTATTCCTGCAGAAAGTGATCATATGGCTTAAAAATAAAGTTAATTTCTAACAACCAACAATCAAAGAGGGAGAATACAATACAACACACCTGACAGTAGGAACTTGGAGCACAAATGGATGTTGATACTGGTGTGTAGTCCGGAGATGACTCGATAAAATACTCTCTTTTCCAAGCACATTCCTGTAAAAGGAAACCACTGTCATATGAATTACAAAAATGAAAAATGATTTTTATATACAGATGCTTCCTTTTATTTACATTTTCATCTTCAAGAAAACTGTGAATTTCTGTGTTTGAAAATAAGAAATTATCTATTCTATCCTAATTTACAAACTTACCAGTACCTTGATTATAATCTTTAAAAAAAAAAACCATACAATCTACTTTGACTAGCTGTAGACAAATTGATAGAAAACACATCAACATTAAACTATTTCCATGAGGCATTTTGTCCTTTAAAAATTAATCCTGATTGATCTCAGCTATTTTGATGATAGATTGTTCTCGGCTATTTTGATGAGAAATTTGGAATTTTGTGAAGAGTATACAAGCAATAAATATAGCCTTACCCTACTACCAAGAAGATTACAGTTATAACATCTGTACAATGATGATAACTTTCAAGGGAAGGTCTGACTGTTTCATGCCAAATTAGGCTCAGAATGCGACGTAAAGTCAAGTCTAATGTCACTGAGAACAATAGTGATAGTCCTTCAATCCATTTTTGTACCACGTGAAAATAATTAAAAAACTGAACAGGGCCATATGCTGCTCACAGCTACAAGTTTTGACGTAGACTATGTACTGCGAGATAGGTACTATCAAAATAAAATATTTAGTTAGTATTATTTTTAAACTGTATTGTTGATATTTCTCTTAATTCTTAACAAATTTACACATCTTTGAGACAAAGTCAATGTACAATGGGTCTATGATATGAGAAGTAACAAACATCTAGTAAGAGATTTCCATCAATATTCCAGGCAAAAGCTAAAACTATATTTGCTCCATACAGAGTCATGGGAGCTCCGATGGCTGTAATGGATCTCCAGAATGATCAGTACCCTCATTTATGAGTTCCAAATCACTTTGCATCACTGGGGCAGTGTATGTGCTCAGCAGGGTCTCCAGCAGCGTGGAACTTACTTCACAGTACGCGGATGTCATAAATTCATTATCTTCCCGATAAAACTTTTGACGCTTGCTGTACACCAATCCTTCTTCTTCACAATGAGATATTGAACACTGGTATTGCACATGTTGTCGTCTAGAGGTTACTTTGATTTTAAAATCATGTTTTTGTAATGCTCAGCAGCCCAAGTACAGTTCCAAAACAATAGATGCATTCTACATCAAAAACAAAAAAACAAACCCCAAGGCACTATAGCCCTGAAAGGCCTTAGCCTACCAAGCGACTACTGCTCAGCCCGAAGGCCTGTATATTACAAGTTTGCGTGTCAACAAATTCTCTCAACCATTATTCTTGGCTTTCTAAACCATCAGGTAGATCCTCAATGGGCCATGAACCAGCCCTCGGATCCAGGTAGAAATTCCTGACCTGGCTGGGCAGGGCCTTCTGGCATGAGATACTCTCTATCCCAAGACTTTGGGGGTGGCTACCTGAAAGTAATAAATGGTTAAATTGTTCAACTACATACGAGGCATGTTTTTTAAGTAAGTACCGTTTTGATATTCTGCCGATGCAGCGCTGCGGTTGGCATTCCGTGCACACGCGCTATGTACCTGCATCTATTGGCAAGGCTGAGACGCCATTGTGGCAATAGTCGCCCTTGTGTACATTTGTTGGCAAGCATTTGAAATGGCCTCGCTGATCGAGAGTCCCGCCGACTGTGAAGTCTGGTCTGTTATTCGTTTTCTGAGTGCAAAAGGTTTGAAAGCTATCGATATTCATCGTGAGATCTGTGCAGTTTACGGACCAAACATTATGAGCAATGGAACGGTTAGGAAATGGGTTCGAGCATTTAAAGATGGCTGCAAAGATGTGCATGATGAAGAACGGAGTGGGCGACCTTCAGTCATTAGTGAAGATTTGGTACAGGCAGTTGACCGAGCAGTGAGAGAAAACAGATGCTTTACAACGACGATGACAGTGTCAAGATGGCCATGTTGCAGTGGCTGACAAATCAGGTGACTAACTTCTATGAGGATGGTATGCAAAAGCTCGTTGTACGATATGACAAGTGCCTCAATATTGGAGGGAATTATGTTGAAAAGTAGAGTAATGTACAGGCTTTCATATACAAATAAAATTGTTAAAAAATCTCTGTTTTTCATTTATTTCAAAACGGTACTTACTTAAAAAACATGCCTCGTATGTTGTTGCAAGCAGAGGTATACCATGAGATGGTGTGTGTGTGTGTGTGTGTGTGTGTGTGTGTGTCACACACACACACCCACACACACACACACACACACACACAAAAACTGGTGACCGAACTGTTGCTTAACAATACCTTTCCTTCCCAATAAATCAGTAGTGTGGACATCGTAGCTATATAAATGATTAATTATACTTCACATACAAAGTTCTTTCTTTCCTTTGCTAGTGATTTGACATTTCTGTAACTCAGACATGTTTTTGGTGACAATGGGATTAGGAAAAAACTAGGAATGGAAAGGAAGCAGCTGTGGCCATAAAAATGTGAAACCAAATACTAAGTACAGTACATTGGATCACTGAACATGATGCACTAAGTCCTTTACATGAATATTATCATCATTCTTAACAGTGCTCCCTGTGAATAACATATAGGGTGAGTCAGAGAAATCTTCACTTCAAATACTTCATAAAATGTTAAAGATATTGAAAATATGTTTTCACTTTCAGTAATGTTACCAAGGGATTCATACAGCAGAAGTCTGCCGTAGCAAGTATGGCATATAGCGAGAACCTCATTGTAATGACAGATTTTTCATGCACCTTAAAAATTTCTATATTAATCTGTCTAATATCCTTCTCAACACCGAGTGTTAGGCGGCGGTAAATAACTCAAGCACCTAAATGGACCAACAGCTTCGAGCGGATGAATCCCTTTAGGAGGGTGATGTTCCCTCAGTGGAGGAAATGACACTGAAACCCATCATGCAGCGTGTGTTCTCCATGTTAGGGGCAGCTGAAAAAAAAAAAAAGCAGAAGGCAACAGGAAACCACTGCATCAACATATTTCCCAAGATAAGCAACCATGGTTAGGAGTGAAGATGGATCATGGTCTTCGGAACCCATCCGGCAGGAGAGGAAATCCCACAATCACCCAATGATGTCATACCAAGGTGGTGGCTACTTGAGAGTAATAGATGAATCTGTTGCCCATACCTTCCCATGTGTAATGGTGAGTAGCCTTATGCTTTAAGAATGTATTTGAAACTCTTAATCCCATACTAGCATAGAAGTCCAGTAGATATTCCTATTAGCTTTGATATCTTTCCCACACTTAAACAACAACTATATATAAAGAAAGTAAATTTTGCATATTTTCTACAGCCACAAACAAAACCGTAATATTTGTAGTTACTTACCATTAAGATTAGAAGTCTCTATATAGGACCTGTAGCTATTCTTTGGCCTGAAATAAATGAAACAACAGATTTATGGAAAGAAAACAAGAAAAACTATCTTAAAAAAAGAGACAAAACAATAAAACCTACCAGATTTGAGCATTACCATAGAAGTAGTATCAAGTCTGTAAGCTGTAAATTGATAGTTAGGAAATAATAACTCAATTTCGCCTATTAAAACAACAATAATCACCACCAGGGCAATTAGTTCAGCTATCAATAACCTACAGTCAATGCTTAGGAGCTTAGAATTGTGTATATCATTATCAATAAATTTCTTCCATAAAGCTAAGTTGTTCTTTGAAAATCATACCATTAAGATTTATATATTTCTCATAAAAACATTGTAACGAAAAATAGATGTTGATTTAAAACTTAATTTCTGCAAAGTAATTTAAGGAAAACCCATATATATAACACTTCAAAGCATATTAACTCACTGACCCACACATTTTTGAGGAAAAAATATGCCTGCTTTTCCTCATAGTGAGAAGTTTATTTAAATCCTATATTACACAGAGGAATGTTTAATATTGTTCAAACTGGTTGCAATAACCTTAAAAGTTAAATTTAGAGGACAAATTGGGGCATTACTTATTTAGCAGATGGCTAACATATAACATTACATATACTGTAAATACAGCAGTAATACATAATATTTACAGTTTGAAGTACCTACAGGTTCAAGTTATTTACATAGTCAATACACAAAGGTGAGAGCTAAAAGTCTCTAGGGTTTCCCTGGTAGGCGGTGAGAGGACACTGCTCCACAATGTGCCGAACTGTTTGCTTCACAGCACCACAACTGCATGCTGCTGAATTAAGTATTCCCCATTTAAAGAGGGAGTTGGCACATTTGCCATGGTGGGTATGCTGTTGCTTCACATCCATAGGTTTAACCTCAAAGTGCCCTACACATGACCCTTGGGTGGTGCAAAGAAACCAACAACATTGGGAGCCAGACAATCCTTGGGATCTCATGGCTTAAAACATATCACAATGACAAGATCTCAGGGAAACGGTCCTTACAAGGACCAACAATATAGGAATCTAGGCCGAAGTATTCAAATAATGCAGATCAACAAAGAAGGGCTAAGCAGATCAAAGTGTCAGTTTTTATCAAGACTATCTCTGGAAAACAATAATGATTAATTGCTTTATAGGAAACTCACATAGCAAATGAAGATCAACTGCATACTAGATGTAAAATACCAGGTTATGAACTTCTAGGTGCAACATTCCATCATGCATACGGAACCGAAACATACGTACGAAATACAGTCAACTGGGGCAAATATTTGTTTATAGGAAGAGGAGTTAGGGATTGGAATAATTTACCACAGGAGATATTCAATAAATTTCCAAATTCTATGCAATTATTTAAAAAAAAAATAGGTAAACAACAGATATGGAATCTGCCACCTGAGTAATGGCCCTAAATTCAGATCAGTGGTGATTGATTAATTGATTGATCGATTGGTATTATTTGAACCACTTCGGAACACGGAGTGGTATTTTACAATTACAATGCTCACACTTCCACACAGATTTACTTCTTTTCCCTTGTTTTCAGAATACAATACACTTGATTGTAGGCTGTTTCTTTGATGCTGTATAAGGAATTTTCTCTTGAAAATGACCTCTCTGTTTTGCATGAATCTTCAATGGGCTCAGTCCAATGAAAGCTCGTCCTCTTGTCTTATAGTAGGGTAATGTCACACTTTCCACAGGTTGTTCAACATAATTTAGACAAAAATCAGTGAAGTCAATCAATCACTACCGATCTGCATTTAGGGCAGTCACCGAGGTGGCAGATTCCCTATCTGTTGTTTTCCTAGCCTTTTCTTAAATGATCGCAAAGAAATCTAAAAATTATTGAACATTTCCCTTGGTAAGTTATTCCAATCCCTAACTCCCCTTCTTATAAACGAATATTTGCCCTAATTTGTCCTCTTGAATTCCAACTTTATCTTCATATTGTGATCTTTCCTACTTTTAAAGACACCACTCAAACTTATTCGTCTACTGGTGTCCTCCCACGCCATCTCTCCTCTGACAGCTCGGAACATACCATTTAATCGAGCAGCTCGTCTCCTTTCTCGCAAATCTTCCCAGCCCAAACTTTGCAACATTTTTGTAACGCTACTCTTTTATTGGAAATCACCCAGAACAAATCGAGCTGCTTTTCTTTGGATTTTTTCCAGTTCCTGAATCAAGTAATCCTGGTGAGGGTCCCATACACTAGTTGGGGTCTTACCAGAGACTTATATGCCCTCTCCTTTACATCCTTACTACAACCCCTAAATACCCTCATAACCATGTGCAGAGATCTGTACCCTTTATAAACAATCATATTTATGTGATTACCCCAATGAAGGTCTTTTCTTATATTAACACCTAGGTACTTACAATGATCCTCAAAAGGAACTTTCACCCCATCAACGCAGTAATTAAAACTGAGAGGACTTTTCCTATATGTGAAATGCACAACCTGACTTTTAACCCTGTTTATCATCATAACATTGTCCACCATCTATCTTACAACACTATCGAGGTCACCCTGCAGCCGCTCACAATCTTGTAACTTATTTATTACTCTGTACAGAATAACATCATCTGCAAACAGCCTTATCTCTGATTTCATTTCTTTACACATATCACTGAGATATATATATATATATATATAAAAAACATAAAGGTCCAATAACACTGCCTTGAGGAATTCCCCTCTTAACTATTACAGGGTCAGATAAAGCTTCGCCTACTCTAATTCTCTGAGTTCTATTTTTTAGAAATATAGCCACCCATTCAGTCACTCTTTTTTCTAGTCCAATTGTACTCATTTTTGCCAGTAGTCTTCCATGATCTACCCTATCAAATGCCTTAGGTAGGTCAATCGCAATACAGTCCATTTGGCCTCCTGAATCCAGGATATCTGCTATATCTTGGTGAAATCCTACAAGCTGAGCTTCAGTTGAATAACCTTTCCTAAACCCAAACTGCATTCTGTTAAACCAGTTATTAATTTCACAAACTTGTCTAATATAATTCTCCTTGAATGCAAGGCATTCATTGCATGCATTATGATAACACAAAGAACTGTCTGATGTACGATTTTAGGTTGTTTCAAGTCAAATATTAATTATTTCATCTCTCAGAAGTTAAAAGGTCTGCGCACCTTTACTGGTTCTGTTGCTTGACTACGTGTGGTGCTGGAGTAGTCTCGCCGTCTACTCCACTCTAGGAAGAAAGAGACAGCGAATGGAGGAGTTAAGGATGTAAGGCATTCAATCTTAAAATTGCATTCGGTGGCAGACGTAGTTCTGGAACCCTCCGAACGATGTCGCTGCAATTGAAACTTGGTCAGAATTTGTCACCCCATACCCATGCTACCCTCTGCCATCTGATAGCAACTTGGAGAAAGTCAGCATCTTTACAGCAAACGGGACCCACAGATTACGCCCCAGCGAGAACTCTAACGTGACGAAACTGACCAATGTCACTGGGGTGACTTACCTCCAGTGCTTGAGTTGTGGCTAACTAGTGAGTTAATTCATTGGGTTTTCGGTGTTTTATTATATTTTGCGCACATGTGGTATTAACGATGGATGAGTCTAAAACGGATATAATTGTAAATCAGTTTGAAAAGCCATTTACTGGCCGTTCGTTTGATGAAAAGTTTCAAATAGTTAAAGCCAGGAGACCTCTACCTTCCCTCGTAAATTATTTCTTCTTCTTCTTCTTCTTAATCTGCTTACCCTCCAGGGTTGGCTTTTCCCTCGGACTCAGCGAGGGATCCCTCCTCTACCGCCTCAAGGGCAGTGTACTGGAGCTTCAGACTCTGGGTCGGGGATACAACTGGGGAGAATGACCAGTACCTCGCCCAGGCTGCCTCACCTGCTATGCTGAACAGGGGCCTTGCGGGGGATGGGAAGATTGGAAGGGATAGACAAGGAAGAGGGAAGGAAGCGGCCGTGGCCTGAAGTTAGGTATCATCCCGGCATTTGCCTGGAGGAGAAGTGGGAAACCAAGGAAAACCACTTCGAATGGCTGAGGTGGGAATCGAACCCACCTCTACTCAGTTGACCTCCCGAGGCTGAGTGGACCCCGTTCGGCCACTTTTCAAATTTCGTGGCAGAGCCGGGAATCGAACCCGGGCCTCTGGGGGTGGCAGCTAATCACACTAACCACTACACCACAGAGGCGGACCCTCGTAAATTTAAAAACAGAAAACAAGAATTGTGTACACACATTCAATCCAGAAACTTACAGTAAAACTGTTTGGCTCGAGTTCATCTACATGTAATTAGGGCGAGTAGAATTGAAATTTACTTAATACATTGTGAGGTTGAGAAGGGGTGAAAAAGAATTTCCAAAGTGGCCGAGATTGTGGATGTACCAATATTAAAGTAGTATCCATAGTTTTCGGGGTTGCTGAGATGAATAGTGACACTCCAGATGTCGTTTAAATCCAAGTTCAACTGCACTGGCATGGGGGTGAGAAGGGATGAAAAAGAAAATATCCCAATAACACAGGTTATAGATGAATGTATGTTGCAGCATAGATCTCAACTAAACATAATACACATATGGCTTACTATATGAAGAAATGACAGTGGGAACACGACTCCCCTAACATCGTGACTTTCAGGATGCCGTTTAAGTCATAGTCAGGACCAGTCGGAATGGAGGTTGAGAACAGGTGAAAAAAGACACCCACAATGGCTGAGATTATGGATTTATGTGTTATATTCCAGCATAGCCGTCAACTAAAATTGGTGAACACATGACTTACTATACTTTAAGGAAAATAATGGTGTGGGGTCGTGATCGCACAGAAGACTCAAAGAGAAATTCAGAATGTGAAAGTTCAATATTGCACCGCTCCCGCGTCCAGGTGGGGATACACGAGTTCCAGACCAGCTCTTAATAACGATTCCATCTACCTAATTTTTCTGGGTTGTGAGTTCTGCGTGAGAAAGTACACCGACGGCCTATGGTAAATCCCAACCTACGTAGAAGGACGTCTCCAACACGCTATCAGTCGGATACCATACTTGCATGTTGCCGAAATTTATCGTAAAATTCAGGTTATTACGGCTTGTCAAGAAATTCGTACATGTCATCATCAAAATTGCAATCAGAATTAGTCATTATAGGCTTATATCTAGCACTTATTCTAAGTAGGCATTAAAAGAATTTTAATATTTTCACTACTCATCTTTTATTACCAAATCAGTCTAAGTATGACTTGAAAATCACGTAGAGTATCTTGAGAAATTATTTTATACAATGTGGCTGGTTTCATACGCAAACAGCATCTCTAAGTGCCGTAGTTATGTTGCATTGAAAGAAAACAGGTTTGGAAAACCTTTAACAAATAAATGGAAATCAGGCCTCATTCATCTATACGCTAATCCTGGCCTGTCGAAAAATTATGTCGTAATTAAGTATTATCCTTGAAAATTAAATGAAAAGGAAAAAATTAAATTATATATAATTAAGTGAAAAATTATTCAATATAATTGTAATAATCAGATGCATCCAATTGGTTTAAGTAAAACAAACTATACTCCCTACTATATACAATATTTCAAATTGGGGTTTCAATTGAAAATGTGAAAATGCAAAGAAGGTGGCCAATAATTAATCAATTAATTAATTAATTAAGATCTGGAATCTTTCCTTATTGAGCTGGATTGCTCCTCAAAATTGCCAAAATTCAATCATTTGAACCTAAATTCACATGTGACTAGAGAAATGCATATCACTTAGCTGAAAACTTCACATCAATGTCCATGCACAGTAGGAAAATCGTGTGAGAAAATAATGTTTGTTCTTAAGGATATTCACTAGTTGAGGTTTCAAGTTTTCATAATGTTTCATATTTCATATTAACTGACCTCCATATAAGCAAATCTAAGTCCACTTTAAGTCGTAAGTAATCTCAAATTAATTCCATCATAAGGCTTATGTGGCTAAATCATTCAATTATTATTTTAATCTATGGTTGCAATTCAATTAAAGTGCGTATATGGCTTAATATAGCATTACCAAGTGTATTTAACTAAACTTCCAACGAATAATACCATAGGTGGAAAAATTGACACATTAGAAGACTCTATCTTCATCTAAAATCCATATATGAAAGACTAAGTTACCAGTGATGTGTCAAACTGCTCCCATAACACCATAAATTAAGTTGCCATATGTGAGAATACATGAAAACGATCGTAGATATGTCAGTGAAGGCCTAAATATTGACGTAATTGGCCTCTCGGCTCTTCTGATGATCCTACATACTCAATTAATCCTATACTGATGGCATTGAGATCGTATCCTAATCTGTATTATATATATTAGGGAATAAAAAATAGCAATTGAAAACAGTACGTTTCAACATATACCTTAGCATGTGCAATTTACACATACTACCATCTCTCGAAGAATACTATGACCAACTTTCTAAATAACAATAACTATCACCATCATAATCTACTATCAACTCATATGATTATTTCATTCACCATTTATCACTTCAATTATCGCGTAGCATTCATATTAGTGCGTCTCAAGGCACTCGTTTCATCAAATACACAGCATATGTGCCATAACCTACACATATAAAACCATTATCATTACTGTCATAGTATCAAAGATCAGCACATCACAACATTAAACTGTGCTACTATATTTTGTCGTAAACATTCCCTAAATACGATCTCTACGCTTGTTATTTTGGTTAAAGCCATCACACATGTATATTAACTTCCGCTTAATACTCTAACACTTCACTGACAACGATTTAAAAAAAAAATATCAATTACTTCTCTAACACCATATTGATAAACTTGCGAACGGCATTCACTGGTATTTTACACCTATGTATGGGATTAACGGTAACTTCAGATGAATACCTATTTCCTTGTAACTACACTTGTATATTAACTACGCACACACAATGTCATAATGCACATCACATATTAGCCAAAAGAATAAAGGTTTCTACTTACGACACGACTCATAGGGGACTTAACTTTGCTTATTGGGTAGTGATTTCCATCTCGCTGTTGTTCGTCAGGAATGGTAGGCCTCGCTCCATGGTTCGGCTTAGGTAATAGGGTCCATCTCGTCCTCTCAGCTGATTACCGCCCTCCTGGGTCATCAATCTCGTGAAGCGCCACCATAGCCGGAGTAGTCTCTGCCTCAGCTTCTTAGAACATCATAGTGGTCTTCATTACGTCAGGGACAGAATAACACAAGGCATTAGTTGATTTATACATATCGTAATCTGTTTCGTAGTGCTAATGAGAAAAGAATATATATATTCTGGTCCGTCTAATTTGCTTATAACAGCTCTAGATGTCCTCTTATTTTCAACTGCCTTGCTCGCCGAACAGATGTAAATTTTACGTGCTTTTAGAATTGCACTTTATATCCCGTTGAATTCTGCTCTCTTCACGTTGTGCAGTATCGGGCAAATATAACGTTTCCGAGCCCAACCGTGACGTAGTACAGAACCAACTTGACGTTTCCTTACAGCTGGTCTATAATTTCACGTATATGTGTCAACCTACAGCTGACGTTAAGCGGGCTGTCGCAGATTTAATCTCTTCTTCAACAATTGATTATAGAATCTGATAAGTGGTTCGTTTCTTTACACGACTCCGTCCTTTCTTCGATGCAGTGCTGGATTGAGATTTTGTTCTAATGGAAGTCTTTTTTCAATAATCGGTTTTAAATAATCCGCTCTCGTCATTCTTTCGCACTGCCTTCTAAGAGTAGTTCTTTCCATGATTGCCGGTTGAAATTATTATCTTTTCGGCTCGTACCGTTGCTGATTGCTTTTATATTGATACATTAATAGCTGGAACGCCATTTTTGTTCCTAATACTGCAACTATAGAACGGTGAAATGGCACATTATTAGCATCGAATCTGTAGTTCCTGTGGTCGCTGAGATGTATTGTGACACTCTTGATGCCATTTAAGTTTTTTGTGTCATTTAAGTTTGCATTTTAGTATTCGGGTGCCTATTTTCATAACCTCATAACTTACTAGGGTACCCCTAGTGGAAGGGATGACATTACAAATAATCTAAACCTTTTTTTTTTTTGCATTACATTGCACCGACACAGATAGATCTTATGGCGATGATGGGATAGGAAGTGCTTCGGAATGGGAAGGAAGCGGCCTTAGCCTTAATTAAGGTACAGCCCAAGCATTTGCCTGGTATGAAGATGGGAAACCATGGAAAACCATCTTCGGGGTTGCCGACAGTGGGCTTTGAGCCCACTATCTCCTGGATGCAAGCTCACAGCTGCGCGCCCCTAACCGCACGGCCAACTCGTCCGGTAAAAATAATCTAAAACAGGCGATATTAGTGTCGAAGCCATAGTTTCCAGGATCATTGAGATGAATAGTGACACTCCGCATGCCTTTAAGCCCAAGTTCAACACCACTGACATGGTGATTCAGAAGAGCTGGAAAAGAAAATTTCCAAATTGACCGAGATTAGTGTTGATTACACAGTTTTCTGTGTCCCTTGGCTGACTGGCGACAGTCCCAGTGATGGTTGGAGTTGTGTATATCATATCTATAATGCGACACATTACAACTCATTTTTATTATATGTTTGAAAGGAAATGTGAAATTAAATCATCTCAAACTAAAACATAAAATTATACACATAACTGTATTTCTAAATCTACAAAAGAGTTCATAAACTATCATCAACATCACAATTAAGAAAACTTCAAATGGGTAATACAAATCCTAAACGTAAAAGGTGTGAAATAGAAAATGACCAAAATGATAGATTATAGATTTATGTGTGTAACAATATCTTTCAGAATAGCTCTAAACCAAACTTTGTACAAATATGAATTACTATCTCAGAAAGATACTAGAAGGGTAAGACACCCGTAGCAATCCTAGGGGATGGAATGACATACAAGAAAAAAAGGGCAGAAGAACAGCTAGATCCAGAGCTGGGTGATTACCAAGGAGGTTTCAGAAAAGGACGGTCATGTGTGGAGCAGATTATGAATCTGAAATCTGTCCTTTCATATCTTAAACTAAGGAGCAAGCCTTTTGTAGTAATGTTCATTGACTTTAAGAAGGCCTATGATTCAATTGATAGAACTACCCTACTTCAGACCTTAAAGGAATTTGGCTTGGATGGTAAAACAAGAGTGATCATCCAACAGACTCTCACCAACACCATCTCAAAAGTGAAGTTTAGAGGAGAGACTTCAGATGCCTTTGAAATACGGACAGGAGTTAGGCAAGGAGATGGTCTCTCACCTCTGTTGTTCAACTGCGTTCTTGAGAAAGTGATCTGCGAATGGTGCAGAGAAATGAGTTATGAAGGAGTCGAAAGCGGAGTCACACTAGGCCACAAAAACAAGAACCTTTCAATTGACTGTCTAGCATTTGCAGACGATCTCGCGGTTTTTGCTGATTCCTTGGATGTGGCCACGAAGCAGATCAACCAGCTTCAAACACAAGCTGCAAAGGCGGGCCTCCAAATCTCCTTTGAGAAAACTAAATTCATTACAAACATTAAACTGGCACCAAGTGAGCTAGAAGGGACTCGCGGAAAAGTCAAGCGAGTTGAAAAATTTAAGTATCTTGGTAAATGGATAGAACCTAACATGTCCGAAAACGAAGCCTTTTCTTCACACATGAATAAAATGGAAATGGCTTACCATCTGACTAAAAATGTCTATAACAAAAGATCTATATCTGTGAATGCAAAAATTAAACACTATTGCACTGTCATCCGGCCAGAGGCTCTATATGCAGTGGAATGTCTCGCCATGAACAAAAAAGGCATGATGGAGAAATTGGAGGCCAAGGAAAGAAAGATTTTGAGAAAAATCTTACGTCCAGTCAAAGACAACGGCGAGTTTAGGAGACGGCATAACCAGGAGTTGTACTTGCATGTGGAGAAAATAACTGATGTGATGCAAAAAGGAGGATTACTTTTTATGGACATATGGCCCGAATGAATTCAACACTGTTAACCAACCGCATTTTCACTTTCCTCCAAGAGAAAAAGGCAAAGCGGGCATGGTTCAGTGAGGTACAGAAAGATCTGCAGGAGATTGGAATCTCATTTGAAGATATCCAGGAGTGTGTTCCACTTAAGAAAACATCAGAGTTTCCAACCAAAGCCGAAGATGAAAACTGGAAAGGCATGGACGAAAGAACGAAAGGGGCAAGACCGTATACGAATGAAGGAATACTGGACCAACATTAAAGCTCAAGGGAAACAGTTGAAATGACGTGGTTCTTAGTTGGCCAAAACAAAATAACAACAACAACAATAATAATAATAATAATAATAATAATAATAATAATAATAATAATAATAATAATAGGGAGCCTCCATGGCTCAGACGGCAGCGCATCGGCCTCTCACCGCTGGATACCGTGGTTCAAATCCCGGTCACTCCATGTGAGATTTGTGTTGGACAAAGCGGAGGCGGGACAGGTTTTTCTCCGGGTACTCCGGTTTTCCCTGTCATCTTTCATTCCAGCAACACTCTCCATTCTCATTTCATAGCATCTATCATTCATTAATAAATCACTTTGGGAGTGGCGACCCCATCGTACTAACAGCCTATATCTGCTTCATTCATTACATCCCTGACCCGGTCAATGACTGGAAAACAGGTTGTAGGTTTTTCAATAATAACAATAACAATAATAATAATAATAATAATAATAATAATAATAATAATAATAATAATAATAATAATAATAATAATAATAATAATAATAATTACAAAGAGCATACAGACTCACTTGCAGCAGATATAATAAAAAAATCTATATCCCGAAATGCAAAATTAAGACATTATAACACTGTAATCAAGTCTGAAACACTATATGCATCTGAAACACTGATCATTGGGAGCAGATCATTGATAAAAGATGCAGAAAAGCAAGATAGAAAAAAAAGGAAAATTTTTGGACCAGTCTATACAGGGAGAATTTGGATGATAAGGAAATCTCATGACCTGTACCAACACTCAGAGAAAATCTCAGACACATTTAGGTCTTATGGCAACGTTGGGATAGGAAAGGCGTAGGAGTTGGAAGGAAGTGGCCGTGGCCTTAATTAAGGTACAGCCCCAGCATTTTCCTGGTGTGAAAATGGGAAACCACAGAAAACCATCTTCAGGGCTGCCAATAGTGGGGTTCGAACCCACTATCTCCCGGATGCCAGCTCACAGCTGCGCACCCCTAACCGCACAGCCAACTCGCCTGTTATACTAAGTCTTCATGATCTTCTTCCTCACATTATTACCGTGTGCCAGATCTCTGCCTTCTGTATATAGTATGTACAAATGGTACCATGTTTTAGACTAGTTTCCACTGTCTTTGACTGGTGTTTCGTCTAAGTAACAGCAAAGGCCCTTACACATGGTAATGTCACGTAAGGCAACATAATTTTTCTTACAATACATATCTTGCAAATATTCATGTCCATAAAACTGTTCTAAATCAGAGACCATTTTGTTGGACATAGGTCTCGATAGATGAGGCTACCTTGTGACATGGCATGGAAATGTCATGTGCTGGATCAGTCAGATATAGATCATGATGCTACATATTTTTTTTCAATTTATCAGAACTCTTTGCCTCCCTTGTGGGTGGAGTAGTCTTACGAGACTACTAAGAATCTGTACTCGCCCTCTCATCTTCTAAGCCCAAAAACATATCTATGATTCTATGTTTTTCCATGTAGTGGAGAAATTTAAACTATCCATGCTGCTCACAGTGTCATCAAAGAAACTGCCTTCAATTAATCCAGATTCATCAATCTGCTCTGTGACTGTGTCTTCAGACAGGGATAAATAACATCCATAATGCACTGCAGGAATAAATATAGGGAAGGATGTCCATGATGTCAGACAGTTTCTTATGCTGTATAGGAATGATCTTATAGTGTTTTGGTGTTAAGATCATAAACCGTGATGTCTATGTAGGATGGCCAAGCATCTTGACAGTTTCATGGAAATCTCTACGAAGAGTTCCCTTCCTAGAAAATTCAACCAGAATTTGAGGCTAAAAATTTCGAGCCTGTAGCTTCTGAAAAGCCATGTGTTGCTGTGTTTCTTTTTTGTTATGTGCTGTGCTGGCACTTTGCTGGACTCTAGGAAATTGCCTTGTTTCATAACTGACAACACTTTTTTTTTCTACTCTGCTTTTGTTGACATATCAACCCAGTCAGTGTGTAAGAAGAGTGGAGCGCCTTTGGTATTTCTGATATGATGATGATGATAATTATATTTAATTTACATCTCACCAACTACTTTTATGGTTTACAGAGACTCCGAGATGGCAAAATTTTGTCCTGCAGAGTTCTTTTACGTGCCAATAAATCTACTGACATGGGGATGAAGTATTTGAGCACCTTCAAATAACCCCAGACTCAGCCAGGATCGAACCTGCCAAGCTGGAGTCAGAAGGTCAGCGCTCTACCGTCAGAGCTACTCAGCCTGGCTGTGGTATTTCTCAATGGATGCAAAATCTCTACCCAATGGGAGTCGTGTGTTCACTAGTAATCAAAAATTTGTGTTCATTTTCTTCAAATTTGTCACCACATATCAGAGACAACCGTATGCACACAACAATCCAATTCTGATTTTGTCCAGTCTAACTAAGCAGTATACTCGGAGCTGTCAGTGAAGAGATGGCATGGAATGAGATAAGTAGACGAATAATGTGCTTGAGTGGAGATTTTAAAAGTAGGAAAGATCATAAAAATGAAGATAAAGTTAGGATTTAAGAGGGCAAACTGGGGCAAATATTCATTTACAGGACGAGGAATAAAAGACTGGAACAATTTATCAAGTGAAATGTTTGAAAAATTTCAAAGTTCTTTGAATACATTTAAGAAAAGGATCAGTAAACAACTGATAGGGAATTTGTCACCTGGCAACAGCCCTAAATGCAGTTCATTGATGATAAGACTAATTAACGATGTGTCGTGTTTTGGTGCAATACATAGCAACAGAGCATGTGCTATCATGTCTTGGTTTCTTCAAACACTACTCGGCAGGTGGCTTGTCATTCTCTAGAATGATATGAGAAACATAAAAAATATACAAGAAAACCCTTGATGTGTTAGTGCAACGTTAAACCACCATCATAATTTATAACTTTCATTTCCATGTTGACGTTTGACTTATATGATAGGAATCAGTCAAGGGATGTTCTACCATTCAACACTTTATATAATGTATATCAGTTATATATTTAACAAATAAAGACTAGTTTCAATTCTCTTGGAATCATCATCAGTTCAAACAAATACATAAATAGGAAAGGTATCAGGGTTAACAAATATTTTACATAAAATTTGCCTTTAAAATACACTTAAAATGGTTAAAGATAACTACACTACAACTTCTGTGGAAATTTCTATACAATAGTATACCTGTAATACTGTGGATAGTAGGTAGAAAATAGCTGTATAATTGTAAATATCATGTTTTATTTCAATTTTCCTGTGAGTTCTACAAAATCTCTCCTTAGCATATAGGTTTCCTCTTATCATTTTGCTTACTATGTATGTTTTTTACATTGTATGTGTATTTGTGTTCATTGATTTCATAAATTTCCTCTGTGCTTTCATTTCTTGTGTATTGACAGAGTGAGTTTCCCATGCGGTTAGGGGCACGCAGCTGTGAGCTTGCGTTCAGAAGATAGTGGATCTGATCCCCACTGCCGGCAGCCCTGAAGATGGTTTTTCGTGGTCTCCCATTTTCACATCAGGCAAATGCTGGGGCTGTACTTTAATTAAGGCCACGGCTGCTTCCTTCTCACTCCTACCGTTTTGTCGCCATAAGACCTATCTGTGTCAGTGGGATGTAAAGAAACTTGTATTTAAAAAATCTTGTGCATTGACATATACTGATACTACTCAGACTTGAGGTTGGCTTATAGCGTTAAAGAGGGCTGAGGTCCAAGGTGATGTTAGTGTGAGGATGAATGTTCACTCCTATTTCTGTCACACTTTTTAATCTGAAATAAGGATTATCATTCCCACTACCTGCTCACTCCCTTCCTTCACGGCTTTGTGGATTAGTAACTAAGCTTCATTGGTTCTTTTTTCTAACAGAAAAAATAAAGCATGGGCCAATGTTCAGGTGTAACATTGTTCAGAATGAAGTATAACAGGAAGAGTTAAAAAAAAAAAAAAAACCCCAAATAAATAACCACAATATGACAAAAATTTCAATACAGTACAAATAGTTCAGGGTATATACATTCAAAGCCAGCCCCGTGGTGTAGGGGTAGCGTGCCTGCCTCTTACCCGGAGGCCCCGGGTTCGATTCTCAGCCATGTGAGGGATTTTTACCTGGACCTGAGGGCTGGTTCAAGGTCCACTCAGCCTACGTGATTAGAATTGAGGAGCTATCTGACGGTGAGATAGCGGCCGCGGTCTAGAACGCCAAGAATAACGGCCTACAAGAGTCGTCGTGCTGACCACCTGACACTTCGTAATCTGCAGGCCTTCGGGCTGAGCAGCAGTTGCTTGGTAGGCCAAGGCTCTTCAAGAGCTGTAGTGCCATGGGGGGGAATATATATTGAAGGGTGGAGAGGGGAGGGAGATTAGAACCCAGGGACCCTACGCGCATAAAATGATTTAAATTGTCTGCCTGTAGTTTTAGTTTAGACCGTTGGCCAGCAGAAGCACAAGCGTGCAGCTCATGGCAGCCAATGCGTTATGGAATTCAAATGTAACACATAGATTCTACTCTGTCACATACTCTTTGCATAGAAATGCACTAGGGGAGGTATACATCTCCCTGCCTAGTTCATATATGCAAGACATCGAATAAACCTTAGTAGCAGTAATAGTCACAAAACTAAGTTGAGAGAACAGTCAGCATGTCCCAACAGCATGACAAGCCTTTGATGAGTTTTAGAGAAGCCATATCATCAGAATAAGAGAGGTAGGTTGGATATTCTGGCGCACTGCTTCCCACTTGAATCATTCTGACTAGGCTGTGCATCAGTATTTTCCAACAGCACAATGCCCAGTCTCGTAGTAGAACACGGGTATCTCTGGCCTGCCTTTGGGAGTAAACATGCTTCCTTGACTAGTAAGGTCTCCAGATCTTTCGCCTATCGAGAATGTTCAGGAGCAGATTGGCAATTTCGGCAGACTGGGAGGGACAGTTGTGCCAGCTGTGGCATGATTTTTGTCAGGAGAACATTCAATGTCTGTAAGTCTCCATGCTCGACTACATCATTGCCTGTCTTTGTGCTACGGGTGGTCCAACACCATTTGTTACCTGGCAATAAATGGTTGGTGTAGTAGAATATTTTGATGTTTTCTTCATACTGCCATATCCTGTGACTGTACCTACTCATATGCCCCTCCAATGGCTCCTTCATGATGCACATTTTTTTTTGCAAATGAGTGCAATATTAAATTTTCTGGTCTCTACTTACTTTTAAGAATCAAAACTAAGAAGTGAATGTACCTGAAGCAATTCTCCCTGTAGATACTATTCCAGATGCGATGTGCTGATTTTCCCTTGTATCCAGTATACCTCTCAGGATTTAGGAGGAGGTCTACATACTGAGCTTCTTCATCTTCACCATTTATAACACAAAAATTATCTGTAGCATCGTCATGAACTTTCCACCGGGCAAACTCTTCATAAGCTGCTGCGCTGAAACACAAGGTGGACAATATTTCAGTTAACTCAATGCCACCTTCAAAGAAATCTACAGGGACAATTGTCGTTAGGAATCATGCAAAATATTGTTATTTTTATTCTGCATATAGAAGGCATTAATTTTATAATTTAAATTCATGTCTGTGTATCAATGACGGTTAACACAACTGACACGTAAGTCAAAGAATAAAATACTACAAAATACAAAGTTTAGAGACATAACAGGACAAACATACCAGCAGGTCAGTGTTGGAAAAGGGAGCAACAAGAAAGAGACAAGGACAAATATAACTTGATTTGACATGTTTGCTCCCTTCCAAAACTTAAATCTTACAGTAAAGAAGACGTAGAATTGTTTATGTTTATATCTTTGTGCTGAATGTGAATATCCATTAGTTTTAATCAGATGTCTATTCTTTTCAATATTTTAATGGTTTTTGAATAATTATAAATTTACAGTTTTTTTTCTGGCAATTGTAGGTGTTCAAAGTGATCATCAGCAGATGCCTCTAATGTGACATTCCAGCTGCATTAGTACAGGGCAGATCTTGACGACCTAAAAAATAATTGAAAATGCTCAATAAAATGCCCTTAAATTTATGTAAAACTGCTATAAAATAAGTAAAAAAGGACTAACATGAATGACCAAACTGAAATCTGGTGACTGTGTAACAATGGTTTTACAAGAAATATAACCATGTTTTATTCACTGCACAGCACTCTTTTCTTACAAAAATAATTAGTCCTAATTTTCTTGGAAGTGTATATAAACATGCACATATCGATTTGCCTCCAAAGAACTTTGGAATACTTGATGTTCTTAACACTCATTACAGCTTTCAGATGTGTTTCTCATTTAATGTGCTGTTGTACAACGAGTTTCCTTTCTGCACTCACTTTTAACACTGCACAGTTTACTAAATAAAATGCGCCCATCTGTTATGACGTCTTTTCAAAATCCATTCTCTAGCTGAATTAAAAATGCTCTCTTTGGTGATTTTACTTTTGGCATTTTTCTTTCTCAGAACTACTTGGGAGGATAATTCGGTGCTCAAGTGGAAATTTACGTAACTGTTGTTTCCAATCCCTTCTTGTTACCATTTGTGAATGTAATACTGCAGTAGTCTACAAGGTGGTGAATGACTGATTGTAGGGGCGGGTGCAAACGTTAGTAAATTTCTTGCGCTTGAGACATGTTAGGAAATTCTTTCTCCTAATTATCTGAGTTCTGTATTGTGTTCCTGCACATATCTTGGAAAGGCAGACTCACAGGTATAAATACTTTCCTTACCCTATTAGTCACCAACAACTGCTGGTCAATTTGCTTGGTCATGAAAGATATTTAGCCAATTTAACTAAATATACTTTTTTTTTAAAGGGGCGGGAGGTAATTTTTATTGTTCTCATTTGTGGACTTTTATCACCCTGACAATATATACATGGATAAATTTAAAGAAACATTTTGAAATGGTCTAAAAAGTATTCAGATATTTCCAAGGAAGGAATGCCCATCAGGTGCATCACGCGAGGTCCAGTGTCAACGGAAAACATCGTTTTGGCTCTACTGAAAACTACATGTTGTGGAATATTATATGTTGGTAAATGTGAAGAAATTACTAATATGGTATAATGAGTATCGTTAGAAACATTTCAAAACATATTACTCAACGTTCAAAGATAAGCCTATGGTAATCTTTGTCAGCACTGCTGTATTTGCCTGCATAACTTAAAGTCTCATCATCGGGCTCCAAACTGCATAATTTTCCATCCCGTCCATTGCATCCAAAATGCTGCTTTTCTTGAAAGATTTCACGAGGAGACCTTCAGGAATGTGAGTGTGAACTTTGGTCCCATTTTGCCTGTAGGGATCATGTTGTAATCAGTTCCTTTGAGGTTAGGGTTACTCGCTTTTAACTACTACTTCTACCAGTAAAGCTCATGCAACTTCCCACTTACTCGTCACATACATAGGCAAATGTCTGCGTTTTTTTCTAGTCTACATGAATAATGTATTTGCAAGTATTTCGTGGTGAATATGATTTTTCATGCTAAATTCATGCAAATGGCAGGATTTTGTAAACTGGTTAGATTTTGTGATTATTCACGAATAAAATGCACGATTTCCAGACTTTCATCACAAGATTTGAATTTTCTGCAAGTAAAATTAAGTTACCATAAATTAGGCATTTATCGTTAATACCAGAATATCACACCCCTACAATCAATCAATCAATCAATCAATCAATCAATCAATCAATCAATCAATCAATCAATCAATCAATCAAGATCTGCATTTAGGTAATAAGGTACCTCAAAAATTCCAGAGCATATACACAGTTAAATAAGTGAACTGTCTTTTTTTTTTAAATGGAAATACATGTTGATACTAATGTGACGCATTATCTTGAGATTTTGCTTAAAAGACTGAAGTCGCTGTCTGAAGTGAGTGAGAGCTAACTGTTTTTATTGTAATCTCTTCTTCTTTGTGAACCACCTCCATTAGTGAAGACTGGCTACAATCTTGGTGAAGCTGTTTCAATCATCTGCCGTTCTGTTTAAGGTCTTAGAATACTGTTCCTGAGCAGCCCCACAGGTTCCTCAGCCATGAGAGTCTTCTTCGAACTCAACCTCCTCACCCATCAATTTTTCCATGCAGGATCTGCTTTAGGACATGGTACTTTTTGTTTCTAATGATATGTCCTAAGTAGGCTGCCCTTCATTTTCTTGATTATTCTGATTAGCTCTCAATTCTTTTTCACGTCCTTCAGTATCTCTGCACTGGAGACATATTTGGACCATGAAATCTGCAGTACCCTTCAGAAGATTCAAATTTTGAAGGCTTCCAATCTCTTTATGGTGGTGTTTTGAGTGTCCATATTTCAGCACCATACAGTACTGAATACACATAACATCTGAAGAAGTTGTATCTTACTTCCGACCTGAGATTTATGTCGCATAGTAGGTCTGTCATCTTTACAAAGCTTACGAGAGCTATTTCTATCTGCACACAGATCTCTTATATTTGGATTTAGATCTTCAGTGACCCAACTTCCAATATACGTAAACTTGTGCCCTATTCAATGTGTCTGCCATAGATGTTCAAATGGAACAGTGTGCCTCAACTTCTACTGATGGTCATAACCTTTGTCTTTTCAGTGTTAATTCTGAGTAGAAGCACATCACCTTCAGTCACTATCTTGATATAACTGCAAGTAAACACTCGGATTCTGGATGGAAAAGTAACATCTCATTTGTATTGCTACTATTCTGTCAAGATACGGCACTCATCCACAGTATGGAATAAAGTTTCCTTGTTCTTCTCACAGTCACATGATGCAAACATGGACATTTCTCATTTAAAATTAATCAAGTTACACTGCACATGATCTGTTCTTCTGCAGTTGAGCCTAGTTCATTCACATTACAGCAGGTCTCCTCCTAGTAGTCCTTGTGACCGACTGGTAATATCAGGATTATTTGTTGCTGATCATCTTTTTTCCCCATGCTTCATTTAAGTAATATTTTTTTAGATCCTCTGCATTTTCTAGATTGATTTCCATGACTGAAGCTGTATTTGCGATGGGTTGTTTATGGTGTAATGTTGAACAGGGAGATTTTGAGGGACCAATGGTCATGAACTCAAGTTATTTATGCTGTCTTTTACTAGTCTGATCATTTGGCCTCCCAATGTCAAGCCCACTGATCTCTATACCTGGATGGCTGGTAGCTTGGGTAGCAGTAAGCGGAATAGAAGATGACTGGCGTCGTAAGATGGCAGCGAGCGCATGGTGCAATAGACCACGAGGAGCGCGCTTGCTTTGCTTTGTTTATGCTTAGTTCAGTGACGCCAGGCCTCTTGATTGTAGTTTCACGAGTGTTCTGTGCTGTGTTATTGCAAAGTAAATAGTAGTGTATTTTATGAACTTAGGTTCGTTGCCTTGTAGTATGCTTCTGAATTACAAGATTAAATTTAAATATGTATGTGTTTATCTGAAATATGAATGAAGAAACATTCTACGGGGTATTAACATGATATAGATGTTGATTCCCATAGGGAATCTGAAATATTTGTCCTGAATAAGCAAATTTATAATACCAATATAAATGGTCCGTTATTGGACATTATAAATTTTCCAGCTAGCTCATTCTTGGTTGCCAGCGTTTCGCCCTCGTGTGCTAGGGTGGGCTCATCAGTTGGTACCTAGCACACCTACCAATACGCTGGCTAGTGCATACCGTGGAGGCCACTGCGTAGGCTAACTGGAGCCACCGGCAGTGCCAATGCACTAAGAGACTTTGTCTCATCACTAAAAATTGATGCCTGCTTGGCCATCAGATGATATAGATGTTGATTCCCATAGGGAATCTGAAATATTTGTCCTGAATAAGCAAATTTATAATACCAATATAAATGGTCCGTTATTGGACATTATAAATTTTCCAGCTAGCTCATTCTTGGTTGCCAGCGTTTCGCCCTCGTGTGCTAGGGTGGGCTCATCAGTTGGTACCTAGCACACCTACCAATACGCTGGCTAGTGCATACCGTGGAGGCCACTGCGTAGGCTAACTGGAGCCACCATTTATATTGGTATTATAAATTTGCTTATTCAGGACAAATATTTCAGATTCCCTATGGGAATCAACATCTATATCATCTGATGGCCAAGCAGGCATCAATTTTTAGTGATGAGACAAAGTCTCTTAGTGCATTGGCACTGCTGGTGGCTCCAGTTAGCCTACGCAGTGGCCTCCACGGTATGCACTAGCCAGCGTATTGGTAGGTGTGCTAGGTACCAACTGATGAGCCCACCCTAGCACACGAGGGCGAAACGCTGGCAACCAAGAATGAGCTAGCTGGAAAATTTATAATGTCCAATAACGGACCATTTATATTGGGTATTAACATACCGCAGTATTCAGCTTATGGATGTACAAACAGAACCGATCAGCAGAAGGAGAAATCATTTCATCGGGGAGTTTTAATAATAATGTTATTTGCTTTACGTCCCACTAACTACTTTTTTAAGGTCTTTGGAGACGCCGAGGTGCTGGAATTTAGTCCCGCAGGAGTTCTTTTACGTGCCAGTAAATCTACCGACACGGGGCTGTCGTATTTGAGCACCTTCAAATACCACCAGACTGAGCCAGGATCGAACCTGCCAAGTTGGGGTTAGAAGGCCAGCGCCTTAACCGTCTGAGCCACTCAGCCCGGTTCGGGGAGTTTTATACTGTACATAAGAATCTTCCTAGGGTAGTGTTTTGAGTTTTAGGTTTATTGTATCTTATTTCACATATTCCGGGAGCAAAATGGCAATTAATTTTTGTAGGTTTCCTTTCTCGAGACCCGAACATCTAAGATTATCGATTAGGAGTATCAGGCGCGAGAATTGGGAGCCTTCTAAAACAGCTGTTCTCTGCTCGGATCACTTAGAGGAAGACTGTTTTGATAGAAATGGACAAACTGTACACCTTAGAAGTGATGTACAGCCAACTGTTTTCAATTTTACTGAACATTAACTGCAAGTAAAGATTTACTTATATTTATGATTTTTTTTTTCCTCATAATTAAACTGACGGTTTCGATGAAATAATTGACGTGACCTTATAACAATCTTAGAAAATGAAGTCTGGGGGAATTCTAGACCTTATTTACATCAGTAATAATTATGGGTTTCAGACACTGGAGTGGTGGGATAAGGAAAAGTGTGGTGGGTGTTTGGGGCTATTCCATTATACTATTCGTGGTATTTGGGACTCTTTTAACTGATGTTACATATTTCTGATGATGACTATCAATATCGCTTTGCTAGCCAAATTTAATTAAAGAGGTCTGTAATAGTACATTAAGCTGCAGGTAATGCGATATATTGACTAGTTTTGAATATTTGCTGGTTTTATAAATGTGTACATTTGCTTCAATGATATTTTAATTTGATAATATGCGTGTTATTTCTTGGAAACAGGAAACAGAAATTCATTATCAAGCACCGATTACGATATGTCGAATCTAGGCCTGTATATTGAGCTACGTTTATAGGTACATCATTTTAAGAATGCATAATTTCGTGGCATACATGTATACAATTTACAGCAATGTTTCCAGAAACTGGTTTTCACTCGTATTGTGTTACCGATCGCTAATTGCATGTATTCAGCACCTAAGTTAATATTTGCCGGCCGTTATTATACACTCATGTTTATTGCTATCCCGGAGATTTACTGACCTCGGAATGACGTGTCAGTGATCCTAATGTCCTTATGCTTTGAGTGAACATGTCTATATTTTTAATTATTCCAATGCGCCATTAATTGCGACTTAAAATTGACTATATTATCATTGCTTCCCCATAAGGAGAGCTCGAGGTTGGGTACGCCAACATGGCGAACCGCGCGTTCAACTTGGCGTACTTTCTCCTGCAGCGGAGACCTGCCATCAGCGATCCATGTATAGAGATCAGTGGTCAAGCCATATAAATTTCTAATGATACTTATCACTATCAGTCACATAAGATTTTGATTAATCTTTAATGTCACATTCTGATGGAATTTATTACCATAATAACATCATTTTACATACATACTGTACCGGGAACACCGCTACGACAGAAGTCCGAAGTATGTTTGTTGAACTTCGCGCGATGTGGAAGGTAGGCAGCCCGCCGAACGCAGTGACGTACCCAGCGAGTGACGTGGCCGCCGTAAGCCAGCTATCCGCTACCATATATGGTAATGATCCAGCTCGTCCTCAAAAGTACATTTTTGAGCTAATTCATCGCTATTTTGACACTGCCAACTTGAAAGCCTTTACAATGGACATCATATCTTAAGATTTCAAGAAAATCCGCTGAGTATTATAGAAGTTATAAGGGTAGATAGTACCCGAGTTCTAGACACTTCCATGCGAACGTGTATAAAAGGAGGCCCACCCGACCTACGAATTCAGTGTCTGTCACTCCGCCGTCTCTGTGACACGGGTGACAAGAAGTGTTGTGTGTGTCGAACTTCTAGTCGACAGTCTGCGAAATCCAAGTTCGGTATTTTCTCTAAGTGTTGTATCAAGACTTTGTCATATTCTTGAAGTGCCTGAATGGGACTTTACTTTTGAGAGCATCGTATTGGAACTTAGTCATATTGACACATTGGGACTTTGTTTTTTTTCGTGTCTCGTGATTGGACTTTGATATTTTCTTAAAGTGCCATGTAAGAACTTTGTTTTTTTCTGAAGCGTCTCACTGGAACTTAAGTTATTTTTGCCAAGTGTCGCGATAAGACTTTATTATTTTCTTAAGGTGACGTACTGGAACATTGTCATCGGAACTTTATTTTCTTCGACTTTATTTTCTTCGAGTGTCGTGTTGGGACTTTAACATTTTGGCACATTGGAACTTTGTTATTTCTACACATTGGAACTTTGTTTTTTTTTTGAAGTGCCACCTAAGGACTTACTTATTCAACGACGATTGAATTTCACGTGTGTTGTGTATCGCATTGAACTTACGTTTCGAACTTATTCGAACTTATATTTTTGAATCAATTTCTGGAACATTGAACTTAGGGGACATTCAACATTACGTTTAATTGCGAAATATGCAATGCTTTCCAAGTGCTGCACAGGGACTTATGTTTTGATTCTTAAAGACTGTGACAATTCGGAATACGCATATCGCATTTCCCAAAAGCCTAGAACTTTCCAGTATTTTGAGCGATCCATAATTTATGAAGTCAGACCTTTTTCTTTCAAATATTATTTTCTTTAATGGCTATTCACTTCGCCTATTAATGCATCAGGACAGTTTCCGAGTGCTACTTATTCAGTTCATTGCCAATATGTTTTAAATCTTCAGAACTATGCATTTAGGACTGCAGTGACAGTAATCCTCTAGAACATTCTGACTTATAGTGAGCTTGCATTATGAACTCGCATTTCTACCAGTACTTGTTCTTCGAGTGATTATTCCAGAATGTTTCGATTTAATATCTAGAGTGCAATAACCATAATTAAAGGGTCATATCAGTTCAGACAGTGCCCTGAATGTGTGGAGTGCCGTGCAGGAAATTCAGGTGTGAATTACGTCTCGAATCGAACCCCGGAACTCGTGCCAATCTTCGAGACATTCCAGAACGTCGAGACTTCCAGAACGTCGAGACATTTCCAGAACCTCCAGACATTCCAGAACTCCTCATCCGAGCAGGTGTGGTCCCTGCCCAGTCGATGTCCAGCACCATCCCAGGACTTGGAGGTACCAACCAGCCACGACACTTCCACGCTGCTGTACGAAGGTGATATGAACTTGCTTTTGATGATCAATAAACTCAATTTATCAAAATAATCTCTCAAATTGATAACTATACCTCTCTCTGTACCAGCTCCAATGATAAAGCCACTCCCTAGGTTAAGAATCATGCTCGTTCATTTAATATCAAGCGCCTTAAAGATATGAACACATTTTTACGGGTACAATACATTATCATTATAGACTGTTATGCCTTTCAGCGTTCAGTCTGCAAGCCTCTGTGAATTTACTAAACGTCGCCACAATCCTCGATTTGCAACTAGTGTTGTGGCCTCATTTAGTTCTATACCTCTTGTCTTTAAATCGTTAGAAACTGAGTCTAACCATTGTCGTCTTCGTCTACCTCTACTTCTCTTACCCTCCATAACAGAGTCCATTATTCTCCTAGGTAACCTATCCTCCTCCATTCGCCTCACATGACCCCACCACCAAAGCCGGTTTATGCATACAGCTTCATCCATCGAGTTCATTCCTAAATTAACCTTTATCTCCTCATTCTGAGTACCTTCCTGCCATTGTTCCTACCTGTTTGTACCAACAATCATTCTCGCTACTTTCATGTCTGTTACTTCTAACTTATGAATAAAATATCCTGAGTCCACCCAGCTTTCGCTCCTGTAAAGCAAAGTTGGTCTGAAAACAGACCGATGTAAAGATAGTTTCGTCTGGGAGCTGACTTCCTTCTTACAAAATACTGTTGATCGCAACTGCGAGCTCACTGCATTAGCCTTATGACACCTTGATTCAATCTCACTGTATTACCATCCTGGGATAACACACAACCTAAATACTTGAACTTATCGACCTGTTCTAGCTTTGAATGGTTCATGGTGTGGGTTACTGTAGTCACGTCCTAGTTCGTGAACCATGGGCAACAGCTGAGTGGCCTATAAAGTGGTCCTGAGAGTCGGAATACCAGTTGCTATGGAATGGAAGTAGGCATCTCGGACATTTTCTGAGTCATGGCCCTCCGTGTGCTCCGGCGGCTAAGACTATACAATTCACCGGTAGTCCATAACCTGTTAGAGGAGAGATCCTCACTTGGACTATGTGCAAATAGGGTAGCATCCTGCTTCACGAATTTACCGAGCTCAGAACATTTTAAGCAAGCCTCGGACCTATGGGAGTAAAGGAGTCCCATTCCCATTTGACAGGCGAGGGACTCCTTGGAAACAACTTGGCGAAGGACGATTTACTGCCTCTGCATGAAGTGCAGTGGACTGGTTGTCGAAGATGGACATTCTAGTTTAATTACCTCTATATTTTAATTTGTATGTTAATTGTATATTTTTTACACATTATGCTTGTGAACGCCATATAATAATAATAATAATAATAATAATAATAATAGCAGTGAAAACATTCATTGAAATATTCAAAGGTATTGAGTCACATTACTGCAGTAGTAAAACTAAGGAACGTATATACCACGGTATTAAAAAGATGTCACGAATTAGAACGAGCAAATTAATCTAGGTTTATATGTGAAAGAAAGCTGCTTCCGAGGCACATTCAATAAATGTTAAAATACTGGATTTGGTACATTCGCACAGATGTGTGCTCTACTTGCATCAAATTAACAGAAAAAAATGAAGCGGGAACCAGATTTAAACAAGAAGAAATTGATCTAGTCATGCAAAAGAGTAAAGCAAAAGCTTTTTATGCTCTGTTGAGAGAGGAAACAGATGGATTACTGACAATGTCATTTGATTTCCAGAAAAATAACCTTTTGCCTCAATAGAGAAAACTTATTAATTTACCACTGGAATGAATCAGAATTTTCAAAGGGTTCCAATACAATTGCATCTGCTGTGTACCATACTCTTTGTAATACAGTCTACAACAATATCATAACTTTGCGATTAGCTGCCGACGGGTGCGGGGGTCAGAACAAGAACACTACTATATCATTACTATGCTTTTCATCCTGGCCTCTAAATTCTGCTCCAGCGAATATTCAGAAGACTGAGGTAATATATTCCATGGTCGGTCACTCATTCCCCCCCCCCAGAGAGTGTGTTTGCTACGATCGAGAAAGTAATTTGCTCCCATGAAGTAATTGCAGAGCCTCAGAAATATCTTGAAATCTTCTCTGAACATGGGACTACTATTCATCTGGAGACACACTGTACAGTTCATGAATGGAAATCAGTGGCTTAAAATGTTACAAAACCAGCAGGAGAATGGTATTTTAAGTTCAGTCCTTCAAAGCGGTTTTCACTTCGACATAAAAATGGTGTTATAGTTTCAGGGGAACTGCATTACAGATCAGATTTTGGAGTCCTCAGAAGTGTCACTAAGAGAGGAAAGAGTTTGCAAAATGTGTCACCAGCCGTTAATGTTGCTGGTGGTATTACTGTTAATCCACTCAAACTTGGAGATGTTGAGAAGCTGTTAGAGAAATATATTGGGGCTGACTAAAAAAAGCATCAAATCCCTTGCATTCTATAAATATGTTCTGCAACTGGGTGACAATGAAGATGCTGAAGGTAGTTTCAATGAACAGTGTTGTGCAACTATGGAGGAAAACACAGACACTGTGTAGGAATTTATAATTGTCATAATAAATCATATTTAAGTATTCGGAACACATTAGCAATTATTTCTTATTCATTTGGGAGAAACAACCTGTAACCTTACTTGTTTTAGTTCCAAAATTGGAAAACTTTCCCATGGTTAATTACAAGATCGGCCATGTGTCAATTTAAAATGTAAATAACCCAAGAAGGAATTATGTATGATTATTAATCACAATATCCATGAAAAGCATATTTTTTTACTATTTTTAATTGGTATGAAATGTATTCTTGTCTTGCATAACACAATCAAACATAGTTTTCTGGCTCTATTGAAAAATTTTACAACATGCAGATGGCAGGATTTGGAACAAAACGACTCAAACTCTTTCCTCACTGCACCAGAAAGAGCTATTGCAGCACAACTAGCCATAAGGGTAGCACCTTTCATAACCTTAATAGTCATGCTCTAATGTCAGCAGCTTGCATACAGCAACAATGATAAATGGAACTGGGAGTGTGGTGGAGGCTACATTTTTTACCCATTGCGCGAAAAGGGACCTAAAGTTGGAATTTTTCATTCTTTAGATTTTTGTGGTTCTACAATTGGCAAAAGATACTGAGCATTAAAAAGAACATAAGTTCATGCTTCTAGGTACAATACTTCAGAAGATATTAATTACTGACTGTTGCTGTTAATCAAACCATACTTTTAGAAAAATGCAATTACGGCTTTCATTAATTTTCTTACCAACTGTACAAAGTTTTCAAGACATCGAGTAGCAAAGACTGAAACTGCTGCATAACTTGGTTTGTTAAAAAAACTCATAGGTAGTGCAAGCGGTCAAAACATAGAAATGCAACTTTTACATCCGACACTTTCGTTCAGCTCTGCTGTAAAATTGCCACTGCCGACTTTGGGTCCCCTTCCGCACAACGGATCACATTTTACTCTGACCTATGTCCAAAGGCAAATGAAAAAATACCACTTCCAGCAAGAAATAGCAACAGGCGATAATAAAAAAGGACTATCTTCTTCTTTTTCCACTACTACAGCTTTTCCCACATCTGTAGGGTCGCGGGTACAAACTGTGTCGCACGTGTGGATTTGGCCCTGTTTTACGGCCGGATGCCCTTCCTGATGCAAAACCTATATGGAGGCATGTAATCACTATTGCATGTTTCTGTGGTGGTTGGTAGTGTAGTGCGTTGTCTGAACCTAAAAGTGTTCAGACAAACACAAACATCCAGTCCCCGAGCCAGAAGAATTAACCACAAGCGATTAAAATTCCTGACCTGGCCGGGAATCAAATTGAACCAAAGGCCTCAATGCTGACCATTCAGCCAATGAATCGGATGGTATTAAAAAAAGACTAGAAATAGTTAAATACTAAAAGATTAGATAAAAAGAATGGTAATAAATATGCATTAAAGAGACTATACAGTAAATAATTAAATACTAGAACATACGATAAAGGGAACGGTACACTAAAAAGGCTAAAAATAATCAAATACTAAAAGATTAGATAAAAAGGACGGTGTTAAATGCGCATTAAAAACTATAAATCATTAAATACCAGAAGATAAGATAAAAGGAATGGTACATTAAAAAGCCTATAAATAATTAAATACCAGAAGATTAGATAAAAGGAAAGGTACATTAAAAAGACTATAAAACCAACCTTGAAAAGGCAATAATATTGTTATCTGCTCCCACAAATACACTGAATAGCCAAAAGTCACGGGAAGGGGTGTCCCATTAGGAAATGTGCCGTGCATGACCCCTGAGCGTTGCAGCTAGCTGCGGCACAAATGAACAGTCTGACACGGACACCAGTACGTACCATGAATCTCATGTTAAATCTGTATTGACGGTTGAACTTCTTACAAAATTGTACAAAACTATTTTAATTGTCCTAGTCAATACTATATATTTTACATCCAATTAAGACGAAACTTCACACATAAATAAACATGTTTCGACCCGGCATTGGGTCATCCTCAGTAAGATATGTATAAATGTATTTAAAAAAATAAGAAACACACAAAATGAAATATTAGTTTAAAATGTTTTTAAAAGCATGATGAAAGTTACAATACTGTGAAATGTTGATCGTTAAAACAGTACTGAGCTGGAGGTCTTCCTGCTTTGGTTCAACTGGTATCTGTCTGTAATATTGATAATACAAATCTAATTAAGGTTGAAGAATTGTGACTAGCAGGAACAACATTTAGATTAAGTTATGAAGAACGAGAATTAACTTACGTTGCGTGCCCCGCTTGTATTACCCGTGTTCTCTGACTACAGAGTCCAGCTCTCGACTGACTTGCTCCCGCAGTCCAGATACAAGACGTGTTGCTACAAGGAAATGGAGTGCAGAAATGGGGCGGGGCTTGCGGGAGAATGGGAGTGTGAGGAATAATGGGGTGGTGACCGAAACAGAGTGAAATAATTGTGAGTTCTTATATTCCTGTTTTTTTTGGTACAAATGATTGGAATAGAAGTGTCCCATATTACTTTCTTTTTTTCATTTCTCTCATTTAAGTTTAAAATTATTTATACATAACACTATCACATCATAAGAATAATCACCTGGCATTTAACATTTACTGGAAAACACCTTACACTGCTAACACCATTAAACAAAATTCAATACATCCTGAAGCTCACAAAAAAGCTGCCTACAATAGCCATATTAGAAATAGCTTTAGAAAATCCCGCTCTCAAAGAAAAATTTGAAAAAAGAAACCAGAACCACCCATGAAATAGCTTTGAACAATGGATTTAGAACAAAAGTTATAAATAAGCTAATCAACAAACATACTAACAAGCCCACAACTACTTTAATGAATGAGTCAAAAACTAAAGAAAAATATGCCACATTCACATTTAGCAATAATAATATATATACAATCACCAACGTCTTAAAAATCAGAACCTAAAAATTGGTTTCAAAACCAGCAACATTAATGAAAGAATATTATTTAACTCACACACAGTAAATACTAGCAATACATACACAAATTCTGGGATATATAAACTGGAATATCAGGCATGTGGGTCAAGTTATGTTGGACAAACTGGTAGGAACTTCCTCGTAAGATATACAGAACATCGCAACGCTTTAAAATACAATCGTTTCTCTGCCATGAGTAACCATCACAAAGACTATAATCACAATTATACTACAATACATCAAGACCTAAAAATTCTACAAGGTGAACAAAAAGGTCCACTACTCAACATTTTAGAGAATTTTTACATCAGTATGGATCAATATCAAAACCCAGGCCTCAACTTAAATGAGAGAACTGAAAAAAAGAATGTATTATGGGAAACTTTTATTCCGATCATTTGTAGCAAAAAACAGGAACATAAGAACTCACAATTATTACATTCGGTTTCAGCCATCGCCCCCATTATTCCGCACTCTCCCATTATCCCGCAAGCCCCGCCCCATTTCCCCACTCCACTTCCTTGTAGCAACACGTCTTGCAACTCGACTGCGGGAGCAAGTCAGTCGAGAGCTGAACTCCGTAGTCAGAGAACACGGGTGATACAAGCGGGCCACATAACGTAAGTTAATTCTCGTTCTTCATAACTTAATCTGAATGTTGTTCCTGCTAGTCACCATTTTTCAATCTTTGTATTATCCATTTTACAGACTAAAATTCAGATGGTTCAACTTCAATAATGCATATGTATATCAACTCATGTCGGAACACAACAACCAAGCCAACAGTATACAGATACCATTTGAACCACGCCAGAGGACAAAAACATCAAAACAGAAAGACCTCCAGGGGCCTATTCCACAAAAGTATGGTCTTGTACATTACAAGTTACTAGTGTGGGTTCTTGTAATGTATGGAGTTGTATATTTCTGTTCCACAAAAGATTGATAGTCTCTTGTATATTACTAGTGAATTGTTACAAGTTTTACAAGTGACAACATATCAATAAACATACTACGTCATAGCATGAATTAGCTGTTTATCTTCATATTCCATTCGTTGAATTAGGTTATGCTTGCCTCATTAATCTTAATATCGTATTTTAAGTTATGTAGCAAAGATTCAAAGAATTTCCCAATGCTACAATGTTATTTTTCAGTTTATTTCTTTAATGATAGGAAATTACTCCGTTATTATCACCCATTCTGTTCTTCCGCGATCCTCGCATATGTTCCACGATAGTCTGACATACCCACCTTGGTCTGTCATTTGGAATCGGATGCCGCTAATAACGACATTTGGCCGCCAAACTTAATTGTTACAAAATTGCACACTCTGCATGAATTGTTAAAATGATGTCAAGGAAAGGAAGTTATTCATTTTGAAGGAAATAGAAAGAAGGAAAGATATTCATTTCGGTGGCATTCAGCGAGAGTCTGAAAAAACAAGACAAAATAAAGGGTTGGATGGAAATATTTGATTTGGAAAAGCTCATGGAGCTTTTGAGGGGAAAAGTTGGATTAATGATTGGAATTACTTGGAATTAATGATTCCAGGAATATCGTCCTTGGAACATGTTTGTTCAGTATTTTCAGCTCAAGGAACAATTTGAGGAAATTTTATATCATTTATTGCAGCTACCACAGAATGTATTGACCTACAGACAGAAGATTTTGCCATCCCATGCATATGTGCAATACCATGGTACTGACCACAATTTCCTAGCCAAAGCAGTGTTGTTATTAGGCCTAACTGTTGTTTAGCAGAGAGAGATTTATTTCAGCTCGTAGGATGTTTCAACCTATGATAAATATCCATCAAAAGTTCTTCCACTTGTATTGTGCTTAACCTAAAACTCTCATTGTATTCAAATAGTGTTAAACTGGAAGTTTATTCTTTCCGTATACAGACGGTAGTTTTCATTTTCATTACCATCACTATCACTTCTGCTAGACCACATATTTATCAAAATGTATCTGAAATAAGCATATTTAAATAGCACTAGTACATTTACGTTGTAATGTCCTTTCACTGGTAGAGAATAGTTCCCAATTCACTAGTAAATTACAAGTACTAGTACTTTTGTGGAACATACCTATAAAAATTCACTGGTAATTTGTAAGTATGGAGTAGTAAAGTACAATTGTAGAAAATTCTTTTGTGGAACAGAAACTCTGGTATTTGTACTAGTTACTAGAGAATTTACTTGTAATGTACAAGACCATACTTTTGTGGAATAGGCCCCAGCTCAAGACTGTTTTAACTATCAACATTTCAACCTTAATTTGATTTGTATCATCCATTTTATAGACAGATATCGGTTGAAAACAGAAAGACCTCCAACTCAAGACTGTTTTAATGATCAACATTTCACAGTCTCTTAAATTTCATCATGCTTTTAAAAAAACATTTTTTAACTAACGTTTCATTTTGTGTGTTTCCTACGTTTTTAATTCATTATACATGTCTTACTGAGGATGACCCAATACCGGGTCGAAACATGTCTATTTATGAGTGGAATTTCATCTTCACTGGATGTAAAATATATAGTAATGATTAGGAGGATTAAAATAGTTTTGTACAATTTTGCAAAACAGACACCAGTATCATGAAGATTGCAACACTTAGCGAGTTATTTTATTTATTCCTGACTTACATTTGTGGCGAAGTTAGGACTCACGGCCCTCTCTTACACTTAACCACTATAAACAGAATTTAAAAATGTAAACATAAAAGTAAGGCATAGAAATTCTAAAAAGAAATAATACTACAGACAGATAATTCTAAGACTACCGGTAAGTTAGGCCTACATATCAGTACAGCAATTAATGTAATAATAATAATAATAATAATAATAATAATAATAATAATAATAATAATAATAATAATAATAATAATAATAATAATAATAATAATAATAATTTTATTTATTCATTTACAGAGTTTACGCCCACATTGGAGCACTTAAATCAGACTACAACAAATTTGTCTTCCTTTTCTTCTCCCAAAAAGTCTTGAGTCTGGTTGACCTGGCTGCCCTCTCCGCATCCGTTATAACATATTGTTTCCTCTGTACAGTGGTCAGAGGAAGCCTGATGCATTTATTCTTCAAAATACTTTTCTCGCCTCTGTTTTCTATGGTTTGCATGGTAATATTCAACTCCTCCAAATCACTTTGAACTTCTTTAAACCAATTGTTTTTTGATTTACTATTCCAAAAGTAATTAAATAATTGTTTTAAAACTCTGTTATCACTTAGTTGAAATATATGACAAAAAAAGGCAATTCTTCTTTTTCTCATTGTGTCTGTGATGGACTCACTTTCCCGATAGATAACCTCATTCAGCAACAATCTCCACTGTCCATCCACCTGATGTTTCTTGTTTATGATCGTCCTGAGTATCCTTCGATCAACTCGTAAGCGTTCTGTTGTTGATCTAGTATTGAGTTTAAATAATGTTTCACAAGCATAAGTTGCTTCTGGTTTAATAACAGAGTTATAATGCCTAAATTTAGCATTAATCGAAAGACATTTCTTTTTGTATGTAGGCCAAATTGTCCGTTGTGCCTGCTTCAGTTTATATATTCTGCTCTCTATTGATGGTTTTTCATTGCAATTCCAAGTGAGATTTTCACCCAAATATTTAAATGTACTTACAATTTCAATTCATTTATTATTATTATTTAATAATAGCTCTGAATTTAAAGTTCTGAAAGTAGGTATTATTTTTGTTTTATCATACGAAATTTGCAATCCAACTTTTTTCGCTACATTCGCAAGTTCTTCCAATTGAACTTTAGCCTCTTCGAAACCATTTGCCAGTATCGCAAGATCATCCGCGAATGCCAAGCAATTTAGTTTGATATTTTTTCCAATTTTAACTTTTGGAGGACATACCTTAGTCCACTCTCGCATGACCTTTTCCAATACACAATTGAACAATAATGGCAAAAGTCCATCTCCCTGGCGGAGGCCTGTTGTAATTGCAAATGATTTAGATAACTCATTTCTGAATCTAACTTTAGATTGAGTATTCTTAAGAGTCATACCAATCAAGCTAATACGTTTGGAATGTAGACCAAATTCCTGAAGGACATTCAACAGTGATTCACGATGTATACTATCATACACCTTTTGAAAATCAACAAACGTAATAACTAAATTTTTGTTTCTAGATCGATGATGTTTCATAATCCATTTTAAACTGATGATGTGGTCAGGGCAGCTTCTTCCTGGACGAAATCCACCTTGATATTCCCCTAGTTCACAGTCAAGATGACCCTGTATTCTGTTATAGATAATCTTAGATAAAATCTTATATGTAATATCCAATAATGATACTCCCCGATAATTATTTGGATCAGATCTATCGCCCTTTTTATGCAATGGTTGAATTATTGCCATATTCCACTCTTCAGGCATTGTAGCAGTATTCCAAATATCTATAAGATGTTTATGTAGATTCTGAATGGTTTGGTCATTAGCATTCTTCCATACCTCTGCGACGATTTGGTTCTCTCCCGGTGCTTTATAATTTTTAAGGGAATCAATTGCTGCTCGTACTTCATTATAAACGGGCGGTGTAACCTTTTCTAAAGGTATCCTATTTTCTGGATGTGTGTCATATTGCAGATATTCTGAAGGTTCCTCACTGTTAAGTAAGTTCTCAAAGTATCTAGCTAAAATTTCTGCATTATCTTGATTAGTATGTGCCTGTTTACCATTAGTATCTCTCATTAGGAGTGTTGGGGGAGTATAATTTGTTTGGTATTGCCGAAATGTTTTATAGTACTCTTGTCTTATGTTGAGTAAATGCTTCGTCAATAGTGTGTAACATCTACGTGTGATAATTTCTCTTAACCCTTTGGATGATTTTAGCCGTATGTCGTCTAGCAGTAACAAGTTCTTCGCGTGACTGTTCTGTTTTCCGTTGTTGATTAATCAACCATGCCTTGTGTCGGTGTTGAATCGCTGCATCGCACTCCTCATTCCACCAAGCGCGTTATTTCCTCTTTTTAACGGGAGCGTTTTCCTCAGCAATGGTTTTTAGCTTGTTAATTACCGTTCCCAAATCATCACTTAGATATGTTTTAGATTGTTCATAATATAATTTATTATTAATGAGATAGCTAGGGTCATATGTTTTCTTCCTATTACATTTGGAGAGAATGCGTTTCTTTTTTGGAGTTAATTTTATTTTAATTTTGGACAAATAATGATCTGAATCTATGTCCACTCCACGGAGGACCCTCACTTTGTAAATTTCCTTATGATAGGTCTTATCCATAGCTACATGATAAATTTGGAACTCCCCTAATTTAACATTAGGGCACTTCCAAGTCATCAGTTTATGTGGTCGTCGTTTGAATCGTGTGGTTTCCAAAAGTAGCCCATGATCAATACAAAGATCGATCAATCTCTGACTATTCCTGTTAGTTAGATGATGAGCTGACCACTTACCTACAACATTACAAAACTTTTTCTCACGGCCTATTTTAGCATTGAAATCGCCAAGCATGATTTTAATATGGTTATCGGAAATGGATGATAATAGCTGGTCTAGTTCTTCCCCAAATTTGTCTGTGTCTTCCCTGTTGGTCCTGTTTTTTTCATTCGTTGGAGCATGGACGTTTATCAATGTGTACGTTTTATTCTCTACTTTGATTGTCATCAATGCCGTTCGGGGGGAGGTGGAAGAAAAATCTTCAATTGAATCTAAGATACTAGTATGAACCAAAAAGCCGACTCCAAACTGAGGAACACTCTTTAGTACTCTTTCACTTGGGGGACCCTTGTATAGGCGATATCTCCCTGACTCAAGGGGGTCTTGATCCGTATTACGCAATTCTTGAGAGCAGTTATCAGTATCTCATGTTGATCTAAGATGTCTGTGAGATGTTTTAATTTGCCCAATTTCATTAATGAATTTATGTTCACTGTAGCAAAATATGAGAACTGTCCCGATTTATTAAATTTAAGTTTCCTCTTGATCAGATGGGTATGCATGTTGTTTAATGAGTTGCAGGCGCTCCGACTCGCCTTGGTCTTCCATGTGACACCCCACCGTATCCAAATGGTGTCTTTGTTTGGATCTGATGATCGTGTGTATCCAAACCGGTGGATATTTCATTAGAAGACTAATCATAATAGGCTGATTGTCTGATCAATGATCAATACATTTCTGACCGAAGTCAGGGCTTACAATGCCAGATGTGATCTGGCAAGGTGATGAATGGTGAATGATGGGTGATGAAAGATGAATTGTGAAGAAGGCTTTTTGCCTTATTTCATCCTAGTTGTTCAGGACTGGGAGTAGGCATTTCCTCTACACCCCGCGAACGTTATGGTTTTCCCACCAAAACTCGGGTAGCTGATTGCAGTGGTTTCCCACTGGGCGATGGGGTCGCCACATCCCTACGCAAAAACAAAATAATAATAATAATAATAATAATAATAATAATAATAATAATAATAATAACAATAACTTTGAACGTGGGATGATCATCAGCGTACGGCGCATGTGTGATGGCACTGTGAAGATTACAGGCAAATTCGGGTTTCTGAGGTCAACAGTGTCGAGAGTGGATCTTCAATATCGCAGAGAGAATGTTACCACCCACATAAACTGCTGCACAGGAAGACCACAGGTGTTTAACGAACGGATATCACGTCGCCATCGCAGAACAATACTGGGTGCTCATTGGGTTACTGTGAGTCAGATCACTGCCCAGTTGAATGTTGGGAGTAAGGAACCCATTTCTACCAGGAGTGTAATGAGGCAACTGCACCACATAGGCTTTACCAGCCGACGACCAACTCTTGTCCCTTTGCTGACACCTCAACGAAGAGCTTAACGACATGCATGGAGCCGCAAACATCGGCAACGGACCATAGATAAGTGACAGCATGTGGTACGGTCTGATGAATCCGGTTTCAGTTGTATCAACCTGATGGCCGCGTGAGAGTGTGGCGTATGTCCCATAAAGCTATGGATCCTGTGTGTCAACAAGGTTGTATCCAAGTGAAAGGTGGCTCAATTGTGGTCTGGGCGGCGTTCTCATGGTCGCAATTAGGCCCCATCGTCCGGCTGCAGGGAGCACTGACACATGCACGTTATGTGGACATTCTTTCAGACAATCTGCATCCCTTTCTGGCCCTAGAGTACTCTGATTGAGATGCCATGTTTCAAGAGGACAATGCGCCAGGTCACCACTCTGTGGTGGCTCGCAGGTGGTTGGAGGAGCATTCTAGTAAAGTTACAACCACGGATTTGCCCTCCAGATCCCCAAATCTTAATCCAATTGAGTGTTTATGGGATACTGTTGATGCTAGTTGTGCCATTTCACCATTCTATATTTGCATCAGTAGGAACAAAAATGGCGTTCAAGCCATTAAAAGGTCAATGTGAAAGCAACTAACATCGGTACGAACCGAAATGATAATCCTTTCAACCGGTAGTCACCGAAAGAACCATACTTAGAAGGCTGTGAGAAAAGTGACAGAAGCGGATTATTTAAACCAATTATTAAGAAAAAAGAGACTTCCATTAGAACATTCTACACAGTTCAGCACTACGGTAAGTAAGACGGAGTCGAGCAAAGAAAGAAGCCAGCTTATCTGATTTTAAGATAAAATATTGACGGAGAATAAAATCCGCGGCAGTCTGCTCAACGTCAACTTCATAGATTGAATAACTGCGCGAAATTTAAAGACCAGCAAAAAGGAGTTAGCAAGTCTGGTATAACAAATACGTCACGGCTGGACTTAGAAGTTTTATATTTGTCTGATATTGCACATCGTAGACAGCAGAGTCCAAACAGCTGTCAAGTGCATTTCTAATAAGCACGGAGAAATCACATTCGCTCGGCAAGCGAGAGAGTTTTTACAAATAGTAGCACAGTTAGAACTACTATATCAAAACTAATCATCCCAGAGCACATTTTATTCTGATATCATAGGCATTACAAAATGAAGATAAATTGCAAGGTGACAACATTAACTAATACATTGTATTATTCTGTTCCTAACGTGCCAGAGACCACTATGATGTTGTAAAAGACCAAGGCAGAGACTACTCCGACTATGGTGGCGCTTTACGAGGTTGATGACCCAGGAGGATTGAAAGTCAGCTGAGAAGACGAGATGGACCCGATTACCTAAAGCAGAACCAAGGAGTGAGGCCTACCATTCCCGATGACCAACAGCGAGATGGCAAACAGGGCCCAATAAGCAAAGTCCCCTATGAGTCGTTTTTCGTAAGTAGAAACCTTTATTTTTGGCTATGTGTTGATATGTTTTGTGACATTGTGCGTGCGTATATAATATTGAAGTGTAATTACATGGATGTAGGTATTCATCTGACGTTACTGTCAATCCCATATATAGGCGTAATATACCAGTGAAAGCCGTTCGCAAATTTATCAATGTGGTGTGAGAGAAAGTAATAGATGTTTTTAATCGTTATCAGTGAAGTGTTAAAGTGTAATATGAATGTCAATATACATGTGTGATGGCTTATCGGAATAGCAAGCTAAGAGATCGTATTTAGGGAATGTTTACGACGAAATATAGTAGTACAGCTTAGTATTGTGATACACTTTTCTTTGACACTATGACGGTAAGAATAATGTTTTTATATGTGAAGTTTATGGCACATATGCATCGTATTTAATGAGATGGGTGCTTGAAATGCATTGATATGGATATTACGTATATTTGGAATGGTAAATGGTGAATGAAGTAATAATATAAGCAGATGTTAAGTTGTGATGGTGATATTTATTTTTATTTGAGAGGTTGGTCATAGTAGTCTTCTGTGAGATGATTGTACGTGCAAATTATGCATTCTAAGATATATAGTGAAACGTACTGCTTTCAATTGCTGTTTTTATTCCCAGATACACAAAGTAGATTAGGATACGATCTCAATGCCATCAACACAGTGTTGTTTGAGTATGTAGGATCATCAGATGAGCCAAGAGGCTAATAACGATAACATTTAGGCCTTCACTGAGTTATTTATGACCATTTTCAAGTACTCTCACGCATGGTAATCTAATTACCGATTTTATGTGAGTATGTTGACACATCACTGGTGGCTTAGTCATTCATGTATGGATTTTTAGATGAAGGTAGAGTCTTCTAACATGCCAGTTTTTCCACTTGTGGTATAATTTGTTAGAAATTTAATTAAATACACTTGGTAATGCTACATTCAGCCAGACACGCACTTAAATTGAATTTTAACCATGGATTAAGATAATAATTACGTGAATTAACCACATAAGCCATATGATAGTATTAATTTGAAATCAATCACGACTTAGAGCGGACCTGAATTTGCTTATATGGAGATCAGATCTTATGAAACATGAAAAACAAAGTGAACTTTCAAGCATATTAGTTAACTGAAGTAGAAGTCCTCAGAAAACAGATATTGCTTTCCCATATGATTTTCTACTGTGTATGGACACAGATATTAGGTTTAGCACAAAGTGACATTCGTTTCACCAGTCATATTTGAGTTAAAGGTTAAATGACAGAACTTTAAGTGACTTTGAGGAGCAATTCAGCTCAGAGAGAAGAGATTCCAGATCTTAATGAATTATTTATTTGGCTATTTTCACTGCGTTCTACATTCTGTTTTAAAACTATAATCTGAAATGATGTATATAGTAAGGAGTGTAAATTTTCTTTTCATTTTTTAACCAATTGGATGCATCTAATTCTTACAACTCTATTTAGTATGTTTTATTTGATTAATATATTTTAATTTTTTTTCAATTGATTCTTCGAACATTATTTATATATGACTTAGATTTTCAACAGGCCAGGGTTAATGAATTGATAGTTAGGACCTAGATTTCAGCTACTTATTAAGAGTTTTTCCAAACTTATTTGTCTTTATCTCAACTTAACTGTAACTGATCGAGATATTTATAACATTGCGAAGCTATCTACGTTATGTGAGGCATTCTTAACGTTATCTTAAGTAACATTTCCTTAATATTTGGATTGAATAGTCAATAAAAGTTGAGTAGTGAAACTCCGTAATTTTTTTAATGCCTACTTAGTATAAGAACTAGATGTAAGACTGTAATAACTCATTTTCTAATTGCGATTTTCGTTAGTGACACATGCGAATTAGTTGAAATATCGTATTGACCTGATACTTGTGATTAATTTTGGCGACACGCAAGTATGGTATCCGACTGATAGCGTGTTGGAGACGTCCTTCTGTGTAGGTTGAGATTTACCATAGGCCATCGGCGTACTTTCTCAAGCGGAACCCACAACCCAGCAACATTAATCAGATAGAATCATTTATCAAGAACTAGTCTGGATCTCATGTATCCTCACCTGGACGCGGGAACGGTGCATAGTGTACGCTCCACAAACCCCGCACCAAAAACACAAGACCAGTTGTGGGTAGCAGTGCAAGATGCATGGGTCCAAATCCCTATACAACGATTCTAACACCTTGTAGAGTTGATGCCTCGCCGTATTGCTCCAATTTTGAGGGCTTACAGAGGAGCAACTCTTTATTAACATCACATTCAGTGTCATCCCATGACTTCTGGCCACTCAGTGCATATTTCATTATATTAAAAAAACAGCTGAAGACACAGAGAAAAATTCCTTGGAGAGGAATGAGGCAGTTTTATAGAGGACAGAATATGACCATTGACTTTACATTTACATACATACTGTGTAAGCCTCCTACAGGGCATGATAGTCGACAAAACATAAGACTGGAGGTCTTGTGTATTTATAGTGGCTCAAAAAGAAAAAAAGAGATAGCACATGGTATTGTGTGTTCCTTGAATTTAATGACTTAATTTAATTATTTTCATAATATAATTCACTTCCCATGTAGGTACAAACCCTGTGGATACAAACAACAAACATTGTATCTGTAGTTAAATTGTTCCTGAGAAAAGCGTAATTGCAACAAACTTATACAATACCATGAGCTCATTCTTTTTTTTTCTTTTCTTTTTTTTCCCCCCACATCATTCTTAGTATTTACTGTTTGCTTTAAATGCCTTTTAGATCAGCAAGTCACACAGAAATATGTAGAAGACCCTGAACAAATTAATGTCCTCAATTTGCTGTAAATTAGAATACTGTTCTATTGAAAGAATTTTATATAGCTGCCCCGAACAATTATATTTGCCAGAGCAAATTAAAATCTTATGAGTGATAACTTCAAATCAACAACACACTAAGTTGGAAGTAAAAAAAGCTAGCAAGCATGCAAGCTTGTAGTTTTATATGACCATTGATATTGTGATTATAGCTGTAAGACTTCCATTTTTATGCAGAATTTGAACTACAAGTAAGAGATTTTTCAATTTAAAAATCTAACATGCAATGGCCGGGAATTACACCAAATCCACACTGGTGATAATCCAGTGACTATGCCACTTGGCCACAGGCACTAGCAGAATTACTTCCATGATAGTTCCAGGCAGTGGGGAGGAGCAGAGAATGGGAGAGGATCCAAAGAAATCTTTTATAAACTGGAAGTCAGAATAATATATATTTAAGGCATTATATCACCTAAAGTATGTCCTTTTCACCTCAATTACAAATAATTTCTGTAATTTTAACTTATTTAACATTTGGTTAATATGAAAGAAAAATGGGCTTATAGAATTGTTTTACAAAGAAACTATTAATAGTTAAAGATGACTTTGATGTTAATGATGGATGTTAAAGATGAATTTATGAAAATATTTTACCAAATTTTATGGAGAAGGCTGCCACATGGTATGATGTGTGGATGTAGGAAGAATCCCGAAATAAATCCACGATTATGCCGGTTCAATTTGTCAAGCGATACCATTTTACCCAGCTGTAGCTGTGGCCACCAAGATTGCCCTGCCTGTCCCTATGACAACATGTTCTAATGAACACATATTACGGCAGATAAAAACTTGGTCTGTGATGAGAGACGGTGGGCGAAGTGGACTATGCTAGCTCAGTGTTCAGAGGAAGAGAGAGGAAGAGAACATGGAATTCACTGACACTACAACAAACAAACATGGACAACCAAGAAGGCTCAAGTTTTTTCCAATGTTAACTTGTTTTTGAATTAACTAATTTTTCCAAAATTTTATTGTATGTTCATTAACTCTCATGCATTGAATTTCTGTTTTACTGAATAAACATGGAGACAAAGTTCCACGGTATAGATTCATTAGTACTGAATATATGCACTGAATTTCTGTTTTATTGAATAAATGATTACACAACATATTTTCTGCACTTCAACGCACTTTTATTCATTAACCAGAAGGCACGGGAGGTGCAAACACCCCCTTGCACACATCCCCCTCCTCGTGGTGCCCATGTACTCAGCTATCACACACCCTATAAATTGGTAGTCAAATTTTACAATCTTATTAATAATAATGTTATTGATTTTATGCCAAGTTGAGGAATGATGTGGTTAGGTAGAAAGCTGGGATTGTTACATCATTGTTAGATCGGATCAGCATGTCCAGACTGAGGTGGTGTGGGCATGTAATGAGGATGGAGCCAACAAGGACAGCATATGTTAACTTGGAGCAACATGTGGCAGGGAAACGGATGGTGGGAAGACCAAGAACCCACTGGATGGACACGGTAAAGATGGACATTGCAGATCGGGAAAGGACACTGGAGGACGTCATTAACAACAGAACGTATCTCAATAAGACAGAATGGACGAGAATTGCCAATGGTATCCGTGAAACTGGAACTGTAAAATGATGATGACTGATTTTATGCCCCACTAACTACTTTCGTGCTTTTTGGAGACGCCGAGGTGTTGGAATTTTGTCCTGCAGGATTTCTTTTATGTGCCAGTAAATCTACCAACAAGAGGCTGATATATTTGAGAACCTTCAAATACCACCGGACTGAGCCAGGATCGAACCTACCAAATTGGGCTCAGAAGGCCAACGCTACACCGTCTGAGCCACTCAGCCCTGCTTACAATCTTGTATTATGGGAGTTGATTCATAAATTACAGGAACTATTTTTTATTTCCTAACAATGTGCCAACGCCAATCATGTAACGTATACGTTTGAAAGTGTGTTACTTGGAATGTTTCCCAAAGAAGGGATATGGGTGCATCATTCTGGCCTGATCGCACTCCCTATGCTAGGTGTCTTATGACAGAGGTGTGTAATGGAAGCAATCAAATTTGAGCAGCGTTCGTACATCATACTGCGTGCAACTTCGATCTTATTCCCCAAGTGAAGTAGCCATTGCGTGGGAAACGATTTTCAAGCAAACAATACTTCGTATGAACATTTTGACGGAAGGTAGCGCACACTGATGAATCTCATGCAGCCAATAGTATTGTTACGTGCCTGCCCCGTAGTAGCAAGGAGATATAATTTTGTGAGTACTCTCCTGTTGTTTGGCACTGTCAAACTGTTGCTGTTTATTTGTTCACTGTGTTTGACTAATAAAATAATAATGTTATTGGCTTTATGTTTCACTAATTACTTTTACAGTTTTCGGAGACACCGAGATGTCGGAATTTAGTCCTGCAGGAGTTATTTTACGTGCCAGTAAATCTACCAACATGAGGTTGATGTATCTGGCCACCTTCAAATACTACCAGATTGAGCCAGAATTGAACTTGCTACATTGGGGTCAGAAGGCCAGTGCCTCAACCGCCTGAGCCACGCAGTCCGACTGTGTTTGACTGTATGAATTACTGGACTGTCTCCGAAGTCAAACTAAGGAATAGTCGCCATGTGTTTTGTGGCAATTAACATTGTGCTCATACCCAGCGGTTTGCAAGCAGCTGCTGTATGGGGTGACTGGACTTGAAGAAGTGAACGTAGGCAAGCCAGGAACTAGGATTATAGACCTCTGAGGTAATTTCAATGAGCTGGGACTTCCTGGTGTGATACTTGTGTGATGATGATGCTTGTTGTTTACAAAAGGGGCCGAATATCTACGTCATCGGCCCCTAATGATACGAAATGTAACAAAAATTCTAGAAGTCAAAAATTCACCCACTGACCAGAATTCAAAACATGACAACAAAGAATGAATGGATGAATAAGAATTTAAAATAATCAGCAGATCCAACTCACAATTAAGCTACTGAAAGTTAAAAAATTCTTAAACTGATCCAATGAATAGAATTCAAAAAGACGACGATGGACAATGAATATGAACTTAAAACAATCATCGGATCTGACCCGCGATGCCATACCTAAATTTTATTACTTCAAATTTTATTTTATATTATTATTTAATATTATTTTAAAGTATAAATTTACTCATTCAGAACAAATATTTCAGGTTCCCTATGGGAATCAACATCTTTATCATGCCATACCTTCCCAGAAACTATCTTACACAAGAATATTACTGACCAAGGGACCGCTTCCAAAGCACAATCTTGAATCGATAATGCTTGTGGTCTAAAGGAGTCCAAAATCCAGGTCAACGATCCCTCATAATGGTACTTATAGCTAGTAAAGTACAACCATGGTATTTCTCATGTTGTGATACTACTCAAAAGTAGCACAGACTCACGTGTTCCACACATTATGGTTCTAATCTCAAGTATTGTACATCGCACAGGTAACGCAGACCTATGGTTGTTACTCACATAATGGTGCCACTCATAGGCAAAGCAAACCCATGGTGTTCCTCTTCTAGGTGTACTAATCACGGTCAATGCCCAGCCCCATGGTGTGTCTCACATAATGGTACTAATCACAGGCAACGTAAGCCTGTGGTCTCCCGCATATAGTGGTACTAATCACAAGTACTGTAAACGCACAGTGAACCCAATCTCTGCCGCTAGTACGCTCAAAACTATTGAGTACCTAACACACTGGTACTACCACAAGTAAACACGACGCATGGTGTTCCCAGCATGATGGTACTAATCACAAGGATTTTCATGATTCTAATACAATCATCCCCTGGTCGCCCCTTTTAGTCACCTTGTATGACGGGTAGGGAATATCGTGGGCATATTCTTTGTGAGAGAGAGAGAGAGAGAGAGAGAGAGAGAGAGAGAGAGCGAGAGCGTGCGTGTGTGTGTGTGTGCACGTGCATTTATTGGGTCATCCTAAGATAAATTAGAGTAATAAATCAGACGAATATTTATTCATAACAGTATATTCCATTTTCCTCATCAATGGCAATGAGAGACAATCAATCAATCAATCAATCAATCAATCAATCAATCAATCAATCAATCAATCAATCAATCAATCAATCAATCAATCAATCAATCAATCAATCAATCAATCAATACTGATCTGCATTTAGGGCAGTCACCCAGGTGGCAGATTCCCTATCTGTTGCTTTCCTAGCCTTTTCCTAAATGATTTCAAAGAAATTGGAAATTTATTGAACATCTCCCTTGGTAAGGTATTCCAATCCCTAACTCCCCTTCCTATAAATGAATATTTGCCCCAGTTTGTCCTCTTGAATTAAAACTTTATCTTCATATTGTGATCTTTCCTACTTTTATAAATGCCATTCAAACTTATTCGTCTACTAATGTCATTCCACGCTATCTCTACGCTGACAGCTCGGAACATACCACTTAGATTCACAATTAAGTATTTATTTATTTTCCACCTAGTCGATACAATGATTGCTTAAGGCAACTTTTAATGGTCAAAAGTGGTACATGTTTCGTATATTATCAACATCTTCAGCCACATAACACTGTTTAGATGAAAAATATATAAAATTGACAAAGTAATGCTTTAGATGAAGTGTCCTGCTACAATCACATTTCTTTCCATGTCGTTTCCCACATAGCTGACTATCCTATCAAATAATTCCGAATCCGCGTCAGTGCTACCCTTTCCCGATCTGTACACTCCAAATATATCAAGTTGCCTATTATCTTTAGAAATGAGCCTTACACCTAGAATTTCATGTAAACATACCACTTAGTCGAGCAGCTCCTCTTCGTTCTCTCAATTCTTCCCAACCCAAACATTGCAACATTTTTGTAATGCTACTCTTTTGTCGGAAATCACCCAGAACAAATCGAGCTGCTTTTCTTTGGATTTTTTCCAGTTCTTGAATCAGGTAATCCTGGTGAGGGTCCCATACACTGGAACCATACTCTAGTTGGGGTCTTACCAGAGACTTATATGCACTCTCCTTTACATCCTTACTACAACCCCTAAACACCCTCATAACCATGTGCAGAGATCTGTACCCTTTATTTACCATCCCATTTAATGTGGTTACCCCAATGAAGATCTTTCCTTATATTAACACCTAGATACTTACAATGATCCCCAAAAGGAACTTTCACCCCATCAACGCAGTAATTAAAACTGAGAGGACTTTTCCTATTTGTGAAACTCACAACCTGACTTTTAACCCCGTTTATCAACATACCATTGCCTGCTGTCCATCTCACAACATTTTCGAGGTCACGTTGCAGTTGCTCACAATCTTGTAATTTATTTATCACTCTATAGAGAATAACATCATCTGCAAAAAGCCTTACCTCCGATTCCACTCCTTTACTCATATCATTTATATATATGAGAAAACATAAAGGTCCGATAATACTGCCTTGAGGAATTCCCCTCTTAATTATTACAGGGTGAGATAAAGCTTCATCTACTCTAATTCTCTGAGATCTATTTTCTAGAAATATAGCAAAGCATTCAGTCACTCTTTTGTCTAGTCCAATTGCACTCATTTTTGCCAGTAGTCTCCCATGATCCACCCTATCAAATGCTTTAGACAGGTCAATCGCGATACAGTCCATTTGACCTCCAGAATCCAAGATATCTGCTATATCTTGCTGGAATCCTACAAGTTGAGCTTCAGTGGAATAACCTTTCCTAAAACCGAATTGCCTTCTATCGAACCAGTTATTAATTTCACAAACATGTCTAATATAATCAGAAAGAATGCCTTCCCAAAGCTTACATACAATGCATGTCAAACTTACTGGCCTGTAATTTTCAGCTTTATGTTTATCACCCTTTCCTTTATACACAGGGGCTACTACAGCAACTCTCCATTCATCTGGTATAGCTCCTCCGACCAAACAATAATCAAATAAGTACTTCAGATATGGTACTATATCCCAACCCATTGTCTTTAGTATATCCCCAGAAATCTGATCAATTCCAGCTGCTTTTCTAGTTTTCAACTTTTGTATTTACAATGTCATTGTTATCATATGTAAATTTTATTACTTCTCTGGCCTTAGTCTCCTCCTCTATCTCAACATTATCCTTGTAACCAACAATCTTTACATACTGCTGACTGAATACTTCTGCCTTTTGAAGATCCTCACATACACACTCCCCTTGTTCATTAATTATTTCTGGAATGTCCTTCTTGGAACCTGTTTCTGCCTTAAAATACCTATACATACCCCTCCATTTTTCACTACAATTTGTATGACTGCCAATTATGCTTGCCATCATGTTATCCTTAGCTGCCTTCTTTGCTAGATTCAATTTTCTAGTAAGTTCCTTCAATTTCTCCTTACTTCCACAGCCATTTCTAACTCTATTTCTTTCCAGTCTGCACCGCCTTCTTAATCTCCTTTATTTCTCTATTATAATAAGGTGGGTCTTTACCATTCCTTACCACCCTTAATGCTACAAACCTGTTTTCGCATTCCTCAACAATTTCTTTAAACCCATCCCAGAGTCTGTTTACATTTTTATTTACCGTTTTCCACCGATCATAGTTACTTTTTAGAAACTGCCTCATGCCTGCTTTATCAGCCATATGGTACTGCCTAATAGTCCTACTTTTAAGACCTTCCTTTCTATCACATTTATTTTTAACTACCACAAAAACAGCTTCATGATCACTAATACCATCTATTACTTCAGTTTCCCTATAGAGCTCATCTGGTTTTATCAGCACGACATCCAGGATATTTTTCCCTCTGGTTGGTTCCATCACTTTCTGAATCAGCTGTCCTTCCCATATTAACTTATTTGCCATTTGTTGGTCATGCTTCCTGTCGTTCGCATTTCCTTCCCAACTGACATCTGGCAAATTCAGATCTCCTGCTACAATCACATTTCTTTCCATGTCGTTTCCCACATAGCTGACTATCCTATCAAATAATTCCGAATCCGCGTCAGTGCTACCCTTTCCCGATCTGTACACTCCAAATATATCAAGTTGCCTATTATCTTTAGAAATGAGCCTTACACCTAGAATTTCATGTGTCTCATCTTTAACTTTTTCGTAGCTTACAAATTCTTCTTTCACCAGAATGAACACTCCCCCTCCCACCCTTCCTATCCTATCTCTATGATACACACTCCAGTGCCGTGAGAAAATTTCTGCATCCATTATATCATTTCTCAGCCATGATTCAACTCCTATTACAATATCTGGTAAATATATATCTATTAAATTACTTAATTCTATTCCTTTCCTTACAATACTTCTACAGTTCAACACTAACAATTTTATGTCATCCCTACTCGATTTCCAGTTCCCTACTTTGAATGATTTAAAATAGCTTGTACGGTTCGTATGAATAATTGTATACAGTTTATAACAATAAAATAAATAAAACACTGATTTCAAAATGCCCTGTTTGTCATTTTACCTGCATCCCTACCCCATATGGTGTCACTTTTAAAAAGTATTTCTCATACACTTCCAAATTGATTTAGTATATTTCTTGTGTTGAAGCCTTTTCAAGAGAAAAAAGGTTGCTATAACTTCTGAATCAACTCTCGTAGTTATTTATATAGTACCATATACCTGATGGTTGTATTGAGGTAGCCGAGCTCCTTGTCATGGTCTGGCTCACAGTCATGATTCTGAGCCTCTCTGCTATACTGAAAAAAACAGCATGAGCATTATGAGTTATATTTTTCTTTATGATGTATCTGAAAATATACAGGGACAATGACTTACTGTAGTGAACAAATATCTTCATTAAAATCCTTCAGCTAATTCAACAAAACTCTATGATTAAAGATATCAAATAAATGTATCATATAAATGAAGGACTTGAAGATGAAATTTGTAAAGTAAAATAGTTATTTATGCAACAGCCATGGAAAGTTACAAGTAAGGTGTAAGATTTTTAAATGAGTAACGTAAACATTATTTTAATGGCAGTTGCATAAAGATTCTACTTCATATTATGGTAAATTTACTTATTTCAAATTAAATGGATTTAATTATAAATAATTTTGATTAGTCACAATGCAAATCACCCATGTGTGATCCATGCATTGATGTTTTCTCGTGTCTACCTTTCTATGAAAGATATAGAAGGTGAGTACATGGGGTTATGCTACAATAAAACATAAAAATTATTTGAAGCAGGAAGCAATCCACTAAGCTACCAGAGTCGTAAACATGGTTCTCTGGTTCTGGATTAATGAAAGTGATATGATCTTTATAACATATGTAATATTTATCTGTTGGAAATGGATTAACCGATACACTAATTAGTATTGTGATGGCAGCAAATTACTTGAGCTGGGAATGCACATGAGTAGAGAACCATGGCGCTGCAATCAAGCAGAGAAATAATTCAACAAGATTATGTTTGGTATTCCTTGATTCATGATCTCTCTGACTCTGAAGTGGAGTCCAACTAATCAGAGACTTATAATAATACAGTGTAGAAAGTAATAACAGTATGGTAAAGTGTCATTTTCCATATTCTTTTGAGTACATAAAAGAAGGCAAGTACACCATATTACAAAGAGAAAACAAGAAATATACATTTTCTACTTGACTGTGGCAGACCTTATTACAAACAATGTAAAATATTTTTTTCCGTATTGAAAGTATCTTAATTTATAATAATATAAGAAATTTATTTTAACTCAACCTATTCAATACACTACAAGATGTTAACGTATTAGTTAAACATCGTTAAAAATCGTTAAGACATGTTTCGCTCCTTCTGTGGGGCATCATCAGTCATATCAAATACCTCAAAAATTCTACCAGATGTCTGGTTGGAAATAATAAAAATATGTTACCTGGGTGAATACATTAAAAAACATTTACAATCTTATCATTAACAAAATATCGAAATTAGCTAAAAAATGTTACACTAGTGAACACGTTGGTGAATTTTCACTCAAAACAAGGCTGTCCTATTGTACAGTATTGACAATAATGGTAGTTAAAGTCTTATTTGGTGCTAAGTTCGAAGACAGTTTAAAAATGTTTGTTTTTGTACAAATGTTGATAATGAATGCAGAATACATATAATTGCAATTTACTGTACGTGTATTTTACATTGTAAAATAATGTGGAAAAAAACATTCCAAATTTGTATTAATATCCATGGAAGAAAAACATTTTTTTTTTTACTCCGGACCTCAATATTACGGTCCTGGAGCATTCTAATCAGAAATGGCTTCAGGATGTGAAATTTTGTATGTGATTTATGATCAGCTCATGTAAACATTTTTGCATTACGTCGTAATTCAACTTGGATGTTTATATTGACTAATTATATTTTAGACTCAAACAAAATAGTTCGTCGAAGTATCCATGGGCTAATCACCTCCGTTGGACACACTCTATGAAGACGGAGTGCCTAGTGCATGTAAACAACAGTTGATATTGGATTTAAAAGGAACCATGTTGAAAACAGTAAAAATAATGGCTTGAATGAGGGCAGTTGAAATGTAGTTAAGTCTCTCCAAGTGACTAGTGTTTTTAAGTTTCTCCATGTTGTCTGATGTAATTAATGTTGAGCTGTCTTACATATGTGAAAATCTTAAGTGTTGTTGGGCTGTTACCTTATTGCTAAGAGCCAGTGCTTCAAAAACCTACGTAACATATTCGTCCTGGATATCTTCTGCGAACACACAATTCGAGAAGTGTGACAGAAGTTGCAACAATGGAAAACTGATCTGGTGATTATCTCTGGAGGCCTAAAATCCATCCTCCTCTAACTAGCCTACTAGATGTGTGTGTAAACCAGCCTTTTAAAGCAACAGTGAGACAGCAATATACGCATTGGCTGGCTGATGAAAAACACAAATTCACGCAGTGGAAAAATCAAGCAGCTGGATGAGACTCAGATTTGTGAGTGGGTAAAATGAGCAAGGCATTCCATTCTGCTAGCACTGGTGTAAAAATCCTTTAAAAAACTATGGTGTCACGAATTCACTTGATGAAACTGCTCTATGGGAAGATAGTGATGTCGATGGAAGTGATGAATAGAGGTACAGGAGCATGCAATTACAGTATTGACTTCGGAGTACATCATTATGTAGGATTAATTTTTTTATTAAAACATAAAGCTACTTTTAAAAATATTTCTTTCCTAAAATTAGGATATGCAGATTATTTGATGGCGTGAAGTATTCACACGTATACCACATTTCTTTTTACATATATGGACAGTAATTTTTGACCTTGTTCTGCACAATTATCACTTTCTAGGTTTTCTCACTGAATTAAATAACTGAAACCAAAGTGAAACATATTGCTGGTAAATTTATAGTCTGTAAATAATTATTTTTACAATAAATATGGATAGAATATTTAAATTAGAAAAGACATACACTAGTAGAACTTTTATCAACTCACCAAAACTTCAAGAATGAATCCTTGTCATGATGGTCACTGACAATGTTTTAGATTCAACAAGAACCAATTACATTTTTCTACATAATGAAACAAATTGAACTCACCAAAATGCTGATATCATAGAAAAGGGATGAGGGATGGGAGAGGTGAAGGCCACTCATAGAGGAACTCTTTAATCCTGGATGTAATATCTCATAGTGGTAGAAAACACTTCTTTTCAGGAACACCTAATTAAATAAATTAGGAACATTTATTCTTTACTCTGAAACTTATATGGTCTGTAGAAGGCCTACTTACTATGTGCAAATTTAGCATTTCCAAGACATTGCAGTGTTCTTTATGAAGTTATCCAAAGTTATCCAAGTTATTTGATCCAACAAAATAATAAATATGGCAATATATTGGAAATGAGAGTAGATTTTGGATAGTGGACATAGTTTAATATAGGCAGCCACTTTTGCATGTCAACTAGTATTTACCTCTTGAAAAAAATTGAATAAGTCAGCTGTTTAAAAGATTACCAATACTACACTCCATCTATACATTTTATGATTAAAAGTAGATAACAGAGAAACAAATAGACTAACCAAAATAATTGTAACTTAATGCCTCAATATATATTTTCCAGCAAACAAAGTTTCATTTCAACCTTTAGGAAACAATAAACAATATTCTGGAACTTCCCCTCATAGCATGATATTTTTATTTAACAGCTGATGACACTGGAGTGAACAGGTTTTATAATATGCTTGTAGCGCTTTGGATATAGATTTATTAAATCTTCACCAACTGACTCACTCCCATTCTTACCATACAGCCAACCAGTCGCTAAAGACACAGTCAAATGCTTAGCCATAAACATGACTTACTTGACGTATTTCCTTTAATTCCTAGGTGGAAAATAGGGTCTCAACAAAATTTCTCCTGCTTGTTCTATCTACTGCCAATGCTTTCACCTCTCTCCATGTCTTGTAGACTCCAGCTATCTCCCTGTATATGGTTCTCTTCCAGGTGATCTTCCGTCTGCCTTTCCTGCAACTACCTTGAGCATACCAGTTCAATGCCTGCCTTGTGATTTTTTCTTGTGGTCTTCTCAGGGTATGGCCAATCCATCTCCATTTTCTTCTCATTATCTGCTGATGTCATGTCAAGTCATGTCTGAAATGGTCTTTGGCCAACCCATTCTCATAATGTACCTCAAGCAACAATTTATAAAGGTCTGTAACCTTATGGTAATGTCTTTGGTCACTTTCCAGGTCTCACTTCTATACAGTAAAACAGATTTAACATTTGAGTTGAATATTCTTAGCTTCATTTTTATGTGAATGAGAGGGAATCTCCACGTTAGTTGTAACTGTGCAAAAGCTCCTTTGGCTTTATTTATACAACTCACCACATCTCCAAAAGCACCTTCACATCCTAGCTGACCATACTTCCTAAGTACCAAAATTCATCTACCCTTTCTATATCCATTCAATCTAAAGTCAAGTTAGAATTGTTACAATGGTTTATGTGCATTTCCTTAATCTTTTTGTTAATTGTTAAGCATGATGAATTGAATACCATACCTAGTTAAATCATTCACAGAGTTCAAGCGCGCTCCCACTGAGCGGTGCTAGTGAAGCTTAACACCAATGCTAAATAATCAGCTGTTTTAATGGAGGTTACACTGAAATGCAAATACCCAAATACAACATCCAATTGTTTAGACTAATTAATAATACTGTCAGAGATTGTAATTAATATTCTCAGTCCTCACGTAGAAATATCTTTGAACTTTAATACGAGAACGGGATAAAATGGAATATTACAAACAGCATAAGCAATATTGTGCTTTACACAATTCCAAAAAAAAATTTAACAGAGTACAAAATACATTGAACATACTAGAGATTGCAAATAACACTGACACTTTCTCAAATAAAATAAATGAAGTAAATAACTCATCAAAACTTCACACATATTCATAAAAAACAGAACCCCTTTAAAGACTAGAGATAGGAAGTTCATATTCACAGGACATGTTCATTAGAATGTTCTGCAGAAACTATTAGAATTTCAGTCACCTAGTTTAAGCATGTGACCTGTTGCATAGTAGGCACTGGGTCCTCCATGGGCACTGATAACTTGTTACAAGGGTGATGGCATCAACGCATAGAAGGCGCAAATGGCATCCATCCTGGGGTATAGCCATCCATGCTGCGTTCACCTGGTTCCACAGTTCATCTTTGGTGGTTGGCATTGGGTCACAGCGTCACACCCGTAGTTTCACCATAGCCCACACATTTTCGATTGGCAACAAGTCCGGTGATCAAGCGGGCCATGGCAACAGTCTGACATCATGTGACAACAGGAAGGCATGTGTTCATGCAGCAACACGTGGTCACGCACTGACCTGCTGAAATATGACGTCCAGGATGTCGTGCAGAAAGGGTATGGCTATGGGTCGCAGGATGTCATTCACATAGGTCAATCTGGTCATAGTGCCCTGGATATGCACCAACTGTGATTTGTGGTTGTACCCAATAGCACTCCACACTATAAGGCCTTGAGTTGGTGCTGTATGTCTTCTGTGAATGCAGTCAATGTGATGCCTCTTCCCCTGTCTGCAGTGAACCAAAATACGGCCATCATTGAACCTGGATTCGTCCGAAAACATTATCTGCTGCCATTACTGTCCCCAGTGATCATTTCATACACCATTGCAGTCTAGCATGTTTATGCACATTAATCAAAGGTAGGCGGAGAAGTGGACGATGTGGCGGTAAGTCAGACTGTAATAAATGGCAATGGACTGTCGCTCCCGACAGTGTACAATGTCTTACACTGTTTCACTGTTGCACCAGAGCTGAGGAGGACGCAATCTGTCCTGTAATGCCATTCGGATGATGTGTCAATCTTCTCGGGGGATGGTCTGGGTGGTGCAGCCAGACCCATCCTGTGTTCTATGGGCTTCTGTGAACTATTCTATACACACCTGTTTCACTGCCAACACACTTCGTCCCACATGAGCAGCAATTTCCTGGATGGATGCATTACATTCTCCCATGCCAATAATGTGCCCCCTTTCAAACTCACTCATTTGATGGTACGGTTCTTACATACGCCTGCAACGCATCCTGTACGTCTGCTCAAGTCACACTGATCCATTACCTTCTGTTTATAGTGACAACGAGAGCCGCAGGCACATTTTACTAGTCGGTAGTGGTGTGTCAAGATATCAATGTGGACTTTGAACATGAGGGCCAACATGGTTCAAAGGGTAATCATTTCTTCAGAACATACTAATGCATGTGTCCTGTGAATATGGAACTTCCTATCTTTAGTTTTTCAAGGTGTTCTGGTTTTTATGAACATGAGTGTAGTTTGAGGCCACTTTTGATAGTTTGCAAGTAGACTTAGCAGATTGTCATGCTTTAAGATCTCTACGGATTGTCCTGCTCTGAAGAAGAATCGACACTTTAATAGTGGTAGGCCAGTTTAGGATAATGTCCAAAGTACATTTGGTACAACAGCCAGCACCTGACGGCACAACTGAGATCGCCACAATCAAGTTACGATACTTGTAAACAAATATTGCCCCTCACCAACCCAGTTTTTCATTAATTTTCATTTCGGTCTGGTAAAGAATATCACACATAATAGAGGGATGCATCAGAAACCTCGTGCCATTGCTGGATGCAAAATCTTTAATTTCCGTAAAACATGAAAAATGACTTTCAACTCTGGCACAGTCTTGACCAGGCGAGTTTGCCATGTGGTTAGAGGTGCGCAGCTGTGAGCTTGAATCTGGGAGATAGTGGGTTCGAATCCCACTGTCAGCAGCCCTGAAGATGGTTTTCCGTGGTTTCCCATTTTCACACCAGGCGAATGCTGGGGCTCTACCTTAATTAAGGCCATGGCCACTTCCTTCCAACTCCTAGGCCTTTCCTATCCCATCGTCGCCATAAGACCTATCTGTGTCGGTGCGAAGTAAAGCCATTAGGAAAAAAAAGTTTTGAATAACAATTTTTTTTTCTTTTATGGAAGTTTCCACTGACTTTCTTACAGTCTCACTGCTCACGTTTACATTCCGGGCCAACATACATATCTGGTTTACAAAGGACATCAGCACTAATTCCCTTTTCAGATTGCAGTTTCCTCTAGGTGATAGTGCGTGCTTTACAGGAACGTAGACACACTGTAGTAAATGCAAATGAAGAAAATCTATCGTGGATGGATGCTCATCCAAACTGAGTTTCCTGTCAATATACATGCATAACGTCTTTCCCAGAGCCACTTGCTCATCTGTAATATACTTTGAAGCATTGCTAGTAAGGATTCCATGGTCCTGGTTGAGGCAAATGTCTTATCTGTAGATTTTAGAGCTTGAAGAAAAGAGAAGACAGTTCTGTGGGATGATGAGTTTTTATAGAGAGCCTAGAAGGTATGAATGCATTCAGTGAATCAGAAACATGGTTCAAGTCACTTGTACATGCCTCAGGGCCTTACTGCCTACAAATCCTGTCAGTCCCATTTCTCGATAAAATGTTAGTCCTTTGGTGACACTATCGCTGAATAGTTGGAATGTTAGTCTGGCATTCATTCTTTGAAAGGAGGAAAAATCTAAATGACACCTTGTCAGTTTGGGGCAAGCTCTAAGTCCTGCACACCTTAAACAGTTCTCTATAAAAGTCAAAACTGATAATTTTACTACTGTAAGATAATCCTACATTATCATGGAAAAAGTTTTTTTATACATTTCAATATATGCCAAAAATCTGAAAAAGCCCAGATCTTCCGCTTTACATCTCCTGGGTTCAAAATATAACAATGTGTTTGATTTTTCTTCCCACTAATTTCCAGGCATTTTATTTGACTACCACTACACGTAAAACCCTCTAGCTGCAGTATAACCTGCTTGTTTTGCCAGTCAGTGTATAAACACCTTTTTACCTCCATGCACTTTTTTTTCTTAATTTCCTTGTTGGCCTGCCTGTATTTTGTCATTGCTGCTGCTTTCTGGTTTCTTGTTCTACTGGAGTTGATCAGTGCCTTGCACTCTGCTCACTTTTGGATTGATTCTCAAGTATCATCCGATATCTATTCTTTTCTCCCTAGATCTCCGTAGCCCACTATCTTTTCACATGTTTCAAGATAGTGTTCCTTGACTGTGTTTCATTTAGTATTTGCCTCTTCACCTAGTTGTTCAGCGAGGGCCTCAAACCTGTTCTTCAATTGTATCTTAAATTAATTTTGGACTTCTGGTTTTCCAAACTTCCACGAGTTGAAAAGTTTCATTCGTACAGCTGGCTCTTTTTTTGGCCCTGCCACCTTCAATCTAATATCAGCAATCATAAGTTGATGGTTGTTCCTTGCATCTCCTCCACATCTATTCACATACAGAAGTGAAAGTCTCCATCGTTTGCTTATTTTCAAGTGATCAATTTGGTTTTCTGCTTGGGATCAGGTGACACCCACAGGATCTTGTGGCAATTCTTATGCTGAAACAGTGATCCATCTATATCCAATCCAAAATTACTGCACAGGTATATGAATCTCTGGCCATTATTACTTCCTTCTATTCCATGTCTACCCATGATGATTTTTCTTTCTTCATTTTCACTAACAGTTCTTGCATTTAGTTCTACCATTAATACCACAATGTCCTCCTCCTTTATTCCTGCCAGTGTTGATGTCAGCCTATCATAGAACTACTTCTTCTCTTCCTCATCTGCTAAATCTGTTGGCACATAACACTGCACTAGGGTCACAGGTCTAACTTCGGCTTTTGTTTGTACAGTAATTATCCTGTGTGATACACAGGTCCATTCCATTATGCTATTTTTTGCTTTCGTTGTGGATACAACACCCACTTCACTTGAAAGAGCCATAAACATACTTACTGTTCATAGCCACAGAATCAATCAATCAATCAATCAATCAATCAATCAATCAATCAATCAATCAATCAATCAATCAATCAATCAATCAATCCAGTTCAGAGAAGATATAAAAAGCAATAAAGTGTTTACAGAGACTAGTGAACATGCAGGATTCCAGTACAGGCAAGCTTATGAAATAAGTTACCATAGCTAAGGCAATATGTCCAGCAGAAGTTATTTGTCAGTATATTAGTAAAGGCGACACACTGGAAATAAAAATCGATATTTTGGTCATTTTGGCAATTTTTTTTTTAATGACTGAATTTGAAAGGATTGAGTTTCTTCTTTCTTGTCACAAAGTTATTTTATTGAATTCAAACAATTTATCACTTTAATAGTGCTTTGTTTGCCAGTCTGCACACAGCAGAAATGGCATGGCATCTGCAGAACTGCTTTGTTAGGTAATGATGTCATTGTCATGTTTTCATTCAATCGAATATGCCTGTTCTTTGCAATTATGCATCCATGGGATGGGCCAAAGGCCCCCCTCCAACACTCCCACCCCCCTCCCGATATACAGGGTGAAGCGAAATTCGCGCACTTGGGCGTCGCAGTGCGACTCCTCACATGCCAGCAATAAAAAAATGTCTCTCACAAAAGTTCGTCCAGCGAGTATATCTGGAAGAAAAAGGTCGTTGAAGAGTGGCAATCTGGCAACACTGTAACCACATGTAGGGTAACTACCTCTGTTAACACACATTAATCGTGCTGTACAGTTGGTGCAGTGGATAGAGTTCAGGGTTAGCATGTAGGTGGTCGAGGGATCGATCCTGGGTTGAGGCGCGTTTTTTATTTCATAAATGTAGTCCAGGTGGGATGGTATCTGGCATCTTAATCATCAACAGCGATTGCAGCGGGTCCTCTAGAAACCATTTTCACTTACATATTACGATCCTAGAAACAGACGAACATTCGTTTTCATTGGTCAGCTTTGAAAGACGCCCTTTCCATTTCATGGGCGTGAATTTATTCGCACCACTTCATTTACTAGATGTGTTAATGTTCAGCGTTACTAAATTTTGTAAATGTAGGATACATGTGACCTCAGAAATGGTGTCTTACTGTATTAAAGTATGAAATGTCCGATGGAATTTAGCAAATAAAAAAGCGCCTCAACACAGGATCGAACCCTTGACCTCCTGCATGCTAACCCAAAACTCTATCCACTGCACCAACTGAACAGCACGGCTAATACATGCTGACAGATGTAGTTACCCTACATGTGGTTACAGTGTTGCCAGATTGCCACTCTTCAACGTTCTTTTTCTCCCGGATATACTCGCAGGACGAACTTTTGTGAGAGACATTTTTTTATTGCTCTCATGTGAGGAGTCGCGCTGCGACGCCCGAGTGCGCGAATTTCGCTTCACCCTGTATTTATACAGACTTAAGCTGTAAGATCTGCCATATTTCTGAATGAATTTATTAAGCCTTTTACAGACAAATAGCCGGCCCCGTGGTGTAGGGGTAGCGTGCTTGCCTCTTACCCGGAGGCCCCGGGTTCGATTCCCGGCCAGGTCCTGAGGGCTGGTTCGAGGTCCACTCAGCCTACGTGATTAGAATTGAGGAGCTATCTGACGGTGAGATGGCGGCCCCGGTCTAGAAAGCCAAGAAAACGGCCGAGAGGATTCGTCGTGCTGACCACACGACACCTCGTAATCTGCAGGCCTTCGGGCTGAGCAGCGGTCGCTTGGTAGGCCAAGGCCCTTCAAGGGCTGTAGTGCCATGGGGTTTGGTTTGGTTTGGTTTTTTACAGACAAATATTCCAGTACTCTACTGAATAATAATAATAATAATAATAATAATAATAATAATAATAATAATAATAATAATAATAATAATAATAATAATGCTATTTGCTTTATGCCCCACTAACTACTTTTTCGGTCTTCGGAGACGCTGAAGTGCCGAAATTTTGTCCTGCAGGAATTCTACCGGCACGAGGCTGACGTATTTGAGCACCTTCAAATACCACCGGACTGAGCCAGGATCGAACCTGCCAAGTTGGGGTCAGAAGGCCAGTGCCTCAACCATCTGAGCCACTCAGCCCAGCATATTGGTATTCCTGATGATACTACAATAGTGCTGACAACTATAAGTTTTGTTATTTTTGTATGTTTAATCTTTTTTGTGGGTTCTGTGGTGGTAGTCAGTCTGTTTACTTTTGTGAAGTATGCACGCAAGTAACATCTTGTGGTTGCGTATCAAGATACTGTTATTATTGAAAGACAGTGTGCTGTAATAATTGATAGCTTGTATTCAAGGGAATAAACAATATGCGTAAACATAAATCAGCCTTAGCTAAGCGCTGAATTGCTGAACTTTTGATAGAGATGGGGATCAGCTATTACCGAACAGGAGTCTCCATTGAAGAAATTAGGTCATGAAATGTTATCGGAATCAGACTGTTCTCATCAGGAAAGCACCGCATCATCTTCAAGCCATTTAGGTCCTGCACCTATACCCAACAATCATGACATGACAGAAACTACTATCCTCATAACTTTGACTTAGAAAACGTTGCATTGTGAAAAACAAAATGCAGGTGAATCATTTTCCGTTCTTTGGAGGAGGAGGAGAAGAAGAAAAAGAGACAAGCTTCCAGAGTTACCAGTATTCATACAGAAGCTGCTAAGAAAGGAAGGAAAGGAAAAACATATGGTTCTGGCTACTTTTAGGTAATGAATCTGGAAGAAGACTTCACTTGAACTCTGCTTTAATTTTCCTGCAAATTGTAATTTTTACACTTATATCCCCATTTTCCTCCCATAATATTCAGCCAATTGTAACAAAATTTGTATGGTATATATATTAAGAAACCTGCATATGGAAATTTTTATTGCAGAATTTTTTCAAGTAGTAGAGATGTTTAAGTCCAAAATTTTAGAACGTAAAAATTACACAAACTTTAATACAATATATCTTCTTATATAAATTATGTACAGAAAAATCAATATGTAGTGCTTTTAAAATAAGTATTATCTACCTAGTTATAAATTTACATTAACATGTTAATTAAATTCCATGAAAAAATGGAATTGAAAAATTCAAAAAATGTTTGTTGGAAAAACTATTGATTGTATATGAATGAAATGTTCGTGATATCTCTACTTTTATGTAGATGACATTCCCACAAAGTTTTGTGAAAATCCATGCATTAGGTAAAAATATATCTTTATCTCCGGAGTGTCGCCTTAATATACTCCTTCTATAATTATGCAATAGATATAAATGTAAGGACCTCACAGGATAAGATGATGTGCATTTAACATTCCTTCAACTGCTTATGTCCGAGACCCTAGTAACATTTTCTGAATTAATTCTTCATCAGTCTTGGGAGACAAATCTCTCACAGTTATGCACTCAACTGACTGTGCAAGGGATCAAGCACACAGGTTCTAGGAAAATTTGCAGCCATTGCAAAATATTATGTAGCACATTCTCTGGTAACAGATGATCATTAGAACATAGAAGTGAAGAAGTAGCATGTATTTCCTAGAACAATAAATCAATGATCTGTGCTTCTTAAAAATTGAAGATCTATTTCATGTCGTGCATAAAAATCCCTTGCACAGGTAAGAAAATTATCTTGATAACTTTCATCCCAATCTCTAGAGGGAATGAAATAGAAGAATATGGTATTTTGTCATAAAGATCAATTCTAACGTACAGTTACAGATAATCATTATGATAAGGCTGCCTAACATGTAAAAGGGCAGGATAAACATCAGTTACTGAATAATGATTACTAACAACTTTACAATCCATGTATCTGACATTATCTAATCATACAAAATCATTCTGATGAGATTATAATCCTTCCGTCACGATACTCAATACATTATGAATATCAACAGCACTGATTGACAAAACCTACATGCCCTTTAATGTAATTGACTGATGAAAAGAGAGGCAATCTACCTGTAGACAGCATTGTATGAAGACGTGGAGACAGTCCTTGTTTTTTTCCTGTCGTGTTCCTTTCACTGTTCCTGTCTTTTTATATATGATGTGTTTAACTACTTTCCCATTATCAAACTTTATTTCAAATTCAGTGATTAATTTCAGTTTCAAATGTCTATAATCAATATTCATACATTATTCGCATGCATAATATTAAATCAATTGCAACCTTATTCTTCCAAATTAATTTATTTTACAATCTACATTAGGTTGCACCAACACAGATAGGTCTTACAGAGATGATGGGATTGTGTTGATTTCTCCAATTATGGGTCTCAGGAGAGAGAAGGTGTTTATTGTGGAACATTATTTCTGGCCATATGGAGTGTGGCGCCAGAATGGGCCATTTTTGGTTCATGTTAAAGAACAGTACGAAGAGCTATTTAATAAGGAGGAACCAAACAACAGAACAATTTTAGCTGCCACCGACAAGTTCTGTCACATGATATCAGCCTTATGTCAATGAAATGGACAAACAGGCACCCAAGGACCATAAGCACAAATTAGGATCATGGAAAACTTCTCCAACACATGTTACAGTCCCCAAAGTGGAGTCTACAACAAACATAACTGAAACTTGTTTTGAGTGACAGGTCTGTTTGAGGAATCCGAAAACAGTGGACCAGGCAGTTATTTTAATGGACCTCATTATTACCCCAGTCATGCAGGATTAGCGCAGTTTTCATCATGCCAGAAATTTACCCTCCAACAACAATGAATGCAGCAAGGTGGAGGTACAGACTACATCGAGCGGGAATCACTTAACCTTCTCACTCACTCACTCACTCACTCAGCAAGCTTCTATGGGACATGAAGATCTCGTGCCTATATCACAAATTGCCTCCACTGAACTCTGGTTTGGGCCAGTTTTTGCCAGTAGTTCACATTCAGACGTCTTCATAGCTTGAAGATTTTGTTTATCCAGGAGTTATGTGGTCTTCCCACTGGTCTTTTTCCTGTTAGTTCTTCTTTAAAGATCGTAAAACCATCCTATCATTTTCCATCCTTACAAGATGACCAGCCCATTGAAGTCTTCTGGAATTGATGATGTTGATTATTGGTGCTTGCTGTGATGGTGAGTGTAGTTCTTTATTTGATCTCTTATTCCAGGTTTGAGATATAGAATCAAAGTACGGTCCAAAAATTTTCCTGTTAACTTTATTTTCGAAAACCTGCAACTGATGACGTTTTTTTTTTTAACTCCATGATTCAGAACCATAAGTTAGAACTGGCCTGGTGACAGTACATATTTTCAGTTTTGTATTTCTCATCAAAAATTTTGATCCCAATAGAAGCTGTAGAGAGTAGTACACCTTGTTAGCATTCTGTGTTCTAACTTTGATTTCCACTTCTCTTTGATTCTGTTCTCTAATCATAACTCCTAGGAATTTGAAAAGCTCAACTCGTTCAAAAGTATGTTTACCAATAATCAGAGGCAACCGGTTCTCATTCACGTCAATATTCCTCTTCATTATCATGTACCGAGTTTTTTGGTCGTTAATTCTGAGGCCTAATTTTAATGCTGTCTCCTCAAGTTCAATGAACAATTTCCGCATTTCAATCTTATTTCTCACATGAGTACAATATCAACTGCGTAAGCAAGCACTTTATGATACTGTCCAAGATGTATTCCCGCCGTAACTAATTCCAGTAATCTAATAACTTTTTCAAGAGCAATATTGAAAAGAAGAGGGGATAAACATTGCCATGTCTTAAACCAGTTGTTTTGGAAAGGGTCAAATCTTTCCCCATTCAGGAGAATTCTACTTGTATTGTCATCCATACATAGTCTACACAGGTTAATGAGTATAAAAGGAAACCTTCTGCAATAACAAATTAGAAATCACCTAAATTTTCATGAAACTCCATTCCTGTATCCTTCCTGCTCATTGATCTTATGGCCTCAGATGCCTACACATGGGGTATGTTGAAGGAAACAGTTTTCAAACTAACCTACAAATACTCCCAAATTACATGAGAAGATAGTAATTTTTTGTGGCCTTAGGGGAACCTTTGTTCATCAACATGTTCAATAATCTTCAGAAACATTGTGAACAATGTGTGGCACATGATGGTACACATTTCAAACACATACTGTACCAATGCAATACATAAAATTTCAGTAAATGTATAATGTAACTATTTAAAATAGTTCGCTTAGCCACATACAGTACCAAAATGTCCACAAGAAGAAATTGCACAATCTAAAATATCCACAAATGCAAAGATCCATTAAAAAAGAACATATATATTATAGTTATCTTCAGTGATTCAAATTTAAAAATATATATTCTTACTATTAAATTTTATTTACAAAATTCATTCTACATTGTCATCTTCATTTTCATCTTCCTCAAGCTCAGCTGGATTATACTTCATCCTGTACGAAAATGATTTAAGGTATTATTCTCATGATATTACATGTGCCTAGTTGTGTAAATACTTCCCGAGGAATAGATGGACATAGTTGAAACGACCACCGCAAAGTTGTGTGTTGACTTGTTCATTAGATTGTTGCTCATTCTTTAAAACTTCTATGAACCTCCGGATTGAAAGATGATGTACCATCAACCTCTGAAATTTGCTGCGCTATGATTCGTCCTGGGATCTCCACTTTTAACAGCGGAATATACATTCCACATGTCTGGGGAAATTTTGGATTCTAGGGTCTTCTCTTGCCTCTGCCACTAACATACATTTGTTCAAGTAGGCCTACTCTACTCAATGAAATCTCATTTCTTTCTCTTCTATGATGTAATCATATGTGTCAAGAACATCATCTAATGGCACAAAGGGTAGCCCAAACATAATGGTACACTGCAAACTGAACTTCTACGAGTTTTAAAATTTGTTGCAAACAAAGCGAGGTAATTTTTCTTCATAAGGATTGTGAAAAATGAAATAGACATTCTTGTACACGAGAATTTGGGAAAAATTAATTAACTTCATTCATACAGACTATTTTAAAATCCATCAGGATTGATGGTTACATTTTTACCTTACATGAAAATTGCAGAACTTGGTCATACAGACACTTTCTTCTCACCTTCTTACTGTAAGTGGGGCTAATGACCTACAGTAGATGTTAGGCCCCTTTAAACAACAAGCATCCTCATTGTTAAGTGTGTATACAAGTGGTATTGTGTGGCCCATGACAATTCCATGCTTAGTAAAAATGTGCATTAATTGTATTAGTACAGTTTTAAACATGCCATCTGTAAATATTGATTTATTGGCATTCAGAAGTGTAATGTTCTATTGTGTAGTAAAAATTAGCTATTTCCCTTCTCATCAGTTCAAGAATCATATAGGGGCACAAGAAAATTTTTGCCACGTTTTGTAATTTGGTACTCAAGAGAGAATTCAGTACCAAGTATAGAAACTAGAGTCCATGGTTGATTACAGATCTCAACACAATTCACACGGTGTCTTAAAGTGTTGCTCTCAGGTACCGTTAGTAGCCCTCTTGATCATGGATTTCACCCATAGCTGATCGCAACACTTGTCTTTTAGTAGCATTTGGTTCCTCTTCTACTGGTATTTTCATTAGGTTTACTACCCTTTGCACCTCTCCTACCACACCAAGGTTGTGCTGCTGTTCACTAGTACCATCTTGAATTACCTCAATATTTTTCAAGCTGAATGCTGTAGACACAATGAGCATTGCAACTTCTTTCTATGCACTTCTAATAGCTTGCTTGATGAATGGTACTGGTAGCAATAAATCTTGTAATGGAGAACTGTTTTGTTAGGTTGTGTTTTTTTTTTTTTTTTTTTTTGAGAAAATAAGATTTCAGCCAAGTCTCACTGTTAATTTTTTTTTTGCCAAATTAGTAACACACACACAAAGTACTGACTTACAAATACACCATTTTTATATATTAAAAGTCTATTTTGCCCATGAACATTTTGTAGTTATGTTTTTAACGTACTGACCTTCAAATCCACTGGACATTTTGACAAGGGTGTTCTGAACATACAGACCAGGGCCTCTTAGGGTGCATGCACCAGTGCACCGCCTGTCTCCCTCTTCCTCACTTGCTCCGTAGCGCTCCAAATCCGAGTCGAGTTGAGCCGAGCTTAGCCAAGTCGCCCCGAGACGAATCGCTGGTCTGAGCTAAGCCGAGTGGGACTGATGCACCGTGCACAGGTCCTCTGCACCTCAGTTTGCACACGTGAGATTTTGGGCATTTGAGAGGCCCTGATATAGACCACTAATACCATTAGACTGTTTGTTATGGACGTTTTGGCATGGACCTTTTGAATAGTCACTGGATGTTATGCCCCCCTCCCACCAATCTTCAGGCTGAGAAGCCAAAATGACAACAATAATTAAGTTACAGATTTAACAAGGAAAATGGAGAAAGAACAACAATCTATATTTCACAGATCATAACAAACTATGGAGTTTGAACTTTTTTATTACGGTTTTTCATTATTTAGATTATGTACCAAACCTAAATAAATTCTCACCTTGAGCAAGGCATCATCTTCAAATGATGGTTGTCTGAGATGGTGACCTTTCAGACCAACTGGGATGTCTTCCTATAAATACACGAAGCATTAGGCCACCACAAGTAGAGCAATACATTTTGAAGTACATTAATACAACACAAATTAAACTTTATAAACTAATTTTTAAGAAGAAATCATATACAATTATAAATTTGTGGCTACTTGAAAGTTTGAAGTATTTCTTCAAAAACACAACCACTTGCTGTTAATTTTATCAGAACTAGGCTTACATGATAAAGAAAATCAATCAAAGAACATTTTTTAACTGTCCCTCAGCCCAAGTTATTTTCTTCGTCTGTCAAAACTTTCCAGCTTTCATGCTAAAAGCCTCAAGTAAAATATCAATCGAACTATCTACCCCTTTATTTTCTTTAATTTTTTAGCTTTCAGAGAGTGTAATTTCCATGTCACTCAGTGGGACTGTCATTCTAAGGATATAAATAAAAAGAGACAAATATGTCACGTACTTACTTCTAAACAGGCCTCCACATGACAATACCGGATGGCACAACGGCTATCATCACTCCAAAATGGGCACTCTTTGTTTAAATTGACCTAAACAACAAAAGAAATCTTAAAATATTTATCGATTGACCACCCAAGCCTTATATCAAGACGATAAGAGAAAGTTACAAGTAAGCACTATAACATAAAGGATCTCCTCGCACACATTTAAAAATTAATAAAGGACAGGAAACTTTACAACAAAAGTACTTCCCTTTTCTTAATATTGCGGGGGGGGGGGGTCAGGGATGGCATGGAATGAATTTATATGGCATGGTTTTTACGGCCAGATGCCCTTCCTGATGCAAACTTCAGTTGAGGAGCTAATTAGGATGAAATGAATGATGGTGAATGAAACTGTATAAAGAGATGGAATGAATCAGCTGTGCCCTATTAATAGAAACTGTCCCAGCAATTGCCTGGAAGTGAAAATGGGGAACCACAGAAAACCATTCTCAGGACAGCCATGTTTCTTTAATTTTATAGACTTTAGCATCAAGGGCACAAACATCAAGAGAAGGAAGGGAAGGGCTTTAATGCTCCAAGTAATTAGATGTCAGGTGCAGAAGTTGAAAGGGAAAGCAAAAAGAAACAAAAGACATTAGTCTCAGATACTCTGACATGGTCGGAGTAAAGACAGAACAAGAACTAGGAAATTCGGTCTTTAAAAATGGGAAGAGTTGGTAGATTTGTAAAACCTAAAGAGACAGAAAACTGATACATCACAAAATAGGGATACAGAGCCCTAAAAGTAGTTTCAAGTGGTCAGAAATTCATATTTCATAGGAGAATGATCAGTATATTTTTATTATTCACCAGAGGAACTTGTTCTGGCTCCTCATTATGTTCAGAGTCATAGTGTTCAGGTCATTCATTCAATTCTTTATATCATCTTATTTGCACACAAGCCTGAAGATTTCTTGACAATAAGTTAAGAAACATAACAAAGTCATTCATGAGGAAAAAAATCAAAAGCAATGAAAAGGGAGGTTAAGAAAGACAACTGTTATATGTTTTATGTCGCACCGACACAGATAGGTCTTATGGCTACAATGGGATAGGAATGGCCTAGGAATGGGAAGGAAGTGGCCGTGGCCTTAATTAAGGTACAGCCCTAGCATTTGCCTGGTGTGAAAATGGGAAACCACGGAAAACCATCTTCAGGGCTGCCGACGGTGGGGTTTGAACCCACTATCTCCCGGATGCAAGTTCACCGTTGCGTGCCCCTAACCGCACGGCCAACTCGCCCGGTAGAAAGACAATTAAGGATAGGATTGAGGTAAAGATGAAGAGAGAACAAAATATATAAAAAGTATGAACAGAGAAAGATAGGTAGAAAGTAAAGAGGAAAACTTATTTTTCAGGTCAAAAATACTATATACATTGGCCAGAATTTGAACTGTAGCCACCAAGGTGAGAAACAGGTGACAATATCATGAAGGTATCATACCCCTGGTTGGTAACTATACACCATGCAATAGTTAGAGCGTACTACAAAGGGCACTAGGAAAGTTTTGCAATACAAAAAACGGTTGGTTGGACACCAATGTTATGGTGAGGGATGAAAACCGGTCTAGAAGACAGCAAGGCGCGACCTTCAAACCAGTTGTTACCAAGCAGTGGGACTGAAAAAGGTGAATACTGCATAATTATCCGCTACAATTTTGCACGTGGATTAACTGTTGACCAGTGCCTGAAGGAAATGACTCCTGTACTGGGGAAAGACTGTCCACATCAGACAACAATTTTCCGCTGATACAAAGAGTTCCAGAGGGGAAATTTTGGGGTTGAAGACGATGCTTGTTCTGGGCGACCGTCTGAATCAGTGACTGAGGAAAACATTGAAGCTGTGAGGAAAATGTTGCAGCAAGAGAGGCAGTCGACATATCGGCAGGTAGAAGAGACCCTCCACATCCCTGCACCAGCTACTCATTCAATTCTACACGACCATCTCCATGTTAGAAAGGTTTGTTCCCCTTGGGTGCCCCATTCACTTTCAGAGTAACAAAGGGCATATTGAATGAAATGGTGCCGAAAAATGCTAAAACAGTTTTAGAATTGCACTTCGCATAATGTCAATAGCATAGTTACAGGTGACAAAACTTGGCTTTATTATTACGATGTCCCAACAAAATCCCAGAACAAGGTGTGGCTGTTTGAAGATGAGGGTACTCCTGTGACTGTGCGAAAGTCAAGGTCAGTGAAGAAAAGGATGATTGCAGTATTCTTCATTAAACGGGGCATTCTGACTCGGGTTGTGCTAGAAACATAAAGGACAGTTACTGCGAAGTGGTACAGTGAGACTTGTCAAAGGTCACGGCTCAACACTTGGCACTTGCATCACGACAATGCTCCAGCACATCGTGCTAATGTAACAATGGATTTTCTTGCCAGATCAGGATTCACTGTGCTTGATCACCCTCCATACAGTCCTGATCTTGCCCCATGTGACTTTGCACTCTTCCCAGAAGTGAAGATGAAGCTGAAAGGGCGGCGTTTTGCATCCGATGAGGAGCTTCTGGCAGCATGGGAATCAAGAGTGTGAAAATGTAACTGAAGAAAAGTGGCAGAGTTGGTTCAGTGACTGGTTTTGACATATAGAGAAGTGTATTGAGTGTGGTGGAAATTATTTGGAAGAAGTCTAAAGCATTCACTCACATTGCAAAACTTTCCTAGTGCCCCTTGTACAAATGATGTGGTTGCCGTGTGTAGTTAGAATACTACCAAGGTAGATGAACTGGTCTAGTTGTTCAAGAGGTGTTCCTGCTATGGTGACGTTTAGTTCAGGTACAGTACCACCTGGTGCCAGCGGCGCAAGTACTTTAGTCTTATGGATGTTGATGGTTAGACCAAATCATTCATAAGCTTCCTTAAAAAAGTTGATGAATGTTTGAAGCCCCTCAGGTGTACTTTAGGAAATAGTTTAAATCTATTAGATATAATGAAGGTAAATAATTACATGATTTACTCTATCACAGTAATCCTTTTTATCAGGCACTTCATTACTAAAACTTTAACGTATGAATAATAAGATTGTTCCAGCGGCTATAGTCGTGAATTTATATTGATATTATATTGTACTTTTAGAAGCATGAGTATATTTTCTTTTTATTTATTTTTTGAAAGTAGATTAATCCCTACTTTGTTTTTGATTTTAGGTTGAGGATATCAACCTGGTCAAATAACCCTTTAGGTTTAAATAGAAACTCGGATAAAATTCCATTTCATCCTTATTTCACCTTTAAGGGGCAGGTGTTGCATTGCCATCAGCATATTGAAGCTCCATTATCCGTGTATTATGAGTCAATCTCTGAGAACGGAGCCTGGTTTGCTTGAACAGTCAGCCATCATACCAAAACTTAATTTCCACCCTCACATGGTCGATAGTAGAAGTCTCGTGAAGCACGGCTGCCAAGTACAGGGCGAAAAGAGTGGGGGCAAGCACGCAGCCTTGCTTAAGCCCATTTGTGATAGGAAATTCTTCTGAGAGCTCATTCTGGTGAAAAACTCGTCCAACCAATTCATCATGAAGAGCCTGGATTAAGCCTACAAAACAGTCAGGACAGCCAAAGCGCCGTAATACCACCCTCATAGCTTCTCTAGGATCAGTATCAAAGGGTTTTCTAGATCGTAAAATACCAAAAGAAGCGGGACTTGTTATACTCTGCATTTATATTGGATATGTCTAGCACAAAAGATCATGTCAATGGTACCTCTTGAGGCCCGAAACCCAGATTGAGACTCAGGGAGTACCATTTCGGAAACAGGCTGAAGACGGTTCAACAAAATCCTTGCCAGAACTTTTCCTGCTATGGATAGGAGGGAAATGCTATGGTAATTGCTACAGAAACCTCGATCACCTTTCTTGAAATTGGTTACTATGGTGGCATTTTTCATTTCGGCAGGCACCTCTGTGTTTCCCAAATTACTAGAATCAGGGAGAAAATCCTGGTCTTCAAAGATAGTCCTCCACTTTGAATAAGTTCTAGAGGGATGTTATCTGGCCTGGGAGATTTTCTTGCTTTCATACTTTTGAGGGCTTTGGTGAAATCATGGAAGGTTGGTTGGACTGCCATCCACAGTTCCAGAGGATGTTGTGGCACATGTTGGAGGAAGTCTTCGGCAGCTTCAATTCAAAAGTAGGCTGAAGTGTTCCTTCCAGCGTCTTAATATGTCTTGACTGTCTGTAAGAATGGTGTCACTGTTAATGGCTTTCAGAACACCTGATGAAGAGCGAGAGGGCCCAAATATTTCCTTTAGTTTTTAGTAGAAATTCCGAAGGTCTCTGGTATCGGACAAAGTCTGGAGTTCCTTGGCTTTCTGTTGCCACCATTCATTCTTTCATCTCTCTTATATCAGCCTGATATTTCATCTTAAGCTCTTGGAAACATGCTTTCTTCACTACAGAGGAAGGGTCTTGTGTAAGGGATAAGTAGGCTTCCCTTTTTTTACTAATTAGTTTCAGAATGTTTTCATTACTATTATCATCAAACCAGCCATTTCTCTTGCTTTTCTCGTAGCCAATTGCTTTTTTCTGCCGAATCTTTGATGATAGTTTGAAGTGTGGCCCATTCCAGCTCCACATCCTTGGTATTGACTGGATCGGAAGTCAGCTGCTCAGTTATGGCATTTTGGACTTCTTTAGCAATGGTTTCATTTTGGAGTTTGGAAATATTAAATATCTTCCTTGAAGGGTTTGTGAAACGAGTGTGTGGTTTCTGGCACACCAAATTCTGAGTCGGTTGATAAGAAGTCTATGATCCGTCCAACAGTCATCAACGTTTCTAGCTGTCTTTGTGCTGAGGACATCTTTCTTGTCAAGTTGTCAGGATATGACGTAATCAATGTGGTGCCAGTGTTTCGAATGTGGATGCATCCATATAGTCTTGTATCTGGTTGGTAAATGGAAGTGTGTGTTGGTGATGAAGAGTTCACGCTCAGCGCAGAGACCAAGAAGTAGTAATCCATTTGCATTGTAGTTTCCTATGCCTTGATTGCCCATGCTTAAAGTAAATACAAAATTTTAATATTCCACCTCCTCAATACTAAAAATCATTTGATGTTTTACAAAAACATTACAATGATATTAATAGGTACTAGTTTCAGTCCACTGTGGACCATCATCAGCCTAGCCAAATTACAACAGTTAAAGACATAGTGATAAAATAAAGTAAAATAATGTGGAGAAATGAGAGGGGATCTAGAAGGATGGGATGATGGTGGAATGACATATGAAATTGAAAACCGTATATGCGAATTATGATAAAAGTAACAAAGAAGTGTTCACATTGACGAGTAAAATCTTTGTGAATTCACGTAAAAACTCTTGATGAGATAGTCTTCGGTTGACAGTTACTCCTGTGTTGCACAATTAAAATTTATAACTAGGTATATGCTTCTAGAAAGTTCTAGATGCGAGTTCCACATTAGCGTAGAGGGAAGAATTGTCTGATGAGACCAGCATAAGATTAAAAGTTGACAAAGTTGGACATGTTCTATGGTGGAATGAACAGTAGTCTCAGTTCAATCGGAACCCAATGAACCTTGCGCTGCGTGGAACAAACTTGCTGTATTGAATGCAACTGAAAAGTTGTAAAGAGCTTAAATGTTGTTCTTTTTAACCAAACTTACTGTTAGCCTTGCATCTTTAGATCCTTAGTCTTTATACATTTCTCCCTTCCTCCAACCAATCTCGTGTTCATAAGCTGAATACTCATTTCCACATCTTGTTCGCCCAGCACCTCTCTCTGATAGACATCTCGGTAGTAATTTCACCAGTATATATATTCTATGTACAAACCTTGTAAAATCGAAAATAATCCTTTAACAATAAGCTGCGTAATCTTGGGTAAATCTTCATATTGTTGAAATAGTCTACGGTGTCCACACTGCAACTGCAGTCATCTATGTGACCCTTCAACTGAAAACAAGCAAAGTACATAAATTACAGTGA